>NC_133703.1:20391039-21672705 GCF_048934315.1 Petromyzon marinus | reverse complement strand
TGAAGATAAATAGAGAATGTTGTCGATTGCAACCCGTTAATAGTATCCTAATCAGATACCCAGCATTACTTTAAAACGTTTCTCGTTCAAATTATTTACTTTGTTTGCTTAATTATCGAGGAAACACACCCACAAAACAACTCACAGCGGCACACACATACACACCATTACACCCTTACACACTCACACACTACCAAAGACAAAGATCTTATGTGCAGCATACACGGAATGTGGGGGCCAATTCTGATAATGATGAACGATGAAGGCCGGTACGGCACACGAGGTGGTGGTGTGGCCAGCACCACGCCTGGTCACCTTTGTATCCCCAGTGCTGACAATTACAGCCTACACCAGGTACTCATTTAATGCTGAGTCGATGTAGGAGAGGGCCCAGGACTGGCTCGGATTTTCGTCACTGATGCTGGCCACGAGCGGGAATTGAACGTGGGTCGCCGCGTTTGTAGCGCATTGCGGCTAACCACGACACTGCCGCTCCGCCTCACACCACAAAAAAGACAAAGATCCTCCGTACCGCCGTCACAGAATGTTGGGGCAAGCGCTGTTAGCGAGTACCTATGAAGGCCGACACGGTACATGAGGGGGTGAGTGGCCAATATCACGCCCGACCGCATTTGTCTCCCCAGTGGCGATGATTTTACACACCGCACCAGGCACTCGTTTGAGGTTGAATTGACCGAGGGGAAGCCCAGGACCGGTTCAGATAATCCTCAATTTGTTGGCCGTGAGCGGGGAACCGAACGCAGGTCGCCGGGTTCGTAGCGCAGCGCACTGACCGCTACGCTACCGCTCCCCCTCACACCACCACACGCACGCACGCCAATATTAACCCCCCCGGAAGGTTCAAGGACACGAACCCAGCTGATTGGGTGCAGCAGGTCTCGTTACCCTCCAGGGCCTCCAGCAACTTCTGCATGCAGTGTTCACGCACCTGCACACAGCAAAGGACACCGCACACCGGCAACGACTGTCGTGCAAAAAAAAACATTACTTGGTAACAGGGCAGGTGGGAAAAGTGCTGCCCCATGGTATTGATCAGGGATCTCGGAAGTAGTTCTGCAACATCCGCCTCCGCCGACCTCGACTTGGGAATGTTCGTCGCACGACGACGTTGACACCAACGGCGCAGTTGAGATAAAAGTTGGGGGGGAAAGGAAGCGAATGCTACCGTGCAGGTTTTTCACGGTTGTCCTGGATAGCTCTCTCCGACGTACGTCAAGGTTGTTGTGGTGGCATTAAAAGGGTGGCGAATTAACACGCTCGGTGACAGCGCGCGCCACGAAAATGTGCCGGAGAGGTACAAGAAAAGTAATGTGTCTTGAAAAGTCCTTCCTTCCAAATGCACACACACGCGCTCACTGCTGAACCACTGGAGGCCAGCAGGCGTCACGATTAAAAACTTTAGGAAGGGAATCATTTGGGCTTAATATACCTTGACGGTAAGCTTGGATACCTTCCTGCTGGAAGCATCTAGGAGAGGGCAGTCGGGGTCTGAAAGACATTCACAAACGTGTCCATCATTGTTAGATCCCAAGTGGCTCCCCAGGTTATCTGCCCCCTCCCCACCCACCTGGGGCCTGGTGGACATTCGCGAGCGGTTGTTTTTTTGTCCCCCGACGGGCCTTTTTCAGTGGCGGCCTACGTGACATGTTCACTAGGTGGGGCTGGTGGACACTCGGTGTTCTCATTAAGAAAAAAAACTCATCATGTTATTGGCCTTCCCATGAAACTTATGTAACCGTGTTATCTACCAACGGTGAGGCATTTATAAACGGTAGGAAACAAAACAACAAAGCACTAAAATGCTGTCTCCATGACCCACAAAGTCCACACTACACAACCCCTTTGACACTGCTAAAAGCGTAGAGCGTATAGGCCGTGACCTACTACTAAATTTTCACAGTGCAACCTCGCGTTGTGATGTCGTCATTACAGCCATGGGCGCCGTTTTTACCGTCCTGAATGGGTCTCAAACAGCGCGGCTAAAATGCTAGAAGCTGATCGCAATGAATGAAGGGAAATCTCTCACTCGGACGCCTTCACAGCCACCCCGAGACCTCCCCGAGGCACAAATCAAGACTGCGTTGCAGTGGATTCTTACATGAACAACTCAAAATGTTATCTTCTTTAGGCAATTCACGTTGAAAGAATCATTATATCTAGATTTTTTTCAAACACAACTTAATTATTTATAGAAAAGTATTGTTATTAGAAAAATTATCTCATCTCCAGCTGCTTTGTGGGGTGGGCACCCCAACACCCCTAGCGGACGAACCTCGCCTGGCCTTTGTTCTTGTGTACTGAAAACATTTCATTAAAAACATCCCAAGTGGCTTCGTTAACTGAAATTGCTACGGCATGTTTTTCTCTATTTTTTCTCTCCAAATTACAATTAAATTAAATAAAAACGAATAATCGAAGGGCACAATCTAGCACAATACGTTTCAGCATCGTGTGAGAATACATTTACCGTACCCACAACCGTGTTTTTCAAAACTCAAGAGGATAACCACTGCGGAGATTGGATTGATAAATTCCGTGTGGGCAAGAATGAGTTTGGTGGTAGCATAGCAGGACCGTGAGGGATGGCGAGGGTGCATGCAGACCTTCGTCCAGCAGCGGATACACAATGGCTGATACGATCATGATGTGTGCCAGTTTAACTTCTTTCACACCGATCGTAGCCAACCGCGCTAATCGGAGGTGCGGGGGAAGAACAACAAACTAAATGTAAAAAGCAGTGCTAAAGAAATGAGTTTTCGATGACGATGATGAAAACTTCTAAATGCGATGGGCATCTCTAAATTTTATCGTGAGGGGACAAGCGCATTTAAAATTTGAAAGTCTGGTTTAATTACAGGTGACAGACACTCAAGATTGAAACCCAGGATATCTCAGGAGACCTATGCCGGCTCAATGTTCTCACACGGAATTATTATTTCCTCCCAGCAAGTCACCCAACGCTCCGTACTTTACAGTCGGCCACTTCACACAAGCGGAGGGAGGGGGGAGGAGAGGGGAGGGGAAACAACTTTTCTGCGAGAAACACTTCGCACGCAGCACACTTACCTGGGGCCGAAAAATTGTCTGCATCTTCACTCTGCAAGAGACGCGCAAAAGGGAGATGGGTGTCATCCTTAAGCATTACGAAGCGCAGAGCAAAAAACAACAACACTTTCGACAGTAATTCTGTCTTTAAAGATGTACATTAGGCAACATTTCTATGGAATGCCACTTCTTCACAGCACATGCCTCTCTGTGCTGGGGGGAAGGGCTGCTGCTGCCCCCAAACGTCGCCGTTTATACGTATATATGTTCTTCCCTTTGAAGGCGCACCGGCTCGTGTCAACGAACACAAAAGCCCAAGGCGTGAAAGTGAATATACGTGACAGGAAAGTGACTGTACATGATGCATGCCATTCACAGGCCACGACGCTCTCGAGTCTTGCGTCTCACGTCTTGCAGATGCTGTTAAGACTGCACAGCCTGAATTGTACTGGCCAACGGCTACTCCGCCTGGCCATGACCGGCAGGCAGGTTCACGCGCAGTGGCTATGAACAACACTCTCCAGCTTGGCTCACTTGTACCGGTCACTTGAGCTGTACCAGCTGACTCATTTTTTTATCAGCTGATTGGCTCAGCAGCGCCAGCTGATGAGTTAACACACCTGCACCGACGGCGCTGCTGCGACACTTATACCACCCGACACACCTACACTCGCTGAAACACCTACACCGGCTGACTAAACATGACAACCCGAACCATCTGACTCACCTGCACAAGCACGACTCGCCTGACATACCTGCACAAGCACGACTCGCCCGCAACAGCCGACTAACCCCCAAGCCAGCCGACTCACCCATCGCGCCTGCACAAGCGGGGAAGTTCACCGTGAAGCTAAAAGACCGACCTTGCGTAGGCTGATCTGGTGCCGATACAAGTCGTTCCACTCCTTCTTAAGCCTCAACGCCTCCTCCTGGTTGCCACTGCTGCTGCCGCCTTCATCATCTTCTTCATATCTACAAACCAACAGGGGAGGGAGGGGAAATCGCTTTCGAGGCAGGGAAAGCCCCTCCCGCGCTTCGTCGCAAAGTCACGGTGCTCTTTTATGAATATACTGCAGACGGATTCAAAGCGATATCCGGTACCGAAAGCTACAATAATAGCTTTCGTGTCGTTGATTTAGCGCGTTTTGTGTTAGCAAGGCATTTGTTTCACGTAGATTTTATTTATTTCAACAGGAAGATCCCAATGGAGCTTCCTCGGCTCCATTTCATGGCTCGTCCTTGCAACGACGGCACAGATATCGTTCAGTAGAGATCTTGGTTACAATCGTGGTTACATAGGTCGCGATACAAACAGCAAGTATCGGTACGTGTTTCACGCGTTACAGGAATACGGAACTTGTTAACTTGTCGAAAACACAATATAATTTAACAATGAAAGTAACGAGTTTCAGGAGCGAGCGGAGGTTTCTCACGGTCGGCAATGATTTAACCCCCCAAAATCCAACGTGACGACAGTGATTCCACAACAGTCCGTTAAGACTTTGGTCGGTGGCTCCTCACGGATCCCGCCCCCCCCCCCCCCCCAACACAGATCGAAACCGCCCGCCGCAGTTACCGCTCAAAGCCGTATCCACGCCGGCCCCCGGCGTACAGGTCCCGGTCGAAGCCGAAGGGGCCGCTCGCCTTCTGCGGCTGCTGGATGGCGGTTCGACCAAAGGATTTGCTCGACCCCACTTTCTGCAGCGCGTCCAAATCCTGGACGACCAACGCCGAGTCCTTGCAGCTGTCGCACGCGCTGCGGCAGTCGGCTATTTTGTCTCCAAAATACTGAGCTATCGCTTTGTGCCTGCACCTGCAGTCAGTATCAGGGACGGCGGAAAGCAACGGTGGCGAGGAATCGTCGGTTATCGTACGTCAGCCCGGAAATGAAGTGCAAACAGGCAAATTATGCTCCCATTAATTGTGTTTGCTTATTTATTTTCGAGGTTTCTAGCATGGACCGATAAACAATATCCTTCAAGCGTTAGGGAACGGGCTGTGGAAGGGGTTATCACAGAACTGCTACCTCCGTCCATTCAAGTGACCTCTTTGTTAAAGATAAAAATGTTGCGTTGATATGGCGGCGATTCCAATAAACTGACGATTCGGGTGCGCCAAGCGAAATCTGATCGTCTGTGAAATCCGATCAATATTTTTTATTCACCTGCCAGTTCATGTTGTTTTGTTTTCAATTAAAATCTTGTGAGTGATGCACAGGACTTTGTTTTCAATTAAAATCTTGTGAGTGATGCACAGGACAACGGTTTATCGTTGTTGTGCCCGGGATGAATTTTTGGTTCCCAAAATTCAATGCAACTTCACGATAAGATTCATGTTCACGAGCGACTTTACTAGAGGTGTGACATTTGAATCAATTCAGCTCTTTTTTTATCTTCAAACAATTCACAATGTCTGTTAACATCCCCCAAGTTGCACACCAGTTTTTTTTTTTTACAATATTTATTCCCTTTCGGAATATTTTAAAAGACACAGGTCAAATGTACGGATAACATATCCCCCTTAACGGAGAAAAAAATATTAACATCTCATCGGATGTTTAGGATGCAGTGGCACTATGGCAAGCACCGTTCACTGCGTTATAAACCCAGAGACGTGATCTTCCGATGACCAACTAACATCGGTGGTGAGGGATATATCCGATCCAAACTTTGGGCCTCCCTTCGCAGATCAGAGTAAAGTGTGTCCACACATCACATGTAAGCCCTTCACATGGTTGAGAGGGCCCTCTGGTGGGAAGTTTGGGAATAATTTATAGAACGTCAAACCACTCCAATAGTTACAACTCAGAGCGCGTTCGTTCAGCAGCGATTTTATGTCCCTATCATCAGTTTCGGAAAACATCCTAAAAGTATATAGTTAAAGCTTTTGTTAGGCTATCATTAGATATGCTTTACTAATATTTATACTACGTGCAGGTACCGCTCCGGCCAAGTATATCGATTGAACACAATTATAGTTTTGCTTTAACATCAGGGCTCCACTGAACTTAGGCCAGTTCTGATGTGAAGAGAGCCGGGGATCCCTTATTGCTCTATAAAAAATAATCTTTATTTATTCAATAAATGGAGTTCTCCGATGGTAATGGCTTGTGGAAAAATAACCGTAAATGTAGCCTCTGTTGCCTGTGAACTGTTGATGCTACCTCGGGTACTAGTGGCCACCACTGTACGTATGTTGAACTTCTTTCGCACCATATGTAGCCAACCACGCTAATCGGAGGGCGTTTGCCGCATGTTGCAGAGATTCATTGATCAAATCCAGCGGCCGCCATAATTATTACCGTGGGTGGACTAGCCGTAAATATCCCCCGATGTCATTCGCAAGAGCAGGCCCACTCGCTGTTCTGATGACGACATCCAAATTTGCTATATTTAGAAAATCTACCTGCAAATTACTCAATTGGAACGATACACAGTAAACTGTCGCCCCCTCCTACTGGTAGAGTACTGCCCCCATTTGCTGGCCAGGTGCCGAGTCACCTTGTGTCCAATTGGGGCAGCTGCCACTGGGGATGCCCTCCTTTCAAATAAACATTTGGGATGAGCTGTGATGTTAAGTGCTTTCAGATGCGCCAGAGTACGGGAGGGCACTATATATGTGTAAAATAAAATCATGATCATGAAGAACTGTACATTCATTATTATCAAGCTTTGAGTGCAACAACGATTGCAAACGTTGGCTTCACGCGTTGACGCGTATGACCACACGTTTAAAAAGGCTTACCCAAGTTTCTCACAAAAGTTGACCAACGCTTCGAATCCAGCCATGGCTGCCTTATCTGTTTCTGAAACCTTTCCAGTATCATCCTGGAACACAGAGAAAAATACTTTGCACTAATCTGACAAAAGCATAGAATCATAGTAGAATAGATTTTGCTGAACTGCCCTCCCGTTGAATGCAACTGTCCAACTCATTATTCTTTACCGTTAGCATCCATTGTAAACTCAGAATTCCTCACGTTACAAACAACGCAAACCAAATATTTCACACGCATGAACGGGACGTCATAATAAGAGCACGCGTGATAAAAAAAAATAGATTTAAAGGCTTACCCTTTTTTTCTGGGAGAAGAAATAGTGAGGGAGAGAAACACACACAAGAGAAACATGTTAGAGAAGGCCATGCACGTGACATAGGCGGTGACTCAGCGGCACCACCACACGACTGCATCAGAATGTCAGAATGAGAATATGTAATCATACGGGGAGGAATCTGATGAGCTATAAAGCTCTATTTCACAGATGTCCAGTAGGGGCGGGTAAGAACGTTACAACAACAAACAGTAACAACAACACGTGATAAGAGTGCAACGTACAAGAAAGGTCAACAAATCACACAAACAAATACAACAACTGAACCATCCCCATCCTACCAGGCAAAGCCCACTGAGGCATTGACTTATTTTTCTAAGCGACCTGGACACAAATGACAGCTCAACAAAGTGGCCCCATCATTTGGACATTTATAGCACCAAAATAATCTAAATAATCTCAATGCAAGTTTCTAAATGTGGAAGGAAAAACCGAAGGACCCGGAGAAAAAAATCCACAGGGAGAGACACGCAAACTCCAAATATAAAGGCGTCAGGGTCGGGATCGAAACCCCGACCTCCTGCATACCAGGCGAGGGAGTTAATATCTCACCACCGAATCGAAAACAATTTCGAACAGAATTGTGTGGAAACAACCGGGTGCCTGGTCAGCCTAGTAGAATCGCCATTGAATCTTATGGCCAATGGCCTAAATTATTCGACCCCAGCTGGAATTGACCCTGACACCAGCTGGCTAATATCAACCACAATTACCATGGCCGATGCCTAGTGGGCAAAAAAGACATAGCCTGATATCCACCCCAAATTCTGCCATGGCAGTCTTGAGAAAAGTAAAAAAAAAACACAACAGCATGTTATTATAGTGAGTGCTGCATATGCCCATAGGGCTTGGCTGTGGATAGACTCGTGATGTAAGACCTTGCTTGCAGCGATGTCTTTGGAGATGAGGAAGCTGACTTGGCCCCGCTCCTTACGGCAGTAGTAGAGGCGGCAGAAGGCTGGCTTCCCGTCCCTCCCCGCTCGCCCCGATTCCTGGTAGTACCCGGCCATCGACTTGGCAATGTTCCAGTGGGCCACGAATCTTTATATACAAGCATCGCACACAGGACGACAGGTCCAACAACACAACCATCAGATGCCTCCTAATCATGTTAAATTGATGACCACACTTAAAAACCAAGTTACGAATGCCATCGTTGCTTCAGATAAGGTTTTGAGCACACACTTTTAATATTATTCAATTGGGATTACACACAGTCAGGACCCTCCTGAAAAAGTAACGAGTATCGGCAAAGACTTTCCTCCTTAACCACGCATAATTACAATATAAAGAACAAATAATCAATCACCAATACACGCACGGTCAATGCGTGTGGGGATGAACGAAAGAGGCAATTTCAAAATGATGAATTTATGCATCATAACACACGCGGTGTGTGTTACCTCCCAACTGCCATTGAGCAATGCCCGGTGCAGTGCAGAGCTCCAACCTGACATTGGCCTTGTCCACACCCATGCCAAAGCTGATGGTGGCCACAATGACGGGCGTCTCTCCCTCCATCCACTCAACCTGCACCTTGCTTCTGTCGTCCGTCTTCAAGCCTGAAGAAGCACAACAACGGCCGACGATCCTACGGCACTTGTTCAACAAAGCGCGACTCCGCCGGTGAGACCCAGAAGGTCGAAAAAAAATGCCCCAGGGTTCGTGCTCGCTTAAAAACAAATGCCGCTTGAAAATATTGGCCGAGTTAAGTCCAACAGGCCAATGGACTAAAGGAATTGTGTTATTTACGTATATTCTCATAAATGTTTATATTCGCACCAATGGTAAGCGAAATCATAAGTCACAAATCAATGATGAATGAGCATTATGAAATAAATAACAGTCTCAGAAGGCGATCCAAAAAGAAGGCTTCAATTTGTCTGGGGGGAAAATACCATAC
This sequence comes from Petromyzon marinus, assembly GCF_048934315.1. Taxonomy (NCBI): domain Eukaryota; kingdom Metazoa; phylum Chordata; class Hyperoartia; order Petromyzontiformes; family Petromyzontidae; genus Petromyzon; species Petromyzon marinus. The sequence goes on along the minus strand of NC_133703.1, from coordinate 21,663,624 downwards.
CTCCCTAAGAATGCTCAGTCAATCCTGACTGTATCAGGCATTAACTCAAAGAATCCCGAGTGTCAGTCTGACTTACTTAGATTCAGCCCTTCAGAATGAATCCTAAGAATTCCAAAGGGGTCACACTGGCTATGGAGCACTGATGTTCACACATAACACCAGGTACGCAATTAAATATGAGTCACTTTAGGGGAAAGCCCAGGACTGGTTTTGTTATCACTCAGCACTGATGTTAGGCATGGTCTGGAATCGAACTAATGTCGCCGGATTTCGCAAAAGTAGGCTACTCACTGTAAAACAGCTCTACGCAGAGCTACACATGCACACAGGTGCAGCAATAAGACATCCCCACCAGAAGCTTCCTTTGAAATAGAATGAAAGTGACCGCTTAAGAATATGCAAGCCCTCAATAAAAGAGGGCACACACCTGCATGGTAAGCCTTGGTCTTTACCCCTCTCTTGGTGAGCTCATGGGCCAACATGTCGCAGGATTCTCTGGTGCGAGAGTAGACAATCCCACTGCCATCAAAGCCCTAGCACGCGGCACAAAGACAAAGATTCCCCATTGATCCTTTGTCAAACTGCTGGGGCAAGTGCTGTTAGTGGGCACCTATTAAGGACAACAAATGATACCAGGGGGTGGTGTGGATTGTATCAAGCCCTGCCAACTTTGTCTTATAAATTCTGACATTTACTCGCTGCAAGATAATGAATGTTTTAAAGTTCGAGTCAACCTCGGAGATTGCCCAGAGCCGGTTCATCGCCAGGAATAGAACCCCGATGTAGAAGCAGTCACAAGACATGTAACGCAATGGTCCAATGGTCACAGTAGCCATGCTTTTACAGCACACAGAAACAATTCACGGCAGGATATTTCAATATTTTATTGTTTCCCTTCAACGTGACTTTACCGAAAGAGCTAAGAATAGGATATATATTGTTACAAAGTGAATAAGCAAAATTTGACATCCAAATGTCAACCATATGCTGGGTTAAGGGTGTCGCTCATTCCGTTGCGGGTTCATGAAAGAGCAGGGGGGTGGCCCAGGACTGGTTTAGAGATCACATGGCACATATATTCGCTGTGGCTGGATATCAAACTCAAGTTACCAGGTTCATAGTGCAGTACACATTGCTGCTTAACTGCTCCTACTTTATTTCATGTATTATTACACTTTTACCTAGGAAAAAGACTCATGACTCTTTTTCAGGAGGGTTTCTGCAATGTTTTTGCAGAAGGAGAATGATGATTGTTTATACTTCAATAGTTATTTAGAGGGGTTTTTTTTATTCGAACAAAGTAGGACCATGAAACTGATAAAATGGAATACTGTGAATGACATCGCGGGATCTTGAACGTCCACTGTGAAGCAGAAGGCGCATCGTATGTTTACGGTTAACACACGCCCGGTAAACAATAACCGGTTATAACCATTCAAGTAAAACTAAATTTAAACTATTTTTTATTTTACCAGGTAAGGCCCGCTGAGCGATGCAGCTCTTTTTCAGAAGCACCCTGACCACAAATCATCGTTCAACGAAGTGGCTCATCATGTGGAAATGTATAGCAGCCACAAATACTCTAAAACTCCTGTTTCTAAATGTGGAGGGGAAAACCAGAGGACCTGGAAAACAATCCACGCCACCACGGGGAGAGAATGTGCAAACTCAAAATATACAGGCGTCAGGGTCGGGATTGAACCCCCAACCTTTTGTATACCTGGTGAGGTTAGTTAACATGGCACTTCCACCATGCTGGGGCAATAATATCATTGCCCCAGCAAAAGCCCCTCAATGCTAACCTTCCCATTGGAGTTGGCTGAACATCCCAAATGTAGGACCACAAAGCTTTGGCAATCGCTGGTGTTGGTTCCAGCTGCCTCCCCGCTTGTTTCGCGTTTTATTGCGCCACTGTGCGTGTCACAAATTCTACGCCACTTTGAAATACGATTTGCGTGACGCTGTGTAAAATCATTCATTTGTATTAACGTATCAATCTACCTAGACGAACGTACCCCAGCTGCATTCTTCTTTCCCAGGGCTTTGAGGCAGAATTGCGTAAGGTCCTTGTAAGGGTCCTGAATGACCTCCTTGTAGCTCACGTTGTAAAAGAGGTTTGGCCGAAAGCAGGAGCTTTTGAAAATCGCCGGCTTGTCCAGGCTCAGGATAGACACAATGTCCTCTTGTACCTGCGAGAAGTAAACAAAATAAAAAATATATGTTCAAGTTATGTAACTCGAGCAGCAAACTGCATGCTCCCAAATACCTCCGCAACCTTCCAACTTGTTTTTCACCCCATTGTGGATTCTTGTTTCCAGCTGCTTTCATTTTCTCCCATTCATATTCTTTATTTTATCACACTGACCAAACAGTTCAAGCCAGACTTACCCGACTTAACTTCTTGACACTCTGGTATAAAGTCCCATCTCCAACTCGTATATCCATTATACCCGTCTCTGAGCGATGAAGAAGGGCCATTGCCCGAAACGTCAACCTATTATATATTTTTCCTGTTTAAGGTCACAGTGTTCAAATGCACAGGGTTGCAGATGAAGGTTTTGAGGAGACTTGAAAGCAAAGAGAGGGGAACAAGTTGATATGCCTATGGAGGTAATCCCTGAACACACAATCAAGAAGCTATGAAAAACTGATATCACGTTGGCATAGCATGAAATATGACATCACACACAGTGTCGTGAATTTTTTTTACAATGGCAACCCTTAGTGCTATTTAAAAACGATCATGTGACACCGCTGGTGGTCCTCACCTGGGTAGAGCACTGAGCCCAGTTCTCCCCCTTCGCCGGGTCCTGTCGCGACGAGCTCGGGCTGCTGTTAGCGGAATTTCTGTTACCCCCTTTGGCCGGTGACCGGCGCTTTGTTTCGGGCTCGTGTTGAGTTGACAAAAAATAAATGTCAACGGTCTGGCAGGAAGGCACGCACCTGTTTTGTGGCCGTAGCGGTCAGCGCAACGCAGGGCACGCCACGCAGCAAGGACCTCAACCGGCCCAGCTTCAGGTAGTCGGGCCGGAAGTCGTGACCCCACTGGGAGACGCAGTGCGCCTCGTCCACCACCAGGCAGGACAGCAGCTGGCGCGACGCCAGCCGACCCAGGACGGCGCCGAAGCTGTGCGTGGCGGCCATCTCGGGCGTGATGTAGAGCATCTTGAGGCTCGGCGGGTCGGCGTGGAGGTCCTCCACCACCGCCTGTCGCTCATGCGCTCCCATCTTCGAGTTGAGCGTCCGCGCTGGGATATTGAGCTGGTGCAGGTGATCCAGCTGGTCCTGTGTTCAGTGGAGACATTTGTTTCTAACTGCGATGCTGGAAGTGCTCTCCTAAGGGAAGGGTTAGAGTTTTTTTAAGGACTAAGGTTAGAAAAAGATGCATACATACTAGAATGAGAATACGATGAACACTCATCATTATTATCATACTGCCAATTTATTATCACAATCAGACTTCCTGAATGAAGGCCTCCCCACGCTGCCAGCAATCCATCGTGATCCTGTGACATATCAATCCACCTAACACTTTTGCCCACAAGCTGATTTCAACACTCCATCTCTTCAGCGGGTGGGGGAAAAAATTTTACTTTAGGAAATGGACTTTTAGGTACGTTTAACTTCTTTCCCACTGTACGAAGCCTGCCGTGCTAATTGGGAAGTGCGGGAGAAGGACGACAAACAAAACACAACAAAAACGTAACCTGGATGAGGGCAATGAGTGGACAGATGACGAGGGAGACCCCGGGCGCCATGACCGCTGGCAGCTGGTAACACAGCGACTTCCCCGCCCCGGTCGGCATGGAGACGAACACATCTTTGGTGCCTAGACACAGCAACACATGGGCAAAAACTTAACTCCTGCCGGCTCTAATACCTCTTTCGCCAGCCCGCACCAACCACTGTGGTTATGTGCAGCCAAACAAACCCCGTGTATGTATGTTGAACTTCTTTCGCATGGTACGCAGCCAACCATGCTAATCTGAGGCGCGGGAGAAGGCCGCCGCATGGGGGAGGCTTTCAACCAGCAGTGGAGTTACAATTGGCCGTTCATGTGGATTCTACACAAACACACAACTACAGTAGTCCAGGTTGAAGACCGTGCCGAATGAAGCGCAGTGCTGAATTTAAAACAACGCGGAATGGCTGCTGCCGGATGCGGTTAAAGCTCTGGCCTCTGTAGTCACTTGTACAGCCTCAGATTAATGCAGCAGCACATTCAGCAACCCTACGAGCGTGTATAACTTTGTTTAATGCGGGCAGGGGTTTACATGCGAACATTTATGCGGGCGCGATACAGTCAATGTTCAACTTTAAAACTAACGTTAGCAAGGCCTTTATAATTAGATGCAGGGAAGCAAGCTGTAGCCCAAATACACAAGTATCTTCCACGGCTGTGTTTTCAAAGCTTACATACTAATTATGCAGTTCATAATTTATATGGGGTGAATACGTCATACAAAGGGACAGCCAATCATGTCAAATCATCCCAATTCAGGATAATAACTGCATCATTACACTTTTTCAGGACTTAGATTTCTAGCCATTTATAAACACATCTTTTAAAAATCTAACACGAATACCTCTAAAAACTCTGCATGTGCAAATAATGTTTCTCGAATCCAAAACAAAATATCCTGTGTATAATGTTAGTCCTTTGGTCAATCCACCGCTGGACTAAGTATCTGGAGATAAACCTTCTGATCTGGCTTCACTGGGTTATGGCATTTTGCTTAATTCGCTTCATGCGCCAGAATCCATACACGTGGTGCAGTGCTGTGTCACAGAAGTCACAGTGGGGCCACGTGGCACCATCACCCCCCAGGGACCCACTGACCACGTTACGTACTTATACAGGGATAGTCAAATCGGATCATGCTTTATCGTTCAGGCAGGTGACAACCGAACGGGATCAAAACGTCTGTTAATCAAAAGTGCGTTACGCAGGCGAATGCAATAAGAACACACAAGCCTGAGACATGCACAAGTGCGAATTGCAATTAACGTGGGAGGGGGGAGGGTGGTGCACTTTGCTGTTACACAGCACGGTTCTGAGACATGACCGCGGGTAGTTTTGAATTTCTTGAAAAGATTTCAAAGTCATACGTGGGACGCCACGACGGTTGTTTCATTGGACTATGCCAGCGTTCTTCATTGCAAAGGCCCCACGGGCCACTACTGACGGGCCCCTGGTGGCCTTTAGTGCGGCCCCAGACAATACACAAAGAGTGAAAACACCACCCCAACCACCATCATCATCATTGTCGTGTTGCCGTCAAACCCAACAATGGTTTCAAGTGGCGTGGTTGGAAACCCCCTCACGCTGATGATGTCCTATCGGAGAAGGTGTCCCTCCACTCCGAAGATGCGTGAAGAACACCGCACCACAAGTGATGTATTGCACTCCAGCGTGGATAATAAACAAGGCGGTGCTGTTGTCACGGTGCGCACCACCGGGACATCAAGAAAATCCAGACGCGGTGCGCACTTCGGGAAATAAGTAATACATTAAAAACAACTTTAAAAAATAAAAACATCTTTAATGAAATGTACCGTACTTTAAATGGAATAACTCCACGACTCCAGGACGTGGCCCCGAAGCTTGCCACAACGTAAGGGGACCGTGGTGATTAACAGCCAACGTCAGTTGAGCGTGGACAATTAGAGCCAAGCCGAAAGAAAACACATAAAAAATAATGTTTTAAAATACTGTATATGTTTTTAATGATAGAATATAGTATTATCATCAGTATGACATAAGTATACCAAGTTTGCAGTCGATACCTCATTGAGAAGTGGGTTAAAGTTGAGTTACAAGATTTGAGGATACAACAACAGAGTGAGTTAAATAAAAATCGTGTAATAATTTAAAGAGGAAGACGTTGTGGGTGCCCTCGTTTACTTTAGGGGCCCATGCAGCCCCCCACTTGCCCGGTGCAACTTCAGCGGTTCCAATCTCTCTCTGTACGTGGACGACGGAGAGATGAATGTGGACAAAGCGTTGGGTGATTCGGTAATTAATTCGTATAAGCCACACTAAAAAAATATATATACATTGGTCCGGTACTACCGAAGTTGGAACACGTAGCAGGCTTTCGCGACCAATATCATCCATAATAGACGTTGTTGGGTCAGATCGTGTAAATGAATAAATGGGTGTCGTTAAACCCGCCACCACCCGACACAGACAATTAGTAGGGTTTGTCACGCTGACTAATTGGGTTTGTCACGCTAATTGTCTGTGTCGGGTGGTGGCGGGTTTAACGACACACACACATAACTATATTTACGCGTTATTAACCCAAAAACCATCGATTACGGACGAGCAAAGTGTTTTGCTACCTTCGATGGTTACCAATCAATCAATCCATCTCCGCTTGTGGCCCATGGGCGAATAGTTTGGTAACACCGCACAATGTTAGGAGCGCTCCACTGGTCTGACCGGATCGACTCAATATCTCCCCCAGAGGGCCGTCCATAAATGACGTCACGCGATGTCGGACGATTTTTTTACACCCCCCCCCTCAAATGACGTCACAAAGCTCTGCCCCCACCCTCCCAAAAATAAAACGTGCTTCAAATCGCTTTGAACTATTGTCATTGTATTCTTAGCTCTTTCGGTAAAGTCACGTTGAAGGGAAAACAATAAAATAATAAAATAAAACGTTGAAGGGAAACCAATAAAATATGTTACTATTTTGTTTTAATAAAAGAGCTAAGAATATCAATTACTGCAGTCACGAAAGCTTTAAATCAAAATGTATTGTCATTGTAGTGCGTATTTAATGTGGCGCTGCTGCACTCTGATGTTGTTGGAGAAAACATTAAAAAGTCTATTTAATTAAGTAGAACGCGTTGTCCATATTTATTTATAAAGTTGCGCATTTTGATGTGACGTCACATTTCTCAAACCCCCCCTCCCCCTAGGTGCGTGACGTCATTTATGGACGTCCCCCAAGTCCCGAGGGGGACCACAACCCCCGCTGTGAACGTCTCGTGGACACTCCGTACCGGGGCAGAGCAGCACACAGGGCTACACACAGACAACCCTATTCCTATTCATCGGGAGCACACGAAACACACCAAGGCCTATCTTCAACGTGACCCCGCAGCGCTCCATCTCCTTCCACGCGTCCTACTCACTCACGTGCGCGCTTCTGCGGCCGTCTGGAACGCTCTTCCTTCCGATGTTAAAGAGGAAGCCACTTTGGGCGATGCACTTTAAAAAAAAAATCTAGCTTGTAAACGAATTTCTTTAGAACTGCCTTTTTGTGTTTTTTGTTTGTTTGTTGTCATTCCTCTCCGGCACCTCCGGGCAAGCACGGTCGGCTTCGTACGGTGCGAAAGAAGTGCAACATTCATACAGAACCTTAAAACTCTCATCCCATCCACACAGAACCCTCAAGACCCCCCCCCCGCCCCTCCAGGACCCCCATCACTTTAACGGAGACCCCCCTATATCTTCCATGCAACGCACAGGCACCCAGATACACTCTGGGCTCACTCCGCTCGGACCACGGCCGCCGCGGGGCTTCCCCTCGCCGCGTCGTAACCCCGCAGGGAGCCAAGCAGGGACCCCCCCTCGGCGCCCCCCTTTACGAACCGCTCGCCACGGCGCGGGCCGCGTCCTCCTGCAGCGCGGACCTGAAGGCCTCGAATCCGAACACCCGGCCCAGCGTGTCGCGCACGGTGTCCATGCTCACCCAGCCACGAGTTCACAGCCAGCACCCCCACCCCTACCACCTCTTCTACCGGGGTAATGGAACAGTCCGCGGCAGGGTCTGTCCTGCCGGGATGACGCGGCGGGCGCGACCACTACATCCGCTCGGGAGGGGGTGGCGGGGGTAGGTTCCTGTTGTGAGCGTTCATACATTACTTGCATACATGAGGTGCATACATGAGGTGGGACTGGTTTCGTAATCGTTGCCCGTGGTAATAATTGGATGCGTCTGTTTTATTACCCGTAAAACTGGATATGAACTGTGCAGCGGGAATTGTGCAGTAGTTGGTGACGCGGATAAGATATACAGTACAGTATTGCAGTGATGGTGCATGGGTGTGTATTGAAGTACTGTAACAGATTCATTTCGGGACAAACTAAAATAATGGTAAGCGAAATCCAATAGGGATACACGGGGGAAACGGAATGCCCATAGTTTAACGTTGAGAAAACGGAATGTCTATAGGGTTGCATGGGGAAAACGTAATTCCCATGTGGACATTGGGAATACAGTTCTCATAGGGTTGCAGAGGGAAAACGGATTACAGAGAGAATACGGAATGCCCTTAAGTTAACATTTGGAGAGAGATCAAAAATGGCCATAGGCATATTGGAAAAACGGGTTGCCCATAAAATTACATGGGGCTGGGAATCACTGCAGTAAACTATACAGCCACATTTGAACATTTCTTTGTGTTGATTACTTGTGTTGACATTTGAATGGACGCGATAATTTAATATTTTATAAATTATATTTTACGTGCACTCCGAGACGTGGTGGTGCAGTTGTCGATACCCGCCTGTGACCCAGATAACCCGAGTTTGATTTCTAGTGGCGAGTCATATCTAAACTGGTCTTAGGCATCCCTTTACCAACCTGCACTGACCAGCATGGTGAAATATCACACAACCCCCATGACCGACACAGCATATGAGTATGACTGTCAAAAAATCTCAGAAATGCAATGTTAAATCTCACCAGGTCACTACTAACCCAAAAATAAATTACGAATCGACATGCACATCTCCTTTAGTTCCCATTAGCTTAAGTTGTGATTTATACACTTGTGCAAACTTGAAATTACAGCCATTAAAGTGTTTAAATACTACAACAATCACTGCATAAGTATCTTCGTTTTATCTAGTTATGATGTTTACATACATGGGAATGTTTGGCATGAACCAAAAGGCGATGTTGAGCACGTTAGGTACAACATACTGAGTCGGTTCATGTTAAAAGGAATGATAAGAAAAAAAGGAAATACTCGTTTCATAAAGGAAACTTTTTAAAGCTTTATTCACGTGTGGACATATAACTCAAAAGAATCGTGACATCCTTTCATGTAATTGACTGCTACATAGCACAGAGCTTTGCTTCTCAAGAATGGGTTTGTGTTGCTTTATAAATGGTAGAAATGTGTTGGAATGCTGATATACTTCACATTTGATTTTACACTATAATTGAATGGCTCATAGAATGACAGATTTTAAGTGTCGAGTCTTGCTTCACACATTGGGTATTATGTACTTTACCCAAGATTATATATACATGGCAAATGTTTGGCATAAATCTGTTTGAACACACTTTCAATTGTGTTCACTGTGCACAATTAACAAGTGAAATTGTTAATGTTTGTTAAAGTTTGTAATTTTTTCTTCTTTTTTTCATATCTGAATTCATTTAAAATGTCTGCAGAAATGAATTTACAACTGTAAAGTTGAGTAGAGTTAAACATTTTCAAAAAGTATTTAATGTGCAGTAAATCAGAACACTTATTTCATATATTCTATTGTACAGTACCTGTAATTCTGTATAGGCATGACAGATGTGAATGTACTGTATTGCAATATGGTATTTTCTTCAACTTAAAATTTTACATTTTTGGTACTAATTTTAATAAAATAAGTTAAGTCAGGTAGTCATTTTGAAATGTTCACACCTTTACAATGCAGCGCATGAGTTAAGTGATGACGTCACCCTGCTGCTCTATTTAAGACCGAGAGCAAGTGAGGGCTTTACCATTCTGGCGAATTGCCCGATGATGCTGGATGTAATTACCAGCGAAACGTCGTATTCAAACTGTAAATGTTGTGGATTCGCTCTTCAACACACCGGTGGGCTAAAGTAGTGAACTAATTGTCTTTTGATTTAAAGCTTTCGTGACTGCAGTAATTCATATTCTTAGCTCTTTCGGTAGTCACGTTGAAGGGAAACAATAAAATAAATATATATAAAACTATAAAAATTCTCACGACGTTTCGACCATAACACAAACGGTCACCATCAGATATGAAAAACCAACGGCAAGAAACATTTGAAAGAAGTGTCGGTTTTTATTTCTTTTTAAACGATTTATTTATTTATGAAAAACGTTAGTGCCACGCGCAGCGATTTGGAAGTTTATTTAGAAGGACGAGTCCATCTATGTTCTGAAAAGAGGGGGGAGACGAAAAATTAATGTATGCTGTCTGAAAGCCACCGTAAGCGTGAACAATACATTAAGACATGAAATGGTTTATCAAATCCTTCCAATGATTGCTAAGCCAGAATCCATCTTCTCGGTTGAAATTATACAAGCACAGAGACAATTTTAACCGAGATGGATTCTGGCTTAGCAATCATTGGAGGGATTTGATAAACCATTTCAGGTCTTAATTGATTGTTCACGCTTACGGTGGCTTTCAGACAGCATACATTCATTTTTTGTCTCCCCCCTTTTCAGAACATAGATGGACTCGTCCTTCTAAATAAACTTCCAAATCGCTGCGCGTGGCACTAACGTTTTTCATAAATAAATACATCGTTTAAAAAGAAATAAAAACCGACACTTCTTTCAAATGTTTCTTGCCGTTGGTTTTTCACATCTGATGGTGACCGTTTGTGTTATGGTCGAAACGTCGTGATAATTTTTATTGTTTTATATATATTTAATTGTTTCCCTTCAACGTGACTTTACCGAAAGAGCTAAGATTATAATTGTCTTTTGTCAACGTGACACTTTTTTTGCTGATTGGCCGTGTCGGGTGGTGGAGGGTTACGACACATTTATAAATAACGCGATCTAACCCAAAAACCTTTATTATGAATGAGTTAAGTTACTAAATGTGTATAAATATGTAGAATACTTTTTTTTAAATGAATAAATAAAACTCACCATATAAGCACTTGTGTGCAGTTCATGTACTTATGTCATGCGAAGGAGTTTGGATAACACATTGCTGTATGGGAACCTGTTTTATAGTCACATTTTCATCATATCGCCATATCTTACTGTACCACCTCTAAGTGCATTACAAGTTCATGAATATAAATATTCAGTAAACAACAATAGTAAAGCATTAAGTGTAACTACTCTCCAATACAATGAGGAACACTGGTAACGAATTTCAGTTGGTTCACTTTCAAAAACAAAGTACCCTTACTAAGTGCAGAATTACCATAAAATAAATCAAGGTAACCAGGTATAAACACGTAGACAGTACGCCAACTTATGATTGGTCTTACAGCTGTGTTCGGTACTGGAGAGAGCTGAATCATGGTTTTTTACTCCTCAACCTTGCTATACATATTGGGTGAGAGGAAGGAATCCATGGAATGAGGCTGACGTGTCGGCCATGCCTCCACGCAAGGCGGACTTCTCTCCACTTCACACCAAATAGTACTCTCTCCATTGAAAGCTTTACCATGCGCACACCATTTGAACTGCTTACTTGGCATCGTGGCTGCTGTCCCGTGGTCCTATCACAAGACAAAACAATAACAAAGTACCCTTTAAATCGAAAAATAACAAAGTAGAACATAAGGTGCTTGGTTCTATGGCATTAAAATTGGGGGAAAAAAATCTGTAACACCTGACACTTAGTTTGTGGTCTTAAATGCAAAAGGAGTTGATCGTCTTATGTATAACCTTTACTTTTGTAAAAAAAAGACCAAAAATTTTCTCCATGCTAATCTCATGTTTTAGAAATGTTGAAACCTTTGTCCAATTACTGTTTTAAGTTAAGAGTTGGGAAGTCGTTTTGTAAATTAAACTCCCAGTCATTCACCCCAAGGTTAGTGCGATCTAGTACCACTTGTATTTGTTTGGGCAGGGATATACTTTGACTTTAACTTGATACACTGATAAGGTGACACCTCACAATGTTAAACTCACTTGCATGGCAATTGCACCATTATCCTGTGCCGTACTATCCCTGTTCATCATGAAGCTCCACAGTTTAGCCTTGTCATTATTTCCATACTCAGTTTTGGTTGCATTAACAGGAAGGCAGGGAGTTATTTGTATCCTACAGATCCATTCAACCATCAAGCACAAGCAGAGATACGTTATTAATATTCTGGGTCTTTTAGCAGGCGGAATGTGGGCCTGCACAGCTGCAATCACACCAAGGTACAATATTGTTTGGCTATACTTATATAGCATTTTCTAATTTTATGTTATATTGTCCTCAAACCTATACCACAAGTTTGTTGATTTGATCACCCATTGCTGGTTATCCTCTCCTCTCTGACGTGTGTACTCCTTTGGCTGTAATAATATCACCAGTCTCATCTATCAACCATCATCCCTTTCAGCGATGTCCTGCCTAAGCCCATTTAATTTTCTTAACAGTCAATGGCTCTAATTTGTATGTCTGGTTAATGATTATTATTTTTCTGTTTCTCATTCCAAGCATCCATCTCTTCATACTTATTTGTGTACTTTTCAGCTTTTGACAGTGTTCACGTGTCTGATGAATATGTCGTGGCAGATAATATGTACCAATTGTAAACTTCTTCCTTGCAGCAGGTTTGTATTTTGCTTTTGTCAATTTCATTTTTCCAAAAGCACTTCATCCTGCTCTTAGTTGCCTATTTATTTTATCACATTGATCCTGGTCCCCTTTCATGACGTTGCAGTAGATAAATATGCTGTAAATGTTTTCAATGTTTATATTCGCAGTTGACATCAATGTTGATATTGTCAAAAATGTTATTTTGTTTTACTTTGTCACTTGATGTACGAGTGGTCCTGACCACGTTTAAGTGCAAACTTAACAAAAAAAATTATATTAGCTCTCTATAGAATTGCTTAAGTCATTGTGTACTCAGGCCCCAGAATCTTAATTGAGTTGTATAATGACATTATCAACAGCTGTCATTGTATTATTGAACACTTTTTTTTAAGACAAGCATTTTGCATTATTAATTTATATGCAAGGATTCATATAGTTTAGAAATGCCCATTTGAACTCACGTATCCAGCTGTGCCTGCTTGCTCTTGAGATATGCAAACGGAGTCTGTATTGATCCATCGTATTTGTGTCTCAAAGTCTTCTTCGAGGTCATTGCAGATTTTTTACGGCTGCTCCGGCGACCCATAATTTTGCTTGGATGAGGCAAGTCGTGTGGGTTCATGGAAAATGTGAAGCGTCTATTTGCAGGCCAATCGACGTTCAGTGCACCATCTGCACATGTATCCACCACCTGTCCAGAAATCTATAAACGGTGACATGATAGCTTCATTCAATGACATCACGTGAACATTAGTGCCAAGTGTTTCTTTTACAGCACTTGAGGTGAATATAAGGATGTTTACATGGTTGAAATCTTACAATTCAATAAACCAAATAAGATAATTATCCCTTGATAGAGGGCGTCACTATTGAGGAAAAATGGAAAATCTACTTTTTCAAAGCCTGCAGACCTCTGACCATACGACCAAAGGTGTTAAGCTTAAACTGCTATATTGTTGTTACAAGAATTTTCATTAAGTTTGACAACTGGACAAATCATATTATGCCATGTTCCATAGCAAAGACAGCATCTTTAAAGCAATGCTATATTAACTGTAATTCATAGGGATATGTAACTTCAGTACTTACCACTTTTTGTGGCAACTGAACATCCTCACCTTTTTTTCTGCAACCATAAGTGAAAAATTACAATGGCAAACCTGTGAGCACCAGGTATTGTGCAAAAAAAAGCAAATTTCAGTAATTCAATTAAAAGGTTTTGTAGACAAAATTTTACATGACCGGGAGAAACTTTATTTTGTTAGTGGTCACAAGGAGGCAGGTGTTTCTGACAAATATATTTAAGGATATAGACTGGTGGAAAACTGGTATTACCAACATTTAAATGTTGAACTGTTTGAGCCTTTATACGTTTTGACTCTATATGCTGCATTACCCAGTGTTGTCAGGCTGGATATATGATAGACTAACATAATGGATGCACTATTTTGAATGTATCTAGGTCCCGTTCCTAAAGCAGTATTGGTTAACATGTACTTGACAAAATTACATATTCATATGGCACTACCATATGAATGTGGAATTTTCATCTGACACAAGGCCTTTTATTTGCACTTATGTGAAGCAGGGTTGCCAACTGCCCTGGTTTTTCAAGAATCATCCTCTTTATGTTTTTTTCAGTTGCACAATAAATAATACACCACTTGAAACAATGCATTCACATGTAGTTCTCCCTGTACTGGTAATGTGAGACATTATTATTCCCATGCCACCTGCATCTCAGAAGTATCAGCGCTCGTCTGAAGACCTTTGAACTTGAGCCTCACCTGAACACTGGAAAAGTGAAAACTCCGCGGTTTTTCTCACTGGCGTCAGCAGCACTGCAGCCCTCATCCAAGTTCAACTTGTGTCCCCTCCACACTGTTTGTGATGCCCTGTATTAATTGTTGCAAATGTAAACAAAAAACTAGTAATTTTTTTATTTATTTCAGTCGTAGTTGAAATGAATACCAATTTGTGAGATGTCAATAGTGGTCTTCCTTTAGAGATCGACTCTCGCCATGGGAATGTGACCTTTCCTCAACTGTCTCTTACTGCTGGTTTGGACATGGACACTTTAACTTTATTATTTAACCTGTGGCAAATGTGGACGAAGCCCATAAGCTCGACACAAGGTCAATATATTTTTTATACCACTGCAGTACAATATCTCACTTCCAATCTCAAGATTATGGAAACACTGCATGTATGCGCCATTCTCTTCTAACGTTAAACTGTATAGCGATATTGCTTCATATTGGAAATAAAATCATGGACTTGCTATTTTGTGTAATTATTCAAATGTAAGGCTCTTTCTTAATGGCTGTATTTAGTCCCTTAGAATTTGGTGTTTTAAACATTTCTGCTCATCTTATTGCATGTTACAGTTTACATTCATGTATAGTATTCCTGAAGCAGCTTGTCTGATGGCCAGTGGTCGAGACTCACGATGCCGTCCGTGGCAGCAACCAAGAGAAGAAACGCTCTCGATCCGACAACCGCGGAAATGGAGCAATTAGATCAGCTCATGTGCATGAGCGAGGTGATGTCTCCATACAGCAGTGGATAGAACATACCTGTCAACCCAAACGGTTTACCCCGTATTCTTGTACAGGGAAATTGAGTTTTCAGGTCCATACGACGTACAGCCGTTTCAATACGGGCAAAAAACAAATGTATTTGTGTTTATCCCTTGTGATGGGACTTTGTAGGATGAACTTTGAGATTTATAAGGGCACGGAGTGACCAATAAGGTCTGAATTAGTCTGTAATAAGGTAGGCACTGATAAGGGGTTGACAGGTATGGTACATAAGTGTAGGTGAAATGTAACCTTTTTATATTTTCTGGAAAATTCTAACCTATAGTTAGATCTAATTGTATAGAGACGCGTGATGAAACTCAATTGTATTTTAATTATGCGACCAAATAGGAGCGGTGGCACAGTGGTTAGGGCACCGTGCTGTACCAGGTGACACGATTTTGCTTTACCGGCCATGGCTAACATCATTGGCAAGTGATATTTCGAACCGGTCCCGATTCTCTGCCCCATTCACAACCCCGCACTGATCAGCGTGATGAATGAAGAATGGTCTAAATCCCCCTCCCCACGACTGACAACACCATATATTGACCAAGGGTTAAACATAATTGTATTCATAGCAAGGGATACGTGCAAAATTCGCGCACTTTATCATACGGCAGGTAATTGAGCCCCATCCGTCTCCACGAACGGAAGTTAAGCACCATACACTTGTTAAATGTTAATCATGCAATCGGACACAATTTATCACGTGAACAGACAATGTATTTAGGTGATTTGACAATGTACGTATTATCTGATCGGACACTAACGTAATCGGACACAATGCACGTATTATGTGATCGAACACTGTGATCAATACACTATTTATGACTAAGAGTTATCAGTTTCAGGTGAGTCTGACCCTTCCGCTACAATAGATTTCAAACTCCAAAATATTGTGAAAGGTAAACAACATGCTTTAGGTGAAAAGTGAGACCAGATTCTTTGTTGTTCAGCAATCTACAGCATATTTAAACGTAATTAATTTTAATTATCGAAATTAAATAACTTACTCTATGCCCTTAATTATCGAGAATATTAAATCATTAAAAGTAATATCTTCACCTATTATAGCGGCTGAGCATAGCAATGCATCGCACACTCTTCAAGCAGAAATTAACTTATATAAAATAGCAGTTTATTTTGTTGTAAATTGAGTAGGCACAAAGAAATTGATCGACATTTAAATTCAGCATATTTGCAAATTTGATCAACATATGCAAATGAAGTTTACAGTGTTTCTAAATGTTTGACAATTATTTTGATAATTATCAAACATTTATAATTGAACATGTTTAATACATGTTGATTTAATGTCATCGATTATCAAAATGAATTATTTTAAAATGTGCAACGTTACATTCTTGATTTGGGAAAATGATTTAATGGTGTAGATAATTCCATTGATGTCGATGAGGGGTTAGATACGTTTATTAAACGTCTAATTTTGAATATTAAAATATCAAATATAGGAACAAATATGCCATAAGTGTGTATCTCATTTTATTTATACGATCAGTTATTTACATTAGCTTAAAAAATGGTAAATAGTGCTCAAAGAGACACGGGGAACATTTCCAGGGTGGGAGATCTGACGTGATTTTATGAAGTAAAATACTGTGGGTTTTTATAAATGCAATTAGATTTTTAAAAAAATAACGATGTTACTTAAACATGGTTCTCAACAAAACATTTAATGATAATAACGTAAACCATGAAAGCACATAAACAGATGCGGTTATGGGGGGGGGGTCATCAGACTTCTGGCAAATATATGGCTAAGTGACCCCCTCCACACTCCACAGCAAAATGCTCGCCACAAATCCTTCTATGTTTATATTCTTATTATTTACCCTCAACCAAGCGACTTTAATGCTTTAGTAGGCGAACATTCCCCTCACATGTTCCGGGCCGAATAAACTTACACGAGTGAGAAACAACCGTCGCCCATGACGAGTTTTGGCGGCAAGGGGATTCAACTCGGTGCGTGATGACGTCACCGCGCACGGCAACTTTCGCGGTGGCTCGCGAGTGCGTGATGACGTCACCGCGCATTACGGCGGGGGGGAGGGGGTGTGCGTGATGCGCGCGCCGTGGGGGTAAGAGGGTGGGGGGGGTCGCAAAGGGGAGGGGGATATAGGGGAGGGGTAGGGGGGTGGGACGTAGAGGGGTGGGGGTAGTGAAGGAGTGGGTGGTGAGAGGGGGGAGGGGCTCTCTGGGAGGGGGGAGGGGCTCCCTGGGGGCGGGGTGGATCTGTCTGGAACGCTCTTCCTTCCCGTAATTAGTAACTGGAGCGATATAGTTTGTTGTACTTCCCCCCCCCAGCATCTCCGATTAGCACGGTTGGCTACGTAAGGTGCGAAAAAAGTTCAACATTCATACAAGTGTCTGGCTACCGTGGGTTTTCCCCCTATTTTCCAATTCTCAGGACCATTTGCATGTATCGACTCGGGTTTGCCCCTAGCATAGTGGCATATAAATTAAATAAGCCACGCGTGATCAACGTCTCTTCTCTAGTGCGTGCATGCGCCGTACAATTTTGTGCCAATTCCCACCAAATGTACTGCACTGTAGTGTGGTGATATTTGAAGTATTTAAATTGTACCCTAATGTGTGTATTTAAAACCTAAACATATTTTACCTATTTTTTTTTCACTGAGCTATGAGCTCTTTTTCAGAAGTGACCTGGCCACACCATGACAGCTCGTCGATGTGGATGATGACACATTGGAATTAATAGTAGCAGCCAAATAATCTAAACTCGTGTTTAGGAATGTGGAGGGATATGGCATAGCAGTGGACTGACAAAGTTTCTGCACAGATGCCCCTACTGGACATCTGTGAAAAAGAGCTTTATAGCTCATCGGATTCCTCGAGTATAAATCAATATTGGGATTCTGATATAATTGTAACGATACTTGCTTTAATACTTCGCGACTGCAATGAAACATGTTTTGGTTGACTACTTACGGTGCGAAATAAGTTTAACATCCATACATAGGAGGTCTAACATCATTGCTGCTACAAGCTCATTGAATTAAAAAAAGCAAAAACATCCTCCCCTTTTTTACGATTCTGTACCAATATCAGAAATCACGGAGTGCTCTCTTTTAATTTGCATAACTCAAACTCTGATTCTTCCTCAGCGCCAGACGCTGATTCCATGGAGCCACTGTCCTCCTCCGAGTTGTCTGTAATCTCCTGGTCCTGCAAGACAAATACCAGAGAATGGGTTAACGTTTCCCACACCTCTGATTAGCATGGTTGGCTACATACGGTGCGAAAGAAGTTCAACATACATCCATTGCCCTCATGTACTGCTCCAAGGTTGAGACTAAGCTGTTGTGTTCTCCTAGAGCAGTGGTGGTAACCCATTGAGACATCACGTTTCTTTTACAAGGCTGACCTGGGTCAGCAAGTGATAGCAGAACGGCGCAATGCAGGACCAACGTACGAGGCTAGGAGATATATGAAGACACATTCCACTACACGACAGAGTTAAACACAATTTTAAATTTAGCGAAACACAAAAACACCAATAACGTCAAAAGCGTATCAAAAACGCACACGGCAAATCTGTATGTATGTTGAACTCCTTTCGTATTGCAAGTAGCTAACCGTGCTAATCGGAGGTGCGGGGGAAAGACAACAAAACTAATTGTGCATGGCCCCAAACAGCCCAAAAGGCCAAGGGACTACAAGAACACACGGTGTGCTGTACTAGTGACGAATTGGCATGTTCTGTTTACGTGACAACCCTTACTATTTGGCTGTGTCGGGTGGTGGCAGGTTTTAACGACACATTTATATATTTACGCGATATAACCCCCCCAAAAAAACCTCTTATGGATAATGGTCAGGAAAGCCTACGTGTTAAACTACAAGAATAAGGTTGTAGTGGTGCCAGCTGAATACTGGCCACCCAGCTACCCCTTTAAAAACGATGTCAGCTATTTTGGTTGCAATTGTGGCAGCCGAGGTACCTCGAGGCCTCCTTCAAAGTCACAGGTCCACTCCTCGATATCCAGCAGCTGCCCCAGCTCTTGCAGTCGAGCCCTGCGGGTGCCCGACTGCCAATCGGGCATGGACGCGGCACGCAACAGCACGTCTTGCCAGTCGGCTTCTCCCACGGTGTGCTCAAACGGAGCCAGAAACACCTGCCAGCAGGCGGATGCCAAGAAAAAAAAAAAATCTGAAATATTTATTTATAATCAGAGGAACCCGATGAGCCGTTAAGCTCTTTTTTTCACAGACGTTCAGTAGAATGAAGCACGCGTGGATCAGAGACGATGCGCAAAGTATTGATGGTCAAGAAAAGAAAGTGGGCATGGACACTTCGCGAGAAGGGATGGCGGCCGGTGGTTGACACTAACGACGGCAGGAGAGGTCGTGCCCGAGAGGACGTCCACCTCGGAGACGAAGCGATGGAATCAGCACGTGTACGGAAGCTAGACTGATCGTTGCATTGCGAGGCTAGCTGAGATTTTTGCATGCTTGGGAGGAGGCCTTCATCCACCAGTAGATTGGACTTTGCCGGATTGTAAAAAAAAAAATTATCGATTCACGTACTGTTTGGTTCTTTCGGTAAAGTCACGTAGGTGTAAAATAAAATAAATTAAATCACGACGTTTCGGGCGCAACACAAGCGTCCGTCATCAGGTGGGACAACCACAGCAAGAAACAATTGCTGAAGTGGGCAAAAGGGCTGCTGCACCAAGAGGCCATATAGGCAAGAGAAGGGGCGGAGGAGCCAGGGAGGAGAGACCGGGAGGGTGGGAGTGTGGGGTAGGGGGAGTGGAGGACACAAGCACGGCAAAAAATGCCGGGGTGGGGAGGGGAAGTGGGCGAGGCTGGGAGTGGGAGGGTTAGGAAACTGGACATGCGGATATGAAGGCAGGCCAAAAGCAGTTATGGTTTTACCTGGTTAATAACATCCTTCCAATGATTGCTCAATCTGAATCCATCTTACCGGTTGAAGTTATGTCTATGTTCAAATATCTGGATGGTGTTGCGCCCAAAACGTCGTGATCTATTTTATTTCTACCCACGTGACTTTACCGAAAGAACCAAAGAGTATGGATCCCTGCAGTCACGAAAACTTAAAATCTAGATCGATTCACATGTTTTTGTTGTATGTATGGTACGTTCCAACAATAAACATACAGCCCGGCATTACAGGTTGTACGCGTCTTTATTTACAGAGCTTATTTTTGAGAGTGTATTGCGTTGGATGAATTGTTTTTAAAATAAACACGCTTGGTGTGGGGAAAGAGGAGGGTGGGAAGTGAATGCCGATTATAATTTAATGTTTCTGATTTCACGACAGTATGTGACCTATATAATGATGGTGCAGTCGTTGGTGCGGTGGCACACTGGTTAGTGTGTGTTGTTACTGTCGCCTGAGAATGTTGATGCGTTGGTTGAACTTGGATGTCAAGAATTTATCCGCCATAGTTGGTTCACCATCATTGTGCATAGTGTAGCAATATTGCAGAAGGAATCAAGACATAGTTAATAAATTCCAAATCTTGCATTCTGGATCGAGTTATTGTCCATCTTTCTGTCGCCATTAAAGCATGTTTAAAAAAAATTCCATATTGGTGTCCTATAAAAAAATATTGAGGGAATTGCATTGGAGAAAAAATTGATCCGAACTCCTCACTCTCTCATATAAAAAATGAGCTAACGTCATTGTTAGGACACTATGCCATGACCTCAGCAAGCTGAGTTGGATGCCCAGCCACGGCTGACACCAGTGCCGAGAGACACATGAACCAACCCTGCCCTTTCCCCACTAACTTCAACAACAAACAACAACCCGAACTGCTGAGCGTGGTGAATGGTGACAAAAACAACTCCCACGACAAACACAGCTTGGGGAAGGCATTCTCATCAAGCAGCGGATTGATAAACGGCGCTATTCAGGTTTTCAGCAATGCACATGGAGTCACCTGTGGAGCGAGGTCTTTGCACAGCTGCAGAGGGATCTGGCAGAGGCAGTCGAGGACAAAGTGGGCGGCCGTGATTGCACCACCCTGCATGCCGCCCGCCGTGTAGAGGTCGACTGCGTTCAGAGTGGGCACAGGACAAGGTGGTCGGGTCAGGCTTCGTCCGTGGGTACACTTCAGGTTTCTTATCTTTTAACATAACAGACATAAGCGAGAGGGCGCTTGGCCAACAGTACACGAAGGGCACTTGGTATTTACCGCAGGGCTTATGGGGAGGTTTAGAGGTTGCCCTTCTGACTCTTGCTGTGCAAAAATAGACATCTCTTAAATATTTATTTAAATTACGAGATTGCCAAGCACTGGCCTAAAAGACAAAAAATGCGAATCGGCCAGAAACGAAAGTACGCTTATCGTTTCCTGAGTTTGAGCAAGGTTATAATGAGAACTTGTGCAAAGGGACGATGGGAGGGAGTTTCAGAGTCGAGAAGTGCGAGAGAATTGGTGTGAACTCACATCACTTGGACAAAAGCATCCACGAAGCAAACGTGCCTTTTTGGAATATTTGAAGAAACGAGCCTCTTTTTTAATAAAGTAAAAATGTATTTTCCTCTGAACCTTATCCCACTTGCCATGCTACTGGCTTCATGCCGTGAGACAATCGGATCTCCCGCAAGTGAGTGTAACTCTCCGTGTGAAAGAATGGCCCGTGTGAGCAGATACCAGAACTGGAATTTATCCAAATTAAACGCACTGCAACCCTTGCAAATTAATAATAGCAAAAAGTTGGGGCATTCATTGCTTACGGAGCTTAGGCCATCATATCTACAATGGAGAATCCGGTTTAATTACAGTCAAACAAATAATCAATCCTTCAATGAATTCATAACTGAATCTCGACAAGTCATAAAATCAACGGGGGGGGGGGGGGTGGGGGGGGGAAATTATTTCACACTTAAATAATACATATATTTTTTTTATTTTACAAGGTAAGGCTTACTGAGCTAAAGAACTCTTTTTTCAGAAACATCCTAGCCAAGTGGCTTATCATGTGGAAATGTATAGTAGACAAATACTCTAAAACCTTGGATTGCGAGTAACTTGGTCTGCGAGTGTTTTGCAAGACGAGCAAAAATTTTAAATATTAATTTTATAAAGGAGCGAGGTCTTGCAACACGAGTAGACGAGTAGTACGTATACGCTTTGTCTGCCGAGCGTCACGTGATCACAACTGATATACAACGAGTGCTTTGATATACGAGTGCTTTGGATTACAAACACGTTTCAGCAACGAATTATGCTCGCAATCCAAGGTTTTACTGTACTCTAAATGCATGTTGACTAAATTTTGTGGGAAAAACCGAAGGACCTGGAGAAAAATCCACACGACCACGGGGAGAGAGACATGCGAACTCCAAATATACAGCAGGTGTCAGGGTTGTGATCATACCCACGCTCTCCTCCATACCAGGCAAGGTAGTTAACATCTTGTCACCGTGACACCCATTATATTTTCAGGCAAAAAGCTCTTTCACCCAAGATGCGAATTTCGACCCGTGTCGTCGCGCGTGCGCTTCCACCCGTTGGGTACCTTTCTCTTCGGCCATGATCGTGAGCACCACTTCTATTCGATTGGCCAGCAGCGCCAGGGGGGCTTCCGAGAGGCCCTGGGCTGCCACCAGCGACACGAGCTGAGCCACCGACACCACGGGGTCGCGGTGGAGGGCGGCTTCCGCAAATTTCTCGGGCGACGGCTCGGCAGCGATACGCAGCAGCAGTCCCGGCTGCAACTCCAGAGCAAGCAGCTCGGAGACCTCGGCCAACACCGCCTTGGTCGCTGCGTGGGACAGAGAACGCATCTCACGGCTTCGCTTCCACCGCCGCCGCCGCCACAGGCAAACAGCTTTCCTCGAGGTAAAGCCCTGAAATTCTCTGCTCACGCCACTGCTAGCGGAAAGGGCTCCAGAAGCTCCAGAGAGCACCCTCCTGAGGATATTTAGGCCTCGTCTTGGAAGAGGTGCGATTGCCTACACTTTACCCCACCACCCAACAATGGAATTGGTAAAGAAGTGCAATGCAAGAACATCCTGAAAGACTCGTTGAAGCTGTCCTGGCTAAAAAAACTAAACTAGCCTCGTTTTCCAAATTGGAATGTTAGATTAAACAACCCTTCCTCAACTTGACATGTCAGAATCTTTATTTATACTGCAGGAATCTGATGAGCTATAAAGCTCTATCGTCACAGATACCTACACGTTCTGAGAAGTGAAAGAAAATGACGACGCCAAACACTTACCCGTGCTTTCTCCCAGCTTGGCTACCTTGCCCGAGCAAACGTTCTCAATAAACTCCTTGAGCGGGCCGTGCTTCTGCTCAAAGAGCAACTCCCAGTGGGACCAGGCGGCCAGGTCCTCCAGGAGGGGGGCAGTCAGCAGGCACTGCAGTGCCCGGTCTGCACCCACGTTCCCCTGCACGCCCACGCCAGCCTGGCTCTTCTGTACATCCCGGCTAGAGGACACCGCACACCCGCCGAAACGTGTTCAGTGTCGTACAAACCACGAAGGTGATAAACGACACAACCTTGTCCCGCAGTCTTTATCTATGCTCAACTTACTTTCCCGCACCTCCAATTCGCACCTGCACCTCCTGTTGGCATGGTCGGCTACGTACGATGCGTAAGAAGATCAACATACATACCTATATATATATGTGTTTGCCCCACGTCAAATGAATGTTTCCATGATAATCGTGGAAGTAAACATTTGATGCAAAGCAAATCATCATAAGCCATGATCACTGCTGAATTAAGGTGTCATGGTGGCGAGATGTTAACTATCTCGCCTGGTACACTGCAGGTCGTGGGTTCCATCCCGACCCTGACGCCTGCTGTATATTTGGAGTTTGCGTGTTCTTCCCGTGGTGGCGTGGATTTTTCTGCAGGTCCTCTGGTTTTTCCCTCCACATTTATAATCAACATGTGTTTAGAGTATTTTGCAGCTGTAAATTTCCACGTAACAAGCCACTCCATTGAGCTATCATTTCTGGCCAGGCCGCTTCTGAAAAAAAAGAGCTAAATAGCTCAGTGGGCCTTACCTGGTAAATAGTTTGTATTTGAATAAAAATGATAACGTTTTGGTTTTAGTGTTTTTTTAAGGCCTTGCCGGGCAGTAGCCATCTCTCACGGTCCAGCGATGTAACAATCCACGTGGCACCTGCCCGTGAGAAGATTTAATGGCTCCATCTTCCTGGTGGTCGTTCTCTCAAGGGCGTTCTCTCCCTTGGCTATGGTTCTCTCACAAGTCTGTCTCGTCCAATCCATTGGCTATTATGCCGTGCCATTTGCATCAATCGCAATTCATCAATAACTCAGGTGCACAATTTGATGCACGCATTGTAGGTACTGGATGAAACAGATTTTAATACATGAATGTATTTATTGATAATTATGCATTTCGGTAAAAATGCATCCAACGTCATTGAATTTTACGATACGCATTTTAACACACAGGCACGAATCGGCATGAACCACCTACCTGCCGTCGCTTCGTGTCATCCCAGGGAAGATGGGCGACTGGCTGGAAGGGTCTTTGAATGGCTCGTCTTGTTGCTGAGGCTCCTTATCCTGGTCCTGCAGCACAGCCAGATGCGATCACACCACGTGGCCCTGGTCAGGAAACCAAATGCCTATCCCACCACAATGCTTCGAAGCTAACGATAAGCCTAAAAAAGAAAACAACTCTCCAACATAGGCATGGAAGAATATTCACTGGGACTCTTCACGAAATGATTAAATAAGATTCTTCGATTGATCGGTTACTCACAACCGAATTAGCCAGATGGCCTGAATCGCCCCCTCGTTTGTAATATTTCTGATGTTCTTATTTAAAATTGTCTGGTTTTTACAAGCTCATTTATATTTCGATTTTGCAATGCCACAATTGACCTCACTCCTTGCAATCGAGGCGATGCTGCTTCACGTCTCTCAATGGCCATATTTAATCTCATGATTAAACAAAGGATACCACAACTCTTGCACATGAGCTGACCTAATCACTCCATCATCGTGGTGGTCATCTCCTTGGGCGCATTCTCCTCCCTCTGGGCTGCCAAACTCATCTAATTTGCATTTACATTTTCCATAATTCATGAAAACAAAACTTATTTTCCATCACACGCGCAACTCGATGCATGTGTAGTGACATCGGGGATGTCATGATATGGTGCCGGGCTGAGAGGGCCAGGGCACGCGATGCACCCTCATCGCATACACCCTGTGGGCGGGTGTAGTGCCAGCCCTAGCGGGGCTTGGTGACCGCTGGATAGCGCGGGCACCACGCGCAGCGTGTGGTGGGGGCTCCCACGAGGGGGAGCGGGAGAGTGTCAGCCCAGGGGCAGGGTTGCCCCGGGCCGTGGCACTCTGGTTGACCCTGCAGACACGTGATCTAGAGTGTCCATAGACAGGCCCCCAGGTGGGGGGACTAGGGGGTGATCACGTGTCCAGGGAGAGCTCTCGAGAGGGATCGAGAGGGAGCTGGAAGGCTCCAGAAGGCGGGCAGGGCCAAGGACGGAGCGACCCCGACCGTAGGGGGACATAAGGCGGGTCACTGAGAGGGACCGGGGTCGCTGCATTCTACAAGCTGAAGTTCCACGTCCACCAGCTGAAGCTCCACGTCCACCAGCTGAAGCTCCACGTCCACCAGCTGAAGTTCCACGTCCACCAGCTGAAGTTCCACGTCCACCAGCTGAAGCCTACATCTCAAGCTGGAAGCTCGGCGTCTTCGAGGCAAACACGTGGTCTCGGACCCGAGTAGAAACCCGACCCTTCGTAGCAGTAACTCCTCTGTATAGAGTAGTTAGCTGGGTGGTCACCGCCCTAGGCTGTATCTGATGAAGGGGCAGTTACCCCTTTGTGTTACGTGTTACAAATAAATGTGTTGCCTCTAAAACGAACAATGTCTGCGACTCAGTTGGACTCACTGCACATGCATCACGAGTGCCATCGTCTATTTGACTGATGAATAAAAGCGTCGTTCGGCTCTTATTGCCTATCCATCGCGCGCTTCATCCAAAGGTTTATAAACCTTTTTTGCTCCACCTGAGGAGAGTTTTACATTACTGGCACGTGTGACGTGCGCAATCGCGCAACGTGCTGGTGATCGATCACCCGTCACCTCGGTGATGTTCAAGTTAACGCACAACGCGTCAAAGTCAATGAGCTGTTTGCCGCTCGAAGAAAATCCGACGTCGTGCGCCTCCGAAGTGTCCAAGCTCAGTGTTGACACCCCGGCCTTTCCCAGCACCTGCAGCGGCAAAGTCAGCAGCACATCGTTGAGCGACAACGAAACGGACATGCGCGGAAATGAAACAACCACTCTACACGCATACACCCCCGCACCTTCTTAACACTTTCCGGCTGCACACAAAGTTCTTTCGACAAATGAACCACAATACCTTGCTGATCTTATCAAGAAGCATAAACCATCACGCAAACTCCAGTTATCCTCGCAGCGGCTTTTGGCTAACCATAAAACAAAGACGGTTACTTCATCACGTGCTTTCAGATGCGCTTCTGCGGCCGTCTGGAATGCTCTTCCTTCTGATATTAGGAAGCTACTGGAGCTATGCACTTTTAAATTTAGATTGAAAACTAATTTCTTTCGAACTTATTTTTGTTGTTAATCCCCCACACCTCCGATTAGCACGGTTGGCTACGTACGGTGCCAATGAAGTTCAACATGCATACTGATACATTTATGCGGAAAGCATTAGCTCTGTCCATTCGACTATCTGTCCATAACAGTGAGGCACTATAGCGCTTATAAATATAATCCACTATGAACCAAACTGTAGTTTTAAAGTTACGTTTCTATTAGGGTAAAAATATGCAAAAACGCAATTTGTTCTGATGGAGAATGAGTGAGCTCCTACAAACCAAAGATTGCCTGGGGGGTTGGTGTTGGGGGGCACATTAAGATTAGCAGATAACTTAATAACAGCCACGGTGACGGAGCTTAAACGATAACGTCCGTGTCACCCGCCTTAGAGTTGCCGTTCAAAAATTCGAGGAAAGAGCCATGGCCCAGGCTGGGGAAGTCGGGAACGTTGAAGCGCTCCGCCAGCTGCTTCTCCGTCTCAGCCAGGTCCCCCAGGCTCAGGGAGGCAGCGGCGCCGGTTCCACCGAGCAGCTCCAGCATCTCATCCCGCACGACGCCTGCCACAGCCCGCGTTGGGCGAGCGAGGGTTAGAGAGTCGTCCGGCAAAAAGGAGGCAGATGTAGAAGGGCAGGTGGCTGTGGTTACGCCTTTCAGGCTGTATAGTAAGCATCTATATTTGGGACACTATTATATTAAATTCTTGAGTATAAAAAATGGGGTTAGGAGCTATTTGACAATGTAAAGGTCTGCTAGCCATTAGAGGGCTTCAGGAGTTATAGTTTTTTGCATTTTTTCTACTCCTCCATTGAAGGACTACAGTGGCTTACTATATGGTCCATAGTTTTGGTTGCCTGGCCATGACCATACTATTGTGGCTTGTCTTTACTTTTCCATTCATGCAGGAGGTGTGCACATCACACTGTTAAATCTTCTGATGCGGCTGACGGTACAGCAGCGTATTCGAGGAATGTCAAAGTCTTGGGCTGCAATATCTGGATCTCGAATGGGGTGTTTATTATGGACATTCACATTGCTCCACTCTGTTCGCCAACGTTTTTCACTTTGGAATACTAACACCTCATTTTCCCACTCTACTACTGAGTCATGCTGGGACCACGTCAAGCCAGCCCAGTGCTGTTCAGGTGGCTTTAGGTTGCGTTTCTACTTCAGAAGTCGAGCCGTGCCACGTGGCGTCCCGCACAATGAACGCGTCGAGTAGTATGTAGATGACGGTGGTGACACTGCGTCTCGGTTGCGTAAAACACTGACGCCACACGTAATGAGAGCATCATAAGCCCTGCGCTGGCTCTGCTCAGAGGTGTCAGTGGAAAAGGGGTAGAAAGGAGCCTTCCCTTACAGGAAATGATGGGGGCAGGGGAGCCAAAGTTGTTTGCACACTGCCTTAAAACTAAACTATATTTTATTTTATCAGGCAAGGCCCACTCAGCTGTATAGCTCTTTTTAAGAAGCGACCTGGCCACAAATGATAGCTCAACGAAGTGGCTTATCATGTGGAAATAGATAGTGTCCAAATACTCTAAAAATCCACGTGACCACGGGGAGAGAGACACGCAAACGCCAAATATACAGCAGGCGTCAGGGTCAGGATCGAACCCACGACCTCCTGTATACCGGGCGATGTAGTTATGAACTGGGTGAGGAGTTTGAATCCTAGCCACGGCTAATATCAATGGTGAGTGGTAACTGAACTGGTCCGGATGCCAATCCCCAACTTTACCAACCTTCACTAACCAGCATTTTGTAATATAATCAAACAATCTCCATGGCTGACATCAAATGAGGAGGCCTTCATCCAGCAGTGGATTGACAAAAGGGAAAACATATTTACGATTTTTACTTCATGCCGACAGCTTCCGTCGTACATGCGTGCATGGCACATGCTGCCGTAGATATCTTTAAATCTCACTTTGGTATTCTTACGATACATTTTAGCAGCTTAAGGATAACAGATAGGAGAATGGGTTCTTACTTTCTGCAAGAGTGGGCTGAATGTCGTCGGCCTTAAGTTTGCAGGAGTTAGAGGACATCTCACTGAGTCCCGGTTGAGAGGGGGTCGCAAGGGAACCTCCACACACGGCGATCTGGAACAGCGTCTTGGCCAAGGGGTCTCCTGCCGCCAGGGACAGGAAGTCCTGAACAGTCTGCAAAGACAAAGATCCCCCATATGATCCTCATGGCAGTACCCCGGGGTACTACATAATAAAAAATAGCCAAGGCAATTATACCTCTGCGACTTATTTAAGCCTCTGTCTGTTCATCCCTCCAGCCCTGTTCTTGCTTCTCTGTCCGTCTTTCCTCTACTTGCCTCTTGTTGTCCCTGTATACATGTATTTCTGCTGCCTTGTACCTCGTATTTGTTCACTCTGTCTATGCTGGTATGTTCAACCCAGAGGATGAACACGAAATTTAGCACTCCTCTGAAATTCGTGGTCCGCCAGGCAAGTGTCTAACTGTGTTGTTGGCCTGACTGGTTTTGCATCACGTAATTTTTTCTTAGGTTTGTTGAATTCTCGTCTCTCATCTTCTTGTTGTATTTACCTCCGTACAGTTTAACGCTCTCTATGTGTTGCGTTGATGTCACCTATTTGTTTTATTTTTTACACCTGATGAAGATCGCTTGTGTTGCGGTCGAAACGTCGTGATTTATTTTAATATAATTTTATTGTATTTCTACATACGTAACTTTACCGAAAAAACCAATGAGTAATCTGGGACACTATTTTATCCAGGGGTGTTACTTAAACTCCGCGACTGAGGTACCAATCAATCCGAATTCAGTGCTACTCCGCGATGTCGAAACGCCAAACATCAGCAGAAAGAATCCGGTATTGAAAAATTCAACTTTGAATAGTGCATCGTGTACAGCTCGTCAAGATGAGTCGATTGTCGCATCGCCAACCATCAACAGACTACAAATTACTGCATCACGGACATTATGCGAGAGCCGGTGTACTATGGTACCCCGGGGTACCACCATAAGGTTCATATAGCCTTTAAACTATGAACTAAACAATATAAAAAAATAATTTTACTAGGTAAGGCCCACTGACCTATATAGCTCATATTATCAGAACCAACCTTGCTACAAATGATAGCTCAATGAAGGGGCTTTTCACGTGGAAATTTATAGCAGCCAAATACTCTAAATGCATGTTTCTAAATGTGGAGGGAAAAACCGGAGGACCCGGAGAAAAAGCCACATGACCACGGGGAGAGAAACATACAAACTTCAAATATACAGCAAGCATCAGGGTCGGGATTGAACCCACCACGTCCTGAATACCAGGCAATTGAGTTAGCATCTCACCACAGCAGACTGTCAAGGCAAGAGCTGGAAGCGAGCACCTATGAAGGCCGGCATGGCACACGAGGGGGTGGATGGTCAGCACCATGCCTGGCCGCCTTTGTCTCCCCAGTGGCGATGTTTATACACCGCACCAGGTACTCGTTTCAGGCTGAGACGACCTAGGGGAGGCCCAGGACCGGTTCAGATAATCGTCACTGGTGTTGGCCGTGAGCGGGAATCGAACTCGAGTCGCTGGGTTTCGTAGCGCAGCGTGCTAACCGTTGCACCACCGCTCCCCCATAGTCTGCTCCCACACGTGCACCACCCACGCATGCAGATGGGTATTTTTGATGGGAGGTCAGGAGGTAGTTATGGTACGGCCTTGCATACACCATCAATTGGAGTTTGGCAACTCCAGTTCTCATGACCCCCCCACATACTGCAGCTTTCCATGATGACCAACCACAAGGTGCATGCATGCGGTTTGCGGTGGATAAATTTTAATATGGAAAGGTGGACCACGGTTAGCAGTGAGGACCTGAGTTGAGAAACACTCATCTGGCTACTGAAATGAGGCATGCTTTGTCCAATGTGACGTTTGTAAAATATTGCTCTTGGTGAAAGGTGGTGCAGTGATTAGCGCACTGCACTATGCACCCGGCCACCTGAGTTTCGATTCCCAGCCACATCAGGTGGTGAGCGAAATCTGATCTGAACTGGTCCAGGGCCTTCATTCAACCAAATAAGCAATGACCAGCATGACAAATTATGGTAAAACCCCCATTACGGCACAGGGAAGGCCTTCATCCAGAAGTGGATTGTCAAAGGCCTGTAATTTATTATTATATCATATCTGTTTCATTTACATTTTAGGCATACATGCTGATCAGCAACCTACCCTCTTTCATAGAATACATTAATGAACTACAATGGCAGTCATGTACAAGCACACGTTAAAGACAACTCGTCATGTTCATCATTAACACTGCCTTATAACAGAATAATATACAATGGTATAACATTGCCGATGACAGACAATGGCCCATACAAGGCAGTGTTCATTTAGATTATTTAGATGAATTGGGTGCTATCAATTTCCACATGATAAGCCACTTCGTTGCGCTATCATTTGTGACCAGGTCCTGAAAAATAAAGCTAATAGCTCAGTGGGCTTTACCTGCTGAAATACAAATAGTTTAGTTTAGCTTTTTTCCTCATTTGCTTACCTTTCCTATACTTTGCACTCCCGTTTTTGTATTGTTTGTTTTTTAAACTATCTGACCTCGTGCCCCGACTGGACATCTGTGAAAAAGAGCTTCATAGCTCATCGGATTTGTCCAGCAATAAATAATAAAGACTCCGATTCTGAAAGTGACAAACATGGCGAGCGTTCTTACCACCACCCCCCCCCACCCCACCATGTTATTCCCCACCTTACCCTCTTTATCTTGTTGCTGAATATCTGATCGGCATTCTTGAAGACTACGTAGAGAAGTTCTGCTGCAGACTGACTGGCATATTGCTGCTTCAGCCTGGCACCTCCATCCCCATCGTCGAACAGGTTGAGAAGGCTCTGCTTCTGCCGCTGGAGCTTGGCCTCCAAGTCCCTGAGAACATCGTGTTCCAGCTGGGCCCGTGCTTGTTCGCGCGCTTCAGTGTCACACCGCTGCACTTTGAAAATCGTCTGTGGGCACGACAAAACCACCGTCTCGACGTGTGTCCAGTTACTGTATATTTGTATTAAAAAAATGTTTTTTTAAATCAATAAATATAACATCGTCAATAGATATTTAACGATATCAGGCAAGCTGGTTATGTACTCTTGGTCGTGGAAGCAGCACGGTAATTCCGAGCTCACACTGGGGTGGGGTTGTGGTTTTTTCCTTTAAAGATTTTTTTTAGTTTTTTTCACTCATTTTATTCCGAGCGCGATATCGAGTGTCATGCCAAGGAAAAACAAAGAATCCATTCGGAAATCTCACAGGGCAGAGCGAGCCCCCATGTGTCTGAGAACAGATGCACAAAAAATGTTCACGTAACTTCTGATAAACCGTTCAAAAGTGGGGGGGGGGGGGCGCACTCTCCCGCACTCCACTATGATTTTTTTGGTGTTTGCTGTATGGCAGTCAAACCAACAATTTCACTCTGAAGAGCCGAAATTTTGCCAAATCAACTGAAACATTTTTTTTGCCACGATTCATTTTTTTGTGCAGTCATTGGTGACCGACCGGGCTGTGGCCATCAACTCCACACCTCCGATTATCCCCGCACTTCCGATTAGCAACGTTGGAGATGTACGGTGCGAAAGAAGTTCACCGTACCTTGTAGGTTATTTATACGGTTTGACGTTATTGGTTAAAATGACAGGCGGCTGAAACCTGCATTCCAACTCAGAACCTAAGCTAGTTCAGCTCAGTGCTCTGCGTTCCCCGAACCGCCCTGCCACCTCTTACGCCGTAGTCGTTGTTTGGTCCATGTAACAATAATGACAAGGATAGGCCGCTGCATTCCGAGGCCGTGCACTTACAGAAATGGCGAGGCCGAGGCTGCTGATGCTGACTCCCAGCTCCTGCACGCTGTTCAGTCTGTATTTGTCCTTCAGGTGCATCATGAATTCGGCCTGATCCACTCGCTGGCCCTGGTTAATCAGCAAGTACGATTGCAGATTCTGCAATACACAACAAGAGACGGGACTCAAAAGTGGTATCATACGACTGCTTTCAGATACGAATGCTCACGTTTAACGGTTGAGTACATAGGGCTATCCCCGTGATAGACACTCCTACTATTACAAAAAATCAAACTTTAACTGGAGTTCTCCTACATGCCTTGTTTACCTGTTAGTTTCTTTATTGCGGGACTTCATCCAGGTTCATGCAGTAGTTTAGTCACAGCGAAGGATCACAAACCAAAAACACCGCTTAGTCCAAGTAAGAAACCTAAAGATTTGCCCCCACCCCTCTTCGTGATTTAATAAATGTGCATAATCAAATTTTATATGCACGGTTTTTATATTGTGTGTGTGTAGTCATTGGTGACCGGGTTGAGCTCATCATGTGGTGGCTACACTTCAGTTCCCGGTGTACTCTACAATCACAGTCAGACGCCCATACATGAACACAAGACCCTTAGCGGTGCCAAGCTTACTCATTTCGAAGGCCCAACGATCCCCAGAACCTGTGATCACTTTCAGGTCCTCTCTCTCTCTTCAATGCCCCGTTACCCACACACCATCGCGCTTAGTTACGGCCTCGAGGGCTGTCCGACACCTTCAGGACGTCCGCGGTGGTGATCTTGGGTATGTCGTCGTCCTTCATCGAGCTCGGCTGTCCGTACTGTGCAGCTACCGCGGGGTGGCGGCAAAGTGGCCCAAGGCCCAGCTCGCGGAAGTCCCCCTTCTTCTGCAGGGCGGCCGCATCCCGGCCCAGCTCGTGCAAAGTGCTGATGCAGCGTATGCTCTTGTAGGCCTGCAGCGGAACACGCCGAGATGCCGCACTCGCAGGCGTATTTTTCGAGGTCGTGGTCATTCCCCACGAAGCGCTCGCCACAAATGAACACCACGATACCCTGCTCATCCCGTCAAGGAGCGTAAACCATCACACGAACCGCGGTCATCGTTGAGCGCTTTCGGATACGCTTCTGTGGTCCTCTGGAATGCTCTTCCAATATTAGGAAGTCACTGGAGCTATTCACCTCCGATTAGCACGGTTGGTTACGTACGGAGTGAAAGAAGTTCAACATGCATACATAGCATGTCATGACGATGCAAATTGGAATTGTTCATCACTGCAGTTATGCATGTTGAGGGAATGATTTCCAGCTTCAAATAAGTTATTTGGGAGAACTATTATTCTTATCCACGTTCATGTGGGAAAATAATATCGCACGTCCTCTTATCCACGATGTTATCCGTGGAATTTGCTCTACTCATCTATTTAAAAAAATGTGGATATACGTAATGATAGTGGTGTGGGTCATTTTAGCTGTTGCACGCTATATTGGGGAGCCTGGTTTAATTAGAGCTGGCTAAAACCCAGTGCACGGCCGCTGGGCTAGAAGAACAACGGACCTTGATGAACGTATGCACCGCCTTGTGGGTTTTCATGAATTCTGCGATGGCAGGGATGTCGTACTCGCTCTTCAGACCCATCGTCGTCACCGACGGCACTTTCAGGCACTTACAAAGCAGTGCGGACACCTATATAAACAAACAAAAACACAGACACCAACTGTGTCTTTCTAGATACAAGAAGTACTTGCACTCTATATGGTGTATCTTACTTTGAAAACACACGGACAGACACGTACCCATCAGATGTATTTGTAAACAGATATTTTAAGGATCTCAGTGGTGCCGACTCACCCCATGAGTCTCGAATATTTAAAGACACTCAATGGTGTTTTTTTTAGTAGACAAAGGTAGAGTGCAGTTTATAAAGTATTACGGCATCACTGCAGTGTCAATGTGGCCCGATTGTTATCAGTAAAACATTAGGCACCGTCCATAATAGAGGTTTTTTTGGGTTAGATCGCATAAATATGTGCCGTTAAACCCGCCACCACCTGACACAGCAAATTATTCAGGGTTGTCACGTAAACAGAACGTGCCAATTCGTCACTAGTACAGCACACCGGTGTGTTGGAGAGCCAAGCCACAACATTTACAATCTCAGTACGACGTTTCGCCAGTAATTACAGCCAGCTTCATCAGGCGACAGCCAGATTTGTGAAGAAGTCCACCTGTTTCGTTCCTTGTATAGAGGCGTAGATGTGGTGACCACACTTCCGCGCTCTTCTTGATCAAAGTGGCGTTGGGGGAGATTACTGAGTCCACGTACATTATGCATGCGCATTATGCGAGCCCATTAATCTTTCCCTTCCTGTCCATTGTGTGTACTAAAATAGCATTACCAACGGTAATACCTATTTAAGTATGGTGGCCTGTATAGGCATGTGCTTGCCACCCAACCCCTCGTGTGCCGTGCTGGCATTCATAACTCGCCACGGATGTTAACTGTGGCCGGAAATGAACCTCCAGTCACAGGATTCGCAGCGCACTAACCAATCTACCAACACTCCACTCCAATAATTATCGGCAAAGAAATGTATTCAACACAGGATGCAGGCCCATTGTGGGCCAGAGAACTCTCATCTTACCTGAAGGACTTTGAGCTAATTGAATTCATGGCATTTTGCAATGCATCAAGCAGCCTTCAACCGTACACAAAATCAGCCCAAATCTTACCACATCTTTGGAGACATGCTGGTCAGTGTCAGCCAAGACAGTCAGGCAGTCCTGTGCAGTCTGGTTGACTCGGCCAATGTCTACAACTGGGACCTGCTTGTTCACGTTCGCCAATACGTCTGCAGTCTTATCTTCGACAGTGCACGTCGGTGGTTTCAAATTTAACCAGTACTGTGTGTTGTTGACAATAGGGGTTTTGTGCGTGATAAACTGCACTGGCTGAGTAATTCCTTGGTTATGCTGAAATGTGGCGATTCTTGGTTTACGAATATACGTGTTGGGTCTCTGTTGATGTTGAATTATAGAGGGCTTTTGATGCTCTCCCACCCCTTCTGATTTATGATGTGGACGACTCTGTTGATGGTCTGCAGTTCCTTTTGGTCTTTGATCTTTTTGGCATGTGTTTTGGTGGTCTGTCGTTTCTCCTTGCCGATGATGATGTGGGCCACTCTTATGTTTCTCTAAAGATCCTCCTTGTCTATAATAAGCCGAGTCAGTCTTCTCTGATCTTAAGAAATCCAGGTTAAGTTTATTTAACTCTGGAATTCCTCCTTGCTTTGGATCACGTGGCCTAGGGTTTTGACATGCTGCCGTCGCTCCTTGTCTAGAGTGATGCGGCCTGGCAGTCTGGTTTTCAGTTGATCCTCCTCCTCCTCCTTGTTTGTATCCAGGTTGGCCGGCTTCAGCCTTTTGGCCTTCTTGCTTTCCTTTATGCTGTTGATTATGTGGGCCGCTATACCTCGGTCCTTCACCCTGTTTCTGATCGTGCTGACCAGATCTCCTGTGTTCTCCCGTGCTTCCCTGCTTTGGATGACGTGTACCACCACTCTGGAATTGAAGGAAACAAATTAAAACTGACATTGTTCCGCGACTGAAGGAAGAGGAGCGAGTTTACAATTTTTATATTTTAAACTCAAAACTCAACATATGTGTCATTAATACTGCGTGGCCTAAAAAGTTAAAGTATATAATAGGAGATGTTTTGAGCAATGGTCTATCTTTGGCGAGATGTTAGCTACCCTTCCAGGTATACAGGAGGTCGTGGGTTCGACCTCGACCGTGAGGCCTGTATATTTGGAGTTTGCGTTTCTCTCTCCCCGTGGTCGTGTGGATTTTTCTCTGGGTTCTCCGGTTTTTCCCTCCACATTTAGAATCAACGTCACCACGCGTTTAGAGTATTTGACTGCTATACATTTCCACGTGATAAGCCGCTTTGTTGAGCTATCATTTGTGGCCAGGTAACTTCTGAAAAAGAGCTATATAATAATGATAATTGTTTTTTACCCTTTTATCTGGCAACAAAACTGACACCTTTTTTACAAGAAGTCATGTTTGCATTGACCACAATACCTGCGGTCGGAATGCAAACAAAAAACACAACTCTGATAATGTATGCACTGTCCTTGAAATTGATTGGTTCACACCCGAGACAGCTTTTTCTTAGAGCCTCGTCTCACATGGTGTTGGACCAGATGACGCCAAAAGGCGCACTGTTTGCATTTCGACCGCAGGTATTGTGGTCAATGCAAACATGCCTCCTTGTAAAAAAAAGTGTCAGTTTTGTTGCCAGATAAAAGGGTAAAAAAACCAATAATCATATTTTGCTACTGGCAAAGGAGGTTCCAATGGTGTAAGAGCTATATAGCTCAGTGGGCCATTGCCTAAAACACCATTTATTATGTTTTCCTTTTAAGGCAATCTTATTGAATAATAATGACAAATGCTCTCACGCCGTGTAACATGGAAAGCCATGACAAAAGGGGCCTGAATCGCACCTGAGATAATGGAAAAACAACTGGGACTCTCTCCCATACTTTACAATGTTTCACCAACACCAGGACACACAGAGGTTTAGAGGAACTCATGACCAGCCGAGGATTACAGGAAAATATTTATATGTGCTCGTTAGTGTATATCTACCCAGTTTAACTGCTGTCGAATAATAATTGCTTTAATAATGAATGATACTCTTATGGATGTTCTTATGAACGCGATGGCAATGTGTATGATGCAAATATTTAAGTGACTCGTGTGTTATGCAAATACAATGGTACGATATTGTGCCAATATTACTTACCCCTGGGCTGGATTTGGGTTTTCCTCTGAAGCTAGACATTCCTAAAACACAAGACACCAGTTAAGGTTAGAAATATTTATTGACGGATTGCCATCTTTGGGCTCCATACCTGCAAGGGCGTGTATGGGCACCGTGCCCTATCTGTGTTTCCTTTGGCACTGTGCTGCTTCTGCTGCTGCTACAAGTTGAATTGTTTGCACACAGCGATTGCAATCTACCTCCAACCGGATTGACCTCTGGAATGCTACCCCGCGTGCTCATGACCCATTTCACCACGGAAGCATCGCCTATCCTTGTGTACACTATACAGTACGTGCACAGTGTTATATGTATTCTGTGCGATGCTGAGCTCTCCTCTCTATCCACTGCTGGATGGGAGCATCGCTGTTTGACCATACTTCACCACGCTGGGGAGCCTTGCAATGCGTTTTAAATTACCATGAGCGCTTAAGTCGATACACATCGGTTGCGTCGACCTAACTCCACCTCTCTGGAGAGGGAGCTACAATGGACACGTCTAGGTTACAAAGCGTTATTATAATCACACAGCACTTACAGCACCAGTTCAGTTTCGTTTATTAGGTATAGTCCTGTGAGCCATTCGGCTCTTGAATCGGGTGCAACCGCAACAAACAAAAACGTGAACAAGAAAACATCTTAAAGTGACTATGCGCAACAGAAAAATCCAGGAAAAAACAGCAAAGTCTTCCAGAAAAAGCACCGCGTATCAATGCTGTGTGTGCAAAAATCCTGGTGGGATGCAAGTCAAACAATAACAACCATAAGACAATTTAGATTCAAGTTATCAGTCTAACTCTGTACTACAACAAACAAATATGGCTAAACCAAAACGTTTTCGAAATCACCAAAATAAAGCTATAAAAACAATGTTAACAGTGATCATAGGAACTGTGATTCACATTTAACAATAAACGATATACATAACATATACGACCAAACTTTGCAGCCATAGCTGGCAGCATGAGTCACTCCACAACAGCAGGAGTATCAGTAAGAGTATCAACATTTTTCAATGCACCTTTAAAGATCAGCACACTATAATCAAAACTCAAGATCATACTTTGCAGCGGTCATCCGGAGTGATACATTTGATTTCAGGCCACTTAATAGCATTGGCTGCTATAGGGGTGTACAAATCCTCTAGAGCAGTTTTGAGTGAAGATCTCACAGGCAGTGATACAAGTTTGAAGATCTCACAGGTAGTAATACAAGTTGAAGATCTCACAGGTAGTGATACAAGTTGAAGATCTCACAGGTAGTGACCCAAGTTTGAAGATCTCACAGGAAGTGATACAAGTTGAAGATCTCACAGGTAGTGATACAAGTTGAAGATCTCACTGGTAGTGACACAAGTTGAAGATCTCACAGGAAGTGATACAAGTTGAAGATCTCACAGGTAGTGATACAAGTTTGAAGATCTCACAGGTAGTGATACAAGTTGAAGATCTCACAGGTAGTGATACAAGTTTGAAGATCTCACAGGTAGTGATACAAGTTGAAGATCTCACAGGTAGTGACACAGGTTGAAGATCTCACAGGTAGTGACACAAGTTGAAGATCTCACAGGTAGTGATACAAGTTGAAGATCTCACAGGTAGTGACACAAATTGAAGATCTCACAGGTAGTGACACAAGTTGAAGATCTCACAGGTAGTGATACAAGTTTGAAGATCTCACAGGTAGTGATACAAGTTGAAGATCTCACAGGTAGTGACACAAGTTGAAGATCTCACAGGTAGTGATACAAGTTGAAGATCTCACAGGTAGTGATACAAGTTGAAGATCTCACAGGTAGTGACACAAGTTTGAAGATCTCACAGGGAGTGATACAAGTTGAAGATCTCACAGGTAGTGACACAAGTTGAAGATCTCACAGGTAGTGACCCAAGTTTGAAGATCTCACAGGTAGTGATACAAGTTGAAGATCTCACAGGTAGTGACACAAGTTTGAAGATCTCACTGGTAGTGATACAAGTTGAAGATCTCACAGGTAGTGATATAAGTTGAAGATCTCACAGGTAGTGACACAAGTTGAAGATCTCACAGGTAGTGATACAAGTTGAAGATCTCACAGGTAGTGATACAAGTTGAAGATCTCACAGGTAGTGATACAAGTTGAAGATCTCACAGGTAGTGATACAAGTTTGAAGATCTCACAGGTAGTGACACAAGTTAAAGATCTCACTGGTAGTGATACAAGTTGAAGATCTCACAGGTAGTGACACAAGTTGAAGATCTCACAGGTAGTGACCCAAGTTTGAAGATCTCACAGGTAGTGATACAAGTTGAAGATCTCACAGGTAGTGACACAAGTTTGAAGATCTCACTGGTAGTGATACAAGTTGAAGATCTCACAGGTAGTGATATAAGTTGAAGATCTCACAGGTAGTGACACAAGTTGAAGATCTCACAGGTAGTGATACAAGTTGAAGATCTCACAGGTAGTGATACAAGTTGAAGATCTCACAGGTAGTGATACAAGTTGAAGATCTCACAGGTAGTGATACAAGTTTGAAGATCTCACAGGTAGTGACACAAGTTAAAGATCTCACTGGTAGTGATACAAGTTGAAGATCTCACAGGTAGTGACACAAGTTTGAAGATCTCACAGGTAGTGATACAAGTTGAAGATCTCACAGGTAGTGATACAAGTTGAAGATCTCACAGGTAGTGACCCAAGTTTGAAGATCTCACAGGTAGTGATACAAGTTTAAGATCTCACAGGTAGTGATACAAGTTGAAGATCTCACTGGTAGTGACACAAGTTGAAGATCTCACAGGTAGTGATACAAGTTTGAAGATCTCACAGGTAGTGATACAAGTTGAATATCTCACAGGTAGTGATACAAGTTTGAAGATCTCACAGGTAGTGATACAAGTTGAAGATCTCACAGGTAGTGATACAAGTTGAAGATCTCACAGGTAGTGATACAAGTTGAAGATCTCACAGGTAGTGACACAAGTTTGAAGATCTCACAGGTAGTGATACAAGTTGAAGATCTCACAGGTAGTGACACAAGTTGAAGATCTCACAGGTAGTGATACAAGTTGAAGATCTCACAGGTAGTGACACAAGTTGAAGATCTCACAGCTAGTGACCCAAGTTGAAGATCTCACAGGTAGTGATACAAGTTGAAGATCTCACAGGTAGTGACACAAGTTTGAAGATCTCACTGGTAGTGATACAAGTTGAAGATCTCACAGGTAGTGACACAAGTTGAAGATCTCACAGGTAGTGATACAAGTTTGAAGATCTCACAGGTAGTGATATAAGTTGAAGATCTCACAGGTAGTGATACAAGTTGAAGATCTCACAGGTAGTGATACAAGTTGAAGATCTCACAGGTAGTGATACAAGTTGAAGATCTCACAGGTAGTGATACAAGTTTGAAGATCTCACAGGTAGTGACACAAGTTAAAGATCTCACAGGTAGTGATACAAGTTGAAGATCTCACAGGTAGTGACACAAGTTGAAGATCTCACAGTTAGTGACACAAGTTGAAGATCTCAGAGGTAGTGATACAAGTTGAAGATCTCACAGGTAGTGACACAAGTTTGAAGATCTCACTGGTAGTGATACAAGTTGAAGATCTCACAGGTAGTGATATAAGTTGAAGATCTCACAGGTAGTGACACAAGTTGAAGATCTCACAGGTAGTGATACAAGTTGAAGATCTCACAGGTAGTGATACAAGTTGAAGATCTCACAGGTAGTGATACAAGTTGAAGATCTCACAGGTAGTGATACAAGTTTGAAGATCTCACAGGTAGTGACACAAGTTAAAGATCTCACTGGTAGTGATACAAGTTGAAGATCTCACAGGTAGTGACACAAGTTTGAAGATCTCACAGGTAGTGATACAAGTTGAAGATCTCACAGGTAGTGATACAAGTTGAAGATCTCACAGGTAGTGACCCAAGTTTGAAGATCTCACAGGTAGTGATACAAGTTGAAGATCTCACAGGTAGTGATACAAGTTGAAGATCTCACTGGTAGTGACACAAGTTGAAGATCTCACAGGTAGTGATACAAGTTTGAAGATCTCACAGGTAGTGATACAAGTTGAATATCTCACAGGTAGTGATACAAGTTTGAAGATCTCACAGGTAGTGATACAAGTTGAAGATCTCACAGGTAGTGATACAAGTTGAAGATCTCACAGGTAGTGATACAAGTTGAAGATCTCACAGGTAGTGACACAAGTTGAAGATCTCACAGGTAGTGACACAAGTTGAAGATCTCACAGGTAGTGATACAAGTTGAAGATCTCACAGGTAGTGACACAAGTTGAAGATCTCACAGCTAGTGACCCAAGTTGAAGATCTCACAGGTAGTGATACAAGTTGAAGATCTCACAGGTAGTGACACAAGTTTGAAGATCTCACTGGTAGTGATACAAGTTGAAGATCTCACAGGTAGTGACACAAGTTGAAGATCTCACAGGTAGTGATACAAGTTTGAAGATCTCACAGGTAGTGATATAAGTTGAAGATCTCACAGGTAGTGATACAAGTTGAAGATCTCACAGGTAGTGATACAAGTTGAAGATCTCACAGGTAGTGATACAAGTTGAAGATCTCACAGGTAGTGATACAAGTTTGAAGATCTCACAGGTAGTGACACAAGTTAAAGATCTCACAGGTAGTGATACAAGTTGAAGATCTCACAGGTAGTGACACAAGTTGAAGATCTCACAGCTAGTGACACAAGTTGAAGATCTCAGAGGTAGTGATACAAGTTGAAGATCTCACAGGTAGTGATCCAAGTTTGAAGATCTCACAGGTAGTGATCCAGGCTGAAGGACTTGGTGACAACACGCGGATGTTCAACCTCAGACCTGTGAGTTGTCTCGTCAAATTTGCCGAGGTGTGAGTGCGGGGAAGAAAACGACACTCGCCCTTTGCCGAGCCATCCCTTGACGCCGTTTTTGTTTAGAGCTGCCAACTTTTTATGATCATTCCAACAGCAACAACAAAAAATCCAC
This sequence comes from Petromyzon marinus, assembly GCF_048934315.1. Classification (NCBI taxonomy): domain Eukaryota; kingdom Metazoa; phylum Chordata; class Hyperoartia; order Petromyzontiformes; family Petromyzontidae; genus Petromyzon; species Petromyzon marinus. The sequence continues at coordinate 21,621,308 of NC_133703.1, read as the reverse complement.
CCATCATCTTTTAAAGCAAATCCATCAGCTGTGATGTTTCAATCCTCTGTAAGGGGTGGTGGTGGTGGGGGAGGTCTAGGTGTGAGCGGGGTAGGAAAAAAGAACAACACTCACCCTGCGCTGAGCACTCCTTGAGCCAGATGATGCACACGCTGGGGAGGCGGGGGGGAGATGGGAAAGTTTTTTGTTTGTTTGTTAAACCAATAACAAAAACAACAACAACAAGGTCCGAACGTCTCCGGCTCTGTCCGCAAGACGCTGAGTGTGCACGCGCAAGGCTGCTGGTGTTGTGCACGTGGGCTACGTTGCTTGGGGGTGGGTGGTGGCGGTGGGGGTGTCGCGTCAGCGCCCCCTTCTCGTTATTCGCTTGCTCTTCATTTCCTGACAATGACGACGGTTAGGGGCCGTCCATTGAGTAGGGACGCAGAAAAATCTGTCAAGATTTGACCCCCCCCCTCTCTCTGTAGGGACACGGACTTTTCACACACCCCCACCCCCCACCCACCTGCGTACGTACGCTTGACGAACCCCCCCCACGCCGTTTGCTATGCGTACGTACAGTCAGTAGACCCCCCCCCATACGCAAGCGTACGCATTTGGGTTAACCCCCCTCCATGGTACGTACTTAACGGATGGCCCCTTATGAGACCAATTCAGACCTTAGGGGCCGTCCATAAATGACGTCACGCGATTTTGGACGATTTTTTGACCCCCCCCCCTTCGTCACACAAAAAGTCAGACCCCCCTAAAATATGACGTCACAAAGCTCTGCCCCTCCCCCCAAATACAACATGCTTCAAATCGCTTTAGACTATTGTCATTGTAGTTGCGTTTTTAATGTGGCGCTGCACTCTGATGTAGGAGAAAACATTTATTAAAAAGTCTATTTAATTCAGTAGAACGTGTTGTCTATATGTATTTAAAGTTGCGCATTTTGATGTGACGTCACATTTCTCAAACCCCCCCCTCGTCACACATCGTCACAAATGTCTGACCCCGCCCCCTCCCTAGGTGCGTGACGTCATTTATGGACGGCCCCTAACCACGTGACTGGTGTACAAGTCAGGTTAATCAGTAAGTGTCTCTTAAACCCAATTCTACTTCTGATAAACCATCTTTGTCTTTGATTGTAACCTTTGCACTTTACTATTCTAATATTACTTTAATCCTAAGCTGTATGTCTATCTATACCATACACTTATATCGGTATCTTACGCCCATTATGTATGTGTACAATATACGTACTGTACTTGTCACCATTGTACAACTTACGACTGTACATGTATTATATTCTCAATAGCATTGCATACTCTGGGTGCATGGGCATGGTTATAGAATACACCGTATTAGGGTTAGAGATTTACAAGTATTATTAACTACAATACGTCATCCTTTACAATGGACAGTGCTAAAACCCCTCCTGTTGAATATATCACAAACTAACAATTCAAAGCCAAGCTTGAAGTCTAGAACACGTCTAGAACATTTCTATAACTATAAAAAACACCCTTTGAGTCCTTTACCTGTAGACTGCAACAGCACGTGTGTCACACACAGCAATCTTTAACCGAGTCGCCATTATCCACTTGACTGATGTACAAGTCCGGTTAATCAATAACCCTGCCAGCCACCCACAGGCCCAACTCAGCTATCGCATGCTGGTGTAAACACGTGCCATGATGTACTGCACAGCACATAAGGACTAATAAATAGGGGTTTTCCCCTTTTTTCTGGCAACAAAACTAACACCTTTTGCAAGGAATCATGTTTACAATAACCACAATACTTGCAGTCAAATGCAAACAAGAAACAATACTCTGATAATTTATGCATTGTCCTTGAAACTGATTGGTCCACACCAGAGACAGCTAGGCTCTAAGAAAAGCTGTCTCTTGTGTGGACCAATCAGTTTCAAGGACAATGCATACATGATCAGAGTATTGTTTTTTTTTGCATTTGACTGCAAGTATTGTGGTTAATGTAAACATGATTTCTTGCAAAAGGTGTCAGTTTTGTTGCCAGAAACCCCTATTAGTATATTTTGGTACTGGCAAAGGAGGCCTCATGATGAAGCACATAAGGACTTTCACAAACACCGCACTTTACTCCCTTGTTGCACGAGGAAATAATTAAAATAGTGGTCCATTCCTAATGTACCACGTGAGTTTGTGTACATTTAATATTCCTCCTTCATTGAAGGAGCGCGCAAACCCACAGTGGGTTTTAACTTGACGGGTCCACAGTTTGGGTTGCATGGCCACACAGTCGCGCAACTGCGGACTTGACTTTAAATTTTCCATTCACGATGGAGATGGGCGCATCGCGGCCTGGTGATGTTCTGATGCGGTTGGCGGTCGCAACCAGCCAGTGTCTTCGAGGAACGAATGGCAAAGGCAAAAAGAGGTGCGACGATTCTTTTGGGGTCTCTCGCATGAGGCGGCATTTATTGTGGACGTGCAACGAGCGTTGTTTCCACTCTGTTCCGTACAGCAACGTTCTTCCGGATCTGGGTGACATTCTAGGATGGCGACACCTGGAATGTCACCTGGATCAGCGGCGAGGAACATGGTTTGAGGTCATTATTATTTTATATAAATATATTTCAAAAATATAATTACAGGGAATCACGGGGGGGTCCATCCCATCACTTCTCACGCCGCCTTGCGGGAAACGTCGCCACCGACATCATCTTACTCCTCCCACTCTGACGGCGGGCGAAGAAGGAGCAAAACAGTTTTCATTGTTCCGGAACATTGTTTCAACGCTGTGGGCACATGTGACATTGTTTTCTCCGAGACCAAGGTGCTCTGCAAACCCTCGGGCCACCATCAGCGATTTGTTCATGAAGTCATCCAAGATACACAAACACAGACAAAACTTTAATCGAGAAGATGTATTCAGATTGAGCAATCATTGGAAGGATGCGATAAAACCGCGCCAAGCTTTAACTGCCGCGATTTTCACTCGCCCACCCGGTTGTCGTCGTCGTCAGATTACTAATCCGAGCTCCTTGACTTGTTAATTTCTCAAGCCCACCTGTTGTTCATAGCAATCATCATCAGGTGTGAAAACTACAGCAAGAAAATTTTTAAAAAACGCCACTTTTTTCATGCTGTGGTTTTCACACCTGATGATTGCTTGTGTTGCAGTCGAAACGTCGTGATAATTTTATTTTTTCATATTTTTATTATTTTATTGTTTCCCTTCTACGTGGTGACTTTACCGAAAGAACCAAAAATATAAAACCAAAATAGTTTTGTTATTTGCCCCCCTCCCGTCTCCCCGTCGCCAGCCAATCACGAGCGCGCGTCTCGTGACGCGTCGGCTACGGAGCCAATGGGCGGCACTTCGGGGAGTAGTAAGATGGCGGCGCTAGAGCCACACCTCCCTCCCTCTTCCCCCTCCCTCCTCCCTCTCTCCCCCCTCTCACCCCCCTCCCCTCGTACTCCCCCCTCCCCTTTCCTCCCCCTCCCCTTCTCCCCCCTTACCCCCTCCCCTCTCTCACCCCCCCTCCCCTCTCTCACCCCCCCTCCCCTCTCTCACCCCCCCTCTCACCTTACCCCCTCCCCTCTCTCCCCTTACCCCCTCCCCTCTCTCACCCCTCCCCACTCTCACCCCCCCCTCCCCTTCTCTCCCCCTCCCCTCTCTCACCCCCGCAGCCGCGGAGAGGCGCGCGAAGATGCCGGTGCGCGCCGAGTCGCGCCTCGTGCCGCCGCCGCCCATCAACACGCACCAGCCCGGCGTGAACACCTCGCTGCTCTACAGCGGCTCGAAGTTCAGGGGCTTCCAGAAGAGCAAGGGCAACGCCTACGACGTCGAGGTCGTGCTCAAGGTGAGGGCAGTCGCGCGCCCGCGCGCTCCGTTGTGCGACATCACCGCGCACCCCGACGACCTGGGCCTAGTTTCGTCGCCGTGCCAGGCGCCAGGGATCCCCCGCGGAGCCGCCAGGCGAGGTCGGTGAAGGGCACCACCCCCCGCTCCTCCCCAGCGCGGACTGCTATTGAGTTGCTTTGGGTGTGTTGGTCTCTCAAGGGAGGCGTGGGACATCACTCGATGGATGTTTCTTGTATCGTGTCCCCTAGACCGCTGTGTTCTACGCGACTCTCGAAGCGTTCTAGTCGGTAGCAAAATACCACGTTGATCTGGGGTGCTTTCTAGGATCGTCTCCCGTGCGGCGTATTGAAAGGTCGGGAGTCGGTGAGCCACTTACGCACACGTTTTTTATTATGAATGACCCACTCATATTTACCGGTAGCAGTTTTAGTGACCGAGCTCCATGCCGAGTGGTGTGGGACAGCCCAGATGTGTCGCCAGTAGACCACACTGGTGTTGGAAGTTGCGTGTTCCTCTGGTGTACACGGGGCACGACAGGGCTTCTTGCTCTCTGTGTGTGTGTGTTCAGCCGGGTTTCTTGTACAGACGCTCCCACAAGCAAGAGTGAGAATTGTAATGCACACGCGAATGAATCAAATAAATGCTTCATCATAAAATAGGCCAAATTGATTATTCTAAAGCGCATTGGCAAAAATTAGGGGATTTGCCTAGATCATAAATCGCCTGAAAATTATATGAACCCTTGTCACAGTATACATTCTAATAGTGTGTGAATTAAAGTGTACACAGTCATAGGGGTAAACAATTTGTCAAATCAGGAGTTGGTTTTGAATTCTTAAACGCCGCGACCCACCAGAAATCAATCCTCTCTCCACGTTCTTCACCAAGCACCCGTCGTTGCCAAAATAGCCGTGGTCGTAAACAAAACTTTTAAACTTTCATTAGCGCATCGTGTAGAGCTCGTCGAGAGGAATAGAATTGCCCGTATGGTTCGCCTTCATCAGACGTAAAATGACGTCGCAACGCAGTTTATGCGAGATCCGTGGCCTTATGGAACCCCGGGGTCCCACCGTGAGGTTCAATTAATAATGTAAAAAGTGGCAACGCTGAGCCAGCACACCACGAGGTAACGCCACGAAATTGTCTAACGCGTGCCACTTCTCGCACACTGAACACATTTAAAATACACGTGGTGGTGGTGGGGTGGTGGAGGGGTGGTGGAGGCATGAAGATCTGCATCCACATTTCTGGCATCACCGATGGACTTGCTTTACACTGCCGCTGTCCTGTACTAATGATAGGGATTGTTTTCAGCATTTATGCAGAGCCCATACGGTTAGCAATCGGCGCTTAATTTCGCTACAGTGCTCAACTTGTAAGTTACTAATCCATTTTGTGTGTGGCCATGCTCTCTGTGTTACACGAAAGCGCCTGCTCATGCCGCCTAACAGCTTACATAGCCAAACTCCTTGGATGATATCTACAATGTAATCACTTTCCGTTTATGGTTTTGTGGATTTGATGACAAACGTTGCATTTGTCAACGGGATTGCACAAATACACTTTAAAAGCTATATAAGACATTACATGCACTAAAATGCAAGTTACTTCTCTTACCATGATGAGATATCCAAATAATTCTTGATTTGAAGCTTTCGTGACTGCAGGAAATCATACTCTTTGGTTCTTTCGGTACGTAGGTAGAAAATAACAGATAACGACGTTTCGATCGCAACACAAGCGACCGTCATCAGGCGAGACAATCACAGCAGGGAAACTGCTTCAGCAGTGACTTTACCGAAATGACCAAATGGTTTATCCAAATAACTTACTTGTTTTTGTGAAATTATGCTAAATCCCTGCTTCTTCCAATTTTGACTTTGAAGACTGGAGTACAATGAGAAGTCGTGATGCGTGATTATAACTGTTAAAACAGAGGCTTGCAGTTTGAATCCAGCAGCCACCCTGCTTATTACCGCGGGTGTATCAATCTTAAACGTTATGCACCGTCTGGTTCATAGTGGATGCTAACGATCCCGTGACATTCGCAAGAGTGGGCCATTGTGTGCTGGCGTCTTGGCCAAAATTTGCCAAATTAACCACAAACTACTTTCTCGTAAAAACAGTCTAAATAAGCATAAATAAATTTCGATTTAAAGCTTTCGTGACTGCAAGGATTCATCTTCTTTCGTTCTTTCGGTAAAGTCACGTAGAATGAGAATAAAATAATAAATTGATCAAATAAAATAACACAATATTCTCACGACGTTTCGGCCACAACACAAGCGGCCTTCATCAGTCTTTAATTTTTAACTTTAATTACCTCTTATGTTGGCGGGAGAACTTGCCCATTACATTTATCAGTTACTATAATTGGATATCACGTGTGGTAGTAATTGTTTTATTCTCTATTCATAAAGATATATTTTTTGTCACAAGCAGCTGCACACGAGATATGCAACCAATGCATTAAATTGGTACAAAGCAAAAAGTTGTCCATGTAAATTAGCAGTGTGCATGCGGATACTGCAATACCCACCAAACAGATACGTGCTTGAAATGATATTGAGACGGAAAGACGAACACGTTGGTTATAGAACACGCAGGTTAATGACGTAACCCAAACTATTAATAACAGCATGCGGGCTTGTGCAGAACACTGTCATGGAGGGAACTGGTGATGGGCAGTGGGCAAGGATAGTAATGGTGTGGCAGACAAGGAATGGAACATTTATGACAGTAGGTGTACCAAAGAGATGGAGTGATGAAATCGGTTCATATGCAGGTGCTGGATGGATTGTCGCCTCGAAAAATTGTGAGGGGTGGTGGCGGCATAGGTGTGGGGGTGGGGCTTGTATCCAGCAGTGGATTGATCATGGCTGATGAAAAAGTTGTCCATGTAAAGGCTGCAGTGTGCATGCAACTACTGCACTGTCCTCACTAAACGCCGTTTACATTTAGAAAATTCCAAAATGACAGCACGTGTCCTGCTCATGCCTACTCAAGTAACCAGTAAAGATGGCTCGTGGGGCACAGAGTGTTTCTTGTGGTGTTGTGTTAGAAATCTGTTGAACACATGCAGCATGCTGGAGATAGCAGCTTCAGCTCCTAGTCATGGTCAAATATGTGTGCCTCATTTGGTTTGGAGTGCAGCTGAGCCAGTTAACACGTTTAAGAAATCCCTTGGTACAAACCGGGTGCAGTATCAGCTCAAGCTTCTGCAGGACATTTTTGTTTAGTTTTTTTATTTTCTTTAAAGAATGTACCTTTTCAAATGCCTAACAAAGAGCATAGTATATAACACATTTATGGGCACTGTTTTTGTTAAGTGTAAACACATTTTACTTAACATTAGAGTACCCGTCTCTATCAAATAATTATTATTCATGTGGAAACGTAACAATATTTTCATCAGTCCCAACAACAATTATGCCCTGACTAGCCTTTGCCTTCATTGTTTGCTACACTTTAACGAAGCAAAACTATCTTCCTTTTAGCCTAATAGATTGTTTTGGGCAGTGATATACCAACTAAATGATGGGGTGATGTGGCCAGGGCCATGCCTGGCCATATTTTACTATGCCATGCAGGCTAAGTTTACTTATGAGAGGCCCAGGACAGAATCGGATACCATTGTGTCAACATCACAGGCCATACACACACACGTTTAGCATGGTTAGGGTCTACGGACATTGTATGCAATGCGAGCTGCTGGTGGTTTTACTCCACTGGATCAGCTTTGGTTATTTATGGCAGTTTCAAACTTTTTAAAATGTATTTGTGTTGAGCAACAAACGTGTTAGCTGTATATATATGGCTATTGAATCTGAATTGAGTAGATGAGGCATATGTCTCTCATTGACAAAAACTGAGTTTCAGATGTTAACATCAAAACGTACTGAATGCAATTGATGTGGTTTTTTTTCTTTATTGCAGCATGTTGACATGGAGAACGCATTTCTTTGTGGATATTTGAAAATTAAAGGTTTAACAGAGGTGAGTCACTTACGTCACCAAAGGTAATACACTTTCAAGAGATAAATGCCCTTTATATAGCCTATGCATTGCATTTTACGATGTGGTCTGCAGTAAAATATAAAGAACCTTGTTGTAAAGAATTAAAGTTCTAATCTAGCTGGAGGGTTACTTGACTCATCATTGTGCGTGTTTGGCCCCATGAGTTGGCGTGTTGCTGACTTATGGGTAAATGTGTCTGCTGCTGCAGGAGTTCCCGGTTCTAACAACGTTCTTTGATGGTGAGATAATCAGCAAGGGTCGGCCCTTTCTCACCAGAAAGTGGGATGCGGACGAAGATGTTGACCGCAAGCACTGGGTGAGAGCCTGGGTGGTTATGGCAGGTGGTGCTCCTGAGTGTGAGTCACGGAAGTTTGTATTAATGAGAGGTGGTGGCAGAGGTTTTAGGGGCCTTGAATCCAGGTGGTGTAGCAGTTAGCATGCTGTGCTATGAACCTGGCAACCCGGGTTCGATTCCGGCTCGCAGTCGACACCAGTGACGATTATCTGAACTGGTCTCGGGCCTGTGTGTGTATATTTAACTTCTTTCGCGCCGTACGTAGCCAACCGTGCTAATCGGAGGTGCGAATAAATATGTGAACAAGTTTAGTACTGAAGGGCAGTTGCAAAATGTATGAAGCATTATTTAATTTTAAATGAGACATTTTAATTGGATTGTTTTGATGTGTCTGAAGTGGTGTTGTTACTCTAAAGAGACTAATTATTTTGCTTTACCATTTGCGTTTCGTCATGTGCATTCAACGGTTATTTTCAAATTTAGTCTTGGCTTCACATTGTTATGCCTGTATTGCACTATTTTGCTTGTCACTTGTTAACGTGAGTTATCCTTCGAAAAAAGTACTTGAAGAATAGGTTATTTCTTAAATTAGTCAATTAATCTTATTTATATTCTTATTTAGGTCTTAATTGATTGTTCACGCTTACAGTGGCTTTCAGACAGCATACATTATATATATAAAAAAATTCGTCTCCCCCCTCCTCTTTTCAGAATATAGATGGACTAGTCCTAAATAAACTGCCAAATCGTTGCGCGTGGCGCTAACGTTTTTTATAAATAAATAAATGCGCCGTTTAAAAATAAATTTATGCAAACCAACACACCTGAAGACGACCGTTTGAGTTATGGTCGAAACGTCGTGAGAATTTTTTATTTTATATATATTTTATTATTTTGTTGTTTCCCTTCAACGTGACTTTACCGAAAAAACTAAGAATATGAATTACTGCAGTCACGAAAGCTTTAAATCAAAATATGGCAGCTTGTTTAGGAAAACCATGCCAATGTCGAGCTTTGCTCGTGAGCCATGAGAGGGCTTCAGGACATCGTTCTTGAAGTGTTTCTATTCGTCCGTTGTCTAGATATTATGTTGTTAGTTGTGTTTAAGGTAGCATAATACATGTTAACCGGTGACCCACGAAAAGACTACTATCTCACAGAATAAAATACTTCTATTTCCATTATATTTTTTCAGAGCAAGTTCCCAGCATTTTTGCAGTATGGTAAAACGTTCAACTCGGATGATTTTAATTTTGAAGAACTAACAGAGAGCGACTTCATCTTCATGCGATGGAAGGTATGTGTGGTGTGCATACCATTTTAGCTTTACACGTCTAACTGTAGGTATATTTAATAAGTAGATGTGTGTGTGTGTTTTACAAAGGATGCCTGCTTTACCGTAAATATACTGTGGAACTCCTTTATCTGCGTTGAAGTTGGGGGGGGGACTGTTGACAAGCAAATCTAGGTGTCTCATCCTGTCTGCAGAAATAAATCTCCTTTTTCTGTGAAAATATTAGCTAAATGTCAATGGGATACATTTTTGCCATGAGACTGAATAAAGGCATAAGTAATGCGAAGATGAAGAAGAGGTATAGTGTAGTGCGAGTTGTGGGTGCAGCAATACCAGCAAGACTAGCCAGTGGCAGAAACAAAACTGCATCCTCATGATTAGCAGTTGTCATTATCTTGACATCCTCATCCTTTCATCCATCATCTCATCTTATCTATTGCTGGATAAAGTTCTCTACCCCCATTCTCGTCATTCCTCATGGTCCCGTGATGCCACTCTTCATCTCCTGGACATGAACTTATCTCATTGCGCCATCTCCACGATGGTCGTCCTCTCGGACGCATTCTATTCTTTGGCCGCCACTCCATCACTAGTCTCTTCCACACGCACAGCAGGTGACTGCGTGGGCTGCAGAGCAGGTGACTGCGTGAGCCGCACAGTGGGTCACCGCATGAGATGACAGTTCAGCAAGTGGGTATGTGATCCTGCCTGTGTGCTCACCTTTTGACTTTTATCGCCCCTTACGCGTGGGTTTTTTTGTGGGTGCCCCCCCTGGTGCCTCCAAATGTAAACGTAACTTATTAAAATGCACTGTCCGGCAAAAGAAAGTAGTCCAAGGCCTTCCTGGAAAATTACATGTCATAATCATTTCCACCATCGTCATCAATGGTAGCAGCATCATCAATAGCAGATATAGCAGCAGAGGCATGGTGAATAACAGCAGCAGCAACAGTAGCATTATGATCAATTATATCAGCAGCAATTGTGGTAATAGCAGCAACAGCACGATGTTTGTTATGTTCACCTTGGTCAACCTGTTATCTGTAGATACACACGGATAATGGGAATAAATTACCATACAATTCCTCTTATCCATTAACAAATGTGTATAATAGGATAAATGTAGCCCTTGCTATGACTACTTGCAAGTGGTTTATGTTATTTGAAAATAAACTTTGATCCTTGTGTAACAAATCTTTCCTGGATTGTGTAGGGGCTAAAGTTATAGGATTTCAGATAAGAGGAGTTCCACTGTACTGGAATGTTGATGTTTTTGCAATTCACTTTCCAAGTATAACATTTTTTAACTGGGCTGTAAAGATTAAATTAAAGTGCATGTGCCATGATGATGTCATCAGGCACCTGTGATAATTATCCTCACATTTCTCCAGTCTTCCCTCCAGATGTTATCCGCGCGTGTTCTCGATTGCAATGTTTTTTTGTGTGGGTTTTCTTTCTCCCCTTTGGTGACAGGAGCATTTTCTGGTGCCGGACCATAAAATAAAGGACATTAACGGAGCTTCGTTCGCTGGCTTTTACTACATCTGCTTCCAGAAGTCTGCGGCCACTATTGAGGGCTACTACTATCATCGCAGCTCAGAATGGTGACTCGCACAACTTCGTGTGAACCTCTCCTCATTTCTTAGATTTGTGGTTGTAGCACTGTAAAAATGGCACGTAACATTAAACGTGCATCATCGCCACCTTCGATAGAGTAAAAAGAACATTCAACATGACCTTGCAGTCACGTATTCCTGACGGTGTGCGTGATGCTAGGAGTGGAACAAATAATGCATTCTCTCGCACCTCTGATTAGCACGGTTGGCTACGTACGGTGCGAAAGAAGTTCATACATTTCGATTTAAAGCTTTCGTGACTGCAAGGATTCATCTTCTTTGGTTCTTTCGGTAAAGTCACGTAAAATGAGAATAAAATAATAAATTGATAAAATAAAATAACACAATAATATTCTAACGACGTTTCGGCCACAACACAAGCGGCCTTCATCAGGTGAAGGGGACGAGACTGTCTGGAGGACAGCACTCCAGCACTCCAGCGCTGTCCTCCAGACAGTCTCGTCCCCTTTACCTGATGAAGGCCGCTTGTGTTGTGGCCGAAACGTCGTGAGAATATTATTGTGTTATTTTATTTTATCAATTTATTATTTTATTCTCATTCTACGTGACTTTACTGAAAGAACCAAAGAAGAAGTTCATACATATTGAGTAACATGGATTCTTGGGCTCCTGTTACATGCGTCAAATCACATGTGAGGCACTACCATTCATGATAGTGTTCAAAATAGCATGCTTGAATGGGATTGTGACTGAATTGTGACATAATAAAGGTTTTTGGGTTAGATCGCGTTATTTATAAATGTGTCGTAACCCTCCACCACCCGACACGGCCAATCAGCAAAAAAAGTGTCACGTTGACAAAAGACAAATAATTCACTACTTTAGCCCACCGGTGTGTTGAAGAGTGAATCCACAACATTTACAGTTTGAGTACGACGTTTCGCTGGTAATTACATCCAGCATCATCGGGCAATTCGCCAGAATGGTAAAGCCCTCACTTGCTCCCGGTCTTAAATCGAGCAGCAGGGTGACGTCATCATTTAAATCATTTCAGGTGCAGTGATTTGAGGCGGAGGGGGGGTATTGTAATTATATAATCGATTAGTAATCAGTCAATGGTTATGATTAGTAATGAGTTGTAGATTAGTAATTAGTTTTAATGTGTGTTAGTGATTATATGCTATGTTAGTAATCCGTTAATTAGTATGTGTTTCCCCTATAAGGAATTGTAATGTGTATTATTTAACTAATTATTACTGGCAAAGACTAATTAGAGAATCCATTGAAATTGAGAGGAATAAAAATAACTTTAATCGCTCTGACAGCTACAGGCTTAGTGCGGCCTGGAAGCGTATTATTATTTTGCTGATTGGCCGTGTCGGGTGGTGGAGGGTTATGACACATTTATAAATAACGCGATCTAACCCAAAAACCTTTATTATGAATAATATTGGTCGCGAAAGCCTACGTGTTAAACTGAATTGTGACAATCCATTGAATTGTTGAGGGTGGTCGGGGGCAAAGTTATCCATCCACCAATATTTAATGTAAATTTATTAGATTTTATCGTTAATGTTAACAGATGAACCACAGATTAACAAGCACTGAAAACGAATGGCAATGCTGTGTATTGCAATAGTCCGTATGCTACAGTGTGACTTAAGAGTAAAATAACAGCTGGCTTGTCACGTTGGGTTCTTTTAATATCAGCGGAGTTTATTTTCACGGGAGTTGTGCAATCACAACAGAAAGTTATAGGACATGATTCACAAAGTACGATGGAACACCAGACGGGTAAAATCGGAGCTTATTTTCATAGCATCTCACTGACGCCTTTTTCTAATAATATAAGCCAATGTCGTATTAGGTTCATAGGTACCAAACTTGTTTTCGTGATCATCAGTGGGAGTGTAGGGTCCCTGCATGCTGTGACGGTGTTTTGTATCATCCCTTCTTAAAAAAATAGCTCCAGAGTGAAAACATCAGTGAGGCTGTGCTTGAAGGCAGGCCAACGTTATAGTAAATTTTGTCTCAAACAACAGTGCCTTTTTTGCATGTAAAATCCTGGAATATATCTATATAAGAGTAAGTTGAGAGTGGAGCGGGGGTGCAGTGGACAGCGCACTGTGCTATGAAACCAGCAACTTGAGTTTGATTCCCGGCCATGGCTTATTAATATCAGTGGTATGTGATGTATTAATCGGTCTTCGTGCCCACCCACACCAAACTGCACTGACCACCTTGGTGAAGTATGCTCAAACAACCTCCATTGTTTGAGCATCATAATGGTTCAGACTAAACTTTTTGTCAGGTGTAAGTATCAGTTGGGAAGACAGGTGTGTCGGAGGCATTTACTTCACACGATGACCACCCACATTGTTCACGTTAGCATGGTGGGTGTTCCCCGATCTTGCCATTCACCACATTCATCTCCGCCATTAAAATAGAACCAATCGCATTTGTTGTGTGCACATCGTTCGAGCATAGAGTAAAATAGCCAGGAGAGTAGAATCGAAAGATGTAATGTAAAACAAAAGTCAAAACTTGTAATGTAAGTGAAATGTATGCCATTCAAATATTTGAAAAGTGATGCTTCGAAGTTTTATCAGAATCCCTGCGTTTGACTTCAGAACATTATTTTTAGAAAAAGGGTCTGCTCGTGAAAAAAAGCCACTTTGTTTTTCTTCGAGTTTCTCAGAGCTAAGAGACTTTCGAAGAGCTACCACACTCTAGGTATGGTTAATCCTGATCACTGATATTGAAAACAGGATTTTTTTTCTTTCCGTTGGCCAAGTGACACATGACCAAACATTTGCTTGTTGCAGGTTTCAATCTCTGACGCTCACTCACGTGACCGAGCACAGCCTTCCCATCTACGAGTTCCGGTGACCAGACGTCATTGCCGGCGGCGGCGGCGGCGGCAGCAGCAGCGAGAGGTGGTTGGGGCAGGATGGTGCTGCCCATGCGGCACTGCCACATCTCCACATCTCCACGGGAGATCTCAACCTGGTGAGAGAAGGCCGTAGTAAACAGAAGAGGGCCAGGAGGTGCAGGCATCTGAGCACGCCAACACAAGACAGGGCGATGCATGGGGGCAAGTACGACGTCCTGACGCACGGCCGCACTTGCTAGAGTGGCAGGGCAGAGGGGCCCCCACTTTTGACCAATGTCGTTCTCTTGGCACTCGTCGCTTCGAACATTTAACAGTGTTGACCTTCGCTTGGTTCACAGGACAAATCTACACCAACCACCAAGGAAGGGAGTCTTACGAATCGGTTTATTCATTTGGTGCAGATCGCTGAAACTAAGACAGTGTTCAAACTGGGGGTTGTTTTTTTGCAAGATGGAATCTGACACTACCATCGGATAACTCATTTTGCGGTTGTTGTGGTGCTTTGTGGGCAAAATAAGCAGGCTTCTGTTCATCTTTCCCACGAAAAAAACGTAAAACTGGTGCGGCGTTTGGTGGCTTAAACGTATGCTGTTTCATAAATATAGTCCAGAAGTTACAGTGTTGTGGATTACAAACGTTTTGAAATCTGGAGAGATGGACAGATGTCTTGATTTATTTTCTAGTTACCTTTATTAGGTATTCAAGTTATTGCCCACCTGTTGCAACTCCTGGTTTGTTGGTGTTAATCTTGGAATGTGATTTTCATCTTGGACATAACAAGCGGGTGAGAGATGCATTATTGGAAAAATCCCAGGCAAGCCCCCACAGTGGATTTCAAAACTAAAACTTTACATAATGACGAGGTATTGAGCCATCTGAAAAACATCTTTTATTTTTATTTTGCGAAGGCAATGTTTATGCATGGGGCTCGTGTGAATATGTTCGAGATGGAATGGTTGGCGCATGCTGTTATAACAACACCACAAATTAATTTTGAGGGCGTGTTATTAGACCCTTCTGGCAATCCTTTCAGTTCAAAACACATTGTATTATCAAAAGGAAATATACATGATCATGTCAAATGATAATTGGCATCCTGGATAGAAAGTACACCCAAGTCTGAATCTCGGCTATTTTACTCTTCTGATATAAATCTAATTGCCAATGACCCAAGAGTGTTTGGGTCATTGATCATTTGTTTTATATATATATTTTTAAAAATTGGAGTGAATGTAATCCCAATAAAGCATCCTTTATTATATAGGCTACACCATGTTCATTTGTTCGTTGAAAAAAAGTGTTTTTCCCCTCATTGGAATGTCAAGGAAAACATGGTACAGCAAAACCTTGGATTGCGAGTAACTTGGTCTGCGAGTGTTTTGGAAGACGAGCAAAATTTTTCAATAAATATTAATTTGACAAACGAGCGAGATCTTGCAATAATACGAGTAGTATGTATACGCTTTGTCTGCCGAGCGTCACGTGATCACAACTGATATACGAATGCTTTGGATTACAAACACGTTTCCGGAACGAATTATGCTCGCAATCAACGGTTTCACTGTTACTTGATTCCCTCATACTGTATGCATCCAAAACAATGTAACCAGTTGCACACCTGACAGGAGTCACTTAACGCATTTGCTTGTGGTTGTAGGTAAATTGGTAAAGGCTAATATTGTCATGTGCCTCTCTGCAGATTATAATACGTGACTTATAGGCACTTTGATTTACATTCGAATTAACTTCAAGCTGTGGATTATTTATTTAAAGTTTATGGAGGCGGAATGAAATTATGCAAGTTGAAGTATTATTTTGAACATCGATTTTAAAATGCAAAGACAGACACGCCGTTTATTTTTAGACTGCATAGATTTTTCCTGTACACCCACAGAGCCTCCTCGATCATCGTGTGGATTTTCACGTTGTGGCTCCATACGCTCGACGATCATTTCACAGCACTTATTTGGAACATCAACAGCGATTTATGCAAAAGTAAGGAACAGGTGAAGCGAGTGAGAGGTGTGTTTATATATTTTTTTTTATTTTACAAGCCGCATTTAAATCTGACGACGCGTTAACCGCTTCCAGTGCCTTTAAAACCAGTCACGTGCGCCTGGCACCCATCCCATCGTGTGCCATGATAATTTTACATTCGCTTATCATGTTGCCGCTTCGGTAAACTTGATACACAAATTAATGGTTCGTGAAACAACAGCGGGATGTTTATTTTTATCAACCGTTGCCGAGAGGAAACGAAGATCGTAACTTTATGGCCAACTAGCCTGTGACATTTGGAAATGTTATGCATTTGCTTCTTCGGGCTGAGATGACACATCTCATGTATATGCAACATTTTCCTACCACGGCTTCCCGAACCGTTAAGCTATCAAGACGTATCCGTGTCCCTCCGTATGGTTTTGAGCCTGAGCCTTCTTCCATTTTGCGTACAATTGTCACGTGATCAAGTTAGACTTCAAGAACAGTTCCAACTCGTTCGGTCTGAATGCCCATTGTGTGTTCTTGACATTTGTGTACATCAGTAATGAAACAATTGAGTAAAGCGATGGAT
Source organism: Petromyzon marinus (assembly GCF_048934315.1). Taxonomy (NCBI): domain Eukaryota; kingdom Metazoa; phylum Chordata; class Hyperoartia; order Petromyzontiformes; family Petromyzontidae; genus Petromyzon; species Petromyzon marinus. The sequence continues at coordinate 21,604,826 of NC_133703.1, read as the reverse complement.
CGTTTAAAAATATATATTAAGATCGATTAATCGGCAATTGTGTTGAAATGGTGAACGCCAGGCATCTGGCCCTCAAAATCATATGAAACTGCACAGTGCACGCGCACATCGTGATGGAATGATGACGACTCCATCAATCTTCACCTCGCGCATTTGAGCCACATAGTAGCGTGACTATTGTTTATTATATCTGCAACTGATATTCTGATTAGAGATACGACAAACATACATATGCAAATTACATGCACATTTTGTTGTTGATTAATCAAAGCTATCATCTAATTAATTGATATTTTTAACAGTCTAATGCGCATTGGAACCTTGGTTGGCATTTACAGCCAAAAGCAGATCCAGCCCAGGGTCTTTACTCAACAACGACGTTAAAGCTTTGAACGCCTTGGGTTTTTTCCTGCCTTGAATCTGTCTCGTCACGTAAGATAGCTGGAGTTTTGTTTCCTTTGGGAGATTTCTTTGCTACGCATCTCCATCTGGTTCTCTACCTTCCTACTCTTTTGTTCAACTTTACACACACACATATATGTCGTGCCAAATATGATATTATTTTAATCTCATTACATGTCCAGGCCATTGCAGAATTTTCTCCTAGAATAATTGGCACAACCGTCTTAATGAACGATTTCCATCGAGCTGTTTACATCTTTCCAGATCTTGTAGCGATTTCCAGTTTGGGGCGATATGGTCTAAATAGCACTTGGCCATGCCATTTTAATCCTGCCACTGCTTTGAAGCTGTCCTTAAAATGCCTTGCGGACACGTGGGCTTTTGTGCAGTGACCGAGTGGCGCTTACATACCACCTGCCCGCATTTAGCCCCATTTTGCACAGTGATTGCTCCACAGAGACCTCTGACCTCATAGCGTAATACAAGCCTACAACAGTCCACTGAGCTGTCTCACATTAAAAGCACGCATTACACAATATGTATGTACAGTATTACCGTGTCACAACGAACCATGCCTATAACGAATACCCCCTTTATAATGAACGCAGCTGCGGGAACGCATTCTCTTGCGTTGATTTATACCTCCATACAAAAATTACGTTAGCAACCCCGCTTATAACGATCGTACGTGCTGCCAAATCTCCGGTCGTTTCCCTTGGTGTACGATACGGTACTATACACTACTGTATACGGTACCAGCGTGTGATGTTTTTGATGTTGTATTTGACAAGGAGACCTGTACAAATTTACACTGGTGTGGCGATGCATCAACTGTCTCCTGTTTCTTCAGAGGCCCAGTTCAAATTGTCATTAAACCCTTTACTGTATGGCGAAGCGCCCCTCTGATATAGTCGTGAACTTTGTTCCAGGTCCGCAAGTGGTTTGTTACAATGGGGTAATACCTCTCTATACACACAAGGTATGAGCAGACGTGTAAGAAATTATCCGTAAGAGGTTTTTGGGTTAGATTGTGTAAATAAGTGTTTTTTGTTATTTTCTTTGAACCTATCCATGTGACTTTACCGAAAGACCCAATAATATGTGTTGTTAAACCTGCCACCACCCAACACAGCCAATTAGTAGGGTTTGTAATGACATCGTATGTAACTGTATAAGACCGAAACAGGAGGATTTCTCCATAACTGGTTATCACCTTGTGATGTTCGTAATTACTGGCGACACATCATACTCGAATTTTAGATGCTGTGGGTTTACTTTCCAACACACCGGTGTGCTGAACTAGTCACGAATTGCCATGTTTTGTTCACGTGACAAACCTTACGAATTGGCTGTGTAGGGTTGTGGCGGGGTTCACGACACATTTATGCAATCCAACCCAAAAACTCTTGTGGATAATATTGGTCCCGAAAGCCTACGATGTGTTAAACTGTTAGAAATTGGTCCCGACCTAATTAAGGTGGAGTGCACTTCGTTTTCTATCCATACCCGTGCCTGCCGTGCAGTACATCTCGAGGTGTTGTGCGAAGCAGGACACGTGTCTAGGATGGAGGAGGGAAATGTTACCAAGGCAGGCATTGTAATGGCACCGAGAAGAATCCTGTGATCAACAGGGCGTGTTACCAGGAGGCCAGCGTTCACTGTAACCAGTTTTGGACATGGCACAAGGTGAACAAGTGGCAGTGTTGGTGGAGACATTGGTTTCTTGATCTATGCGTATTAGGGTGCCACTCAATATGAATATGGCAAAGTGAAGTGTCAGATTTATTGGATCGCACTCCCCCTTGATTTGTTACTTTGGGTGTAAAAGTTAAGCTAAGAATGTTCCAATCTGTTAATATTTACAGGTTGGTCAGGATTTGCCACTCTTTGCATATATGCCCTATACTATGACTATTGCCTTATGCATTTTTAACTCTGTTGAGCAACCGGTAAATCGAGGGATTGTCTTTAAACTTAAAAGTGCTTCAGTTTAACAGTCAAACGAATAACGCTAGGGAGGCATGACTTTGTGCCCAAGTAAGTGTACAAAGTAAAAATGTTTTTGTGAGCTCATCAGTAAATGTGATTTTCTATGGTCACGCCTACGATTATTTTCAAAATTCATCGTCGCGTTTTCAAGCGTTGCTGTATCGTCGGTGATCTAGGCAGTAAATGTGTGGCCTTACGGCAAGGTACCGATTTCGCCATAGGATAACCTTTGTTGAGTTATTTGCTCGTGGTGCTTACCAGGTGGTATTCAGCTCCCTCCAAGGAATATAAGCAAGGATGTATTCGGTTAATATGGAGGGAGCATCAACCCTGCCCAGGATTTCTACTCCCTAACCTCATTGGGCCAGCTGCTACACCTCATGTGCTATCGGCAGTCGCATCAGGGGAGGCCAGGACGAGTGATATGTGAGCAGTTATTCAATTGGCATCGGTGCTGTGTTGTGTTGAGAGACAACGGTCAATTTATACATCTTCCAGCAGCAAGAATTTTTCATTGGATCATTTTTTATTTAAATAGTTAAAATGGATCTTACGGTAGCAGATTCTTGTAGGTTAGTGTGGGTGTGTTTTTAGGTCGTGATCGTGTTGGTACCGCGAGTGAAAAGAAGCTGAGTGATGCAATTGTCGAGTTACCGACACGGATGTGGATGTTAAAATTTTCGCGATTGGTGAGGCACCGTGAGAATGTAACACACCAATAAAGTGCTGCGAAGTGGCAATTTATTTTCAAACCACGTCTATTGAGCTGGTAGAAGTTGATTATTACATGATCCAAATTTTTATCAAAATTTACTCGCAAGATATTTCACGTGATTTTGTGTTTGCGTACAGGTCGAGTGTTAAGGTTTAATTTAAAGAGGCAGCCTCTTTAAAATGTCCGTGTCCAATTCCTTTACTTGTATTGTGTAATTGTTTATATGTGCACGCACACACTACGATTTTAAACTCTGAATACAATACAAATAATTCAGGTAACAATTACGTTAATTACCTGTACACAGTAATGTAACATGATCAAACACACTGGAGTATGATAACGGAGAAGCGAATGTATGTGGGGGGTATTTTTTTTCCCCCCTGCAATTGTTTGTGATTTTCTTTGCATGCAGCTTTACTCTTGTGGATGTTTTAAGCAGAATGTGAATCTGTTGGTCTGTACAAGGCAACTTAATTGTTTTTTTACTTTGGATTTCACAAATATGTCTTATGCCTCATTTCCGCAGCCACTGGGGGTGGGGGACCCAGTTTCTGCTGGCCCGGGATTGGGCACTAGGCCCCAGAGTTATTGTGCTCTTTACCCACGAAAAAGCCTCATCGAGTCTCCTTTGTAGGAAGCGCCTGGCAAGTTTTCACAATGTTACTGCCGTGTAATCGCAAATTAATAATTTCCAAGTAATTTTTTCAGAATTGGGATGTTTGGCCAATGCCAGTTTTAATTGGACGTTTTATTTTGTTTGAGCTTGTGGGGAGGAGACTGCAGAACCCTGTGGAAACCCATACGGAACCAAGAGGAGAGAACATACATTCTCAACAAGGCACCCGTGTCCGGAATCGAACACAGGATCTGTCAGCTGAAGCATGAGTCTTGAGGTTTTGAGCCCTGAAGTTCTGTGGTTCTGCCAATGCTGCTCCCATCATGCTATTGAAAAGGCTGCAATCTGGAACTTCATGGGATGGGCTAACCTAGGGTTGCCGTGATATGGCTTTAGTACGATATCGCATCATGTAATAGCCACAATTATCTTATGCATTTTGGTAAATAATGGGCCATTTTATTTCGTATTCCCTTATGATAATGCAATTTTGATTCATATTCACAATAATAATTGGAGTTCTAAATAAGTAGCCATTACCCATGAAATGAGGGCTTTGCAAATTTCCAGAAATTGATGTCATTGTGGTTGTCACCATTTTTCCAACAGCATTATACGCATTAGCGATTGCAAAATTGCAATAATTAAAGACTTATGGCTGGCTTATGTTGAGTGAACTGCAGTTGAATAACTTGAATAATTCATTTTTATACGTATCAAAGTGCAAAAACAAGACAAATGTGAAATACAATTAGGACGTTAAAGGACACTCATTGCAGTAATCATCACATTGGCAAATGTAATTTCGTAATGTATTGCGAAAAAACTATCACAGCAACCCGAGTTCACCCGAGTGGACGAGCTGTGGGCTCTGGCTCGGCGCAATGCAATCACCAGGGTTGGCCGGTTCTCACTGTAAAAATGAGGCTGAAACTGAGGAAGACACTTTCACCAAATGGAAAGTATCTTTAAAAAAACAAAAAGTATGGCCAGGTCTGGGCTGAGTAAAGTACTAGAGCGGATGAGGTCATTAGGAGTTATGCAATTCTTCGACATTGACTCTGCGTCGTAACGATTTACCTCCGATTATAGCAGGGTTGGCTGCGTATAGCGCGAAAGAAGTTCAACGTACTATGAATGGGACGAAACAACAATAATAATAATGGTGTACTTTGTGCGACGGCGTGGGTGGAGATGTATTGTGAATGTATCCCCATGAGAAATGTTCGGGCGATATTTCGAGGCGCGTGCATGCAGCGTCGCACTTCGGCGACTGGTGGTGCCAACCCCTCCCACGACCGGTTCTTGCCCGTGGTGTGTGCCATACTTCAGTCGCGCCGTGCTTCCATTTCTCTCTTGACCGGACTAAGGTTTTAACGAAGGGTTTTTTATGTTTTGTAATATGCATATTTTAATTATGTATATCCAGAAATGAAAAAAATAAAACCTATTTTTTGAAGATTGTTTTTGCTCGTTTTGTGTTTGCGGCTTGAGTAATGTTGCTTGGTGAGCACACTCCACTATAAAACCGTGGGATCAAAGTTCGACTCCCGGCCACGGCTAAGATCGGTGGCAAGTGATACCTCTCCTTCAACCTGCACTGACCAGTGTGGTGAAGTATGTTCAAACAATCCACACGGCCGACATGGTGTGGGGGAGGCCATCCACCAGTGGAGGACTTGGGAGTTGAGTGGTAGAAGCCCTGATAGTCACCCATCAAATACGGGCCAGGCTCAACCATGTTTTAGCTTTCAAGATCTGAAGAGATTTGGATTATTTTTTTCGCAGGTAAGAAAACAACCACTGAAGCATACTAGAAGACGGGATACATTCCTCCACAGAGCTACTCAATCTTACTAAATACTGTGTTTAACCCACGTTGATGGCAGACGGTTCAAGCATGACGACAGATTGGCAGCCAAGGAATGGAAAGCACCAGGGAATGTCCACCGTGCAGACGTAACGATGAAATGGGTTTTTGTGCAGGAGCGAGGTGGATTGTTACATCACACGGTCGTGAGACATGGTAGAGCAGCTTGTAGAGGCTTTCATTTTTGATTTAAAGCTTTCGTGACTGCAGTAATTCAAATTCTTAGCTCTTTCGGTAAAGTCACGTTGAAGGGACACAATAAATAATCAAATATATATATAAAACAATAATTCTCACGACGTTTCGACCATAACACAAACGGTCGTCATCAGGTGTGTCGGTTTGCATTAATTTCTTTTTAAACGGAATCACATTTTTTACAGACGGAACCAGATCACGGATTTTATGTAATGTGTTGAAACGGACCTGGATCTTGTGTTTATTCAAGATTTTGGAGATCTTTTTTGTGATCCCCGCAATGTAGGGTAAAGTGATGGTTTTGAAAGGCTCCTCAAGAGGGTCCTTCGTGGTTTGAGTGATAGCTTTGCGGATTGTATAGTCGGAGTAACCATTAGCCTTAAGAGTCGAAAAAGATGGCAAGCTACCTTTTTTGGATGTCCTAATAAAAAAGAGACCTGATGGTTCAATGAGCCACTCTGTCTACAGGAAAGCTACCCATACGGATGCTTATCTGAAACCGGATTCCCACCACCATCCATCACAGAAGAATTATCTCATCAAGACTCTGTACCATAGAGCCAAATGCATATCCGACCAGGAACACATAGGCAGTGAACTCAAGCACGTACACCAAGCTCTTAAGGCTAATGGTTACTCCGACTACAATCCGCAAAGCTATCACTCAAACCATGAAGAAGGACCCTCTTGAGGAGCCTTTCAAAACCATCACTTTACCCTACATTGCGGGGATCACAAAAAAGATCTCCAAAATCTTGAATAAACACAAGATCCAGGTCCGTTTCAACACATTACATAAAATCCGTGATCTGGTTCCGTCTGTAAAAGATGTGATTCCGGACATACAGTACCCTGGTGTCTACAAACTAAGTTGCCTCTGTGGTAGTAGTTACATTGGAGAAACCAAACGCCATGTCTCGGACCGCATCCGCGAACATAAAGCAGACTTGGAACATGGTAGGACGAACTCCTCAGCCGTGGCAGATCACTGTTATAATTCAGTAGGCTCACATGACATTGACTTTTCCAAGACAGAGGTTCTTTGTAAGCCATCTGGTTACCATGAGAGATTCGTTCATGAGGCTATCCACATATACAAGCACAGAGACAATTTCAACCGAGAAGATGGATTCTGGCTTAGCAATCATTGGAAAGATTTGATAAACCATTTCAGGTCTTAATTGATTGTTCACGCTTACAGTGGCTTTCAGACAGCATACATTAATTTTTCATCTCCCCCCTCCTCTTTTCAGAACATAGATGGACTAGTCCTTCTAAATAAACTGCCAAATCGCTGCGCGTGGCGCTGACGGTTTTTTTAAAATAAATAAATACACCGTTTAAAAATAAATTAATGCGAACCGACACACCTGATGACGACCGTTTGTGTTATGGTCGAAACGTCGTGAGAATTTTTATTGTTTTATATATATTTTATTATTTTATTGTTTCCCTTCAACGTGACTTTACCGAAAGAGCTAAGAATATGAGGCTTTCATTGTTTCGTGGATTGACCAAGGCCCATAATGATTTTTTGCAAAGGTTGGATTACAAATGAAAAGAAACAATCGATGAGAGGAGAATTGCTGACTCGAGAGCCTCCTGCTGCCACCACTCCGAATTGGCCTTACGTGAACAATACCACTGATATTCGTATTCACTAGCCGAAATATGCGTTGTGTTTTTGAGTCGCTCACAAGCACCATGGAGAATTTTCACAACAGAAATACAACCTGCATTACTATCCTCTGGGCAGGAGCATCCGTGTGGATATACCAGTCGGGAGTCTCGTATACCGTGTGCGTGCACAGTGGCTGGGAGTCTATGGGTACACTGGCTTGGAGCAGGCCGAAGCGTTGACAAGTCGGTTCATGTAATATTTACGCCGATAAAGGCCGCCTTCGTTGAGCCAAACAATACAAACACAAAGGGGGAGAGGAGTCTGACGGGTGGCCATATTTTGTTACACATGCACACCTGTACGAAGCACTAGGGTTCACTTTATATATATTATGCACACATGCATACGAAACAGTTTGCGTACATTACATCGCTACGGTTATGCAATGAGTCATTCCCCGATCTGAACACGTACATTTTTATTTGCTATGGTTTTCAGCGATCTTTCAGTCGAAGCATAACCCGGCTTTGCTCAATAATTCAGGCTGTGCAACAGACTGCCATTACTCCTGCATTATACAAGAGCCCCCGAAAAGTTCGACTGATGTTAATATTCTTCACCCCCACTGTCGAGCCAACCCGCCCGCCCACCCGCCTCGGCATTGCAGCACCGCTCTTTATATATACGCTGCAGTGCCTTGCATTGTCATAATTCACAGTGGTTGACTGGCGAATGTGCCGCTTAACACGAGGCACATGCCTATTGGGGGGTATGGGGGGGGGGGGAATTATTACTGGAATTGTAAGCAGAGCTGGCCTGGGGTGTGGCTTTACGATTTTTAATTGTGCTCACAAATGAGGCTATCGCATATCCTCCGGGAATCGAATGGCACTAATTATTTGTCCATGAGTGACGCTGCTTGTGCCATTCTGTGGCTGCCTGGTGTCGTGGACATCGCTGAAGCTGAGAGCAAAAATGAGGCATTAACTCTAAGCATTCAAGGACAGCAAAAACTTTTTTTTCAAATATTTAAAATGTTAATGCCGCTTCAATTAAGACACGTTCTCCTGAGTTTGTGCAAAATTGAATGAAGAAAGAGGAAGACATTCCACTTGGATCGCTGAGTAAGCTCTAAAAAAAATTTTGGGGGGGGTGTTTAAAGGAAAGTAAATATTAAGCAAGCATGTCAGCATCGGGAGGTGAGGTGCCGAAGAAGGTCAAATCTGACACAGAAAGCTCCCAGGATGAGACCACAGAGAGTAGCGACTCAGAGGAGAGTGCAGAGAGCAGCAGCAGCAGCAGCAGCGAGGAAAGCCTGGATGAGGAGACGAGCGATCGTGTCACCACCACACCGTTGTGTCCCGCCGACGATTCCGCGAAACCGAACAAGGCTTCACAAAAAAGCAAGGGAAATTTTTCACTCAAGGAAGCCGTGTGTCCCAAAGCGGACGCTCCTCCGACTCCACCTCTGAACGAAGAGCAGAACTCGGAACAGAAAGCCAGTGACGGCAGCGACGGCAGCAGCAACGGACACAGCAGTGACGATGCTGAGCCCAGCGACACAGACACCGAGAGCGAGGAGTCAGACAGCAGCGACGGCGAGGAGGATGCCCCAACAGAGCTGACGATGGAGGCGAAGGAGGCGCCAAAGGCAGTTTCGCCACAGAGTGCAGCCGAGAAGGAGGGGGACTTGCCCAAGACTTCTCCGAGACCGAGCGGAGTGGGAACGGTCGACAAAGGGCGAGCAAGCGTGCGGCCTCAGCAAGGTAAAGCCGGAGCAAGAGCGCTCAAAACCGCTACGACTATGCTGGCTGGATATAAAACTAAGAGCGAAGTGGTGACATCGGCGGCAGCTATTCCGGCGAGAAAAGTGAGCCTCAGGCAAAAGAGGCCCCTTCCTAAAGCGGCCGCCCTGCACAATGCGTCGCGGCTCGCGGCCGGGCTCAGGAAGGAGGCGATGAGGAGTTCGCAGATGGCGCAGCAAGACGCGCCCAAAAGCCAGGGTGAGGAGAATGAAGCGCAAAAGTCCACAGCAAAACGGGAAGGCAGCCAGCGAGTCACCGTAGTAGCTCAAAGGCCCTCCAAGGTCAGCCAACGAGGGAGAGAAACCCAAGAACGAGAGTCAATGAAGACAAAAGAGTCGCCGGGATCGGGTCAAACCTGCGACGGGGTGGACGCTGGGCCCAAAAGGGGCCCAGTTCCGCGTCCAAGTCCACGCACCAAGGCCAAGATACGGCACACAACCATGATGGTGGCAGGCGTGAAAAAGGATGCTCCGCTTCCCGCGCAGGGCGCGAAGGCCGCTGACCGCTCCTCCGATGGAAACAAACGCGGCGGCAACAAGAGGGATGCCAGGATGAAGAATGCGTACCGAATCGGCAGTAGCACCCTCCGAAACGCTACGATGCTGATGGCCGGTCTGAAAAAGGAGAATACGGTCCAAGGGGCGGCCCTCAAACCGCAGGAGAAAGACGAGCAATGGAAAGGTGCGGTCGAGAGCGATGCGAGGGAGCGCGGCGCTGGTAAATCGGCATCGGCTCCGACAGGCAACGCTACGCTCTTGAGAAAGACGTCCAGGGTGATGCTGGGCGTGAGAGGTGGCTCTGCGGTGCAGACTGCAACGGGCTCCCCGGCAGAAGTGCCGACGGTGCCCGAAAAGCGGCAAGACGAAGCTCAGGTGGAAGGGCACGTCGCGACAAAAGCTGCATTGACCTCGAGAAATTGCAAGGCCTTGCACAAAACGACCAAAGTCCTGCTTGGAATGAACAAGCAAAACGAGAGTCCAAGAAAACAGCCCCAAGCCGCTGCTTCTGACGTGGAGCCGTCGGATGGCTCAACTGCAAAGGATCTGAAGAATAAAGGAGAGTCAAAGAATGAAGGAGAGTTAAAGGAAGAAGGAGATTTAAAGAATGAAAAAGATTCAAAGGATGAAGTGGTGAACACGCAACAGCCGGACTCCAGACCAGCACCAAATTCCAAGCTCAGTGTGATGAAAGCAAGCAATCTCATGCTGGGACTAAAGAACACCCCAAGGGCCCCAGAGGTGGGCAAGTCCTCTGACAGACCAGCCGCAAAGGACGCAGATGGCGATGGCGATAGCCATGGGGCCACGGCTGCAGAAAATAATGAGGTTATGCTACGAGAAGGAAAGAAATGCGTGGGTCGGTTTGGCGCAATGGCTCGGAAAGCGAGGATGGAAGTGCTGGTGGGTAAGTTGCGATCGGCCTCTGGTCAGTCACCTGGCACACCTGCTGGCGGGGACACGAAGAAGCCGGGGATGATCGGCCAGCTTCAAGGCTGGATCCAGAAGAAGATGACCAAGGAGGTGAGCAGGAAGGAAGGTGTGGCAAAAATCACTCGGGCCGTGGGCACGTCCAGCTGGCTGTTGAAGACCCTCCGGAAGAAGCAACTGAGCCGGCAGCTGTCAAAGAGAAGCTTGGCACAGAATGACAACTTCTTGTCGCTGTCGAAGGGAACCAACGGCCGCTTCACCAAACTCGAGGAGAGCTCGTCCTCATCCTCCTCCCAGGAGTTCCTGATGGGGGGCTTCAGGCTAGGAAGCAAAAGCAAAGAGTACAGGAAGGTGAAAGCAGCTGACACTCAGGCGCACGGGTTCGCCAACGACACGAAGAGCTCGAAGAAAAGTGGCAAGAGGGCGGAGGGCAAGGCGGCCGCGGTGAAGGTGCTGCTTCCTGGAGGTGGCGAGGGCTGCAACAAGGAGGAGGAGGACGGCAGCAGCCAGAGCTCGGGCAGCGCAAGCGAGGAAGACACAAAGCCAGCGGGCAGCTGCAGGGATGGCAAGTTTGCGATCGTCTTCCCGAGAGTGCAGCAGGTTTTTCATGAGGATCACACGTGGGACAGCCAGAGCGTTCGGTCTCTCCACTGGGCCTTCACGCCTGCCGTGCAGGAGATGGGGACGGCTCGCCCCGGCCGACCCAGGGAGGCTCCGCTGTCCGCCCAGACAGCGGCACAAATGGCCCAGTGGAGCCTCTTTGGTGACAGGGACAAGGGACTGGGAGCTGCCGCTTCTGATCACAGTGGAGACCTATGGGACATGGATGACGAAGATCCACCAATGCAGGTGTGGGTTTTCATGGGAATGTTCGGAGAGAGAGAAATGCTCCCGGCTGTAATATGCATGTATACGTACAGCCTCCTTTTGTCAATCCACTGGTGGACGAGGGCCTCCTCAATGCCACGCATTCGTGGGGGTTATTTGAGCGTACTTCATCGCGCTGGTCAGTGCAGGTTGGTGAAGGCAGGGAGCATGGTAGAGTACAACAATATATTTTGCTGCAATGGCCTTGCTGACAACATAGCCCCGCAGCAACAGCAGCCTCTTTATGCAAGTTTCTTCCCACTTGTGTAAAAACTTATTAATTGGCTGAAAACATCTTAGAATTACATTTTTAAAAAATCCAAAACAGGACCCTCCTGAAAAGAGTCATATGGCGCAGTGTGGCTTTCTGGATAAGTAAAAGTATATAACACAGAACTAAGAGGAAGCGATAATGAAGATGAGCCATTAAATTTCCGTTTAGATTTAAATCGGCGCTGCGAATTTTAAACGGGTGATTTATAAGACCCTGGGAAGGTGAACGTGTTTAATGAAAGCAAATATCGTTATAAGAGCCTTCACCGGAGGGTCGTCAAGTCAGGAATACACTGCCACTGTTCACCGTCCAACGCATATCACGGTCACCGGAATTAAATGGTAAATAGTATCAGAATATCTATTCATACTGGAGGAATCTGATGAGCTATAAAGCTCTTTGTCACAGATGTCCAGTGGAGGCGAGTCAGAAAGTTACAACAATACAAAAACACGATAGGAGTGCAAAATATAGGAAAGGTGAGGAAATCACTAACAATAAACTATTTTTTATTTTACCAGGTAAAACCCACTGAGATACTAGCTTATTTTTCAGTAGCGACCTGGCCACACGTGGTTATAACTCAACGAAGTGGCTTATCATGTAGAGATGTATGGCAGCCAAATAATATAAGGCGCGTGTCAGTACGGAAGATTTATTCCACCCTCTGTCTATTCAAATCAAAAGGCACTCTTCCACCCAGTGATTCATTTCAGTCGCAACAGTCCAAAACACTGTTCCGGGAATTATTATATTGGCCACGCTACATCCGACTCATCTTAGCCTCAGGATACTGCACTTTATGTGTGCTCACAGCATATGAGGAATACTGTACTTACTATGTAGGGTACAATAAATTAAGATTATGGTCAGGTTTGATGTATACTTCAGTGGCAGTGTCATACACTATTAATCCATACTCCAAGCCGGCCGAGCAGCATTAATGTAAAAAAAAAACAATTCCACACAACCCTCAACTTACACAATCCCAAAAAGTAGCAGGTTCCTCCTCTCCCCCCACCCCCTTCCCAACTGATACCATTACTTACAGGTGAGCTTTAGCGTGCGAGCAGAGATGTCATCTCAGTGGTTGCGTGTGGCCATGTCCCCCATGAGCAGAAGCACGAACAGCTGCAGTGGTGGAGCAGGGATTGGGTGGAGCTCGGGGAGGACGGAGTCCCCGACATGACCGTCCTTAGGTGAACAGCTGCCACTACCAACCACCATCACAGCCACCCACCATCATCATCAACACGACCATCATCACCGCCACCACCACAGCCACACACCACCATCGTCATCACCACGACCATCATCACCGCCATCACAGCCACCCACCACCATCACCACCACCACCACAGCCACCCATCACCATAACTACGATCATAATTACAGCCACCCACCACCATCATCATCACCACGACCACCATCACAGACACCCACCACCATCATCACCGCCACCATCACAACCACCCACCACCATCATCATCATAGCCACCCACCATCATCACAACCACCCACCACCATCATCACAGCCACCCACCACCATCATCATCATCATCACAACCACCCACCACCATCATCACCATCATCACAGCCACCCACCACCATTGGCAGTGATATTGGCTCTTCTCAGTCGCGTTGGGGCGGCATTTGTGTCTCGCGCTGCTTATCCTCAACAAGTGGTTGTTGTATTGTTCCACATTCTCATGGTGCAGCAGCAGTCACTTGTTGGAGAGAGTGAGAGAGACGCTTCTGCGACCGTCTGGAACGCTCTTCCTTCCGATAATTAGGACGCCACTGGGAGCGATGCACTTTAAAAATAAATAATCTACATTGACAAACTCTTTTCTTTAGAGCCGTTTTCTGCGTGTTCAGTTTGTTCCTGCTCCGCGCCTCCGATCAGCACGGCTGGCTACGTACGGTACGAAAGAAGTTCAGCACACACTGGGCCCGATTTTTTTGCCCGGGCCCCATATCGCTCACACGTGTTCCCCGTGGGTGTGAACTCGCTCCCCAGAGAACTGCACGAAGACGTCGTGCTGATGAATCTGCAGAAGAGATACGAACGCGGACACATATACGTGAGTCGCGCGCCCCTTTCTAAATGCTGTGCGGACGTTTTGATTGAAAGCTTTCGTGACTGCAGGGATTCATATTCTTGGTTCTTTCGGTAAAGTCACCACGTAGAAGGGAAACAAGAAAATGTTTAATGGTAAACCAAGGCAGCCGAGGTCGAAACGGCTCGCACATGGTCGTCGCTGATTGGCCGAGGCCACGCCTCTTGCGCCGCTTACGAGCGCTCGGATTGGCTGATATTGGCGCCACCGCGTGCACAACGTAAACACTGCGGTACCGTTCGCCACAATGTAAAGATTAACCGAAAAAACCCGTTAACCGAGTGACTACTGTGTCTGTAATTTTTCACTTTTATCACGCACATGTATCTCAAGAATCAGCCTTATCTGGAAGGTGCACGCACTGCACGTGTGACCACTTTGTGCGTCATCAGAATATTCATTTATACTGGAGGAATCCGAGGAGCTATAAAGCTTTTTTTACAGCTGCCCATAAGGCATCATTTGTTCATCTCAAAGTTGTCTGAGCCCAAGGGCAGGTCCACGGCTGGAGTGCCCTCTATCACAGTGGCCCTCAAGAGTGTGGTGTCTGATGCAAACGCAGCTTAATCCGGAAATAATGGCGACGTTTAAACCTTTGTTTTTCGGACATTAAGTAATAGTTTAATTGTGATATATACAGGGTGCTTCAAAATGTTACAATTCTGAGAATTTGCAACAACATCACGTGACATGTGCTGCTGCCTCCGGGCTCCAGAGACCAGCTGGAGAATATTCCAGGCCACGTGTTGGCCTGGAATCGAAGTTCTTTCGGTAAAGTCACCACGTAGAATGAGAATAAAACAATAACACAAAATAAGACAATAAAACATTCTCACGACGTTTCGGCCACAACACAAGTAGCCTTCTTCAGGTGAAGAGACAGCTCTGTACGGAAGACAGAGCTCTGATGGACTCCGTCATGTATGGACAGCGTTTATTAAGCTGTGTGGGCGGAGTTAAAACATGAGTCTACGTTACCAGCATCACCTCCAGAGAGGGGGAGGGACGGGGGGGGGGGGAACACAGGCAGAGAGGAATGAAAAGGAACGCGCCTATCAAACAGTGTGGGCGGAGTCAGAACAAGAGCCCGATCAAACTTCAGAGAGGGAGAGGGGGAGGGGTGGGGCTGAGAACAAAGGCAGAGAGGAAGAAAAAAGACTAAAGATAATGAGCAGGTACAGCAAGGTACGATGTTGTGTCCTGAGCAGCTTCATGACGATGCTATAAACTGGACTACTATACAGTACAATATTATATCTTCAAATCTAAACTACATGGTATAATGTCATATCATAGACAAGTTCCACCTTTGAATTATACAATGCGTTACTTTACACTACCCTATACTTTAGATTATAAACTATTTGACTTGTGATATTACACTATGTCTTATGATATGAACCCAACTATATACCACACTGTTGTATATTCACTATGCAATTACGATGCTTTATATTGCCTTATGAGTTCTGTTAAATATTACAATGTTATACTATTAATTATTATACTACATGCTATAAGCCATACCATTGACCGTGGTGTGAGAAGTATTAAGAGGCAGTGTCAGCGAAAGGGCTGTGGTCTGAAAGTCACCGTGAAATACAATCAATTAAGAACCGAAATAGTTTAAAACATCTTTGCAATGGTTACTAAGCCAGAATCCATCTTCTCGGTTGAAATTGTCTCTGTGCTTGTATATTTGGATAGCCTCATGAACGAATCTCTCATGGTAGCCGTTTGGCTTGCAAAGAACCTCCGTCTTGGAGAAGTCAATGTCATGTGAGCCCACTGAATTATAACAGTGTTCTGCCACGGCAGAGGAGTTAGTCCTACCGTGTTTCAAGTCTGCTTTATGTTCGCGGATGCGGTCCGAGATATGTCGTTTGGTTTCTCCATTGTAGCTGCTACCACAGAGGCACTTTAGTTTGTAAACGCCCAGGTACTGTATGTCTGGAACAGTATCTTTTACAGATGGAACCAGATCACGGATTTTATGTACTGTGTTGAATCGGACCTGAATTTTGTGTTTGTTCAGGATTTTGGAGATATTTTTTGTGACCCCCGCAATGTAGGGTAAGGTGATGGTTTTGAATGGCTCCTCAAGGGGATCCTTCTTCATGACTGGAGTGATGGCTTTGCGGATTGTGTAGTCGGAGGAACCATTAGCCTTCAGAGCTTGGTGTACGTGTTTGAATTCACTGGCAATGTGATCCTGGTCGGAAATGCATTGGGCTTTATGGTATAGAGTCTTGATGAGGGAGTTCTTCTGGGATGGATGGTGGTGGGAATCCGGTTTTAAGTAAGCATCCGTATGGGTCGCTTTCCTGTAGACCGAGTGGCTCATTGAACCATCAGGTCTCCTTTTAATTAAGGCATCCAAAAACGGTAGCTTGCCTTCTTTTTCGACCTCCATGGTAAATCTGATGGCTGGGTGTATGGAGTTGATGTGGTCGAGGAATTGGTCTAGAGCTGGTAAGCCATGTGGCCAGATAACAGAGGTGTCATCTACGTACCTCTTCCATAAGGTCGGGCGTAGAGTGACAGTCTGGATGGCGTCAGTTTCAAATTTTTCAATGAACACGTTGGCTACAACTGGAGATAGGGGGGAGCCCATTGGGGTGCCATCAGTCTGTTTAACTCTGCCCACACAGCTTAATAAACGCTGTCCATACATGACGGCGTCCATTCGAGCTCTGTCTTCCGTACAGACCTGTCTCTTCACCTGAAGAAGGCTACTTGTGTTGTGGCCGAAACGTCGTGAGAATTTTATTGTCTTATTTTGTTTTATTGTTTTATTATCATTCTACGTGACTTTACCGAAAGAACCAAGAAGATGAATCCTTTTCAGTCACGAAAGCTTTAAATCGAAATTTAATCTAAGTTGTCTGGTGGTTGTTGTTAATGTTTTTGTTTGACTTGCATCCCACTGGGATTTTTGCACGCAACGTTGGTGTCCGGTGCTTTTTCTGCAATATTTTGCCGTCTTTTCTTGGATTTTCGGTTTGCAGAGTCACATAGTCACTTTAAGATGTTTTCTCGTTCATGTTTTTGTTTTTTGTTTGTTGCGGTTGCACCCGATTCAAGAGGCGAATGGCTCACAGGGCTATACCAAATAAATTAAACTGAAACTGACAATGATGGCGAACAATTTGAGACTCTTTGACTTGTTGAAGCTATTAACATACATTTGTTATCATGTTACAGTGTACTATCCGTTCTTTTCCTATTACAAACAATAGTCCCATGTAAGTGTTAAAAAACATTTGAAGCACCCTGTAATTACAAAAAATTAAGCAAGGTAAACTACCCTGATGAAACTACCCTAACTCTAAGATCTAAATGCCCCCCCCCCCGATGAAAAAAAAACATCTTATAGCTGCGTATACAAAAATAAGATCCGGTAATATTAATAATAAAATTACTGGTATTGAGAGATACGTGAATGCGTTTTGTCACCAGCGGCGCGGACCAAAACAAAGGGCGAGAAACACCGCTCTGACCCATCCAGTCTCACGGAAAACACACCCCGTACGAAATTATAGACCCATAATTAAGGAAGGAGAGCTGGTGCGATGGTATGTCCCTTGCCTTTCTCAACAGTGTGTTTTTTTTTCCAGCAACACCATCACCAGATGCAGTTTAACATCATACCCAGGATGGCCTGGTTTGTTAATGCCTGTAAAATGGAGTCCTCGGGGATGACTCTGAACGATTGCGAGAACAAGACTGCCTTCATCACTCATTCATGAATGGCAAACGGTGCAGAAACACCGGTTTCACTGCGTGTCTTCCTGCTCATGTTTAAGAGTACAGTCTTCACCAACTCTAATGCCAGCCCCCCTGTGTTTTGTTATATCGCAGACGTACATTGGGAGCATCCTCCTCTCATTGAATCCCTACAGTGCCACGGACATCTACGGGCCGGACACGATTGCCATGTACCGGGGATCTGAGATCTCCGAAAACCCACCGTGAGCCAAGACACCCACTCCACCACTCGATTGATGACTGAGAGGACAATGCATTGCACCACGAAGTCAATCTCAAATACACTGCAGGGTGGTCCAGAGATGTCTTGTGACCACCCTCCCCCCCCCCCCAATTAATTGACCCATAACATGTTTTATCATTTGCATATTCATGTGGTGTTTTAAAGAAACCTTACGTTAAAAAATATATTACGTTTTAGAGAATGAGATGGGAGTCACAAGACATCTGGACTACCCTGTACAGATCCGAGAAACCGTGTTATAACCGGCAGAGATAAACGGTGTGGTGGGAAGGGGCGGGGGGGGCAAGGGATAAATTTGTCTCAGTCCTCAAACAAAAGACCCCCCCCCCCACCGCAATGGGTCTGTGAATGGTGGCGTGAAGGGGGGCCCCAAGTGGCCTTCAGTCCCAGGTCTCCATGAGCCTCTGGGGCAGCCCTGGTCACCAGTGCGTGTAGCCATCGAGTGTGCAGGCGGTGCAACTGCACACGGGACCCACGGGACGGGGTGGGGGTGCTAAGACGCGATGTACATGTACTGCAGTACCCCGTGTGATACGTGTGCGTTGTTACTGTTTGTGCAGTGTTAGTGTGTTGCAGTGTGAGTCTTTTTTTTTAAATAAGTGCAGTGTCACGCGGTGTTTGTGCATCATGGTGATATTGTATTGTAGCACGGTGTTCGTGTACAGAAATGTTAGTGCATCACTGTGTCAGTGTACAGCAGTGTTAGTGTATCACGGTGTTAGTGTACAGCAGTGTTAGTGTACAGCAGTGTTAGTGTATCACTGTTTCAGTGTACAGCAGTGTTAGTGTATCATGGTGTTAGTGTACAGCAGTGTTAGTGTACAGCAGTGTTAGTGCATCACTGTGTCAGTGTACAGCAGTGTTAGTGTATCACTGTGTCAGTGTACAGCAGTGTTAGTGTATCATGGTGTTAGTGTACAGCAGTGTTAGTGTACAGCAGTGTTAGTGCATCACTGTGTCACTGTACAGCAGTGTTAGTGCATCACTGTGTCAGTGTACAGCAGTGTTAGTGTATCATGGTGTTAGTGTACAGCAGTGTTAGTGTACAGCAGTGTTAGTGTATCACTGTTTCAGTGTACAGCAGTGTTAGTGTCTCATGGTGTTCGTGTACAGCAGTGTTAGTGTATCACAGTAATATTGTAGTGTTTCATGGTGTTAGGGGCCGTCCATAAATGACGTCACGCGATTTTGGACGATTTTTGACTCCCCTCCCTCCCCTTCGTCACACGGCGTCACAAAAAGTCAGACCCCCCCCCCCTCAAATATGACGTCACAAAGCTCTGCCCCCCCCCCAAAAAAAAAAGAAAACACGCTTCAAATCGCTTTAAACTATTGTCATTGTAGTGGGTATTTAATGTGGCGCTGCACTCTGATGTTGTAGAAAACATTTATTAAAAAGTCTATTTAATTAAGTAGAACGTGTTGTCTATATGTATTAAAAGTTGCACATTTTGATGTGACGTCACATTTCTCAAACTCCCCCCCATCGTCCCACATCGTCACAAATGTCTGACCCCCCCCCCAGGTGCGTGACGTCATTTATGAACGGCCCCTTAGTGTACAGCAGTGTTCGTGTATCACTGTATTAGTGTACAGCAGTGTATAGTGTATCACTGTGTTAGTGTATCATGGTGTTAGTGTATCATGGTGTTAGTGTATCACAGTAATATTGTAGTGTATCATGGTGTTAGTGTATCACAGTAATATTGTAGTGTATCACTGTGTTAGTGTACAGCAGTGTTAGTGTATCACAGTGTTAGTGTATCACTGTGTTAGTGTACAGCAGTGTTAGTGTATCACAGTGTTAGTGTATCATGGTGTTAGTGTATCACAGTAATATTGTAGTGTATCATGGTGTTAGTGTATCACAGTAATATTGTAGTGTATCACTGTGTTAGTGTACAGCAGTGTTAGTGTATCACGGTGTTCGTGTATCATGGTGTTAGTGTATCACAGTAATATTGTAGTGTATCACGGTGTTCGTGTATCACGGTGTTCGTGTATCACAGTAATATTGTAGTGTATCATGGTGTTAGTGTACAGCAGTGTTAGTGTATCACGGTGTTCGTGTATCATGGTGTTAGTGTATCACAGTAACATTGTAGTGTATCATGGTGTTAGTGTACAGCAGTGTTAGTGTATCACAGTGTTCGTGTATCATGGTATGAGCGTAGCATAACCGCTGCCCTCATAGAAATGAAGGACTACACTGCACCGGGATGAGTGTTGTTGACCAGCGTGACTTTTCATGTCATTTCCAGGCACATCTTTGCCATTGCCAACATCGCCCTGTCAGCCCTGAGCAATGAGCAGCGGCAGCAGTGTGTCATTATCAGGTCTGGCAATCAATCTATTTAAACTTAAACTATTTTATTTTTTATTTTACCAGGTAAGGTCCACTGTGCTAGATCGCTCTTTCTCAGAAGCGACCTGGCTATAACACAAGGCCGCAATTATAATATATATTGGGGGACACACATCCCCCCCAATATTCAAATATGCTCAAAATGTCACCTCCAATATATTGCTATAAAATAGATTTCTGCTTATATGATTATGGTTATGGTTGTACTTTATTAATCCCTAATCTTTGCCATTACATACAATGAAACAAGAAAAGGTAAAATATAAAAAACAGAGCAATGTAATACAATACACTATTAGACATTATTGTAAAAAAAATAATTAAAAGTCCATCCCACGTGTTAGTGAATTTTTTAAATATTTTATGCAGGAAATGAGTTTTCAAATTTCGTTTTTTTTTTTTTTCTGGGCGGGGGGGACCCCCAGACCCGCTGGAAGATTTGGTCCCCCCCAATGTTGACTCCATGGCTATGGCCTTGCTATAACAAATTCTATTATCGGCCCAATGAAGTGGCTTCTCACGTGGACATTGAGAGCAGCCAAATACTCTCAATCCATGTTGATCTGAAATGTGGAGGGAAAAAAACTCGTAGGACCCAGAGAAAAATCCACGCCACCACGTGGAGAGACGCGCAAAACTCCAAAAATATACAGCAGCAGGTGTCAGGGTCGGGATGGAACCCACGATTTCCTGTGTAGACCAGGCGAGGTAGTTAACATTTGGCCACCGTGGGTGACGTCTCTGGGTTGCATCGTAGACAGCAGCGCTTGAGTAAGGGTGGGAGAGCTCCTGAGCGTTTTTTTTGTCCTTGCGCAGTGGAGAGAGTGGCTCAGGGAAGACGGAGGCTGCCAAGCTGATTCTCGGGTTCCTTTCGGCGACGCCTAGCAACAGCAGCTGCCCTCAGGAACACGAGGGCCCCTCAAAGCAGGTATGTCTGCAGCAGCAGCAACAGCAGCTGGCTCAGGGACACGTGGACCCCTCAAAGTAGGTATGTCTGCAGCAGCAGCAACAGCAGCTGCCCTCAGGGACACGTGGACCCCTGAAAGCAGGTATGCGTGCAGCAGCAGCTGCCCTCAGGAACACGTGGGCCCCTCAAGGCAGGTATGTGTGCAACAGCAGCTGCCCTCAGGAACACGTGGGCCCCTCAAGGCAGGTATGTGTGCAGCAGCAGCTGTCCTCAGGAACACGTGGACCCCTCAAAGCAGGTATGCGTGCAGCAGCTGGAGCAGAAGCGTGGGGCACCGCTTAGCGCAGCGCTTTGCTGTTGTCGCCGCTTCCTCTTGTCGAGAACCCTTGGAGGCTGAGGTGGCCGAGTGGCTAAGGGGATCAGAGAGACTGAGCCGGCGTCGTTGAGATGCGTGGCTTCGGGCGGCCGCCGATTAAACCCGGTTGTCAAGCGTAGTGAGTTGATGATTGACTCAACCGAGTCACCAATAAATGCAAAAACAAAATGACGTTGGTCGTGGGGTTTTCTCTGAATTTAGCCGAATTTCAGCACCTGGAATTAACTTGTGGGTTTTACCGCTATGCGATGAACATGCATGTTCATCGCAAGTACTGTGGGTGGTTAATGCAGACTTCATTCCTTGCAAAAGGTTTATATTTGGTGTCTGAACATCTTTACACAACTGTTTTATTGCCAGAAAGGTTAAAACCTATTATTATTTTTCATACTTTTCTGCTGGCAAAAAGGTCCCATGATAACTATTGGCACGGTTGGTTACGTACGGTGTGAAAGAAGTTAAACGTGCAAATGTACATCTATGTGTACGTAGCACGGTTCAGATGAAAAGTGTACGGTACGGGGGGACAAAAGAGGTCACTTTAAGGGATCTCAGACTTAGTTCTGTGATATCTGATTCCACGGGCAATTCTCCAACACGCGGATTTACACAGAGCTCTGCGAGAGGCTCCACACGGACGCTGTCTCGTGACACCACAAACTTTGTAAGCAATGTGTCCGTTCGTTTCCTGGTGTACCCAGAGTATTAGAAAAATCATCACATATCACTGCAGTATTCTAGTTAGTGAAGCTTCGTGGTTACATATTGTGGGTTCTGTAGTTATCTGGCACACACTGGCCGAATCTTCCATACCATACCGTGTGATTAGATGTGTCCTTCAGCTGCTTTGGCGCATTAACCTTGCTCCTCCTACATGCCACAGGAGAGTAAAAGTAACATCAGCTGTTGATGTGTTTCAATCATTTTGAATGAAACGTGATGTAATGCCCCCATAGCCTGGGACTTCCCTTACCCCAGCAATCCATGCTACTGACTCCTTGCCCCTGTGTTGGTGAAGGCTTCAGACCTTCCGTTCTCCTCCTGCCTAGGACTGACTGCCGCTATTTCTCTCCAAAAGAAATACCCCAAATGTGTGTATGTGTGTTGAACTTCTTTCGCACTGTACGTAGCCCACCGGGCTAACCGAAGGTGCATCTACGAGATGCTGTTGCACGCAGACGCTAGGCAGTACATTGTATAAGACGCACGTTGTATTGCACTGCAGATATTGGAGGCAATCCCTGTGCTGGAGGCATTCGGCAACGCGAAGACGCTGAGAAACAACAACTCCAGCCGATTTGGCAAGTACCTGCAGGTGTTCGTGGAGCGGTGAGTCCGAGATGAGGTCGCGCTCGTTGCGCACAAAGCGCTTGCCACAAATGAACCCAAAAATACCCCACTCGTCAAGGAGCATGAACCATCACGCGGTCAACTCCGGTCGTCATCCTCGCAGCGGCTTTTGGCTGGCCATCGAACAAAGACGGTGGTCACCGCGTAGCGCGCTTGCAGACACGCTTCTGCGGCCGTCTGGAACGCTCTTCCGATATTAGCTATGCACTTTTAAATAATCTAGATTGAAAACTAATTTCTTTAGAACTGCTTTTTGTGTTTAGTTTGTTGTCCTTCCCCCGCACCTCCAATTATCACGGTTGGCTACGTACGGTGCGAAAGAAGTTCAACATACACACGTTAACGTTTCGTACAAATTCACCACTTTCTTGACACGTTCTTTACAGAGATTTAAGTGTTGTCCCTGACTATGCTGGTTTGGTTTTTAACGTGCTCTGTTCAGTTAATGCTCGGTGGATTATTTGGTTGTGGATCAACCGTGCTTATTTGTGCCTTTTACTCGAGTGCCCGGTTATGTTATTAGCCGCCCCCTCACTCGTTGAGGGATCCCAGTGACTCGGTGTCCATGTGACCGCAGAATTACCAGCTCGTAAATGCAATAATTCCGAAACAATAAACATAGATGACACATTCTATTCCAGGTGCACCTCATTCTACCTCCGCAGGTCAACAATAAATGTAAATGTATACATATTTATATATATACATATTTACATATCATTTGCATGTTTCACGTTTTTACGTTTTATTTTATCCGGCCCATTGTCCCCATTGCTTACTCTCACACCAGTAGTGGCTCTGCACGTGGCCTGCAATTCAGCGCTGTGGAAGCAGCGAGGGTTGGTGGATTACCGCACATTTCGTGAAACTCCCTTTCCGTGGGCGGCGAGGTGCCATACTCTGGCTCACCAGGGAAATGCGGCACAGCAAAATGTGGACTAATCTCCATCCGTTCCATATGAGCGGGATATACTAGTGCTGTACCCTCGCACGTGGGAGCTTTCTCCGGCCGCTCCGGCTTCCCCCCACATATTTTTTTAACACTGTAATTGGCTGACAACACCTGATTAAACACTGTTGTATGACGCAGGTGAGTCAGTACGCACTGTTGTATCACACAGGTAAGGGAAAGATATCAAGCTGGCCATCAATGGTGCCTTGACTTACAAGGCTGCATCAATGTTTTTACCAAGTAAAACTAATCGCTACACTCTATGTATGATATTTTTTTTTTATAGATGACCGCAGCTTTTTGGCAATTATTGGTTCTGGCTCACTGCCCCGCTGCCTCCCCGCTTGCCCGTGGCTCCTCGTACCTTTGGAGTCGCACACTGTCGAGGAGAGGGAGCGAATAGTGTGTGGCGCATTTCAAGTTGAAGTCGTAATTATTTGAGGAGTGCTTGCTGGGTGTTTGTCTCTAGTGGGCGTGTGGTTGCCGATTGGCACGGTTGGCTACGGTGTGCGAAAGAAGTTCAACATGCATACACATTTACATACTCGCCTGTACGCAGTTTCACACCACAAATCTGTACCCTCTGGTGGGACGACCATAGTGATGCCTTGCCTGACTCGTTTAAAACATCCTCAAACTCTCTATGTGGCGAGGACACAAGTGGTGTGCCGATTTAGTCGGGATTTTGTGATGTACCTACAAATGTTTACGTGGAATATTCCCGCTGCTCTCTGCTCTAGGGGTGTCATCTCTGGCTCCATCACCTCCGAGTATTTGCTCGAGAGGTCAAGGGTTGTTTATCAGGTGAGGAAATGCATAAAGCACTGATACTTCGTGGAAAGTTCAGAGGATCCCAAAATATATTGTTTCGGATTTGGATTCAAATGTTCCCCGACATCACTTCTGCGATTTCACTTCCGGCGCTTTTCGCTTTGCAACCTACAGATTGTGGCACTTCCTTTCGCTCAAACAAAGTTGTCCGATCTCCCACTCCCCGCCACGATCATAACGTGTGAGCGAGGGTTTCAGAAACACTCCTCACGACGCATCTCGATGGATCTGCAAACGCCTCCCCCTCCACCCACCGCGGCATGCAGGCCGCCAACGAGAGGAACTACCACGTGTTCTACGAGCTCCTGGTGGGACTGCCACCCCAGCAGAAGCAGAGGCTGGGACTGCAAGATGCCGAGATGTACTACTACCTCAACCAGGTGAGTCGGCAAAGAACATTGTCTCGCGCAGGTGAGTCAGTGAGTGCTATTGTCTCACATAGGTGAGTCAGTACGTACTATTGTCTCACACAGGTGAGTCAATGAACACTATTGACTCACACAGGTGAGTCAGTATGTACTATTGGCTCACACAGGTGAGCCAGTAAGGACTATTGACTCACACAGGTGAGCCAATAAGCACTGTTGTTTCACACAGGTAAGGGAACTAAATCCAGTTGGCCATCAATGATGCCTTGTCTTACAAGACTGCATCAATGTTTTTACCAAGTCAAACTAATAACGACACTATGTATGATATAAAAATTTTGATAGATGTAAGCAACATTAACAATTATTTTTAAAGTCCTTATCATTAAACAGCTGTGTTCTTGACCAGTCATAACGGTCATTTGGCAACTTGGAGAATTAATTTCGTGAGCGTCAGCTGCTGAATGTTCAGACCGACCTCGCATGACCTTGGTTGGGTTTGTAGCTTGCCCCTGACATGGCCCCTCCCACCCCCTCATCCCCCCCCCTCATCCCCTTGCCCCCCCCATCCCCGTGCCCCCCCCCCATCCCCGTGCCCCCCCCTTCCCCACCGCCGTCACCTCACGCTGGCAGGGCGGCGTGTGCGAGCTACCGGGGAAGTCCGACGGCCGAGACTTCCAGCGGCTGCGGGGGGCGCTGGAGCGCCTGGGGCTCTCGCTGGAGGAGCGGGGCGCCCTGTTCCGCATCCTCGCCGCCATCCTGCACCTGGGCAACGTTTACTTCGCCCGCGCCGAGGTGCGCTTCGACGTGCCGTGCCCCCCCCCCACTGCTGTGGCGGCGGCGGCAGCGCAAGGAGGCCTCCTCGCCCGCGCCTCTCGGCTGCGTTTAGTTTGCCGTCCGTCCCGTCCACCCCTCCGCTACCCCCGGTTTGGCTGCGTACGGTGCAAAAGAAGTCCAACGTACGTGCGACACGCCTGCCCAACACCTACGCGACCTTCCACGTGTGCTGAGATACGCACCTTGAAATCATCTAGATTGCAAACTCATTTCTTTAGAGCTGCTTTTTGTGTTTAGTTTGTTGTTCTTTCCCCGCACCTCCGATTGGCACGGTTGGCTGCGTACGGTACGAAAGAAGCTCAACGTACACTACGTGATCCACCCACCTGTGATCCTGCCATGTCCAACAACATGTGCCTCACATCTGTGTTCCCCCTGCATTCTCACCCATGCGTGCTCCACCTATCTGCTCAATGTGTTCCCCCTCCACGCTCACCCGCGTGCGCTCCATGTCTGTGTGCTCCACCTCTGTGTGCTCCACCTCCACGTTCACCCGCAGATGGACCGCCAGGAGGTGGCATGCGTGGCGAGCGGGCCTGAGATGCGCATCACTGCCGACCTCCTGCAGGTCTCCTTCCAGAAGCTGCAGATGTCCATCACCTACAAGCTCACGGTCAGGCACCGATCCGCCCACCCTGTGACCTCGCACTGGAAACTATGAAATTCGAACACATTTTTTTTTTATTGGTGGCCCGAAAGAGGGGAAAGATGTATGTATGTATGATCATCATCAGCATGATCATCACGATCACAATCATCACCATCATGTAGCAATGATGATTTTATTTTGATGAAAGCTGCCTCTGGTGTGGACAAATTAGTTTCAAAGACAATGCATGTACTATCGGAGTATGTTTTTTGTTTGCATTCTGACCACAATACTTGTAGTCAGAATGCAAACAGACATGATTGCTTGTTAAAGGTTTCAGTTTGGTGTTTTAACATCTTAACACCTGTTTTACTGCCAGAAAAAAGGGGAAAACCTATGATCAAGTTCAGCATACATATATAGATACACATTTGTATTCTCTTAAGCTTAGGGATCGGTGCCCGCTGTGTTGGAACTAATCACACGAAGTCTTTGTTTGCAGGAGACGATGCGGGAGAAAATTTTCTCCCCTCTCTCTGTCGAGGCTTCGGTCAAAGCCAGGTGAGTGTCGTCTGTGTGGCTCGCAATGAATTCTGGGGACGTCTGTGATAAAAAAAGGAGTAGAAATAAGAGGATAGGATGTTCCACGCTCGTTTGTACCATTTTTGCGCATGCTGGTTCTATAATTAGTTGCTCCTCGCTCGTTACTCCACTACTGTCTTCATCTCCACACTAACTTAAAGCTTTCGTGACTGCAGGAATTCATATTATTGGGTCTTTCGGTAAAGTCACGTAGAGTCACGTAGATAGGTTAGGTTGTTTTTGTTATTTTATTTGAACCTATCTACGTGACTTTACCGAAAGACCCAAGAATACATCTCCATACTACTTAGGTACTCAACAAATAATTTTTGTGGCACTAACCGCTCAGCCATGCCACCGCACACTGCCCACGACAATCACGAGTTGACTGTCAAGAAAAACATTTCTCCCACGATGCTTTGCAGGGACACCCTGGCCAAGGTGCTGTACACTCAGCTGTTCGCCTGGATCATCGCGCGTCTCAACGCCAAGGGGGCCTCCACGCAGCAGGGTGTAACCCTCGCCATTCTCGACATTTACGGCTTCGAGGTGCTTCGGGCGTTTCGTTGCGCCGTAGTTTCCCTCTTCACCGACACAGCCGGCGGTAACGACCGGACGAGATTAAGCAACCCCCAACTATACGGAGTCGATTATAGCTCTTTAGATGTAAGCGTAATCGTCATAATGTTCATCAGTCACGCTCTATCCGCTACTGGATGAAGGCCCCCCCCCGCACCACCGACACCACCGCCATTACTCACGGTCCTGTGTGCTGCCACAATTAATCTCACTTTCGTGCGTGAACTGAACCCGTTGCTCCATCTCCACTCTTGGTTGGGCTGTCGATTGTGGTCTTGCTTTTGGCTACCTTTCTGTGACCAGTCTCATCCAAGAGCCGTCATCCCTTGCTCAAGCCCGCTTTTTCAAAGTCAAAAGTGATGCCTCAGAGTTGTGTTTCTTCTCTGCTCCGCCTGTTCGTTTCAATGTCTCTTTGTGATATTTGTAGATACAATAATACGGACCATTATTTACCTGGGACATTTCATTGTAAGGGTTTCCAATCTGGTGATAATTAACACACACAAAACACGAATGAACTTAGGAAGACCAAAACCGTTGCTGCCCAGATCAACTTAAAAAAAAAACAACGCAGCTCACGAATTGTCAGACTTTTGTGGCATTGCATTTAACAGGTTTAACATGAATCTGCTGATGCACGTTCGAATACTGCTCTTAAAGAGATTTATCACTCTTTAAGAGGCTCTGAGAGAGCGAGAGAGAGCGCGAGCGAGTGAGTGGGTGGCCGCTTTCCCCCTTCCGGCTGTGCGTGCAGGATTTGGGTGTGAACAGCTTCGAGCAGCTCTGCATCAACTACGCCAACGAGTGCCTGCAGTCCTTCATCAACAAGATCATCTTCAAGCAGGAGCAGGTGCGCGTCGGTGGCTACGCACGTGGCCTTGTGGCGTAGCAAGCGCTGCGGCGGGAGCGAGGCTCTCCCCCGCCCCCCTCCGCGGACGCCGAAGTGCAGTGCCCCTTGGCTTTACGAGCAGAATGCAGTCGAGCAAAGTGTGGACAAATGTCGGTCCCTTCTGTTTGGGATGGAGTGTTGCTGAACCCCCCCCACTCCGCGTGAGTTTCCTCCGGGCGTTCCGGTTTCCTCCCCACGTGCATAATGAACGCTCGCAGAGTGGTTGAAAGCATCTTGATACGTAGAGGACTGCGGAGCAATCGTTGGTGCCGGCTCACCGCCCCGGCAGCTGTCCAGCTTAGGGGCCGTCCATAAATGACGTCACGCACCTAGGGGGGGGGGGTCAGACATTTGTGACGATGTGTGACGAGGGGGGGCGGTTTGAGAAATGTGACGTCACATCAAAATGCGCAACTTTAAAAATAAATATAGACAATACGTTCTACTTAATTAAATAGACTTTTTAATAAATGTTTTCTCCTACAACATCAGAGTGCAGCGCCACAGTAAATACGCACTACAATGACAATAGTTTAAAGCGATTTGAAGCATGTTTTATTTATTTTTTTGACGTCATTTGAGGTCTGACTTTTTGTGACGCCGTGTAATGGAGGGGGGGGTGGTCAAAAATCGTCCAAAATCGCGTGACGTCATTTATGGACGGCCCCTTAGCCTGCGGCTCCCGCTCGGTGATGGTGGAGATGGAATTTTGCTTGAACTTGCTCGCATTTGTGTTCGCCTGGACGAGCACGCAGGAGGAGTATGTGCGGGACCGGCTGAGCTGGAAGGAGGTTCCATTCTGCGACAATCAGCCTTGCCTGGCCCTCATCGCACAAAAGCCGCACGGCATCTTGCACATCCTTGACGACCAAACCGCGTTCCCTCAGGTCCGAGCCTGTGTGTGTCTGCGTGTGTGCGTGTGCGCGTGTGGGTGTCTGCGTGTGCGCGTGTGTGTGTCTGCGTGTGCACGTGTGTGTGTCTGCGTGTGTGTGGGGAGCGATAGTGTAGCGGTTAGCGCGCTGCGCTATGAACCTGGCGACCCGGGTTCGATTCCCGCTCACGGCCAACACCAGTGACGATTATCTGAACCGGTCCCGGGCCTCCCCTAGGTCGACTCAGCCTCAAATGAGTACCTGGTGCGGTGTGTAAACATTGCCACTAGGGAGACAAAGGCGGTCGGGCGTGGTGCTGGCCACCCACCCCCTCGTGTACCGTTCCGGCCTTCATAGGTGCTCGCTAACAGCACTTGCCCCTACAGTCTGTTAAGGCTATATGGGGGATCTTTGTCTTTTTTGTCTGCGTGTGTGCGTGTGTGTGTCTGCGTGTGCTGGAATGATGTGGGGAGCGGTGGTGTTCACTACGAACCCGCTCACGGCCAACACCAGTGACGATTATATGATCTGATCCGGTCCTGGGCCTCCCCTAGGTCGAGTCAGCCTCAAATGAGTAACCTGGTGCGTGTGTGTAAACATCGCCACTGGGAATACAAAGGCGGCTGGGCGTGGTGCTGGCCACCCACCCCCTCGTGTGCCGTGCCGGCCTTTAGAGGTGCTCGCTAACAGCACTTGCCCTTACAGTCTGTTAAGGCTACACGGGGGATCTTTATCTTTGTGTCTGCGTGTGCAGGAATGATGTGGGCAGCGGTAGTGTTGCGGTTGGTTCGCTGCGCTACGAACCCAAGGACACGAATTGGATTCCCGCTCACGACCAATAATAACGGCAAATATTTGAACCGGTCCTGGGCCTCCCCTAGGTCGACTCAGCCACAAATGAGTACCTGGTTGCGATGTGTAGTAAACATCGCCACTGGGGAGACAAAGGTGGCGGGGCGTGGTGTTTGCTACCCAGTCTGTTAAGGCGATACGGGTTATTATTTGTGTGTGTGTGTGTGCAGGCCTCAGACCACAGCTTCCTGCAGAAGTGCCACTACCACCACGGTGGTAACGAGCTCTACAGCAAGCCCAAGATCCCTCTGCCTGAGTTCACGATAAAGCATTACGCGGGCCGGGTCACCTACCAGGCACGTCCATCGTGGCCTGCTCTCACCGTGCCTCTTGAGGGGTCCAAAGGTTTAGGAGCCTCTATGAAGGCTGGCCCTCTGTGTGATGCCTGCATGAGGGTTCCTCCGTGTGATGCCTGTATGAGTTCCTACAGCATGTGTGATGCCTGTAAAAGGGTTTCTCTGTGTGATGTCTGTATGAGTGTTCCTCCGTGTGATGCTTCTGTGTGATGCTTCTGTGTGATGTCTGTATGAGTGTTCCTCTGTGTGATGCTTCTGTGTGATGCTTATGTGTGGTGTCTGTATGAGGGTTTCTCTGTGTGCTGCCTGTGTGATGCTTCTGTGTGGTGTCTGTATGAGTGTTCCTCTGTGTGATGCTTCTGTGTGATTCTTCTGTGTGATGTCTGTATGAGTGTTCCTCTGTGTGATGCTTCTGTGTGATTCTTCTGTGTGGTGTCTGTATGAGGGTTTCTCTGTGTGCTGCCTGTGTGATGCTTCTGTGTGGTGTCTGTATGACGGTTTCTCTGTGTGCTGCGTGATGCTTCTGTGTGGTGTCTGTATGAGGGTTTCTCTGTGTGCTGCCTGTGTGATGCTTCTGTGTGGTGTCTGTATGAGGGTTTCTTTGTGTGCTGCCTGTGTGATGCTTCTGTGTGGTGGCTGTATGAGGGTTTCTCTGTGTGATGCTTCTGTGTGATGCTTCTGTGTGGTGTCTGTATGAGGGTTTCTCTGTGTGATGCTTCTGTGTGATGCTTCTGTGTGGTGGCTGTATGGAGGCTCCTCTTCTTCTCGGACGTGCTTGGTGGCGCAGAGGCGTCATTGCTCGGGTTGCCACTTCTGAGGAGTAAAATCCGGGACAGATCCTAGGGAAGAGAAGAAGCAGATCATCTATAAAAACCACAAGAGGGGAGAAACTGCATGCAAATGTATTCTATTGAGTGGTCTGTTACTTGTAAATGACACACACTGGGACTTTTAACATTCAGAATTGAGGCCTGTCCTGAGAAATCTGAACGTCACAAACCGTGCACCGCTCCAGATGCCGCAGGCATTGTGAAATATTCTCCTCGGACGCTTGCCAGGCTTGAGCGCCGATTGCGATCGAGTCAAATTTGAGCTGAATGAACGTTCGCGTCGCCCTGCGGCACTCTGCCGTGCGCAGGTGTCTCATTTTGTGGAGAAGAATCGTGAGCACGTGCGGCAGGATGTGATGGACCTCTTCCTTGGCAGCAGTTGCACGGTAGCTCCCTTCCCACGGTGCAGCCAGCGCTCGCCGCTCGCTACCATTCACCCGATCCGAACACTCACCACTGTCACGCGCTGACCGCAAACTACATGCTCACATCGACAGCTGCTATTCGCCGCTAAGTCGCGGTGACGTCACCATTGCGCTTGTGCCAAGCTAGGCGCACCACCACCACCACTGCCACACATGCACACGCGCTCAGCAAAAAACATTCGCCACTGCCACACGATCACCACAAACGCTCGCCTCGATCACAAATCAACGCACACACACTCACTCGCCACTGCCACACGCCAAACATAAAAACAAATACCACACCACTATAGCACGATATTTTATAAACACACACACACACTTACATCTAGGGGTGGACAAAGAAGGTGGTCACCGCATCGTGCACTTTCTGCGGCCGTCTGGAACGCTCGTTCTTTCCGATATTAGGAAGCCACTGGAGCTATGCACTTTTAAATAATCTAGATTGAAAACTGATTTCTGCAGAACTGATTTTTGTGTTTAGTTTGTTGTCCTTTCTCCGCACCTCCGAATAGTACAGCTGGCTATGTACGGTGCAAAATAAGCTCAACATAGATACATATGTATGCACACGCCTGATCAATACGCAACCGATAAACAAGGAACAGACCCACCGTGTGTACGTGCAGACATGCGGCTGTCTCCGCTGAGTCCACCTCCTCCCTCGAGTCACTGAGCTGCCCTCGTGTGTCCCGCGCCCGACCTTCTGTCCTCAGCTGCTCGCCGAGATCTTTCAGACTCGGCGCCATCTGGCGGCGGCGGTGCCGGGTCCTCGCGGCGGTCCCTTGGGCCACACGGTCTCCTCCGCCTTCCAGCATTCCCTGCAGGAGCTGCTGTCACGCATGGAGCGGTGAGTGGTTGGTGGGGAAAAGGCACACAGGAGGAGGAGGCGCTGATGGGCCACGGTGGGGGGGGGGGGGGGCTTTCAAAAGTGTGGTTGACCTCTGTGCGAAGAAGCTTCGAAGAAATTCCCAGCCGATTTCTTCACTCTTTCTCCGCGATGGGCAACCTCTTTGGCTCTCCCACAAGGGCATATACATATCTAAATCTTGACAGTTTCAAATGCGTCATCATCGTGATGACCGTAATCGGCCGTCACGGTCAGTCCACTGCTGAATGAAGGTCTCCCCAAGCCACCGCCACCTCTCGCGATCCTGCGCTACAACATTCTACCCGCCGCCGGGGTGGACTTGATCGTTGTGTCACCTCCCCGGTTGACAGCATCCACCGCAGTGCTGCAGCAAGTGGCGCATGAAGGGCACGTAGCTGCCCATTGGCACTTTTTGTTCGTTTTTTGGCCCAGTGCATTGTGGGCAGCTATGTGCCTTCGTTTTCCTTCTCTGCGTCACGTGAAGCGCCGAGTTTCGGTGTGTGTTGGTTGTGTGAACATCTCAAGTGCTTGGAGGAAAGAAAAAAAGACCCTTTTGTGGCAGTTGAGAGCCATTTTAGATTTTTAAAAAAAGTATAATGTTGCAAGGGACACCTTGGGACCTAACAAAAAAAGGAATGGAAAAAAAATAATGTTTTTAATTGTGGACGATTGCCGTCGTAATTCCGTCTGAATGGTTCTCCTCTGCAGGTGCAACACGTGTTTGATTCGATGTTTGAAGCCAAACTCCAGGAAGGTAAATGGCGCACCGAGGGCAACATTTCACCGGGTTTTCAGATTGACTTTCGAAATCATAATTAGTGAGGTCTCAACAACTTGACGTGGGGAAATTCAAGGGCCGTTGAATTACAAAAAAACCCTACTCGTGCATTTAGAATGCAGAGGAATAGGGTTTTAAGCAGAAACAATTGAAACGTAATTGATATTTTTTCGGTCAGATCGCACAAGTAAAATGTGTGTTGTATATCCTCCTCCACCCGACATAGCACATGAATAAAAGTTGTCACGTGAACAAACGTACTGCTGCGGCACACCGGTGTGTGAGAGCGAGCACTCCACGGCATTGCACAAGTTGGTACGGCGTTTTGCTGCTACTTACCACCAGCACCATTGGGCAGTTGCCAGTTTTTTATGACACACATTTGTGTCAGGTGGTGGGGGGTGGTGGAGGGTGTACAATTCATCACAACATGCCAATTCTGTTTACGTGACAACCCTTACTAGTTGGCTGTGTGGGGTGATGGCGAGTTTTAACGACATATATTTACGCGATCTAACCCAAAAAAGCTCTTATGGATGATATTGGTCGCGAAAGCCTACATGTTAAACTAATTATGCCTGCATTTAAACCATCACACAAACTCCGGTGATCTTCGCAGCAGCAGCTTTTGGCTGGCCATGGAACAAGGACGGTCACCGCATCGCACGCTTTCAGATGCGCTTCTGCGGCTGTCTGGAAACCTTTTTCCTTCCGATATTAGGAAACCACTGGAACTATATCGCACTTTTAAATCTAGATTGAATACTCATTTCTTTAGAGCTGCTTCTTGTGTTTAGTTTATTGTCATTCCCCCGCATCTCCGATTCGCACGGTTGGCTACGTACGGTGCGAAATAAGTTCAGCATACATACAGAACGGGCGTTCTCCGATCGACGCGTTTGTAACATTTAAAGGAGAGCGACGTTTAAAGTGACCGTGCTTGTGATCTCCGTTCACCAGGAAGCTGGCTCGTTTGAGCCGGAGCTCGTACGGAACCAGCTGCGGTACCTGGGGATCCTGGAGACGATTCGAATCCGCAAGGCCGGATTCCCGGTGCGGATGCCCTTTGACTCCTTCATCAGGAGGTGGGGGAGGCCTCGTGGCCTCTAACGAACGCCTGTGCCTTTGTACTTTTGATGGAAATGCATTCGGAAAGTTGGAACTCCACACGCATAAGCCCCGAAAAAGCCTACTGGCGTCACAATGGCGCGTCCGCCTCCGGTATGTGGGAGCCCTTCCTAGCCTGTGCAGTTACTTAACTAACTCTCATATGGGTTGGCCCTCCCACAAAACACCCACCCACGTGGGTCGAAACATGTCAGATCGTCACGAGACACGGTCCATCCACCGCTGGATGAAAGCCCCTCCCCAAGCCGCAGGCATCTCTCGCGAACCTAGCTGCGATGTAGCAATCCAACCAGCACCTACACACGACCTGTTTTCATTGCTCCATCTCCTTGGAAAAAAAACATCCTCTGCGCGTTCCATGCCTTGGCTGGCACTCCATTATTATTATTGGTCATCGACCATCGTCCATTCTAACATGTCCTGGCTCCATCTCTCACGGTCCTGCGACACCACAATCCATCCCATCTCCTTACGCTAGAGCTGACCTCATTGCTCCATCTCCACCGTGGTTCATCCTCTCGAGCATGTGCTCTCTCTTCGGCTGCCATTCTGTCGCCAGTATCGCCCGTCGATCAACATCCATTCTAGCCGTGCGTCCTCGCTCAGGCCCACTTAGTTTTGTTGTTAGTGGTCAATACGATGTCTGGCGATCTTTGGATACAAATGGTTTTACATGCGAATGTCAATGGCGTCATGGTGGCGAGATGTTAACTGCCTCGCCTGGTACACAGGAGTGCGCGTGAGTTCGATCCCGACCCTGACGTCTGCATTTTTGGAGTTTGCGTGTCTCTCTCTGCCCGTGGTCACGTGGAATTTTCTCCAGGTCCTCCGTTTTTTCCCTCCACATTTAGAATCAACGTGCATTTAGAGTATTTTGCTGATATACATTTCCACGTGATAATCCACTTCGATGAGCCACCATTGGTGGCCAGGTCGCTTCTGAAAAAGAGCTACATAGCTCAGTGGGCCTTACCTGGTAAAATATTTGTTCTATCTGGATTTGACGTACAAATTCCTTCTCTAGCTCCGCCCACTTAGCCTTGGGTTGAGCCCACCAAAATCCGATATAAACTCTTGTTGCAGCAGCAGCTCTTTCTCCTACGTCAGCAGTTCTTCTGCAGTATCTGTTACACCTGATGACGGTCGGTTGTGTTGCGATCGAAACGTCGTGATTTCGTTTATTTTATACCTACTACGTGACCTTACCGAAAGAACCAAAGAGTATAAAATATTTGTTGTTTCGTTTCAATGGTTTAAAGTGCAAATGATGATACATTATGTTGTTCGGCTCAGATATGCAGTTCTGACAGAAAGCACTGGAAAAGGGAAAAACGGGTGCCTCTCCATCCTGAACATCCTCAAGCCAGAACCCGAGGGCCTATTCAGGATAGGCCTCAGCCAGGTGAGACAGGAGTGCAGTTGCCAGGAGACGGCATTGCTGAAGGGGGAAGCATTTTCTGTACCGAGTATCGAAGAGGATTTTCAAATACCTTTGACAAAAGTAGAGTGTATTTCGGACCTAATGCGTGTACAAAGCTAAGAAATGTGTGAGAGAATTGCACTCGTACGTCATGGTTTAGCGAACACAGATTGTCGAGCTGGGTGGGTGGGTGGCTCAGAGGTCAGAGCCGCTGGAGCTGGCATCACTGAGACTCTGGGTTTGAATCTGGGCAGCCACCTGCATGAAATTGGGTTCTCAAGTGCAGTGCTCACCACGGACCGCACACAATAAACCATCTCGCTAAATTTGGTTCTGCACTAAATTTTGGCTAAATTCCCGCTCTGAGAGTAAAATTTGACGCAACAAGCGATTTGTCCCTTTAACGTGATGGGTGGGAAAGTGCTGCCCCCTATTGAGCGGACCCGACGTCACTTGAAGGGTTCTCGGAAGTAGTTGTGCGGGAGTTCCTTGTGGAATTTTCGTTGAGTTGCACGACACTGACAACAGTTGGGATACAATTGGGAAGGGGGGGGGGGGAGGAACACACAGAATTGTCAGAAGCGTGTAAAACAATGAAAGCAAAACGATTCGCACCCAGAACATCTGAGTCGACTGGGAATCCATTACCGGTAATTGCACACCCGCGGTCGCGCTGCTGAGTATTAAATTGTTATCTTTTTTTGCTGTTTTCTTGTACAGTGTTGTGACGTGCAGTTTTTGCACGAATACCGCCATATACATTTTATTATAATCCCACTGCCGTTGTGCTGTGGTTAGCCGTAGAACAAAGATGGTCATCGCATCGAGCACTTTAAGATGTGCTTCTGCGGCCGTCTGGAACGCTCTTTCCGTATTCGGAAGCCACTGGAGCTATGCACTTTTAAATCTGAATTGAAAACTCGTTTCTTTTTAATTGATTTTTGTGTTTAGTTTGTTGTCCTTCCCCCGCACGTCCGATTAGCACGGTTGGCTACGTACAGTGCGAAAGAAGTTCAACATACATACAACATACAACATACAGGCGTGTGTGCTTGCGCGGTGTCCAGGTGTTCATGAAGGAGGCGCTGTACGTGCGACTGGACAGGGAGCGCGAGCGGCGGGTCAAGGTGGCGGCTATCACCATCCAGCGGCACCTGCGGGGCTACATCCTCCGCAAGCAGTACCGCGTCTTCCGGGAGAAGGCCGTGGTCCTGCAGGCCCACATCCGCGGCTTCAGGGCCAGGTGCTTGCGCTGCTCGCGGGAGCTGATGGGGGGGGGGGGGATCACGCAGAACCGCGCGGAAAGAACTTAACACGTGGGACAGGTGGCGCCGCATTTGCTGCTTGCTGCATGGCCTCAGTGGGATCAGACTCGTAGTTAACGTGGCATTGGTCTCATGAATCAAGATCGTGTCACATTGTTTCGATGTCAGTAAACCCCACCCCGTAGCCTGGATCCTGCAGCCGCAATCCATATATAAGCGGTGTTCCTGAACACCTTAATGCAGAACCCTGAGCTCGGTGCTATTCGCAGGATCTTCTCTCTCACTCTCCAATATTACATAACCACAGGCCCTGAACTCTTAGAAAAATGTCAGGACTCGCGTATGTTTCCCCTAGAGATGTCAAACTTGCCACGGGGTTGGGAACCGCTGCTTTACAGAATGATATGTGCCTGTATGTGTGCTCAACTGCTCTCTAACAGCACTTGCCCCGACAGTCTGTTAACGCTATACTGGGGATCTTTGTGTTTTATTCCTGGCCTATCCCCCACGCTGCCTTGTGTGTTGTTCAGTTCGTAATCGGGTCGCTCCTCCAACGGTATCTAATGCTAACATGGGGAACGTTATCTGTGTATGTGCATGCGTTATCTTGAACACAAACTCAATGTTAAAACGCGAATGGGCGGCATTGAGTCCAGATCTTTTTATATATATTGATAATTGTTGACGTTTGTTGACCCAGAAAGGCCTCACGGAGTCTCGTGACTGTCTTTCAGAAGGGTCCTGACAAGTTTTTGGACACTCGCGCGTGGCGATCGCGACGGATTATCCAAACTTCCCCGACCGATGCCACGATGTGTAGTCATGTTTAGGAGATGAATTAAACTGGTATTGTATTCTAGATTTAAAGCTTCCGTGACTGCTAGGATCCATACTCTTTGGTTCTATTGGGTAAAGTCACGTAGGTGAAAATAAAATAACAAAAAATCACGACGTTTCGGCCACAACACAAGTGGCCTTCATCAGGTGAAGGGACGAGACTGTCTGGAGGACAGCGCTGGAGTGGGAGAAGCCACGCTTAGATCACGACCTTTAAGCTGTGTGAGAAGAAAAACACCAAGCGCCTTGACAAAGGAATTAGCATATAATTTAGCATTGAAATGGCTCATTGAAATAGCTAAGTTACTTTTTTTAGTATACTTTAACTTAGCTATTTCAATGAGCCCTTTCAATGCTAAATTATATGCTAATTCCTTTGTCAAGGCGCTTTGTGTTTTCTTCTCACACAGCTTAAAGGTCGTGATCTAAGCGTGGCTTCTCCCACTCCAGCGCTGTCCTCCAGACAGTCTCGTCCCTTCACCTGATGAAGGCCGCTTGTGTTGTGGCCGAAACGTCGTGATTTTTTGTTATTTTATTTTCACCTACGTGACTTTACCCAATAGAACCAAAGAGTATGGTATTGTGTTATTTACCAGGTAAAGCACACTGAGCTGTTGGCGCTGTGTCAGAGGCGGCCTGGACACACGCGTGACGATACCTCATCAAAGTGGCCAATTTCGTCATCGCACGTGGATATTTATAGCAGCAGTTTAAGAATCTAAACGCGTGTTGATTCTGAACGTGGAAGGGTGTTAAACCGGAGGAGCCCGGAGATTAATCCACACGACCACCACGGGGAAAGAGAGGCAACATGTGCCCCAAATATACAACAGGCGTCGTCAGGGTACAGGATCGAACCCACGACCTCCTGCGTACTCGGCGACAGAGATAAGATGTCCTCATCACCAGGCACCCCTATGCCCTATATAAATAGAAAACTGCCGTATTGTTTTTGGTTCTAAGTTCAAGTTTGTTATTTTTTTTTAACTCGGCGAGGGCTTGAGAGACCAGAAGTCTATTTTGTGTGGGTGTGGGTTTCGTGCGTGCGTGCGTACGTACAAGCTTTTGTGTGCGTCACTGAAAAGGGTGGCTCCAGTTTGACAGGGCTGGGATAAAGTTCAGTGAGTGGGGTTGTACTTTATGGGCATGAGAGATGTCAGCATTTCTTTTGGTCCTTTTCAGGTTACTGATTCTGTGTGATTAATTATCTTTGTACGATTGTTTTCGATTCTTTGTCAACCAGTCGTGGGGGTTGTTTGACCGTACTCCACCTCATGCTGGGTCCGTGTGCGTTGTCGAAGGGAAGGTCCGGGGACTTGTTCAGAAGTCGCTCGCCCTTCATGTTATGTGTCGCCACGTTTATGGTGCAGTGCACTAAACATTTGTGCCAGTGCTCCATATAGCAATCTGAATAGATCGGTATTTTTTGTTATTATGCATGAAGGGGCCTTGGCACCCACTTGAACTGAACTATTTTTATTTTACCAGGTAAAGCCCACTAAGCTATATAGCTCTTTTTCAGACGTGACCTGGCCACAAATGATGGCTTAATGAAGTGGCTTGTCATGTGGAAATGTATAGCAGCCAAATACTCTAAACGCATGTTTCTTAATGTGGAGGGGAAAACCGGAGGATCTGAAGAAAAATTCACACCACCACGGGGAGAACATGCAAACTTCAAATTTACAGGCATCAGGGTTGGGATCAAACCCACGACCTCCTGTATACCAGGTGAGGCAGTTAGCATCTCGTCACAGTGACGCCCCATTAATTGATATTTCTAACATTCTACTTCTATAACATGAGTATAACCGATGGGCTTTGGGTGTTCACTCTCCCCTCTGGAAGTCTGGCAGAGACCGAATGAGAAGGTGCATGGGCTGTCTGTATTTGTGTTTAAATAAAATACAGAATACAAATATCCAATTTGTATGAACCTAATAACTTATGGATGTTCATTTCCCTATTTGCCTCTCTCTGGCCATAAAACACAATTTCCATGTTTTTGGACAAAATACTGATTCACTCGGGCTGGCCTGAGTTCCCTGCGTCAAAATTCGAGCCAAGTGAAAATATTAATTTCTGGGGAGAGTACCACCCAATTCACGTGATACCTCAAGTAACTCGAAAATTCCACTTTCGAACCTCTGGTCGTCCATCCACTGGAATTGTGGGACAAATTGCGCCACACCCAAGTTCACTCGAATCGCCTCCTATTTTTGTTTTATGAATCCGTGGAAACAAAGATAGCGCGCGTTATTCGTCTTCACGGGCAGCGCAACCGCCTGTACCTCAACAAGGCGATTGTGTTCCGGAGCAGGACGTGAGTCACCTTTGACCTGCGTGTGCGCGTCGGGGGGCCTCTAGGAGGGTGGCGACGGTTGCGGCGGCGGCGGCGGCGGCCGTCCCCATGACGTGGCTCGTTGTCGTTGCGCAGGCGGCGGTTCCAGCGGTACCGGCAGGGCGGGGTGCAGCTGCGGGCCGCGGTGCGGATCATCGTGCTCACGCGGAGGTACCTGAAGGTGCGCAGCTCCCGGGAGACACCGCCCCCCCCCCCCTTCTACTCCACACCCCCCCCCACCCCTTCCTGCACTGACCCCCCTGCCCAGTGCATGAGCTTGAGTCTTAATAATGATACTGATTTTGTTGATCTATCTAGGAAGGCGACACTGGGTGGTTGAACTATTTTTCACGAGGGTTCAGCGTTGGGTTTTAATCTTACGAGGTTTTCGGCCGATTCAGAACCAGAATCTTTATTAAGACTGCAGGAGAGATCCGATGACCTATGAAGCTCTTTTTACACAGATGTCCAGTATGGGCGGGTCAGAAAGTTTCAACAATGATGATTGCTTACTATGCAAATTGGAAGAAACCGAAGCGCCCGAAGAAAATACACAAGGGGGCAAAGCTCCATCCCTGTACAAATGTAGATCGGTGACGATTCGACCACTTACTGTACTGCCTTCCCCTGGTGAGCCAGGGTACGGCACATCCTGGACGCCCACGGGAAGAGAGTCTCGCAACACTTGTTACAGTGACCCACCAACCCTCGCTGCTGCCCCGATAGTGCTGGATTACAGGCAGCCACGGTGGAGAAATAATAATACTCGGAGGTGTGTTCACACACGACAGGAAGGCATGACTCCCACCATGCCTGGCACATGTCATCTGACCACCCCAAGTTGGAACACCGCTGTCATCTTGGGGCGGAGCGCCCAGTGCCCACCTCACTGCACTTGACAGCATTCAACGTAAAGCAGTCGCGTTGTTTGTTGATCCAGGACTCGCCGATTCACTCCACTGACTCGCTTACTGGTGCCAAGCCACCTCTTTACGACTCTTCTACCGCTACTGTCGTTTGTTAATGTTCCCATGAACGTCGCTCATCGAGGTGCAGTTTAAGGACACCAAACTACGGGTCTCTGTGTGAGCCTATGGCTCTCTGTGAGTTCATGTATGTATGTTGAACTTCTTAGGCACCGTATGCAGCCAACCGTGCTATTCGGAGGTGCGGGGTAAGGACAACAAACTAAAAGCAAAAATCAGCTTGAAAGAAATTCGTTTTCTTTCGAACTGGCCTTGAAATTGAGATGACTGATGTCATCGGTCCATCCAATGCACTCAATTCTGCCCCACGCTTCACTTCATCAAGGCCATTTCAGGAATGCGACTGAGCCGATGTCTCAGCAGTCGACAGCTGCGTGGTTTTGCTACGGTCCTTCATGGGCCGCCCAGTTACGGGGCTGCTCACAAAGTGAACATGTCTTCAAGCCCAAATGAGCACCAGCCTGTGGTGTCGTGGCAGGCCCCTCCCGCGCCGCCTGCCCATCCCCGTGGTGGTTGTCGCGACTGCAGTGCAAAAAAGAAAACCCCCCAGGATATATTTCGTGGGAGGAAAAAGGAAGACGAAAGGGAGAAATTAAAGTTGGCTCGAGAAAAAGAGCAAAAGCCCCCGCAGGACTCTTAACGTTTATGGAAGCCTCGCAATGGATTTGCCAGGGCAGCTGTCTCAAAAAAAGACGACGATCCTGGGAAGAATCGGGACAGGTGGCAAACCCTGGTCGTGAGCGGCCATGAGGAAAGACGATGGCTTACGGCAAAGGCCAGGCTGTACTCTGGTTAATGCTTGGGGGTGGGGGGGGGGGGTAACACTCACC
This sequence comes from Petromyzon marinus, assembly GCF_048934315.1. NCBI lineage: Eukaryota > Metazoa > Chordata > Hyperoartia > Petromyzontiformes > Petromyzontidae > Petromyzon > Petromyzon marinus. The sequence continues at coordinate 21,562,551 of NC_133703.1, read as the reverse complement.
CGTTACTCGTGACACTAAAACTAAGCCGAGCCTATATTGTTTATGGACGGTAAAGCGTGCATCACCAGGGCCATGCGCATAGTTTTGCAGCTTTTACTGCGGCGCTACAGCACTATGGGCAGGTACCACAAACGGTTTATGGCGCGCGTTCTTGAATGCGATTCATTGTGGGCTGATCTGTCACATTTGTTTTTTTCGTGTAACTCGACGATTTGCCGCACCGTCGGTGAATGTTTTTGTCCTCGAATTTGCTCAAAAGACACCCGGAGCATTAAATACGTGCGGCGAGATCAAATCTGTAAATGTAACTATTAAACAATTTATTTTAGTTTACCAGATAAGGCCCACTGAGCTATGAAGCTCTTTTTCAACGGTTTTATTTAACTTGACTCCTGTTTGTCGTGGTCAATTATTGTAATCAAAATGTAGTCTACTTCCTGTTGTCCAATCAATTCGAAATTTTGCACACGCACTCAGATCCGGTGACAATGCGTGCCTGTATCAAAATCAGCATAAATTAATCAATTAATTGCCTCCTTTAAAGCGATTAACATTTAGTACGGACGCCTTATTATTTATATTTATTTGTGTGTAGGTCTAAAACGCCGCGGTCGCTAAACTCTGGAATCGCCTCGCCCAAGAAGCAGGCGCCACGTGTCTCAGGCGCCACGTGTCTCAGGCGCCACGTGTCTCAGGCGCCACGTGTCTCAGGCGCCACGTGTCTCAGGCGCCACGTGTCTCAGGCGCCACGTGTCTCAGGCGCCACGTGTCTCAGGCGCCACGTGTCTCAGGCGCCACGTGTCTCAGGCGCCACGTGTCTCAGGCGCCACGTGTCTCAGGCGCCACGTGTCTCAGGCGCCACGTGTCTCTTGTAATCAAGATGTCGTCCACTTCCCGTTGTCCAATCGAGTTATTTACTTTTTAGTAGCACTTTAAAATAAAACCGTTGTTTATAAAAAAAAAACTTTTTTGAAGGAGTTTATTCATAAGCGACTTGGCCACAAGTGATAGCTCAATGAAAGCGGCTTATCACGTGGAAATGTGTAGCAGCAGCCAAATGCTCTAAACGTGCGTGGATTCTGAATGTGGAGGGAAACCCCAGAGGACCCGGAGAAAAATCCACATGACCACGGGGAGAGAGACGTGCAAACTCCAAATGTACATCCATAATATAGAGTTTTATGGGTTAGATTGCGTAAATATATAAATGTGTCGTTAAAACTCGCCACCACCCGACACAGCCAACTAGTAAGGGTTGTCACGTAACCAGAACGTGGAAATTCATCACTAGTACAGCACTAACCAGTGTGTTAGAGAGCCAAGCCACAACATTTACAATGAGTACGACGTTTCGCCAGTAGTTACAACCAGCTTCATCAGGCGACAGCCATATTTGTGGAGAAGTCCACCCGTTTCGTTCCTTATATAGAGGCGTAGATGTAGTGACCACACTTCCAAATATACAGCAGGCGTCAGGGTCGGGATCGAACCCACGACCTCCTGCATACCAGGCGAGGAGACGCCAGCGTGTAGGGAGTGGAGTGGATAGGCATGCCCCCCCCCCTTCCCCCCGTGGGGTAGAGATCAGATTTAGGTGGCTGCGGGCTGATGGAGCTCACGCGATCAATCTCCACGTTGGTTCGCTGAAGCCGACCGTGTTCAAAGTTATCCATCACTGGCCAGACCTGAAAATTCGAAAATGGGAAAGAGCATCTCGTATTCACCGTGTGACACAAAACCCTTTATCTGCTTTTGACTCAGGTGGGATAAAAGTGTTGGCGTGGGGTGTACTGTGTTTCACGACAGTTTGAAAAGAATATAGTCACTGAATTAAGATGATAACACACTGATGTACTACCTATATTACAGAGTCTGCTGTTACCAAACTCCTCACCTGAACTCAGAAACTAAACGACATAACCCCAATACTCTGATCCCTCCACTGGCTCCAAATCCAATCCCAGTTCTACCTCAAGACTTCCCTCACAGTTTTCAAGATGTTCCATTTTACATGCCTCCTATCTCTCCCCACATTATCCCCTTCCCCCCCCCCCCCCGTTCTACTCCCGTCCATGCACTTTTTTCAATTTCCAATCCAGCAACCAAGGAGTTACGTTGAAGCCCTCGGTCAACCTCCGCTCAGTGGGAGATTGCTCCTTCTCTCTCTGCCAATCTTCTTATCTGGAACGTCCTTCCCTACCGCGGCCATCTGTCCTGTCGACCCCCTGCTCTCAAGACATCCCTCTTCTCCTATGACCGGCTCTTCTCTTCAACAATGAAAACGCTTTCATTCTTCTCCACGATGCACGTCCTTCTGTGAAGAGTCTGGCTATGCAGTTTTTTTTTTATTTGAGACGCTCGACAAAATCCAAAGAGCATTTTGATGTTTACCTATCGCATAAATATCGTTGCCTATTCCCTGCAGCCTCGATCCACGAGTATTGTTCTCAACACCTTGAAGCCTAAGGCCTAAGTGTGGTGTTATCCATTATCCACGTGGGGTCTTCCCTCTTTTCAGTCTTTACACAACCAAACGCAAAGCCCCCGAGCTATTGAGTAATACACGAGGCCTGTCAAAAAAGCAATTCAACATCTTTTAAAGTGATGTCGTTTGTATTTCCCCAGTTCGTTCTAAGTTTCTCCTGTCAGCATCGTGCCGTCGTGAGATGATGAATCCATCGGGTAAGCTGGCATGGCGGTGTGGCCCCACGTCTGTTGGAGAATTACCGGAAAAGAGATTTATTTTTTCATGAGACGTCTCCTAAGACATTGACTTGGCATCTTTACACTTCATGCAGTTAGCGGTGTGCACGTTTCCAAACACTCTTGATATGAGATTATTGTTTTTTTGTTGTAGCATGACAAAGCGATGTTTTTAATTCTCCCAGCTGGAATTGAATCACGCTAAAGCGAATATTAATTTTCTTTTTTACGTTTAACGCGGCGTTTGCCTTTTCGTGCGGCTTTGGCGACCAGGATGAGACCATCGACTTGCCAACCAATTGTGATCACAGGTGGCTGAAACCTGGGCTTGAATCCAGCTTACAAGCAGCACCAGCTCTGCACATGAGACCTCTGGACCAGCCAGCCACTTGAGTTATCAAGCATCTTAATGCAATATAATCACGACATTTGGTTTTTTTTCCCCTCTCTCCTGTCTAGCTCGCACCAAGTGCAGTAGTTGTCAATCAACCCAGCATACAGACCTTTCTCGAGTTATGTGGTGGGAGAAATGTGAATTTAGTTGATTAAATATATCTTGAACAGGGGGCATATATGTTATTTATATATATAATGTGGACTCTTATCTGATTTGAAATAGAGGGACTTATTTTGTCTTGCTGTTTTAAATTATTGATAAAAATAAGCATCCCTTGGCGCAGGCATAGAGGCCCAAAACGCCAGGCGGTCAACAACAAACAGCACCATTGTGGGTGTTAGTAGATAAGTCGATACGCATTAATACTTCTCCTGACCAGGGGTGTATTAGAGTGTGGGAAAATAGACGACGGGAGATGCACGAAGCAGAAAGAAGGGCATTGACATGCGCCGTGTTGACCCTACCGCTCTATTGAGCTGGCCAGATGCCTCCTATTTAACGGGGCCACTTGGAGCCGAGATTCCACAGATACTTATAACCTGGATCCACGAATGCGAGATCACGACGCAGCACCACCTCGGCCGTCCTTTTTTCCCCAAAGCGGCAAAAAGACGAGAGATTTCCCCTACGATGCCCCCGTTATTGCGCTGCCCTTGCAACCTGTTGCAGTGCGATGTTACAGGGTGTTGCTTCGTTTTCTGGGAGCCGGCGTTAGGCAGGGCGCACAGCGGTAGTGCGTAAAGCCAGATAACGTTTGTAGCGCAATACGGCTTTTTATGGCTGGACTTTGACACGGGAAATAGTTGCGTTGTTTGTGTTCGCAAGTCCAAGTCCTTAACGGTGTCCCGTTTAGAATTCGGCCCGCAACGATTTTTTTTCAAGTCTGCTAGAAAAAAAGGCAGATGTTAGAGACGTACGTACGGAGAGAGGACCTTTCTTTTCAACGGCGTGAGTAACCGGCGAGGCCAAGACGCCTGCCGATCGCCACCGAGGGTTTGCCCGAGAGGATTAAGCGCTACCTGCCAGGTGAGTGCCGTCGTGAGTTTGTGCGAGAACCCATCCCCGGGATATCTCCCCGTCCATCTCCCCGTGCGGCAGGGCGTTGGGCAGGACCACTCCGCGCGGTCGACAACGCGGCTCGCCGAGGCTGGCTCTTCTGGGGCGTTGTTCGCTGGGGTCTTTTTTTTTCTAACCGAGACGTTTGGGTGGACGCAGTGTTGTTTTTTTAAGCGATGGATCATCCGTGTAGGAAAGTAATGGGACAATACCAAATCGTTGTCGTATTCGTGTTGTTTTTAAAAATAATATTTGTTATCGCGAAATGTGCCGTTTCGCGCAGCGGTGTGTTAGCGTGCGAGGGAGTGGTCGCGTAGCTGCACTACGATCCCAGCGACCCGAGTTCGATTCCTGCTCACGGCCAACAACGCCAGTGACGATTATCTTAACCGGTCCTGGGCCTCCTTTAGGTCGACTCTGCCTCAAATGAGTACCCGGTGCGGTGTGTCAACATCGTCACAAAGCTGGTTGGGCGTGGTGCTGGCCACCCATCCCACCGTGCGCCGTGCCGGCCTTCATAGGTCCTACTCGCTAACAGCACTTGGCCCAACAGTCTGTTAAGGCCATACGGGGGATCTTCGTGGTAGCATGGTCGGCGTGTGTCCTGGGCCCCTCGAGGGTGCAGCTGGTGCAGTTACACCGCCTGCACATTCGATGGCTACCGCACTGAGCTTTGTCTCTCGACTGTGTAGCGTTACGTGAAGGGATGGGAAGCTTGAACACGGCAGATAACCGCATACATTTGCTGCACGAACGTGGTGGCTTTGTGAGAGTAATAAGGTGAAAGTAATAAGGTGAAACGGTAACAAATGAAATGGGCTGTTATAAAGCTGACGTTGCCCATCATCATCATCATCATCGGCCATTCTCGATCCACTGCTGGACGAAGGACGTCCCCACACACCGTCAGTCGTGGTCCCTGCGCTGCCGCAATTAATGTTGCTCCTGCACGTGAACTCATCTCACCGCTCCGTCTCTGCCGTGGTCGCCCCCCTCGGCTGCGGTCCCTCCTTTGGCCGCAGTTTTTCACCGCCAGTCTCGTCCCACGCCCTTCAAGCGATGAACGTGGCCCACTCCAGTCCGCGTGGCTGTCTCGCGTGGTCGATGTGACACCCCTGGTTTTGCGTCCCCTGCTTCGCGCGATTCTCTCTCCCTTTTCCTCGGCGTGATTCTGAGCAAGCATCTCTCTCCCTTGCTGAGTTTGTGCACCCCTCCCGCTTTCTGTGACACTGTCCCCACGTCTAACCCATACAACATAGGCGGCAGTGTGCGCTAATTGAAAACTTTCCGGGATGCTGCTTTTAATTATAAATCACTAGATTCTGCTCTTGATCCCCTCTTTATTTCATCAGTTTGATCCTGATCTACCTTAAATCACTGCCCTAGGTGAACATATTCTGCTTGTATTTATAACGGTGTTCCTCCAACCGTTGGTTTAATTTTGTTCGGGACACCTTTTCTGCGCAACTTTTGTTCGTATATATATTTTTGAGCCCAAGCTCCTCGTTTTGTGATATCCTTCAGTGCATTCCTACAGTTTTGTTTTCACTGATCGTTAGCATGGCTATGCCTTTCGCAAATCTTGAGACGGCTCAACATCTCCCAAGCTGCCAAATTGACAAAATGAAAGTTCATCTGTAGCGACAGTCGAGGAAACTTGTTGACAGTAACTTGTGGCTGCCTGTTCACTCCAAGTGCTGAATTTCTCACGGAATATTTTCCGGATGGCTTCGGGGCGGACTGGAGTAGAGACAGGACCAGAGAGCACGGTAAAGGTGCAGGCCTCCAATTTCTCACTCGTGCGACTGCTGGCGGAAGGACTTCCGCTTGAGACCTGAGGGAGTTCTATTGGGTGTATTGGTCTACTCTTCCATGCTGATCAGACGTGTTGGAAGAAGTGAGGCTAAACCCGCACTTTACCCCACCGCACGTGACCCGCCAATCGCCTAACTGTGGTGTCACCCATTTATGCCGCTGGGTGGACGGGTGGCAGAGTGCTTTTCAGAAACTCGCACCGCAGATTAGACGGGACCTTGAATCCCAGGGGTGGGCTAAAATAAATAAAAAATGCTCGTTCAGTCCGTCTCTTATGTTTTTTTTTTATTTTCTTTTATGTTGGTGAAAAAAGCACTTGCATCATCCTTCCAAACTGCCACGCCGGAAGATCAAATTGCGCGTTTGTACGTTAAATTTATTTTGCACTATATGTAGCCAACCGTGCTAATCGGGGGTGACCTCTGGATTGCAAGTCCAGTGTGCTAACCGTTACATCACAAGCAGCATCGCTGTTGAAGGAATGCAGACTCGGTGCAATTGTACAATGTCGGAGCACCTGGACTCGTAGACAACTATCTGGGGAGGTTCCACACAGTGTGATATCACGTCCACCCCAGTGAACATCACGGCCACGATAGTGAACATCACGTTCACCGCAGTTAACATCACGTCCACCCCAGCGAACATCACGTCCACGATAGTGAACATCACGGCCACGATAGTGAACATCACGTCCACCCCAGCGAATATCACGTCCACCCCAGTGAACATCACGGCCACGATAGTGAACATCACGTCCACCTCAGTGAACATCACAGCTACGGTAGTGAACATCACAGCCACGACAGTGAACATCACGTCCACCGCAGTGAACATCACGTCCACCCCAGTGAACATCACGTCCACCCCAGCGAACATCACGTGCACCCCAGCGAATATCACGGCCACGATAACGAACATCACGTCCACGGCAGTGAACATCACGTCCACGATAGCGAACATCACGTCCACGGCAGTGAACATCACGGTCACGATAGTGAACATGATGCAAGAGAGGGTCAGTGCAGGGTAAAAGTGTCCGTATCTCTGTGGGTTCCTTTGGAGTCTGTAGGCCACACCTAGTCTCGAGTTATGGCTCGAGGAATTGCCGAGAGTCGAAGGGGGAGTAACCCTCATCTGAAATGATAACTCTTTGTCAATTATTACACATGTGGAGCGTTTCTGTGAAGTTTATTATTGCTGCTTTGACAATCATTATTAAGGCCTTTTTTTGAAAATGGCAAACCAGACAATATGTTGATATATTCACTGTCTTCCTGCAAATATGAATAATTGCAGTGTTTTTTTTTTCCATCTAACCAAACTGTATAACTTCCTGACGTAACTGCAGGCCTCGCCGAGTCTCGGGATCCTTTACCACCAGGGTCCCCATGCATTGAGATGTTTGGGCCAATTCCGTTCACGAGCGTTTGTCTTCACATGGGAGGAAAACCGGTAGGGCCCGGGATAAAACAACCCCGACCAACGCGCACACCAAGCGTGGCGTGACACTTGGCACCGCCATCTCCTGGTCGCGCACCTTTGCCGCCGCACACCCACCACAGCACGTGGTGATCGCTCGTCCCAAGTACTGGCGAGGATTATTATTCGTACTTTGCTTCCAGGATTGGGGCGACGTCGGGCACATTCGGCTGCGGGCTCGGTTGTAGTTCTACACGTCGCGGTTATCTCGATGGCCCTGCGACGATCAAGCCTGGGAGGCTGACCACGTGGACCTTCCTGGAACGAGCATTGGGTTCTGATCAAATCAATGTTTTTTTTTTGTTTTTTTTCCCCCCCTTGGCAGTATAAAGAAGAAGAGAAGCTGAGACACGAGGCCCATTTGGGGCCGTTTGGGACAGGAGCGATGGCGAACGTGAGTTGTCGATGCCTATCTCGCGTTGGGATATTGTCACTAAGCATGGCGATTCATTCATAACAACAACAATAATAATACCAATCCAGGAAAGTATGTATGCATGTATGTTGAACTTATTTCGCACCGTACGTAACGAACCGTGCTAATCGGAGGTGCACAGTTGGCTCTGACTGAGTCTCACGACTACTCTTTAGGAGCATGCTACATTGGACTATTTTACCAATTGCACTCACGGTGAGTGTTTGGCTTCATGTGGGGGGAGACTGGAGAAACCTGAAAAAAAACCCATCACTCACACGAAGGGGGTGACACTCAACTCTGCCATCTCACAGCCCCACGCCTACAGCAGCTTCCACGCCCTGGTGGTCACCCCCTCTGATTACTCATGAACGTTCGTCACGATCACGGATCCGAGCATGTTGCGCGGTGCGCTGTGTGCGGGAGAGACCTGAACTTATGGAAACCTTGATTCCAGGGGTGGTCTTCTGCTACAGTCGTAAAACTAATGAACAGTACAAACAGCAGGGATAACGGCACGCGTCTCTGATAACCGAGTCTGAGGCGGCGACGATGGCATGAGGAAGGCTGGAATCCCATGACGGATACACCGATAGTGCGGACACACAGAAGACCTGGTTTAGGTTACGTAGGTCGATAATGTTTATAATAGGTGGAACTGTGAACCCGAACACATACACGCGCACGGTCAAACCGTAAAGGTCACGATAGGTTCCGGTGATTTATTGTGATCTGGTTTCCTTTGTGGGCGAGGATAGCGCTTGGGTAGGTGATCTTCGTGCATGCCAGGGTAGTCACGGCGCTGCTGCAGCAGCAGCGCTGTGCCTGGGTGATGGTTCAACAGAGGGTGGTGCAGCAGCGGCATCTCTGCTCGAAACCACGGTTATGCTCCCTGGCCTTCACCAAACCGCGCTGACCAGCGTGGTGAAGTATGGTCAAATAATTCCCCGTGACCCCCACGCCGCGCGGGGAGGCCCTCATCCAGCAGTGCATTGCAAAGACAAAACTGCAGAGAGGGTAGAACATTGGTTGGTTCAGTGGGCTCATTGTGCGCAGTAGAAATTGAAGGGCACAAGCCACTGTAGTGTCGTGCGTTTGTGGCCATTAAACCCAAAGGAAGGAGCGTATAGTAAACCCACCGTAGTCTGCGCTCCTGCAGTGGAAGAGGAATAGCAAAAACTACGCAAATTCCCTCAGCTGAAGCCCTCTCGCGGCCAACAGACCTCGATATTGGCATGTAGCTCCTGAACATTTCGCCTTCGCGTTCAAGAATAGCAATGGTGTGAATGCTGCCTGAGATCCATTGGTTCGCCATGATTGTTTTCTTAACCTTTGTAATCCTTAGTGGTAATGGGGCTGCATCTAGTGTCCCAGTTGCATTCCCGGCAGTGGCAATATTCAATTGTATTGATAATTTTACCGGCGTCAATGTTAAATTGCATTGAACACGTTCCCGGTGTCAATATTCAATTGTATTGATAATTTTACCGGTGTCAATATTCAATTGCATTGAGCATGTTATCGGTGTCAATATTCAATTACATTGATCATGTTACCGGTGGCAATATTCAATTGTATTCATCATGTTACCGGTATTAATATTCAATTATATTGAACATGTTACCGGTGGCAATATTCAATTGTATTGATCATGTTCCCGGTGGCAATATTCAATTGTATTGATCATGTTACCGGTGGCAATATTCAATTGTATTGATTATTTTACCGGTGGCAATATTCAATTGTATTGATCATGTTACCAGTGGCAATATTCAATTGTATTGATCATGTTACCGGTGCCAATATTAAATTGTATTGATTATTTTACCGGTGGCAATATTCAATTGTATTGATAATTTTACCAGTGGCAATATTCAATTGTATTGATCATGTTACCGGTGCCAATATTCAATTGTATTGATTATTTTACCGGTGGCAATATTAAATTGTATTGATCATGTTACCGGTGGCAATATTCAATTGTATTGATCATGTTACCGGTGCCAATATTCAATTGTATTGATTATTTTACCGGTGGCAATATTAAATTGTATTGATCATGTTACCGGTGGCAATATTCAATTGTATTGATCATGTTACCGGTGGCAATATTCAATTGTATTGATTATTTTACCGGTGGCAATATTAAATTGTATTGATCATGTTACCGTTGGCAATATTCAATTGTATTGATCATGTTACCGGTGCCAATATTCAATTGTATTGAACATTGGTATCCCTTCCTGGTAGTCGCACTGCGTGTAGTGACCCAGGTACATTTCCGGCTGTGCATTATCGGCACCTTGTCAAATCATCCGTTCGGAGGTGTGGCTGGCAGAGCCGGTGCGACCCCGTCGGCGATGTGCCCGCGGACGGCTCGCCTGGGAGAGAATTTCATGGAGATTATTTTTGCAACGCCCGCCCGAGTGAGTGGCTTTTGTTTTCTTCGCGCATCAAAGGAGAGGGGGAGGGGGGCGCGGGGAGGTGGAGTTGTACCTCCCGATTAGCGTTGGTGGGCTACGTAACGGTGCGAAAAAGTTAAACTTACTTGCTCGGCCACGAGGTTTTGGTGTTCGTCGCAAAGCAGCGAACCCCAACGTTTAAATGCTCAGCGTTGGCATCTAACCAGTTTGGGTTTTTTTTTTTCCCGTGAGTGAGTTTTATGGCCAAACTTTTCCATCTGTGACAGGTAGTCGCCTGCCACACCTTAAAACGGAGGCACGGGTTTTGTTTTCCCCCCCAAGCCAAACGCCAATTGGGGCGTTTACAAACAAGCCCAACGCGGCCAGGCTTGCTTTGGTATTGTCCTTCATATCAGCGTGGTGATTATAACAACGTAAAGGTCGGTGCAAAGTTCCACGCCGGAGAACAAAACATAATTGATGACTCCGGCTGTTATTTACCGTCGAATAAAGCGGCGCGGTCGGTGTGTGCTCGCGTCACCGCTTCCAATCTCCCACCCCACACCACCCGACACTGCCGGTTGAGACAATGAGTAAAGTGTCTTACATCCCTGCCCACTCTCTCCAACCCATCGGCGTGAGTGGGCACGGCCACGGCTAATCGACCGGCAGGTCGGCGTGCGATCGGCACAAAGCGTGGCTTGGGCAAGCCCACCTCTTCCAAGATGCCCACCTCTTCCAAGGGCGAGGGGGCGTTAGTCCTGGAGGGGGCTACTCTAGAGCAGTGGTTCTCAACCGAGGGTACGCGGACCCCCCCTTGGGGGGAGGGGGGCGGTCGTGGTAATGTCCCAGGGGGGTAGCGTGAGTTGAATTCTAAATGTGTGAAATTATACAGGGTGCTTCAAACAAACGTTAACACTTACATGGGACTATCGTTTTTAATGGAAAGACAACGGATAACAATATACTGTAACATGATAACATATGTTATGTTAATAGCTTGAAAAAGTGAAAGAGTCTCCACTTGTTCGCCATCATCGTCAACCCGTGCCTGAAATCTTTCCCGGGTGGTCTCCAGAACCCGGAGGCACATTTCTTGTGGCATTGTTGTTAATTCTCGGAAGTGTTAACATTTTTTTGAAGCACCCAGTATCATAGATGGGCGTCATTGGTGAATAATCGTGTATGAATCTGCCAATATAAAATAACTACGATAAAGTGTAAATCCGTATGGTTACCAAGAACGATATAAAAGATCTTTGTAAACTCTTTCGGTAAAATCACGTAGATAGGTAAAAAAACCTAAGATATATACTTAGCTCTTTCGGTAAAGTCACGTTGAAGGGAAACAATAAAATAATAAATATATTGTTTTATATATATTTTATTGTTTCCCTTCAACGTGACTTTACCAAAAGAGCTAAGAATATGAATTACTGCAGTCACGAAAGCTTTAAATCAAAATGTAAAACCTAAGACGTTTCGATCGCAACACAAAGGGTCGTCTGTTTTTTTTATGAAGATGACCACTTGTGTTGCGATCGAAACGTCGTAGTTTTTTTGTTGTTATTTTCTTTGAACCTATCTGCGTGACTTTCCCGAAAGACCCAAATAACATGAATTCCTGCAGTCACGAAAGCTTTAAGTCAAACTTTGTAAACTCATTGATGGTAAACAGTGCGGGTTTCCAAGAGTACCAGCGAGCGCGAACACATTCACTTTATGCGTGCACAGCGTCCGTTAAAAAATGTTTTTATTCGCTTGCAAGTTACTCTCTCGTTAGGATATCTCATAAAATGGACAATTGGTTATACTATTGACGTTCATATTACTCATACATGTATTTCTCAGAACCATGTTGGGTCAGGCAAGGGAGGGGGGGGGTATACTCGGTTGAAACTAAATTCAACAAGGGGGTAGTACAGGTTGAGAACCACTGCTCTCGAGTTCCGTCTGGTGTCGGCCCTTCCGCCAGCGGCGGCCGTGAGCAAGCGATTGCAGGGCTGCCCCTTTGCCCTCTTCAAGCGGCCAGACGTGGCGTTGACTTGGAAGTCGCGCTGCGTGCCCAAGCCAAACGCCTTGCGATCGTTGGGTGAAAGTGCACCTGGAATTGGCCGAAAGACCCCTTGTTGTTGTTGTTGCATTCCCCCGCTCCGACGATTAATGGTGATCGCCTGCCCCACGAGGGACGCTTGGCCAATTCTATCCGTGATGCTCGACTTGGTGAGGGACGAGACCGGAGTAACCGGAGAGAACCCACCGTGCATATGCAGTGCCAGGGAATTGTGTGACACTCGGCAGGGCCACTCTCGAGCCACCTCACAGCGCCACGGCTACACACAGCTGTCACCCCCTTATCAGTTCCCTAACTTATCACAGACCAATTCAGACCTTATTGGCCCGTTATACATCTCAACGTTCATCCTACAAAGTACAGTACCATCACAAGGGAGAAACACAAACAAATAGACAAAAACATTTTTTTGCGCTTATTGAAACGCCTGCATGCCGTATGGACCTCAAAACTCAATTTCCCTGTACAAGAATACTGATAAACCGTATGGATTGACAGTATGCGGCTACAACACCTGGTAAGCCTCAACCATCACCCATCCACCTACTAGCCAGACTCAACCATGCTAAGCTTCGGATATTCAATGGACAGCAAGAGAGAGAGAGACAGCGAGAGAGAGACAGCGAGAGAGAGAGAGAGCGAGAGAGACATCGAGAGATAGAGACAGCGAGAGAGAGAGACAGCGAGAGAGAGAGACATCACATCCATGCGTTGTGTACGCATGGATGCAATGGTGTAATGGAGCTGTCCTGTTGTGTTGTCAGGGAGCTGTACAGCACAGGTGGGAAAGCTTGCACGGAAGAAATGCATGGAATAATGTTTGCTTCGCGTGAAGGAGACAGATGGATTGTTGTATGTATGTTGTGTACATGTATGGTGTATGTATGTTGACCTTCTTTCGCACCGTACATAGCCAACTGTGATAATTGGAGGTGCGGGGGAAGGCTAACAAACTAAACACAACAAGAAGCAGTTCCAAAGAAATTAGTTTGTCAATCTAGATGATGTTTCCAAAGTGCACGGCTCCAGTGGCTTCCTAATTCCGGAAGGCAGAGCGTTCCAGACGGCCGCAGAAGCGCATCTGAAAGCGCCGTGCGATGCGGTTGACCGTCTTTGTTCGATGATTGAGCCAAAAGCCGCTGCTGCGAGGATGACCAGAGATGGCGTCTAGATGACCTTCATCCAGCAGTGGATAGATGATGGAGGAGCATGATGATGATGATGAATGTGTGTGCAGGCATGGGCACCCAGGAACACGGCTGTCTCCCAGTTGGAGGTGCCACCTGACCTGGCCATGCTGCTGCGGGTGTACGAAGGTAAGGTCCCTCGTTGGTTTCACAAAGATGTGGTCCCTTGTATGTGTGCATGTTGACCTCCTTTCGCACCCTATGTAGCCAAACCGTGCTAATCGGAGGTGCGGAGGAAGGACAAGCTAACGAAACGCAAAAAGCAGTTCCCTCATGGGTTAATGAGGCCATGTTCCCTCATGGGTTAATGAGGCCATGGTTCCTCATGGGTTAATGAGGCATTAGCACTCGTGGGATCATAAAGGGAGGGTTATTTAATGGGACAATAAAGATCAAAGTGTGGTGCGGCATTCATCCAGCAGTGAATTGCCAAAAGGCTTAACATTATATTGTTGTAAATTATTATGATCGTTTCTAGATTTGAAGCTTTCGTGACTGCAAGGATCCATACTCTTTGGTTCTATTCGGTAAAGTCACGTAGGTAAAAAATAAAACAACAAAAATCACGACGTTTCGGCCACAACACAAGCGGCCTTCCTCAGGTGAAAGGGACAGACCTGTTGGGACAACAAGTGGCCTTCCCCAATAGGTCTATCCTTTTCACCTGAGGAAGGCCGCTTGTGTTGTGGCCGAAACGTCGTGATTTTTGTTTTATTTTTTTACCTACGTGACTTTACCGAATAGAACCAAAGAGTATTATGATCGTTGTAATACGTCGTAAAACAAGGAAACTGTGAACGCTTGATTACTTAAATGATTCAGTGAACAAACGTTCGCCCCTGTTAAGCGAAATTCCATTATGCTCATGTTTCCCCAAATTGGGGGGGGGGGGTGCCTTTTTATTGTGCTCGACATCTCCTCTGATTTATCAATTCAAATCAGAGATAGTAATAATGACCATCAAGTCAAGTATGCGGGCTTGGGGCAGGCAGGAACACGTGGCTAGAAGGTGGGGGTGAAGGCCAACGGACGAGACCGGTGATGGAATGGCAGCCAAAGGAGGGAATATACTCGAGAGACAGTCACCACCATGGGGACCCATAGATGACATCAGCGCATCAGAGGCCAGAGTGAGATGGATCGTGACATTGTGAGGAATGTTGGAAGGCGTGGAAGAGGCCTTCATCCAGCCGTGCATAGACAATGGGTGATGATGATTATTTCAACAGCGACTGTGCTGTATCGCAATTTTTTGACATTTTCACAAGAAATTACAATAACAGCATAACAAAAGTTATTAAAACTTTTTACTCAGTTATTGATAAACAAGATGATGTCATTACAGCTGACGTCTTCTCATTATGTGTGATGCAATCACATTTATGAACTGCATTAATCATTTTGATTTAAATCTTTCGTGACTGCAGGGATTCATATTATTGGTTCTTTCGGTAAAGTCACGTAGAAGGGAAACAATAAAATAATAAAAGTATTAAACAATACATTAATCATTATAAACATAGATGTAGTTTGCTTCTAGTGCCTCGAGGGCCCAGGCCTGCCTTGCCTGGTTTCACTGCCCTGGTCCTGGTGCCTCACCAGGCAATGGAATGAGAGTAACCGTGGTAGGCCTAAGTCGTTTTTAATTAACACCATCATCATCACCATCAGTCATGAGCTATCAACTGGCTGATGAAGTAAAATGCAATGTCTCCGATGTGAATTTCCTTTTTAATCCATGTGTGCCTCTTTCTGTCTCAATCTAATCGCAAACGTACACCATGGGTTATACACATTCTTACGTTTAGACACACACACGTCTGAGCACAAAGGTACGTTGGAAAGAATTACAGATTGAACGTCCCATTTATTTCTTTGCCCGCTTTAATATTATTCGCCCGCACGGTTTTTAAACCTCGCCGTGTAAGTTTCCCCGTTGACAAGGCGACGATGTTCTTTCGTTGGTGCTGCAGGCAAGTACCACATGCACAGCGACAAGGTGAGGCTCATGTCGCCACCTCCCATGAGGGACACGCGGGTCTACGACCTCCCCCGTGACATCAACAGCCATCCCTTCTCCAAGTTCTCGAAGGGCGCCTTCAAGGTGAGCCCCTTGAACCCCCCCCCCCCCCCCCGCGGGACATTCACAGAGTAGTCTTCCTCCCCAGTCTGCTGTTCATGTCACCGACCAAAAGAGTGGCACCCGTAGAAGGCACCTTGGTCACGTCAATGATTAACATCGGTGTTTGTTCGATGGTGGGTGAGGTCCCCGTTGCCTTGTGGGACACGGTAGTGTCGCGGTTAGGTGTGAACCCGGCGGCCCGAGTTCAATTCCTGCTCACGGCCAACATCAGGTGACGATTATCTGAACCGGTTCTGGGCCTCCCCTAGGTCTACTCAACCTCAAATGAGTACCTGGTGTGGTGTGTAGTAAACATCGCCACTGGGGAGATAAAGGCGGCAGGGCTCGGTGCTGGCCACCCACCCCCTTGTGGGCCACCCCTGCCTTCATAGGTGCTACTCGCTAACAGCACTTGCCCCAAAAGTCTGTTCAGGGAACAACGGAGTACTTCATTGCGTTGGTCCCTTGTAGAACAGGTCATAGCAGGCCAGCCACAATATAAGTATGGCAAAGATTAACGTAAGTCCACTGCCTACCACCAAATCACACTAATTGCGCATTATCTCGTTGAATCTCACGTTTGTGTTTTTTCTCGAGTTTTCTGGTTTCCTTCCATATGAGGTCAAACACTCATCAGTATGAGGCCAAACATCCCAATGCAGGACCCTCCTGGAAACAAGAGTGAGGCTTTCCTGGATACACAATTGGCATTGTAATTGACGTTGCCCGTCAGGCCAATCACACGGAATGTGCCCGAGACTCATCAGATCTCAGAAGCTAAGCAGTGTGGGGCAATCCTGCCTTAGACAGATTGCCATCGGCCACTCCAGGGCTACGTGTTGGGCTGTAGAAATCCCCATTGTTCTGGACATCTACGCTTCCATGTCTGTGGTCCCACGCCTTGGCCAGCCCGCGCTGACGAGCGGCGGGTGAAGCACGGCGAGATAATCCTCACGACCCGCGCGGCGTTGTGCAGAGACCCTCATCCAGCAGAGGATTGACGGAAGGGGCTGTACGTGTACGTAATTGGCGTTCGCGACGTATGGTGAGATACTCTCGGCCTGCGCACGGCCAGGGGATGCCCTCGGGACGTCACCTCAGGTTGGACCCCCCCCCCCCCGCCCTCCCAATCGCTGTGCTTGTTGCTCGCAGAACGGATGCTTCGGCTACCTTGGACCTCCGGTGGATTCGACTCTCACCAAGGTCATCACAGAGGAGGAGCAGATGGAAGCCATATCCATCTTCAAGCTGGTGAGCTCACGCCGTGAGGTGACATGACGCCGTTTGTGCGTATGTTGTTTGCGATTGGCTCAACGTCCTATGCCTCGGTAAAGGGGAAGGAGATGTCCTTTATGAAAGTGAGGCCCAATCCAAGAGACTAATCACAGTAAATACCGTACTATAAGTTGACTTTAAAACATGGTTGCGGAACAGGTGAAAAGGTCTTGGTGCATTCCCCAAAGCCGTTTATGTGCAATTAAAAACAAATCAGATTTTTTCTGACCACCCGTGCTGCTTGCTAACAATGTGACGAGTCGTAAAATTGGTCACCTCTGCCAAAATCCTTGGTGAATTTATTTCTTCAGCAAGTGCTTTTACGCGTGGCTGTAAAAACAGTTAGAGCTCGGTGTCACGTAACGCGATTGGGTGTGCGTGCCGGTTGTGCCCAGCTTTGATTACTATATTTTAATGCGACTTGATTTATGCTCGTTTCAGAGAAGAGCGTGTCAACTCTTCAGTCGTTAAATATTTTTTGGGAAGTCGGCAGCTTTTCGGAACTCCAGTCCTCCGTCCACTTCCTCCCAACGTCCACCTTTTTGCGATTACCAATCTTTTCAATTGGTGCGCAACGCGGGGCTTCTGGACACTGCCCACGCACTTCACCGTCGATAGTTGCGTCAGGCCGGACCGTGTACCGGGTCACGAGGACCGGAGTTCAGAGACCCCGCTCTAAATTTAGCCACGTAGGCTTTCGCGACCGATCTCTTACGACTTACAATTGATTCTTGGGTAAGATTGCGTCCGTAAAATGTGTTTCGCAAACAACATTCCCTCCTCCAGCCGACGCAGCCAATTAATAACGTTACGGGAGCAACGTGCCAGTTCAGTTCCTGCTTTGGCACACCGTTGTTTTGGAGAGCAATCCACAACGTTTCAACAATTGGGTACAAGGGATGTTTCACTGGCATCGTCAGGGTCGGTTTACACAATTGAGACTCTACAGGACAGTGTTCCGAGCAAAAATTACATCAGTGTTAACCGTTAGCGTTGTTTGAGGTTCGTACAGTAATACTGTACTGTGATTATCAAGGTGCCAATGCTTTCTGTGAAGCTGGCATGCGTTTCCTCTATTGATTTTAAGCGATATTTATGCAAACATATTGAAACGGATCCTTCTCAACCGCTTTGTTCAGATGTTGGGAGTTTATTTGAGGTAACCGTGTGGCACAAAGAGTCCCAAACGCTGAGCTGGCATCGCTGTGATCCTGGGTTCAAATTGAGGCAGCCGCCTGGATAAAACTGGGCACTCAAGTGCAGCGAGTTGTTGTGCTCACCAATGACTGCACACAATAAACCATCTCAGAACATTTGGTTCTGCACTTAATTTAGTGAAGTGCCAGTCCTGAGAATGAACAAAGCATTGGTTTGAGTCATAATATAGATTTATATTATTATTTTGGGCTACATCGCGTAAATATAAATCTGTCATTAAACCCGCCACCAGTCGACACAGCCAATTAGTAAGGTTTGTCATGTAAACAGAACATGCCAATTCGTTACTAGTACAGCGCACCGGTGTGTTGGAGAGCAATCCACAACATTCACAATCTGAGCACGATGTTTCTCCAGTAATTACAACTAGCTTCATCAGGCGACAGCCAGATTTGAAATTGGTCGGGATAGCCTACGTGTTAAATTGGTGTGACTACCATGCATTGAACATTATTCCCATGTAACAGGGCGTTTGATAAAGTGCTCTCCCCTACTGTATGGGACAGAGATCACTTGAAGGAATTTTTAGAGGTAGTTCTGTGATATCTGCTTGCGAGGGAAGTTCTCGAACCCGGACGCCCCGTGACCTCTGAGAATCGAGGATATCGGGTACAGTCAGGGTGATTTTGTCGTAACTGACGCACAGATGTCTCGGCGCGGAAATGTCGAGCGCCATTCCCATCCTGACAATTGGCCTCCTCCCGCTCCGCAGGTGATGCGCTTCATGGCGGACAGCACCATGAGCCCCATGCAGGAGTTCCTGCTGGGAAGTTACGTGGTGCAGCGCGCCATCAACATCCCCGGCCTGCGGCAGGAGGTGCTGTGCCAGCTCGCCAACCAGACGTGGCAGAACCCGGACCCGGCGAGCGCCCGCCGGGGCTGGCTGCTGCTCGCGAATTGCCTCGGCTGCTTCGCCGTGCCGCCCATTCTGCGACCGTACCTGCTCAAGTGAGGCCCCCCCCCACACCCCCCGTGGCACCCAGTGCCAAGGGCTCGTGGTGGGCTCTATGATCAGGGGTGGATAGCGTCGCCACCTGTCCTGGTTTTTCGCATGGTCGTTCTCTTGTTGAGGGAGCCTTTGTCGTGGGAGATCTGTAAGTCTTCCTCGGGACATTTAAAGTGCCTCTGTATTTGTCAGTTAATTGACGATGCTCCACGAGAGATGACGCATTGCGGTGGACTGTAGCTTTCCCCGTCTTCTGACATTGCGAGATATTCTTGTCCTCGTGATATGACCTGGTCCTTTCGTTGTTTGATCTTAGAGGTGGCAACCCTCATGGTGAGAAACCTATGGCCCATGGTGTCGCATCCGCCCCTCAACTTCTTTAGTGCGTCTGGCGGCCATGTGAGGCCTTACACTTCAAAAGGGCCCCCAATCAACGCACTTGCCCGTGACGGCAAGCACCTTAGCCACCCTAACTGGCTACTAGAGTGGAGGATTTTCGACCTGCCAATACTGTATTTGCACTTTTATATAGCCCACTTCAAGGAAGTCTTTTATCGTTATAAATGAGTTGGTTCAAGGTTATTTAAGCAATATGGTTTATCGTATGACTCGGCTGATAGGGTGATGATCACCTCGCGGCGAGCTTCATCGTCGCTCGTGTTTCGTTATTTCTTTATTCCACTTGGGGGCGGCAACGCGGGCCCAGCGGCGTCGTGTTCACAGCTTGGTCGCAGAGGTTCGCGGTTCGATTCCAGCGGCCGCCCCGATTTAATAGACCGGGTGCGTGAACCGTAAAATATATGTGCCATCCGCCTCACAGTGGCTGTTAATGATCCCGCGACGTCGTTCTTAAGAATAGACAAACGCGGGGTGGTGGTCCAAAATTTCTCAATGTAAAAAAAATTACCAACTTTTTAAAATGACCCACAATTGGAATATATTTAGAAATCATCGCCCCCCCCCCCTTACTCCACTTCTGTGAAAACCTGGAAAAGAGTCGGGAGACTTGATGAGGCTTTCCTGGGTACATGAGCGTTTATTAAATACGAACATAAAATAAAGACTGAACTTGCTTTACGTTACCGGTTTAATAAAATATCGAGCAATGTCTCTATATAATAACTTGATAATGAATGCGAAGGAATGTACCGTGCAGTTGTCGCGCACTTACAAATGTTAGACCCGACTTCTGTGGCGCCTCATATGAACCACTATTACATAGCCCTATTGAAATGGGAAATTGGGCCCAGGAATGCATCGCTAAGCATATTATGCTAATCGTGGTAGGGTTGACTTCCGTATAGCAGTTTCTACCCAGAATGCAGTGTGCCAGCAACATTTTATAATTTTACTTTGAATACCAATTAGTTGATGGAGGAATACTTGTCTGTTGCTCAACGGCTACTAATTAAATACCCATCATGCCCCATGGTGTAAAGCACCGTGTCCAATTCTTATCCACTCAGTCTCTCCGATCTCTCTAGTTATGCGCTATGAAGAAGGGCCATTTGCTTTAGCCGTTGCCTATTATACGTTTTCATTCAAGGTCACAGTGCTGTTGACAAATGTGTTGAGGTTGCACGATGACTTCGGGATTGACGAAGAAAATTAATGGGAAATAAAATGTGAAGAGCGCACAAATGAGCGTGGAGAGACGCGCGCTTGGAATGGTAGAGAGAAGACGCATAGATCTGGGAACAAATGCAAACGAGAGACATTGTTATTGACCGACTGTCGCCTCTATCAGCGGGCAGTCGGTGAATCTCACACATTCGCGATCATATTTAGAGTTGCGCTCGCTTCAGTACTTCAGCGACTACAAGCGCCTCGCGTCCCACCTCAACCATTCCAGTGGTCCTGCTACAGTGTAGGCAAGGGGACCCCCACCGGCAGCTGTCCCTATACGGCACGAGGATGTGCGCTGTACTGGCCTACAGAACGGGCCATTGTCCTGCCAGTAAGGGGGGGGGAGCAGGGTGGGGGGCGGGGTGTTGCGAGTCGCTTCTCAGAGTTGGCACATAATGAGTTGGGCCACGATGCCGGCACGTGCGGCCCACTCGCTGTCAAATGGCGCCACGGGGATCTTTTAAACGTCCGCCTGGAAGCGGCGATGGTGGTTCCCGTGGGTACCGGGCGTGCGTTCGCGAATTCACGGTCGCCCACCCAACCCCCCCCCCCCCGCGCCTCGCTTTACGCGCAGGTACGTGTCGGACCACGCGATGAACGGCTTCAAGTCCCTGTGCCAGCGCAAGCTGATCCAGGGGGCGTCCGAGGCCGTCAGGGACCCCGAGACTTCACGCCAGTTCCCCTCCACCTTCCTCGAGTGGACGGCGAACCAGCGCTGTGCCCGCACCACCGTCAGCGTCCACTCCTTTGACGGTACGGCCGGCGCACAGATTCTGGCAGTGGGGGTAGGGGGTTGGAGGGGACCAAACAAAACAACAACAACAACAACAACCGCAAACTAGCTCTCTCGCTCTCTCCGTTTTGCTTGCGATGTTGCGGAGGCACGAGGTACGTATGCGTGCGTGTTGAACTTCCTTCGCTCGCCCTACGTAGCCAACCCTGCTTATCGGAGGTGCGGGGGACGGACGACAAACTGCACAAAAAAATGGTGGAAAAGAAAGGAGTTTTCAACTTAGATTTAATAGTGCATAGCTCCAGTCGCTTCTTAATATCGCAAGGAAGATGCGTTCCAGACGGCCGCGGAAGCGCATCTGAAAGCGCGTGACGCAGCGACCGTCTTCGTCCGATGGTTGAGCCAAAAGCCGCTGCTGCTACGGCAATGAAGCGGAGTTCGCGTGGTTGATGGTTTATGCTCCTTGACGAGATCAGAGTAGGGAGCAGAAACCATCACGCAAACTCCGGCCGCTTGTGTTGGCTCGCGAACAAGCGTCGCCCATAACCAAGTGGGAGAAGAACGGCCGAGTAACTTGACAGATGCAGTGACCGTATTTGTTCGATGGTTATCCAAAAGCTTGCTCTTTTTCGCGAGAAGGTTGTCGAGTTGCAGCTTTCATCCCACGCCCACGCAGAGGTCGGCAGCCTGTCGCGGATTGTGCCACCGTGCGTCTCGCCGATTCTGTGTGTGTCACGTGTCGTTCGGTACGGTGCCAGATGTTTTCGCATCACGTGCTGGTATCAGTAGCAGCAGCAGCAACAGCAGAAGCCGTCCACTTTAGTTAGTCTAGGGGAGAATACGATCTGCTCCATTCATTCTCCGAAGGAGCTGCCAGCACGTGGAGCGGAACATCGGACAACGCGCAGTACAACCCCCCCAGAAGACGCGTCGAAAAGTTGTTGCAACAGGACCAGCGAAAACCAACCCAGTAGATGAAGGTGTTTGTTAAACTGATAATTGTTTTCTACCGAAGCAAAACAGCTGTGGGATGGCCAGGAGATGGCTGTACAGTATTGGATTCTTGAATCGATGTGTCCAAAGCTTTGAGTGTTACCGTATGGTATGCACGGACAATAATGACTGAGTGACTGATGGACATTTTTACAATGACCGATAATGGTTAGAAAGCTGAAATTTGGCAACAAAAATACATTTGAGTCTACGCTTATAGCTAAATAAACCCCAAAAGTATTGTTTGTGTCCGAAGAAGATACTGCTGACAGTATCCGTGTCCTGTGTGTGTGACCGTGGCTGTGATAGACTACAGTCGCACACACAATGTCACATTGCAGCCTGGAATGTTCATTGGTTTCATTTATAGGGGCAGCTTCAACCTAACATTCTACGCTGCTTTACATCTCATGCTAACCATTGCCGTGTGGATCAGAGGTCACACTTTCAGGAATCTCAAGAGGTAACTCTTCGATATCCACTTCCGCAAGCCATTCTCTGAAAATACACGTGGCTGCTCTGCTCTGCTCTGTATTCTGGAATGGATCCTTCATGTCTGTGACCTCATGCCAATAGCACATGTTTAACAAAAATAATTGAAAAATAAAAACTAAAATACACTTACAACAAAAAATAACGTCACTTCCAGTGTTCACACACACACGCACGTCTATAAAGTTAGAGTTTACAAACGGGAATGTGCGTTTATGAATAGTGTACAGTACAAGCTTAAATATTAACAAGCATCTGATAGGGCACTGTTGGCAGAGGTAATAATTGGGTGCAAAGGTTGGCAATACTTGCGCTATAAAAAGTGCTAACTTTAGCGCCGTAGTGTACTCAGGGCGTGGAGCATTCTTGATGCGATTTTTGTCACAGCGTCATTGTCCTTGTCGTCATCACCGCCAGTTGTTTAATATCAACCGTTTAGACCCACTTCCTCGCCCACTGGTCTCCATTCCAGTTAGGAATTCAGAATTGTTGATCCACACGACAATTTGGAAATATTTTGGTTGCTGAAAAATGAACCACGTATTCACTAATAAAGTTCATCGTCGCTCCGGGCAACTGTCGTTAACATCATCGGCCACGTCACTCGAGACAACCACCACCGTAATCATTATTCTGTACAATCATCATCATCATCATCTCCATTTCATGGTCATCATTATCATAGTTGACAACCACCACCATCATTATCACTCCTAGACAACCATCATTATCCACGATTCCACATTCCCATGCCAGGGGCGAGTTTAACCATAGGACGACCACTATTGAAGTCTCCACAAAGCGACGCTAATTTGATCAATCCCAGTGGGTGGACGACGGGCTGAGACAACCCCCAGCCAGGATTTAAACTTTAACAACCTTCCGTCTGCTGAGCAACCTGACCCGGCGCGTGCACACGGCAAGCAGCCCACCAGCGGTGCTTTGCAGTGGCTCAAACCTACATCGTAGATGTGAGATCAAGACGCAGCCCTGCAATTTGCCCGCTCACTCACTGCGGTGCTGGAGGAAAGGCCTCTACGAGAGGGAGCTCTCGAGAGCTCCTCTCTCAAGGGTATAATACCAGGCTCTATTGGCACGGTTCATTCGTATTTGTTTTGATTGCCATGGTTCGTAAGACGAAGGATCCATTCGTAATTCTTTCATAGCGCAGTGCACCTTGCGCTTTCTTGGCGAAATCTGGCTTCGAGAGGTTGCAACCGTGCAATCTGTGCTTGAATGTAACGTAATAATATATTCCAGCCATCCTCAATCTATTCACCGATGGACGTAGGCCTAACCCAACACCGTATCGGTCAATATTGTTTTACAACCATACTTCACTATATTGGTCAGTGCGGGCTGGTGAAAGGGGTGAGGTGGGGCTGGAAACCGGCTTTGATATCAAATGCTGCCCGGTGTCAGCCACGGCCAGGAATTAAACCCAGGTCGCCGGGTTCACGGCGCGGCGCCGGCTAAACCACCACCAGCCCTCTTCCTCCTGCTGCGTTTCGAACGCAACGCGGTCGACAGAGTGTCGTCGGGTTGAGGAGGGGCCCCCTTCAGCTGACACCCTTCGCCCTGAAACCACCTGCCACCGATAGCTGAAGCCCACGCACGCGGTTTGAAAATTGGCGTGGGAATGTGCGCGCGCGTGTGTGCGCGTGTGTGCGTGTGTGCGTGCGCGTGTGTGCGCGTGTGTGCGTGTGTGCGTGCGCGTGTGTATGTGTGTGTGTGTGCGTGCGTGTGTGTGCGGGAAGCGGTAGCGCAACGCTTTGTGCGCTGCGCTTCAGATCCGGCAACCCGAATGCAATTCCCTCTCACGGCCAACACCAGTGACGATTTTCTAAACCGGTCCCGGGCCTCCCCTAGGTAGACTCGCCCTCAAATGAGTACCCGGTGCGGTGTGTAAACATCACCACTGGGGAGACAAAGGCGGTCGGGCGTGGTGCTGGCCACCCACCCCCTCGTGTGCCGTGCCGACATAGGTGCTCGCTAACAGCACTTGCCCCTACAGTCGGTTTAAGGCTATAAGGGGGTTCTTTGTCTTTGTTTTGATCTTTGTCGTTGTTCAGGAAACGTGGCCACCGTGGGGCTGGACTCGTGGACCACGGGGGAGAAGCTGGGGGAGCAGGTCCTCCGCCAGAGGTCGGTGGATCGAGAAGGCCCCGTGCCGTCAAGCTTTCGTCGCGAGAGTCTAAATGATGATTTTAGTGTGTACTGTCAAGTTTTTTTCGTGTCAAATTAGGTAGGATCTCTTGTCTAACGGAGAGACGGGGATCATTGCCTGTGAACGTGTGGGTGAATTCACCAGCGTTGATTGGTTCAAGCGAGTCTGACACTTCTGATGAGACGACATAAAATGTGCACGTCCTGCGTGGCATGTTTTTTTCTCTCTATGAAATGGAACGTATAATCGAATTTATAAACATGGAATATTTATTGCACGAGAGCGACTTCTGTAGTTCCTGCTGAACGACCTCTCATCTGACTATTATTCACTGATTAGAATTAGGTAAGTTCCAAACTTGTTTGGGACTTCCAAGAGCCTCCTCTTGGCAGAGAGGGAGACTGTTGGAGACTCGAGGTGATCAACGTTGGGATGCTGCTGCTGCTGCTGCTACTGCTGCAACGGTTATCACGCTGGACTTGCAATGCAGATGTCACCGATTCTTTCGCCTGGCACGGCAGTCGAAGCAAGGGTGCAGGTTTCTTAAATCCATCCCCCACCCCCCTTCTATCACGCAGCAGTACGAATGGGGAATGCCACAGTTAGTCAACTGGCAGGTCGCATGTGGTAGGGTAAAGTGTGGGTTCTCATTTTTTTTAGTCCAAGATGTCTAGCCGCGGTGGACAAGTAGGCCAAAGTGTGTTCTCCAGAGGGTGGCCGTGCAGAGCTTCCTTCAGTGGAGGCCCTTCTGCCAGCGGGGGCGTGAACGAGCCACTGCAGGGCTGCACCTTTGCCTCCACATCTGCTGTTGTTGTTCGCCGGGTGAATCGGCGTAGAAGTGCAGTCGACGTCACAACGTCAGTCGGCAGTGTGATAATAATAATTGCACTTTGTACAGCATGTCCAACAGCATCCCGCAACGCTGTACATTAATAACATGCAAGGACCAATTCCCCTGTACGCGGGTGGCTATGCACGCTGCGAAAGAAGCCCCAACGCACGCACGTACATGCCAAGCAAGTGAAAACCCTACTACAATCAAGTCAATTCGAAAGATTAATAAACAAATGAATAATGGCACCAAAACAAACAGCACAAACAATACAAAAGTAGAATTGCCGCCACAGGCAAGAAGTGACTGAACGAACGAGCGCTTTTTGGTGATAAATCAATCCCAATCGGTCTCAGGTTTATTCACCAATCAAGAGCGCTATTCGGTCATCATTGTATTGTTTTTTTTTTGCCTGTGAATGCCTATAACCTTGGACGTGAAGCGCGCCAAATGAAATCAATGTCCTCCACCCCCTCCTTCCTCCCGGACGGTCGCGGGGGCTGACAGGGGCATCTCGGAAGGCTGCCACGGCTGGACGATAGCGATGTATGACGCGGGCACGGGGCCCTGCGAGCTCGCGGGCCACGACTACGTCCTGGACCTGCTGGGCGACGTCGAGCTGCCACAGACTTTCCGCAAGCCGCCCTCCTACTTCCTCCACTCCGCCAGCGGATCCGGCCTGGGCCCCGGCTCGCCCACACCGCACGGTGGTGGCGGTGGTGGCGCCTTCGCCGGCGCCGGGAGCTCGCACGTTAGCCCGCAGCCTCCGCCGCCCCCGCCTCCTCCCCCTCCGCTCCCCCACCAGCTGAGCAGCAACAGCAGCCCGTGGGTGCCCGGCCGTCGAGCGACACTTGTTGACAATTGAACGCGTAGGAGGCTTTCGCGACCACTATCGTCCGTGACATAGGTTTTTTTCGGGTTAGATCGCGTCGATATAAATGTGTTGGAAAGCAAATCCACGAGATTGTACTGAGATTGTAAATGTTGTGGATTTGCTCTCCAACACACCGGTGTGCTGTACGAGTGACGAATTGGCAAGTTCTGTTTACGTGACAACCCTTACAAGTTGGCTGTGTCGGGTGGTGGCAGGTTTAACGACACATTTATATGTTCACGCGATCTAACCCAAAAGAACTGTATTATGGACTTGTTGACAACAACGACGATAACGGCTTACCTTATGTCACAGGGAGATTTACACGACGCCTCATTGCAAGACGCTTTGCAATGAAGATACATTTGTGCATAAGATGATAGTGCTTTCGGTAATGTCACGTTGAAGGGAAACAATACAATAATAAAATATATATGAAACAATAAAAATTCTCACGACGTTTCGACCATAACACAAACGGTCGTCATCAGGTGTTTGTGTTATGGTCGAAACGTCGTGAGAAGTTTTATTGTTTTATATATATTTTATTGTTTCCCTTCAACGTGACTTTACCGAAAGAGCTAAGAATATGAATTACTGCAGTCACGAAAGCTTTAAATCAAAAGATGATAGTGGTTGAAGTAAAGAATTGGGTAAGTAAAAAAAAATCAGGGACATCGTTGCCATGCCATGACATCATCGACATCCCCATGACGTCGTTGCCGCGTCGTTGGCAGGTTGACGACGGGAGGAGGCAGCTACGTGGAGTTTATCCCGCCGCCTCCAGGATCACTCGCTCCCACGTTGCCCCCTCGCTCCAACTACCCACCCGCGATGAGTGGCTTCGACCAGCGGGGATACCAACCACCAGGTGACCCCGTGACTGCTCAACAGCCCCCTCCACCATTTGAATTGCCGCGAGATTTGCAGCGCAAGGCCCACAACAATCGCATTGCCAGTATCAAAGTATCAGAATAAGTTTTAGCCTTTATGGCAATAAAACAGTTGGGTTAAGATGTTCAAATGCTAAACAGAAATCATGTCTGTGTAGTGAGTTCAACTGAGTTGCAGACATACTCTTTGGAGGCAACACATTTATTAACACCAACACAGAATAAGAACCTATGGTGGTGACCACCAGGCTAACTATGCTAATTACACCGTAACTGTTGTAGTTAGCCAGGTGGTGACCACCAGGCTAACTACACTAGTTACTACACTAGTTACTACGCTAATTACAACGTAACTGCTACAACGGACCGGACCACAGCTTGTGTCCGGGTCCACGTATTGGAGACTCTGTAGGACGTAGAACGTAGATTCTTCAGGATGACAACAGCAGCTGGTCCCTCTGGGGCACCCGGCTTATATCCTCTATGGCGTGGCTGGCTCCGCCCTTAGCCACGCCCACCTTCCAGAACCCTCGAGCAGGATCTCGACCCTGACACGTGACCATCCCTAGCCCCCACTTGGGGGCCCTGTGTAGACTCAACCGGTCACGTGTCCTCTGGGATCAACCAGAGTACCACAGCCTATAGTAACCCCATTCCCGTGGCCGGCACTCTCACACCCTATCCTATAGGGGTCGGCACTGCACACAAAGCGTGGTGCCATCCAGCACTGTCAGTCAGTGCTCCCCGAGCCTCTCTAGGGCCGCTACTGCACCCCCATATACACGTGGTGCCTGTGATGTCAATGCACTGCCCGCCTTGCCTCTCCAGAGCCGACATTACACAGTGACATCCGCGATGTTACTGTGATGTCACTACATCTGCATTAACCATACGCAGGACTTGTGGTGAACATGCATACAAAAACATGCTCTGGTAATATAAGCATTGTCTTTGAAACTGGGTAGTGTTTTATATTTTTTATTATTTTATTGTTTCCCTTCTACGTGACTTTACCGAAAGAACCAGGAATATGGGTAAAACTTATTCTTATAACAATCGCATCGTCCGTTGCATGGTGACGGTAGTTGCTGGACATCTGTTAAAAAGAGCTGTATAGCTCATCGGATTCCTCCAGTATAAGTAAAGATTCTTATTCTGCTCATTTTATTGGTAAAAAAACAACGTTGATCTGCTGACAACATTTAAGAAATAACCTAAGAACTGAAGTTCAAAGTAAATTAGGGCTTTGTAAACTGTTTCTGATGGCATCGTGATTACTTAGGGGCCGTCCATAAATGACGTCATGCACCTAGGGGGGGGGGGTCAGACATTTGTGACGATGTGTGACGAGGGGGGGGAGGGAGTTTGAGAAATGTGACGTCACATCAAAATGCGAAACTTTGAATAAATATTGACAACACGTTCTACTTAATTAAATAGACTTTTTAATAAATGTTTTCTCCTACAACATCAGAGTGCAGCGCCACATTAAATACGCACTACAATGACAATAGTTTAAAGCGATTTAAAGCATTTTTTTGGGGGGGGGGGGTAAGAGCTTTGTGACGTCATATTTGAGGGGGGGGTCTGACTTTTTGTGACGCCGTGTGACGATGGGGGGGGGGGGTTCAAAAATCGTCCAAAATCGCGTGACGTCATTTATGGGCGGCCCCTTATACGACCTCGTAATTTTCCTCGTTCATTTAATTACGTAATTATTTCTAGTCATTACTCGCAGTGTGTGGCATAGTAAGCATTTTCGGTTGTAACATTGTAACCATTTAAAATATCTACAGCAAGCAAATGTTGAGGAAGCTGCAGTTGAATGACTCGATCAAAGCAAAAATATATCATTCCATTTAATTTCAAAATACAATGACAAATTATGGGAAGCTGATGTCCCGATAATCGTCACGTCGTGAAATTTGATATCGTGAAAGATCACACTGTGAAAACCTTACCCACAATCCATGCATTCGCCTCTATCGGTGGCCGTCGCCATGGGTGGGTGTCACGAATAATCTCCATGCCGATTCAACAAATGTATCGCGATTCAGGGCTGTGATTCAAGAGTGGCTTAGTTTGCTTCGTCTCGTCCGTGTCGCTTCTCGATTTGTTTGCTTGATTCTGACCGGCTTAACGTGGCAAACTAAATTGCAGACACGTGTCTCTGCCGCGCCTCGCGTCAATGGAGGCTTCACCAAGACGTCTCCTCCCCGTGTCGTTTTTGTTGTTGTCACCATCGCAGCACCGTTCAACGGTCGGGGCGAGGGGTTTTCCGAGCACGAAATCAACCATTATGTGGACACGCTCTTCGATCCGCTCATGAGCCACGGGGTAAGGCCAAATGTGACCCTTTCCCCGTTCCGAGACGTCTGCAGGTTGCAGGGTGGCGCAAGCGGTTCAGCGTTCATTTTATTTAGGGAAGCGCAGCGCCGCTGTTTTTAAAGACACTGTTACTCACCGCAGAGAACAGTAGCCGCACGGGCGCTGCGATAGCTGGCGTGCCAAATTGTGCCACGCGCCCTCCCGCGTGGCCTCGCGGAAACCTCGCTACCGATTGAGTTACTTTGCTTAAGTTTTTCGTCCGTTTTCCGTTCCGATGACCTATACGTACGTCATCGAGAAGCAGAATCGGAATGGGGAAGGGGCCAACACGCGTGCACAGCTGACGATTCAAGCACCAATGCTGTATTGGCGCCGAGGCTCCCACAAATGGTCGCCGTTGATCTGACTCTAGCTGGCACGACGGGCGCTCGATGGTGAGGAACGCGCTCCCGTTTCCGCGGTCGCCGTGCAATCCAAGCGCGGCTTTCCGGGTTCGGGGGGAGAATAAAAACTCAACGAACGAGCACACACGTGGGGGCGGCCCTTATCAGCGTCAGGTCACGTGCCGATGGGCCCCACGCAACCATCACGGTGGATGTGGCGCAATGGATGTGTTTGCTCAGCGCACTCCGAGTACCCCAGCGACATTCGTCAAACAGAGCTCGCAATGCTAACGAAGTTGTGACAAAGGCAGGAGAGAGACCTCTTGCCTGGAACGTAGTTTTTTGTGCACACCCATTGAAAGCTTTGCCGCGGCTTTCAATGGCGCAGAGCTTGCTTGATAAGGGATCGACGGATGCTGGTAGATTTAGACTGCTGTACAAACGTTTATACAACGGTTTATTACACTTGAAGTGGCCTTCAGAAATGCTATTCTTTCAGACGATTAATGATGCGACGTGAACATACGGAGGTGGTGGGGCGGCCGGGTGCCTCGAACGTCAAAGTGCTAAAGTATCGCAGAGACACTGGGTTCGAATCCTGGTTTCAGCCACTGGTGATCAAACTGGATCCTATCATATAGTGAGATGATAGCCTCGGCCATGGTGACAAATAGCTGCGCAAATATCTCATTATGTTTACTATTGCGCTTGACTTGGATTTAAAAACACTTCATTTTGAGTGATATGGAACAAACATCGTTGCTAGCCAATAACTGATCAAACCTTGTTCCATTGGAGAACACTGATCTTTGCGTGCTTTGAGCTTTGCCTGATTGACCGATGGTCACTTTACACGATGGCTTTACCGACTCATCGATCGATCGAAGTCTTTTTCCTGCTGGGGGAGAGCCGTACTGAAGCTCACGCGGTTACTCGCAGGAGACCCCGGGCCACCTGTCCAACCGGCTCAAGGGAGGTGGCGGCATGTGGAACGGCACCCCGGTCAACCAAAACCAGATGCCCAACGCCAGTGAGTGAAGCCCCATCGCACGCATCCCTGTGGGGTCACGGCAGTGGGTAACTGACACCGCCTGCCCTGTCGTACTCGCCGTGTGTGGATGGTCGCGTTGATTGAGTGACTAAGTGAGTGAGTGACATGTCCGTCACACTCACTGTGTGTGGCGTCACGTGAGTGGGTGAGTGACACTTCCCATCACACCCATTGCATGTGTGGCGTCACGTGAGTGGGTGAGTGAGTGACATGTCCGTCACACCGTCACGTGAGTGGGTGACATGTCCGTCACACCCACTGTGTGTGTGGGGTCACGTGAGTGAGTGAGTGAGTGACACTTCCCATAGAACACACACGGTGTGTTTGGAATCACGTGAGTAAGTGAGTGAGTGACATTTCCCACACACCAAGAGTGTGTTGTTGGACCAAGTCCGTGAGTGAGTTGCACCCCCATCACATGGCACTGTGCGTTCGGGATCACGTGAGTGACTGAGTGAGCGATGTCTCCGTCACGCCCACTGTGTGTGTGGATTCACTTGAGTGAGTTGGTGAGTGAGTGAGTGAGTGACCCCCCCCCCCATCACCACCGAAGTGTCGGTAGCTGGTGACGATGGGGACCGTTATGAGAATGTCACCGGTGATGAATGTTACAGTCAGAGATGTGATGACGGATGGGTGAAAGAGTACATTTAAAGCAGCGGGAGTAACACGACAGTCTTCGTAATAACAGGCGTGACAAATCGGGTAAATGTGCACAAATTTAATCCAGTTTTTACCACGTACGTGCCGATCCAAATGTTAGCTTTACAAGTGCATCGTGCCAAAATAAGCCCACCGACCTGAGTTCGATTCCCAGCCACGGCTGGAATAAGTGGCGACGAATATCAGAACCGTTTCTGGAGTCCAGCCCTGTGCCTCTTTACCAACCCATATTGACCAGCGTGGTGAGATATGGTCAACTGGACCCCACGTGACTGATGGAGCATGAGAAGGCCTTCATCTAGCAGTGGTGTCCTGACCAAGGGCTGTATATTATTGTTATTATTTATCATTTACAGTATGCTGCATTTATTTTACTGGTAGGAACCTCCTGGTTACACCACCGGCCCACAGGGGATTATTGTGTCCGTCCGTCCGTTGTGCATCCAAAAATGGGAGGGGTGGGGCTGGGTGGAGAGGGGAGGGTGGGGAGGGGCTGGGTGGGGAGGGTGGGGAGGGGCTTGGTGGGGAGGAGCTGAGTGGGGAGGGTGGGGGGTGGGAGGGGTGGGGCTGGGTGGGGAGGGGCTGGTCACCCCGTGGTGCCCTTATAAAACTCAACGTTTAACCTACTCACGCCGGCTTGTGCCCGCCCTCAGTCGGGCATATTTGCGGAATACACCACGTGGTGCCGCTGTTGACCCTGGCCATTGACCAAGCAATCCAACGTTCCTACCAGCGCCCTCCGCAGGAATGTTTGTTTACTTCATGACATCCCTGTAGCCACTCGAGGCAATATCACGTACGTGTGTACGTTGAACTTCTTTCGCAACGTACATAGCCAGCCGTGCGAATCGGAGGTGCGGGGGAAGGACAACCATTCATCACAACGTGAAACAACAACAAAAAACTACATTTTTGAATTTTTATCTTTAGACCCTGAATTGCGACAATTCATCGAATCGTGGGGTGGATGGTTCGACCCGTTGTGATGAAGGTGCTGACGGAGTTAACGCTTCAAGAGGAAGGAATGACATTAGGTTCAGACGCATGTGTGTGCGTGTCGATGCTTGTGCTGATGATGCCTGTTGTCTCTGAACAGTGGGGATGCCCATGATGCCAATGATGCCCAACATGGTTCAAGGCATGCAACCCATGGGTGGCATGGGTGGCATGGGTGGCATGGCACCCATGGGCATGCAAGTCAACGCAATGCCAGGTGCGTTCTGGCTCCTGCACAAGAGACGATTTTCGTCGCTCCTTCTCCTTCGGATGCCACCCTGTTGTTAATCTCGGCTCTCAACCACCGTCCCTGCTGGCCATGACGTGCCCCGCCCCAGCAACACTTACTTACCCTAACAGTCAATGTGATTTTGATTTAAAGCTTTCGTGACTGCAGCGATTTATATTCTTGGTTTTTTCGGTAAAGTCACCGCTTAGAAGGGAAACAAAATAGTAAAAATATAAAACAATAAAATTATCACGACGTTTCGACTGCAACACAAGCAGTCATCATCAGGTGTGAAAACCACAGCAAGAAAATTTGAAAAAAGTGGCGGTTTTCATACCTAATCATGATTGCTTGTGTTGCAGTCGAAACGTCGTGAGAAATTAATAGTTTTATTTTTTTATTATTTTATTGTTTCCCTTCTACGTGACTTTACCGAAAGAACCAAAAATACAGTCAATGTGATGTCTCTAATCTGGATGTTTTCTCTAGCCTCTGTGTCCCTCTCCCTGTCAGTTAGTGTCATCCAAGGACCGCATCTATCCCCGCTTCTTTGCGCACTTTCCGCGTCTTTTCCGTTCCATTTTCTTTGCTCAACGTCCACGATTTGCGATCCCCACGTCAGAGCGGGTAACATGCGCCCGTAAATCGATGCAAATTATTTGAACGACAACAACGGCAAACCAAAAAAAATACACTGCGATTTTAAAATTAAGCGCGGGAGAACACACCAATTCGGGCACTATCACTGCGCTCACAGTCCACACGTCTCACTGCCCTTCGACACCACGACCTATAACGCTCCGTGAGGGCCACGCCGATGTTTTGCTCTCGTCGCCAGGTGTGATGGATCCCATGATGGCACAACAGGCCCTCATCAACCAGCAAGCCATGATGCTGGTGAGCTCGGCGTCACTCGGCACACTCCCCGACTCGGCTCTCGCCCTTCCCGCGCCTTCGATTAGCACGGTTGGCTACGTACGCTGTGAAAGAAGTTCGCAGCGTACCACGCATACTCTCCAGAAGCAGCGGGTATCTAGCTGCCAAACATCCTGGCTCAGCCGGGAGAGTCCCCCGGTACCAAAAAGGCTGTCCCCGGTGCTTTGAATTTGGGATTTTTCTCTCAGGTTTAACATTTTTCTGACCTCGTGCTCAACTGACAACCCGGCAAAAGGCGGGGCTACTCGAGTAGTGGGCGGGGCTGAGAGAGGGGTGGGTGGAGCCTATTAGCAGTAGGCGGGGCCAAGGTCAGGAGGAGGGGAGTGACTGAGTGGGGGTGTGGGGAGCGGTGGTGTAACGGTTAGCGCGCTGCGCTACTAACCTGGTGACCTCGGGTTCGAATCCCGCTCACGGCCAACACAAGTGACGTTTATCTGAACCGGTCCTGGGTCGACTCAGCCTCAAATGAGTACCTGGTGCGGTGCATAAACATCGCCACTAGGAAGATAAAGGGGGCTGGGCGTGTTGCTGGCCACCCACCCCCTCGTGTGCTGTGCTGGCCTTCACAGGTGCTCACTCACAGCACTTGCCCCACCAGTTTGTTAAGGCTATAGGGGGCTCTTTGTCTTTGTGGTTATGTAAAGGTGGGGGAGGGGCTGAAGGAGAGGAGGGGTTTGCCAGCTCTCCATATGGTCCTGGTTGAGCCTCCCATGGTGCGGCTTTAATCCGGTGAATTGTAATCGTTGAATCGGGTCGCCCATCATCGCAGTGCAGCCAAAGCAATTAACGCGGATTTGGGGCCGTCCATAAATGACGTCACACACATGGGGGGGGGGGTCAGACATTTGTGACGATGTGTGACGAGGGGGGTTGAGAAATGTGACGTCACATCAAAATGCGAAACTTTGAATAAATATAGGCAACACATTCTACTTAATTAAATAGACTTTTTAAATAAATGTTTTCTCCTACAACATCAGAGTGCATCGTCACATTAAATACGCACTACACGGGGGGGTCAAAAATCGTAAAAAATCGCGTGACGTCATTTATGGGCGGCCCCTTTGTCACCGTTGGTCAATTGACCCGAAGACCCAAGTCATGAATGTTCTGCAATGCAAGGCATTAACATAGCTCCTTCGTGATAGCCTTTACGCTACAATAGTGGCACGGGTACCAGATGTACTGACTTACTCATCTAAGGATTACCTGCAGGGGGTCACCCGATGCGACCGTACGAAATGGATTTTCCTCATCTGCAAGCTCTCTCTGAACTGCACAACACCGCCCACACCCAGACACGGTCGCGTTCAAACAGCTCCGCCATCATTTGGACACCGAAGTTATAAACAGCGTTTCCGGCCACGTTTGTTCCCCGTGCCAGGCCCAGCAGATGACTGCGGCGGCCCTGCAACAGCAGCAGCAACAGCAGCAGCAACAGCAGCAGCAGCAGGCGGCAATGAGGGCAGCCCAAGCTTCATCTTCTCACAGCTTCAACAGGGTGCGGAGTGCAACTCGGGTGTTGTGTTTGCCGCCGTGCTGCACGGCTCTCCGACGCGACTTGAAACTTTATCAGGTGTAAGGCCCATTGAACGCGTCCTGGCCACAAACGGTAGCTCAACGAGAAGTGGCTTATCACGTGGAAATGCATAGCAGAAGCCAAATACTGCAAATGCACGTTGAGTCTAAATGTGGAAGGAAAAACCGGAGGACCCGGAGAAAAATCCACACGACCACTGGGAGAACATGCAAACTCCAAATATACAGCAGGCGTCAGGGTCGGGATTGAACTCACGACTTCCTGTAAACCAGGCGAGGTAGTGAACATTTAACCACCGCGGCGATTTTAGGTTGCGCCCGCATGTTGTTCGGTACGGCAGCCGACGTTTCACTCTGTGGGCAGAGTGCCTTCTTGAAGGAACTGAATTCAGTTCTTTGTTATTATGACTTATAAGATGACTTACCCAAAAATAATAGAAATAATAGTAAACTCGCTTTTCTATAATACCACAATTTGCATAAGGCCTCAAAGCGCTTTGCATGAAGCCTCTGTTACAGAGAAAGCCTGTTGTAAACACAGGTGAGTTTTAAGATGCAATTTAAAAAGTGTAACAGACTCAGATTCCCCAATGGACCGCGGAAGGGAATTCTGGAATCGCGGAGCCTGGCTGCTGTACTCGCGCACCACGGATCTGCCTTGTAACTCCGCCGGGTAACTGGCTAAACGTAAACACCCGCGTAACAAATAAAATAAACTCAACACTCAAACCACAACTGGTAGCGTCGAGAGTCTGTGCGTAACGGGGCTACGCTCTCTCCGCCGTGTGCTGCCCCTCGTAGCCTCTGAGGAGCACGGGCCTACGTCAGCAGCAAGTGCCGCTCTACACAGCTCCTCCTCCTGCTCCTGCACCTGCTCCTGCACCTGCTCCTGCACCTGCTCCTCCTCCTGCTCCTCCCGCTGCTTCTTCCGATTCGGATGAGGTTGGACGCACCACCCACCCATGCACGCACGGGACATGGCTTACTACTGCATTGTTAAGCGCATTAGAAGTAACGGGCCGAGTTTCTTGAATTCCCACAGTCTCCGTTCACGCAGCAATATTAATGGGTGTAGCACCATGAATCACTTGGCTTGTCTCTTGTGGTGGGGTAAAGTGTAGGTACTCCTGCCTCCTGATAAGGTCACTTCGTTGAGCTCTCATATGTGGCCAGGTCGCTTCTGAAAATGAGCTACATAGCTCTCGGGGGCCTTACCTGGTAAAATAAACAAAGTAAATAGTTGTTGTCGCATAACAGCAGCATCTCGGCTGTGTGTGTGTCCCGTGCAGTCCCCACCATCGCCCAGACGCCGCGTGCCCGACGAGTCGCAGAGTGGATCCATGGCCATCGCCAGTAAAATCAACCGCTTCTCCAGGGGTGGTAAGTCCGCTGTTGCTGCCGCTGGCTTGGGACACGTATCGACCTCCGTTACAATCTGACGGGATCCATTTCTCTCCCGCCCAACTGCCATCCCTCCGCCCCTGGAACACGCGTCGCGGCAACATCACGGCACCTGCTAGGCAGCGTTATTCCTGTGAGCGTAGTTGGCGACGGCAATGTTTCTTGTCAGCGAAGTGGCGTTAAAAAAAAGACTATGAGCGAGCACATTTCGTCGAGCATATGACGACGGCGATGGCTTCTCCACCACCACCGAAGGCCTCGGCGTGACTATGACGAGATGAAAATGTCAACCGGTCGGAATGAACGCGCAGACAGAGATCATCTGGTAACTTGATTATAAACTGCAGTGAGCTGAGCAAGACCAAAAATGGTAATTGGCTGTACAGGCGTGTGGAAACATTTACCGAGCTGAGCGATGAGATCAGGAGTTAGATGGGTTGCCGCACAGAAAGATTGTGAGACACAGCTACAGCTCGCCGAGGCCTTCACCAAGCCGTGGCTGGATCATAGCCAATTAGTTACGTGAGACGCAGTGACGTCAAGACACCACGTGACATGTGACGTCGCGTGGCCTGCCGGCATACGTTAGCCTTGTTGCACGTGAAGAACCCCGCTTGCTGTATTATAATGCTCTCAGAGGGATTCTGGCCGTCGTGAAGCTGCCCGCAGCCCTACCGCTACTGTCGCCGCCCACCACTACCTCCTCCCCTCCACCCCCTTTTACAAACCCCCAACGCTACCCAAATCGACCCAGCCCCTGTGTCCGGGGGGAAGGGGTGGGGCCTAAACAGGAAGGGGTGGAGCCTAAAGGGGCGGAGCCAAAATAGGCTCAAGCAGGAGTTTAAAGTAAAAAGAGGTTGGGTCCTAAATGGAGGAGTGGGGTCGCTAGATAGATTGAACTTCCCTGTTGATTTAAGGTAAAAGCATATAATCAAAGATGTGCAGTGGGCAGCGTACTTTTAGTGCAGTAGATGCGGCTACAGGCCATCTAGTTCTATTCGAGTTGGATAACGCGTGACGGCGTGTGTCTTTGTCTGCAGCTTCCACCGCCAAGGCTCCAGCACCTCCATTCAACAAGTCGCCCGTGCAATCACAGAAAAAATCACCCTCACCTTCCCGCAAGAGCAAAAAGGGGTCCACCACCAAGCCTCCACCTCCTCCACTCGACAAGTCACCCGTTCAATACCGGAAGCGATCACCCTCTCCTTCCCGCAAGAGCAAAAAAGTGTCCACCGCCAAACCTCCACCTCCTCCACTCGACAAGTCACCCACTCAATACCGGAAGCGATCACCCTCTCCTTCCCGCAAGAGCAACAAAGTGTCCACCGCCAAGCCTCCACCTCCTCCACTAGACAAGTCGCCCACTCAATACCGGAAGCGATCACCCTCTCCTTCTCGCAAGAGCAAAAAGGGGTCCACCGCCAAGCCTCCACCTCCTCCACTAGACAAGTCGCCCACTCAATACCGGAAGCGATCACCCTCTCCTTCTCGCAAGAGCAACAAAGCGTCCACCGCCAAGCCTCCACCTCCTCCAATCGACAAGTCACCCGCTCGATACCGGAAGCGATCACCCTCTCCTTCACGCAAGAGCAACAAAGTGTCCACCGCCAAGCCTCCACCTCCTCCAATTGACAAGTCGCCCGCTCGATACCGGAAGAGATCATCGACTTCCAGCGAGGAGAGCGACGATGTAGAAGAGGATAACACGGATACAGGTGGCACCATTTTGGGAGATTGCTCTGAAATCGATGTTTAAGCTACGTTTATTTTAGCAGGTGACGCCCACTGAGCTACAGAGCTCTTTGTCAGGAGCGACCTGGCGACAATTGACAGGCCCAACGACGTGGCTTATCACGTAGACATTTATAGCAGCCGAGTAACTCTCGAGTGATCTCCCGAAGAGGCGTGCTACACACGGCTCGCGCGTTGTGCAGGAGGCAAGATTGAGAAAAATTAATTCTGTTAACTCAATCCACTGCTGGATGAATGCCTCCCCAATGCCGTGCCCGTCATGGGGGTCGTTTGATAGTACTTGGTCACTCTGGTGGTGCGTGTTGCAAAAGAGACATTCAGTGAGCGTGGTCTCTGAACCTGGTTGAAATAAAGTTGCTAACTGCGAGTTGATTTTGGCCACCTTTAATTCGTCCACTTTTATTCAGACAAAATCGCCTGGAATGCCCCCCGGTGCCATCAGATTTCGGACTCTAAGCAGAGTTGAGCATGGATGATGCTTGGGTGGGGAGCCGCCATGTTGAATTAGGTTGCCGTAGGCTACTGCGGGGCACGGCAAATTCCATCGTTGCACTGTTCTTATACGCTTTCACACCATCTAGGCTTCGTGCCTGACCACCGTGTGGAGAGGCCCTCATCCAGCAGTGGATCGGCGAACGGGCCGTGCGTGTGTGCGGTGAGC
Source organism: Petromyzon marinus (assembly GCF_048934315.1). Classification (NCBI taxonomy): domain Eukaryota; kingdom Metazoa; phylum Chordata; class Hyperoartia; order Petromyzontiformes; family Petromyzontidae; genus Petromyzon; species Petromyzon marinus. The sequence continues at coordinate 21,522,910 of NC_133703.1, read as the reverse complement.
GAACAAACGTCCTGCGTGTGCCGCGTGCAGACTGCGAGCAGGAAGACGTTCCCGACTCCAAATCCTGGCGCAGGGATAAAAGCCGCAGCCCCGAGAGGCCCCAAGTGGTCGTGGCATCGAGCAGAAACGCGCCGGAGCCCACGAAAAACATCAAGCACATCATCAGCATGTACAACAAGAAGCCGCCTCCCAAGCCGGAGGAGATCATCCCGAAGATGTACGGCAGAGTGCCTCTCGTAGCAACACCCCCCACGGGCTGCTGGGCACCTTGCCGGTTTTGGCCGCCGCGGGTCCACCACCCATTGGGCATTCGTCATCATTTACTGTCATCGATTTTGCTCTCACCGGATTCACGCGTCGCAGATTTGCACCCACTGCTTCCTCTCATCTATTTTTTTCACCTCATCGCCACCACTGCATTCACACACCCATCGTACCGTCGCGATTTCGCTGTAAAGCGCCTTGGTAACGGCACTATATAAATCCCGTTAAGATAAGATTTTTCGCGGTTTCGTTGCACGGCAACGCGTTTTAGGGGTTTGTAACCGCTTTGTGCCACTCGGCGCGACGTCCCGACGTTTCCCTCCACGTGCTGGCATCCCTCTTCGGCTGATTTCACAAACAAAAAACGTCGTGCATATCGAGTTTTCCGGAGCCAGCCCAAGACCAGTATACTGGAGTTCACTGGTCCTCGGCTATATTTCAGTATGCTTTCTTTCAGAGACGGTGAAATGCACTAGTTGCACTCCATAGCAGCCGCTCATGTGGGCTCGTGCACTCCGTTTCTTTCCAGGAACGTGCGATCCGAACCCAAGTTCGTGAAAAGATCGGACCCACGCTCGGAGGCCCTCACGATCCTCAGCGAGAAGACAAAGCAGTTGTCAAAGCAGGGCAACGCCAGTGGCAGCACCAGCCCAGCCACGTCCTCCGGGCATGACTCGCCTTCCATCACCACCACGGCAGCCAAGGGCCCGGAGAACGTGCCGCCCCCTCCGCCCATTCCGCCGCCACCGGCTGCTGCTGGCATCACCACCGCCAGCGCGCCGTCCAATCCTCCGCCACCTCCTCCTCCACCGCCTCCGGCGCCTCAGGTACTGCAAGCCCAGCAGCGTGAGCTTGATTAGAGGGGTTTGGGCAAACACGTTACGTACGGCAGGCTTAGGTGTGCCATCCATCGGGAGTGTAGCAGGTGCGCGACCCTACGGTGCAACACCAATCAATGTCAAGCGGGCTTGACACATGTTAAACATAATGAATAATGAATGGCATGATCTGTCATGCGTTCCGTTGTCGGTCTCAATAAAAGCCGGCCAGAGGTTCCTGGAGTCCCGAGGCAGAACGCCATGTGGGGCTCCCTTCATATTGTTACGATCTCGCCTCGGTGGTGAGATGTTAACTTCCTCTCCTGGTATACAGGAGGTCGTGAGTTCGATCCCGACCCTAATGCCTGTATATTTGGAGTTTGCGTGTCTTTCTCCCCGTGGTTGTGTGGATTTTTCTCCGTTTTTCCCGCCACATTTAGAATCAACGAGCGTTTAGAGCATTTGGCTGCAACTCTACATTTCCACGTGACAAGCCACTTTGTTAAACTATCAAATGTGGCCCGGTCGCTTCGGGAAAAAGAGCTACATGGCTCAGTGGGCCTTACCTGGTAAAATAAAAAATAAAAGTTTAATAGTTGAAAAATAGTGTAGTCGTTCTACGACGACAAAAACACGGCCCGGGTGTGGAGCCCTCAGATACGTTGATTGTTTGTATCGATTTAAAGTTTATCGTTTCGGTTTGTCTCTTTTCACATTGACAATTTCCAACAAATCAGTTCACGATAATAAGAATCTCCATCAGGTTTCTGTAATTCAAGCTAAAACGATCGCTGCTGTGGCTCCCCATCCTGTGGATTGGAATTCCCTGCCGTGCCTGATAAGGCACTGGCCTGACCGTCCACCGTTTCCAAAAAGAACTTAAAAACGTTGTTAACCTGTTGCACGTCGACCTGATTACTCTTCTAATTGCGTGGCATTTAAGTGTTGTTTGGCGGATAACAATGCACGTACAAGGGGACTTGGTTTAATGAAAGGTCGCCTTTAAAGAAATTCACTTTTAATTGATCGATCGTCGCACAAATGGCCCGAGCGTGACGTTATCAATTCCACATGATGAATGCTCGCTCCATTTCGGCCGTCTCTGTGGTCCCCACTGCGCCCGCTTGGGTTGCCGCCGCGTGCTGTCATACTGCCACGAAAAAGATCCCCCTTCGCCCCGTAGTCTTAACAGACTGTTGGGGCAAGTGCAGTTCGCGAGCAGCACCTACGAATGCCGGCACGGCGCACGAGTGCGTGGGTGGCATCGCGGCCTCACGGCCGTGGGGCCGCCGTCGCCGCCGCGCACGCTCAACGAGCGCGCGTTGTCCGTCCCCCCGCAGGCGAACACCTTGGGGAGGAAGCACAAGGTCAGCGCAAGTAAGGACCCTTGCACGCGGCGCCTCGGGGTGATTCGTTTAGCTGCACGGTTAGCGCGACGGCTTCGCGCCGAGCGGGTCATGGGCACTGGTGCGAGGAAGGAAATGGGGGTCCCTCCCCCCCTCCCCCCCCCACCTCCACCGGTTAATAATAATGATGATGATGACGATGATGAAATTTAAAACGTGCCACATTTTGCCGACAAGTCACCGACGAAGTGGCGCGGAGCCAAGCTCAAGGCTGCTCGAAAGCCTGACCCAGACAGATGGGCCTTCAGATGTTTGGTTTACAGGAGGATTTCTCTACAAATTTGGCTGTCGCCTGATGAAGCTGGTTGTAATTACTGGTGAAATGTCATACTCAGATTGCAAATGTTGTGGCTTGGCTCTCCAACACACCGGTTAGGGCTGTACTAGTAACGATTTGGCCACGTTTTGTTTACGTGACAAAGCTTACTCATTGGCTGTGTCGGGTGGTGGCGGGTTTAACGACACAACATTTATATATTTACGCGATCTAACCCAAAAAAAACCTGCATTATGGACTTTAGATGTTTCTTGAAAGTCAGAGTGCATTTGGTGGTGCGGATGTGCAAAGGGATTAGAGAGTTCCACACCGAGGGGGCGACAGCAGAGAACCGAGGCTGGAGCAGTTCGTGAGGTTCGGGTTGCCACCGGTCTGAGGTTTTTCCCAGGGTCGCCCCCTCGTTGAGGCGGCTGCTGATTCGTCCTCGGGGAAATTTTGGGAGTTTCTTCCCGGGGACATTTTAAGAGTCCCAGTTTTGTCAGTTGAGCAATGATGCACCACTCACTCGAGACAGTGCACTTGCTTGTAGTTTCAGGCGACAGGGTGATGGCCCAAGGCTAACACTTGTGCCCCCAGAGCAACAGGTTTCTGGGTTCAGTGCCTTCCTGTGTGGAGTTTGCATGTTCTCTCCCCCTGTTCTGCATGGGTTTCTGGTTTCCTTCCATTGGCAACGAAACATACACTGTGAACTGGTACTTGCCCAAAGATTCCAATGTTGAAATATTACACTGCAAGTCACTCACTTGGGGTTACACACAGTCGCAGCAACATCGTGCCCCGACTGCAAAAACTTGTTAGGACCCTTCTAAACAACAAGAGAATCGAGACTCGGTTCGACTTTCCTGGGTAAACGAGCACAATAATGATTATATATATTATGGCATAGTGAGATAGTTTTCTTCCCATTTTAAATCTCAGAGGTGGTAACCCCCCCCCCCCAGTCTAATTCCACCCCCCCCCCCCGCTCAAAGAGCTCCTGTGCCCCTCCAGCCCATGGGCCGCGGTTGCCGTTGCACCGCCTGCACACTCCTCGATAGCGAGGCCACTGAGCGACATCCCCGGGCAGGTGCTCTTCTGATTTCCGCGATAGGATTCAATCAAGTTTTTAGCCAGTTGTCACCAGCAATCCGTTGCGGGCGATGCATTACCTGTGGTGGAAACTCGAGATCGGCAATGGAGTTGGCCACGGCAAAGCATTTTGTGCTTGCCGTGGCGCAGCTGCTTGACATTGGGCAGTAAAATCATTGCCACGAATAATTCCATTGCGTGTTATGGCACCGTTCTGCTTTGCGGTTGCCACGTTGAAGCACTGGCCAGGTGGCTCGGTTGTACAGCGAGCGAGCGAGTGAGCGAGCGGCCCCTCGCCGCCCTGCGAGGAATTCACCTGGCAAGATGTTAACCAGGGGCGGAGCCAGGGGGGGTGACAGGTGTGACATTCTGCGTATAAGTGTACGACACTCGGTCTGGCGGACTCCGTGCAACTGCATTGTCAGAGCGTGTCGCCAACCGATGGCGTCTAGTTCAACAGCCTGACTCTCTAATCATTCTTGAAATTAACATTTGTTGAATGTCACTCCGGCCTGAAATCCTGGCTCCGCCCCTGATGTTAACTACCTTGCCTGATATACCGGAGGTCGTGGGTTCGATCCCAGGTGGTCGTGTGGCTTTTTCTCCAGGTCCTCCGATTTTGCCTCCACATTTTGGAATCAACGTACGAGTATTTTGCTCCTCTAAATTTCCACGTGATAAGCCACTTCACTGAGCTACCATTTGTGGCCAGGTAGTTTCTGAAAAAAGAGCTACGTGGCTAAGCAGGGGCCCTAGCTGGTAAACAAATACACGCGTTTATTTAAATGTTTAGACTCGCCCGCACCACAGCACCGCTAGCTTCGGGGGCTCTTAAAACGCGAGATGGGGCACCACTGAGCGGGAACATCGCTCTGCCTTGCCGTTACGGCAGACTGCACGGCACAGGCGGGGTGGGGTGGGGGGGTGTCGTGAGACCGCGGCGCGTAGAGGGGCATCGCGTTCCGTGTTCGTGCTCCGCCAGCGCTCACCCAGGCGATGGTGCGCGTGGCGGCCGCCCTGGGAGCCACGGCCTCGCCCGGCGCCGCCGGAGCCGAAGCGCCGAAGCCACCCGCCGAGCCCCGGTTCGACGCCATGGACGGAGGTGAGCTTGCGCGTCTCTCTCACCGTGTCTCTCTCTGGTCGTGTCTCTCTCTCACCATCTCCCTCTCACCGTGTCTCTCTCTCTCGTCGTGTCTCTTTCACCATCTCCCTCTCACCGTGTCTCTCTCACCGTGTCTCTCTCTGGTCGTGTCTCTCTCTCACCATCTCCCTCTCACCGTGTCTCTCTCTCTCTGGTCGTGTCTCTCTCTCACCATCTCCCTCTCACCGTGTCTCTTTCACCATCTCCCTCTCACCGTGTCTCTCTCTAGTCGTGTCTCTCTCACCGTGTATCTCTCACCGTGTCTCTCTCTCGTCGTGTCTCTCTCTAGTCGTGTCTCTCTCACCATTTCCCTCTCACCGTGTCTCTCTCTCGTCGTGTCCCTCCCACCGTGTCTCTCTCTAGTCGTGTCCCACCCTCTCACCATGTCTTTGTGTCCCACGCTCATTTTGTCCCTCTCAGTGTCTCTAGTCATGTCCCTCTCACCGCGTCCCTCTCAACGTGTCTCTCTCTCACCGCGTCGCCCTCTCTCGTCATTCCCCACCATCGTCGCTGTCCCGCCCAGTGAGGCCGGTGGAGCCGCGCGGGGGTGGCCCGAGTCTGGCTGAAGACGAGCGAATCCACACGGAGCTGCATCCATGGTACAACGAAGACTTCTACAGCTACACGGACGTGCGCTGGAAGCTCTTCCTGCGCAAAGAGGCATGGCTCGCTCCGTTCCCACGCCGGCTAGCTCCATCCTCGCTTGCTTCCAGTGGAACCGCTGGTCCAATGATGCCCCCCCCCCCACCTTTCAATTCATGAACTCCCAATAACGTGACAGAGGAGATACCGACGTGAAGTAGAGACGTGGCGAGAGCGGACAAAGGATAGAGGTGTGATGACATGAGAGACATACGCATGGGACGGACGCGTAACGAAATGAAATAAATTATTTGGTGATGCTGCTGCGGCTGCTGCGTTGGCAGTGGGGCACAAGCACAATTGACAATGACAACAAACTCAACACGTTCGTCAATATTTTAAAAAGGTGATGTTTTAGGCAATGGGCCTTGTGCTGTATGTGCTGTGTAGAATGGCCATCGCCCTTCCCGGCTGTTCTTCATTTATTTTTGCGATTTGTCATGTTGGTGACCCATGTCACTCTGACAAATGGAGCCGCATCCCTGGTGCTCCTGAGTTCCCCCATGGTTACACAAATAAAACGTGAACTTTGATCCGTGCCAAGATTTCTCGCAACGGCGATGGTGGCGGCTTTTGGCTCAGCCATCGAACAAAAAACGGTCACCGCATCGTCGCGCGGCGCTTTCAGATATGCGCTGCTTCCGCGGCCGTCTGGAATGCTCTTCCTTCTGATATTAGGAAGCCACTGGAGCTATATGCACTTTTAAATAATATAGATTGAACACTCATTTCTTGAGAACTGCTTTTTGTGTTTAGTTTGTTGTCCTTCCCTCGCACCTCTGATTTGCAAGGTTGGCTACGTACTGTGCGGAAGAAGTTCAACATACAATACATACAGAGACCCAGATACACCCATAGAGAACCACAGAGACCCAGAGATTAGCACGGTTGGCTACGTACGGTGCAAAAGAAGTTCAACATGCAGTACATACACAGAGACCCACAGAAACACAGATTATCACGGTTGGCTACGTACGGTGTGAAAAAAGTTCAACGCACATTCTTTATTGACAAGAGACTTTGCCCCCCCCCCCACCCCCCCACAGATCTTCTACCCCCAGGACAGCCTCAACAACCCAGCCGTGCTGAACCTGCTGGTTCAGCAGGTACCGTGATGAGCACCCCCCCCCCCCCCCGCCACTTCCCACTGCTCGCACGACGGCGATGATGACGATGCGGATCAGGGTCACGGTTCTCGTTTGTGAAACGCGGTGGTCTGGGTGGCTCGGGGGGTCAGAGCGCTGAGCTGCCACCGAGTGGCTTGTTCAGGGAATAGGTCACGGGGTCAATTCTTCGACGTGCTCACACGAACCTGAATTGGAAACGCGTGGGTTTTAGGTTATTTGGCCGGTATAAAAATGTCCACACGATAAGCCACTTTGTTGAGCTATCGTACGTGGCCAGGTTGCTTCTGAAAAAGAGCTAGTAGCGCGGGGGGGGGCTTGACCTGGTAAATAAAATAGTTTATCTATTTTTTTAAACATTGAATGCCACGGTCGCCGTCCCAGCATGGATGAAAAAGTAATTTTGCCTTTGTACAGTGTCCGATTGCGTGGCGATTTATGAGAGCACATTTTCCCTGCAGGTTGCATCAACGATTCTTCGCCATGATGCCATCTCGCTCTGTTAATCTCCCGTTATTCAGAAAGGTGGACTAATTAATTATTGGTTGACGTTCCATGCGTGGCCGGAAAGCCACTTTTTTTTACCCGCGTGTTTAAAGTGTAGGGAACTTGACGCACGCGAGGTCGAGACCGATGGCGCATCCGTGTGTTTCCCCAGATCGTGCACGACACCTTCTCCAACTCCTGCATGAGGATCACCAAGGAGGAGTGCCACAGGATGAGGATCCTGCTGGGTCGGTGGTCGTTTGGGCCCTACATTTGAGCCATATTTTATTCACGGTTTCTTTTTTAACCACAACGACGACGACGCAAATGCAATTTATAACGCGCGCGATATTTCACGCGGACGTGAATGACCGCGTACTCTGAAGGCGCCGCGGAAAGTTCGGTATCGCTCGAAAAGCCAGATGAGAGAGGTGGAGAGCCTTTTAGAAGTCGTTTTGTTTACAACGGCCAGCCTCATCAAGACTATCGTACTTGATTTGTAAATGTTGTGGGTTTAATCTTCAACACACCGGTGCGCTGAACTAGTAACGCATTTTTCTTAGTTTTTTCGGTAAAGTCACGTTGAAGAGAAACAACAAAATATATATAAAACAATAAAAAATTCTCACGACGTTTCGACCATAACTCCTGATGATGACCGTTTGAGTTATGGTCGAAACGTCGTGAGAATTTTTTTATTGTTTTATATATATTTTGTTATTTTGTTGTTTCTCTTCAACGTGACTTTACCGAAAAAACTAAGAATATGAATTACTGCAGTCACGAAAGCTTTAAATCAAAATTTAGTAACGCATTGGCGCATTTTGTTCACGTGACAAACCTTACTAATTAGCTGTGTCGGGTGGTGGCGAGCTTAACGACACGCTAATATTTTTACGCTCAACGCGTCGTCACGTGCCCGCCGACGACGGCGGTTTTGGCGCTGGCGGTGCTGGCGGTGCTGCCAGTGCTGGTGCCGGCGCCGGCGCTATTTGACTTTCTTTTTGTCACGCTGTGTTCAGACGAGTGCAAGGTGACGCCCAACACGCCCACCAAGGACGACACGGTGAAGAAGAGGATCGTGATGGCTGCACGGGACCAGTGGGATACCTACTTCTCCCGTCTCTTCCCCGCGGCGGTGAGCAGCGCCCCCCCCCCCCCATTCCTGGAGGAGCAGGGAGAAGAAGGGAAAAAATTTAAGTTGGGGGGGGGGGGGGGGCGAAAAACTCATCCGCATTTTTATTATAATTTCAACTCATTTGTAACACTGCGCCGCCACTGCACAGCGCTTGCTCGCTCTCGCAGAGAGAGAGAGAGGGGGGGACGACTCGGAGGCGTGAGGAGGACGAGGAACCATAGACGAGTGGCCCAGGCCGTGAACTGGCACCAAATTCCCCCCCGTCAAGCTCTGCGGTCCTCTATATACAGGGTGCTACAACAATTTTTTTAACACTTCTGAGAATTTGCAACAATGCCAAAAGAAATGTGCCTCCAGACTCTGGAGACCACCTTAGAGAAGGTTCTAGGCACGTGTTGACAATGATGGCGAACAACTGGAGACTTTGACTTGTTGAAGCTATCAACATACCTTTGGTATCATGTTACAGTGTGTTATCCGTTCCTTTTCCATTAAAAACGATAGTCCCATGTAAGTGTTAACATCTTTTTGAAGCACCCTATATTAAGGTGTAACCGGCCAATTAATGAGGGTTTTTTCGTGTGGGTGGCAACCGGAGCGCCCAAAGAAAACCCACGTGAGCGAGGGAGCAACACTGTATCCCATGCAGATGGAACAGGTAAGCCAGTGTACGGGCTCCTCCTCGACACCCACGCGAAGAGGAGTTTTACAGGATTTGTGTGATCCACAAACCCTCGCTGCCTCCACAGTGCCAGATCACACATGCATAGCCACCACCACCACCACAACCCCCCTGCCCTCCCCGCCGGCATTATCTCGGTCACCCCCTTCCAGTGTGGCTGTACCAGAGTGAGGAAGACGAATGAATGAAGAGTTGGGCTTTTTTTTTTCTCTCCCCACGCAGGGCCCGATCGGAATCGACATCCAGATGCTGGCCGTATCCCACAAGGGGATCAAGTTGGTGAAGATCGTTAAGCTGGCCGGGGCTAACACAATGTACATCAAGGTCTTAGCCCCTTACAGGTGAGCGGGGTGTGCTGGTCTAGACCAGGGGGTCGCCAAACACAACGACGAGAAGAACCACATTTGTTGTTTTCGATTTCGGTCGTAGTAGTAAAAAAAAACAACTCAATATTTCAAGAGGCCCAATGCACCGTGTGATGAATGCGAGATGGCGGTCCTTGAATAAATGACGTCACGAGGCAGTCCCTTAGTGAGCCGTAAGCAGCGCCGGAGCCGCAGGCTGCCGAGCCCTGGTCCAGCACAAGCTGCAACACTGCTCGGACAGGCCGAATCACCATGGTGTAGATGAGCAACTTTTTTTCCACTGCACAGCTGAACCATGCCGGGGCCGTGCCGAGCCATCCCCGGCGTGGCTCAGAAGGCTTCTGTGTTGTTTTTCCCGCTGCAGAAGCCAAGCAACAAATCTTGTCGTTTTCTTTCACGTCTCTACAATCACCACATCGCTGCATCAGCTGAGAATGACTGCAGGCTTCCAACGCTGATATAAAATTATAATAATAATAAGTTGTGGCAGTTTTCCAAATCGTTTCCTCATCCCAAGCCGCCGTGGTGCTCTTTGACCTCTCGCACAGCTATGCCGACATCCTCTATGTGACCATCGCCAACAAGGTCACCTTGGAGTTCGCGATGCGCAACGAGCAGATCACCATCTACTCGCCCAAAGCCAGCCAGATCAAGGAGCTCGTGGACTTCTACTGCTCCGAGCTCATGAGGGTGAGCTAGGCCTCGTCCCACTCCCAACAGCTAGGCCTCGGGCTTCACGCCCGGCCAGGCCGGGCAGGGCCGGGCAGGGCCGGGCAGCAGCTGTTTGCTACAACTTGAACTTGTAGCGTCCTTGTTAACCCACTGATTGGAAGATGAGGGCCTCCGTGAGAGATCGTGGAGGTTATTAGAAGATGTATGTGTACAATAATAGGTTTTTACCATTTATGGCACTAAAACAGTTGTTGTAAGATGTTAAAACACCAACAGAAACCCTTTACAAGGAATCATGTCTGCATTAACCACATGTACTTGTGGTGAACATGCAAACAAAACAAAAAACATGCTCTCGAGTGTGGGATCTCCAGGAGCTGCCCGTGGTGGATGCCCGTCCACCAGCAGTGGCGTGAGCAAGCCATTGCAGGGCTGCACCTTTTACTTCTCATGGGTTAGGGTTAGGGCTTCGACCGCCCACCGCCACCCCACCCAAGTGAGATGTTTCTTGTTGTTGTTCTCGTGCAGAACTCTGCGTACGTGATCGCGGTGAAGAGCTACTTCACCGACCAGAAAATCATGCTCAGCTTCAGGAAGGGAGACGTCATCAAACTTCAGACCGCGGCCGCCCCCATGCAGGAAGGTGGGTGCTGCCACCCCCACCACCCCCGCTCCCCCCCCCCCCCTCCGCAGGCTCCCATAGCTTTGTGATGCTTCCCCTGTGGAAATCAGTACGATACGATGTGGATTTATCGGGCAGATAATTTCGAGCTGGGCTGGAACACGATTGTTTAAGTGACGGATGACTCTGCCGGTTATCGCTTCGATTGCTCGGCTCGACGGACGACACGAGAAGAGTCGGCTGGAAAAGGTCTCGCCTCTGTTCCGACGCGTGCTGCTGGACGGGAGGTGATGGACGGGCGAGGCTTGGAGAGACGTCGTCGGTATAATTAGCTGCGGTCACAGCGGGCGTGGCTTGCAGGGGGTTTCCTGCCTTCAGGAGGCATTTTGATATTTTAAAAGGGGATTGAGTAATTGAACTCAAAATACATTTTTATTACATTTTTTTGTTGATCTATTGATTTTTTTTTAAAACATAAATGCAACAGCATTTTAGGACATTTGTGTCGAAATTCAAAATCCCATTAGGATTAAGGGGGCGGGGGGTGGTAAGGAGTGGGGGGGGAGTGTGGGGGTGTTAGAGGGAATCACAGAGGGAGAGCAGAGAGCTCAGCCCGGGGCCCAACACCAACGACGATCCCCAGGGACAGCCTCAGCAGCCAGGGCAGCACCACCGCATCCTGGGTACATGGTCGCGTTACTTTTATCCAATGGGGTGGGGGGAAAAAAAGTGCGCAAACGAGACACGAAAAACAGTAGACGAAATTAGGAGAGCAAAACAATGAAATGACGACCAGTGACCGTGTGGATATTCATTGAATCGCTGCCGGTGTTGGGGTGGCGGGGTAGTCGGAGGCGGTGGGTGAACTGTTGCCTGCACGGCTGCGAGAGAGACGTCCTCTCGCGCTGAACGGCCGCTCGGCTCGGCCGGGCTGGGCCCGCGCGATCGCTGTGCCCGCCCGTTTTGTTCCTCGGGACTGCTGGCCCCGCTCGTGCAGGAGCCAGGCACGGCTGCGTGCTCCGGAAAACCCTCAACTATTTCGAAGACGTCCACGGGGAGGCGAAGTGTGTCGGTGGGTTTGGTATTGGGGCGGGGTGCGCCGCACGCCCGTTCCCGTGTGCAGTGCTCGAGTGCCGTGGCATTTCCTGTTGTCGCCGATTTCTGCAACGACTCCTCTGTTTTCCCGCTTTGAACTCTTTTATCTTTGGCAACATTGTCGACTTTATTTCTTTGACCAGGTTCTCTCCTGGCAAAATAAAGTCAACCCCAGCGGCTATTGCGTACAACGACAATACAGCACTGCCTCCCGATATGAGACTGACACCTCAATATATATTGGCACCACACTGAAAAGGAAAGCAATTGGATAGCTCGTCACCGAGCCAAATTATACTGTCTCGACGGATTGATTATCACAGCTGTTCGGCGATTTCTTTTTCAATGTTTTTACGACGAGAAAACTCGAGCCCAGTAGAACATGCCGAAATGTTTCAGTGACCGGGGTACGTCTTTTATCTGAATTTTTATTTAAAGCTTTCGTGACTGCAGTAATTCATATTCTTAGCTCTTTTGGTAAATTCACGTTGAAGGGAAACAATAAAATAATAAAATATATATAAAACAATAAAAATTCTCACGACATCTGATGACGACCGTTTGTGTTATGGTCGAAACGTCGTGAGAATTTTTATTGCTTTATATATATTTTATTATTTTATTGTCTTTTATCTGATTTGATTAACAGTGCCTCGCCATCGTCAGAATGTCAACGGTCCGATGAGCATAAAGGAGGATGTGCGCATCTCCAATTAGCAAGGTTGGCTCCATACGCTGCGAAAGAAGTTCAATAACGTCAACATAGATGTAAAATTTAAGACAAACCACAGCAGTAAGTGCGACTGTGGCCATGCAAGCTAAACTATGGACTATTTAGCAGACCAACTGTTGTTTGTACTCCTTCAATGGAGGGGGGACAGTCAAACTCTATGAACTCTTTCTCTGTCTCGCCTCGTCATGGCCAGCAGCAGACCCTCGACATTTGCATTTAGCTCCTGAACCACATTGCCATTGTGCGCTAGAATAGAATAGCAGTGCCTCGCCATCGTCCATTGCATCGACGACGACTTTAATAATCTTGACTTAAAGCTTCCGTGACTGCAGGAATTCATATTCCTGCAGTCACGGGTGAGTGGGTAGGCAATTTGACTTTACCGAAAATCCCTAAGAATATGACTTTAATAATCTCTGGGCTGAGAAGGCAAAATAGGTATTCACAATATAGAGCGGTGTGCGACTCCAAATTAAGTGAATAGGAATAATAATTCACAACCTTTGGTCATTCCAGTGTCGGATAAAGATCTCCCCATGCTGTGTGGCTCATTGGAGTTGATTAGTTGACAGCCTGTGGTGGTAACCTTCAGCGCTGCTTTGCCACCACAGACATCACGATTTTTCCTTTTCCACAATCGATAAATCGTGAATAGTTTGCAGTCCCTACTCTCTCTCTCTTGGCGACTTGTCCAAACGCGCACGTGTGTTCACCGTCTGCGATTTTCTCATTGCGCCTCCTGCTACCCGCCTCGCAGATGGCAATGAGGCGGCAGTTGTCGTGCTGGTAGTTTCTTCCATTTGAGAAAAAAAAAATCCTCCTCTCCAGGTCAGGCCACGGCGCACTTACGTACAAAATAAAAATAAAAAAATACCCCTTGCATTTTGAAAGAGGGAAAATGTTTTGCAGATATTTGAGGTATTGGTTTTCCTCGCACTACTTTTGGTTTTCAAGTCGGACGCGGACTAACGGACAAAACACCCAGCAGCAAGTCCACAGCAGCTTGATTTCAGGCAATGTCCAGACGTGTATAGTACAGCCAACGCTCGTTTATCCCGAGAGCGAGGATTAAAGTGAGTGCACGGGTTAATTGAATGTAAGCAAGTTGGGGTACGAAAAAGGGGGTTTGCTTACGTGGAGTGCGTCGTCCGCCTGCGTCGTTTCTTAAAGCGCTCGGTTTGAACTTGCCGACGTCCTTGCGGTCACGTGGGCACCGAGTCACCGACCCGATACGAGTGAGGAGCAGCCTCTGGCACGCGGACAAATCACGTGGCTGAGCATGGGTGAAATCCGCAACCGTGGATAATCCACCGCGGATATTTTTTGTTTCCAACATTGCACTCCATTAACTTCATAGCTCGCCAAAAACCGCCTGGCGCCAGCCACACACTCTCTCGCAGGCGGGGTGGTGGAGTCTTTTCACCTGCACAGGGGTCGGCAACCTGCGGCTCCATAGCCGCACGCGGCTCTTTACGGACTGCCGTCGTCACGTAACGCGTCTACGGCACGTACCGAGATGCATTGCGGCTCTTGAATTGTTGAGGTTTGTACCTCTCGTTGTTTGTTATTTCGGTTGCCGACCCCTACACCTGAAGACCCATCGCCACGGCGACCCCTTGACCCTGTCGTCATCCGTGCCCCGCCGCCCCCCTCCCCCACCCCCCCCCCCTCCAGGCTGGAAGTTTGGCGTGGCGCACGGCCGCTCGGGCATCTTCCCGGCCGACTACGTGCAGCCGATCGCCCCGCCGGACTTTGCGATCTCGCAGCCGGAGCCGCGCCACGAGGAGAGCTGGACACCCCCGCCCATGCACGTGGCGCAGTCGGGCGCCGTGGCCGTCGCCATCGCGTCGGCCCCGGCCGCGACGGCGATCAGCCAGAGGGCAGAGAGCTCCAGCAGTCGCTCGAGGGTAAGAGTCGGGGGGGGGGGGGGGGCGGCGCTATCGGGCAGCAGTGTTGACCCTTTCACGACCGGGTCGATCCCCGTCCATTGTTTGAGACTCGTCGATGTTCTCCTGCTGTGCTGATTGTTTCACGCTGCTGCCCAATGTAGATTTCAAACAGGCTGTTAGGGCAAGTGCTGTTAGCCAGGGCCTTTAAAGCCTGAAGCACGTGCAAACATGCACACGTGATATGCCTGCTTGCTGCTGCCATCTAGAGACAACATCTGGAAAATAACGAAAATTAAAGAACAAAAATTGTATTTTACCAGGTAAGGCTCATTGAACTGTACAGCTTTTTTTGAGAAACGACCTGGCTGCAATCATGATAGCTCAACGAAGTGGCATATCACGTGGAAATGTATAGCCGCCAAATACTCCAAACGCACGTTGATTCGAAAAATCCATGCGACCACGGGGAGAACATGCAAACTCCAAATATACAGCAGGTGCCATGGTCGGGATCAACCCCACGACCTCCTGTATACCTGACGCGCTTGCGTGCGGGGATGGAATTCCTTTCCAGCTCAGACCCCGCCTGCTTGCCCTTCGCCACGTATATAACCTCTTGTCATGGCTCGTTGTGTTCTTCCTGATTCGGCAGTTCCACTGCTGGATTATTTTTTCTGCCCGAGGACGACCGCTTGTGTTGCGATCGAAACGTCGTGATATATTTTATTGTATTTTTCTACCTACGTGACTTTACCGAAAGAACCAAAGAGTACAGACGAGGTAGTGAACATCTCACAGCCACCGTGGTGCCCCTTGACATTGCACACAAGGGTCATGGCAGCATTCCCGCCGAACGTTTTTTTGCCAAAAATATAAATTAAGTTTATAGAGTTTATTGTAAACAGTGACTGGTCGCAGGGTAGATTTACTGTGAAAGAAAAAAAAACGCATGGCTGTGAAAGGGTTCATTCTTTTAAATTATTTATTGACAAAAATATTAGTCGATGGAGCGTTCATTATTTTAATCAGTGGCGATCATGAAGGGAACTAAAATCATTTCGCATGAGCATAACTTTTCTCACCGGAGACCAGAGCACGGCTACAAGGAGACGAGGTTAACCCTGCTCAATGAAGATGCACACTTAGGATAATTTGGTGACGTTATTAAATAGATTTGCACATTGGCTGAGCTGATCATATTTTGGCGGGGGGGAACAACTCCGTGCCCCTCGCACCAAGCTTCGATAACTAAGAAAGTGTTGCACATGTTTGACTTCTTGAGTCAACTCAACTTAAGAGTGTCACTAAATGAAATCCACAGACCGAGACCCACTCGTGAGCCTTCCCGGCCTTCATAGGTGCACGGTAATGCCCCTTACCCACGCAGTCTGTATGGCTATACGGGGGATCTTTGCCTTCGTGTGCGCCCACAGAGCAGTGCCCCAGAGTCCGAGGAGAACCCCTACATGGAAGATCTGGTGGAGACAAACCCTCACATCATGGTGGACTTTGCCAAGAGGCACTTCAGGTGATGCTGCGTTATGTAACGTGTTTAAACCGTCTATCGGTCCCATCATTGGATGAAGGCCTCCCCACGTCATGTCACTCATGGGGATTGTTTGACCATACTTCGCCGTGTTTGTATGTATGCATGTTGAAGTTCTTTCGCAGCGTACGTAGCTAACCGTACTAATCGGAGGTGCGGGGAAGGAAAACAAACTATACACAAAAAGTGGTTCTAAAGAAATTCGTTTTCAAATCGGGCACGGTCAGTGTGGCTTGGTTGGGGGGGATGCCCAGGAATGGTTTGGATATCACCTGCCACTAATGTTAACTGTTGCTGTGAATTGAACTCATGTAGTTGGGTTAATGGTACGGTGCCAACTAAATTGACTCACGTGGTCGTAAAAACACTTAATAAGTTAGAAAGAAGCTGAATGTAAACATTCGAGATTAGATGGCAGTAATAACACAAAGTGTGAAGGACCACATTTTCTGTCAAGGATGAGGCCTATCAGACGTTATTGTATTAATGCTAAATACATGGACGTTGGGAAGTATGGAATATTTCTATAATCTCCGTGCTTATTTATTTACGAATGCCATCTCTGTTAGTCGTTCTACTCATGCGTATTTGTGACCTCTGTGGTGAAGCTACTCTACTCTCTGTGCTATTGACATTGGTTTGATTGTCCTCCCGGTTACATTTGCAATACTATCGTGTCCATCTTCGTCTGCCTATCTCTGTTTCTTTAACCTTCCACTTGATACTAATCTTTAAAGATGTCTCCGAGTTTTCCCCATCATGCCCAGTAATGTATCCAGAAGATTTCAGTTTCCATCATTCTATTAAATATTCACGACGTACAATTATAATTCTGAGGGAGAATTCTATTTTGGGTGAGACACAATGTAGGCTTGACACAAATTGTAAACATAACAACAATAACATACTTGTCACCCCATACGGTTTACCCGTATTCTTGTGCAGGGAAATTGAGTTTTTAGGTCCATATGGCGTACAGTCGTTTCAATACCGGCAATTGTTTTTTTTATTTGTTTGTGTTTCTCCATTGTGATGGGACTTTTAGGATGAACGTTGAGATTTATAAGGGCACGGGGTGACCAATAAGGTTGAATTGGTCTGTAATAAGGTAGGGCACTGATAAGGGGTTGACAGGTATGTAGTAGTAATAATAATGATTGGATCTGTGCGAGATTTTCCATTGAACAACCGGTGGACCTGTGGCCACCACAAACTCGAAACTTCCATCTTTTGAAAGGGCCGACTCCAGCCGCTCACTCGCTGTGGATTTGTTCGGGTGACCTTTTGACCCCCCACAGGAAGCCCTTCAACAAGAAGAGCAGAAAGGGCCATGAGTCCATGTCTCCGGCAGACATGGTGGTGTTCAGCAGGGTGAGGCCACGCACACCACGGACTCGCACCCACCGTACCTTCTCAGACACACAGAGGAGGTCACGGGTGAGTCCAGGACTGCCCAAAGGGAGGGTGGTGGTGGTGGAAGAGGTGTGTGGCCTTAAGGGGGCAATTTCTGCAGGAATCTCTGTTTAGCCCTAGGTGAGTGACTCACCAAATGAGTGACTGATGTTAATTCTATTAATGTTGTTGACATGAGATATCCTCACGAACGATGCACTCGTTACCTGCGTCGTTTGCAATCTGTCGAGTGCTGCTCATAATCTGAAATTTGAAAAAAACAATTACCACGATGCCGAGTTTAAAATTCATTATAAATAAATTGCCCCTGCATGATTACAGCCGGGCCAGCATCGCTCTTGGAACCGGCATGAAAGCCCTGAAGGACGTAAAAAAACGTCCCAATAAATGTGCTGCGGCGAACACACCCGGCGGTAGCTCTCTGCGTCCTCGCGGGTTTTTTATTTATTTTAACACCCTACTTTAGAAAATGAATCTCGAGGGAAATCCCCCGTGCGTGTTCCGCAGAACCCGATCCAGGATTCACTCATCGACATCAAGGACAGCAACCTCAACAAGCAGGCGGTGGAATCCTTTCAGAGTGAGTGGTTGACCGGTAACGGAACGGAAACCCAGGGCTTGAGTTCGAAAAAAATGTGCCCACGTTTATGTTGACGGTGTGTA
The DNA here is from genome assembly GCF_048934315.1 of Petromyzon marinus. Lineage (NCBI taxonomy): Eukaryota > Metazoa > Chordata > Hyperoartia > Petromyzontiformes > Petromyzontidae > Petromyzon > Petromyzon marinus. Next base: position 21,504,866 of record NC_133703.1, on the reverse strand, counting down.
ACGTGCGTCCCAACGTTAAGTAATCGTGCCCGCACATTGCCTCAATAAAAAAAATATATTTTAAAAAACGTATCCACGCTTTTGTTTACCTCCCTTCATCCAGCAGTGCACTGACAATGTCCTATACATCATAACATTTCAAAAGATATAACAAAAATAAATAACGCCGTCACGATGAGAACATATTGCGTCGTCGCTCCGTTGGTGTCGCACGCAGCGCTTCATTTTATCGCTGTTGGTGAGATGTGTGCTTAGCTTGCGCTGTGCGTGTGTACCTCTACCCCACGCACAGCCATCATGAGGTTCATGGGAGACTTGCCGCCCAAGGGATCCGACGCGGAGTGTGTGTACAGCCTGCTGCGGGTGAGTTTTTGCGCGATCACCGGGACAGTGACGTGCCATTGCGGCGACACATTTTGCCCAGCCGTTGTTGCAGAGGTCTCCGGTTCGAATCCAGCGGCTGCCCTTTTTCTTCGAGTGTGTTCCCCTCGTTTAGATGTTTTGACGTGCGTCTTGATTTTATTGGTAGGACTACCTTCGCTTAATTTATACAGTAAAGTATTGCGATGGCCCCTTTCGTGGGAGAGAGTTTTTACTCAAAAATTTGATGGAATGGAATGGAAAAAATGAATGCCACTACGGGCCGCCTGCCTCTCTCACGATTGTCGCCCAATAACCCCCCGAACGTCGTCCGCGAGAGTTGGCCATCGTGGCTACAAATTTGACAATTTTTGAAAATGACACCGCAAAGGATTCATTTTGGATTACACGCAGCAGCAGCAATCATCACCCCCCTACTGGCAGATTAATGCTCGCTTGCAGGCCAGGTGCTGAGTCACGTTGTTGCCGCACAGGGACAGCTGCTACTGCGGGGTTGTGCTCCTTCAAACGTGTTGAGTTTTAACTGTGCAGAGCGTTGAGTGCGAACTTCCTCGTGCACCCGACTTTTCACTCCTTCATGGAATTGACCAAAGATCGCAATGGCAGGATTCTCCTGAAAAGTATTCTTCAATCTCGGAGAGGCTTCCCCCCCCCCCTCCTCGGGTAAATAAAGCGCATTTTGACTATTTACTGTTGTTGTGCACGCACAGACTTGGGTTAACGTGGCGCGCGTGCGTTGTGTGCCCTGGCAGTATGGGCATCAGGACGTGTTGAAGGATGAGATCTACTGCCAAGTCATCAAGCAGGTCACCAACAACCAAAGCAACAAGCCGTAAGACGCACGCACGCACGCCGAGACGCGCGTATCCCCAAACCCCTTGCGCGACACCTCGCACGGGCGAAACGCCGACTCTCTCGGACGTGAGGAAACCGAAAGGAGTTGGAGCGTTTCGGGGGGAAAAAAAAAGTGCCCAAAAAGTAGGGGGCAAATAGATAACGACGCATCGAATCGTCACTTAATACAGTTTGTTATTTCATAATTCTTGTTCGTTTGGATTGACAGAGTGCCCCGTGCATGTTGTACGTATGTTGAACTTCTTTCGCGCCGTACGTGCTAATCGGAGTGTCCGAACGCGGTCGTCGTTTGCCGCCGGTGACGACCCCCTTTGGGCGTCCGTGCAGGGACAGCGCCCAGAAGGGCTGGCGGCTGCTCTACATCCTCACGCCGTACTTCAAGTGCACGGACGTCCTCAAGCCGTACTTGATCTCGTATCTCCACGGCCTGGCCAGCAAGCCCTCCCCCTTCCAAGGTACGCCGCAAGCCCGCCATGCATGCGGGGGGAGCAGGGAGGCAGGGGGGGGGGGGGTCGCTCCATGCCAATGGATCCCCATTGACAGTGCAGCACCCTGCCGGAAGGGGTCGCCGCAGTGGCAAAATGTGAACTCCCTCGCCTGGTATCCAGGAGGTCGTGGGTTCGATCCAGATCCGGACGCCTGCATATTTAGAGTTTGCATGTCTCTCTCCCTCTCCCCGTGATCGTGTGGATTTATATCCTGGTCCTCTGGTTTTTCCTTCCACATTTAGAATCGTAGAATCAACATCACCCGTTTGGAGTGTTTGGCTACTATACATTTCCATGTGATAAGCCACTTTGTTGAGCTTTCATTTGTAGCCAAGTTCACTTCTGAAAAGGAGCTATACAGCTCAGTGGACCTTAACCTGCTAAATAAAAACTACTTTCGTTGTTAATTGACTCATTACTCTTGTCTCGTCACGGTCGGTTGTGCCGAGGTCCCTGGTGGGGGGGGGGGGGTGTCGGGAAAGCATCACGCACATTGTACGGATTATGTAACTCTTTCAAATGCTTGCTTGATAGGAAGCTGACCGGGGTAGCTGCCAGGGTAAATACGTTTCATATCAATTTTGATTTAAAGCTTTCGTGACTGCAGGGATTCATATTCTTGGTTCTTTCGGTAAAGTCACATAGAAGGGAAACAATAAAATAATCAAAATATTATATTTTTAGAAGGGAAACAATAAATAATATTTTTATTATTTTATTGTTTCCCTTCTACCTGACTTTACCGAAAGAACCAAGAATACGTTTCATATAGTCGTCTTTTTTTGCTCAGCCCTTTGCGTGCCCGCGTGTTGCCACACGTGTGCCCACGAGTGCCCGTGGTGATCCCCATGTGCGTCTTCGTGTGCCCCCCGTGTGCCCGCGCAGGAATGGCCAAGGTGTGCGAGGAGCAGCTCCAGCAGACGCTGCTGTGCGGCGGGCGGCGCAGCGTGCCCAGCGAGGTGGAGCTCGTCGCCATGATGGTACGACGACGACGGCGGCTCAGGAGGAGGAGGGAGGATCGCGATTGCGAGAGTCCCCGGCCACTCGGGTCTCACCTGAGTGGTTCCGTTTTCCTGATGCCTCTTTAATGGGGCCGAGATGGTTTTGTCTGGACGCAATTGCTAATTCGGCTCGAGTCTTGTCATCTTGTCATCTTGATGCAGCGGTGGGGGTTTTAGGGTTCATCGTCACAAACCGAGTGGTTGGTGATCGGCGTTTTCTTTTCCAGTCGGGAAGGAACTCAAAGAGGCAGCTCTTCAACCTGCCCGGTGGCATCGACAGGTTCTTCAAAGTGAAGACTTCAACGGTGAGCCCCGCAACACTACTCACGCACGCGGCCCTTCCCTGTGCCTACGGCCGGACGAAGAGCGACTTACGAGTAGGCGTCCAGGTCACATGGCCGGGGGACGTGGCTTTAGCTGATGTGCGGACGGTTGCTTCAGTGGTTCACTATCTGGGCTCCTGTGGAGACCCATAGACTCACAGAGACCTATTGGCTATCACAGAGACCCACAAACCTGCATAGAGACCCACAGAGACACCCATAGGCTCACATACAGACTGACAGGGTTTCCGAGGGAGACATTAAATCCCACAGGTTTTTCAGTGGGATCGGCGATCAGGCGCCTCCTCGGAATATTGGTGTTCGCTCCAGATCTGTCATCGCCATTTACCGGAGGCGCTGAAGCCGAAGCCTATGAGGAGCTGGTGCTGTGTTCGTGAGCGGTCGGGCGCGAGCGGCACCCCACGTCTTTGTGGGGCGCGGCTAGAGCTGGTGCTGCTGGTGCTGCTGGTGCTGCTGGTGCTGCTGGTGCTGCTGGTGCTGCTGGTGCTGCTGGTGCTGCTGGCGCTGCTGGCGCTGCTGGCGCTGCTGGCGCTGCTGGCGCTGCTGGCGCTGCTGGCGCTGCTGGCGCTGCTGGCGCTGCTGGCGCTGCTGGCGCTGCTGGCGCTGCTGGCGCTGCTGGCGCTGCTGGCGCTGCTGGCGCTGCTGGCGCTGCTGGCGCTGCTGGTGCTGCTGGCGCTGCTGGTGCTGCTGGCGCTGCGTGCGCCATCACGGCGGGGGAAGCTGCCAGAGGTCGCCGGCTCGCGTACTGCAGGTCGCGTGTGGCGGGGCATGAAGTGTGCGCGCTCCCACCTATGTCAAGACGTCGAGGGCAGCGTGGAAGAGGAGGAGGGGGGATGTGGCGGCTCGCCGGAGCTTCCTTTAACGGAGGCCCCTTATGCCAGCAGTGGCGCGCGCAAGCAAGCAATTGCAGGGCTGCACCTTTACCGTTTAAACTGGCCGAGCACGATTTTACCACCACGGCTAGAGGGGGGGGGCATGGGGCCAGTGGGCACGGAGGAAGCGGTGCTGGGCCGTGAGCCGCGAGTCGGTGTCGTGGGACGCAGGTGGCCCTGGACGTGCTCATGGAGCTGTGCAAGGAGATGGAGCTTAGCAACCCTCAAGCGGCGCAAGAGTACGCCATCATCGCCCTGTGCAACAGCGGTGAGAAGTCCCCACAATGCCCCCCAACGCCCCCCAGTCCCCCCGATCCCCACACCCCCCGCGGCTCATCCCATCCGACTTGATGTGGGGGTGGCGACAAACGAATCCTTTTGTTCGTCATTATCCACGCATTTTACTCCTTTTATCCGTAATGGACGTCATTGGTCACGATCACTCCACCGCTGGATGAAGGCCTCCCCCCACCCCCCAAGCCCTCGCCACCTCTCGCCGGGGGGCAGCGTTCTGTCGCGGGCGCCCTTCGTCGTTGGCGTCGACTGCCGGAGCCATCCATTTGCCCCTCTTGAGCGACGCGCGCCGCCCCAGCAAACCTTTAGGCTCCTTAACAGTCGTCAGTATCGGTTGTCTCGTCCGACTTCAACCGCTCCGCTCGTGGCCCGCGGACAGGTTCCTTCAAGAAGCCGCTGCTCAAGCGCGAGTACGTGATGGACGTGGTGGCCGAGGCGGAGAAGATCGACCCGGCCTTCAGCTTCTGGATCAAGCGTGTGGTCTGGGGCCAGCCGCTGGTGCTGTCCAACAGCCTCTACATCACGATGCACTTCAACCAGGTGTGGCGGGAGACCCGGCCACGCACCACACGCTCGCAGGCCTGGACGCTCGCCCATGGGTGGGGCTATGGGGAAGGTTGGGGGCGGGGTTATTAGGAAGGGTAGTGGGGTTATTAGGAAGGGTGGGGGGCTATGGGGCAGCTTGGGGGCGGGGTTATGAGGAAGGGTGGGGGGGGCTATAGGGAAGGGGTGGGGGGGGCAGTGAAGAAGGGTGGGGGCCTCACCCCGTTTCAGCCCTTGCCAACCGCCCTGTTCCGCGTCGTTGTGCCACTGTCTGCCTCCAGGTGCGCCGCGACTTCACGATGGGCCACCTGCTGGCGCTGCCTTCGGGCCGGCCTACGGAGCAGCATCTGAGCATGGTGGCGCGCATGGCCGCGCTGCAACACCGTGCCAAGGAGGACCGGCAGCCCCCGAGCCAGTGAGTGCCCCCCCCCCTGCCCTCCGCCACCTGCGCGGTCGGAGCGGGGGCTCGTCCGAGTCGGCACGATCGCTCGTCGCTGACGGCCGCATGTTGCGCTCCTGCAGGAAGGACATGGAGTCCTACATCCCAACCATCTGGTTCCGGTTGCAGTCTCTGTCCAACTGGCAGAGCCTCATCTCGCAGCAGCTCAATGACGTGCACGGCATGAGTGCCCTTCAGGCCCGGACCACCTTCCTAGGTGAGTGGAGATCCCTCCAGATGGCACTAGACCAGAGGGTGAGCAACTAACAGATCACACTAGACTGGGTGGGCGAGTGGGTCTCCTCGACATTTCACGATACCGTCTAGGTGAGCGAGTGTTCACTGGATTGCACTTGACTGAAGGGCGAGTCTCCGCCACTTTACAGGAGACTGTGTAGGCAAGCAGCCTATAGGTTACGCTGCATTGGTGGAAAGTTATTCTCCAGATTTCACTCGACTGGGTGGGTGCGAAACTTCCCGATTACGTTCGACTAGAGGGTATCCTCGGATTTCGCGAGGCAGGACGAGCGAGCCTCCTCCAGACAAGACTGGTTACGTTGTGTGGTTTTTTGTCCGACGTTGTGAATGGCCAGGTAGCGTCACGAATGTTAGACGAGCCATACTGGCTCCATCCAGGCAATCTTGAAAAGGTATCAAAAGCCGGTACGATTTCTGAATCCAATGAGAAGTGTCGGTACGTTCCTGTGCCAACAATCAGTTAAGCAATTTAAACCTTATGGCGGTACCCCGGGGTACCATAGCACATCCGGCTCTCGCATAATATCCGTGATGCAGTCATTTTTAGTCCGATGGTCGGCGATGCGGCAATCGACTCATCTCGACGAGCTGTACACGATGCACCATCGTGGTGCGTACAAGCGTTCAGGGGTTCAGCGCAATAGTCCTCGCTGCGTTTCGACATCGTGGAGTAGCACCGATTTCTGATTGATTGGTACCCAAGTCGTGGAGTTAAGTACACCCCTGGGAAAAATAGTGTCCCAGAAATAAAATATTTAATTGCCTCGGCCATTTTGTATTATTTGGTACCCCAGGGTACCGCCATAAGGATCAATTCCTAAAAAGCATTTAAGTTAGTGCTGCTGCCCCCCCCCCACAATAGCTTGCAGGTTTTAAACCGTAATGTGATTCCAAAGCCAGTATTGTGAATGCCATGTGTGAAGTTTGACCAAAAGTGGCACCGCTTATTGCGTGCCTTCTCTTCGACTCGGCCCTCCAACAACACCGAGTGCTTGTCCCTCCCCGCCCGTCTCTCTCCTTCTGCTCCTCCCTCTGCTCGCCATCCGCCCGCAGAAAAGATGAGCACCCTACCCCTGTTCGGCTCCAACTTCTTCAACGTGAAGGGCAGCGGAATCCCCCCGTGCCTGGGGGCCGTGAACCTCAAGGGGCTGCAATTCGTCAAAATCGAGAACGCGGTGCGTGCCCTCCTGGGTCACGACACGCGACCTCGGCCGCCGCGGCGCCAGCGTAGCATGGCCGTGTGGCCTCGTGTGTTTTGGGGGAGGGGGCAAGAGTGCCGTGCAACATCTGCTATGGGGTGTTGTCACATTTACTTAATCCCCTCCACACCTTCCAGCTGCGTTTTCGTGTCCGGTTGATGCTTTGATGTCAGTATATTCCTATAGTTCGAGGTACAATGATTTACCCACGCCAACCTAAACCCCACGCCCCCCGCCCCCTCCTCCCCAAACTGCCGTCGCCTGCTTCGTGATTCGATAGATTTGCTTCCATAACGCCTCTAGATTTCATTCAAAATTTAAGCTATGTCTCGCGCGGCTCTGCAATGGGTCAGGTGACCACGTTGTTACATGGTGCATATACGACTCCCAAGTATCAATTGTCATACACGCACGATTCAGTACGTATATCGCAAGCACAACAATATCAGTCAACGATTCATTACATCGTTGCACCTTTAGCTGCTACGTATTTGTCAGTTTGGCCCAAGCGCTGCCATGAGTTTGTGCAGGACCGCAGACGATGATTGTCTCCTCTTTTGCTTCGCCAGGAGCCCTTCAACATCATGCACCTGCGAGACATGAACTCCGTCAAGGCCCTGCCGCCGACCAAGTCCATGAGTCCGCAGCTCGAGATCATATCGGGGAACCAGAGCTCCCGCAAGACGACCGTCTTGGATGTCCAGCATGTAAGGGCCAACCGCGGAGCCGACAGCCATTCGTAACCGGACACGATGGGAACACACGTGCGGGTGGTTCACGAGTAGTGGCTGCGGGCGCACAAAGGCGCGCGCTGGTCACAAACCAGCGGCAAGGCACGACTCCCGTCACACGCGTGGCGTCACGAGGCGTCACGTGGCGTGGCGTCGCGTGGCGTCACGTGGCGTGGCGTCGCGTGGCGTCACGTGGCTGGCCGCCGCGTTGCACGAGCCTTCGAGTTGGCGGTCAAGACGAGGCTGAGAGCATTGTACATTCAACGTGGTGGTCTCGTGACACGCACTCAAGAATCTACGGCACCGAAACCCAGGGGGGGTCTCGGCGCTCAGGGTATGGCCACAGCCGCCCCTGGCGAGGCTGTCAATCGTCACAGCCGCTCTCCCTGCTGTGCCCGTGACTTGTCCACATTCGTTCCTCATGGAATTACGAAGCTATGTTTCATCGTTTGTCCAATCCGCAAAGTGACTGTGCAAAAGCGTTCACGAGGGGGCCCGAGTGGCTCAGGAGGTAACAGCACGGAGCTTGCACCCACTGCTGGACGTTCCTGAGTGCAATTGCGAGCAGCTGTCTGTGATTATATTGGATTCACAAGTTTAGCGAGTTGTTCTCAGTTCTTTGTCTGCAAAGAAAAAACAATAATCGTGTAAAAAGTGTTAAATAAGTTTTGAGAAAAAAAAAGTTTGGTGCAGTGTGTGTAGGCAATTGCTCCCCTAGTGTAGGTAAAAATAGGTCAATTAAAGGGATTTCAGAAGTGGTTCGGTGATATCACCTTCCTCGGACACCTCTTACCTGGGAGGAAGAGATTTTGCCATTTGCCACTCAAGTGGTGGTGGTGACACCACGGGCTGGCCTGTACAGTGTCGTTATAGCGCTCGGCAATCCAGGAAAGTCTCACCATGTCAAGACACCTTTTCAGGAGGGTCCTGCCAAGTTTTCGCATGAGTGGGTGATGTTACTTATATGTAAAGCCCCAAGCGAGTACCTTGTAGGAATATTTTGCAGCATTGGGATGTTTGGTCAATACCACTACCATTGTTTTTTTAACTATGGGAGTAAAACTGAGAACGCAATGTCAACCCATGCGGAACAGGGGAAGATAACTTACAAACTCCACGGAGAAAGGCACCCGAGTCAGGGATCGAACCCAGGCCCCTTCTTATTGGGTTGTTATTCTTTCTCCACCCCCGCTGACGTGCCCGCTTTCGGTTCCGTGTGCCCGTAGGCGTTGGAGATGTGCCACAACATGAGCATGCACATGGAAACCATGATGGGGCCACGGAGCTGAGGCGGCGCCTGACCTCGCTGCCGGCGCTTCCTCGGAGCGACAGCCCCGCGACAGCGCTAGCAGCAGCTGTGGCGGCCACATGTGACACACCACGAGACGGTCCACGTGAGAGCACAGGATATCCCACGACAGCCTCTGCCTGGCCATTTGAGAGCCCGTTAAAAATCGATAGCCCACACGCAACAGTACGTGGACAGTCCTCGACAGCCCATGTGAGAGCCTATGGCACCTCATGACGGTCCATGACATATGAGTTATTAGATGTGACAACCCATGTAATAGTCCCAAGACATCTCATCATAGCCCACCACATATCAATGTGTTATACCACGTGACGGCCTAGAACATTGTGCGACAGCCAATATGACATCCCACTTGATAGCCCCGCCGAATGGCCCAGTATTTCTCTGGTGCCAGCTCGTGGATGGCCTTTTTGCTAACAACACTCCCGCTCAGGCCCGAAGGGTCAGACCACATGTACGTTGTACTGTGGGGGCGGCTAGCAGGAGGGGAAAACACTTACTCCGTTTTTTGTTCCAACAGCTGCTTTCGTTCCAACAACCCGAGTTCCCACTGGTACGACCTGCATTGCATTCCCTGATAGCGCACCGACCTGCTCTCAACCCATGAAAATGTTAGAATGTTGCGAACTTCCATTCCAGACGACTCCACGAAAAGTCATTAAGACACAAACCGAATTCATAACCAGGGTCACAATGAATGCAATGGGCTGTTAAGCCCCAGAGTCCACTGTTTTAAACGCACTGGGCAACGCTATAGTGAGTGATATGTACATAATGCTGTAGTGATATTAGATAAACTGTGGAGATACTCCAAAAAAAGTTTCGTGTGGGATTTGGGACTTGCTCAGGGCCACCCCCACCGTTCCTATTGGTCCGTAGCTTCACCAGCTGCTGCCTGCGATCACTGCAGATTACACGTGGGCATCTTCTGCAGCCAAAACAAATGGGATGTTAATTTTGTAAAACTTTTCGAAATATTGTAAATCGATTCCGTTGTACTTCTGAGCACTGACTAGATTCACGCATGAAGCGCCGACACTTAATTAGATAATGTGCCAATTAAAATACTCTGCGTCAGCTATGTGACCTTGTTAACTGTGGGGAGGGGGGGGCCAGAACACAGCCACTGTTAAACTCTAAACATGTTATTTGTTAAAAAGCATGAGTAACGGTGTACTGTCCTTGTCCATCGCGTGTTCCGCTGCACTTACTTCCCCCCCACTGATGCATAAGAGGGAAGGCGGTGACGCTCGTCGGTACCAAAACCTTGTTTTGGTACCGACATTTATTTCACTATTACGAGAATGTAGACCCTGGGGGAACTCGGCCCCCTCGAGAACCCTCTCCTGACCAGCACTACGGCTGGTGCGCGTAGAATCGATGTTAATTGTGCATAGCAGCCGCAGATTTTCAATGTAATCGCGGGTATATTTTGTAGTCAAATCACAATTGTAGAACGATTAAGCAAACGGTCCAACGGGGAATCTGTATATGCCCAAGATATTTTATCCGAATCTACTTCAGCCGCATACCCCTCTCTTAACCGTTGCCTTTCATTAACTCTGCGATGTACGTAAATGTTCTTGACGAGACTGCCGCCGCCCGCGATCAAGACTCGCAAACAGCCCTTGGCAAAAGGAAAGGAAATCTGAATGCAGTTTTTTTAAACTGTGACATCCACAGTCAAAAACAATCGCTGAGCACAGACGTCAACTCTACCTCCTCCTCCTCCCTTCTAACGTGAAAATTAAGTCGATTCGAAAGCGTTAACGTTTCCCGATTGTCTTTTTCTCTCTCCGCATTAATTGAATAACAATTTCGTCACGTGTAGCTTTACTTGGAAATAAAATTGTTTTCACCGTGTGCGGACTCCGGAATGCATTGGCTCAAGATTATGTAAAGGATTCCAGAAATGCTTGTCATGTCTCTGAGCGCTACACTGCGGCGGGGGAGCTTTGTCAATCCCTCCAAAAATGCCGCATGTATACATTGTATCTGTCCCATTGATTTTCCCAAACAACATTTTTACTGAAATAAATGGCAGTTCAAATAAAGTGGTGAATGGCAAAACCCAGTGCCATTCTATCCCCAAGTATTGGCTTTGCAGGTACGTGGGGAGAGTAGTAATAGTAATTAAAAAGAAAGGATACTTCTCAACCGCCTTTCACCCAGAGATCACAAGTCGCTGTACAGCACACGCAGGTTCACAGCAAATGCAATGCAACCCCAAAACAAAGGATTCAAGAGATTTTTTTAAAAAGCCCTTAATATAAGCGCGTCTCAAGGCGCGATGTGAATAGTTGACATCCGTGTCAATCCACTGCTGGATGAGCCCTACCCCCCCCCCCCCCCACGCCGTGTTGGTTGTGGGGGGCTCATCCGGCACTCACGCGTTTCCATCCACATTGTAAACGACGCCATGCGAACACGAGAACAGCAGTCGACAAAGACGACGACGTCGCCGCCGCAGTGAAGAAACCCTGTATTCGTAAAATGCGTCAGCATATAATAAAGTCTTTCGAAAAACACATTTTTTTACGAGGTTGCCAAGAGGAATAAAATAATGACACTACTTACGAAGGACTCTTATTAAATACATTTGGTTCAACTCTGTTTCCAGCACAGCAGTTAACCGGTCAATTTGGCCAAAACGCACACGGAACTGTGTCACCATCAGTTTTCCTTAAGTTAACCTTATCCAGATTAAAACGTTAATTTATCCGATTTAAAAAAAAAAATCTTTATCCGTTTTTAATCTTAAAAAATATAATTTAAGCGGCAATCTTTAGCAGCTAAGTACATTCCATTTGGCACTTGCAATTTTTATTTTATTTCATAGCTGTGCAGCAAACAGTGCTTTTCGTGACGTGTATATAAAATGTCAAAAGGAGTTTCAAAAATACACGACGCAAGGCATGGGCTGAGGGCCACGGTGACCTATGGGGGACTCTGACACCGTGAACAGCCGCAGCGTACGGCAAGCAGCACTGGCCTCCTGTCACAGACCAGTCCATAATAACAATTGCAATATACCTATCCACCAAAGCTTCACAGAGTCCCAAGAGCCCTTTTTTTTTGTTTGTTTGGAACAGTTTCCGTTTTAAGGTGTGCACGTTGAACTTCTTTCGCACCGTACGTAGCCAACCGTGCTAATCGTAGGTGGGGGAGGACAACAAACTGAACACAAAAAACAGTTCTAAAGAAATGTGTTTTCAATCTAGATGTAACAGGTGTGTTGTACCAATATGGGATAAGTGAAACATGCGAGTGTGGAGAAAACCTACAAAGCCTACGACGGGTAGTACTCAACAAAGGTCCGAACAGACAGGTTCGTGAACCCGCACGGCTGTACTGCCATCACATTTTCACTTCACAGCCAAAGCGTGTTTTAATAGCGTGGTAGCTATAGCGATCGTCTCTACGACGGTTCAACAACCCAATGTCAAAGTACATACCATTTTCCCATGGTGGGAGCCAGTGGGCAACCCACATCGGGGGTACCTATTTTATCAACCGTATCAATGATGGTGATTATGACAGGTTTAACGGTAACCTACCGTCGGGGATTTGAACTGGCAACCAAATTGACAGTCAAACATTCTAAACCCCAGCGCGAACCTGGCCTGATACCATGTCAAATGCAACATGTGGCAACCACCGAAACAAATGTTGAGTGGCAGTCCGTACCAATGCCAACGGCCTCTTGCGGAGCCATTGTCCGAGCGTTACATAGTCCTGAGACAGCGGTGAAGATGTCACGTGCCTGGGGCAAGCCACAAGCGGAACGATCCACCTCTGAGCCCGCCAAGAGAAACAATGAGTAAATAACTTGTGACGCGCACAGTATGTGTTCACTCGAACAGGGGGGGAACGACGCAGAGGTGGGGGGAACGACGCAGAGGTGCGAGGAATCATCGACAAGCCACTCAAAGAGCCGTCGCGCCAACAATTGCTAAAGACGTTGAACGCGTGCGTACAAGTGCTGCGATCCTATATGTATATGTATGTAGGTGTTAATGGCCAATTAACGAGTGTTTACATGTTGCGATTAAAGATCACGATTTGATTCAAGGGTCGCTTCTATGTTCACATCGTAGTGAATGCGGTGGCCACTAGTGGCTGCAGCGCTGACAAGAACCCACTGCAGGTATCATAAAAACTTAAACAAAAAAAGTTTTTTACACACGCCATTCTTACACACACCGCGGGTTCAAGAGTCGACGTTCATCGATTCTTTTGGATGCATACTTCCGCCGCTTGCACACGCTTAGGCACAATATTTTGCAACGCTAAGATGCGGTTGCATTTAGGCAGTCGACAGCGTGTGCATGTACAGCCCCTGTTGCCTATACCACTGCTGGAGGAACTCCTCCCCCCACACCGCGCAAGTTGTGCGGGTTGGTTGACCATACTTCACCATGCTGGTCAGTGCGGGTCGGTGAATGTGGGAAGTGCAGTCATCCGAGCACAGTACGGTACAGCAATGGTATTTTTTTGCGCAAATTATCCGTACTTCTATGCAATACAGAGGTGACTGATTACTTCCTCACCACCAAGAGGTTTAGCTTCACAGGGTGGTACCTATTTCATCTACCCTGGGATTCTGATGATTGATGCTTTTGATGCACTTGATAACAATAATGATGATGACTGACAATAAAAGATGCCGGTGATGCTCATGATGTTGGCGATACAATCGACGGCAATGCTAACAAATCTGACGATGCAAATATCCCTTTTCAAACGAAAATAAAAATCTAAGAAAATTTAGTCGAACCCATTCACGCAAAACAAATTCTCACAATGTTGATTTAAAGCTTTCGTGACTGCAGTAATTCATATTCTTAGCTCTTTCGGTAAAGTCACGTTGAAGGGAAACAATAAAATAATGATGACCGTTTGTGTTATGGTCGAAACGTCGTAATAATTTTTATTTTATATTTATTTTATTGTTTCCCTTCAACGTGATTTTACCGAAAGAGCTAAGAATATAAATTCTCACAATGTCCCAAATTACAAGCCACCTCTTCCGATCCGAGGTCGTAAATGAGAATAAAAGCATTTAAAGTCTCGTGATGTGACTGCAGTGTCAGTTGTATACTTCTCAGTATGTCAATTCATGCTCTTGATTGTCACTGCAGTCTTTTTCTCATTACTCAAGCTGCAGGTCATCGTGTTTTTTTTGTCTTTCTGAGGCTAGATTCTCATAAACTCCAGTACTCACAACCCACAATGGGTGCGGGCCTTACCACTTTTACCAATCTTCAGTTCAAATATAAATGTGCTCGTTATACGCAATGAGGTTGTTACAAATTCAGTTGTGTGCCCAAGGATTGGTAAAGCCTGTCCCACATGACGCAGAGAGCGCCGATTCAAAATTTAGATATCGATCCCCGATTGTACACGTGTTGGCCTCATGTATACAGGGAGTGCTAATAAAATTTGCCGCGAAGCACGGCTGCGATTCGATTCAAGAACAGATAATTTTTACGTTTTGGTGAATGTGGCTGCAAGAGTTAGGTGAACCCATCACATGTACGATTCTATGCGATTCAATGCACGTATCGTCGTGAAGTGTCGATATTAATGGAATATCCGACACGTGGTGATGTCCGTACGAATTCAGTTCGCGATCCTTGCGCATGCGCGTACACGCAACTTTCGTGCGTTCCTGACGAAGATTGGCAAACGCTGAAAGCCACACAGGAGCTGCAGATCAGGGAGGCCCCCGTTTCACGCCCGTCTAAGACGCTGCGCCAACCAACCGTCACGTTACGACATCAGCATATTTACAGACTACATCGTCGACGTCCAGTTTAACTCTTCGGCGCCGTAACGCAGCTTGCGCGGTTGGAGCGGTGTCTGGCGGCCACTTCGCCGGAGGCGCGATGCGACGTCTCGTGACCAGCATGTGACGTAATTAGGAAGTCCACACCTGTGAATGGAGAGACAACGTAGGCGACACGCCAATTAATAATTAGTCTGCTTCTCGCCCACGGCCGCGCATACAAAGGGCCGGCGAGGATCACGGCCAGCAGCGGGAATTCCGAACTACACTGGGCGAAGGCTAGTCTCCACACCCAAGGCAACCACCGTCGCTGCGAAACGGTAGAAATGTTACTCACTCCAGAGACGCGATGGGCTGAATCGACCACCGGCAAGTGCGGCACCGTTTTTATAAACGGGGTCTTCATTTAACGCACTTTGTGGCAACGAGTGAATAAACGAATGCTTAATTGAACGATGAAGTGAGTAAACTGAAGGATGAGTCAATGAACGACAATGGGATGGCCGCCCTTCTGTGCCGCACCCACCCCCCCGCCCCCCCCCCTGTAATGCCCTGCACCCGGCCACCAACCCTCCACTGGCCTCTACCTTCACGGTGCTGTCGACGGCGCCGGAGAAGAGGCGTCCACGGGACACGGCGAGCGCCGTCACGCTGCCCTGGTGCCGCACCAGCGTCTGCGTGCAGATCATGTTGTCCATGCTCCACACCTGCACATGCACACAAAGACAAAGGTCACCCCCACGTTTAGCCTCAACAGACTGTTGGGGTCAGTGCCGTTAGAGAGCACCTATGAAAGCCGGCACAACACACGAAGGGGGTGGGGGGTGGTCAGCGGCACGCCCGGCCGCCTTTGTCTCTCCAGTGGTGATGTTTACACATCGCACCGAGTACTCATTTAAGGCTTAGTCAATATAGGGGAGGCCCAGCAACGGCTCAGATATTCGTCACCTATGTGCACACACCACGTGGAGTGGAGCCACGAGATGCATGCACAAATGGACTCACAATAAACTGTGAGACCCAGTATACCAATGACACCCAGCCTAACAGTGACACCCAGCCTAACAGTGACACCCAGCCTCAGTGACACCCAGCCTAGCAGTGACACCCAGCCTCACAGTGATACCCAGCCTCACAGTGACACCCAGCCTCACAGTGACACCCAGCCTAGCAGTGACGCCCAGCCTCACAGTGACACCCAGCCTAACAGTGACACCCAGCCTAGCAGTGACACCCAGCCTCAGTGACACCCAGCCTCACAGTGACACCCAGCCTCACAGTGACACCCAGCCTAACAGTGACACCCAGCCTCACGGTGACACCCAGCCTAGCAGTGACACCCAGCCTAACAGTGACACCCAGCCTAAGTGACGCCCAGCCTCACAGTGACACCCAGCCTCACAGTGACACCCAGCCTAACAGTGACACCCAGCCTAACAGTGACACCCAGCCTAAGTGACGCCCAGCCTCACAGTGACACCCAGCCTCACAGTGACACCCAGCTTCACAGTGACAGCCAGCCTAGCAGTGACACCCAGCCTCATAGTGACACCCAGCCTAGCAGTGACACCCAGCCTAACAGTGACACCCAGCCTCACAGTGACACCCAGCCTCACAGTGACACCCAGCCTAGCAGTGACACCCAGCCTCACAGTGACATCCAGAAATGTATTTGTCACATGTTTTTGATCCTGCCACAGTCTTGTTCACTCCGTCAGCCCAAATGTAACGTTAGCACACCAGCGGCGCGGCGTTGGCGTCGTGGGTCATGGCGCAACGAACGAAACGGAGGGACCCCCCCCCCAACCTGTCCAATTTTGCCCCCCATTTGATAAGCCGAGCACTCTGACCCCTGTGGCCCGCTGGGCCCCGGTGCAGTCGCCAACGCCTGCCCGCTCGATCGCTACGCCACTGCTCTCGCGTCCTCTACAGCTTTGGCCGTGCGCTGGCACCGAAGGTAACCACTGCCACCACAGCCGCTAACGCCGTTGACGCCGCTGCCTCCGCCCGCCACCCACCCTGAGCGAGCGGTCGTAGGAGGCGCTGAACACTTTGGTCTGGTCGGGCGTGGAGATGACGGCCAGGTCGTACACGGTGCCCACGTGCCCCGTCAGGGTGCGGATGCACTCCTTCCGCTCCAGGTCCCACACCTGCATCGCGGCATGAGCACACAAAGACAAAGGTCCCCCCCACGGCGTGTAAGCTTACGTAAACCTGCGGGGGCAGGTGCTGTTGGCGAGCACCTGTTCAGGCCCGCAGGGCACACCGAGGGGGGCTTTGTTAGCCGTCGTCGTGCCCAGCCTCAGTTGTCTCCCCCCAAAAGTGGGTGGGGGTCGTTGAGCGTGTTGGTGGGCGAGCCAGCCAACTTGGTGGCTGAGCAGGTGGGCGTCTGAGCCAACGAACGCTTGGGTCGGCGCGTGAGTGGACTGGTCGGCGAGTGGGTGAGTGGGTGGGCGAGCTGTTCAAGTAGGTGGGCAAGTAGGTAGCTATGACAACAGGGCTGCGGGTGAGTGAGTGGGCAAGCAGATCTGTGCACAAATAGGAAATCGGGTGGGTGGGTGGGTGAGCGGGCGCATGGGCAGACAGGTGAGGCTGAAACCATTTTGGTCACTAAGGAATTGAGGGCAGGTTTGCGAGCGGCTAGGTGGGCGAGCGGGTAGGTGGGCGAGCGGGTAAGTAGGCGGGCGAGCCTCGAGGGTGGACGCACGTGGATGACGTTCTCGTAGGTGCCGCACACGATGTGGTGCGAGGTGACGGCGATGGAGTAGACGCTGCCGCCCGAGGTTTCGAGCACGTGCGCGCACTCCAGCGTGCGGATGTCCCAGATCTTTGAACAAACGCAACGAGCGAGCAGTCACATCACGACGCACGCACTCAGCTCAGTGATTGTTACGCGACGCGCTGGGCCCGATGCCAACTCACTTGGAACACCGCAGTCACAAACCTCACGCCCACCACATCCACGACTTGGCCCCCTCGACCATAACAAGGCCAAAATGGTTTGCTCAAATATTTATTTTTTATTTTTCTTAAGATTCATGCATCTAACTGCACGTTTGAGATTTGAATATTCTAAAATCGTAGGTGCATGTAATCATTACATCCCTGAAAATTATAATAACAAATGCAAATCTCGTTTTCAATGTCTATAGTCGTGGTGGTGATTGTAGTCATGGCAGTGGTGATGGTTGTGGTGGTGGTGGTTATGGTGGCAGTCTGGTAGGAGCCACTGTAGAAGGTGGTAATGATGATGGTGGTGGTAATGACGGTGGTGTTGGTGGTGGAATAACCTCGAAGGTCTCATAAGAGCCACTGTAGAAGCTGCAGTGGTGATGGTGGAGGCAATGGTAGCGTTGATAGTGGCGGTGATGGTGGCGGTGATGGTGGCGGTGGTGGTAGAGGCACCTTGATGGTCTGGTAGGAGCCGCTGTAGAGGTGGTTCTGCGAGGCCACGAGCGCCCGTACCCAGTGGTTGAGCCCTGCCAGCTCCTTCTTGAGGTTGAGCTGCACACCGTCGATATCCCACACCTTTGGCGGGCATTCAGGGGGGGGGGGAAGGGGGGGCGGTCAAAGGACTTTGGTTACCACAGCCGCTCCGAGACCACGCCCGCCCTGTGCGTGGTCGATAGTCGGTAAACGTAAAGGGGGGGGAGAATGTGCCCCAAAGTGCGTGCTGTCATCACAAATCGTCCGTTCCCGGTGCCGGGTGGAGGTGCAGAGGCGCGTGCGATGGGGGGGGGGGGGGGGGGGCGCTCACCCGAATGGCCTTGAGCGAGCCGCTGAACAGCATGCCGTTGGCGGCGACCAGCGTGCACACAGGGTTGTGGTGAGCTCGCATCATGCTCACCTTCTGCAGCGTCGGGATGTCCCACACCTTGGTCGCACGGAGCACACGGCAAACGCGTCAAACCGCGGCCGCTCGCCCAATCCGCGTTCTAGCTCATTAACGGCCTCGGTCGTGCGTGCGATGTGGAAACCGGATGATCCTGATTGCTAACTCGTAGTTTTATCTTAATCCTAAGCTTCATCATGACTTAAAGGCTAACAATAACCATAAAACGCACCTGAACTCCTAAGGCTAACCAAAACAGTAAGCGTACCCATCACTCTACACCTAAAAAAAAATCCCTAAGCGTAACCATAACCCTAATCCCAAAGATTCCTCAAATGCCTAAGCATAACCCCTAACCCTAAATCCTACTCACAACGCACATAAGGGAACGTGACCAATCGTTAGCGCTGGCAATGAGCAAGATTAGCTGCACACCGACCCCGACCACTCCTTAACCGTAACCACACGGGCACAAATAAACAGAGATACACAGAGAGAAACAGACATGTACAAGCGGAACAGAGTGAGTTGCATGGAGAGGCATAGAGACACCACGAGAGACGGAGCAACAGAGACAGACACAGGGATCGCCACTCCTGCCCATTGCCCCCACTCACGTCCCCTGTAGGCATGGACATGTCTCGTCTCGCGGGGTGCCGGCCTACATCACACTTGCACTGCAGCCAGACTTACTATTATGTTGTAGTCGGCAGATCCGCTGTAGAGCTTGTTCCTGAAAGAGAAAGCAAAGCGTGCGTTAGTGTGTAGGGTGTTTGCACGTCTGCTTATGTACGCTCGCATGTGTGTGTTTATGTAGGTGCTCGCTAACAGCACTTGCCCCTACAGTCTGTTAAGGCTATACAGGGGATATTTGTCTTTGTTTATTTAGGCGCTCACTAACAGCACTTGCCCTTTGCACCGACGGTCTGTTCAGGCTATATGAGGAATCTTTGTCTTTGTTTTGTGTGTTTACTGGTGTGGGTATACGTGTGTATGTGAGAATGTGTGCATGTGATTCCCGCTCACTGCCAACAGCAATGACAATTATCTGAACCGGTTCTGGGCATCCCCTAAGTCGACTCAACCTCAAATGAGTATCTGGTACGGTGTGTAAACATCACCACAAAGGAGACAAAGGCGGTCGGGCGTGGTGCTGCCCACCCGCCCCCTCGTGTGCCGTGCCGTCCTTCATAGGTGCTCGCTAACTGCACTTGCCCCAACAGTCTGTTAAGGTTATACAGGGGACCTTTGTCTTGAGGCTGTGCAGATGAGCATTTGCTTGTGAACATAACTGTATGCATGTTCGCGTGCATGCTTGCATTAGCAAGCCTTTGCAGGTTCACGCGAGAGCACGTGTGTGTGTGTGTACACACCTGTGTAGGTGCGTGTGCTTGCATGAGCAAGTACGTACGCGTGCATGTGTGTTTATGTCCACCAGTGTATGCGTGCGTGCGTCTGCGTGTCACATCCCGCGATGGACAAAATAACCGTGAAACCGTACACTTTCCATCCAACAGAGGAATGTACCGAACAGCTGGGCATAGCATGAAGCTATGCGGTGGAGGCAGTGTCGTTCTGTGTCTAACGCGCCGCATGGCAACAGCTTTTGCATGGCAGCAGCTTTTCAGTGACGCTAAAAATAGGGCCGCCACGTCCTGGCCGAGATGCAATCCAGCAAAACAAACGACGCCCCACCGCGTGGCTGCACCCTCTCTCGGCTGCCCGACGACGCGAGCCTGCGGCTTGCGCAACACTTTAAAGTTGCGATCTCGGAGCGGCTGCGGTAATAACCAAAGTCTTTTGAACCCCCCCCCGCCCCTCGCCCCGAATGCCCGCCAAAAGTGTGGGACGTCGCCGACGGTTGTGCAGCTCAACCTCGAGGAGGAGTTGGCAGGGCTTGACCACTGGGTGCGGGCGCTGGTGGCCTCGTAGAAACCACCTCTACAGCGGCTCTATTGAGATGCCTCGACCACCACATCACCAACAAAGACAAAGACGCCTTCCGCACCCCCCCCCCCTGTATAGCCTTCAACAGACTGTCGGGGGCAAGTGTGCAGCTAAGTGAGCAGCACCTATGAAGGGGGGAAGAAAAATAAGTTACTTTCAAGCACGCGACTGGAGGTGTCATGGTGTTTCCGGCTGACATGACCAAGCCCCCGCGGCACTAAAATTATTACGGCGAAGAGCCTGACCGCCGTTTTCAAAGCCTTTTATGTCATGAATCAACGCTGCAAACTCGTTGTCGCGACAAGAAGGAGCACGCCAGGCTGGGTATGAGGGGCACTAGAAAGATTGTCTACCCTCGAGTTAGGAGGAGCGCTGAGAGCCGGGGGGGGGGGGGGGGAGCAAGCTGCGAATGCCTGTTGTGCATTCCTTTACAAACAAATTATTTGGCGATGCTGCTGCTGCATTGGCAGTGGTGGCACAAGCAGAATTAACAACACATTCATCAATAGCACAACGTGGCCTTACAACAACAAACATATGTATAGCAGGTGACATTCCTGGTAATAGCCCATCTTCACAGCAAGTAAATCAACAAACTCATTAAATGTTTTCAAACTCGTGGTGCGCTTTGTCGAATGTAGTCCATCTGATTTGTGGCCTTAAACAAAAGTATATAAACTGCGACGTTTTTGGCCAGTAGCCCTCTCATTTTTTCTTAAGGGCCATTGCCCGAAATGTCTTCTATTAAATACCTTTTCTTTTTTACAGCCACAGCGTTATTGACAAATGTGTTGAATTGTATGCCCTCAAGCAGATACCATTTCGACAGTCTACGAGTTAAGAGCCGTTTGTGTTTTCGGTTAGGTTTTTATTGAAGCACCACTGTGCGTGTACATGTGTACAGACACACGTCCCTCTGCTGTGTTGAAGCCTCGGTGATTTCACTCACCCCTGTATGCACAGAGCCAGCACGATGCCGTCATGCCCTTCCAATGTCTTCTGGCACTTATAAGTAGTGCACGTGTCCCACACCTTAGCGACAGACAGACAGCAGTGCCCAACGAGCAACAAAGTAACAATACACCTCCTCGCAATGAACTTTGTCAACCGCCATGACACACCCACTCCAGCAAACGCTCGCTCCAGCAGACACTCGCTCCAACTAAATACTCACTCAAACAGACACTCGCTCCAAGACATTCGCTCCAACTAAACACTCGCTCCAGCAGACACTCGCTCCAACCAACACTCACTCCAGCAAACACTCGCTCCAGAAAAAGAACACTCGCTCCAAGACATTCGCTCCAACTAAACACTCGCTCCAACCAACACTCTCTCCAGCAAACATCCGCTCCAGCAGACACTCGCTCCAGAAAAAGAACACTCGCTCCAACTAAACACTCGCTCAAGCAGACACTCGCGCTACCACACACCTTGATGGTCTTGTCGGACGATCCGCTGAACAGCAGGTCCCCTCCGACGTGCACACAAAGGCACCACACGGGTCCCTGGTGGCCCACGAAGGTGCCCTTGCATTTGAAGATCTGCTGGGGATCATAAGCTGCACACCAGAGATTACTTCATGAGTAAGAGCTCCTCTGCAGAAGGCGGTCATAACTGTCCAACAGCAGGTCTCCTCCTTCTCAGACAAGATAAGATGACCATAAGATAATGCCTCCTACATATATTTTTTAAACAATACGTGTTTGCAACCATAAGAGGTTTTATTTGGGTTAGAGCGTGTAACTATAAATGTGTCGTTAAAACTGACACCACCCAACACAGCCAATTAGTAAGGTTTGTCACGTAAACAGAACATGCCAATTCGTCCTAGGATAGCACAGTGGTGTGTTGTAGACCAAATCCACAACAATAACAATCGGAGTATGACGTTTTGCCAGTAATAACAACTAGCATCATCAGGCGACAGCCAGACACATTTATATTTAGGCGATCTCATCCAAAAAAAACCTATATTATGGATATCGGTCACGAAAGTTAACGTGTTAAACTGACGTGTTTGCAAATTGAGCTGATAAAAAAAAGTCGTTGATATTCACATGGGGAATGTCGTGAACGTATGAATAATACATTTTTCGTATATTTTTCAAAATCGTATTCCAATTGTGCTATCAGCACCATATCATGAGATGGAGAGAAAAACAATCCAATTCGGAAATCTCCCAGAGCAGCACTCCACAACCATGAATGGTCCGCAAAAGGTGCAATCACAGAACTATTTCTGAGATCCCTTCAAGTGACCTCTTATCCACATTAACGGTGATACATTCTCCCTCATTCCCTGACTGCAATAAATAGAGATATCCGTTGCAAAGCAGTACAAAAAGAATATTACATCATGGAATGTTATTTTCTTTTAAGGTGGTGTTATTTAGTCTTCAGCGTTGGAATTTAACGCGATTATTTTTTTGTGTGCAGTCGTTGGTTACTGGGCTAAGACCATCAACTCGCTAGACTTGAGAACAGAGGTTACATCCAGTCGGGATCAAACCCCAGATTAAATCCTGACATCTCAACCATTACAAATCAGTGCCTCTGCTATGCTATTCGCCCCCCCCCCCCCGATCCACCCAGACACCTCCAAGATGTGTCAATCGCTCTCACGGTCTTTACATGCGATGGGATGTCACCGTCCAAACATGCAGTTACGTACGCACGTACGCAGAACTTCGTTCGCACCTTACATAGCCGACCGTGCTAATCGGAGGCGCGGTCACAATGCTCGTATTGTGTACATTCCTAACACGGATAGACAGTGTTGCGCGTTTATTGTGGAAGCACGTACATCCCAGGACGCCCATGTTGAGCCGATCGTTGATGTGAGACATCTCATCCTGCGGAAGAAAAAAATATATAAGCGGAGAGAGCTGTTAACATGGTCCCTAAAAGAACGCAACACAACCAGCACTTACTAATTCAATAAATGACCTCATAAGCCAGGAATGGTAGCAAGTGGCTCTGGAGCTGGGAGCGGTAGTCTAGCGGTTAGCGCACTGCGCTACGAACCCGGCAACCCGAGTTCGATTCCCGCTCACGGCCAACACCAGTGAAAAACCAGTCATGGTTCTCTCCAAGGTTGACTTAGCCTGAAATAAAGTACCCAGTGCGATGAAGGCTGGAACGTCACTCTTGTGACGTGCCGCCCTTCATAAGTGCCCGCTAACAGCACTTGCCAACAGTTTGTTAAAGCTTTACGGAGGAATTTTGTCTTTTTAGGGGCAAGAGGTTGCAGACCACAGAGATATGCGAGACTAATTAAATCCGCCAGGGCTGCGAGTCTACGTTGTTTTGCGATCCTAATTTAAACCCAAGTCTACCTTGCAAAAGAGGCTGCTCATGTCAATGGCCTTGAACGTGGCTAAAAAGAGGTCACTGGACCATGGACTCTGCATACCTGAATTGGCTATGGCTGTCATTTTGTGTGCTACTGGACATCTGTGAAAAAGAGCTTCATCGCTCATTGGATTCTTCCCGTCTAAATAAATATTCTGATAAAGATTCTGACTCACGCTTAGCAGGGTGGTATCTCTACGGAACTCCATCAGCTCTTCGCCCAGCTTCGTCTGATTTTCATGTAGCATGTCTGTGTGTAAACATACGCATCATACACACACAATAAACAGTAATGATATCGTATATATTAGGGATGTCATCGATGAAAGTGTGTGTTTTAAGCTTACGATACCATCATTTGTGTAGTTAGACTGATTTCGAGTCATACATGTTTACATACATATTTTCAAATACCACTGATGATTCTATATATTCAGTCGCACAGACACAGTGCATCCATTCATCAACATCAATTGTTATGGTCACAACACATGCGTCAAATCCCAAATCGTGAAAATTCAATGAATGACAAGAGGGGCGATTGGTTACAACCTTAAACGTTGATTTCAACGCTCGCTATCAGATTGTGCATTCAAGATTACTAAATTAGTTTTAACTCGTAATGCACGGCTGCCGCCACTGCATTCGCTCGCTGGCAGAGGGAGAATGACTCGGAGGAGCGAGGAACTGCACGGAGAAGTGGAAGGCAGCCACACCGTGGGTCTGTTCTTACAAATGCCCAAGCTCTGTGGTCTTCTATATGTTGAGGCGTTATCGGCCAAATAATGAGCATTCATACATGTGGGAGGAAACCGGAGCACGCGGAGAAAACCCACACGTGCGAGGGGGCAACACTCTATCCCCATACAGATAGAACAGGTGGGAGTTCGCATACGGTGTACCGCCTTCTCCTGGCGAGCCAGGGAATGGGCACCTTGACGCCCACGGAAAGGGAGTTTCTCACAGCAATTGTGTGTTCCACCAACCCTCGCCTCCACAGTGCTGGATTGCAGATGTGTGCCCATTTTATCTGGTCGCTGAATTTGCTATCCAGCGGCAGATTGATAAAGAGCAGTAAATAATTACTTCAGTGTGTTTGCGCGTACCTATATATGTAGGTGGGAAGCGGTTGCGTAGCGGTTTGCGCGCTGTGCTATTAATCCGGTGACCCGAGTTCGATTCCCGTTCACGGCCAACACCAGTGATATACATCTGACCATGTCCGAGGCCTCTCCGAGGTCGACTAAGCCTCAAATGAGTCCCTAGTGCGATGTGTAAATATTGCCCAAGGTGGTCGGGTGTGGTGCTGGCTACCCACCCCCTCATGCGCCATTCATAGATGCTCGCTAACTTGCCCGATAAGTCCGTTCAAAGGCTATACAGGGTATCTTTCCCTTTGTGTGTGTGTCTGTATATATAATGACACGAGTTAAAAAAAACACAGACGGCCAGTCAGACAGACAGACAGGCAGTTATCTACTCCAAGGAGCTGGTCAGCTATCCATCAGGAGACAGACAGACAGCTGGACAACCGCCCCCTTCCCCGACAACCCTCTCGCGCCCCAGACACCCCCCCTCCCATTCCCCCTCCCCGTGCACGCCCCCCCACCCCACCCACCCCTCACCAAATTTGACGTCGACCGACTTCTCGAGCTGCTCGAGGCGCTCGGCGAGGCGGCCCAGCATGCTCCGCAGGAAGGCGAGCTCCTGGTCGCGCTGCGTCAGCGACAGCCGCATCTCGCCAAAGCGCTCCTCGCACGCGCGCAGGTAATCGCTCACCGCCTCGTACCGGCAGCGCGACAGGTGCGCCGGCACCGTGTCGTCGTTCCCCACGAAGTCGCACCTGTGTGTGTGTGCGTGCGTGTGCGCGGTGGTGCAGCGGTTATAGCTCGCTGCGCTACAAACCCGGCGACCCGTGTTCTATTCTCGCTCACGGCCAACATTGGTGACAATTATCTGAATGAAACCAGGCCTGGGCCTCCCCCTAGGTCGACTCAGCCTCAAATTAGTGTGTAAAATCCTCGCCACTGGGCACACAAAGGCGGTCGAGTGTGGTGCTGGCTACCCACCCCCTCGTGTACTTTGCTGGGCTTCATAGGTTCTTGCTAACAGCACTTGGCCCAACAGGCCATACGGGGGATATTTGCCTTTTGTGCAGGGAGTGGTAATGTAGCGGGTAGCGCGCTGCGTTACGAACCCGGCGACCAGAGTTCGATTCCTGCTCACGGCCACCACCAGTGACGATACACATACGTACATTAAACCGCGGCATCAGCATCCCTTAGAGGGCAAGGCTGTGGCACATTATACAGACGTGGGTTTGTGAGATCAACAGTCTTCATGCTCTACTGAACGAGCATAAGTACCCATATTCACAGGTAATTCTGTACATGAGCGTGCTTGCACTTACAACTGGATTTTGTGTGCACGCCTGTGTAGATGCGCGCGGCGTGCACACACCCACCCGTTCCGCATGTGCACGTGTATCTTGAATCCGAGCGTACACGTGCGTGCGTGTGTGTAGACGCACCCGTACTTGGCGTGCGGACACTTGATGTGCTTGCACTCGCGCAGGTGGGCCTCTAGGTTAGTCCAGAGCAACGGGGGGCAGTCGGGGTTGTTGGGGCATTGAACGGGACGGTATTCGCAGGTCTCCTCGTGCTCCCTGCGGGCGTCACCAACAAGAGCAACACTTACAACAACAAACCACCACCGCCACGGGTGTTACCAAAACCACAACCACCACCAACAACAACCGTCACTGCCATTACCACCACCACCACCATCTACAACAACCGCTACTGTCGTTGCCACCACTATCACCACCACTGCTACCAACGACAACCTCCACTGCCGTTAGCACCACAACCACTACCAACACCAACAATAACCACTACTGTTGCTACCAACACCAACAACCACCAGGAATAGCAACCAACCTGACCATCATGACCCGACCACTAACACCACGAACAACCTTCGCCGTGACCATCACCATTAGTACAAAAACAATCATCGCCACCACCACCACCACCACCACAACCTCCACCAACAACAACCACTGCATACGGGTCGATCCTGCGTGCATTTGACCAAAGCGCGTCGGTTTTCAAGTCGTGCCCACACCCGCGCGCATTCCATCTCGCTTCTCGGCAGTGCCCGTACTTGCGTAGGCACAGCTTGATGGTGATGGGGCAGCCCTGGGGGTCCGATTCGTAGTCGTAGGACCCCGACGGCCGGAAGAGGGGGGCGGCCGTGGCGCCCAGTGGGGTGCCCGCAGGGCGGCACCCGTACTTGCAGCGGACCTCGAGCTCGCCTACCTGCTCCGCCACGGCGATGTTGCTCACCACCACGCTCAGCTTGGCCAGGTCGGCCGGGCACTTGTCTGCGCGTTCGGCAAGATGCAATCGTACAACGCAAGCCTCGAGTCATAAGAGTACGTCGGTTTTCCAGCCCGTCACGACTGCCTATAGACATGGTGCACGAGGGGATCGTGTTTCAGGTTTACAGGTTTCGCCTCGCTCTTTGCGGTAGTAGGCGCCTTCCAAAAAAAAGGGCGCACAAAGCGAAACCGCACAAGGATACACACAGTATACACACACACACACAGAATACACACACAGTATATACACACACACACACACAGAATACACACACAGTATACACACACAGAATACACACACAGTATACACACACAGAATACACACACACAC
The DNA here is from genome assembly GCF_048934315.1 of Petromyzon marinus. Classification (NCBI taxonomy): domain Eukaryota; kingdom Metazoa; phylum Chordata; class Hyperoartia; order Petromyzontiformes; family Petromyzontidae; genus Petromyzon; species Petromyzon marinus. Next base: position 21,477,515 of record NC_133703.1, on the reverse strand, counting down.
AGAATACACACACAGTATACACACACACACAGAATACACACACAGTATACACACACACACACAGTATACACACACACACAGAATACACACACAGTATACACACACACACAGAATACACACACAGTATACACACACACAGAATACACACACAGTATACACACACACACAGAATACACACACAGTATACACACACACACAGAATACACACACAGTATACACACACACACACAGAATACACACAAAGTACACACACACACACACACAGAATACACACACAGTATACACACACACACACAGAATACACACACAGTACACACACACACAGAAGACACACACAGTATACACACACACACACACAGAATACACACACAGTACACACACACACAGAATACACACACAGTACACACACACACACACAGAATACACACACAGTACACACACACACACACAGAATACACACACAGTACACACACACACACACAGTACACACGATGTTGCCCCACATCCGACCGCATACCGACATGAGTGAATTCAAACCTGCATCATACAGCGCATTTCGGGAAGAAATAGGTTAGCCGCATCTACGCGAAATCACATAGACTGAACCCGCATTGAGCGAGGGAAACTTGTATTTTGTGTAACCAGGTGATAGCTCAAGGAACCAGGATAATCTCATTGACAACAGTGACCTGGAGCCCTAGTCTGCCAGGAGATGGTAATGACTGAAATGTATCACAATTGAATAATTTTGCGGTTAATTTTCGAATTTGGCAAAATTTGAACCCTGACGCCGGCACACAAGTGGCCCCGTTCTTGCGAACGGACCTCACGGGATCTTCAAAATCCACTGTGAAGCAGATGGTGCGTATAATTAGTGGCTGTTACAGGCCCGGTAATAATCAGGGCGGCCCCAGGATTCGAACCGTGAACCTGTTGCAACAAGCGGCAAACGTGCTCACGTTGGGAGCATGAAAATGACCCTGCCCTCCAGCACCATAACCAGCCAACGCTGTCTCTCCAGCACTGATGTATACACATCGCACCAGGTACTTCATTTAGGCCTAGGGGAGACCTAGAACCCCTTTTCTACCATGTGCCACCGATGTTAGCCGTGGCTTGAAATCGAATCCACCAGGCTGGTAGTGCAACGCGCTAACCACTACGCCGGTGCTCCCCACAGTTACACGTGCGCAGACAACGCAGCGTCTTAAACCTACTTACACACCGACGGCTACAAGATACAGATGCAGAGCAATGGGCTTGATTGCTAAAATGTTCGTCGTCGTGCGTGGTCGATTGTACGGTAAATGCTTACCGGCCGTCAGGGTGCATTTTCGACAAAACGTGTGCTGTTAAGACGAGAAGAAGGCACACAGAGTGGAGAGAATATTAACGACAAGGATGACCACGTCACCAAAGCATTACCCAACTATTTAACGATGAGATCGGCTAATGCGCAGGAGCCAGATTGATTGCTGCGTCCCAAGACTGTGAGAGGCAGTGCCGGTTTGAGGAGGCGGCCTTTATCCCAGCAGTTGGGACAGAACATGGCCGACGAGAGTCACGAAGACGGAGTTTACGAATGGGATCCGGCGAGCCCAGCAGCCGCGTTCACGACAACGTTGCATCACGACCGCGATCTCGAATGTTGACCATTCATCGACCCATATCATAGGGGTTGAACTCGTCAAGTGCTGAACTCATCATTTTGCGCGCGGTTGCAGGTTACATTGCTCAGTCGGTGTCAGCCACTGAGGGAGTGACGGGTTTATTTTTAACTCCTATTGCTGTATGCCCCCTGTACCTTGCCCATCCCTTTGTCAAGTGCACCGATGCCTACTTTATTGAGGGCGATATTGGCACGTAAAATAATGATTGATCGATTTATTGAAGTGCCCTGTAACAACGGACGGGACTCGAACCCAAACCCTGAGGCGGGGTGCGGCGATGGCGTGATGGCGTGATGGCGACGCAGCTCACGTACCCCGCAGGTGGTGATGACGGGATCGCGGTAGACGCGCCCGCACAGCTGGCAAGTGAGCTTCCCCGACGGCTGATCCACGAACACCAGTGGCTCCTGAGAGATATCGGGGGCGGCGATGAAAGAGGACAAGGGTTAAGAGTTTGGGTTGGTGTTACAGTTAGAGGTTAGGGCTTGGATTCAGGGTTAGTTATAGGGTTAAGTGTTCGGTTAGGAATAGGGTTAGGTCTAGATTTGAAGCTTTCGTGACTGCAAGGATTCATACTCTTTGTTTTTTTTTTTCGGTAAAGTACCTACGTAGGTACCTATGTGACTTGACCGAAAAAAAACCAAAGAATAGGGTTAGGCTTAGTGTTCACGTAGGTACCTATGTGACTTTACTGAAAAAAAAAACAAAGAATAGGGTTAGGGTTAGTGTTCAAGTTAAGTTACAGTTTAGGGGTTTTAGGTTAATGTTAGAATTAGGTTAGCGCTTGGGTGTAGGGGTTAGCATGAGGTTATTGCTTTTAAAACTGGAAAATGCGGAAAGTCTCACTGCACAGGTTCCCCAGAGCTGGCGTCTTAGATTGAGGCGGAGATTATAACTTGAGTTACATTCAGGTTTTTAGGTGGAGCTCTGTTAATTTTTGGGGTCATTATTAGTGTTGTTGTCAGCTGCGGTGGGAGAGTGTTGTGTATGGGTTACCAAGGTTTATATTTACAATAGTGTTAGGATTAATGATCGGATTAATCCAATTCTCTTTTTTCACCTCCGCTTTGAATAACAGTGTCACCTTGACAACCCTCCCTGTTTCCGGAGCAACAACTTTCCCTGCACTCACCTGCTGCTCCTCCTCCTCGGGACCGTGCAGGGAAAACGTGGAGCGAATCGAGAGCGTGGACTCGGAGTGCAGAGAGTGCACGGAGATGGCAGAGTCTGACCGCCTGGATCCAGTTCCGGGATGCTTGAGTTGCCGAACGAAGAAAAAACAACAAAGAGTCAAAAATTTACTTAATAAAATACGTAATGAATGTTAACATCGTTTTCATACAAATTCCTCTTACATTTTCAATAATATCAGCTCTTTATATTCATACATATGCACACCCTGGATGAATCTCAAGACTCTTGTCCAGGAGGTGTCCTCTTTAAAGTGTTTGGGCATTGACTTTCTCTCCAACATGTGACGATCCGCTGAACTGCGAGGGGCCTGAATCGTTACACGTCTCCTGCCTCGACCCCCCCCCCCCCCTGCCAACCGCAACCCCCTGAGTCTGCCACGTGGGAGGACGCGATCGTTCCTCCCCTAGGGCCCCCCCCTCACCCTCACCCCCCTCCCCCCATCCCTGTGATGCCGTCGTCTATGCCGTGGGAGAGGTGGGGGGGGGGTGCCAGTGTCCTCATTCGCCCGTACCGGTTCTCCGTCTCGTGTCGGGTGACTATTCGCGGGCCCTGCTGCCGCGGCGCTCGTCCTGTGCTGTGTGAACGAGCAGCTGTTGTCAGCTGCGGTGGGAGAAGACGTCAAGGAAGGGGGTGAGGGGAGAGACACGCAGAGTGGAAAAGGGGAAGGGGGTAACAACAAATGTTTGTGAATCACGTGGCCCCTGTCTGGTAGATACAAGCCTAAGGCTGTCCTCTGCCCCCCGGCTATCCGATACAAGCTTGAAGTTCTGCTAGTGACGCAGAAGACCCACGTTGGTATCTGATGCTCAAAGGCTCAACGTGTGCGTGATCTCAGTTTACTAACATTGCAGCATTGATGCGATGCAGTAAAAAGTCTCGCATTGAAATCGCTGGGGACTCTGGTACAGGCGGATTTGTGAAAAGGTGAACATCTAGAGCAGATAAAAGTTACACCGCTATGCACAAAATATTGCACTGCGTGTGGGCAGCTGATTGATCGTTGGATATGCAAATTTGCACTTCATTAAACTGTGTCGGGGTGGCGAAACAGCGATGGCACCAGGACCATAATCACATGCTTGGCTCTGACTGTAAAAGTCGTATTGATGAGCCGATGCACGCTGCTGCAGAAAAATGTTCACGTTTACCTTTGATATAACATCCAAATGTTTCTGCTCGCGATATTTTCAATTCTTTGTACGATATGGAATTGCGTCATATAGCGTTTTCGTTTTTTTGTTTGTTCCGATTGCCGTTTTCCTTCGTTGCTGTACTTTGTTTTGGTTTGTGGTTTGCTTTGGCAATTCTTTTGACCCAGGTCACTACACTCTTGCAAATGAGACTATACCCTGCTCCCTAGACGTCTCACCCGGTTTAAACAAAATAACATTGAACGGAAGCTGCACACACCGTGACGATCTCTTTGCGACTCCGCCCCAAACCCACCACCTCGATTGCAGAGCTCTACGCGGAACGCCGACTGTCCCCCCCCCCCACCCCCGTTGCAACCAAGTCAACGAGAGAGGAGGGGTCAATGAAACGCGTCTCTCCCTGCGAAACCCGAGGCGTGACTCCAGGCAGAGCTGGATTCGGTTTAACGAGCGCTTTTATAGAGCCGCGCCGTTCTTGCAAAATGCATCTCACAACACTCGGAGGTGTGCGTATATATTATCCCTTTCCCGTTCCAAGACGTCTGCAAGTTGCAGGGCGGGGTGTCCCGTTCGCCGCCGATACTCAGAACGTGCGACCGGTTCGCGTTAATTTTATTTAGAGAGGCTTAGCACCGTTGTTTTTAAAGACACTGTACTGACCGCAGAGAACTCTAGTGACACGACCGCACTCTGATAGTTGGCGCCAAACCGTGCCACCACAAACCCTCCTACGTGGCTATTTTCTTCCGTTTCAATTCCGCAAGGTTCACATCACCGAAGCGTTAACAGTTTTTGGTAGCACCGTCTTTGCACATTCAACTCTGGTCTCTTTAGTGGTTAATCACCACTCGTGCCCGACACTAAACACTCAAGTGTTATTTATTACGGTTAGCGCATGTGTGGATTTTAAATGTCATAGAAATATGAATGCTACGCTAAATCAAAGTTCAAACGAACAAAACCATTTTAACGTTGGCACATTACCGGTAGTTAATACTCACAGCGATGCCAAGGCTTTAATTACAAAGTTACCTATAGGATTTACCACAGTGCTGAAAAATTGTGTTTCAAGCGTTACAAAGCTGTATATATATTTACTCTTTTGTGGGGAGGCGGGAGACGAGGGGGGCATCCTCAGAATCGGGAGGCCCCGGGCTGCTGCCCCTGAAGTATCCCCGGAATGAATCGGAGCCCCTGCGCGACTCGAAGGGCGCTCGAGGGCTTGGACAGGGCGAGTGGCATGGGGCGGTTGTGCCGCATCTGTGCACCATGGACGTGGCCGCTCTCCCCTTTTATAGACACGGCCCGGCCGGCCGGCTGCCCTCCCCACGCGCGGCGAGACGGCAAAAGCAACAAAAAACAAAAAATCCCCACGCTCGCCTGCAATAAATAATAATCAAAATTTGCAGCCCCATTTGTTCATCCACTGTTGTTGGATGAATGCTTCCCTACGCAGGTGTCAGACGTGGGGGGGGGGGTTGCTTTGACCGTTCTTTACCACGCAAGATATGGATTGTGGCCCAGGACTGGTCAGGATATCACTGCGTTTTTTACGGACGTGGCCGCGGGGGGATCGAAATCAGGTCCACAAGGACTATATCAGTGATCCGCCGCTACACTGGCATGTACACCGTGAATATACGGTCATGTCAGACGTAAAAGCGACCTCGCTGCTTCCACGAGCCATGGATGTATGTTGAATTTTTCTCGCACCGTACGTAGCCAACCATGCTAATCGGAGGTACGGGGGAAGGACAACAAACTAAACACAAAAATCAGTTATAAAGAAATTAGTTTTCAATTTAGATTTGAAAGTGCATAGGTCCAGCGGTTTCCTAACAGCGGAAGGAAGAGCGTTCTGGATGGCCGCAGAAGCGCATCTGAAGCGATGCCGCCTATCCTGAGCAATTGAGATTCCACAAAGCGGTGGACGTTTTGTTTGATGCTTATTTAGTTTTGTTTGATGATCATTTAAGAATGTGTCACATGCACAGCAGCTTTATTCGCTCCCAGGGAGAGAAAGAGAGAGAGGGCAGAAAGAACGATTTAGAGGTGTGGGAAACCCCAGACAAGCGACAAGGCAGCCAGGACCGGTGCGAGCAACAACGGCCTGAGCTTTGTGGTTCTTCCATCGCAAATTGTTCTCAACCAGGAAAAATCTGAGCTGGCTCGGTTTTAATTGTTTTAGTGTGCCTATATAACAACAGCTGCCGCCGTTCGCCACCAAGTGGTGGTGGCGTCACCACAGGACTTGTGCCAGGCTCGGAGAACATTGTGTTTGTGTTAGCATACAAGTATACCTTACATAGTCCAATGTATACAAACACAGGAACATAAGGGCGCAGCGGTGGAGTGGTTGGCACAGTGGTCTGTGCACTGCGCCATCAACCTGCCAACCCAAGTTCAATTCCTGACACCAGAACCAGAATCCTGGGCACTCCCCCTTTCCTTCACCAACCCGAACTGACCAGCATGGTGAAGTATGGTCAAACCACCCCCGTTACCCACACAGCATGGAGGCTTTCATCCAATAGTGGGCTGTAAATTATTATTCATTATTGGGGCAAGTGCCGGCAAGGTACATGACGGGGTGGGTGGCCAGCACCACCCCGACCACCTTTGTGTCCCCGGCGGCAATGTTTGCATACTGCACCAGGTACTCATTTGAGGTTAATTCTACCTAGGGGAGGCCCAGTACTAGTTCAGTTAATCACCGGTGTTGGCCGTGAGCGGGAATTGAACTCGGGTCGCCGGATTTTGTAGCGCAGCGCGCTAACCACTACACCGCCGCTCCCCCACACACACACACACACGTAGACATGCAGCACTGTATATGCATAAACACACATATAAACACACGTTCACACTGGCAGGGTAGAACACGCAAGGGAAACGGAGGAGAGATGTGCGTAGAGAATGAGTCCTCTGTTCTCGCGGCAAAACTCGCCGCTTTTTTTTCCGTTGGCCTTTTTTCCACTGCTCCATCTGGTTCCCATTAACATCTGCTGCAAACTCACAGCCAAGTGCGACTTGTTTAACCCAGAGTAACTCAAGCTACGCGAGAATTCTCCTCCGCGTGGCGCCAAATTTAATTAGGAAATTAAGATGGCTTTATGAATAATATTTTAACATTCTTGTGCAACATACGTGTCCATGTATTTGAATCACGAACGTGTACGAAAGCACAACATCGAATCGAAATGCAAAGGGTAAAAAGTTGATAAAATCCCAAGGGTTCGCGACTCCATGCATGCCTAACTACCACCTTCCATAGGACGACTGCTTATCTGAGCCAAGGCTGGGGGATTTGAATCTGTGACCTGCCTGATTACGTCATTATGCGTCACAAGTAAATAGAGTACAGTAAGTCCCCGGGTTGCGGAACATCCGACTCACAAAAATCCGACTTTCCGGAAATGCTCCCATAAATCATGTTCAAAAATGTCAATATCTGGAAATGTATGGGTTCGTTATGCAAGTGCAAGTAGTGCAGCGCTGTGAGGTTGCGGATGAATACCGCGGAGCGAGGCGTAAGGCGGGCAGCCGCCTTACGCCTCGCTCTGCCAAAACGCCGCCTTCACAGAGCCCAAGCTTCACTAGGATTAAGGTAATGAGAATTGTTTGTAGCGTTAAGTAATTATTTTCCTTTTGTAAAAACGAACTACTATTCGGGTAGGGGAGGCACAACTATTTCTGGCTATGGGATTTTATCTCGATTTTTGGGGGGGGGGAAATTGTTCAGTTTTCGACATGAGGATAATAATTCGTGTTACGGATGGTTCTGGGGAACCTAACCCTTCCGTGAACCGGGGACTGCCTGTATATGCCAGGTACCTTCCCAGAGCTATTCCGCTCTCAGTCTTGTCAGTTCCGGGCATTTCCACACCGAATTATAAGAACCCGAACCGTGCACGAGTATGGCCCCTTTGAGCCTTGGCCATTAACACTCACCCATACAAATCCCAAAGGTCTGGCTCTCTGAGCCTCAGTTGTTTACACTGAACCACAACAATCCCTTCAGGTTCTTGGTCAGTTTGTTTGGGCCTCGGACAAAAACAATGACTCCCAAGACTCTCTTATACGAGCTTAGGATACGTTTGGTGAAAGCACTCCTTTAAAATCAATTGGCCAAACGTCTCAATGTTGCACTCCCCTGATAAATGCTTGACACTCACTGAAGTTTACAAGAAATTGCAGTATTGTTCAAATAATGTCTGGCTGTTTACGCACTGCTGTAGTTTCACTTGGTGCAAGCATGCAGCTGCTTTGCATATTTATTACTTGTATATATACTGTCTATGAATGCTGTAAAGATAAAACGTAAAAAAGACAGTTGTTTTTCAATCCATTGCTCTATGAAGGCATGCCCATTATACTATTATATATGTTTATATTTATATAGTGGTCTTTGATCATGACAATCTCATCCCGCACAATCACCAAGGAACCACAGACAAGCTGCAAAGCAGCAACGAAGCAGGCACTACCAAAGTATGCCCAAGCTCTGCAGTCCTCTATGATTTATCAAGATGTTTATGTGAGGAGTCCGGAGCACCCGGAGAAATCTCACTCGTGCAACGGAGAAACGCCCCATCTCCTCCAGAAGGTACAGCTGCTGTCAGTCCGCACGTTTCTGCACTGCCTTTTCCTGGTGAGCCACGGTATGATACCTCGACGCCCACGTGAAGGGAGTTCGCAACATTCGTGCGATCCACCAACCCTTGCTTCAACAGTGCTAGATTACAGGCGTGTGTAGCCAGCACCACACCATGCCCCGTCAGTCACGGAAGTTGTTTGACCATACACCAGGGGTATTGTCGTCTTATTTATTTTGTTACTTATCGTCCTCCCAATGATGCTCATTATTGCACTGTGTTATATACCACACTGATCAATGCTGGTTGGTGATGGTGGGTGGTTCCCGACCGATTCAGATATCACTCACCAGTGATGTAAACAAGCGTGTTCCTGGTGGTCAAAAACTGCACCACAAGGACATCCTTAAAAGACACTTCAAGACAGCCAATATTAAATGTGGACACACGGGAGGAAACGTCAGCCAACCGTAAGCAGTGAACAAGTGGCTGCTGTAGCAGACTCGGCCAAGAGGGTTGAAGAAAGAAATGGGGGAAGAAAAAAAACGATCAGCATCAACACCGGCAGCAATCGGACAACACAAATCCCATCCCAGCAGACGAGCAGCAACTTTTGGCCGAAGTGCGGCCGATGCTTCCTCAAGGGCTGGGCTCTCAGACCACCAACGGACAGGAAAATGCTGCTACAAGCTGTCGTCATCGTTCGCGATGGACAGCCAGAAGAAGATGAAGAAGATATTAGCCACGGCTGAGAATCAAACTCAGGTTGCCCAGGTTGATAGCGCAATACGTGAAAAACCGAGCCACTGCTCACGCCCAGAATGTAATGAAGCAAAACACTAAAATAAACTGAACTTGCTAAAATAAAATGGGACCTTTTGATTCCTTGAAAGGTTTCTATTTTAGGTTTGAACATCTTAACATCCGTTTCATTGCCAGAAAGGGTAAAACATATTTTTTCATACTTTGCTAAAATAAAACTGTCATACGTGCAATGTCTGCTATGTGCCGAGACATTACCACATCCTGCCTGCCTCGACTTTCTGGCAAAAAAAACCCTCGCTGTACTGCCACCTCCTGCACACCTCACAGCCCCAGACTACAACACACAGCATTCCCTAGGCAGTCTCCCACACAGACTACAATACACAGTATTCCCTAGGCAGTCTCCCACCCAGACTACAACACACAGCATTCCCTAGGCAGTCTCCCACCCAGACTACAACACACAGTATTCCCTAGGTAGTCTCCCACCCAGACTACAACACACAGTATTCCCTAGGCAGTTTCCCACCCAGACTACAACACACAGTATTCCCTAGGCAGTCTCCCACCCAGACTACAACACACAGCATTCCCTAGGCAGTCTCCCACCCAGACTACAACACACAGTATTCCCTAGGCAGTCTCCCACCCAGACTACAACACACAGCATTCCCTAGGCAGTCTCCCACCCAGACTACAACACACAGTATTCCCTAGGCAGTCTCCCACCCAGACTACAACACACAGTATTCCCTAGGCAGTTTCCCACCCAGACTACAACACACAGTATTCCCTAGGCAGTCTCCCACCCAGACTACAACACACAGTATTCCCTAGGCAGTCTCCCACCCAGACTACAACACACAGTATTCCCTAGGCAGTCTCCCACCCAGACTACAACACAGTATTCCCTAGGCAGTCTCCCACCCAGACTACAACACACAGTATTCCCTAGGCAGTCTCCCACCCAGACTACAACACACAGTTTTCCCTAGGCAGTCTCCCACCCAGACTACAACACACAGTATTCCCTAGGTAGTCTCCCACACAGACTACAACACACAGTATTCCCTAGGCAGTCTCCCACACAGACTACAACACAGTATTCCCTAGGCAGTCTCCCACCCAGACTACAACACACAGCATTCCCTAGGCAGTCTCCCACACAGACGACAACACACAGTATTCCCTAGGCAGTCTCCCACACAGACTACAACACAGTATTCCCTAGGCAGTCTCTCACCCAGACTACAACACACAGTGTTCCCTAGGCAGTCTCCCACCCAGACTACAACACACAGTATTCCCTAGGTAGTCTCCCACCCAGACTACAACACACAGTATTCCCTAGGTAGTCTCCCACCCAGATTACAACTCACAGTATTCCCTAGGTAGTCTCCCACGCAGACTACAACACACAGCATTCCCTAGGCAGTCTCCCACCCAGACTACAACACACAGTATTCCCTAGGTAGTCTCCCACCCAGACTACAACTCACAGAATTCCCTAGGCAGTCTCCCACCCAGACTACAACACACAGTATTCCCTAGGCAGTCTCCCACCCAGACTACAACAGACAGTATTCCCTAGGTAGTCTCCCACCCAGACTACAACACAGTATTACCTAGGCAGTCTCTCACCAAGACTACAACACACAGTATTCCCTAGGCAGTCTCCCACCCAGACTACAACAGACAGTATTCCCTAGGTAGTCTCCCACCCAGACTACAACACAGTATTACCTAGGCAGTCTCTCACCAAGACTACAACACACAGTGTTCCCTAGGCAGTCTCCCACCCAGACTACAACACACAGCATTCCCTAGGCAGTCTCTCACACAGACTACAACACACAGCATTCCCTAGGCAGTCTCCCACCCAGACTACAACACACAGCATTCCCTAGGCAGTCTTCCACACAGACGACAACACAGTATTCCCTAGGCAGTCTCCCACCCAAGTGTAATTCGCCGGAATCTCCCGAGCATTGAGGGGCCATTTGCTCACGCAGTTATTTTACAGGGATCCGCACCTCCGGTTGGCACGGGTTTGGCTAGGCACGGTGCGAAAGAGGTTCAACGTACACGCATGACGACCGGGGTGGTTTTAAGGTTGCACGTGCACGCAGCTCGATCTCACACTTACGTCGGCGTGCAACCGTTTTCATTCTGGGTGGGAACTCGTGCTCGTGACCTTTTGGCACAAGCGTGGCCCAGACAAGGGGCTGCACGAGAGGGGGGTGGCCAAGGAACTGCCAAGTCCCCGCATGAGGTCATTCCCAACGGCTGGGGGGGTCCGGTTGCCCCCATGTAAAATTGCTTGGCAACCAAATATTGTGTACATATACACACATGCGCACACACACACACATATGTGGACGAATGTATGACACGCATATAAAGTTATATGCATAAACACATACGAACGTACAATGGCAAAGACCCCTGTTAAATCTTGTAAACGAGAGCACGAGGTAAAAATACGCAAAGACAAAGATCCCCCGTATAGGCTTAACATACTTTTGGGGCAAGTGCGAGTAGCACCTATGAGGGCCGGCACGGTAAACGAGTTGGTGTGGGCATCACCACACCAACACTGATGTTGACACACCGCACCAGGTACTCATGTAAGGCTAAGTTGGCCTCAGGGAGGCCTAGGAACCTACACAATTGCCGAACAAAGATCCTTGTTTAGCCTGATAAAGGAATGCATTCAGTTTGGTGCCGGTAACGCCAGCCCGTCATGTGGTATGTCAGCTGCTTGCTAGCAGACGTTATCCCTACTTACGCAAAAAAAAAGCTTCAAGTGCTACGAAGAAGAGGGAGAGGCTGTATCAAATCAGATTGTTATCACTGTTACATCATTATAGTTACCCCAATAGCCAGAGAGGCTCTCCTCTCAATGAGCCTGACGCTGTACACATAGGCAACCGTTGCTTCTTTTCAAAAACAATAAATACAACTTCATCCCTTTAAAACTGGGGTGGACCGATCCGTTGCTTAATGCGGATTTTTAAGCGCACGAGACGCACGTCGAACGGCGTGGGCAAGAATCAACGTTTTTTTTAGATTTGTCTACGGCAAGGTCTGAGGGTACGTGGGGGGGTGAGGTTCCGTGTACCCCCGCGTCAGCGCAAAGAACTCCCGTAAGTTGGGGTTCGTCTATACGAGTGTACATATAAAATGTTACAAGTGATATCAAATGTATGCAAATGTACAGAAATGTTTAATAAAGTACAGTACTGTACAGCAAATGATTGACGAATAATTTATATATGATAAGTGCATGCTGGGTGGACTTGTTTCTCGCGCAGGCCATAGAGTTACACGCCGTCAAATCCACGTCTGCGTGATGGCAGGGGGGTGAGATTTGACTCCTCGCTTCCAGCCCCATGCGTGTAGCGAAAGTACGAGTCACAAGTGCAAGTAGGAATCGGGGTCGGTCGCGTATGAGCGGGTCCACGTACTCCGAGCCCACGTACTCCGAGACCTTACTGTATTGTTGTATGCAATGGAGTCACGGCACGAGAGGTGCTGAAATTCACCAAGAGAATAGAATGTTGAATCAAAAAGAAAACTCTACACATTCGCCAATAACACTGTGGCCTTAAAAGGAAAAATAAATATATCACAGGCAACATTTTTTGCCCAATGGCCCTTCTTCGTAGCACATAGAGGCGCGAGAGAGAGAGAGAAAGTTGGTTACAGCTGGAGACTGCCCTTGAGGCCTGAATGTTTAAATGAGATGATTACCCCAATTCACAACAATCATCGAACACCAGAAGGGGTGAACTTTGTCCACCAGGTCCACCCCTTCTGCTAAGACTAAAACCCGTGGTCTCGTGAAACAGAATGGATTGTAAGGGTATGCGGGCAATGACTGTTTAACGTAGAAAAACAAAAAGCCTCAAAACCTCATTCCTGCGATTAGTTCTTTATATATTATTTGGTCACGAAAGCACATTGGCTCCAACATTCCGCAAATTACTCCTTCCCCCTTTTAAAATCTCACAATGTCTATAAATCAACCACCAGTCCACCTACAGACATCCTCCATCCCAGACTCGCCGTCTCACCGAAGTGTGCCGTCTGACATTGGAGGACGGGGGGGGGGAGACGTGAGGGTGGAAGGCCAGTTCTCAACACACGGACGCCATTCGTCCAATGGCTGATCTCTCCGATATCAAAGGCGAGACCGATGGAATGGAGCCAGCAGAGATACATTGTGAAATCACAGTTGCCGAGCACGGGGCCCAAATGCCCAAAACAACAAGTGGCCAGCAACAAAACAGCACGATTAAAAGTTGTAATGGATAAGAGTTAAAGTTTTTTGTATTGCCTTAAACGTTGCCTATTATATCTATGTGCTTCTTTATATGCAGTGCTATTGACGGACGTATTGAGATTTTTTGTAAATGTGTGCTTGCGCACACCACTGCCAACACAGCACCATCTGATAGTGTTTAACAATCCTCCGATTTTTCGATTTAAAGCTTTCGTGACTGCAGGGATATGAATCCTCCTTCGATTTGTTGGAGACACAGAGCCTTTGAATGAATAGATAGTATACACAAATACTCGTCATTTCTCCCTTTTGTTTTAGTGGAGTTATCTATCAATGGATCACCCTGTACTTCAATTATGAAGTCGGCGTCTTGTCACAAGTCGAAGACATTTCCATCTGGAATTCCCTCAGTCTGACCGTCGCATCATGCCAGGGGGCACAGCTCCGGAAGACGACATCACACATCTATTCCTGGACTCTCTTCAATGGGGCTCTTATCTACACCAAGTGCTTGTTCAACATGGTTTTTCGCACACCCTTATGTAATAATAATACCCCCTGAATGTAACCAGGGAAACCTCAGCGATTTCCAAGAGTTACTGCTTATTTGCAAAAGGCTCCTATGTGAGCTTGCTAAGTTTCCACTTTTAAGGAAAACCCACAAATGCAAAGAATGGACACCAAAAGTGCTTACAATTTTGCCCAGTAAATCTATTTGCTGTACTTCCACCTAAACACCTAAAATCAACATTCGGTGTTTCGTTCTTCTGATTTTTGGCGAAAACATACCATTGTGTTTATCACCTGCAGCAGGGCAAAACCACCCAAGCCATTGTCCATTTTGTCAAGATGCAAATGGGCAACTGTGCACATTCCATAGGAAATAAATAAATAGTTTTACAGTAGACGTGGCGTGTTGTGTTACGGTTCACCTTTTATATTTTACTATTTGCTTTGAGACTGCCTATAAACGCAGAAGGCTCGCAACTCCTCCACAAGCGATATAAATGGGTGCATCATCGTCTCCCGCTGTGACGTCCACAGCGTAATCGGGGTAGAAACAAAATTGGTCGGGAGCAAAATAACGAATAATTTAATCAAATAATCTGGCACGTTTGCCTTGAACGGTAAGGAAGAATTTCTAGGCCATCACAGGAACAGTTGAGACCAAACCTTGTTGGAGTCGTCATTTGCTTTGGGCCAATATTTGCTTTGTTGGAATAACACGAGGAGGCTAAATCCATCTGTCCCAGCCGGCACAGTGGGTGCATCCGTGGAAGGATCCCGTCCAGGCTGCTGACAGCATTTAATAATTTCGCTGGGACACATTCCCATGACCCAGATAACGACTACAAAGTGTTCCCCCTCGCCACTCAAAGGGTGCAGAGATTAGAGCTTTCAGCACCAGTTAAAACTTTTCTGTGTACACTTTGTCCTGCTAACTGCCGAATGCGATTCCTCCAGTGAAGCAGCACAGACTACAGTGATTTCCTATATGGTCCACAGTTTGGGTTACATGGCCACAAATCCCACTGCGACTTCTGCAATTGTCCCACTTATGAAAGAGATGTGCACATCGACTTGGTAATATGTTCTGATGCCGTTGATGTCACTGCTGTAAAGAATGCCCAGTAGCTTTAGGCTCCCGATCATTGCCCCCTACAGCGGCAGGGCAGTGAGCCCAAGCGCCTCCAGACGCCCCCCCCCCATTTGGGGGTGTATTATTCTGGGTTCGAGACATGTTCGCGATTTGTATCTCCCTCTGTAATGCTGGTGTTTTGGGTTGTGGGAGGGGGATAAATAACAATGCATTAGCTCTTAACCCTTTTTCCGTTCCGATGACGTACATAAGTGTGTAGGTTATCAGTTTTTCTTCCGATTACGTTCCAATTACGTATGTTTACTTCATCGCTACGAAATTGATTCCAAACGGAATCGAATCGATTCGGGAGTAAAAGGCCATGCGGGAGGTGGGCATGCGGCACAGTTTGACACCAGCTGTCATAGAGTGCGGTTGTGTCGCTACAGTTCTCTGCGGTGAGTACAATGTCTTTTAAAAACAGCGTCATTATGCCTCTAAATAAAATTAACGCGAACTGCTTGCACGTTCCGAGATTCAGCGGTGAACGGGACCCCACGCTCTGCAACTTGCGAATGTCTCGGAAACGGAAAAGGGTTAATACGGCTGTGTGACAATCTGCGGTACATGCTGGGGAGCCCACACTACACCTACGTGTCATCGTGCATCGTAGACGATTTCCTGGAAGCAACTGCGGATGAAACAATAAACCGGACGAATCTGGTGAAACGAGGAGGACTTACATTTGCTGGCATTTACTGAGCCACTGAAGCCAGAGCTGTAGGAATCCATGGGCGACTGTGGAAACAAATAACGTGTATCACACACAGCTGCCAACATGGATGCACTCGCGCGCTGCGCTAGACACAAGTAGGCAAGCTCGAGCAGTGGAAATATTCACCCCCTGGCGACTATTATCGTGGCGATTCAGACGAGGAATGTCATTTAAACGCTTATAATTTCTTGGTCTAATTTGTACAGTTGTATTTGTATCGTGGTGTCCAGCTCCCTTTGCTTAAATGTAACGTTAGCATATCATTTGTGGATAATAAAAAAAAACACACTTGTCGTGATGAGTGACTGATGAACCTTAATAATTACTAAATGATGAATGGATACATTGTTACACTCCTAGTAAGCAAGTACCTCTTGTTTAGGTAGAATCAAGCCACTTTAATAAATCGAATGCGATTGGCTATTACATCTCAAAAATTATAGGCATGGGATTCAAATGTCAGTTTTTTTTTTTATCACGACTTAAGTTAAATGAGTTTTTGGGGCAACGCCAATATCCTTTAAATGGTCCATATTCAGTGCTGGAAAATCCACATTACGATGGCAGGGGAGCTAGTCTCCCCTAAAGACAGCTGCAGTTGACTTTTCACAATCTGGTACAGTCTCATGCTAATGCACTCCCAGGTTAATGATGGACTGGGCCAACATTTCCACGTGGTGATAATCCACTTCCGTTGAGCTTTCATTTGTGGCCAGGTCGCTTCTGACAAAGAGCTGTATAGCTCAGTGGGCCTTACGTGGTAAAAATAAAAAAATAGTTTAACTCGCAACTGGGATTTCACCATTCTAATTAAGCTATTCAATCCTACCATCGCAACACCCATCCACATTTCATAAGAACTAGTTTTTCTTTGAGGGAGTCACCCATGTGATCCAAAATATATATGCAAATTACGCTCATCTATGCCATCATAAATAGAAGACGTGCAAGAAAGTGAAGTAAAGAATTTCCGTGGAGCGCTTACAGTGATGCCATTATCCGAGTGAGTCCCATTGACTTGCCGGCCGTAGCGGTGAGCTTTGTTGAAACTCATCGCTCTTGCCGATGTTGAGGCCCTGGGTAAAGAAACACAAATGTAAAAAAACCACACAGCAACAACTGAACTAATTTAAAATCGTATACAAAAACTAAAAGTCAGGAACTGTGTTGGCAGCGTTGTGCAAGCACGAAAGGAAGTTTAATATTTATTTGAGATTCCAAACATTTCGGAACAAACCTGAATTTGCAAGGAGGCGTTGAACTATGCCGCAGCCACTAGCTTCGGCCGCTTTGAGCGGAAAGTAACATTCGTAGCGAGAAAGGGGGTGAAAAAACGAGCTTGAAAAAAAAGTGAAATTCAACAACTTCCCGAGTACGTTGCGGCAGACAGGCCGTCTTGTGTGCACATCGAAGCCTCATAAACACGCTATTGAAACGGCCACTTTGCCCGAGGTAAGAATGTTTTTGACTGCTTCTCTCTCCTCCTCCTCCTCCTCACGTGCCCCTCTCCCGTCTCGTCGTGCTCACTCTCCTCCCACAATGTTTTCCACCGCTCAGCTGCTGAGCTTCTCTCCCCCCCTCCCACTCACCCCCTCCAACTACCCTCCCCTCTGAGCCTCCCCTCCCCTTTGCCTTTCCACCGTCTGCATAAACAGCTGTAATGTGGTGGAGAATTTCAGGCTGAGAATGTGTGCCCTCCCCTAAAAGCGAAGGGCTGTGTTGTGCATTTTAGATGTGCGCTTAAAATTAGCAGCACAAAATTAGCAGCACGCTTCGCTGTGTTGCCGACCCCCCCACACTCTTCCAACACCTTAAGTGCTCAACAATTATCCGCTCGATAATTATCCGCAATTACACAATCGGCCAAACAAATCGACTTTTTAAAGTTGCAAATGCCCGCGAACAGCCCATGGCGTGTAAATATTATTCTTCATATATATTTTGGTTAATGTTTGCTTTGAACAAAGTTTATTTTTCCCGAAAGAGATGCGTGCGATGAATTGTGCCTAAACTCTGTCAAACAGCTCACCGCTTTCCACCGTGTGCGTTCTGTGGTAATTTACCTCAAACCGAAAATTCGTAGAATTCACCTCTAACACATGAAATGTGCCGCCCCCCTTCCTCACCGCCGATTCGTTTCCCCTGCAGGCCTGGCACTACCCCCCTACATTCGTCTTATATAGACCGGTCGCGTCGGGTCTGAGGGCCTCCTCCGCCCGAGATTGTCCCTGGCCGGTTTCTCTGTCACCTAAAACGTTGTTAAGGGGCCCTATGTTGTTGTTGTTTCATAAAATCCTAATTTAAATAAATAAATGTGCCCTGAACAAAAAAACATTTCTTTAGAATTTCCCAAATCTTTAAAATGTCCATACACCCACATTGTGAAGAATTTGTTTAAATAGAAAATAAAAGTTAATCTAAAACTTCTCTAAATCCAGTTTTGTTTGTACTTGGCGATACCCTCCCCTGGAGGGTGACTTGGTCTAAAATGATCAACTGTATACTATATATTTCATGGCACCCAACTCTGTACTGTATGATCAAATGTGCCCTGAATTTGTCAGGCTCTGAAATGGGAACAATCATTAACAGTAGTATCCATACAAGATGTGATGTAATTGATGAACATTAATACAAAGCAATAATTGCTCATAATGAACCACCTTCCATGAACATTGGGCAAATATAGATTACTTTCCACAAATATTGCAGATGTGTTTTAAAATTGCAGGACAATTCTCCGTGTAGATTAATCATATTAAGTATAATTACATTATCAAATTAGGCTTCGGTTTTAAATCACGGTGCGAGTCAGATCGTGTGAATACATGCATATAGAGCAGTTTTGAGGTCGAATCTGAATCTTGTTTCAAGATCAGTGCAAGTCAAACTTCAATGAAAGCATCACATCATTGTTTTTTTCCACAATACTATCTTGTATGTTTCTACAGTATTGGGAATGGCTTACAGATTAATTATCTCATGAAGATGTGGAGTCACTAAAAATGAAGTGTATGGTCACACAACGGAAGCAAACCAAATCTAAGCCTTTTGAATAGCACGTCGCAACTTTTGGCAAATCCAAAAGATTACTTGGTGAAACCTGTCACCCTCGTGGTTGGCTGCTAAACCACGAAAAATATCAAGCCGACTTTACTATATCATTACTTGTGACAAGAGCTGCCTGGTGCCTGGGACTTGACTTGAATAAGATTTGAGCAGAGTCCAACTTCATGGGACCTCCTTTGCCAGTACCAAAATATGAGAATAGGTTTTCCCCTTTTTTCTGGCAACAAAACAGGTGTTAAGATGTTAAAACACCAAACTGAAACCTTTTACAAGGAATCACGTCTGCATTGACAGCAATGCAGACAAAAAAAACTCTGATAATATATGCATTGTCTTTGAAACGGATTGGTCCACACCAGAGACAGCTTTCTTTGGGCTGTTCGCCTTTTGGCGTCCTCTGGTCTAACAGCTTTTGTTGTTTCCCTTCTACGTGACTTTACCGAAAGAACCAAGAATATCTTAACACCTGTTTTGTTGCCAGAAAAAAGGGGAAAACCTATTCTCAGAGCCTAACTTTTTAATCCAATTTCCAAATGATGATTGGTGGTGGGGGTTAATTTTATAAGCCTGTTGGTTAATTCAGCCAATAAAAAAAGTACAAATGTACAACTTACAATGCCCAACAACAACAACCGCCATTCGCCACTAAGTGGCGGTGACGTCACGACGGCGCTTGTGCCAGGCTTTGTGCACGTGAAGGCCACGTGAAGTGTCGAACGCCCGCTGGCAGGAGGTCACGGGACAGACCAAGGCGCCATGGGTCGACTGACTGAGATTACTGGCCTATGCACCACCTGTGCCAATAGCAAGCGTAGGACAAACTTGAGTTCACTTATGGAAAGAATTAGTCCTGATGTTGCGTCGATAAATCATCTAGAACACACACGAGTTATAGGACTGAGTCATTACTGCAGCCACAGCTGTAGAAATATCACTTGAAATGATCAGAATATGCTTTGAAAATATCTAAATATGGTGTCCATTTAATTCACACTATTTATGTTGGAAAAATAAAACAACTCTCAGTGAGTGTGAAGATACTTTTTTCAAGAGGACACTGCGTTGGGATAATTGCCAAATTAATTTCCAATGAGTATTTTTTCACGTGGTAGGAAACCGCAGAAGCTACGGAAAACCCACACATAGGATAACTCAAGACCAGAGCTGGGTCGATTAGTAGATTAAGCCGAATATTCGACTAAAACTTTGCAATTGGCCACTTTTGATGTAGTTGATTGGGGTACTTGAGCTCCTTTAAAAATGGTAGCCTCCCCATTATCCAACCATCTCTCAAAGGCAGAAACCCCCTACAAGTTACCGATAAAATCACCAAGCCACCACCCATCACCTCCCGTTCAGCGGCACACGTGTAATCAAACCGACAATCCGTAGGGCAATCGATTACACTGCACTTAAATAATAAAATATCCCAGCTCTACTCAAGAGACGCTAACGGGGACACGCATGTTGCACGCACTGAATGCCACAGTTCAGTGGAAGACGTCTGGTTGACTGATATAGCCAAACCGTGGTGTGGGTGGAGGTAATATCAGGTGAACATCTCAGGAAAATGGAAACCTGGGAACCGTGCTCCCTGTTTGGAGGCCATTTTGTTGCAGAGGGGAGTGTCTATACCGCCAAGCCCAGATTGCTCTCTGCCATGGTACAGCGTGTCACGCTTTGATGCCGTATCATTTTGGCCGCCCACGCGTTGCAAATTCCCCGCATCAAACTGCCAACCCTGGGGCCCATCCCAGGGCAGGGTATATGGGATATGGGTTACACCGTATTGCCTGCGGAAAAAGCTCACTGGAATTTACAGATGTTTTTTTAACTACCCAGGGCCTATATATAGCATGCTTGTGTAGGGCAGAATTCGCACTCCTGTTATACAGTGAGGGAAAAAAAGTATTTGATCCCCTGCTGATTTTGTACGTTTGCCCACTGACGAAAAAATGATCAGTCTAAAATTTTAATGGTAGGTTTATTTGAACAGTGAGAGACAGAATAACAACAAAATCCAGAAAAACGCATGTCAAAAATGTTATAAATTGATTTGCATTTTAATGAGGGAAATAAGTATTTGACCCCCTCTCAATCAGAAAGATTTCTGGCTCCCAGGTGTCTTTTATACAGGTAACGACCTGAGATTAGGAGCACACTCTTAAAGGGAGTGCTCCTAATCTCAGCTTGTTACCTGTATAAAAGACACCTGTCCACAGAAGCAATCAATCAATCAGATTCCAAACTCTCCACCATGGCCAAGACCAAAGAGCTCTCCAAGGATGTCAGGGACAAGATTGTAGACCTACACAAGGCTGGAATGGGCTACAAGACCATTGCCAAGCAGCTTGGTGAGAAGGTGACAACAGTTCGTGCGATTATTCGCAAATGGAAGAAATACAAATGAACTGTCAATCTTCCTCGGCCTGGGGCTCCATGCAAGATCTCACACTACGCCGTGAAGGACTGAAATCCTGCAGCGCCCGCAAGGTCCCCCTGCTCAAGAAAGCACATTTACATGCCCGTTTGAAGTTTGCCAATGAACATCTGAAAGATTCAGAAGACAACTGGGTGAAAGTGTTGTGGTAAGATGAGACCAAAATGGAGCTCTTTGGCATCATCTCAACTCGCCGTGTTTGTAGGAGGGGGAATGCTGCCTATGACCCCAAGAACACCATCCCCACCGTCAAACATGGAGGTGGAAACATTATGCTTTGGGGGTGTTTTTCTGCTAAGGGGACAGGACAACTTCACCGCATCAAAGGGACGATGGACGGGGCCATGTACCGTCAAATTTTGGGTGAGAACCTCCTTCCCTCAGCCAGGGCATTGAAAATGGGTCGTGGATGGGTATTCCAGCATGACAATGACCCAAAACACATGGCCAAGGCAACAAAGGAGTGGCTCAAGAAGAAGCACATTAAGGTCCTGGAGTGGCCTAGCCAGTCTCCAGACCTTAATCCCATAAAAAATCCGTGGAGGGAGCTGAAGGTTCGAGTTGCCAAACGTCAGCATCGAAACCTTAATGACTTGGAGAAGATCTGTAAAGAGGAGTGGGACAAAATCCCTCCTGAGATGTGTGCAAACCTGGTGGTCAACTACAAGAAACGTCTGACCTCTGTGATTGCCAACAAGGGTTTTGCCACCAAGTACTAAGTCATGTTTTTGCAGAGGGGTCAAATACTTATTTCCCTCATTAAAATGCAAATCAATTCATAACATTTTTGACATGCGTTTTTCTGGATTTTTTTGTGGTTATTCTGTCTCTCACTGTTCAAATAAACCTACTATTAAAATTATAGACTGATAATTTCTTTGTCAGTGGGCAAACGTACAAAATCAGCAGGGGATCAAATACTTTTTTCCCTCACTGTATGTACGTGAAGGCAGTGAAATGGGTGGATTACAGGGCTGTAGATCTCTGTACTGAGTAGTGATCTTGCAAAAATAGGAAGGTTATAAAAACTTGTTTTGCACTGTTGCATTGTGGGCAATGTATCTCTACGTAAAAGTATTTTTAGAGCTGGGGTGGTTATTGAACCAACGGATTCCTCTGCTGATTAGCAATTCGATTATGCGACCAATCAGATTACATGAAAATACACTACATGAAGAGAACAAATGGTCCAAACTACTTCCCACGTGTCGCTGGACACGTGATGGACGGGGCTTGGTTGCGTCATCGGCATAATCAGGGGTCACTCCGGGGGGGGGGGATTCCCCTCTTTCTGAAGGCAGGATGTGCAGGATAAACAAAAGAAATATGAAAGGGTTTTTTTTGGTTAACAGTGCCCCATCATTTATAAAGAAGGCTCGACAACAGCATCTTGGTAGTCCAGCTAATAAGGCCCAGATAACACTGACCCAGAGTTTGTTTCCACAAATGTTGTTGTCTAATAAGACCTAGGTTTGTAAAGGTGTGCTCAACAAACATAACAGGGCATTTACGTGGAAAGCGGAATTTGAAGCCTACTCCTGAGTACAACCCTGGTTGCCTATAGGACACTGGGAAAGAAAACGTTGTGTGTTGGAGCATTGGCAAGTGGTGGTGTACATGTGCTGCGAGTAGTATTTGAACGACAGCGAGCCTCTGCTAGTACAACTGAACTTTAAGTGCCTGGGTGCGAACAGAGCTTGCCCCAAACATTTGTAAGGATACATGGGGGATCTTTCTCTTAGCTTCGCTGTCTTTACATATTAGTCAGATGCATGTTCATTCATGCACAAAGTACTAAATGATAAATGACGAATGAGACCAAAGTGAGGATTAGGCTGGCTTTGTTTCGTAACGCGGCTTGTGCAAATGTTCTCGCTGCGAGTAAAGAAAACTCGCACTATGCCTTGCTGATGATCTCCCGCAATGGCGAAATTGGAACGACACAGTTGGGAAATTAATCTCGCTGCCACAAACATACGAGGGGTGACCAAGACGTCTGTGCCCTGACATAGAATACGTGGTGCTACAGCAAAGGGTGAATGATAAGCTTAACTTGAAGATATTATACGTAACATTTTTATTTTATTTTAATGCTTATCCAAGGGAGAAGCTGTTTATTTTCTACCGCCGTTTGAAGTAACCCTGCCAGTGTGTGAACTTTAAAACTGAGAAAATGGGAAAAACCCAGAGAAATACGCAGTAAATCAAGAGATAGAGAAACCAGAACAAAACTAAAACTCATCAGATCAGTGGCCCAGAGCCATCCATGTTTACACAGTCAATTAATAACTGATGAGGCAATTTATTTTTTCTAGAGGCAATTTATTTTTCTAGTGGCAATATAGCAACATATTTTGTTAGTGAATGGTTAGAGCAAGACAGTTTTTTTGAAGTGCATTGCACTTGGTGCAAATGAGTCTCGTCTGTTTTCTGTTTCAGGCGATACGTTTCAATCACCCCTTGTTTTGTCACAATCCCAAATATAAGAATTATTTGACCTGAGAAGTCCCTAGCTGAAATCAGCTAAGGAATCTAACGATTTCTTGTGGAGTCTTCTGTCTTTTGTACATGGTATAACCGCAGTAATGAATGTGTTTGTATGCTGTGTAAGTGAACACAATGTGCAAAGCCTACAAACTATCCAACTGGGTTCAATTCCCGAGCATGCATTACATCAGTAGCAAGTGGCATCAGAACCTTCATGTCTGTTATGGTGCGAGAGATATCAGAGGCCAATAGAATGACTTGACTAAAAAAAAACATGTTTATGCTTAATAAAATATACAAATTGGGCAAACGTCCACGCTCTTCACGGAAACACTGTGGAGTACTTATTGAGTCACATGTCCCTTTGCTGTCATTTCAAAAGACACTCCTATCTTCCGGTCTAGATCGAGTCAATTAGTTGAACCAGTTGAGAACTCGAGAGAGCATGTTAGTCTCATTAGCAAGTGATCTGCGTAAAAACTAAAATCTCATATTACTACTTAAGGGCCAAGAATAAAACGATGATAACATATCATACATGACCGGGAGCTTTAGAGTTTCAAGACCACTTTGCATGAGGGTCCTTACATTGGGATGTTTGGTCTGGAAAGTCCCTTTTTAACTGGAGTCTAAAAGTCAAGTTGAAGTACTCATTTGCTTAAATAAACACTGGGTAATGTTAATCGCTTTTTGGCAGTGCTGAGCCAGAAGTGACAATTCGACATTCTTACGACAGTGGCGAGTCTATCCAAAGGACAACCAGGTGGAATTCCAGTGGTACTCGTTTAATCAACGCCAACAGGGTGATGGCTATGGTGTAAAGACTGGCCTACATTTAGTGTTTATATGGCACCATGGATTACAGAATACTGATACAGTATTTATATTTAACAACAGCGGATATAGTCGTCTATGTCCCAAGTACCGCAAAGTTCACCAAATGTATGACCACTGCAAATGCAGATTGTGTGCAAGTTGCCCACAAAGTCAAGCAATTTCCTCAAAGCATCGTTCGTGTGTAAATCTGCCAAGATACAGACACAAACGTTCACAATATATCTGCTATGAGAGATATATATACTACCGTGATGTCAAACACTGCAAAGTTAAACGTGACAAAATCGCTGTTGATGACGTTGGACATAAAAATACAAGCTTCTAAAAAAAGACCGCAAACTCACCACCTTCATCATATACATTGCCTTCTGAGGTACGTTTGTTTGAACATAGTTATGTATATACACTACACACAAATATCATCCAGCATATAATGCAGTGTTGAAGCGGTGGCAGCGGTTGGCGAATTGCGCCACCAACACTAACTCTCCCAGTTGGAATCCCCAGTTAGGGCTCACCGTCAGTGGCGCTATAATGGGTGCCAAGGTGGCTAGGAGATGTTAACTACCTCGCCAAGTATACAGGAGGTCGTAGGTTCGATCCCGACCCTGACGCCTGCTGTATATTTGGAGTTGGTGTCTCTCTCTCTCATCATCATCACGGTGGCTAGGAGATGTTAACTACCTCGCCTGGTATACAGGAGGTCGTAGGTTCGATCCCGACCCTGACGCCTGCTGTATGTTTGGAGTTGGTGTCTCTCTCTCTCATCATCATCATCACGGTGGCTAGGAGATGTTAACTACCTCGCCTGGTATACAGGAGGTCGTGGGTTCGATCCCGACCTTGACGCCTGCTGTATATTTGGAGTTTGCGTGTCTCTCTCTCTCATCATCATCACGGTGGCTAGGAGATGTTAACTACCTCGCCTGGTATACAGGAGGTCGTGGGTGCTGTATATTTGTAGTTTGCATGCCTCTTTCCCTGTGGTCGCATGGATGTTTCTCCGGGTGCTACTGTTTTTACCCTCCATCTTTAGAATCAACACGCGTTTACAATATTTAGCCGCTCTAAATTTCGACATGACAAGCCCCTTCGTCGAGTTATCATTTGTGGCCAAGCCGTTTCCGAAAAAAGCTATATAGCTGTTGGCCTTACGTGGTAAAACAAAAATCGTAAATGGATTTAATAACAAACCCACTCGACCCTTGACCCTTAAACTCTTTCACCAACCCCCGCTGACCAGCGTGGTGAAGTTATGGTCAACAACCTGCATGACGAATCGAACTAATCATAAAATGTCTCCACGTGAAAATGAAATAAATGTTCACACCTCCTTCTGGTAGTGAATATTTTCAGCAGCATTGTTTCAAGCCAAGCGAATGTCAGTGTCTCATCAGTTGATGTATTATGAGTTTGCGTTAATAATGACCCATATCTTAAATAAAGGACCCTTAACTATACACATCTAGCAAGGGTTCAAGTAAGCCTCAACTGCTGATGAAACAATTAATGTCGAAATCGGTCGAGTTCTTTCTTGCTTAAGCGATGCTGCTGAAATTAGCACTCCCAGAATGCCGTGTGGCTGATCAGATGTGTAAAGTGTACCTTAATTTTAATTTGAACGGACAGATGTAGTATATGAAGATGTACTTACCTGCTTGCGTATACATAATATTATAGCGACTTTGGTACCTGAAAATGTGTATCCCATCAAAGACCAGATATTCATTCATGCAGCCCTTCCTGCTGGGGTTTTTTCGTGGTTGAACTTGATATTGAGAAGCCACACCTTATAGTTTTCGTTGTAGGTTTAAGGGTGTAGATTTGAAGGTGAAGGTTTTGGGTCTATGGGGTTTTATGTGAGGGTTTAGAGTTGACAGGATAGAGTTTGGGTTTATCTGCTTTGGGGTTAGGGTTTAGGGCTGAGTTTAGATAATTTGTTTAGCGGTTCGTGTTGGGATTTCCGGGGTTAAGGATTAGAGGTTCGAGTATTTAAGAGTTAGGAGTTGTAGTTGAGGCTTAGGGGTTACAAATCAAGGATTTGGGGTAATAGTTTCAGGGTGGTGGTTTAGAGTTATGGATATAGGTTACAGTTAAGTGTTGGCATCAAGTTCGGGATAGGGTTAGAATTAAGGCTTAGAAGAGTTAGGGAGGGATAGGGAGGGGGTAAGAGTTCAGACTTAGTTGTTAGGGACAGACTTACGAGTTAGAGTTAAGATCAGTAAGCACTGTACACCAAGACTTTCTGGCCACAGATCCACAGGGGGCTCCAGTCTCGAGTACGTACTGCACACACTGTACTCACTGTATGTACTGTACACACTGTACGTACTGTGCATACAGCAAAGTCGACTGGTACGATGCAGTATGCAGAACTGTACTGTACGAGTGTCGGGTAGCACTCTACAGTACTGCAATACGTGCCAGGCTGAAAAAAAACATGCACTGTACCGAATATATACTGTAGATTACTTATTGCACGTGTCATCTACAGTACACGCGTGTACTGTATACAGTGCATGAGGCGTGCAGTCTTGATGCGAGCTTAGTTTAACACAATATTATCCACAGTCTTAATTCTGAGCTCACGCGCACATTGTGCACTGATTAACAGTTCATAGACTGCACGTTTAATGTAACACTGAACTGTTGTATATCCGCTCTTCGGCAAAAGCAGAACGGCGGAGGAGCCACGCTCACAACAACGAGCGGAGCGCCGGGGCGCATAAAACGCAGCGAGGGTGGCACAGTGGGGGAGCACGGCTGGGAGGCATTTGAGTCGGTCAACCCGTAGCACCTGGGTCTGCCACGTGACCACCTCCTGCACCTAGCCTGGCACAGTCAACCCGGAGCACCTGGGTCTGTCACGTGACCACCTCCTGCACCTAGCCTGGCACAGTCAACCCGGAGCACCTGGGTCTGTCACGTGACCACCTCCTGCACCTTGCCTGGCACAGTCAACCCGTAGCATCTGGGTCTGTCACGTGACCACCTCCTGCACCTAGCCTGGCACAGTCAACCCGTAGCACCTGGGTCTGTCACGTGACCACCTCCTGCACCTAGCCTGGCACAGTCAACCCGTAGCACCTGGGTCTGTCACGTGACCACCTCCTGCACCTAGCCTGGCACAGTCAACCCGGAGCACCTGGGTCTGTCACGTGACCACCTCCTGCACCTAGCCTGGCACAGTCAACCAGTAGCACCTGGGTCTGTCACGTGACCACCTCCTGCACCTAGCCTGGCACAGTCAACCCGTAGCACCTGGGTCTGTCACGTGACCACCTCCTGCACCTAGCCTGGCACAGCCAACCCATTGCACCTGGGTCTGTGCCGTGACTTGGCAGCAGCAAAAGCCTACGACAACAGTTCACGTGGTCTCAAGGTGCACCTAGCCTGGCACGCGTCACCGCCACTTCGTAGCGGTCGCGTTAGGCGGCGTGGGGAGCTTTGCCGTCTTCCACAAGCCGCGGTGTTGTTTGAAAATATCTCAAACTGTATGTATTTATTAATTACAACACTGTATTGCACAGTAAAATGTAAAGTAAAAAAAACCAAGGTAAATTCTTAGCGCTACCTATAGAAAGTTTTTGTTTCAGAAAACAATCCTATCTAACCTATCAAAACTTTTAACATGCATTGAACGTATCGTATCGTGGCAACCCTAAAATGAAATCGCTAAAGCTACGTATCATACATGCATTGAACGTATCGTTCGCTGCTGCGTTTGCCTGCCGTGCGAAATTTAAAATTATTTTACAATTTTGTCGTGTCGGTATCGCCATCGTAAGATCGAAATCTCGTAAGTCGGACCGTCGTAACTCGGGGACTATCCGTAACTCGAACTTGACGGTCGCGAATCTCCGCCCTGCTCAACGACAGCCCCATAGGACAATGTAGACACAGCGTGGCGGCACTTAAAGACTTTTGTACAATATTGTGTTTATTGTGTACACGCACTACATTACACGCGCGGTGATGCTGATGATGATCGTGGAAGGTGGTGGTGATGATGGGCTTCATGTGATGTTAAACTGTGGATGTGTGATGTTGTTGTTGGTGGTGTTATGAAGCCGACAAAGCGGAATTCATTTTGTTAACGCGATCTCGGTGGCACGCTGGGGTGGGATAAAAACTCACCTGTAAAGATGACGACGATGCTGATGATGATGATGCTCTTCACTGTCGGCCGATAGAAGATGACGACGATGATGATGATGGCGATGAAAATGTTACCAGCGCATCCGACGAAACGTGCACATTCTAAAAGATTAGCGCGCGCAAGCTGCGACTGCCGTGAAATTATGACTCCTAACGCAACCGGCACGCGAGAGAGGGAGGCGAATGAGAGAACAAAATTTCCACCCGCACCAAAAGTGACTAAAGAACGAAGAATGCTGGCACGCAAATCGTCTCGCAACCGCTCCGAGTCTCCTCCCCTTGGGCGCCTCTCTCCCTGCGGGGACTCCGCCAATGCAGAGGCGGAGGGCGGCAACGGCGAGCAAGGAGAGAGCCACGGGGGGAGGAGACATGGGGGAGAGGGCGGGGCGATGAGGTGGGTGAGGAGAGTGGAGGTGGTGAGAGGAGTGTAGGTGGTGAGGAGAGTGGAGGTGGTGAGAGGGAGGAGTGGAGGTGGTGAGAGGAGTGGAGGTGGTGAGAGGAGTGGAGGTGGTGAGGAGAGTGGAGGTGGTGAGAGGGAGGAGTGGAGGTGGTGAGAGGGAGGAGTGGAGGTGGTGAGAGGGAGGAGTGGAGGTGGTGAGAGGGAGGAGTGGAGGAGGTGAGAGGAGTGGAGGTGGTGAGGAGAGTGGAGGTGGTGAGAGGAGTGGAGGTGGTGAGAGGAGTGGAGGTGGTGAGAGGGAGGAGTGGAGGTGGTGAGAGGAGAGGAGGTGGTGAGGAGAGTGGAGGTGGTGAGAGGGAGGAGTGGAGGTGGGTGAGGAGAGTGGAGGTGGTGAGAGGGAGGAGTGGAGGTGGTGAGAGGGAGGAGTGGAGGTGGTGAGAGGAGTGGAGGTGGTGAGAGGGAGGAGTGGAGGTGGTGAGAGGAGAGGAGGTGGTGAGGAGAGTGGAGGTGGTGAGAGGGAGGAGTGGAGGTGGGTGAGGAGAGTGGAGGTGGTGAGAGGAGTGGAGGTGGTGAGAGGGAGGAGTGGAGGTGGTGAGAGGAGTGGAGGTGGTGAGAGGGAGGAGTGGAGGTGGTGAGAGGAGAGGAGGTGGTGAGGAGAGTGGAGGTGGTGAGAGGGAGGAGTGGAGGTGGGTGAGGAGAGTGGAGGTGGTGAGAGGAGTGGAGGTGGTGAGAGGGAGGAGTGGAGGTGGTGAGGAGAGTGGAGGTGGTGAGAGGGAGGAGTGGAGGTGGGTGAGGAGAGTGGAGGTGGTGAGAGGAGTGGAGGTGGTGAGGAGAGTGGAGGTGGTGAGAGGGGAGGAGAGTGGGGAAGGGAGGAGAATGAAAGAGAGGAGCTGGGTTGAGAGGGATGTGGCTAAAGAGAGGAGAGGGACGATGGAAAGAGAGAGGGGGAGAGTGGGTAGGAGAGAGGGAGGGTGGTACAGTGCAAGGGAGGGAGAGGAGGAGGAGAGAGGGGCGAATGGAGCTGAGGAAGGATGCGGAGACGAGAGGGAGGGAGGGAGATGAGTGGGTGACGGAGGATCGAGGAGTTAGTGAGAGCGAGGGAGGCGATGTTGATCTCGAGCAGCAACTAACGAAGGTTCAATCGAAGTGGCTGATGAGCTCCTCATTCATTTTCGTTCAATGGGGCATTGAGTCGCTGTTTATGCGTTTACATGATTCTGTTCTGGATGACCAACAGTCGCCACACACGGCGGGAGAGTGGTTAATTGTTGTGAATTAAAAATGTGTTCATCAGGTATCCCCATCTGCCATGCTTTGTGCGGATGAAGTTTAGGGGTTACACATGAACGTTGCGGAGTGAGGTTAGAGATGTGGGTTGGAGAGGGAGGGAGATTAGTTGGGGACGGAGGAGGAAGGATTGGATGAGCGAGGGAAACGGAAGGATCATAATATTCATAACGAAGGAATCCGATGAGCTATAAAGCTCTTTCTCGCCAGATGTCCGGGAGGAGAGAGGTGGAGGGTGTGAGTCGAGAGGGAAGATTGGGAGAAGAGACGGAGAGTGGTAGGCGAGGGAGAAGAGGATTAAAACTAGTCCACATACTATACAGCAACGATATTACTGCGGAGCTGTTGTTTCAATCTACTGCTGGATGACACGTTTCCCAAAATCCGCACGTCGGTCAACGGGGTTGTTTGATCACGCCGCGGTGGCTAGGAGATGTTGACTACCTCGCCTGGTATACAGGAGGTCGTGGGTTCGATCCCGTGTCTCTTTCCCCGTGGTCGCGTGGATTTTTTTCCGGCTCCTCCGGTTTGTCCCCCCCCCACCCCCCTCTTCACATTTAGAATCAACAACACCACGCGTTTACAATATTTGGCTGCTATAATTTTCCACGTGACAAGCCACTTCGTTGGGTTATCACTTGTGGCCAGGTTGCTTCTGAAAAAGAGCTACATTGCATGTCAGTGGGCCTTACCTGTTAAAAAAAATAGTAACTACTTCACCAGGTCTGGTTGAGATGTCACTCTCCGTGGTCGGTCTCAGGCACTAAACTATCTATAACCCTTATCCCCCTAACTCTGTCCCCGAATCCAACCCCCCCCCCCCCCCCCAATACCTCAACCCTAATCCTAAACGCTAACCCTCTAATCCTAAGCTCATAACTGCAATGTAACTGTTCAGTATTTCCCGTCAAAGTTATCTGTACCTGGCTGTTATTGTGCACCACTGTATTATACAAGTTCTGGTTTACATACTTGCAATGCGTTAAATACAAACACACGTAAAACAAACGTTATAACAATGGCTCAAAATACTTCTAAGTAAAAAAAATGGTAAAGACAAAAACACAGTTACGGTCCTAGTTCAGTATTGGCATTGACTTTTTGTCCAAGGCCACGCGATGAAAAATGAGGCAGGCACGCGCCATCAAATATTGAAAATCAAAATAAAATATTCATACAATATGCCGACATATGCAAGCACGGATCACAAGGTGGCGGTCTAACTCTTTGCGTGTGTTCATCTTCTTTGGTTCTTTCGGTAAAGTCACGTAGAATGAGAATAAAATAATAAAATAAAACAATAAAATTCTCACGAGACGTTTCGGCCACAACACAAGTAGCCGTCCTCAGGTGAAGAAACAGGACTGTCCAGAAGACAGCGCTTGAGATGCGTGTGCTTCTGGTTTGTGCGAGCCACACATTGTGACGTTACAGCACAAAGCAGCCACGTGTCTGTGTATGTATTGTTTCGGTACCCAGTAAGCGTGTCAACATTGGGTGAACGTGGATCAAACTTGCAATACTTTACGGGGCAGTGTTATGTATTGTATAATGCATTTTTTGTTTACGTATAAATGTTGTGTCATGCGTAGTACGTTGCGTGTGTTGTATGTGCAAATGTTGTGTCTGCATTGTGTGCCGTCTATGTATGCATGGTGAAGGCATATTGTGTTATACTCTTCATACATGGTGTGTGCATTTTTGCGTAGTGTGTGTATTACATAGATCTATTTTTGTGCACGTGTTGTCCAGCGTATCGTATATAGGTAGGCACGTTGTGTATGCATACGTGAATATATTGTGAAGTGTGTGTATTACATGCATGCATGTTGTATAAACATAGCATTGTTTAGTGTGCCGTATGTATGCAGTGTATGTCTTGTGCAATGTATGTTACATGCATGCGATGTGTGTGTTGTTTGTGTATTGTATGCATTGATGGTGTTTGCGTTTGTTGTGTTTCTCCATACTAGATTCACTTGGTTTCTAGGCCAATGTTGGCTGGCAGAATGAATGCGTAAAATCCTTGATCCACATCCCATGCCAAAGTGAAGTCTGGTTTTGAAAGCACTCGTTAATTTAGCAATGTACAAACCACTCAGCTTGGAGGAAGGCCCAGCACGTGTGTGAGAGTTTCCATCAGGGACATTCAGGTTGGCAAGCAGAGGCGTGATGATACCAATGGGGTCGTTCATCACAGCCTTGTCTTAGGGGGAGTTGCGTGCTCTCTCTCTCTATCAATGTCCAAATGATCGAGAGTGTGTAACATGCAGCGAATAAAACAAAACAGGAGTGGCATTTCGGGACCACGTGCTCACTGAACATCTGGACCAATGTTCCTCGAAGCATATATTTTAAGCAAAGGAAAGCAACTCTTCGAATGGGGTTGTTCTTCTCTGAGTCTCATCAGGAGAGCGTGGTCTGCTTGGAAAAGACTGGACAAGGAAGGGCTCATAAGCTGGTGGACCTAGAAATTACTGCGTATTATTTTAGTGGTGGGAGGATTCTTCTTGCGTGTGTATTAATTAAATAGTTATAAATATTGCTATTATGATCCACAATCCACCAGCAAAGCACTTTAAAATGTGTGTGTGTGGGGAGCGGTAGTACAGTAGTTTGCGCGATGTGCTACAAACCCGGCTACCTGGGTTCGATTCCTGCTCACGGCCAACACCAGTGACGATTATTATCTAAAGCGGTCTTAGGCCTCCCCTAGGTCAACTCAGCCTCAAATGAGTGCCTGTTGCGATGTGTAAACATCGCCACTAGGGATATAACGACAGTCGGGCGTGGTGCTAACAGCACTTGACTATACCCGGGGGGGTATTTGTCTTTATATATAATTTAGAGTGTGTTCATTCTTTCAGTTCGTTTTCTCCAGGAACTTCGCGAATAGTCAAACTTCCCAATGCCAAGACCGTCTTAAATATAGGACGAGAGACTCAGTAAGGCTTTCCTGAGTAAATGAAAGCAATGTGTCTTACATGTAGAAAAACAACAGGAAAGCCTCATTCAGTCTCAAAACTAATTTTAGGAGGGTCCTCAATTGTCATACTTGGCATTCCATATGAAAGTTGGGCTTGCGGTAGGGAAACCAGAGTATGCTGAGAAAACCCTCGTATATGAAGGGATAATTATCCAAAGCGCCATACGGATAGATTCAATAATCCATTGCTGTACTGCCATCTGGCTACCTTGCATTATATTAACGAGTACAGTTCATGGCATTGTTCGTGTTCACTAAATATCAAAGCCGTGGCATCAACATTCCGATTATAGCTCCTCCGTTTCACATTTCGATTGTAAATTGTACATTACAGCGCATCTGTTTGTCAGCACCTAGGGGCCGTCCATAAATGACGTCATGCACCTAGGAGGGGGGGGGGTCAGACATTTGTGACGATGTGTGACGATGGGGGGGGGGGGTGAGAAATGTGACGTCACATAAAAATGCGCAATTTTAAATAAATATAGACAACACGTTCTAAATTTTGACTTAAAGCTTTCGTGACTGCAGGGATTCATCTTCTTGGTTCTTTCGGTAAAGTCACGTAGAAGGGAAACAATAAAATAATAAAATATAAAAAATAAAATTCTCACGACGTTTCGACTGCAACACAAGCAATCATCATCAGGCGTGAAAACCACAGCAAGACAATTTGAACAAAGTGGCGGTTTAATTAAATATACTTTTAAATAAATGTTTTATCCTACAACATCAGAGTGCAGCGCCACATTAAATACGCACTACAATGACAATAGTTTAAAACGATTTGAAGCAAGTTTTATATATTTTTTTTGGGGGGGGGGCAGAGCTTTGTGACATCATATTTGAGGGGGGGGGTCTGACTTTTTGTGACGCCGTGTGACGAAGGGGGAGGGGTCAAAAATTGTCAAAAATCGCGTGACGTCATTTATGGACGGCCCCCTATTATGTCCACTCACCACGTGGCAAGCGCGCCCTGACACATTTGTCTCCTACGTTATGATGTTTACATTACACGATAAATTAAGTTCGGATATAATTTGCCACTGAACATTCGTACAAGTGCTGTTAGCGAGCACCTATTAATGTGGGTATGATGTGACCATTTGTCGCCCGTGTGCCAATGTTTACGCACCGTACCAAGTATTATTACAGGCTCATTTGACCTAAGAAAGGTTTCAGGTCAAGTTCAGATAGCACTTAGATGTCTTTAATTATGGCAAAGTATCACAACAGATCGCCAGGATTGTAGCACAAAGACACGTGCACACGAAAAAAGATCCCCCGTATAGCCTTTACAGACTTTAGAGGAAAGTGCTGTTAGCGAGCACCAATTAAGGCCGACACGGCACACGATGGGGATGCGTTGCAAGCACCACACCCGGACGCCTTTGTCTCCCAAATGACGATATTTATACACCGCACCAGGTACTTGTTCGAGGCTGAGTCGACCTAGGGGAGGCCCAGTACCGGTTAAGATAATCGTCACTGGTGTTTGTGGGCCGTGAGCGGGAATCGAACTCGGGTGTTGCACCACCGCTCCGTCAACACCGGACCGCAGCTGGAACCGGTGTTCAACGGCTGTGCCGTTTTGATGATAGTGCCCAAGAAAATTCAGCAACAAGGCCCACTGTGAAGGTTTAACAATCTCACTTTCCCAGCACTTCCTGCGGATTTGCCAGTGTGTGCATTTGTCTCTGTCAAAGTGAAACTCGAAGCAGCTGCAGCGTTGCCAACGTCTGTTGTTTATACATTCCTATTGTTTAGGACGTGTTTTTTGGACATTCTTATACAGTCCGTTGTGCCATCATGCGTAACTTCCACAATAGTGGATGTTCCTAGTGACTTAAAATGCGAATTACCATTTCTTGTAAAGAATGTGTATGGTGTCAATCTTGTCACATGTTGTGCATAACAATATATAGCATACAGTGTTTCTGTCAAATAATTATAAAGTAAAGTGTGGACCTGCTCGTACTGGCGGGACTCCATAGACGTTGCACAGTTCGAGATCCGATCTCTAAAGATCACTTGTGCAGTTTCGTCATAATAATCATCACAATCTGGCTTCCGGTCTAAGCACCTTGCTTCACATTTTAAAGAACCGCTCCTTCCAGTCTCATCACTGGTTTTTGTTCGTGTTTACCCCAGGTGAGATCTCAATAGACCAGAATAGTTTCTTGTGCAAAAGTCACCTGGGGGCTGTCAGTAGGCGGCGGCGATGATTGCTATGTCTCTAATCCCAATTCAGTAATTTTACGGATATAACTTTCAAATTTGGCAAATTTGCGCACTACGTCAAGGGATCTTGACCGTTCACCTTGAAGCAAGACTGCGCGTACATAATTACGGTCGATGCACCCGCAGTATTAACCGGGGTTGGCCACTGGATTGGAACTGTGAATCTGCAACAAGCGGCACGCCCGCTCCAACCAGGCCATGCCATCGTGGTGTGGCCGTAATGGTGGGGGGTGGCCACACTCAGTCACACGCTTGTGTGACACAACAGAAAGCCAGTCAGTTATAGGCTAAGTAATCCGGTCCAACCAGATATAGATATAGCCCACACACCCATATAAACAAACTCATATTTACACACTTACTGCACACCTAGCGCTAAATTGTGTCAGCACACGCACAGCCAGTTAGATATGGTTTAGGTGTAAAAAAAAACAACGACATGCACAATCACTGAACTATACTTTCACACGCAAACTTTAACACACGCTGAATTACTTCATCTTAAACACAAACACTGATTTTGCATGCAAACTCACACTCAACACACACTGAAACGCATAATCCCCACAACAACCGCCTTTCGTCACTAAGTGGCGCTAACGTCACCAAGGCGCTTGTGCCAGGCTATGTGCACGTTAATGTCACGTGAAGTGTCGAGTGCAGGAGGTCACGGGACAGACCCAGGTGCCACGGGTCGACTGACTGGGATGACTGAGATGACTGGCTGATGCACCACCTGTGCCCCCTACTTTGCCAACTTGCTGTGTTTTAGCCACCCAGCGCTCCGCTCGTTGTTGTGCGCCCTCTGTTGTTGCTGGAGGGCGACCGCCTAATATAAAAAAATATATATATAACCACACACACAAATTCACACACGAACGCAATCACACTTTGAAAGAAACACTTTCTCTCTCGCGCACACTAAAACACACACAGACACACAATATCAAACACACAATCATATATTTAATTTGTAACCAACACAGTTTTTGCTTCACTTTCAAAGAGAACGACAGTGGGGAAGGCAGCAGAAGAATTCCACCCCAAGCTCTGAAGTCCTCTTTATATATAAAGGCATAATCAACCAATTAATGATTATTTTTAAATGTGGGAAAAAACCGTAACACTATCCCATACAGATGGAACAGATGGAAAATAGTCCACATTTGCTTTATCACCTTCTTATGGCCAGTCTGGGTTTATGGTACCTCGATGCTCACAATATGTGTGTGATACACCAACCCATACGCACACATCATACACTCGACATCAAAGACAAAGATTCCCCCATATAAGATCCCCCGTGTAGCCTGAGATGAATTTC
The DNA here is from genome assembly GCF_048934315.1 of Petromyzon marinus. NCBI lineage: Eukaryota > Metazoa > Chordata > Hyperoartia > Petromyzontiformes > Petromyzontidae > Petromyzon > Petromyzon marinus. The sequence continues at coordinate 21,440,275 of NC_133703.1, read as the reverse complement.
GGGGCAAGTGAAGCTTTGACTAAGAAGGCACACTTTACTCATCACGACTATAACCGATGCCAACACGTCCTCGTTCCGCGAGGGTCAGAGAGTGGCTTTTATCCAGCAGCGGATTGACAACTGCCTTGGTTGTACGCAATTGACACACGGGTAGGTACTAAGACAAAGCTGCCCCGTGTAGCCTGAGCAGACTCTTGGGACAAGTGCTTTTCGCCAGCAGCACCTCCGAAGGCACACGGACGGGGTGGGTAGCCAGCACCACACCCGCCCGCCCGCCTTTGTCTCACCACACCGCACCAGACGCTCATTCGAGGCGAAGTCGAGCTAGGGGAGTTCAGATCAAATCATTCACCGGTGTCGGACGCGAGCGGCGAATCGAACTCGGGTGGCTCGGCGAACTTTGTTAGAGGAGCCTCGCTAACCACTCCGCTCCCGGCACAACGAACCGCGGCCGCCTTTGTCTCTCCCCCCCGCCTTTGTCTCTCCCCCCCCGCCTTTGTCTCTCCCCCCCCGTCTTTGTCTCTCCCCCCCCCTGTCCCCTCGAGTCTCCCTCCACGCGTACGCGCGTCATCCTTCACGAAAGCTCCACGCCAGAGCAGGAGGAGGAGGATGATGATGGGGGAGGAGGAGGGAGGCTGTCGCGATGTAAATCAGCGAGCGCCGACGTCACCGCTTCCTCCCACCCCCACAGCTGGTCTGCTCCGCACACAACATCAGCAACAGGCGAGCACACACGGAGGGGGAGAGAGCAACAGGAGGGGACGAGAGATCTGATGTTAACCGGGAGGGCCCTCTCTCGATGCGTCTCGTCCTTCACAAGGAACGCGCCGGTTCATCTCTGCTGAGAAACTCGAGGAAGCGCATCATCATCACCACCATCCTCCTCCTTCCTACCTTTGCTTCTCTTTGTCTGTGACCTCCAGTCCAGCAGGCACACTCCTGCCGCGCGCCAGTGTCCGCGTTCACGTGGTCGATGTGTGACAGTCAGAGGAGCTCGCGGTCAACGTGGCTGGCTTGCTGAAGTCGTGAGCGAGTTTGAGCGGCGGTGACGGACGATGTCGGCTCTGTAGGCGTCGCTTCTTCGGCATCACCAAGCTCTTCTCCTCCACCATCCTCGCTCCGCTTCGACGACGGCAGCAGCTGATAAAAGCCATCGGCCGCTCGTGATCATTTAGCGCAGCGCACGCCGACCGCGCGTCTGGTGCGTTGTAACTGAAGTTTCGTGGGACAAGGTAACTAACCTCTTTGACGTGGCGTTGAACGGCAACATCGCGGGAGGGACGAGCGCCGGGCACAGAGTTCGCGAGCACCTATTAACAACACCAGTGGGGGACAAAGACACACGGCCACACACACGCGCGTGCCGCAGCAGCAGCAGCAGCAGCAGAGAGATAGACGGACACCTTGCCCAATCCCACACAGCATTGTAGAGATCGAGGATCAACGGGGGAGACTGTTTGTGGAGAGAGGGGGGGGGGGGCGATCACGTCTTAAAGAGCCGAGCACGCAACGTCAACCCCGTAGTCAGGCGACATCCGAGCAAGCGGCGATGACGGGGAAGGACCACCAGCTCCGTCCCAGGCTGTGCCACATCGTCCGCAAGGACAACGGCTACGGCTTCCACCTGCACGGCGAGAAGGGCAAGCCGGGCCAGTTCATCCGCCGCGTCGAGGAGGACTCCGCCGCCGAGGTGGCGGGGCTCAGGGCGGGCGACCGCCTGATCGAGGTGAACGGCCTCAACGTGGAGGGCGAGTCGCACCAGACGGTGGTGTCTCTCATCAAGTCGGTGGCCGTCGAGACGCGACTGCTGGTCGTGGACAGGGAGACGGACGAGAGGCTCCGGCAACTTGGGCTGCGCTGCGTGGAGGAGTTCGCGCGCACGGGGATCGTAGCGTCGTCGGCTGCTCCTCCGGCTGCCACGGCCGTCGAGCGAGAGGAGGGCGGCGGCGGTGGCGGCGGCGGCGCTGCGGAGGAGGAGGAGGTCGATGGGGGTCGTGGCCGGTCCACGGCCAATGGGAAAGGTCAGAATGGGGCCCAAGATGCCGCGCGTGGAGGTGGCAAGACCCCGGTTCAGGATAGGATTTCGGACACAAGCAGTAGCGGCGGGAGCAGCATTGGAAAGGTACGTCGTGGTCGTGGTGGTGTGGCCCTGGTGGTGGTTGTTCTGGTGTGTTGTGATATTGTTGGTTGGCGGTTGTTGATAATGGTGGTCACAGTGGTGGGATGTGATGGGAGTGGTAGTTGTGATGTGATGGCGGTGATTGTGGCAAGATGGTGGTGGTGATTGTGGCAAGATAGTGGTGGTGATTGTGGCTCGATGGTGATGATTGTGGCTCGATGGTGATGATTGTGGTTAGATGGTGGTGGTTGTGGCTAGATGGTGGTGGTTGTGGCTAGGTGGTGGTTGTGGCTAGGTTGTGGCTAGCTGGTGGTGGTTGTGGCTAGCTGGTGGTGGTTGTGGCTAGATGGTGGTGGTGATTGTGGCTAGATGGTGGTGGTGATTGTGGCTAGATGGTGGTGGTGATTGTGGCTAGATGGTGGTGGTGATTGTGGCAAGATGGTGGTGGTGATTGTGGCTAGATAGTGGTGATTGTGGCTAGATGGTGGTGATTGTGGCTAGATGGTGGTGGTGATTGTGGCTAGATGGTGATGATTGTGGTTAGATGGTGGTGGTGATTGTGGCAAGATGGTGGTGGTGATTGTGGCTAGATGGTGTGGTGCTTGTGGTGTGATCTGACAGTCGTGATGTTCGTTGTGTGGCGGTTGTGGTGAGATGCCGGTCGTCGCTGTGGTCATTAATGATGTCCTGGTGGTGTTCTATTTGAGTATACATACTGTATTGGATCCAGTTGTAAAGCACAGATGGACCAATTAATTCCTTCATATCGTGGGGTTCCCCCACTGGCTCGAGTGTGACAAGATAACGTGAGATTGTAGATATGGGTGGTGGTGCAGCTGCCGAGTGGCCATCCCCCACAATCACGGTCCATAAAATAAATACACACCACTTGTTGATCATTTTTACCAAGTGGCCGTCGTAATTAATGACCGGTTCTCGCCATGTGAATGTGGTATGTCCCACCTTATAGGTCATCACATATGGACACCACCCCTGACTTGAGCAGGTTGATAATGACCTTTTTATTAAAAGTTCCACAATGCTTTAATTCTCGTGATATCCAAATACTGTATACGACCCACTGCCCCGCCCCACCCCCCATAATCGGTGAACCGAGTAATTCGCTTCCCGTGCCAGTTACAACAACATTAACATCACGCAGGTGGCTTTTCTGCAATTATTTTGTCTTTATTTACTAAGATGAAAATATATACATACTGACTTGTTGCTAAGTGGAGAATTTAATCAACCGTTTAAACCAAGATGACATAAATTAATAATGTGAACTCCCTTCCCAGTGAGACACGGGTGATATACGCATGCGATGCGAGTTTAACTCCAGTTAGGAGTGCAAAGGATGCATCACTTGATGCCAATTTCCAAGTAAACATGGAACATTTCAGCCACAAAGTTGGCATGTTTTCTGGGCCTCTATTGATAACGAATTTCCAGCTCATAAACCGCTTATCGAATTACGTGTCACACGTAAATATGTTTTGCCAATCATATAACCCAGGACGTTATTACCAGCTGGGAGAGGCCGCGTCCACATACACCAGAGTTTTCAAAAATAATTATTTAATCAAATCTAGATTCTAAATCAAATTCCACGTAAGTTGGCATAATGTATAGATTAATACACACTTGGGGGAAGGCTGACATCCAACAGTGGATTGTTTATGGCCGCTGGTGATAGTGAAACTGCAGAATGCCATAGCTTGGAATTACCCTGATGTATCCCATTTTTACACAAGATCGTGAAATACTAGATTGTTCGCTGATCTGTTTGCGGGCCCCCTGTCCACATGTGCGCTGGTAAATAAAGGTCGTGTATACACGTACATCCACACACGGACACTTATGAGATGTACATGATTACCAAAGGCTTAATTTCTCACTCAGTATATTTTAGGTCGCTGGTAGCCTGTAGTAGATGTAAGCTGACGAGTAGCCACAGTGGTATTGACAGGATGTGGTGTGCCAGTGTGGGTCCGACATAGTTCCTGGGTTGATGACCTGGTCAGACCCGGTGCGAAATTATATCCTGGATATATAGTTGTTAATAATGAACGAGCTAAAGTCACGTGAAGTCCGTGAGTGGTGCGTCTTAAATGGTTACTGCTGCACAATAATTATTTTATTAAAGTACGTATGTTGAAGTTCTTTCGTAGCCAACCGTGCTAATTGCAGGTGCACCAAAGGACAAAAAATTAAATACAAAAAGCAGAACTAAAGAAAATGATTTTTCAATCTAGATGATTTAAAAGTGCATAGCTCCGGTGGCTTCCTAATATCGGAAGAAAGAGCGTCCCAGACCACCGCAGAAAGCGCATCGGAAAGCGCGCGATGCGGTAACCATCTTTGTCCGATGACCTGCCGGAAGGCGCTGCGAGAATGAACCAGAGTTCGCGTGATGGTTTATGCTCCTTGGTGAGATAATGCAGTCCATGCCAATCGATTACCGGGCAATAAAGTCTCGCCGAGTCTCAAGGCTCTCTTTCAGGAGTGTCCTTAGTTTGGGTGACTTTTTCGGTGGACAGGCATGAAGGGGTAGATAGCCATTTAGGTATTTGAAACTAGATCCGTTACATTGTGAGTTCTCACTCAATGGGTGTGGTCTGTAGTAATAATTATTACAGCCCTTTGTCAATCCACTGCTGGATGAAGGCCTCCCCACGCCGTGTCTTCCTTCACCCGCACCTCTCATTGTTGTCCTTCCCCCGCACCTCCGATTAGCTCGGTCGGCTACATGCGGGTACGAATAAAGTTCAACGTACGTACGTAACGACTGCCTGGGGACCAGTTAGTCCACAGCACACCTACGGTTTCCATTCGCTGTGCTGCACGTTTTTATTAAACGTTCACTACGTTGGGCGCGGAACCGTGCGCTGGTTCTCAGTGGATGATTGCGAGGCAGGATCGTGCGAGACGGGCACACCGACTTGGGCAGGCTGAACGGTGGAGGGCAGGTGGGGACACCTTCGTCCAGCAGTGGATCAATCATGGCTGATGAATATGACGTTCAGTAGGCAGCTGGCATGCGGACAATATAATTGACTTGCACGGGGTTCGCACTTTCGAAAAGGGACTTTGGGGGCTTTGCCTGAACATTTTTTTTTTGCCACCGAGCATATCTGGCGGTGACCGCACGCACCGCCGCCGCCCAAAACGGTTCGGTAACGCGGCGCTCACCAACAGCTGTGCGTGCTGCTGGCGTCGATGCATTATTCACGGCGTTATTATGCCGCGCGCAACGCCCGTCCCTCCGCCCGCCTGCCGAAAGCGAGGCCCGGAGTTTTGTTGTTGTTGTTGTTGCTCCGCGATTCGCCGCTGACCCGTTTTGCATTGAACACACGGCAGGAGCCCTAAAAAACAAGCCGGCGCGAAACCCGCCATCGGCCAATCCCCTACCACCTAACAGCTCGACGAGGCCCCTTTCTGAGCAATGGTTGAGCTAATGTCAAGTTTTGGGCTATTTAATCGGGGGCGGGGGGGGTGGTCTAAAGATGCATCGATTTATCTCTTCATCGTTGGTGCTTAAGGGTTACGATACGTGCTCGTGGAAGGCATCGACGCTCGCAGACCTGCGTATGTTGTGCAGAATGGGTTCACGTGAACAATCCGAAGGCCGTTAGAAGCGCTGCAATGTTTACAAATAAGAATCCCTTCACCGAACCGTGGGGTGGCATCCTTCCATCCCAATTGAATACTCATCATCAGTTCTCGAGCAAAGCCTCGTTCGTTCTCGCGACACTACATTTTCACAAGTGTCTTTATCTGCGTTTATAGTGGAGCTAATGAATGGGCCCTACACTTCCATTGCTCGCCAGATATCGTCGGACAGGTGAGAGTCCCCCCACACTTCACCGATCGACTGACCGAAGCAATGGAATCGAAGCGATGCCCTCTGAATTGCAAATCCAGGGTGCTCATAGCCGTGACACCGCAGTGACAGCATCCCTTGAGTAGTGACAATAACGGTAAATATTTGACCAGACTGCTCTGGGTTTTAGATTGATAAAAAAAATGCAATTAAATGACATTGCATCTGTTGGTTATTGAACACAGAATTAGAATAACATTTGTTTTACAGAAGCCACCTTCGCATATAAGAGTGCTCTTAAGGAAACCTTCTAATCTTCATAATTAATGAGCCATGAGCTTTTTTCTACTACCCACACAGACGTGGACAAAGATCCACCACCCCCCCCCCCCCCCCGTATAGCCTTCAAGAGACAGTTTGGGCAAGTGCTGTTAGCGAGAACCTATGAAGGCCAGCACGGCACACGAGGGGGTGGGTGGCCTTTGTCTCCCCAGCGCTGATGTTTATACATCGCACCAGGTACCCATTTAAGGCTGAGTCAATCTAGTGAAGGCCCAGGACTGGTTCAGATATTCGTCACCGTTGTTGCCCTGCAGGGAATGTAATTATTTAACAGTGACGTCCGTTTGCGGAGTACTTTTGATGTCCCTCCCCCCCACGTGACACCATTGCTTTTGCACCGATTTCTCTTCGCTCCGTCGCGGCAACGCCGCTCGACCCGGTCACCATTTTGGCGAGCCAGCCCGCTCTTGCAAGCGAGACTTTCGCCCTGACCTCTTCTGAGTTCCCCCACTCCCGCCGCCCACACTGGTCAAATAAACTATAACGAGCAGGTCGTCGGTGCGCGTGGCACGGGACCTGAGTGCACCTTCCGGCTGGCGGGGAACGTTAGGAGGACAGTGCAGGGTTTACTCCCTGCTGTCACGAGTGGTGTCCCACACGCACACAAACTCCCCATTGCCATGCCTCTGCCCTCCCACTGCGCGCTCTCGACATGTGGAAGTCCTACCACCCCCCCCCCCAACAAAAATGATGTTAGCGAGCACCTATTAAGGCTGCCGCCTAAGCGAAGTTGAGCCCGATTAACACTCGTCATCGCGGACTGTGTTTTACCCTATATATTATATGTGATTATTTATCATGACGTAATTTTTTTGTTCCGTGACGCAGTGTTATCCAGGAACGCAACCACCGCCGTTATAGGAGAACAACAGACTGCGCACGCCATACTACCGACAACTGCACACGCCCCGATCTCGACCTTAACCCAAATCGAGACGTCAGGAACCCTTACGCACGTTTTTCCATTTGAAATATCACAACCGTGCTGACGCCCGCGCGTTGTTTTGGAGCGGGCTGACGTTTGTTACGGCCACCCCCTCCAACCCCTCTAGGGAAGCATCTAAACTTGCGCGCAGAAGCTGTTGGGGAACACTTTTTTGGCGGTTTTGTTGTCGTCGAGGCTCGTTCACCAAACGGCTCCATACTGTACCATTGTTACTCTGCCGACTCACACCCGCTGATGTTAGCCGTGGGCAGGAATCCAACTCGGGGATGCTGGGATGCTTGCGCAGCGAAACATTAAGCCGACACGGGCTCGCCGGCGTGGCGAAGTGTGGTCGAATGACGCTCGTGACCAACTCAGGCGGCCTTTGTCCGGCCGTGATTTTACATAGCGCACGTTTGTTAATGGCTGTTATTTTCTGTTATTATTAGACCACACGGTACTTACTTTGGGGTGTGCTAGCGATGCGTGTTATTGGTTCGTGAACTGCGCTACAAACACGGTGGCCCGGGTTCAATTCCCAGCCACGGCTAAGAGCAGCGGCAAGTGATATCTCAACTGATCCTGGGCACTGCGTTCGCTAATCAACACTGACCAGCAATGGGGAAGTATGGTCAAACAACTCCCGTGACCGACACAGCATGGGTAACCCTTCATCAAGCAATCGAATGTCAAAGGGCTGTACATGAGAAAAAATATATTGTATAGTACGGTACAGTAACCCCTCTATTTAAATCTCCCCCTTCTACATAATTTCGCAAATGCCTTGTCACTTTATTAACACCACTCCCTGATTGGCGTCGCCTCAATCCCACACATAGATCGCCGACAGGATCATCGTCCGTCCTTTCATCGTTATCCGTCGCCTCTCAGCCTTCGCCTACCCCTGTAAATCGCTTTGATTCGACGTCGCTTCAATATTCGTCGTCGCACACTTTCAGGAACGCTTCCCCGACGCAAACCGGGGTATTGCCGTGCGTTAGTTTTCATCAGCGTGCCGCTGTAAAAAAAAATGTGCAAACGTCTCGTACGCTGTTTTTTTTTCTTTTGTTTCCTGGCTCAACTAAAAAAAAATGCATCAAAATTTGTCGTTATCTATTCTCGTTGTTTTTTTTTGTCGCTTTCTATAAATACCGCCGAAATATGGAAGAGGTCGAAAGCTGACGGAGCGGCTCCGCTCGCTTCGCCCACTTGTCGCGCGCGCAAACCTCCGTTAACGGCTTCCGCGCGGTCAGTGCGAGACCTCCTCCTCCTTCTATTGCTCGTCCAATTTGGTCGCCGCCACGCCACCACTCCCATCGCGCCCATCGGGGCATTCGGGCGCGAGCGCACCCGTCGTCGCGTTCATATCGAAAGTGTCACTTTTTCTGGTGTTGCTGCTTGGTTGTGCGGTTTTGTTGTTGTGGTTCAAGATCTTTTCGGTGATTGCGACACCAACAGCGACCGCCATTCTCCTCCGCGAAGTGAAGTGGCGGCGACATCACCGCAGCCCTTGTACCAGTCGAGGTGCACGTTGAGGCCTCACGATGTGTGGAAGGCTCGCCACGAACGCGAGGCCACGGGACAAACCCAGGCGTCATGGGTTAACCGACTGGTCCCCAAAGGCAACGCATACACACGCACGCACGCCACAACCAGAAAGCTGCCACTAAAAGGACTCGTGCGAAAACGGCTGTTATTGTGTGTGCCAGCTCCAAATCACCGTGAAAAACCGTCATCACATGACGTTCATTTCCAAACGATAACACACTTAGCCAGCTGCCCCCTTCATTCGGGCGTGACCGAGTGCCAATGCGCCGAGCGCAATGGGCACACCATAACTGCTCGAATTTTCACGGTCTGTGCTCTCTAGCTCTCCGATGCGCATTTCGAGGTCGTGCCTGCCACGTGCCATTCGGGCCGACGTTTCGTTTCCACGCTCTTGCGCTTTCATCAAAGTTTTGTTTCATGATTGGCTTCTGTTGGATTGGATCGGATCATCGTGTAAGTGCGATATCTAAAACTATAAACATTTTTTTTATATATACCAGGTAAGGCCCACTGAGCTTATGTAGCTCTTTTTCAGGAACGACCTGGCCACAAATGATAGCTCAACCAAGTGGTTTATCACGTGGAAATGCATAGCAGCCAAATGCTTTAAAACGCACGTTGATTCTAAATGCGGAGGGAAAAGCCGGAGGACCCGAGGAAAAATACACGGCACCGTGGGGAAAACGTGTAAACTCCCAATATACAGGCATCAGGGTCAAACCCACAACCTCCTGCATACCAGGCGAGGGAGTTAACATCTCTCCACCGCAGCACTCAATTTGAAGCTGGGCACCCTCCTCCACCACCACAATATGTTGTTGATTTCGTTCTCATTTCGACAGCTGCCGACGACCCGATTTGTTTGGCTGTGTAGGGCGGCAGGAGGGTGCAACGCCTGAGTTGACGTTTAAGCCCACACTGCGGTCTGACATTATAAAGCAATTACGAATCGCGTAATATTGGTCCTCAAACGCCCTCCGTATGAAATTAAAGTTTTAGTTGTTGAAATGACAATTAAAAAAAACCAGTGGAACACGAATTAAAGGAGCCAGGTATATATTTAAAAAAATGCGTGACCCACCGTGTCCCCCTTTCGGCCTTAAAATGTCTGGCAGTGTTGCATTTCCGTTGCCTCCTGCGATTAATAATTTTGTGCACTCCAGCAGCAGGCTAGTCGCGTGTACTTCTATTATTCATGTTGCCCGCGTGTCTGTAGGACTACAGTAATCTGCGGCAGGCATCGCAATGCACGTTCTAGCCGGGGTGCACCCCCAAAGTCTTCTGCGCAGTGCAGAGAAATGTTGACTCGAGATGAGGGGTCAAAGCCGTCCCGTTCTATGACTCCGCGCGGTTCATTTGCGAGACTGCGGTTGACTGTTCAGGATTTGCGATCTGTCATGGGTTTCTTTGAGGATAGAGACCGAACAATGTGGAGACGTGGATGGACAAAAAATGACGTCCTTACATTTAACCAAGAAATCCATGTGGAGTCTCAACGAGAATTTTTCTTTTTCAGGATTATTATCGATTAGATCATTTTGCCGGTTCATTTCAAATAGGTGTTTGTTATGTGGGAGGGGAATTGGAGTGGTGCCCGAAGAAAGGCCGCACATAGACACGTGCAAAGACACAACTGCCAAGGCCCCTAGTCCCCAACGCTCGCCCTATCCCTAACCTCCTAGCGTTAGTTCAAACTATAGCACTTGCGTTAGCTCCTCCTCACCCTTATGCTAGCCCCAAGACCTGAACCTTAGTGCTAACCTTCACGCTAACCATATAGTTTTCTCACTATACCATGCAGCCAGCCGCTTACATTTGCACTGAGAGATTTCATTCGTGGTGTTTATTCAGGGAGGGGCTCAAAGGATTATTCATAATTTTGTTGAGATCACTGTGGAAAAAAACCGTTACATTTTCCCACTGCCGCAGGTTTTAGGAAGCATTGAGGAAAGCGGCGTGAAACATTGCTTCCTGAAATAATGCGAGGCACTAAAAAAAAAATGGAATCTACAAGAAGGACTGGCCGTTTTTATTCTTTCTGGAACGTGTGCACAGAATTGGATCCGCACAATTGGGGCACGGAATTATGGACTTTGATAAGAAGCAATCACCGCACGAAGAAATGCAATCGCAAGTTTCTGTGAGCGTCTATTGAATTCCATACGAGGGTGGCCTTGCTTCCAGTGGTGCAGAATATTGTCAGGAGCTGGTGGCTGACCAGCTTGTTTGTGGTTTTGTTTGTCTGTCTGCCTCTCGGTGTTTGTAAGTACGTATGTACGTTGAACTTCCTTCGCACCGTACGTAGGCAACCGTGCTAATCGGAGGTGCAAGGGGAAGGACAATAAACTAAACACAAAAAGCAGTTCTCAAGAAATATGTTTTCAATATAGATTTAAAATTGCATAGCTCCAGTAACTTCCTAATATCGGCAGGAAGAGTCTTCCACAAAAACCACCGTGAGGATGACCGGGGTTCGTGTGATGATTTATGCTCCTTGACGAGATCAGCATGGTATTGTGGGTCATTTGTTGCAAGCACTTTGTGTGTAAGGAGTGCGACCTTCATAATGTATTCGTTCCGCAATCAGAAGGCCAATGCAGCTCAGCGAGCACTGAACGGACATGGTCGTATCTTGCAGTGCCGGTCACGACACGTGCAAAATAATTTAGTACGCAATGTATTTTATCATGTCTCTATGTCTAAGTCAGTCTGTCGGCTTACCTGTCTGTATCTCTGTCTGTTTGCCTGCCAAGCTGTCTGCCTTCCTGTGTCTGTATCAATGTCTCAGCTTGTGTCTCTGTGTACGTACATGGGTTTATATCGTATACCCTCACCCAAACCCTATTACGACTCCTATAATCGCGAATGAATTGTTCAATGAACGTTATCTCTTTGCGTTCACAATGCACTTATAAAATCGTACACACGTAGCCCATCGTCATTGTCAGCAATGATCTATCCACAGCTGGATGAATACTTTCCTATGCTGTCGCCATCTCTCGCTGTTCTCGCGATGCAATAATCCAAAATACGATCCGTTACACGCATGTCAGAATCGATTATTCACCACGCATGAAATCGGCAGACGTTACAGGTGGAAACATGCGCAGGGCTGTCCCTAGGGTACACGGTGAATCGGGGCGACCGTCCCGGGCCCCGTGTTTTGGGGCCCACCCCCTCCAGTTTAGTTTGAAGACGTCGGGGGGGCCTACACGTTGGGATTATCCCCGGCCCCCCCCCCCCCATGGACGGGCATATACATACACGCAACGGATAATACAAATGGAAGAATACAATTTATACTGCAAATGATTGCTTTTTTATTTTTAAAGCGAGGGAACATTGGCACTCGCCCCCACCCATTATCGCCAGCTCCCTCACCATCGCAGGCCCTTCCGCTGCAGCGATTGCAATCCGCGTCGCCTCCTCGTTCATTGTCTAATTTATTTTCCCATCCCCGTGACATATTTTGTGGCCTGTTTTCACCAGTCCCCTGGATTCGGTAAGGAGGGCAGCAGAAGAGTCATTATTTCCTGTGCCGTATTTCAATTACTGTATTTCCTTTTGCTGTAAGGTCACCACTGTATTTAAGTACATGTGACAAATACAATTGCGGTGGAAATTTTCCATGTACATTCGTAAAATTGCAGATCCTCTATGGCTGACTTGTGAAACCTAATTTCACTGATTCAGTGTCACGTAAAGGCGCAGCCCTGCAATTGCTTGCCCATGCTACTGCTGGTGGAAAGGCCTCTCCTAGAGTGAACTCTCTCTAGAGAGCCTCCTCTAGGGAGTATTTGGCACACTTTACCTCCACCACACGCAACTGGCCAATCAACTTACTGCAGTTGTACCTATTTATACTGCTGGATGGATAGACGTGGGGAGGATTTTAGAAACGAATGAACCGGTGACCTCTGGATTGCAAGTTTGGTGTGCTAACCATTGCACCACAGAAGAAGCATCACTTGATGGGTTAAGTTAGGGTTAGGTTAGGGTACTGTGCATGATTTTACGATATGTATTCGTTCACAGTGCCTGTGCATTATGGGGATGAATTCGTGTGTCACCGTATGCAGCCCAGTAACACGAAAGTGCCGCTCCGTGGGAAGTCAGCTGTAGTTGTTTTTTGTGGGTGTCTCCGATTCCCCCCACCCCATCCTGCCATAGGATTGCGGAATTTCCACAGAATTAGTTAATGATGACCATAAGTTGCGCAATGCTTCACCGGTTCATCGATTTGAATGTAAATCCTCGGACTCGCCACGCAAATGCGTGAGATCGTGCGCGTTATGCGAATCGACATTTTCTTCCGCTCGTTATGTCTCTTGTCACGGGGTTCTCGTCACCCCCCGCAGTCCAATGGAGGCCCCCGAAACAAAATCGTGACCTTGAACCGCAACGCTTGTGCGAATCGCTGGTGGGTCAATCGTCCCCCTCCCCATAATGCCCAACGGCCAGCACTTGCAAGGGGCATGGCGACACCGAGCTACGACTTCACCTCATCTTGACCACAAAGTGTGACGTCGTTTTTGGTTGCGACCCGCGGTTCCCCCTCCCCCGCCATAGGAATGAGGAATTTCCACCGCCGACTTGGCCAGAGCCAACATCGGTGAGCCACCGCGGCCTTGCGCTAAATTCGAGCAGGGGGAGACCCTTTTTTAATTTTGACTTTGAATTGAAGAAAACAAATACATTCGTAGAGTTTAAACAAAAAAAGTAGGTGGGCTTGCCCTGGACTCGATCAAGTGTCGAGACGAATAACCAAGAGGCAGGCAAAGGAGGGGAAACACCCTAAGAGGATTGCGCATTACCCAGATGGGTTGTGGGTGTCGTCGGAAACGCACTGGATGGCGGATAGCCTTCGGGGGAGCGAGGCCTTCACCCTGCAGTGGATAGTTCATAGCTGCGAGGCAGCATTCATGAGGGGGACAGCGGCGGACTCGTTTGTTTTCTCTCGCGTGTTCTCACCCGTGTGTTTAGGGTTTTTTTGTTTAAATCCGTCTCAATAAAGGATCGGCGACACATTTTCAGACAGCCTGGGTGCGCACGGCATCCTAACCCCCCACCCTCCCTTGCCCCCCCCACACCTACCCAGCCACCAAAAAAAAACCTCAAGGTCTCGGCTCAGACTTTCCTGGGTTTCAAACGAATTAATTATGAAGTCCCCGGGGGGAGGGCGGGGGTGGTGGTCCTGTGTCGGCTCCCCGTGAACCTGAGACGCGACCCGCGAGCTCTGTGCGAAGAGCAAACCGCAGTGACAGTAGCAGGGGCAGCAGCACGTGACCACTTGTCCACATAAGTGGCCTTTCTGGTTTTCTCTCGGAGGACTCGGAGGAGGTGGCCGCAGCGGTGATGACACAAAACGTCAACACGACGAGCTCGCTTGCGTACAGTGCAGTCTTGGGCAGGTTTAATAAAGTGACACAGGGTCAAACCCAGGTGAGGAGTTTGTGGGTTCAAATCCAAGCCAGGGTTTGTTGACCGAGGTTGTTAGTTGGGATGATTTGATAGCAATTCCCCCCCCCCCCGCCATTCTTTCTGGATAATAACAGGTTTTTTGTTGTTGTTGTTGAATGATTGATTCGCAATGCGTGATAGAAAAATGTGGAATTAATCATCGTTATGATGATCAGCATCTTAATTATCATGGCTCCTAGGTTATAATTTCCACCACCAATACACCATCACCACCATCATCAAAATGAGGACCGCCTATTAAGGTTGCAGCGCGACTCGGTTTGGAAGTTGGGCAGCAGTTGTTTTGGACCATGCCATAGGAATATGGAATGTACACGGCACATTCGACATTGAGAGTGATGACGTCAGTCTTGCTTTGGGATACGGACATTAACTGCACTCGCCCCAACAAGCGTGAACGATACAACACCCTGTGGGTTAGAATGCAAGGTGACTCGGCGATGAGCAGTACAGCAGTGGATTCGTGAACCTATCCGCGTAGAACTTTGAGCATTTGTACCATTAAACGCTGCACGTGTCTGACTCCGTTGGCGTGAACGCACTGCGATTCTTTTTTGCTGACGCGTGCAACAAGTATTTAATACTCGGAGTTCAAGCGAGGATCAAACCTGTTTGTCAGCATTCATTAACATATCAAGGGAGACGCTTCATAGCTCAAAGTATATTCACACGCAAGTTGCGTTTTTTAAGCTCTGATTTAAAAAAAAAACCCCACCTCGTAACCTCGGTTTAGCGTCGCTTCATATCAACGGACAACTTCTGGAGGTCTCTCGGCCTTGCTAAGCAGGAGCGGTGTAAAGGTTCGTCCAGTCGAGCTGTAGGCTCCGTTATTGGCTGCAAGTTGTTTCCTTTTCAATCCTCTGCAATTGCAGAGCGGCTTTCTATATCCCGCACTTTTTGCGGGTAAGATGAATCCTGTTATCCGCGAGATTAAACAAAAGCTATAGACGATAGTGTTGAGTTTCCTGTTATCCGTTGGTTGGTTTTCCAGGTAAATGTGGGGTACATTCACGGTTAGCGTCACGGATAATAGGATCCGTGATGCTCATCTCCCACATCACCGTGGATAAGTAGAGTTACACCGTTTGCGTGCAGACCAAAAAATAAATCGTTGTCAATTTTGTCGTCATTAGCGCTGCCTTCAAAAGAGAATATGATAAAGAATCTAGTCGGACTTTGGCCCTTTTTATAGCAGAAAAAATGGGCAGTTCTAATTTGATATCATGAGTGATTCACCCTGAGTAATAGTTCTTTGGTTGAAGCGCTCCTTTGCCTTTATAGTTGAGAAAATTCTCGGTCAAATCCTGGCTTGAGGATCGGCTTCGCTCATCATCCCTCCAGCGTGGATACAATGGATACCACTTTGAAGTAAGCAGAGTTTTTGTTTCAGTGCGTGAAGTGGCACCAGCCATGGGCAATGCTGCCTCAGGGCTGCTATGGTGATGAGATGTTAATATCCTCGCAGGGTATACAGGAGGTCGTGGGTTCGATCCTGACCCCGATGCCTGTATATGTGGAATTTGCGTGTCTCTCTCTCTCCGTGGTCGCGTGGATTTTTCCCTGGGTCCTCCATTTTTCCCTCCACATTTAAAAAAATGTGCTTAGAGTCTTTGGCTGCGATAAATTTCCACTCCATTGAGCTATCATTTGTGGCCAGCTCGCTTCTAAAAACGAGCTACGTAGCTCAGTGGGGCCTTTACCTGGTAAAGTAAAAAATAGTTTTAGTTTAGGGAGCATCAGGAGTAGGTGGGTGCCACCCAATTCTCGTTTAAGTAGGCGACACTTTGACCTTTTTATTTAATCGTGGAATGCATTTTTAGCGTTGTGTGATGTAAGGAAAACCCCACGGGAAAATATGGAGTTACATAATCTCAATTGGAGATGAAGTATATTCGCTCTGATGAACCAAACCTTTAAATTCATAATACATGTTTTTTGGGTTAGGTCGCCTGATGAAGCTGTCGCCTGATGGAGCTAGTTGTAATTACTGGCGAAACGTCGTACTCTGATTGTAAATGTTGTGGCTTGGCTCTCCAACACACCGGTGTGCTGTACTCGTGACGAATTGGCATGCTCTGTTTACGTCACAAACCTCACTAATTGGCTGTCGGGCGGTGGCGGGTTTAACGGCACATTTATATTTACGCGATTGAACCCAACAAACCTGTGTTATGTATGATATTGGTCACGAGAGCCTACGTGTCGAACAAACCTTTAAGTTACTTCCAAAAGTCATACACTTCCAACTGTAAATTAACTTCACCGAAATTGTTGGTCATCCAATAGATGATAAAGTTGTGCCGTCACACTAGGAGTTGGGCCAGAAAATCCCTCTGAGAAGGATTGTCGACCGGCGCCTCCCTCGAGGGG
This sequence comes from Petromyzon marinus, assembly GCF_048934315.1. NCBI lineage: Eukaryota > Metazoa > Chordata > Hyperoartia > Petromyzontiformes > Petromyzontidae > Petromyzon > Petromyzon marinus. The sequence continues at coordinate 21,423,667 of NC_133703.1, read as the reverse complement.
AGGCCCTCTCTGCCAGCGGTAGGGCGTGAGCGGAGCAGTTGCAGGGCTGCTCCTTTTTACCCTCTCACCGGCGATTGAAACCGCATTCTGGAGTGGAGCAATAACAGTGCAGTGGCGTGGTTGGCATTGGCCCTGATGCAAGGAATTATTTGCCCCCCCCCCCCCCCCGCGCCTCTGATCTTCAAAGCTGAGGGGCCTGGGGACCCTTTGGCTCGTGGGTCACGGTGCAGTTGCACGGCCTGCACACTTGATAGCAGTGCTGCTGTGTAAAGAGTTGAGGGCCTCCGATAACCGCACAAGATAAACCAGTTGTACAAAGCTTGGCTTGCCCCCCCCTCCTCCCCCTAACCCTTGATGATGTCCAAACTCTGAGAGATAAAGTTTACAAAGTATGCCATGAACGACTCGTGGGGAACTGAAGTTCATGGAGCTCAATGGGCGGGGTGGGGGGGGGTCCTGGCTAGAGTTGGGCGAGAGAGCAGTGGATTGTTTCAGATTAGCTCTGTGGTCTTGTGTTACGGGGCTGTTACATGGTCTGTACGTTGTACTTCTTTCGCACCGTACGTAGCCAATCGTGCTAATCGGAGGCGCGGGGGGGGGGAAGGACGACAAACTGAGCATGAACTGCAGAAGTTCCACGTGATGCGAGTCTGATAACAGCGTAATTATCATTGTGCACTAGATGTGTACTGCATATCTTCCTGACTGTGCACCCACCGACCCATCCACCTACCTACCTCCACACCACCTACCTGTTTTGCCTACCCATCCCCCGACCTACCTTCCAACAGCAGAGACAAATATATCTCGCGTGTAGCCTGAACGGACTGTTGGGGCAGGCGAGCGCCTGTGACGGCCAGACCGGTACACGAGGGGATGTGTGGCCAACGGGACTCAATTCACCAACCCTGGAGGAGGTGGCGTAGGGGTAGGTTGGGCGGGTGGATGAGAGGGCATCATGTCAAAGCATGCTGTCCCATTACGCCACCAAAAAGTCAAAACGTCTCTCTTCGCTCAAACGCATCTTCACCGCCACAGCAGCAGCATTAGGCTTGTAACATTTTAATTTGTCCCCAGGCGACTGGCTAAGTCATTACAGGCTCGTGCTTGCATTAACGAGCGCCGCCCAGGGGGGCTGAGTACAGCGATGGGCATGCAGCGGTCATTATTTTGAACCCGGCCATCCCACGCTCGCATTCGTGGCATTCTGAAGGCTGTGACGGTGGCAAGGGGCCACCACAGTGGCCAGCGTTCTTACTCCTCCCCCCGCACTGCACCCCCCTCTACCCCCCCCCCCCCCCAGCTGAGAGAATGGCACATTATGTTTGTGTGTTGGACAGGAGGCTGCCACGAGCAACACTTGCGCTTGTCAGTGATGGCATGAGAAGTCTGCAGCTGCTGTGTTCTTTTGGGCGGGGTTTTCGGGGAGGGGGGGTGGTGGTTGGGAGGATGGTACACGGGCAACCCAGTCAACATGGTTGCAGCCACATTCCAACGTTGGCCCAACATTGTGTGTTTACTGGTAAAGCATGCGCGCGTGTGTGTGTGTGTGTGCGGTGTTTATGTGTGTGTGTGTGCGTGTGCGGTGTGTATGTGTATGCGTGTGTTTATGTGTGTGTAAGGATGTTCGCGTGCTGCGACCCAAGTTCGATTCCTGCTCACGGCCAACACCATTGACGATTATCTAAACTGGTCCTGGGCCTTCCCAAGGTCGACTCGGCCTCAAATGGGTACCTGGTGCAGTGTGTTTTTATCGCCACTGGAAAGACAAAGGCGGCCGGGCGTGGTGCTGGCCACCCACCCCCTTGTGTGCCGTGCCGGCCTGCATAGGTGCTCGCTAACAGCAGCACTTGCCCCAACAGTCTGGTAAAGGCTCTACGGGGATCTTTGTGTGTGTGTGTGCCCCTAGGTCAACAGTTCTTGCCCCAACAGTCTGTTCCAGGCAATGCAGGGGATCTTTGTCTTTATGTAATGTATGCTTCAGGAGGCAGGTGCTGCTATCATGCATCACGGTCATAACGAGCAGCACTGGTGCTGTTGGGCAGTGGTGCAGGGTTGGCATGATGCTGGAGCAGATGGTGCAATTGACTTGTACCCCATTAATCGTGAAGGAACTCGAGCCAAGTTTAATTCTTGAGGTCCTACGCTGACGGGAGAATCGGTTTGGAGAGAATCCTGAAGGTGGAAGGTCGGCGACTGGGGAAAGGGAGTTGGGTGCGGTGGGCGGGCCACCGCGAGTTTCCCGCTTTGAAGTGTGCAGCTCGAGCCAAGCGGTCGCCCTGGTTAATACCGCGCGCGTGTGCGCATCGACCAACGCGGCGTCTGCTTTGTAGTGGACATTAAAGATCCCGTGACGGTTTTTTTTTATTTAAAAGAGCAGGCCATTCTGTGGGTGTGACCGGTGTGCCAGAACACCCTTCCCAGCTGTGCGCTGTGGTCATTACGACCTCGCTTGTCGTAGCCGAGAGTCGGACTCGGGTCGCTGGGATCGCGGTTGCGTGTGGATCTGCAAGCGAGCGTACGCATAGAGAAGTCGGTGGCGGTGCAAATGAGGTGCGTTGGGGGGGGGGAGCAGGCGGGCTTGTTGGGGGGGGTGCGAGGCTGAGACGCTGGGAGGGGCAGAGGAAGGAAGCCAATGTTTGCTTTTTTGCAGGAATTTCCATCCTTCAGCCTCGTCTCCCACCCGCCCCCAAACTCTCCAACCCCTTCATTATCCTTGCCCCTGGCCCCCAAACCAACCTGAGCTGACACGCTGCCCTTTCCTCCCACCAGAGTGCCCCCCCGCCCTGCCTCAATGGATTTAAAATATAATAATAAATCGCGTATTATATTTCCAGCATTGATGTATGGATCGGAAACATCGACACTTTGTAAAGGAAATGGAACAAAAGCTGACGAGCGCTGCGCAAAGACGCGTGGAGAGATCTGCGCTGATAATTCAAGACTTGCCTTCCCATACAATCTACAATTTCAGATAAAAACTGCCTCTTTACTTTCCATTTATTTAATTTGTTTTTTATATTTCCTACCTAACTATCTTATGCTATTCGTCGCAATTGGTTGCACTTTGTTGTGCACGCGGTTGCAACTTACTTTGCTCGGTCGGTGTGAGCCGCCGATGTCGTGACGGGTTTATTTTTCTCATTCCTGTTGCTGCCCCGTGCCCCCTGCACCCGCTTCCATTTTGCTGCAATGGTGCACCGATGCCAAACTTCATTGATAGTGATATTGGCACGTAAAATAAAGATCGATTGATTGATTGATTGATGATTACGCTTGGGGATGGAAAGAATAACACATGGATCAAATTCCTCTCTCGCCTGCTTCAGCAGAACATGGATCAGAGTCATCATAAACACGTATCGGAGTGATCGTATTGAATGACGAGAAAGTTAAGTGCGGTGAAGCAGGGCAGCGTCATAGGCAAAAGGGACGGTGGCCGAGGCTGGTGATGGAATAGAAGCTAAAGGAGGCGACGTGCCCGAGAGGGTCCCCACCAGCGTGGAGATGGAGCGCTGAAATCGGCTCGTGTGCACGGATTGTGAAATTGCGTAGTTGGTGGCACTGCAGGACCATGAGAGATGGTGATGATGGTGGGTGGAGGCCTTCATCTAGCAGTGGATAGGTTTTGACTCACAATTTATAATAAGTGGTTGTCCTCTAGATCGGCTCACCCCCCACCCCCATCAGCCCCCTGCCCTGCCATAGTAATGTGGAAATTCCACCACTGGCTCATGCTTGTAAACAGGAGATGAGCACCGCCCCATGAATGTTTGTGCAGGAAATTATTTTCACGAATAGTGATGATGATTTGAGGGTGGAGCAGTGGTTTGTGTGCTGCGCTATGAACCGGGCGACCTCGGTTTGATTTTTGGCCACAGATAACCGCTCCTGGACGCCCCACCCCCTTAACCAACTCCCACTGGTGGTGAAGTATGGCCAGTACGGTCATTAGATGTCGTTGGTGTGTAAATCATTCGTGGCTACTGTGATTCTGTCATCAGTCCACAGTTATTTCATGTATTTATATTTAGTATAATTATTTTTTAATCAAAAGTCGACATGGTCTACCATGAACATGAGCGCGAGATGGTGCTCTCATCTGCTATCGTTGGAAATTCCACATTCCCGTGGCAGGGACAGGTGTACTTTACGTACAGGACAGCGACTTCCCGCAGGGCGGTTGTTCACTTTATCGACCTTGATGCTCAAGAGCCAAAACCCCTGAGTGGGAATTGAACTCCGCAACGTCCCCGAATTGCGAGAGCCCACGCACCACGCACGAACCTCGGCACCGCCCATCCGGATTGAATATAGCTCCGTGGGGAGAGCATGCCAGCGGCGCACAATGAAGACGCAACTTCCCGATTGATTACACGTTGGTGCCGTCACAGTGGCTGAGCAAGAGGCCCCGAATGTCCTTGCAACACAAAGCAACGGGGAGCAACGGGGGCAAGCGCAGCAGATGAGAACGGACGTTCTTCCAGGATTTGAGCCGCTGTACATTTCCACATGGTAAGCCACTACGTTGAGCTATCATTTGTGGCCAGGTCGCTTCTGAAAAAGGGCTAATAGCTCAGTGGGCTTTAACTGGTAAAAAAATAAATGTATATATTAATAGGAACTCGAGGTGGGGGGGGGGTGGAAGAGCCAGCCACAAGAGGGAGTTCCAAAGCCAGTGACAGGCAGCACGGATGAACTTTGCGAGAGCTGACACATTTCTTGAACCGAGTTGTAGGGTTTAGGGACTTGGGGGAGAAGGCGACCATCGTGGAGGAATGAGAAAGAGCTTTGCACTGCAGCATGAAGATTGTACGCAGTACGGATGAGAGGCGACGAGCGACGTTCCCGGAGCGTGTATTCCTCGAAGTTGGCAGGGGTATCGAAGTGCGCACCTCGCCGGAGAACCGTGGCAGTCGCGATGAAAGAGCTGCAAGAGGGGGTAGCGAGCGAGCGAGCGAACTCTGGGGGAAAGGACAGTTAACTCGCTTAGCTGCTTCGTGATGGGCATTTTCGAGCATTGTGAGATAGGATCTACAGCAGTGTTCCTCATTGCAAGGACCGTGCGGTAACTGGCGGCCCCTGGTGGCCTTGAGTGCGGCCCCTGAGCTGTTGTGTGGCCCCCCACAATACACAGGGTGAAACCCCCCCACCCCCCATCATCATCGCACTGCTGTCAAACCCCAATGGTTTCAAATGTGTGGCTGCCCTCACACTGATGATGTATTATCGGCAAACGTGGCCCCCCTCTAAAAAGGTCTCAACCTTTCAGAGGTCAAGGAGGTTTGGGCTCGAAAAACGAAATCCAAACTTCTTCAATGCATCCTTCGTCATATTATTTAATGTTGTGCCCCGTAACAAGTCGCATTAAGATACCCGTTCTCTTGCACACGTGGTTGGAGAACGCCACACAAATTGGCGTTGTTTGCCCGACATGCGCTGCATCCCTGCAAGTGTGGATCACGGACTTGGCGCGACCTGATGCGTCAGTCCTGGTGTGCGTCACCTTCCGGTGTTACTTGAGTGGTGTGTTTACTCCTCGGTGTCTGCAACGTTATGGTTTCTATGCTTGTAACGTTCATTTGTATTTTTTCACCAAGGCCCTCCAAGGGTCATTCTTGTCAAACGTCTCACAGCTGAACGTTTCTTACCAGCGTCAACAAACACAATATAAAATGGTCACCGCAAGCAGATTGATAGACTCGCCACGGATAAGTACAACATTGCTAAACGGTGAACGGAGGAACGCTAGTATTTGATAGCTTTGCGTGATTGCAAGCAAGCAAGCAAGCATCTGACGGTGTCCTGTGTCTAATCGGTTAACCATCAACTCTGGCCAATGTTTAGTCAGTGGCTCGATCGGTCCGCTATCAGCAGCCATGGTCATGACTGCCAGAGCAGTAGAACCCACAGCCGAGGCCAAAATAACCTCCGAGTGGGTTTCACTTTTGAGTGACCGCTCAGCCACAGGCAGTCCTCCCTCCCCCCCCTTCTTGTAAATCGACTCCAGGAGCAGCAGCCGTACCCTGGCCCAAATCCAGATGATCAGATACGACGAGACCGCCGCCGAGTCCACTCATCCGTCGTCACACATTGCAGACTCGTCCGGGCTGCCAACCCTCATCGGTCACTCACTCGCAAGTCGGGTCCCCAAGTTATGTTCTCAGAACCGGTTTCTGGGCTCGGGTTTGTATCAGAACCGGTTTTGATAAATAACCCAAGTTATGCATGAGAAGCGGTTTTGTGGGCTCCCCATTCTCGTCACCAATGGGCAATGACCAGCGTGGTGAAGTACGGTGAAACTACCCCCACAACCGATGCGTTATAGGGGGGGGGCTCCATATAGCAGTGGGTTAACACAGGGATGCAGATAATGTTACAAAAAAAGTTTAACTTTTAAGTGTGAAACAAGTGTGGGCATGGGCTCGTCTCTATTGGTCGCCTTTGATCCGGTGGTGGAAATTCGACATTAATATGGCCAAGGCAAGGGGCGGGGGGGGGAGGCGGACGAATATGTCCATCGGACAACCACTGTTTACCTCCAACAAAGCGGTACTTGTTTTAACCCATGCCGGCGGGATGATTGGGCTGAGTCAAAGCCAGCTGGGATTTTAACTCTCACCTTGACCTCCCTGCTGCGGATTGCAGCTCTCGAACCATGGCGCTGCGGGGGTGGCAGGTGGCCGCCTCGTAGACTTCACCACAGGTGGGCGTGGGTTGGTAAGAGCAGGGAGCGCAGAAGTACGGTACAACGATGAACGTTGCCGCAGTACCCCTTCGCTGCCCCACCACGTAACCCTGCAGCAGCAGTAGCCTTGTAGCAATCTCTTTCATTCACGCAGTGCCCGTCCGAACATCGTCTCCAAACACCGTCCACCGTGGTGGCAAAGAGATGGGGTATCTCCATCGCCTGGCATTCAGGAGGGCATGGGTTCGATCCCGGACCCTGACCGATGCCTGTTGTATATTTGGAGTCCGCGTGTTTTCTCTGTCCCCATGGTGCTCGTTTAGATTGTTCTCTGGGTTCCTCCGGTTTTGCCCTTCTCCCCCCCCCACTCAACCACCCCTCTACCTCCACATTTAGAATGAACACGCCTTTAGGTCATTTGGCAACTGCGGTAAATTCCCCACGTGTGATGATGATGATGATATCAGCCACTTCGATGATGAGCAATCATCATGTGTGGCCAAGTCGCCTCTGAAAAAGAGCTCATAGCTCAGTGGGCTTAACCTGGTAAAATAAAAATAGTTGCGTTTATTCAGGCGGCTCAACTCCTGCCTGCTGTGTTTAAGACATTCGTCGACGAGAGCGGGAAGCATCCCCCGGTGGTGAGACGTTAACTACCTCGCCGGGTATACAGGAGGTCGTGAGTTCGATCCCTACCCGACGTCTGTATATTTGGAGTTTGCGTGTCTCTATCTCCCCGTGTATTTTTCTCCGGGTCCTCCGGTTTCCCCCCTCCACATTTAGAATCAGCAACGTGCGTTTAGAGTATTTGGCCGCCATAAAATGTCCACGTGATGAGCCACTTCGTTGAGCTCTCATTTGTGACCAGGTCGCTTCTGCAAAAGAGCTACATAGCCCTCAGGGGCGCTTTACCTGGTTAAACAAAAAAACCGTTAGCGAGTGTTTCTCACGTCCACGCTCGCCATGCAAAAACGAAGGTGCCCAACGCACACGTGCGGCGCGTCGGTAGCTCACGCAGCCCCCCCGCCTCCCCAGCATCTTCACAGTGCCACCTCATATTTTCCTTGTCTGTTATCCGCGTACTCACCCCAAGGCGATTCCACCGCCCCCCCCCCACCGCCGTGTTTCCGTGCTCACAATGCCGCCCCATTGTCCTCAGTGCCTCCTCCACTGCCAGCAGTGGCCCCTACCCACACCCGCCTTAACATAATGCTCCTCTATTTAACCCCGAAGGCCCCAGCCCCAGAATCTCGGGGCCTTTCTCGTCAGGAGGGTCAGGTCCTGCCTGGTTAGGTGCACCTGTGCTGCGGTGCGACGGTCATCGTGGACCACCATCACCCGAACTCCGGTTAACCTCGCGGTGGCAGCGGCTTTCGGCTCGGTCATCGGAACAAAGACGGTGGTCACCGCATCGCGTGGCGCTTTCAGGCGCGCTTCTGCGACCGTCTGGAACGCTCTTTCCTTCCGATACTAGGAAGCCACTGGAGCTATGCACATTTTAAATCTAGGTTGTTTAGGTTGTCTAGGTCATTTTTTTAGAACTGCTTTTTGTATTTAGTTTGTTGTCTCTGCCCCGCACCTCTGATGAGCATGGTTGGCTACGTACGGTGCGAAAGAAGTTCGCCATACATAGCGCAGCTGCACCTGCGATCTCGGGACGGTGCCAGTTCCACAGTCGACGATGTGCCAGCGCGGCAGTCGAAACAATGGTGCACGTTTCGTAAATTCTCCCCGCCCCCTTCCCACCGCATCTGTCCACCCAGCAGTTTTCGTGAGCAGCACCACAGAGATGGTCAAGCGGCAGGGTCCGCGCGTGGTGCGGTCGAGGTGAGGGGGGCTCGCACCACCTCTTCAAAGGCCACCATGGAAGCGCAGGTCAAATACTGTACAGAGGGGGCTCTCTGGAGAGTTCCCTCCAGTGGAGGCCTTTCCGTCAGCAGTGGCGTGAGCGAGCGATTACAGGGCTGCGCCTTTGCCGCCCACCATATCGGGCGAGGTGAGCTTGTCAAGTAGCCCTTCAGCACGTGGGAGGGAAATTGGAATTTCCCGGAATAAGACGCGCATCACTTCGACGGAGACGACACTGTCAACAGGTCCACGAAAGAGGGGCGTTCAAACCCACTTGCTGTGCTGCAGCCCCGCTCGCTGTACTCCCTCGCAAGGCCGCATCACCCGCCACTGCAGGAGGGCGACTCGCGTGATAAACCTCCGCTAGGCCCACGTCCGACTTGAGTTGCCACCTGCGCTGGGTTTTGTTTGCTTGTTCCCTGGACGTCCTCTTTTAAAAGACGGGGCAGCTTTGCTGTCCTGAGAAATCTGTAACTCTTCCCGGGGCGTTGAAAGTGGTCTTTTTTTATTGTTGTCTGTTGTGCAGTAGTCAAATAATAAAAATCATGCATCGTCACCAAAGACAGTGCCGGATTAAGCTAGTGCAGGGCCTGTAACATATGTTATAAAGGGGCCCTAAATAAAGGGGCCCTAAATAAAAAAACACATAAATATTAAAACACAAATGTTTAACTTGCACAGTAAAGTAATTGTATTTTTTCATTTGCTATACAGCCAGATAATACGCAAATCGCTAACCTTAAACACCCAGTCGTTCATAGAAGTTGAAGGCAGTATAGTACTATAGCAATAGAGCAAGTGCAGAATCACTGAACCGGAATTGATAGCTTAAAAACATATGGTGCGGGGCCCTTGAAAGTGCGGGGCCCGTAGCTACATATGTAGCTACTTGTGCTTCTAGGATAATTTGGCACTGACGATGCATTTACCCGTAGTTCTTCCCTCCTCTCCTGATGTCGTGAGATATTCTCCCTCCCAGGATAGATCCCGGATTTTTTTACGTGTTGAATACCAAACCACCACGCCCCCCATTGTGCCTCTCAAAGACAAAGACGCATTCCGCTCCCGAGTGGCTGGGAGAGGGGAGGCATTGTCTGCAGAACGTCCCCGCCTGGAAATATTTTCTGTGCGGTATTTTTTGCTAAATATAGCAACGGTAATATTAACAATTTACAGCCCTTTGCCAAATCCACCTCCGTACGAAGGCTTCTCGTTGCTGTTGGTCACAGGGTGGGGGGGGGGGGTGGAGCGGGGGGGGGGTCTGTATTGGTTGGCCATACTTCACCACGCTGGTCAAATTAGGCTGGTAAAGGAAGGGGAGTGGGGGGGGTCAGCTCAGGACCGGTTCGAATGTCACTTGCCGCTTACATCAGCCACGGTGGGGTTGGCAAAACTCGGGTCACCGGGAGGTTCATGTTGCGCGTTGCGTGCCAGATCTCACAATGGTAGCCCCCTGCGCGTCACCACCCCTCCGTCCTGAGGCGGTGTTCTTTTATTGATCCCGGAGTCTCGCCTCGCCGAGCCTCAAGAAACGTTATTTTTCGGAGCGTCCTGCAACGGAATGTTTGGCCAGTTGCACGAATGTACGTTGAACACGTAGTAGGCTTTCGCGACCAATACAATCCATAATAAAGGTTTATTTCGGGGGTTAGATCGTGTAAATATAAATGTGTCGTTAAACCCGAGACGACCAAGCCGTAAGGTTCCTCACTTAAACAAATTGTATATGCTGTGGGTTTACTCTACAACACACCGCTGTGCTTAACTAGTAGCTGCAGGAATCCATACTCTTTGGTTCTTTCGGTAAAGTAAAGTTATTTTATTTTTCTACCTACGTGACTTTACCGAAAGAACCAAAGAGTATAGTAGCTATATGGCACGTTTTGTTTATGTGACAAACCTTACTAATTGACTGTGACGGGTGGTGGCGAGTTTAACGACAAATTCATATTTACGCATCCTCGAAAAAAAATAACCCAACCTCTTCCGGATTCATCAATGCACGTCGTGTGGAAGGAGACCGGGACACTTTGACGAAAAGAAAACCCCGCACGGAGTGACCGAGCGACGCATCTAGGTCGCCGCGAGCGCTTTCCAGACCGTCCCTTGGTGCACGTAGAATGCCCCTTGCGTCCGTCGGTGCTGACCTCGCGCTGGTGGGGGGCCGGCGTAGCGAGGTCTAGCGGCGTCTGCTCTGCTGGGTGGGGGGAGGCAGGCCACTTGCACTCCACCCCCCCTCCTCGCCAGCGGGGCCACGTCGTCCGGAACCGGTTGTCAGCTCTCGAACCGCTCCTCTCCGCCCGTTGTTTCTCTGCTTTCGAGGCGTGCAGCGTGCAGCGCACGCGCGCCCATATAACTCCGTCATTGTTCCCGGCTCCCTTCCCCGGCTCCGACGTTATAGGCGATATCTCTCGACTGCACGGCGGCCGGGCCCCCGTATCAGGCGCGCCACACACGCGCCTCGCCCCTCCCCTGGCCCCCCAGCCAGGATCACAATGGTGCCTCAATTTATACTGCGGGGGAGGAAGGGAGGGATGAGGTGATGCTGCCGCTGCTGCTGTGGGAGCTTGGGGACCCGAGCGAGCGAGCGAGCGAGCGAGCCAGCCTCAGTTGGTCCTGGAGAGAGAGGGGCGATAGAAGCTGTGAGCGAGGGGTGATTTTTCCCAGAGAGAGAGAGAGAGAGTGGGAGGAGAGGGATCGACTTTCGACCCGGGTGGACGCTTGAGTGAGAGGGGAGGAGGACATGTGGGGACGCGGCGACAGGGACCAGCCGGGCGATGCTGGAGAGTGGAGACTGGACGGAGACGCGGGCCCCGAGTGTGACCCGGCCTTGGACATGATCGCGACCGAAAACGTGAGGCAGATTTATTTTAAACAACTTCTGTGCATGTTCACTGCGTGCAATTTATATATATACATATCTCTCCAAATGTTAATCTCTCTACATATGTCTCCTCCACGTGTGTGTGTGTCTTTGTTTGCGGCAAGTGGTTGGGAGGAGCGGTGTTCACGGTGGTTAGAGCATCGTACTGCAAAACCTTGCGACCTGGGTACGGTTCCCACCTCCGATGAGCACGGTTGGCTACGTACGGTGCGAAAGAAGTTCAGCATATATACATCAGTGTTGAGTGAAATATACAGTGGTAACCGGGCATTCCCTAGGTTAACTTGGCCTCCTATGAGTACCTCGTGTGGTGTGTCGTTATGCGCACTGGGATGAAACACTGTGGCTGGGCATGGTGCTGGCCACACCAGCCCGTTATGTGTCAAAAACTCATGATGACCGCAATAGGTGATCGCTAACAGCCACTCGTCCTCATGGCTGGTTTGCAAGAATCAGTGGATATTGTTGTGCTTTGTGTGTGGATAATTCCAGCTTCAATGTGAGATCATCCTTCAGATGGCCTGGCACGTCTCCCCCCCCACCCCCAAAGGAATGTGGAATTTCCAGCACTGGCCCAGGGCAGTCATTGGAGATTGGCACCACCGTAGTTATTGCTTAAGTAGAGCGAGACTCTGCCTTGTCAGCTTTGTGCAGTGAGGGCAATGCTGTTGGCTGTGCAATGGTTCTGGCAACCCGGGTTCGATTCCTGATATATATTCATTGCCTATTTATTAAAGGAGTGCTGACCAATCGCAGTGACCATGAGTTCGTCCGCTAAGGCACTGGCGGTTAGGGCAGCGTCCTGTCGGAAGCGTGCCTGTTTATCGTTATTACGGTCAATAAAAATGATTTTCAACTTGTATGAACTCGATCTCGTAGAGGGAGAACGACTCGGAGGCATGAGAAACTACAGACGAGCAGGAAGGCGGCCATGCGATGAGCCCGGCACCAGTAATTGCCCAAAGCTCTGCGGTCCTCGATATAGCAAGGTGTTATCGGCACGTAAATGAGTATCAAGATAGCCTTTTGGAAGGATAAAAGTATGACAAATAAGAATAGGTTTTACCTTTTCTGGCAATAAAACAATAAATGAGTGTTCGCATGTGGGAGGCAACTTCAGGAGCACACCTGGAAGAAAACTCCCACACGTGCGAGGGCGAAACACTCTATCCCACACAGACTCAACTGGTGGGGGGGGGGGAGGGGAGTCCCACGATTTTTTGCTGGACTGCCATCGGCCCCGAGTGCACGCGGAGGTTCGAGCACTCGTCCCACAATCGGAATGTTTGGGGGGTTGAGCTCGGCCCATTATTTCTCCCAAGTTGGCATCGTTGGGTAGCGATATGCGGGACGTTATCTCCCCTTGCCTGGTATGCAGGAGGTCGTGGGTTCGGTCCCGACCACTGACGCCTGCTGCTGTATATTTGGAGTTTGCAGTGTCTCGTTCACCGTGGTCGCGAGGATTTTTCTCCAGGTCCTCCTGGTTTTTTCCCCTCCACACTTCGAACCAACGTGCATTTAGAGGGCGCAAATGCGCGTGTCACCTTGGGTGTGCGATTCTATCCCCTCCCGACCCTCCCCTCCGCCCGAGCGAATGCACGGATCGTCACGAATTTGGAGCCGCGATTTCAGTTGAGAATCATCGGGTGTCTCTCTCTCTCTCTTTTTTTTATACCCCATTTTTATTTTTTGTATACCCCGCCGTCTGCTTTACGTAGGATTTCTGTATTTAGATTCCCCCCCCCCCCCCCCTCGTTTGTTTCGTCTGCTACGGTACCCCGAATGTGAGCGCGAGCAAAGGGAAAATGCCGGCCGCCTACGCTGTCGGCGGAGAACCGCCGTGACCGTAACGATTCGGGTACAGTAGTTGACCGCGGTAGTTGACACAAAACGTGATGACTAAGAAATATTTACGCGGTGCGATTTTATGATGTGTCATGCGTCACGAGCGTCAGAATCAACATTGGTCCGTGCGCTTTTGACACGCTGGGTGTGGCCCTACGTTGAGAATGCGCACCCGGCAGGCAGGGAGGCTGCTATCTATAATGCCACAGTAGTACATTATTGTTGTTTTAGTCTGGTGAGTGGGTCGACCGCCACCATCATCCTAACTAAGCACCACACTGTGGGGAGTCGACGGCAGTCGCCTGCGGTTTCATCCTCGCGCCGCGCCGTCGTCGGAACGCGTGGAAATTCGCGAGAGGGTATTCAGTTCAGCCGGACATCTCAAGACTCGCCGTCAGGAGGGTCTTGCACCCGGGATGTTTGGCCAATTCCTTTTTTGTTTTGAATAATACAACAAGAGTGTACAGCCACGTTGTCATGCCACTGCCCGGGTAAAGGCCTCGCCACGCCGGCGCGGATTGGTGAATTTTTGGCCCAGGAGCAGTTTGGATATCGCTCGCCACCGATGTTTAGCCTTGACAGGGAATCCAACTGGGAGGTCAAATCCCCCCGGCCTGCGTAGTGATGTCGTATTACACAATCGTGTCACTGGAGAGCTTGAAGAGGTGTGATGCCCGAGAGCCGCGTTAAAGTCTTTTCAATTGTTGTGTGTTCTCATCAATGAAACTCGTAACCAGTGTCACGCAGACGTTGCCTGGGCACTTATCCGCAAGATTAGAGTTATTTACTACGGCATAGGTTGTTTTGTTCCTGCGCTGCCGCGCGTGTAGTTCAGCGCGTTGTCCGTCGTTTCGCGTCTCTCTAACTCGGCTGCACAGCTGCAGCGTCAAAACAGTTTTTTTTTTTTGGGGGGGGGGGGGGGTGTTGCGGGGGAAAGACCAGCCCACCACCACCATAGCGCTCGCTACGCTGCAAGTAATTACATGAAATGCGTTCAGTCACTCGGGGGACCCTGCTGATTGTCAACGTGGGACCCTGCTGATTGTCAACGTGGGACCCTGCTGATTGTCAACGCGGATGATGAGTGGGAAGCTGCCCTTGCGCCTTTTGCAGGGGTCGCGGTGATGCTGCGGTTGGCGGGCGGCGCTCCCGAAACCGGCGACCCCGAGTTCGATTCCCGCTCGCGGTGGTTATCTGAACCCATCCTGGGTTCACTCTGCTTAAAATGATAACCCGGTGTGCGGCGTGTTAGCCACAGCCAGTGCGAGCCTAAATAGGTGCTCATGAACAGCACTTGCCCTCACAGTGATTAAGGCTACCCGGTGGGAGGGGGGGGTGATTCTTTGTGTAGCGATGTCAAGGTTCTCTTTATAACCGTGCTACACTGCCCACATTTGGGATTCATTCCTGGTGATGCAGCGCCTTAGTCATTACGATGCACAACCGAGGCAATCGGTATCTAAGTATTTTTATATTTTAAAAACCCTACTGCGTCACGGTCTAAACTCGGTGCAGCATTCGTTTGGATGTCGCCCGTGGGTTTCACCAGGAGCCACTGGGTTTTGCCTGAGCGGAGTGTTTGAGTTGGGGAGTGGAGTGAAATGCGAGAGGCGGGGAGGTTTAGGAGTGAATCTTAAAAACAGATGTCATAAACAAGCGAGGGCGATCTTGTAATTGATCCGAGATAGAATTGGGAGCCAGAGGAGGGATTGTCGGGGGGGGGGGGGGGGGGTGGGATTCAAGCTGCAGCGTGTACAAAATTATTTGGCTCGTGTCGCGACTGGTACAGCAAGATCTGACCATGTCCGTCCGGTGCTCACCGAGGTGCATTGGCTTCCCGTTGCCGAGCGAACGCGTTATAAAGTTGCACTCGTTACACACAAAGTTGTTGCCACAATGAACCACAGTACCTTGCTGATCTCATCAAGGAGCATAAAAACCATCACGTGAACGTCGGTCATGCTCCCAGCAGCGATGGCTTTTGGCTGGCCATCGTACGGAGACGGTGGTCACCGCATCGCGCGGCGCTTTCAGATGTGCTTGTACGTCTGTCTGGAACGTTCTTCCCTCCGATATTTGGAAGCCACTGGAGCTATGCACTTTTAAATGATCTCCATTGAGAACGAATTTATTTAGAACTGATTTTTGTGTTTAGTTTGTTGTCCTTCCCCCCCCCCCGCACCTCCGATTAGCACGGTTGGCAACGTACGGTGCGAAAAAACTTCAACGTACATACCTTTATAAAGTATAATATAAATACATATTCTTTTGGTCTTTCGGTAACGTAGATAGGTTAAAAAAATAAAGTAAACAAAAAACTACGACGTTTAGATCGCAACACAGGCGACCGTCATCAGGTGGAAAAATTTCTGCAATCATCGCAGAGGGGGACAAACAAAAGCGTAACTTTAATACAAATGAGGGAGAAAAACAACCTCCCACTGTAATAAGCAAATACGTGGTAGAGCTGGAACGCAGTGGGGTGTTAGGTGCACCGTACTACGGACCCCAGGCCGAGTTTGATTCCTGGCCACGGCCGAGGTGATATCTGAACCGATCCTGCCCGCCATTTCACCAACCCACACAAACGTCTGAAAGTTATCCTTATTATTAAATTACTATGATGATCATCACAGGGCATTCGATGGTGTGGACGAGTGAGCCCAGCTACTACCTGAGTTTATAAATACATCTCATGTTTGATTGATTGGCTTTTCCAAGCCAGGCCGGATTAGGGGGGGGGGGGGGTGTTCGCATTAAGGTTTGACACTGGGTTAGGGTTACGGCTGTGTGTGGTTACATTTTCAGGGACGGGCTTAGGGTTACGCACTTCACGTTTAGCCGTGGGCTTTGAGGGCGTGTTGACTTGTTGAAGGAAAACACACAACATCCACACGCACGCACAAGCCACTAACGGGCGGGTAGGTGTTGTCCTGGCTTCTATTATATTATTGGGAGCTAAATAGCAATGTCAAGGTATGCTGCAAGCTATGATCAGCTGGGGCTTTCAGGCGAGAGGTATTTCTCCATTGAAGGAGTTCAGAATTACATTGGTTTGCTTATAGGGTCCATAGATTGGGTTTCATGGCCTGCAACTGCGGCTTGCCTTGAACGGGTCTCTATGTGTCTCTTTATCTCTGTGTGTCTCCGAAATATGGCGGTGTTCTGATGCGGTTGATGTCAGTACCACTCGGTGTCTTCGAGGAATGTCAAAGCCAGCCGGGTGCGATGTTTGTGTCTCGAACGAGGTGTTTACTTTGGACGTCTGCGCCGTTCCGCTCTGTTCTCGTTTTTTTAGAACCGACATTTGTTTTGTCTTCAGTTTGTTGTCCTCCCGGAACCTCCGATTATCACGGTTGGCTACGTACGGTGCGAAAGAAGCTCAACGTACATGCGTACGTTCACACTGCAGCAGCAACAGCAGCGTTCTTCCAGATTCTAGGATGGCGATAGCAGCAGCAGCAGCGCGATCCCATAATGGGGTGGATGGGGTGGGGGATCGAGGCTTGAGTCGGGTGACGAGGAACATTGTTGAGGTCTTGGTTGATGGGGTAGGTGGTCGTCGTTGGCAACTGTTGAAACAAAGATGTCAGCGGTGGTGGGCAACAGCATTGAAGGGCTGCGATTAGGAGCGTGTTGCAGCCAGCTCATGGCTTTGCACAGGGCCGAGGGCCTATGTTCAAGCACCTGCCCAGTCTTTTCTACGTGACCGTTTGTTTTGTACTCAAGCTGTGCAAGTGGAACATTAAAGCCACGTTGTACGTGTTATTTTGTTTTTTACTCACCTAAGCCTAACCTAACAGCAGAAGCCGCCCATGTTGCTGTGTTTTCTCTCATGCGGTGGGGGGAGAGTTGATTGATCAGCAAGGTTTATGCTCTGCGTTCCCACACTGGTTTGTGAGTGAGCCAGTTTCCCCACACGGCTCCAGTAGCCCCGTGGTGAATTTTTGCGAAACGCTGACGGCGAACGATGGATGCGAGGCGGTGACGTTGGTTTAACTGGGCAACGCTTTTGGGTTGTGTACACTCGCGCAGAGATTCATGGACTTCCACAGGGATCCGCGAAATCCTCGCATAGACGTCCAGAGAGACTCACGGACTCGCACGGGGACTCGTAGGCTCAGTTACTCTTCTTGTGCACCTGTGGGCGAGTTGATCAGCGGCGTTCGTCCAGAGGACGGCGAGTGAGCCAGTGTGCACCGTAAATGATGGACCACTTCGTTGCGCTTCATTTGTGGCCAGGTCTCTTTTGAAAAATAAGTTAATACCTCAGTGGGCTTTGTCTGGTAGGATGGGCATGGTTTAGTTTTATTTGTATGTGTTTGAGTGATTTGTTAAGCTTTCTTGTGCTTTGCACTCCTATCGTGTTTTTGCAATGTTTGTTGTTGTAACGTTCTTACCCGGCTAGACATCTGTGAAAAAGAGCTTCATAGCTCATCGGATTCCTCCACCAGTCTGGATAAAGATTCTGATTCTGCGGTGATCCGTGGGTGTTGTGGGCAAGCAAGGAAAGGGACATCCCTGCTGCACTTCTGCGTGGATCTGTGCTTCCCAACCAACACCTGCATCACCGTGTGTCTCAACTACTCGCCGTACTTCTGACTGCTGGGAAAACAGCAAACCTCACCGAATTGCAGCCGGCGTCGGGAGGTTTGCTTTATAAAACTACTGTTCCATCGGATTCCTTCTGTAATAATAAATAAATATTCTGATTCTGAGGAGGAGCCTCACGGTGACTATTTGAAATGCTCCCAGCGAACGATGAAAGTGGGCAGCCGCACCGACGCATGGGCCGTGGTTTGAGATGGGTGGCCGCACGCCGTGGGCCCCTTCTTCATTGTGCAGTCGCGTAGGAGATGGCCGCGTCTACCGTGTGACGGCAGCTTTTGGGGGAGGCCGTCATTCAGCAGTGGATTGACCGTGGCTGACGATTATAATGTTGATGATGAATGGCTCGCCCAGGGGTAGGCATCCTGTGGCTCCAAGGGTGCAAGTGGCTCTCAAAAGAGCTGTTCCGTGACGTTTTTCACGCGCGTTTGCGGCTCTTGAAATGTTTGATTTTTTTACCGAATTTGAAGGAAAATAAAATGGCTGCTCGTGTTATTTTGGTTGCCAACCCCTAGGCCAGCCCACGCCTCAACTAAAGTTTCCAGGTCCGACCCTGGTAAATAAAACAATCGATCTCGACAGGCTTTCTTTAAACCTGGTTGGACAAAGGACAATGTTACCGAAGTTTGCTCGAGCGAATTGCATCAGAGTGAGACTTGTGAAAGAAAAGAAACCCAACATACAATTTCTTCCCCCCCCCTTCCACCCAAAAGCCCTTTATTGATTTCAGCCAAGGGAAGAGGTCAGACGCAAGTCAAACTCTACAGGAAAAATACTATAACTCATACAATACAAACAACTGCATTGTGTTGGCCAGGTTGGCAAATGCGGTGTAGTGTACCCACAAAACTTATGACCAATACCGCATTGCTGGAACAGTCTGCCAATAAATTATAGTCGCGCGTCGGACGACATGCCGTCGAAGCAAAAGGGGGGGGGGGGGAATGGAAATTCCTGCTCGCTTATGGGAATTGGCTCTGGAGCCCTGGTTATGTCGCAGCTCTGCTGCCTTAGGCCAGGTCTTGGTGCACTTTGAGCACGGCCGAAGGTTCTTGTAGGCCCTAGGCCACTTCAGTTGATACTGCTGCTGCCCCATGTCACTACAACCGCCGCTGTCACAACGCCTTTGCCTTCCTCTTGCACAGCCCTCTATTGATAGATTGTGCGAAAAACACCATTTGAAGATGTTATTGATAATGCAATGAAAACAATCTCAAAGCTCATCTCTGGTGTTAATTTATCTCTCACCTCATATGTATATAAAAAACGACACGACTCTGCCTCTTTGTGCCTATCCTTGCTAAGTAAATATATTTATTTATTCAAGAAGATATTTTGGTGACATTTTTGTTTATCATACAAACACCAAAAAAAACCATGAAAAAATAAATAGTTTAGTAGGCACTTTAGTTTTCGTAGGCCCTAGGCGCACAGGGCCTATTGGATAATACGGCCCTGCCTCTGAGGCCAAGCGGCGTGGCGGAGGCAGGCGGGATGTCACAGGAGACGGACCCCGGGCGTTGTGCGTTAACCGACTGAGATTAATGGCAGATAACAACCCCGCCCGTGGTCTTCACTTCACCCGCTCGTTGTGTCCCAGCCACCCAGTCTAAAAATATACCTCGATAATAATTATAATACTCTACAGACCCTTGGTAAATCCACTGCTGGATGAGGGGCACCTCCCCCCCCCCCCCCACAAAACCGTGTTGGTTGTGTGGGGGGATTGCGTGGCCATACTTCGTCACGCTGGTCCAACGCGAGTTGTTATATTGAGCAGCACAGGGTCGTTTAAGTTGTCGCGTGCAACTAGTGATGTTAACGGTGCCCAGGAAACAAAAGTCACGTTTGCATCGCCGGGTTCATAAAAGATTGCAGTTACCACTGCTCCACTGTACTGTGGACCACTAAGACACGCACAGAGACTCCTTGTTTGATTTCATTAACTGTTAGGACAAGTGCTGGCATGCCCATACATGGGGGGGTGGGTGGGTGGGTGGTGTTGCTAGCGCCACGCACTCCCGGCCGCCTTCGTCTCCCCAATGCTGATTATCTGTACACAAGCCGTGGCCCGCAAGGTTTACCCATTTAAGCCTGAGCCGACGTTGGGGGTGGGACACACACACACACACCCGTGACCCCAGATGTCATTTGCACAGCAAAACTGCTGAGCCCAGTGCGAGCCCCTCCAGCTAGCGGTCGTCAACGGGAACGGGACCGCGTTGCGTATTCCTTGTCGCCCAAATGCCCTAATCCTGGCTCAGCATGAGCGACACCTGTGCAGGGCCACTCCACCCCACCACAACCTAATGTGTCCTCTGGCCAGTCGTGTCGAATTAGCGTCGCACGGTAGGGCGGGCATTTAAGGCTTTGTCATCTTGGCGGCTTGAGCGGACGATCTGCGGCGAGAGCGTTTGGACCGCATCGCTCCCAAAATCGCCTCTTCCGTGAGGCCAAGCCGCTCATCCGAACGCCGTTAGCGTCCGTTCGTCCGTTCGTGAGTTGCTTCGCTTTAGGAAGTTTTAGAAAAGGGTCACGGTTTGCGCGCAGTTGTCCCCGGACCTGAGGTTTAAACGTTGAACGACCGGCCGGTCGGTCGGACAGCGAATACGGTCCCACGGGTGTTGGTAGCTTTCTGGAAATTGCTACACTGCTCGACGCTTGGGGGTCGGCCGTAAATGACGTCACGCACCTAGGGAGGTGGGGGGGTCAGACATTTGTGACGAGGTGTGACGAGGGGGAGGGGGGGTTGAGAAATGTGACGTCACATCAAAATGCGCAACTTTAAATAAATAGACAACACGTTCTACTGAATTAAATATACTTTTAAAAAAATGTTTTCTCCTACAACATCAGAGTGCAGCGCCACATTAAGCACGCACTACAACGACAATAGTTTAAAGCGATTTGAAGCATGTTTTATTTTTTTTTTGGGGGGGGGGGGCAGAGCTTTGTGACGTCATATTTGAGAGGGGGGGGTCTGACTTTTTGTGACGCCGTGTGACGAGGCGGGGGGGGGGGTCAAAAATCGTCCAAAATCGCGTGACGTCATTTATGGACGGCCCCTTGGACATAATGTGAGACGAAAATAATTGCGCGCTTGCGGGGTTATTTTTTAACGCGACGTGTACGAGAGGTTTATTTCAGAAGAGCGGGGCGTGGGGGGGGCAAGCGGGGGACGGTTATATAACGAGACGGCGCGCGCGCGCGCGAATGATCAGGATTAATAATTAACAGTCAAGAACAAAAAAAATTATGAAAGGCCCTTGACAACAGGAAGACTCGAGACTCAAGCTCAAAACTAAGGCTTGTCTCTCAACATGTGAAAGTAACGGGAGGGAGGAATGTCCCCTGTTCTTTTGTTCCACCACCACCAGCACCAAGACCACCCTTCGGTAACTGCGAACGTGCATCATAGCAGGGCTGCTCAGGAACTGTGAAGTTACACAGCTTGGATCTCTCACTCGAGGTCTCGTTTGGCAGCCCGTGGTGGTAACGCGTCACGTGGTCGAAATGAATTGGGGGGGGGGGGGGGGATTTCGGGGCGAGATACAACCGCAGCCAAAAAACACTTTACCTGATGGAGGCTAAGGAGATGACAGGGTGGTCCACATGTCTCGTGACCCACAATCAATTGACCCCTAACATTTACCCCCCCCACCGCCCTCCCGCACACCCTCCCTATGCATGCACATTTTTGTTTTAAATAAACCTTTTAAAAAAATAAGTTGTAGGGAATTAAACGGTGTGTGGGGGGGGAGGTCCCAAGACTTCTGGACCAACATGTACAGTACGGTGGAAATCCTCTTATCCATAGCGAACCCTTTCACCGGCGACTTCCCAGTGGGCCGCGCGAGCTGTAGGATCCGCGAATTCTCTTCCACGATTCCCGCTCCCACCACCCCGCAATCTTACCTATTGTCGGCGAATGCCCGCAAAATTATTTCGCAGATGAGCGGAGTCGATTTGCGGAGTATAAACGCGGTAGAACTCCCTCCGTCCCTGGATGTAATTGGTCAATGTTCCTACCCCCCCCCCCCAAACATTACGCGGATAGCAACAAGGATTTTAACTGGGATAAGAGGGAGGGGGTAGAGATTAAAACCAAAGGGCCCTGAGAGAGACGTTGTTGTTGTTGTGGCAAGTTGCTGTGAGCGCGGGGGAGGAGGAGGGGGGGTAGTTACCTGTTAAGATGCTGATGTGCGTGGGTCACACCACCATTACGCGGCCAGCCACCTCTTTCTTGTCTCCTCTTCGGTGCGGTATTCACGGTTTACAGTTAAGGGGCCGTCCATAAATGACGTCATGCACCTGGGGGATGGGGGGGGTCAGACATTTGTGACGATGTGTGACGAGCGGGGGGGGGGGGGTTGAGAAATGTGACGTCACATCAAAATGCGCAACTTTAAATAAATATAGACAACACGTTCTACTTAATTAAATAGACTTTTTAATAAATGTTTTCTCCTACAGCATCAGAGTGCAGCGCCACATTAAATACGCACCACAATGACAATAGTTTAAAGCGATTTGAAGCATGTTTTATTTTCAAAATGGAAATATGTGGTTTTTTTGGGGGGGGGGGGGGTGTGGCAGAGCTTTGTGACGTCATATTTGAGGTGGGGGGGGGTCTGACTTTTTGTGACGCCGTGTGACGAGGGGGGGGGTCAAAAATCGTCCAAAATCACGTGACGTCATTTATGGACGGCCCCTAACGCAGCACGCCGCGACCTCGCGCTGGGGCCAAGTTGACCAGGCAGAGAGAGAGAGAGATGGAGAGCCACATCTGTCGGCCGAGACGAGAATTTAAACGGCGATGGAAAATTGTTTGCTGGCGCTCGTCTCGGCCCAGTCGTCTTGCGCGCGCGCGCACGCGATGGACCTCGGTCGGCCACCCACTCTGCCAAGTTTATGGAGGGGTAGTTTGACCATACTTCACCACGCCGGTCAGTGTGGCTTGGTGAAGCGGCGCCCCCCTTTGGGGGGGGGGGTGGCAGGATGGATTCAGATATTACTCGCCACTGATGTTAGCCGTGGTCGGGAAATCAAACCGCGCAGTGCAGTTCGCGGTACAGAGTGTGGTCCAGATTTCTTGTGACCCCCCCAAAATATAATAGACCCCTCACATGGTTTTCATTTGTATATTAATTTCTGTTTTAAATAAACTATACTTTAAAATGTTTTAGAAAATTAAATGGGGAGGGGGGTCACAAGACATCTTGCCCGACCCTATTCAGTGCGCTAACTGTATAGGGTAATCACTGTGCAATGATTCTGAACACAAACAAATGGAAATCACAATACTGCACGCAAACAAACTACTACGGTAAGATGAAAGCAATGCCGCTGAAGATAACACTCCAGTGGTGTTTACACAAAACACGGCAGCTTCAAAGTCTTTCGCTGCCCCGCCCTTCGGTAATTGCTCGAGATATATTTTAAAAAATCTAATAACAACCCGCAACAATTGCCCCTCGGTATTTCACATGTGCGCTCCTCTGCCGCCCTGCCGCGATGATTTCGGGGTTTTTTCCCCCCCTTCGGTTACGTTCAGAGAAGGCCGCGTGGACCTTGCAGTGCGTTGTGATGACAAGGTGAAGAATACATAATGATCGATCATGTGCAGAATTTCCCCAAGCCCGCACAGCTTCGCCTTCCCTCGCCACTGTCAAACAGAACGGGGAGCGAGCAGGGAGCGGGAGAGAACGAGAGAGCGAGAGAGCTGTGTTATACAACAAGAGGCGACGTTTAGGGGGGTAGTGGTAGGGAGGGATGACCTTTTGTGAATGTGTCAGACATTGAAAATATCCTGGCCTCTGCTCGAGAGAGTGACAGACGGGGGGGGGTGTGGAAGGCATAGAATTTACTGGAGAGCACCCGCCGTTATTGGCCGCCCGTGTGTGTGTGTGACACGTGTGTGTGACACGTGTGTGTGTGACACGTGTGTGTGTGTGACACGTGTGTGTGTGTGTGACACGTGTGTGTGTGTGTGTGTGACACGTGTGTGTTTGACACGTGTGTGTGTGACACGTGTGTGTGTGACACGTGTGTGTGACGTGTGTGTGTGTGTGACACGTGTGGTTGGAGTTGGTGTATCACACGATAAACAGCCGCAATCTGGCCGGACGTGGTGGGGTGTCGTCTGGCTTTTGTATTGTGGGGCACGGGGAAGGAAGGTTCGTGGTATCCAGGAGTGCCGCACGTGACCTGCAAATCGGTTTTCAGAAGTGACTTGTTCGTAATCCCGTATCTACTATTTTGAAAGTGGTGTAATCTGGGTAATAGATTTTGTATTTCATTCATTTTCCTTGCATTAATTGAACCTCGTATGTCCCGCACCTCCGATTGGCATGGTTGCCTGTGAATGGTGCGAAAGAAGTTCAACAAACATACATCGCTGCGGACAGTTATGGCGCAGTTGTTAATAACGGAATTAGTCGAGCCAATCCACTGCAGGGGCGCTCATGAAAGAGAGTCTTGAGACTCGTGGAGCGTTTCCTGGATAAACCCATTCCATAATCATCATTATTATTATGAGTGTTATGATTGCTCTCAACTCTCCACACCAATCACTATTCAATTAATTGCCTTCAAATTTTAAATTATGTGTGCGGTGAATGTAGCGGCTTCCAGTGGCCGGAGTCGGTCACATGGACACAAAAAGCATTGCTTTTCTTTTACGAGCACGCGATCTGACGCATGCATTGCGAGCTCAAGAACCGATATTAAAACGGTGAAATGTATATCGGTTGATGATCCCACCCGGTCATTGTGAGATCCATATCTGCGATTACTATCCGCGATGCATTAACGCAATCTGAAATTCCCAGCCGGCCCAGCGGCGAAAACACATTGCCGTGGAGTCTCCAGTCCAACAGCTGGACACGCTCAGCAATTTTATAACAAAAACACTGCCTGGAGAGAAAAAAAAACAATAACCGTCCTTAACAACTCCCAGCCACACGAGACGAGAAATATATATTTAAAAAAGCGTGTTTTTTTTGTTGTTGTTGAAAAATGGGTCCTCCCAGCCAAGGAAAATTACAGTCAGCAGTTCTCTCTGGTGCACATGCAACCGGCTTCATGGCAAAACATTCCTTTGCGACGATGTGCCTTGTGGGTTGTTGAGTTTGTTTTTTTTAGCTCGCGTTTATCCGAGCTTGGGCGCTGAGTAGATCGAGCCCGCTGAGCCGCTACGAATCCGTAATCGACGAACCATTTTTTCGTGGCCGTTTTTATTGAGGCCCCCTTCACGATAGCGACGCCCCCAACATCCTGCCTCCCGAAGGTGGGAAACCCCCTACAGGCAATGGCCAGCGTGATGCGACTGATTGGTGCCCATGAAGTCACCGAGCCCCTGCCAACACCTCCCGGCCAGTGGCACGCACGTGTGGGAACAGAGATCAGATTTGAGTAAATGAACGGATAATTGGCAGAGTCATCGATTACTTAAATAATCAGATATTCCAGCTCTCTAGTATTTATTAAGCACCTGATGCCTCAGTTCAATACCTGGACAGGATTAACATCAGTAGTTAGTGGCGTTTAAACCGGTCCTTTGGTACCCATCGCCATCTTCATCGACCCGCTCTGACCGGAGTGGTGAAGTATGCTCGAACAAACCCCGCCATGGCTGGAACAGCATGTGGAGGTCTTCATCCAGCAGTGGCTTGGCAAAGGGCAATCTTAATTTGTTTTAACAATGCATTGGTCTGCTGCCAAGTGCGTGTGTGTGTCTTCACAACGGTTGTTATCGATTCCCCATCTCTTTATCCAGCAAACCATCACGAGTGAATCACAGCATTTGACCGCTGCCTTAACGAGCAACAATTAATTAACGTACCCTTACAAAATAGACTTGTTGATTACAAGGGCCTCTCAGTTTATGGGGAAATTGAGAGTGATTATCTACAGTAACGGCAAAGTGGTTCTGTACTCAAAGTGAGCTTTGGGGGCAGTGCTCAATCTCCATTGGCAACCCAGAGGCAGTGGTGGAAATTCCTCATTTACATGGCAGGGGCAAATTGCTCGATGCAATAACCACTGTTGAACTGCGAAAGTGTTGCACATGTGCACCTGTTTTTATTCACCCTAACGATGATGGGTAAGTTTAACACGTAGGCAATGTTTGAACTAGCGTCTGTCTGCTTGTGATAAACAAATACAAGTTTGGTAGTCATGCCAATTGTTTGTAAACAAACACTACAGGTCACTACTACCGTTGTTCATGCGGTAGTGCAACTGTAGCAAATGTGTCTGAATATGTGGTGGGCTCACGCATCGGCCAGTGGCGCCTTCTTCAGTTGCGGAGAGAAGGCTATAAATTAATAACCGCACGCAATGCAACATTCGTAAGGCGCATTGCGACGACACAATCGTATGCAGTGTAACACCACGGCACACGTACTTGGACACGTCCGCAACCACGCACAGCCACGCTGCCCCTCTCTCCGCTCTAAAGAGTGAATGCCCCCAGTTTGCAGCAGCAGCAGCAGCAACAACAACAACAACCACACATGCTCACGGACAAAAAAACGACAACCACGCACAATGCGGCCACAGCAATGCGTCGCAACCACGCAGAGCACCGCCCCAGCTGCGGTTGACGGAGTGGATTGCAGCAGATGATTCCATTACCCTCCGCGCAAACAGACAGAGACGGCACTCGTCACAAAGTGAAATAATCAACGAGCATCGATTTTTGTTTTGTTTGTTACGTTCGAGCGTGTTTATAAGAAATCCACTTGTCAGGATGCGAGGGAGTGGAGTCTCTTAAAGTCGCTGTTGGTTTCAGGTTGCCATGGCAGCAGCTGCCACTCTAGGATTGAGGACGGGGGGGGGAGGACGTTCGGCCAGAACCACGTTCGTGGATGGGGTCGAAGTTGAAGCCAAGCGGCGTGGATTTTGTTTTGACGTGCGGTTACTGCTGGCCGACTGCTAGTGGCACTTGTCCGTCCGCAGCTGAGGGCCTCTGAGGGGAGAGGAGGAGGAGGAGGTGGAGTGGCATGGCGTGCCCTGAAGGAAGCCGAGTTAATACGGCGCGCTGCTTGAAAACGCCGCCGTTCACCCGTTGGCACGAACATATCCCTCGCTTGCAAATATAAATAAGCAGACAGGGGTCCGTCCCTCTGGCCGATGTCGCCACAGTTGGCCACGTAACGTGCCGAAAGAAGTTCATCGAACGTGCATGCACACGAAGTGAAAGACATGCTTTGTGGTCCGTCAGCTTCTCTCTGCTCGTTCAGCAGGAGAGACGTTTTCTTTTTTCGACCAACGACATTCGTCGTGTTGGCTGACAAAAGATGCCGATGGACGTCGCTCCCCTCTCGGCTGTATTTTCGGGTCGCGCAGCGTGCCGTTTGTCACGATGTCCGACGTCTCGCCGAAGAAGCCCCCAAATGCGCGGGAACATCCCGGCACGAGGACTAGCGCAGCTGTCCAGCGAAAACGAACAACCCACTGGTGTTACGCTACGCGACGACATCAGAATCGTTATTTAGACTGGAGCAATCCGATGAGCTGTGAAGCTGTTTTTCAAAGATGTCCAGTGGTGGCAGCTTGCCCCCTCTCCCACTGCTTCTCGCACAGTCTGTGGAAGTCCCCTTGTCCCACCCCCAGTCATCCACCCTGCCCATATTCAAGTAGGGGCTCAAAACGATTTTGTTCTCTGCCGATGTTATTTAGAAAAATAATCCCACATTTTTTTGTGCGCAGCGTCTACTTGAGAGGCGTTTTAGATGCGATTATGAATCCAAATTGTATTGTCCAGTAATTGTGCGAACAGAATGTGACTTTTTGCGTCGCCAAAACGCACTCTCGCGCAGTCCACCACAAGCCATCGGCACGAGGAGCAAAGTTATAACATTTGTTATCACGTTTGAGCCACGGTCGCCGTACCGCGCTGGGTGGGCCCAATGAGTGTGTTGCTGAATGCTCTCGCCCCCAACGTAAGGCAACCCAAGTGGTATTTGCGCCACTAGCCACGAACTGCCGAGGCCTCGGAAAACTCTAAACTGGTCCAGAGTTTACTTGCTTAAACAAACGCTGCCACCGTCATAGTTCCGCACGTGTAATTGGGAGGTTGCAAAACCAGCTCCGTGCCATGGCTATACTTAGCCTATCATCCATCTGGGGGTCAATAAAGTTGCGTACATGGGTACCACTTTGTTGGAAGTAAACGATAAAAAATGTAGTTTAACACGTAGGCTTTCACGACCAATATCCATAATAAAGGGTTTTTTTTTAGGTTAGATCGCGTTAAACCCGCTAGCACCCTACACATTTATATGTACGCGATCTAACTCAAAACGCCTTTATGAATCAAAATATTATGGATATAATTGCCCCTTGCCATTGGAATGCCGTGTATATTCGGGCTATCCAATTTTCATTTCAGCAGGGAGACTCATTGTTTTCCCGAAGCCGTATACACCGTGACTGCCGTAGTAATCCTATCACATGCCGAGCTACAGTTAGAAGGTCTGGGTGCTTGCCTTGTTAAACAAAGGACATTGGATGTATTAAACGCTAAGTGAAGGCATACCCGAATTTGCTAGGACCATTGCATGAGATCGACGCTTTGCCAAAAAAATACACTGACAGTTTACCTTTCCTGAAGTTACGCTACGTTAAATGTCAGTCATTTAAATATTAAAATAACCTGCTTTATTTCCGTATTAATGTTATTTTTGTACGATGTTAAAATACAATGATGGTGATTAATGAGCCCAATGGACAGAACCGCACCCACTCTTGGCTGAGCTTCCTGCCAGTCCCAATCCTGCCTCCGCCAAAGCAAACATCATCTTCTTCATCATCATCATCAGATGCACTTGCAGCAGTTACTCCCACGATGCAGCCTTTTGTCGAGGACAGAAGCCTTTGAGTGCTACATCCTTACGTCAATGGATTTGAACCAGCCAAAGTAAAGCCAAGGCCTATCTATACAAGGCCCTAGCCTCAGACCTGGTGGCTGGGAACGCAATGTGAGAACAGCAGTTTTCTGTTATCTATATTCAACCTTCCCGACAATTCTCGTACCTCGACCGCATCGGCTCCCTGTGTGCTACCATTGGCTGTTTAAATTCCTCAACTTGGTCTACACATGCCTTCAGGTTCTTGCCCCACCGTGTGTTGCCACTCTTGCGTCTTTCTATGTCGCCTTCTCACCCTCCACCTTCTCAATCTGTACTCTCTCTCTCTGTTCCTCCTCCTTGTGCTCAATCCACACTCGCTCTCCCTTCTCGCCCCACCCCCTTCACTGGAACAAACCTCCCCCTCACTTTCACTCATTAAAGTTCCCGCTCCTCACTCAACTCACTTTTGTTCCCGAGCTCACCCCACAACCCCCTCAATCTCCCGCTCATAACCACCGCCTCCGTTACTGTTCCCTCTTCATATTCTCATTATGCGGCTGGCACTCATGGACCGCCATTAATTCAATCCATTAATCATCATTTACTGTCATCAATTTCGCTTTCACCAAATTCACGCATCATCACAGATTTGCCCCATTGCTTCTTGCCATCTATTGCATTCACCTCACCTACCACACGACGTCGTACCATTGTTTATTCTCTGTAAAGCGCCTTGGTTAAGGCGAACCAAAGGCACAATATCAATTCCGTGAAGATAAATATTGTTTTTGGTTTTGGCCATGTAGTAAAATAGTTGAGTGCCACGATTTTTTTGGTTTGCTTAAAGACCGCGAAAAACACAACATTTTCAGTTAATAAATTGTACTCCATCAATTGCTGGATTTAGTGATAACAGAACCCAAAAAAACCCCAGTGAGATTGGAGGCTTCCAAACAAATCTTCATATGGCTGTTGGTGTACACAGTGTGGAGACATACAACAACAACAACAAAACCACCCACTACCAATACCGCCCAGTATATTGACTTTGTAAAAGAAACAATCGTAAACATTCTGCCTGGCCCCCCGACTTTGTGAACGTGTGGGTGCCAAAAGCACGGGAGGTGGATTTAATTAAAACTGCCATCGGCAAGAGGCCACTCTCCGGTGCTCCGTTTTGCTGACTCCTTGTTACTCTACACAAAGGTTGAAACGTTTTCTGGCATAACATGCTATGTGTTTGCTGTTTTGGAAAAAAAAAACATATATAGATGGGTGGGGCGAGGTAACATTTGGACTGTGATGGCCAGAAGCAAGCTCAGTGAGTCAAGTATCTAATTTATGCGTTGGCAGGGAAGCAGCTTTGATTTAAATATACTGAGATAACTGACAAATTCCTGCCAATTCTGTCGATTTGTCTCGACAGTACTGTATTGTATTTGCTGCCGAATATAATTTTCAGAGCGGCTTTTCGCTAACACACACACACCTGAGCAGGTTCGGGAGGGTCGCAAACCCCACACATCCGTTTCCCCCTCCACATAATTCTTGCTTGTAACGTAAACTCTGTTTTCTTTCTCATCTTTCTCCGGCGCGAAAATGTATCGCATTGACGTGACCAAAAGTTACTTGGGGGCAAGGGCGTTGGCGGGGCGGTTCTGCAAGGGGCGTGGATCCTTCGTGACCTTGTGAGCCGTCTTTTTTTTACGTCCCAAATGTCTACGTGTGGCAAATGAGCAAATACAGAGACGCGGTCGATTATGTTATTTATGTTAAGACCAAGACCGGGTTGGATTTTTATTTTTCCACCCCTCCCCCCCCCGTCAGTGGCTGCTCGCGTAAAAGTGGGAGGCGGCAGGAAGTTGGCGAGGTGGAGCTCGCGACGAACAATGGAAGTTGCGGCTTTGAAAAAAATAATAATCTGAAATTGTGAAACATACCGGGCGACCAAGTAAATGATTTATGAGCTGAACCTCCTCCTTCTCCTTGGTTGCGAGGTCGTCTTAGTCCCATGGCCTTTTTTCCGCCGAGGTAGCACGCGAATCTGGGAACAAAAACAGGAGAGATGAAGAGGCGTCGCCGTGTTGACGGTCAAGAAAACTTAAGCGGGCCCTGGGGGCCAGGGCACATCACGGCCGAAGGTGTTGCGGGCCGATGGACAACGCCGGTGCGGGAATGGCAGCCCAAAGGGTGGGAATGTGCACGAGGTGGGGGACCACAGCAGAGAAGGGGAGTGATGAGGTTAGCTCGGCAATTTTTTTTTATTGTTACAGTTCAAGGTTTCAATTCGTTGAATACTAGCACACCTCTTGTGGCCGCGGGGGTGACATTAAAACTCATCGCGTACGACATGTGCGTGTCCTACGGGGCCGTGTCGCGCGTTGCTTGGCGCCGAGATGTCCGGCGGTTTTTTTAGCTCCGTGCGGCCGGCTGGGGAAATTCTGATGAGTTCGCGGAGAACCTCCCCGGCAGCACGTGGCACGAAACGTCGGACGCCGTTTCCGAACAACACGCAGCGGCGATAACAAAGGCAAAAAAACGCGCACGGGAGGGGGCCGTACACGGCAGCAGCTTCAAAAATGCCGCGTGGTCTGTTCCCTGTCAATCGCGCTGCTATAACGATGAACTGCATTCAAAGTTTACAACATGCGAGTGCGATCGTTGTTTATACCACAGCCGCTTGGTTTACTCGACGGTGCTCTGCGCAAATGTATTCGTCTACGCTTAAAATGAGTTATTTTGCTTACAACCTTAAGAGTTTTGTTCGTGACAAATTGCGTGTGGAAATGTCATTGTTTACTCTAGTGCTCTGTGTAACCCAGGTCTCCCTCGAGATAGTCTCCTGGTCTCATGGGGCACTCACCTGGCTAAAATATAGGACAGGAAATGAATGAATAAATACATTTTTCGAAATTTGGCACACTGATTAATGTAACAATTTGCAAAGCGTCACTCTTAATTTTGACCAGTCTAAGGGACGTGTCTGAAGTTTGTGTCTACATTTTACAAATGAACCAGGTAGATTAAATCTGTTCTTTTGGTTAAAGCCTTCCCTTTAAGTGAATTTATTATTTAGAACACACCCACACCGCCTTATACTACCACATGCACACCTACACTTTGCACCCTTGTGGTAGAAAGTAAAGAGAGCCAGACACGCATTCCCAGGGTCAACCCGGGGTTGAGTGACCATTGAGATGAGTCACCATTGCTCTCGAGACCTGGGGGGCTGTTTGCGTTCCTTGGCGGGCGGGTTCCCCTTGCAGTCCAAGCTGCTCGTGGACCTATCGCAAACAGACCTCTGTGTCATCATTGATCTTGTGTCCTGAGACATCGACAGCTGCTGTTGGCAGCCGTGTGACCGACTGGAATGGTGGCTCCGCTGTCTGGGCAACGCCACATCGCCCCGCCTGCTCTTATCTCGCTTTGTCTTTAGCGCGTAAATACGGCCAAATTGTCGGGCGGTGGTGGGCTACGCTTGCACGCGGACTGTAATACCAGCGCCGTGGAGGCAGCGGCGAGGGTTGGTGGGTCCACCGCGCAAATGTTGCGAAACCGTTAACCCGTTGGGCATCGAGGTGCCCTACCCCGGGCTCGCAAGGAGAAGGTGATACAGCAAGTTGTGGGCTAATGCCATTTGTCCCAACTGTGTGGGATAGAGTGTTGCCCCCTCACTCTCGTGGGTTTCCTCTGGGTGCTCCATTTTCCTGCCGCGTGTAAAACCGGCTTTGTGAGATTTCTGAATGGATTCTCCGTTTCTTGACGTGACGACGAGGAGACGGCGCACGCCACAAATACGATTGGTGGAAGGGTCGAAAACAATTATGATAGATTGGGGGGGGGGGTGGAAATAAATAAATGTGGATGCTGGGAAACACCGAAGCCGCTGTGCCTGGCCGGTGACCTTGTGCTCCTGCAGGCAGCCGTGGGGAAGGTCGCGTCTTCCGTGGGATCTCTTTCACTCGCACGTTTTGTTTTGAACGTCGGCGGACGTTGCAACCAGCTCTCGCCGGACCCCCTCAGATCTTCCGCACCCCTCTCCGACCCCCCCTACGGGGGTGGTGGTGGGGGGAGGGTCCAAGCAGCAACATCCAATCCAAAACAAACAAATTGAAAAGTTTGCGTGATTAGTCCAAAAAAAGCGAAGAAACAAAATTTACCAAACAATGGCTTGGGCCACCCCTCCCAAATAGTGTTGGGTCGCTCATTGCCCCGTTTGACATTTGACACTGACTTTGCCTCCAAAGTGCTGGAGCTTTGTATTGTTCACAAAACAGTGGGCGCGCGTGGGTTTCGCAAACATTCTGTTCGCGGTGTGTTTGTGTGTGCTCAACCTTCTGGGAAATGCGGTGAAATGTCACTGAACTCCACGAAATTTTACCCCTGCCTACATTGTGTTTTGTTTTTGTCCTTTTAGCAGTTGCCAAGCTAAGCAAAGGGCTCCTAAGCATATTAATCAAAGTGGGCCAGCAACAGAGAAGGCTCGTAGGTGAGAGTTAATGAGCTTTCTTTGAAGCAAGTTAGAACGGCTCCGTGGGAGGTTGTTAATTTTCCTCCCACCCATGACATGTAAGTTGAGTGTCGTGGGCTGTCCGACACAAGTTTGAAAGATTTTTGTGAACGAGAAAAAAAAAACATTTTTAATTTTAACCAGGTAATGCCCATTGAGCTCTATAGCTCTTTTTCAGAAGTGACCTGGCCACAAAACTGAGACTTTTCACGTGGAAATGTATAGCAGCCAAATACTCTGAACGCACGTTTCTAAATGTGGTGGGAAAAACCGGAAGAACCCTGAGAAAAGATCCACATGACAACGGGGAGAACGTGCCAACTCTAAATATGCAGGCGTCAGGATCAGGATCGAACCCACGACCTCCTGCATACCAGGCGAGGTAGTTAACATCTCCAAGCCACAGTGACGAGTGCCATCGTTTTGCTCTAGCAGGGGCTGTCCAGAGGTTCCTGGAGGCCGACGGCTGGAGGCCCACAGGGGCGGAATGCCACGTGACGAGGCGGGGGGGGGGCGGCCCTTATTCACCAGCAACAAAACAACAGGCCCATTGTGGGACCCTGTTTGTTTCGTGTGAGACTTGAGGAAATCATCCACATTTACATGATTTAACAAATTGTATTCGGTGATGATGATGATGATGCTGCGTTAGCGCAATGAACAAAAACAACTCTTCACATTTGTCAGCAACGCTGCCCCAGTGTTGCTGACAAGCGAGCGTGCTTGGTCCCCTTGCCGACCGCTGCCTTCTCCGGTCACTGCCACGCTGCTGCCCGGCATCCTTCTGCCCCCCCCGCCCCCCCCCCCACGGTGAGTCACGGCGTGCGCTCAAGCGGGGACAGCGAGCACTTGGGAACACTCGGCCGGAGGGCTTGAGAGCCGCGCGCATGGGTGGGGGAGGCACGCTCGGACGTGGTGTGGGCCGCCCCCTCGTGAGCATAGCAACCGAGCGGTGGAGAGGCTACGATACGGTTTCAGGATCGTGGTGCCGTCCCCCAACCAACACTGAACACTGAACGGGCACTCCAACTGCCACTGCGTCCACCACTCCAGCCATCCATCATTCCCACCTCCACCATCGTCATTGTTGTCAAAAATAGCATAATTGTCATCAACAATAGTATCATTGCCACCACCACCATCATCATCGCCACTTCCACCTCCACCATTTCAAATACCACACTCTTCGCCATCACCACGACCATCACCACCACTCACGTCACCACCACTCGCGTCACCATGACCTACCTACACCCACCAATACTACAGTCGCCACCTTTATCCACGCTAATACAGCCACAGTCACTTATCACCACCACTTCACCGTTACCAAATAATCCCTGGAAAATAAGGCTTATTCACGGAATAGGCTCATGGTTTTACACGTACATTAACTTCATCACCACCAGTGTGACGAGCAAACATTTCTCCCTTACCAAGAAAGGTGGACAAATTATCCCTTCTCTGAATTGGTTGACATTCTATACCCAAGTATAATTAACACTGGATGATTCATCTCACGATTGCTCATTGTACACGTACAGCCCTTTGTAAATCCACTGCTGGATAAGGGCTTCCCCACGCCTTGTGGGTCCGAGGCGGGGCTTTGAGGGTCATGTGATCATACTTCACCGCACTGGGCAGCCGGCGCGTACAGGGAGCATAACATCGTAAAATCGTCGAATTTCCCACCAGCGCGAACCGCAGGTGGGCGCATGAGCCGCCACGCCTGACACTTTTGACATATCACTCACACAGCCACGGTGCCGGTAACATGTAACAAATGATTGCCTTTAAATGCGGGGTCGTTGCAGCATCAGCTCGACCACGTTGCGAGGCTGGGGGGGTGTGCATCGCTCAGAGACAGGAATGAAACTGCCCCGGAGGTCAGAGGAAAGCCTGCCATGCCTGCGGAATGCCCGGTTTCCTCCTAAGACTCGCAACATTAAAACCACCGCGCGTGCTCTCTCTCTCTCTTGGAAGGTGGCTGGCTTTGGGCCAGGGGTCAGAGAACCGAGCCGGCAACACTGAGGGGGCCTGGGTTGGAATCCGGGGTTTTGAGCTGCCTGTGGCTCTGATACCGGGTTGCTCAAGTGTACAGTGATGGTGTCGGTCCAGTCACCAGTGCCGTACACAAACGAAACTCGTCGTGATGACATTCGTTATTTTTTTTCTCCCCCCCCATTTTCATTTGGCCGTGTTCCAGCTCTGAGATTTTAAACTCTATCGGTTTGACTGCCACGTGCGGTTGTAAACCCACCCCCCTCCTGGGTAATACGATCAAGATTTTCTGATACGTGCTCATTTTAAATAAATACATTCTCGTTTAGTCGTGCTCCACATCTCTCCACACGCAAGTCGGTTGACTTGTTTTTTTTAGATACCCAGAATGCTCCACCATAGCTCTTGACAAATATACTTTTCTGGAGAGGAAATTGAAAGGGCTGAGTTAACCTCCCAACCCACACCGGGTTTTCAACCCGGATCATTCCTCTTGGGAGCCGCGGGCTCTGAGAACAGAAGCCCGGGTGAGTGAGGGGCAACCGCGCGTGTGCTTTGAGATGCATCAAGATCAGTGGTGGGCCCACGAACCAGTCGACGTTGTCCCATCATTGATCTTCCAGAT
The DNA here is from genome assembly GCF_048934315.1 of Petromyzon marinus. Classification (NCBI taxonomy): domain Eukaryota; kingdom Metazoa; phylum Chordata; class Hyperoartia; order Petromyzontiformes; family Petromyzontidae; genus Petromyzon; species Petromyzon marinus. The sequence continues at coordinate 21,387,802 of NC_133703.1, read as the reverse complement.
GCTCTGTGAGTCTGCATCGACTTGGTCTCGAGATATAAATACGATCGCTCGCACCTTGCCATTGTTTAACATCATTGTTGATTCTCTGAACATAGGGCAGCACTGAATCTAGTGATGCAAATACCAGTTTCACAAAACATTCATTACTTTATTTATATACAAAATGCTTAATATGTACAGCACGGTTTGTACGTGTGAAACGCACGCCCACACACATACACAACCTCCTACACACACCTCAGCGTACTCCCCGGTGCACACACGCCCCCCACACACATACAACACACCCACATCTCACACGCACAAAAAGACAAAGATCCCCCGTATAGCCTCAAAACCCGTTGGGGAAAGTGCTGTTAGTGAGCACCTTTTGAAGGTGGTTACAGCACACGAGGGCAGGGGTGGCCAGCGTCACGCCCGGCTGCCTTTGTCTCCCCAGTGGCGATGTTTACACACCACACCAGGTACTCATTTCAGGTCAAGTTCACCTAGGCCAGTGAAGCCATAGCTACTGCACAGGTTCAGGTTCAATTAACACTTGCCACAGCTGTTACTATTTTTATTTTACCAGGTAAGGCCCACTGAGCTACGTAGCTCTTTTTCAGAAGTAACATAGCCGCAAATAACAGCTCAAGGAAGTGGCTTATCACGTGTAAATTTATAGCAGCCAAATACTTTGAATGCACGTTGATTCTAAATGTGGCGGGCGAAACCGGAGGACCTGGAGAAACAATCCACGCGACCACGGGGAGAACACGCAAACTCCTGCGTACCAGGCGAGGTCGTTAGCATCTCGCCAACACGGTGCACATTTATCTCCCTCGCTGTTAATAAGTATACTGAACAGTCATTTGTTAGCCGTAGCCGGGAATTGAACTCAAGTGGGCCGATGCTTTTAGCGCAGTGCGCTGACCGTAGTTACTTTGCCGCTCCAGCAATTTATTTCCCATCTCAATATTTTCACTTGCATTATAAAAGAAAAAAGGAAAAAAAACACATCCTTCGCTCCTCTGTTACCGCCCAACGTTGCATCCAGCTTTCGAAAATTCCCCCGAGGCGAAACGGTGCCGCCCGTGGACGAAGGGGGAAATTGATTGCCATCATTACTGAGCTAAGCGCTGAGCCCAGCACAGCGCCTGTCCTGTCATATGTGCAAATTTCGCTCCCTCGCTGTAAACAAGTTCACTGGAGTGCACTGAACAGTCACGTGTCCGTTCCTAACATGCATAATAATAATATGTAAAAGTTCAGCCTTTCTGTCAATTCTATTCTATTCTTGCGCATGGCAATATATTCGCGAGCTAAATGCCAATGCCGAGGTCTGCTGCTGGCCACGCACGACGAGCGGGCTTCAGGAGAGAGAGTTTTTGTAGTTTTGCCATTCCTCCATTGAAGGGGCTCGCAGGCGACAGTGGGTTTACTTTTGCCGTCCATGGTTTGGGCTGCGTGGCCACAATCGCACGCGCTACTGTGGCTTGTGTCCATAATTTTCCATTCGTGACGGAGACGTGCGCATCGGCCTGTCGATGTTCTGACGCCGTCGGTGATTCCACCGCCGGCGTCTTTCTGGACGCGTCCACATTCTTCCACTCTCTTCGCCAGCGTCCTTCAATACACTGATGGCCAAACGTCTCCCGAATGCCAACTTAGTTATGGGAGTTTTGCTAAACATACTTCACCTGGCTGGTCCTTGTGTGCCCATGATCAGCATTCGGTTTGGCAGCAGAGGTCTCACTTCCGAGTTAGTCGGGCAACATTATCTTTTCATCGGCTGCGCACTGCTGTGTGGAAGCCACCAGGAAGATGAATGTAATTGCCAGCTGAACGTCACGGTACATATATTGTAAACGTTGTGGATTTACTGTCCAAGACATCGGTGGGCTGAACAAGCAATTAATTGGTACATTTTGTTTACGTGACAAACCGTACCAATTGGCTGTGTCGGGTGGTGCTGCTTTAATGACACATTTATATTCACTGGACAATCATTATCGAGGGCTTGATTGTAATTTTAAAGTATTTTTTTCTCTCGTAAAAATGTACGTAGGTGAGTCCAGGGCTGTCGTCCTAAGTACATAGCTTCAAGATAAGAGCTGTGGGTTTTTTAGGTTGCAAAGATGTAAGCGTTTCAGCCTACTGGCCATCAAGAAGTTAGATTGTTCAGGATATGTTCCCTAAAGATAGGATATCGGTCTAAGCATTGAAATCTGCGTCTCCTGAGTGACTGTGAAAAAATATTTTTTATGTTGATTTAAACTGTTATTTATTCAACGTGTTAACCCCTGATGTGCCCACCCGATGTTTGTAATGTTTGACAGGGGTTAGACATTGGCCTGTGAATGTTTGAGGAATGGAATTTTTGTGGACAATGTTCAATTTGCGCGAGAGGTGGTGTGCTGTTCTGACGTGGTCGATGGTTACACCACCGGTGTCTTGGGGCAGTGTCGAAGCGAGACGGTGCTGTGACGTTGGGGTTCTCGAATGATTTTCTTTCATTCTTGGATGTGTCCGCATTTTTCCGCTGTCTTCGCCAGCGTTCTTCAATACACTGATGGTATTGGTCGCGAAAGCCTACGTGTTAAACTGACGAACCTCCATGGAGAGAGGATACTTTTCTTCAAACCAGAAAATAATGGAGCTGGTTGTAATTACCGGCGAAACGTCGCAATCAGATTGTAAGTGTTGTGGCTTGGCTCTCCAACACACTGGTGGTGCTGTACTCGTGACGAATTGGCAAGTCCTGTTTACGTGGCAAAACCTTACGGTGTCGGATGGTGGCGAGTTTAACGACACATTTATATATTTACGCGATCTAACCCAACAACCTATATTATGGATGATGATGATGATGACGATTTACATGTTTTTTTGGGGGGATAACCTCGAGATACAGGATAACCTCGAGATACAGGATAACTCCTCTCCACGGCGATACACTTGATGACAAATATCGCAGGGTCCTGTCATCTGCAAGGTTATCCGCGAATTTGCGTCACTCATCCGCTAAATAAACCGCGGGTGGAGTGACTGCACACCCCTCCCTTGATGAACTTTGGGAATAATTTGCGGATAACAGGATGGTCAATAGGGGTTCTCGCAGGCTTTAACACCCGCGGATAATAGGTGTCACGGGTGATAGGGCTGTGGATAAGAGGAGTTCTCCAGTATGTGATGATGATGATGATGATAATTTTGTCTAAATGCTGCTACTGATATTGATGATAATGAGAGATGATGATGATGATGATGGTGTTGAAGATGATGATGATAATGACAGTCTGTTTTTAGGATGATGATGATGATGATAATGATGACATAAGAACATGATGACGATGATGATGGAGATGAAAATTGTGATGACGATGAAAACGATGTGGATGGCAACAATATTAACGATTATCCTGCCGATGATGATGGCGGTGGCGACAATGAAGACGATGATTGATGGTGTATTTTGATACTGATGAAGATGACGATATGACGACGATGACAACGACAAACGGCAACGATCGTAACATTGGCGATGGCGACGATATTAAACGACGATGACGATCGTAACGACAGTGCCGATAAAGATGACCACCACGACGACGACTCCGCTAACGACGACGACGATGACGACGTCAACGACGACGACGACGTCAACGACGACGATGCTGATGACCACGTCAACGACGACGATGCTGACGACGACGTCAATGACGACGATGCTGACGACGATGATGCTGATGACCACGTCAACGACGACGATGCTGACGACGACGTCAACGACGACGACGCTGACGACGACGTCAATGACGACGTCAGTGACGACGATGCTGATGACGACGACGACGACGATGCTGATGTCGAACGTTGGATCTTTCCCCCCCGCAGGTGTCCTCTCCGGGGACGCCCGTCGAGCCGAGGCCGCGCCTCTGCCACATGGTGAAGGGCCCTGGCGGCTACGGCTTCAACCTGCACAGCGAGAAGAGCAAACCAGGCCAGTTCATCCGCGCCGTCGACGACGGCTCCCCTGCGCAGCTCGCCGGCCTGCTGCCCCAGGACCGCATCGTCGAGGTGCGGCTCGTGCACCCCCTCCCCGCCTCGACAGTGCGGTGCCAACAAACGAGACGCGTGGCCCTGCGGGAGCGCTCGTCCGCGGTGTTGTCGACGGAGCTGTTGAGGTTTTTCCGTTGGTTGTTTACCCACTGCCCCGAAATGTCGCCGAGTATATATATGTGTTTTTGTTTTTGAGACCGCAGTGTTCGCCACCTCGTTTCGTTACAGGTTGGCTGTCTCGGACGAATCCCGGTCGTTTTGCGATCCACTAACTCTTGTAGGAGTTTGCTTAAGCTGCGTGCTTTTGGTGATAAAAACAAATCGGCAGTTCAAAGCATTATGGGAAATCGCGCAATGAATTTCAGGCCTTTGCAGAGTTCTGTAAATGCGCCAGGGTGAAGACGAGCCAACAGCCTGGGATATTTTTGTTTAAAGTCACAATTTTATTCCTTTTCAATTTATAAGTAAAGCTCCTTTCTCCACTTGACGTCTGGAGAGCCCAGGATTTCTTTGTTACCGCATTGATTTTGTGCTCTGGAAAGGGAGAGCGGGGGAGAGAGAGGCTGCCAGAAAATGAAATCTTCGCCTCGAGATACGAATCTTGTCTTGAAAAAAAACATTCTCCCCAGAGATGCCCCGCAATGGGCCCGTGAAAATTGAGTCTAGACGATGCTGAACTCTGAACTCCGATGAAAATTGGCAGCTCTGGTTAACTCGAAACAGTTAACAAAACACAACGGCACTGCCCAGTGCGTTTCTCCGTCCAACGGTATATTAGTCTGTGATACATGTCCGTTTAGTCTGTTTCATATGATGTCTGTCAGATCAGTCTATACTTATGTGTTCGTGTATGTAATATCGGTCTTTTGGTCCATCTGTGTGATGTTCGTCTCGTATCCGTCATGTGTGTCTTTGATGTGTGTCAGTCGGTGTGTGACGTGTGTCTGCATAGTCCGTCCATCCAGCCATCACTTAATCTGTCCATTCGTAATTTTTCTTCGTGAAACAAATAAGTATCGGAGTGGCCCTCGTCTCTGCTGAGCGACACCCAAGCCAACGGTGGACATTCCACATTCTTGTGATGGGGGGCAAGGATGTCCACTGGAATACAACTCTTTACTTCCCACAGTATGACCCCAAGCAGTTTCATAAAGTAGTTAGGCGATGTGTCCCATGAATGATGTATCCTGTGCAATGTTAGTCGTCGGAGTGCATTGTCGATGCACACGCCATCTAAGTGCAATCGCACGGCAAGACCCGCACCGGAATGAGCTCGCACGTCTTTTGAGAGCCAAGGAAAGTAGAGGGATGAATTTGAAGGGTGTCCTGGGAAGGGGTAGATGGGGCAGATGGTTTCACAGCAGATAGGGCAGCCAGAGAGTGAAGCTGAAATTGAAGACACGTCATTCAGAGAGAGAGAGAGAGAGATAATCGGTCGATAGCGGAGGAGGATAGGAAGGGGGCAAGAACTGCTTGGACTTGAACATCAAAAGGAACCCGACAGATAAGATGACCGGGGACGTGGGTTCAGGACCACGAGCGCAGCAGCAGAGGAAGCGACCTCCTACTAAGCAGAGGCTGACGGGGGCCTTCGATGGAAGGTTTTGCTTGCTGTAACGGAGAGCGACTGTGGAGGGGAGTAGAGTGAGGGTAGAGGTGGGAGAGTGAGATGAGAGGGGAGAGGTAGGAGAGTGTGTGGAGGGGAGTAGAGTGAGATGAGAGGGGAGAGGTGGGCGGAGGTGAGTCCATGAAGGATCGTGTTGTTGGCAGGCTAGGTATATATTTTTGCAGGTGGTATGGTAGATAGGTTGATAGGGCATGAAGATTGCAAAATTGTAAACAGAGATTAAATTAGTTGACAAGTAGACTGGCAGATTGGTAGGTAATTATAGAGTAGGAACGGTTTGTAGGTTGGTAGGATAGGCCGGTTAAGTCGGCAGATTAGTATGTGTCAGTGCTTCTTGGATAAGCGTGGGAGGTTAAGGAACACCTTGGCAAGCGTGTCCACGTGCCGCCCCCGTGTCCCCCCCGCCCTTTGCTCAGTAAATGTTTAGGCGGCTCTAACTGGGCCGCCTCGGCTCTGGTTTCACGGTTAATAAAAATAAAAATTCACCCTTGGCCAACGGTCTCTGTCAACCGCCGTCCATTTAAAAAAAAAAAGCCTCCGGTCAGCAGCCACGTTGCCAGGATCGCCGCGTTGCCAGGATTGACCCATTGCCAGGATCGCCGCGTTTTCAGGATCGCCACGTTTCCAGGATCTCCGCGTTTCCAGGATCGCCCCTTTGCCATGATCACCCCATTTCCAGGATCGCCCCGTTTCCAGGATTGCCGCATTGCCAGGATCGCCGCGTTTCCAGGATCACCCCGATGCCAGGATCGCCCCGTTTCCAGGATCTCCGCGTTTCCAGGATCGCCCCTTTGCCATGATCACCCCATTTCCAGGATCGCCCCGTTGCCAGGATCGCCGCGTTTCCAGGATCGCCCCGTTTCCAGGATCGCCGCATTGCCAGGATCGACTCGTTGCCAGGATCGCCCCGTTTCCAGGATCGCCGCATTGCCAGGATCGACCCGTTGCCAGGATCTCCGCGTTTCCAGGATCGCAGTGTTGCCAGGATCGCAGCGTTGCCAGGATCGCCGCCGTGGGTTTGGACTCAAACCGGCAATGACAACGGCAAAAAAACTGACCTGGGAAGGGAGAGAGAGAAGCCACAACAGTTGTTTTTTGTTATTGAGTGCAATTGTGTACAATAGCCATATCAGACATTAGCACACGTAAATCGGCATAATCATCGGTTCACTGCAGCTCAAAGACTCAGTAGTCGTACAAGGCGTGCGGTGTAGTTATGAGATGCGTGCTCGGCATTTGAAGTCCTGAAGACCAGAATCTGTGATCTCGCCGACCAATGTGTTCATCAGTTCCATATCCGGGCAGCAGAGTGAAGAAAGGGAGCTTCTGTCCAGGGCAAACTGCTCGACGGGCGCCGCTCGTCTCCGCGAACGTTGCCAAGCCAAAAAAAAAAAAAACACTCAAACACGCTGTCATCAATAACACCGTGGCCATAAAAGTGAGAAGAAATATATAACAGGTGACGTGTCGGGCAATGTCTCGGGTTAAGTCGAAGGGCCATTGCCCCAAGCATTGCCTATTATATATATTCTTTCCACGGTTTCTGCCACAGTGTTATTGACGAATGTGCTTTGCCTTTTTTTATTATGTGTGGTTATGCACCACTGCCAATGCCGTTTTATGTATCCGGCTTTTTCACGAAAAGTTTGAGTAAAAACAGGTGGTGGAAATTCCCGCATTCACATGGCAGGGGACTCACGGTGGCCATCGGACAACAAAAAAACCAACAACCTTTTGTTGACCGCTTCTCACAAAGTGGTGCAGCCTCACGCCACCAACACTGGGGGGACCGATGATGATGATGGTGATGATGATGATGGCGATTACGATGGTGGCGGTGGCCTGGTTGTTGCAGAAGATGATGGTATTGGCCACGATGATAACAATGACGGTGTCTGATAATGATGGTGATTTAAACTGACTCTTGAAAGTTGGGAACCCTTGCGAGGGATCTCCCGATGTCGTTGTGTGATATCCACTTCTGGTGGGCCGCTCTCGATCGCGGTGCATTGCCTTGCTCTGCGAGAGTTCCGTCTCGTGGCGCGGGGCGGACGGCACAAAAGGCGTTCGAATCGAGGGGAGTTGCAGGCGAATGCCTAAAATGTGGTGATCGGAGCCTCCGGCATTTCCAGCCAATTCCGAAGTGTCCTCCACGTGCGCGTGCACGGGGAGCCGCTGCGTCCCCTCTTGCTCCCCACGACGTGCCGTGCGCGGCGCTTCTCTCCTGAAAAACAAGCGCCGGCTGTGCCAGCCCCCGGTGGTGGGGGGGGGGGCTACGGGGGGAGATGGCTCTCGCAAACGCGTCACGGCGAGACTCTGTACGCTGCAGAGTGTGCCGGGCGTTGCCGACAGACGCACAGGCAGTAGAGTCGACACGCGGACGATGCTTCTGCCTTCACGTATCCGTCTCTGCGCGTAAAATGACGATGAAAGTGTTCCTTGTGCAACTCTTCGGCCGCGCGGCCTTCTGGGAGTGCGTCATTTCATCAGCAAGGATTCAATACACGCAAACTCTGGACGAGTTTCAACACACAGTGGTCTCATCAGCAGAGTCAGACTTTGCTTGAATCAATGGTCCTGAATTGCCAGATGTTACAGGTAAGACCCCTATCTCTTTGCGATATGGGTCTTAGTTCGACGCAACATTTTGTAGCGATGCATAACTCCAAATAATCATCAGCACCGTTGTGGAGAATATAAAAAAAACTAAATAAACGCATAGGTAGGGTAGGGAGGTCGTGTTTAATGATTGATTGATCAATTGATAAATGATTTTCCTTCTTACAGAAACAGCATGGGAACTTAGCAGCATTACTAAGTGTATGCCGGGTGCTAATTATTGCTTATAGAGACCCGTGTAGCCTGAACAGACGTTTGCGGCAAGTGCTGTTATCGAGCAGCACCTATTAAGCCCAGTACGGAACACGTGGGGGTGGGTGGCCAGCACCACGCCCAGCCGCCTTTGTCCCCTAGTAGCGACGTTTCCACTCCGCACCAGGTACTCATTTTAGGCTCGGTCGACCTACGTGGAAGGCCCATTACTGGTTCGGATATTCGTCACTGGTGTTGACCGTGAACGGGAATCGGATTCGGGCCGCCGGGTTCGTGGCGTAGCGTGGCGCTAACCGCTGCTCTGCCGTTACCCAGACACAGAGGCACGCATGCACAGAGAGGCACAGAGACACAGACACAGAGACGTATCGAGACAGAGACACGTATGCAGGTTCCATGGTCGCAGCGCTCTTTAGTGCGAGCGCAGGTGATGTCCCGGCGTTTAATTTCACCCGCGTGTTTGCGTGAACGCCACACCCCCCCCCGTCGGCACTAATCTCCGCCGCCACCACATTTAGCACCAAAGTCTGCCCGCGATTATTTTCATTTTGCCCGCAGCTGCCAAAACTGTCGCTCCGAAAATAGCGTGGGTGGTGGTGGTGGTGGGTGGTGGTGGTGGTGGGTGGGTGGTGGTGGGTGGGTGGGTGGTGGTGGTGGGTGGGTGGTGGGGGTGGGTGGTGGTGGTGGGTGGGTGGTGGGGGTGGGTGGTGGTGGTGGTGGGTGGTGGTGGTGGGTGGGGTGGGGGTGGCCGCTCGGTCCGACCACCCCATGAGCGAGGAGGCAGTGGAGATGTTCAACTCCCGGACGAAGGGCGCCGAACGATGACCACGGCATCTTTCGTTGAATATTTCTGACGTGTGGATTCTCTATTCTGCTTTGTTCTCTCTCGGTCGCGCGTTCTGAGGGTGATGTGCGACGTGTCCAATTCGGAACTCGCGTGGAGCGATGCTGCGCCAGGCCGTGCCGGAGATCTGCCCGCGGAAGAAACTGTCACAAAACTGGTTCTGAAGCCTCTGCAATGTGAAGAAAATGTCACAAAACTGTCTCTGAGGCCCCTTCAAAGTGAAGAAGATGTCACAGGACTGGCTTTGAAGCCCCTTCAAAGTGAAGATGTTACAGGACTGGCTTTGAGGCCCCTTCAAAGTGAAGATGTGATAGAACTGGCTTTGAGGCCCCTTCAAAGTGAAGAAGATGTCACAGGACTGGCTTGAGGCCCCTTCAAAGTGAAGAAGATGTTACAGGATTGGCTTTGAGGCCCCTTCAAAGTGAAGAAGATGTTACAGGACTGGCTTTGAGGCCCCTTCAAAGTGAAGAAGATGTCACAGAACTCGCTGAGGTCTCTTCAAAGTGAATAAGATGTCACAGGACTGGCTGAGGTCTCTGCAAAGTGAAGAAGATGTCACAGGACTGGTTTAGGGCCCTTCAAAGTGAATAAGATGTCACAGGACTGGTTTAGGGCCCTTCAAAGTGAATAAGATGTCACAGGACTGGTTTAGGGCCCTTCAAAGTGAATAAGATGTCACGGGACTGGTTTAGGGCCCTTCAAAGTGAATAAGATGTCACAGGACTGGTTTAGGGCCCTTTAAAGCGACCTCGTACCCGCGCTCGGGGGCGCACTGCGCTTTCCCACGTGGTGCCACTTCATTGAGGGATGTTTTGTTGCATGGCAGTCAAACCGAGGTTTTATTATTGTTATGATTTTAATTGCGTTCAGAGCTGGAATTTTGCCAAATTAAGGGGAAAAAAACCCAAGTTTTATTGGTCGCGCCGGTTACCGGAAATTCTCTACGGGTATGCCACCAATTGGTGGCTCAAGCGCAGATTGGAACCCAGCTTCACAGCGGTGCTGCCTCCGGTGCCACAGCCCGTGAGTTATCCGACCTTCTCTTATCCGACCTTCTCTTATGATTCTAATTTTAAGCCGAGGAGTCTCACTGCTCAACTTGGCAAGGGCCCCGGCCTGGCTCTCCAATAGCCTGGCTCTCTACTGGTTAACTACGCCCCACAAAGCAGTGCTCATGCCATAGGCCCGGAGGGATGAAGGGCAACCGGGTCGGCAATCAAACCTGGGCCTTGCCTGCCGCGAGGCGCGAGAGTTGCCACTGCACTGCCACCCGGACGGCGACGGCGATGACGGTGACGACGATGCGGGGGAGGCCGATTTGAACCCGTGTGTGGTGGTGGCGGTGGTGGCGGTGCTGCTGCAGGTGAACGGGGTGAACATCGAGGTGAAGCGGCACAGCGAGGTGGTGTCGCTGATCAAGGCCGGCGGGGACGAGACGCGGCTGCTCGTGGTCGACCCCCCGGCGGACGAGTTCTTCCGCCGCTGCGGCGTGTCCCCCTGCCCCGCTCACATCGCCGGTATGCGCTCACCGCCGTGGCTCACCACCGCAGCTCACCATCGCAGCTCACTACCGCAGCTCACCAACGCAGCTCACCACCGCAGTGCACCTTCGCAGCTCACCACCGCAGCTCACTCCGCAGCTCACCACCGCAGCTCACCACCGCAGCTCACTCCGCAGCTCACTCTGCAGCTCACCACCGCAGTGCACCTTCACAGCTCACTACCGCAGCTCACCACTGCAGCTCACTGCCGCAACTCACCAATGCAGCTCACCATCACAGCTGACCGCTACAGCTCGCCACCGCAGCTCACCAACGCAGCGTACCTCAACTTACCGGTCCACACTCACTGCAACTCACTGCAACTCACTCACCCACAACTCGCTCATCTCACCACAGCTCACCAGTAAATACTCGCCTCACCATATCTCACCGGTACACACCTCATCACAACTCACCGGCACACTCACCTCACGACACCTCATCAGTAAAAATTCACCTCCCTTCAACAGAGTGTACACACTCGCCACAACTCGCCACAACTCGCCACAACGCACCGATATGCACTCACCTCACCGTACCGCACTGCCTGGTATTGCCAGACAGTCTCCCACACGAGGACTTACCGGCCTCAAACTTTGCTTCCAAAACTTCCACAATGTGCACACGCACACCTGTGGAGAAGGGCATCACCATGCAAGGCACACCTGCCAGGCACCACCTCATCAACTCTTGGTCACCTCGTTGCCTAGCCACCTCGTCACCTTGTTTCCTCACCACCTTACCACTTCGTTACCTAGCCACCTCGTCACCTCGCCACCTTGCCACCTCGTCACCTCGCCACCTCACAACCTCTCAAGCTGTCCACCTGTCCACCTCTTCCCCTCTTCACCTCGTCACCTCGCCACCTCGTCACCTCGCCACCTGGTCACCACGCCACCTCGTCACTTCGCCACCTGTCCACCTCGTCACCTCGCCACCTTGCCACCTCGTCACTTCGCCACCTCATCACCTCATCACCTCATCACCTCGCCACCTCGTCACCTCGCCACCTGTCCACCTCGCCACCTCGCCACCTCGTCACCTCGCCACCTCGTCACCTCGCCACCTGTCCACCCCGTCACCTCCCCACCTCGTCGCTTCACCACCTCACTATCTCGCCATGTCACCAACTCACCACCTCACCTCTTTGTTACCTAGCCACGTCGCCACTTCACCACCTCGCCACATACATCTCCGCCGTTATGCTTCAGTTGCGACGGCCTGTTGTCAGCCAGAGGAGTGTTCTGGGAGTTTCCGATGGGCTCATTAACGCGTGTTGTTTTCACATTATCGCATCCTCAAGGCGGTCGTTAGTTTAATTGAGCTCTGAGGTGCGGGGTGAAGTTTCAGGTGGCGTGGGGTTGGGGGCGGTGGTGGAAGGGGGCTGGGGGTGCGGGCGCGTAGCCCAGCGTTAAACAAATCCTGCCAAACGTGAAGCGCTCGGAACACAAAACAGTCAAACGTGCCAGCATTAATAATCATAATAATAATAATAGCGGCCAATGCAAGTTGATTCATCAAGGCCGGCCGTTCGAAAGCGCTCCACCTCGCTCTCGTCCACCTCTTCAGTTCGCCGTTCAGAACCCGGAGTCCACCTTGAGCAGCTGTCCCTCGATCTCTCTCATTCCATTGTTTTCCCGTTGCCTCGCATCTTGGCGGACGCCTCCCGTTGCCAAGAGCACTCGCCCGTACGTGAACCTCTGCTTTGCTCGCATTCTTTCTGAGGAGTCTTATTTTTATTTCTACTATTTTATATTGTACCAGGCGAGGCCCACTGAGCTCCATAACTCTCACTGAGAAGCGGACCTGGTTGTCACAAACGATGACCCACCGAGAAGTGGCTTATCACGTGGATGTGTATAGCAGCCAAATACTCTTGAACACGTGTTGATAAAAAATGTGGGGGCGGTGGAGTTGGGGGGTGGGGGGGAACCGGAGGACCTGGAGAAATATCCACGTGACCTCGGGGAGACAAACGTGCAAACTCAAAATATACAGGTGTCAGGTTAGGGATCGAACCCATAATCTCCTGCATACCGGGCGAGGGAGATAACATCTCGCCACGGTGGCGCCCATCTTTGCAGCCTCCTCTCTTAAAGTCCTAACGTTTCCTGCCGTTCATTTCCTTTGGGCGTTATACGTAGTAGTAGTAGTAATAATAATAACGACGTCATTAGCAAAATATGAGGTCATTAAGTTTTTTCCCACTTACATGTCCAGCTTGTGTTTCGCCAATCCCAAGTTTCAGATGGAAGCACCCTCTCGTGGCGCTGTGAATAACTTCGTTCAGGACTATAGAAATGGCAATAAGCGTACAAAGGCGTTGTCTAATCCAGCAGTGGATTGACAAAGCCCTGCGAATATTATTGTGATTACTACCCACAAATGTAGCTCTGCTGATCATATCTGGATTTGAATTAACGACGTCCATTTCACCGAGATGATGGTATCGGTTGTGTTCAACCCATTTCCGTTCAAGGCGACTGCAAGTTGCAGGGTGGGTCCTGTTCGCCGCTAATTCTCGGAAGGCATAAGGGGTCAGCGTTAATATTATTTAGAGAGGCGTAGCGCCGTTGTTTGTAAAGACATTGCGCTCACCGTAGAGAACCGTAGCAACACGACCGCTGATCTATGATAGCTGGCATGCCAAACTGTTCCACACGCCCTCCCACGCATGGTCTTGTGGGAGCCTCGGTACAGATAAAGTAATTTTAATCTGAGTTTTCCTTCGTGTTCTGTTCCGATGGCCTACACGTACGTCATCGGAACGGGAAAGGGTTCAGGTCGCACAAAAACACGAGGTGGGCCACCACGTGAAGGCTATACCGTGTCCCACCAGAAACATCACCAAGGGTTCCCCTCCACATCGAGAATCAACATCGCGCGTCTCAGGGTATTTGGCTGCATAGAATTTCCACGTGATGATAAGCCACTTTTGTCGAGCTTTCATCTGTGGCCATTTCGCTTCTGAAATAGAGCTCCTATAGCTCGGTGGGCCTGACCTGATCAAATATAGTTTTTTTTAGTAATAGGTTTTTACCCTTTAAACTGGCACAAAAACTGGCACCTTTATTCAAGGCATCATGTTTGCAATAACCACAACACAAGCAGTCAAAATGCAAACAAAAGAGACAACTCTGATAATAATATGCACTGTCCTTGAATTTGATTGGTCCACACCCGGACAGTGCATATTATTATCAGAGTTGTCTCTTTTGTTTGCATTTTGACTGCTTGTGTTGTGGTTATTGCAAACATGATGCCTTGAATAAAGGTGTCAGTTTTTGTGCCAGTTAAAAGGGTAAAACCTATTTATATATCTTGATACTGGCAAAGGAGGTCTCGTAAAATAGTTTTTTTAGTTTAGTTTAGGCCGATTCGTGTACATCTCCTTTATAAACGACAAATGAAGGGCAATCGGCAGTTGTGTGCAACTGTGGCCATGCAACCCAAACTTTGGAACCACGGAGTTAAACCACTGCAGTCCTGCACGCTTCTTCAATGGAGGAGGAATGGCAAAGCTACACGAATTCTCTCTCTCTTGAAGCCGCCTCATGGCCAGCGGACCGACATCGACACTTAGCTCCTGAGCATATTTCCGCACGCGAGAATGTAATATAACAATCCACGAATGTTCCTCAACATAATTGGTCCGTGTGTTGCGACAAGCCTCCCAACAATATCGCGTTGCCATCCGCTCCCGAGCGGTTACTTAACGGCCCGAGACACTGTACGTACGTGACGAGCAATTGTTCTGTCCCGTTGTGGTCAGTTGAGCGCAGTAAATACGATCGCATCAGCTGCCCCATCGCCAAACCCTTGCAAGCCGCTCGCGGCCTCTCGCCATCACGAGGCCTCCCCTCGCCCGGCGCAGCGCGTTCCGGCGGGGGTGGTGGCCGCGGTTTTAGGCCTTGCTTATTTATTTATTTGCAGCAAAGTATCGTTCTCGAACAAAGCGGAGCCTTCACGCGCGTAATTATGTTTTTTTTACTTTTTGATCCAAAGCCTCCGAGTGGCGGGGGTGGCTGCGCGTGGTGTTGGGAGGGAGGGAGAGGGGGTGACAGGGTGGCACGGGTTGATGCGGGGAAAACAAGCGGCGCTCTGTCGCTCTCGCTTAGGGGAGAATGCGAACCGCCGGCACTCCCCTGCTTGGCGTCCTGCGCATTTGCACCCCCACCCCCCGCCCGCTCCCTCCCCATTCCCCCCGACCCCCCCCCCCTATTCCCCTCCGCCCCCCCCCGGCCCCCCTTCCGCCCGGTACTTTTTGCGTTTATTGGCAACACAGGGTCCATCGCGGTTGTGGGAGTGGAGTGGGGGGGGGGTCGTCCTCTGTACGTGTTCCTGCGCTGTGTTGCACAACGGCGCCTTGGTGCCTGGCCCAAGCTTCATAAATCGGAGTTACATGAAAAGTTGAATTGTTTATTTACTATTTATATTTAGTGACTTGCGTACATTTTTTCTCTATTTTGCGCTCCTATCGTTGTTTCGGCTTGTCTGCTGTCGTAACTTGCTGACCCCGTGGGCCCTACTGGACATCTGTGAAAAAAAAGAGCGCCCGCAGCTCATCGGAATCCTCCTGCAGTCTAAAATAAAGATTCTGAGCCCGAGTTGTTTGGCACGATGCGTGACGTTTCGCTTGCGCTGGGAGCTTCTCTGAGAACGTCGTGGAGAGCGGCATGGCGCGCGGCCGCCACAAACTTAACCATTCTGGCAAATCGCCCGATGATGCTGGATGTAATTACCAGTGAAACGTCATACTACTCAAATTGTAAATGTCGTGGATTTACTCTCCAACACACCGGTGGGCTGTAGTCGTAACGAATTGGCACGTTGTTTACGTGACAAACCTTACTGGCTGTTTCGGGTGGTGTGGAGGGTTACGACACCACATTTCTACTTACGCGATGTCACCCAAAAATCTTTATTGTGAATCATATTGGTCGCGAAAGCCTACGTGTTGAACCAACTTAACGCCGCCGCGTTTCGTCGCCGCGCTTCACCTCTTGGTTTTTTTTGTGCTTTTTTTTTTGTATTTCGCAGGTCCCTTGCCACAGCCCCTGCCGAACGGGACGCCGAAGAGCCGGGTACGCAGTCGTTTAGCTACGGCGTCGCCGCACTCACACGGCCGCCGAGGCCAAGCGTTTTCCCTGCTCAAATGAGCGTGGGGCAAGGGGGGGGGTGGCGGTGGTGGTGTCTGTCTCCATCGGTGATGGAACCGAGCTAGCGGTGAAAATTCCATGTTCCTTTTGTTCGGGCGGGGGCTCGCCCATCCTCGCGACACCAACCGCTTCCGACTCCCCACAAAAGGAGAATCTCGCGTGATAGACTGCGAAGAGACGATTGGCTGATTAAACTGAACAATGATTGATATTTCCAGGTAAGGCCCCACTGGGCTCTTATTCAGAAGTGACCTGGCTATCACAAATGTTAGCTCAACGAAGTGGCTCATCAAGTGGAAATTCGCAGCAGCCAAATACTCTAAAAGCACGTTGATTCTAAATGCATAGGGAAAAACCTGGAAGTGCCAGAGAAAAATCCACACGAATACGGGAAAAGAGACCCGCAAACTCCAAATATACAGCAGGCGTCAGGGTCGGGATCGAACCCACGGCCTCCTGTATACCAGGCGAGGTAGTTAACATCTCGCCAACGGGGCCATAATTTCTCACCAAATAGTTTCTGGGTCAGTGGTAAATACTTCCTGAGAAAAGTGAATAAATCTCACTCCCAGAAACATTGCTTTATTTCACGATTATAATTCGTATTGGCCAGCTTATGGTGTGACCAGGATGCCTCAACTTAACAAAACAAAATTGTATGGTTTGAAATCCCGGGAAGAAATTGATTCGACCCATCGACAGAACTTGCGCTTTCGTTATTTCCGCTGGCAAGGCCCCAATGAGCTACAATGATGACGATGGCCCAAGACGTTAGCAGTGGTGGCGGTTACAGGGCATGGCAGGGTGGGAACAACCTTTTTGACTCGATGCAATGAGCAACAACGATTTGATTGATAGACAACAGTGGCTAAGCCAATGGAAAGACGGTTTTGCACCGTAAGAATGAGGAATTTCCACCACTAGTAAAAAAAAAAACAGATTGACATAGCCTAGTCGTAATTTGAACAGGGAGACACTTTGACCCGAATTCGTTCATGACTGAAATGCACACTGAAGCACATGTTTGTGTTGCACACACCATGCTTGTATCCGAGTGCCCTCTTAAAGGGAGTTATAGTTTACCACCCCCCACCCTCCGTGTGTGTGTAGGGAGCGGTGGTGTAGCGGTCAGTGCTACGCTAAGCTACGAACCCGGCGATCCAAGTTCAATTCCCGCCTCAAACGAGTACCTGGTGCGGTGTGTAAACATCGCCGCTGGGGAGACAAAGGCGGCTGGGCGTGGTGCTGGCCACCCACCCCCTCGTGTGCTGTTCAGGCTTTCATAGGTGCTGCTCACTAACAGCACTTACCCCAACAGTCTGTTAAGGCTACACGTGTGGGGAGTAGTGGTTCGGGTTGGCGCACCACGCTACAAATCCGGCGACCTGAGTTCTATTCCTGCTCACGGCCACCATCACCAGTGACGATTATCTGAACCAGTCCTGGGCCTCCCCTAGGTTGACTCAGCCCTAGATAAGTACCTGGTGAGATGTGTAAACATCGCCACTAGGAAGACAAAAGTCGTTATAACTCTGTGTCTTCGTATGAAGACAGTCTTGTGTGGCTAACATCGGGGGGGGGGTGGTGAATCTTTGTATCTGTTGCGTTCAGACCAACGGGAGCCTCTCCGAGAATAACAGCAGCGAGCCTCCATCTCCCAAGCAGCCCGGCGACTCTCCACCCTCCCCATACTCCCCTCCGGTGAGCCCCGCTCACACAGCCGCGTGGCCACAGGAGCTCTGTGGCTCTCTCGACTGCGAGCAGCTCCCGTTTGATAACACCGCGTACGCCGCGCTTGAACCCAGCGGCATTTGTTCTTGCTCCCGCCATCTAATGTGTGTCCGATACCTGCGCGTGTTTGTGTGTCCTATATTCTATAACATCATCATTGTAAATCATGGGGAATCCACCGTCTGGATGGAGGCATCTCCACCACCATCATCATCAATATTGTCAGCCACGATCAATCCACTGTTGGAGGAAGATATCTCCGTCATCACACGCCCCCACCCCACCTCCAGGGCACCCCGCTCCCCCTCGTCTCCCCTGCTCGACCCCTCGCGCTACGAACCCCAACGTAGTCGTGTGCTCTTTTCGGTTGTAGCCGCGACGTAAGGCTTTATTATTGCTACTACCACCGTGACTATTTTGGTCATGCCGTTAGCGAGCGCTCGTTAAATGAGCCCAGTGGGCCGTGGCCGCGGTGCGGCGGTGTTGCACGTCCCTAACGTGACCGCAATTACCGACTAACGAGGCATGGACACGCGGGGGGGGGGGGGGGGGGCCCTCTTCCCGCGCTTCCGATCCTCATCTTTTCAGCCGCGACCTAATTGAGGCGCTGCCGGATGAGCGTTGCGACGATTACGAAACCCACGGTCCCGGGCACTCGGCCAGGCGACGGCGAATTTCCCGAGTTCGAATCAAGGTTTCGCGCGCTTATCGGATGCGCTTCTGCGGCCGTCTGGAACGCGCTGTTCCTTCCGCTATTATTAAGTCACTGGAGCGAATGCACTGTTAAAGCATCTGGATTGAAAACTAATTTCTTTAGAACTGCTTTCCGTGTTTAGTTTGTCCTTCACCCGCACCTCCGATTAGCACGGTTGGCTACGTACGGTGTGAAAGAAGTTCAACGGGCATACAGGTTTCAGATGACCGTGAATTAAAAGTAATAATAATTTTCTTGGCGAGGCTGCGTTGGCAGTCGTGCTCGAGCGCGACGAACTATCGTCCGCTTTCGCACCGTGTTTGAACAAAAAGGCAACAGGGCTACATTTGTATTATTTTTTTTTAAATGTTGCGAGCCATTCCACGGCATCCAGGGTGTGGTGGCAGAGTGGAATTCGCTTGTTGCACCAGAGTACGCCGTGTTTGTATTGGGGCAGCCGAGTGGAGAAGTTCACTCGTCCCACCGGAACTCGCGTGGTTCTATCGGGGGGCGGTCATCGGTGATGTTACGGCCTGACGGGGTGCGCACCTCGCCCGTTTCGCAGTTGGCTGGAGTCCCCCGACCTCTTCGCAATCACGAAGGATGCGTCCACAATGTCCTCTTCCTCCACGCGTTGTTGTTGTTGCGGGCGCTGTCGAGAGCGGCCCACCACTGTCGTCGGGGCAGAGAGAAACCAACCATTGTGAGAAAAGAGCTGTGTAGCTCATCGGATTTCTCCAGTCTAAATCTAGATTCTGATTGTGACCATTGAAGAAAGGCCATTGCCCAAAACGTCACCCGTTATGGTTTTATTTCCCTGTAAGGCCTGCACAGCGTTATTGACGAATGTGTTGAGTGGCTTTTTTGTTGTTGATAAGTGTTGTGCAAGTTGTTGGTCTGGGCCCAGTGACTTGTGACCTCTCTATAACACACCAACCCTTTTGAGGCTACGGGGTTCCGTGTTGATTCTCACGCAAGTCGCGAGTACGTTCGTAATAAAAATGCGTTGGAGGCGTGACAAGATAAGTACACGTGCTTGAAAAACAAGCCTCCTTATCATGTCCAAGGCAAATGTTTAAAGTTAAACGTTCGTATTTTATGCGTCTCGAACGCACGTGAATAAGAAACAAAAATGTGTTGTTTTTCAAACGGTCATCAGCCATGATTTATCCACTGCTGGATGAGAGGCTTTCCAAAGCATCACCGTTTATCACGTTCTCACAATGCAACAATCCGTCGAGCTCCTGCACGTGAACGCATGTCACCGCTCCGTCTCCCTGGTTGACGTCCGCTTTGAGCATAATATCTCCTTGGGCTGCCTATTCGTCATCAGGCCTGAACCACTTTCTAATAAGTGGAGTGTGTATGTATGTATGTATGCATTTTTTACCTTTTTCGCACCGTACGTAGCCAACAAGGAGGTGCGCGGGGGAAGGACAACAAACTAAACACACAAAAGCAGTTCTAAAGAAATTAGTTATTCTAGATTTCAAAGTGCACTGCTCAAGTGGTTTCCTTCAAATGGGACACCCGAAATGTTTTGTTTTCTTTGTCATTCGATCCAGCTTATTCTCACTCTGAATACTAAATATTTAGTTGATGGTCATGTGACAAACCCCTATTGTCACGTGACCATATACCGTATATAACAATTAATCCACGTGTTTCCAATGACAGGCCTGTTCAATCGACTTCAGAAGTAGTTCTGCAATGTCATCTTCTGCGGGCCGTTCCGTTCGGTGCCGATATTTCTTCTTCATCTCACATGGCTATGCCCGTGGCGCAATTAACCCAATCAGGAGATAATTTGGCAAACAAACTATAATACATAAAAACCGTGGCTCAATACAAAAGTAAAAAAAATGCTATTTTTACTGCCAGACTTGCACAGGGGGCACAGTGTGTACTCCTGCGCCTCTTGCAAAACAACAAAAGACAAATTCTGTTTGGAAACAACACAATTAATTGATAAGGTGCTTGTTTAAAGAACGATGCAGTGTGGCGTCTAATGTTTAATTAATCTGCGGAACTTTTCCCACGTCCCCCTGCGTGCCCGCCATTGAAAATGGGCCACACGACCGAGCCCGGTTGGGCCCGAGCCACGTCGCCGTGAGCCATCGTGTCCTCGTTGATACCCCCCCCCCTCATGTCCCCTGCCTGGCACTGTCCACCTCCCGTCTTAGAATTCGCTAGCCGTGTGTGTGTGTGTGTAAGCGTGTGCGTTTGTATGCGACCGTATTTGTTGCGAGCGGTAGTGCAGCGGTTAGCGCGTCAACCTTAGCTCGCTACACACACGGAGAATCCAGTTAAATCATGAGCAGCTGAAACCCGGATTTGAACCCGTGATCTCATCACCGCCTGCTCCCTGTCTCTGGCAAAAGCCATTACGAGCCCCCGAAGCCGCCACCCGGCAGCCGTTAGAAACATCTCAACGAGAGCGCGTGTTTTGTTTTGGCTGCGTTTCATCCACTGCATCTGCAAGTTGTGTGACTCGCCGCCGTGTAGTTTAAAAAACAAACTTGACGGTGGTGAAGCGAGGCCACACCTCCCCCCCCCCCCCCTGTCGGGTTGAAGACCGGTCTCTCATAACCACGGTGGTGTCGGCAACGTCGGCCGGCCCCGGTTCGTCTGAGGCGGCCAGCCCCAGCAAGAGAGGCCTTGAGCACGCTTTTGGGGACCGTTTTGCATGGACGCTGCCACAGTTTGTTGACCCCCCCCCCAACCCCCACCGCACCTACGATTAACGCAGTTGGCTACTTACAGTGCGAGAGAAGTTCAACACCGTACGTACATCCGTACACAGAGGTGTAATGGTGAGCATGCTTACTGCGCGTGGCAGTTGAAGCAACGGTGCGAGTTTCTGGTCCACCCAGCGGTATGAATGGGCGCACCGCTGACAGACGATTGGTAGTTCGCGTGGTGAGATAAAGTGTGGGCACTCGCTCGCTCTTCCAAGAAGTCTTGCTGGCGTGGCTGGGCAGGCCGCGATGCCCTCCAGAGGTGGTGACCTCCGGTTGAGGCTCTTCCGCCAGCAGTGGCGTGAGCGAGCAATTTCAGGGCTGCACCGTCACCTCTGGGGCAGAGTAAACGTGGTGGGAATTGTGTCCCGGCCAAGGCCTCCGTACGCTATGAAGGGGTCGTGGAAAAATCACAGTTTTGGTCCACGCCCATTGTGTGTTTATTATTCGGTGTAAAATTAAATATATTTTCTAGTCCATCTTACCTATTGGCTTCCCACATAAATATTACCCAGCAGCAGAATATAACATCACGGCACGGTGGCCCGATGTTATCTTCCTTGCCTGGTATGCAGGAGGTCGTGGGTTCGATCCCGACCCTGACGCTTGCTGTATATTTGGAGTTTGCAGTGTCTCTCTTTTCCCCGTGGTCGCGTGGATTTTTCTCCGGGTCCCCCGGTTTTTCCCTCCACATTTAGAATCACGTGTTTAGAGTATTTGGCTGCTACAAATTTCCACGTGATAAGCCACTTTCGTTGAGCAATCATTTGTGGCCAGGTCGCTTCTGAAAAAGAGCTACATAGCTAGCTCGGTGCGCCTTACCTGGTAAAATAAAAAAAAATAGTTTATTTAATAGTTTATAGTTCTTTGCAAGGAAACACGGGACTGGTTTTGACCGTGTGGGTCTCATCAGCAGAGTTGGTGCTTGTTAAGCAAATGCTACTCTGTTGGCAGATGTAACTGGCAAGAGCTGTCTGTCTAAACTATGGCGCCATGTCCATTAATACAAAAGGAAAAGCAATATTGCAGACGATGGGCGGATTTGCACCGCACCTCGTGCCACCGCCGTTTGCTACTGATTAAACGTAAAGTCTGTTAACTCAATCCTTTTCCACGTCGGCACATTCACCCATTAACGAACGTCCAACCTTTGAAGCCGATCAGCTGAACAAAGCACATTTTAACCCAAGACGTGTTCTCTCTGCTATTAACAATACGACAGACTTTGTCTCTCTCTCTTTGTCGTGAGCAGAATGAGGAAATCAGCAAAGAAACATCACTTATCAACCCGCTTGCACGTGCCTAACCACGTCGGCACTCCGCCACTCACATTTGGCGCAAGGACTTGACAAAGTTTGGCAGAATGTAGTGGGGGGAGGGGGGGGGTTTAGGCTACGGTTGGCTGCGTACGGTGTGTGAAGGAAGCTCAAAGTACGTACGCACGCGCGTACATTATAGGCGCCACGCTGCAGTAGTAGGGGCACCTTTCCGCCGAGCGGGAGTCGCGAAGGCGCTCTGCGTGCCGCCGTGTGCCCTGCTTGCGGTCTAACGCACGGCTCGCCGCGCCGCTCTTCCCGTGCAGGCGAGCGACGGGGATGCCAAGCGGGACCCGTTTGCCGAGGTCGGCCTCGACCTGCGCCTCAGCGTGGCGGACGCCAAGGAGAAGTTCGTGCGGAAGCGCGGCGGCCGGCGCGCGCCCCCCATGGACTGGAGCAAGAAGAAGGAGCTGTTCAGCAGCTTCTGAAGTTCGCACGTTGTGCACTCACTGCCCCCTACCCACCTACCCCCCCCCCCCACCACCCAACCCACCCCCAAAAGCTCACAGCACGCACGGCCATCCACTGCAGCCGCATAGCCTCGGCCTCCAGAGCGAAACCTCCCAGCAAGCCACCGCCCCACAGGCTCCACCGGTCTCCCTCGCAGTGCCCGGCCACCGAGCTTCTCAGCCCCCTCACTCCTCATGTCCCAACCCTCCCAGCCAACTTCCCAAATTCCAACCTCCCCCCTACCCCCCCCTCCCCCCAATATCCCCAAGCCCCTCCTTGCCTCTTAGCCTCCATACCAAATTCCCAGAGATCATTTACCCTCTTAATATCCCTGCCTTCCAACCTCCCATTTTGCCTTTCCCAGCCTCCCAACCTCGCCTTTTGATCTCCCAGTCTCCCATCCACCCAGTCTCCCGTTCTCTCAGCCTTTCCCTTTTTGCCCATTGGTGCCTCCCCCCCACCCCCCCCCCTCAATGGCAGCTCGTGGCCTTGGTTTTAAGCAGGTGACAAACTCCATCAGAGGTTTTCCTTTTATTTCTTTCTTTATTAATTTCAGAGCCATGCTCTCGGCTTCTTGTCACGAAGTAAAGGCCGTCCTCATTTGACCCTTGGCACAAACGTTGTCATTCGCTGAACTTCTGTGTCAGACAAAATAACGTTGCCGTATCTTAGGAACTCCTCGGGGATCGTCCTGATACCACCGAGACCACATTTGTCAGACAGAGATCCCCTATACAGCCGGCAAATAATATTTGGGCCAGTGCTGTTAGCGAGCGCTCGTTGTGGCCAGCACGGCGCACGGGCGGGTGGGTGGCCACCACCACGCTCGGCCGACTTTTGTCATCCCTGTGCCGAAGGCTGCATATCGTACCAGGTGCCAATTTAAGGCTGACAACCTCGTGGGAGGGCCAGAATCTTTGTCTTTGAAACTTCAGATACCCAAACGCCTGCATGCCTCGCCTGGAAATGTCACTTCGCGTTGGAGTTTGATTGCCGGCCAAACCAGAACCACAAAGCTGCTGTTGCCACTTCCCCAACAACACCCAAGACGATTCCGGAGTGAATACACGAACATCGTCAAAATCAGTGTATGCGTTAACCTGCCATAGTCTGCCCCGACTCACCTCCCTCTTGTCTCTAGTCAGAGAAAAAAACACAACATACATGTGTATGATATTTAACACGTATGGTGATTATATTGAGCGGCAAATACACTTTTACCATGATTTCTTCTCCCACACACACACACACCTACCGCCCCCCACTCCCCCACGCTACTCCCACAATGCACTTGGCTCACATGGCACACGGTCAGTTTGTGGTAATTGACTGGACAGTTATGTGGATTGATAGGATATTGTATTTTATTTTATTATTATTTTTAGTTTCCTTTTTTGTTATCGAATAGAGGAACATTTGGATGTAGCTCGCAGATTTGTAAGCGGTCGCCCAGGTTAAAAGTCACGAACTATGACCTACGAAAATCACGGAGTCAGCTTCTTCGGTTCATCTGAATGAATTTTACCACGATTACGGAAGCGTAGATTTTGTTGTTGTCGTTGTCGTCGTCGATTGCGAGTTGATCATTTATTACAACCAATCCGATTTATATTTGTCGATGAGCAAAGGAAATGACGTGTCGGGAATTTGCAAGTTTGCTTCCACGGAATGTTAATTAATCAATTAGCGGTCGCATTTTGTACTAAATTTTCACGATTCCTTGCGACGGTCTCGGCTTTCTAGCGTGTAGCAGTTTTTCCCGTCGGCCTTAACTGGAAGCTCAGTGTTAAAAGAGATTGTTGTTAATCATTTTACTTTAGGTAGGGTGGGGGGGTGAAAATTTGCGACGAATACACTCAATTTAACCCGTTTTCTCGAACTAACACGCTCAACGAAACTAATTTAAATAAGCAACGTCGACAAATAAGCATGCTCGAGATTTAGTTTATTTTTGTAGCGCACGATGGTGAACTTCCTTTCCCCACGATTTCGCCGGCGCGTTCACGTGATGGCAACTTGTCCCCCGACCCCAACTCGCTCGAAGCGGCATTAATATTCACCCTGAATCGTGGCTGACGTTTTCATTGCCAGTATTTCAGTTTCGACCGTCGAGGCTTTGCTTTGTATGATTTTGTGACGCATAAGTCCAGGTGGGAAGAAAAAATATTTTGGCATAAAAAAAAAATACCCCAGTTTTGACTTTTCACTCTGTGCATGCAATCTTCTAATGAGGGTTAAAATGTTAAAATAAAGTAAAAAAAAAATGCACGAAAAAATCTTACAAAAAAACTGTCCAATTTCTACTTGAGTTTTCACGAGTTTGAGAAAGTCGACGACTCACCTCTCTGGGACTCTTGTCCATTGCCCTTTATCCAGTGGAGGAAATTCCACATTTCTCTGACAGGGGTGGGGGTGGGGTGGTAAGTGTATCCACAGAACAGCCGTGATAGTCATTTTTATCCTTCTCCGAGCGAGTAGTGATAATGATGACGACGATGTGATGAGCCGCTCCCTCACCGAAGACTTGGAACGTGTGCGACCTTCCCGATTGGCGATCGAGTGCCCAGGCTGGATAATAACGAATAAGTGTCTCGTGCATCGTGCGCACGCTCGGCACTCTCAGGGTGTCGCCGCCTTGATGGTTACAGGTGGCCTTAACTCCATGGAAAAGGACAATCTCGATTAAACTTGTAAACATATGCTTGTTTATACGGCACGCCTGTCTCTCCTGTGGACTATACTTACTCTAATATATTTTTGTACGATTGTTTGAAAGCCACTCGAAGTGTTTTAATGCGAGGAGACCCATTTTATATGGAGGCACTTTGAGCATTGCCCTGTGCTCGTAGGCGATTTGCGCTAATGATGCACCAATTCATCTATTGGTATTCAGTTCACGATGCATATACGCATCGAAGCGCACCTGTAAGAATGTTTTTTTTTCGATTCCGATGTTTTTTTGTAATGAATTCACGTGACCCCCCCCCCCCTCCAGCCACTAGAGGCTGCTACACTCGCCAAACTGGCAAAACAACAATTTAATCTTGAATCGAGTCGCTAACTCTACACACGGCCATTAATTACGATCGCCGTGCGGATCGG
Organism: Petromyzon marinus; assembly: GCF_048934315.1. Lineage (NCBI taxonomy): Eukaryota > Metazoa > Chordata > Hyperoartia > Petromyzontiformes > Petromyzontidae > Petromyzon > Petromyzon marinus. Next base: position 21,361,727 of record NC_133703.1, on the reverse strand, counting down.
GTCTCGAGTCCTTCTATCACTCAACAGGCAACTAACTCCAGAATCGGAATCAATGTGTATTTATACAGCAGGAGGAATCCGATGAGCTATGAAGCTCTTTTTCACAGATGTCAAGTAGGGGCACGTGGTCAGAACGTTACCACAACACACAGTGCAAAATCACGTTAGGAGTACAAAGTTTAGGAAAGGTAAGCAAATCACTCAAAAAATAAAATAAACTTTTTATTTAACCAATTAAAGCCCAATAAGCTATTAGCTTGTTTTTCAGAAGCGACCGGGCCACAAATGATCGCTCACCGAAGTGGCTTATCATTACGTGGAAATGTATGGCGGCAGCAGCAGACAAATACCCTAAACAATCTAAACGCATGTTTCTAAACTCCACTCTGGGCTCTCGAGCCACACGTTGCACCTCACCAGTGTTGAGCTCACAGGTCGTAATCCGAGCAGCGGGGGTTGTAGTTGTTTAAAGTTGGGCAGCCCACAAGTCGCCGATTGGCCAATGTGGCTTCTGCGATTCCAACGTAAACTCTGCTTACGATAGATCGTTGTCTAACTTCATGGCCACAACGACCGCGGTCGCCTTCCCTTACGAACTGTTGGGACAAACCTCATCGCGGTGGCGGGAGCGTTCCATTTCCATACCCCGGAGAAGAGGTGATGATGTTGAAGCATCATTAGCCAGGATTTTAACGTGATGTTCTCATGCCCGGGGGAGTTCTTAGCCCTACCGATGGCTCTTCCAATTAATTGTACGTGGTAATATGTAAATAAGCACACATACATGCACGTACGGTACTAAAACAAAATCGTACGTTCATGGTTTATCTGCATAATCAACGCGCCACTATTTTTTGCAGTGTTTAAACGTCCGCACGATGCAGTGTCCCATAATTTACCCGGAGTGTTGAAGGGATTGCGAAATATGTCATCTGGAAATATTTCATCTTAATTTAAAGTGAATGAATGTATGCTGCGCCGTCAATCGGCACACTGCAGTCGGTGGTCGAAGGCCGTGCGCGAAATGATTTCGTGAGATCACCACGTATGTCGGGCTGAAACCATGACAATTTAATTGCCCTTTCATGTGTTAATCATTGGTCGAAAAGCAAAGGTCAGGGCCTTGAAATATCCACACGAGTTATTGGTACGGAGCTCAAATGCGGATTTGTCCAATAATTTATATTTTATTAACTATAATGCCAACTTGATGGGTTCCTAATTCAAGGTCAGAGAAATTACTCCATTTATCTGAACATCAGTCACCGCGTCCGAAATGTATTCATTGGGGGAATATAATCTCGCGGCGGTATAATTACGGCCCGTCCAAATCTGTTTTCCCAAATCGTTTTTAACTCGCGTAAAGCGGCGCTCACTGTTGCGTAACGACAAACAAAATCGGAAGCCTCGAGTGGCGTGCGGAGAGAATTTTAAGACGAGGAAATGATGCCAAATTGTAACTCGTTGCATCGGCTACCGAAAACTATTCGGCGTGCTTCGTGAAGCTTCAATAATCCCCTTCAATGAAAACACGTGCCCATCCGCGACGCGACCACGTGCTGCTCTCGCTTGTGCCGTCTTGCGATTTGGGCGGCACCCCCGATGACATCCGCGGCACCGATCGTCGCCAAGGGTGCTGGCCGTGTTGACATCTGACCTTGGCTATGAGTTTCCTTCAATACTGCGCGACAAGGCGTGCGTCACAACGCCAATGGTTTGATGGCATTTCTTTTAACGAAAATTGTACCCCACTCCAGGTAGTCCGCTTGTAACGACTAATCGCAAGACGGTAAGACGGACTGAAAATGACTCCTTAAAAAAATAAAATAAGGCAGGGGACCGCGCCTGTAAATTCACGGCGCGACGTAGGGGACCGGTCAAGCCTCTGGTTGTGGGTGACCGTCTCCAGTGCTAATCAGGGCAGCCACGAACGTACGTTAGCAAATGAAAGGTGCGCGTGATAACACTGAGGTCACCGTGGCCGTAACAAGCAAACACAAAGGTGGGTTTCCCCGGCTCAGGGTGTTGGCCACCCAGAGCCAGTGATGGCAAATTCCACATTCCCATGGCGGGGAGCAGCATGTCTACAGGGAAACCGATGTCGTTTGCCCGCAAGGCGGTGCACGGGATGTTAGTAGGCCGGGGTTTGAGGCTCGCCGATGAATGTCTTGAAGGGTTCCACATCGGTTGACAACCTGACCGTATGGGATAGGCAATGGAACGTTAACACTCGGTAGTTGGATTGTTGTTGTGGCTCTAATTGGTTTGTGCACGTGCAAGCATGTGGTGCTGTGGGCGCTTTGAGTTGTGAGAGCGTGGGGGGGGGGCAGACACGGGTAGGGTGGGCAGAGGAGATGATCGTCGAGGAGAATCGTGTGGTCGTCCCAATAATAAACGAAGCCCACGCCACGGGAATGTGGAATTTCCGCCACAGGAGGGGGGTGGCGGGGGGGGGGACTTGTTTGGGCACATTAAGGACATTTTCACTGATTTGAAAAGAGGGAAGTTGAGGTGGTTTAATTTCCAGCCAAGTGGTTTTCTAAATATTTGCCGTTGCTAACGAGAATGTGCACTTTCGCGTCCGATCTTCTGCGTTTCGAGCATTGGCTTAGCCCATCGTGATCGTCACCCCAGGTTGATAGAATGGGTTCTCACTTTGTGATCAAATCAATTGTTGGGTTCGTTCTGTGGTGAGACTGGCCCTCGTCGCGGGAGATGGGACATCCCTGCCACGTGCCGCAGGGCTGCGAACTCTGACTGGCCGGGTCACGTGGTGAACGTTTCGGAAGTCGACTGCTGTCTGTCAAGGTGGTGCCACCCGCACCCAGGTTGTAATGCGGTGCTCGGGCAGCTTTAACAGCTGCTCCCTAACAACGCTCCCTAACGACGATCTGCTTGAAAGAGCGTGCCTGTAGCAGAGGCGGCAACGTAGATCGTGTGTGTGCAAAGATTGAGTGTTCTAAAGCGAGCAAATCGTCACTTCTGACATAATGTACTACATTCTTGCAAGGCCTGAGGATGACATTTTCCCATCCATTTGACCGGTCTTTAATTCCCCCCCCCACCCTCAACATATATTCTCATCAATAAACCACTGGATAAATGTATTTCCCGCACCTCCGATGAGCACGGTTGGGGCTACGTACGGTGCGAAAGAAGTTCAAAATATACACATTACACCCCGCCTCTCTGCCAACTAGGCCCCGTTGTATTATCATCAACCAGCAAAGTAAATTCATCTTAAGTTATTGGACGTTCGTCAGGATTCGTGGTGTTGTTGAGTGGGGGGGAAATACTTTACCTTGTGCTGGAAATCGTTCGGATGAATACCGCTAACAGCTGACTAGACTTTTAAGTGTTTCTTCAACATGGTATGTGTATATGACAAAGCATCATAATGATTATTATTATTGACTATCCCTTTTGTTAAAAAAAGCGTAAGAAAAAAAAGAATGAACGATGTAGCGAAGAGTGTATATTTGTGATTGTAAGAGTAGATTGTTTTTTCTTTCTCTTGAGTGGTAATCTTCACTTTAAGTGCTGTTTTTCTTACGTTGCTATCAATTGTATGATTTCCCCTCTTAGCGCATGCTTTTAGCGTTGGCATCCGAGACGCTACCGTTCATCGTTTTGATCGCCACTGAAAACGGTAGCCTTGTAAAGCTTCCTCGTGCTCCTATTCAATTTATGTACAAATTAAAAAAATACACACACAAAATAAACCACTTAATAAATTTTAACAATGCATACAAGATGAGAACGCATATGTGGGTTTTGTGTCTTGCGTGTGTCTGCGAAACGAGTGGCCCGTGTTCGACGTTTTCCACCCACGGCCAGCAGCGGTGGCGAATATCCAAAACCGCGCTGCCGAGTTCGCCCCTAGGTCGACTCAGCCTTAAACGAGTACCCGTCTGCAGTATTGAGACATCGACGCTGGGAAGATAAAAGCTGCCGGGCGTGGTGCTGGTCACAACAACCAGAATCCGAATATTTATACTGTAGGAATCCGATGAGCTATAATGTTATTTTTCACAGGTGTCCAGTCGGGGCGGGTAAGAACGTTACAACAACAAACAGTACAAAAGCACGATAGGAGTGCAAAGTGCAAGAGAGGTAAACAAATCACACAAACAAATACAACACTGAACCATCCCCCATCCTACCAGGCAAAGCCCACTGAGGCATTAACTTCGCAGAAGCGACCTGGCCACAAATGACAGCTCAGCAAAGTGGCCCCATCATTTGGACATTTATAGCACCAACATAATCTAAATAATCTCAATGCATGGTTCTAAACACGGCAACCTTCATGGGTGCTCGCGAACAACACCTGCCCCATACCACAGCCTGCCGTCGGCTATACGGGACGAGACTTGTGTATCCGTGTTGAGTCACTCGAGGGGAGTGGTGGTGCAGTGGTTAGCGCACTATGCTACGAACCCAGCGAGCCGAGTTCGATTCCCGCTCACGGCCAACACCGGCGACGATTACCTGAACCGGTCCTGGGCCTCTCCCCGAGGTCGACTCAGCCTCAAAGGAGTAGCTGGTAAGGTATGTAAACAACGCCACTGGGGAGACAAAGGTGGCCGGGCATGATTGCTGGCCACCCACCCAACCCTCCGCGTGCAACTCGCGAACGGCACTTGCCCCAACAGTCCCTTCAGCCTATACGGGGGATCTTTGTTTGGTGTAGCTCATCAGTGGCTGTTGCTGTGATAAAACAAATCGAGTCACTGTATTGCCTTGCGGGAGTTTCTTTGCGCAGAGATGAGAATATTCTTTGCACGCCGGGGCCTTGTGTTGACATCTTTGAGCCAACGCTTCGGAAGCATAGGGAGTGATGAATAACATTTACGGAACTCCCACACACCCGCTGGCAGTACCAGTGCCGGATTACACTGTAACATTTTTTTTATTTTATTTGTTACTGGGTAGTAGGTGTTATTTCATAATTGCTTATGCCTCAAAAGTACAGAAGATGGCTTTTATTTTTTACAAACTTTGCTTTTGTGACCAGGACAGTGATATTTTGAAATTTACCTATTTTCCAGAACATTCCAGATAGATTCAGTGCTGACTAAACTTGGAGTAACTTCTATAACATTCTAGAACTTTCCAGTAATATAAATAGTAGTATAAATACAGGGGCCTTAAGCCCACCAGTTCAGTTTAGTTCCAGCTGCCTAAGTGGATACATATCTGCATTTTTCTGAGATGGCAACAAGAGGCTGAAAGCACCTGGCAGACGCATTTTGCTCTGTCTGTAGCCAATTTATCAAGACAAGAGCGAAAAAGTACTCTGTGGAAGCATCTGCTAAGATGTGTGAGGCATACAAGGCACATTTCGGCATGCCTGTTGGGGATCAAGACAAACTTAGGGCACCTCATTTCACCTGCGAGCAATGCAAAAAAAAACTCTGGAAGGTAAGATGTACAATTGTTGTTCGGAATTTTATGGTTTAAAATTTGTAAAAATTGTGAAAGTTTTTAGTTTTAAAATGTTGAACAATTTTCAATGTTATAGAAAAATATATTTAATATGAAAAATGTTGCGAGAATCTCTTACACATTAGTCATGGATGAAATGAATGTATTTTTGTAGGATAGTAGCAAAAGTAGCTACATATGCTACGGGCCCCGCATTTTCAAGGGCCCCTGCGCGCTAAACGCTTTCAAGCTATCAAATCCGGTTCAGTGATTCTGCACTTGCTCTATTACTATAGTACTATACTTCCTTTAACTTTTTTTATGAACGACTGGGAGTTTAAGGTTAGCGATTTGTCGTATTATATGCCTGTATAGCAAATGAAAAAAATACAACTACTTTACTGTGCAAGTAAAAAAATGTGTATTTTTATATTTACGTGTTTTTTATTATTATTTAGGGCCCCTTTATAACATCACATGCTACAGGCCCCGCACTAGCTTAAGCCGGCCCTGGGCAGTACAGCAAGTTGAATGTAATTCCTTCTGTGTGCGGAGCTTCGAGCGTTATCCCTCGATGTGCGTGGCCTCTCTGTGGGCAGTCGGGGCTTTTCCTACAAAATGCCACTCAATTATAGCTCTCTTCTCTCTCTCTCTCGGCCAAACATCTCCCAATGCAGAATGTTCCTGGAAAATAATCTTGATATTGTTGAGCCGGAGGGGTTTTCCCTGACCGATTATCTCCCAGCATTGGCGTGTTCACTGAGAGGGCCCCGGGGCACGATTGCCTCCTGCGCGATCCCACCCACCAGTAAATGACGAGGTTTGTGTACTTTAAAAAAAAAGGACCGTGCCTGGAAAACGTCACCTATTTCTATATAGTTAATGCCACGGTGTTACGGACGAGCGTGCGGAGAGTTGTATATTTGTCTCTTGAGTCGCAGAGGTAGACTCGCTCCCGCTGGCCGAAATGCGAACCTCGCCGAGAATGATCAACTCGGGTCCCGGTATCTCCGAGTTTCACGGTTGGCTATGTACGGCGCGAAAGAAGTTCAGCATACGTACATGGTCTGTGGGTCACAGAACCGACCCCGTGGCACCACTCGCGCACTCTATAACCATGCACTCCACCACTCCCCACCACCCCCTCCATACACGGCGACAGGAATCTCCACAGTTGTCACCCCAGACGGTTTACCCCATATTCCTGTACAAAGAAATTGAGTTTTCAGGTCCATACGGCGTACATCAGTTTCATTACGGGGAAAAAAAGTGTCTTTTTGGTTGTGTTTCTCCCTTGTGATGGGACTTTGTAGGATGAACGTTGAGATTTATAAAGGCACGGGGTGACCAATAAGGTCTGAATTGATCTGTAATTAGGTAGGGCACTAAAAAAATCACTTATTTCCCTAGCTCACCCAATAACCCTCTAATCTCCACCTCATATCCGCCATCTTTTGTTTTCGCTCTTCATATTCTCATTATATGGCTCTCACTCTTTCCCCATTCATTAAATAGTCATCATCACTCGCTGTGATTATCACAGATGTGCCCATTGCTTCCTCTCATCTATTTCATTAACCTCATCTCCACCACTACATTCATATGTAACATTGTTAATTCTGTGTAAAGCGCCTTGGATAAGGCGCTATAAAACATATTTCAAGATAAGATGATGCATGCATATCTGAAGCCTATCCCATCGTCCATACGCAGCAGAGTAGAATCGTGGCACGTCACACACACACACCGGTGCACGCGTGCATGTTCAGCCCTTTGTGAATCCACAGCCGGATAAAATATCTCTTTCCCCCCTCCCCCCCCCCCTGTCATGGAGGAGGTGGGGGAGGGTTTTACCATACTTCACCACGCCGGTCAGTGGTGGTTAATGAAGCGGGGAGAAACGAGCCTTTAGTCAACACGCAACGTGGGAATGTGGTTGGAACCATTGAACCAACATTGGCCCAACTTACCGATAAACACGCAAGATGTTGGCCGGACGTCAACCGACGTTGCCCCAACGTTTGCACAGGTTTCCATGTTCACTCGGAGGGGCCATACGTTCCAGATAGATCTACCGCTCGGCCACTGAAATTCGCCATGGCCAGGGATCAAACTTGCAGAGGCCATAATGCAGCCATCGATCTCTACTTTATTCCTAAAGTATAAATGCGTCGTCAGCCTCCACCATCCGACACAGCCAGTAAGGGATTTGTCACGTAAACAAAACGTGCCGATTAGTTACTTCAGCCCACCGGTGTGTTGGAGAGTAAATCCACAACATTTACAAATTGAGTAGTACGACGTTTCGCTGGTAATCACATCCAGCAACATCGGGTGATTTATCAGAATAGTCTTTAATAATATTGGTCGCGAATGTCCACGTGTTAAACCGATCTTTATTTTGTTTAACCACGTTTCATTGCCGCAAAGGGGGGGGGGGTGCATAGTTTATTGATCCCTCAGATGACGACGATGATGATGGTGGTGGTGGTGGTAATGATCGTGGTTCCGATTCAATCTGCCACCACGATTTTAACCCCGCGGGCCCCCTGAATGTGGATTGTGCGCTTCGACCACGGCGCCGTGACTTTAAACCCTTTCGTGGCGCCCTCATTCACAGCCTGGGCGGTTCATTTATGGCCCTCTCCAAGTTGTCACTTCCTACCAATTGGGGGGGGGGGGTGTAAGGGGGATGATCGGTGCAATTAGTTCAAACGTGAGAACAAAGAATGTGTGTGTGGTGTCTATGTGTGACCTTTAAAGTTTCGTTAATTTTTTACCCAACCCCAGGTTTAAAGCGGCCAATCCTCTCGGTCCCAACGCTGCTGCTGCTGCCCCTCCTCTCACCCTGGCTGTCATCTACGTCTCTTCCCCACCCGATCAGGACCTCTGCTGCCATCGCGTGGAACGTTACGGGGGGGGGGGGGGGGGTGAGCTGTGGAGGCGCCTCGCCCATAAGCAACCCGAGAAAGGGCGCAGGGCCCCCAAAGGAGCTCAGTGGAAATTCGTAACAAATTTGGAATGGATACAAATAGTGGCTCAGGATATAATCATCAGCTCCATACATCTCTGCCTCTTGTCAGTACAGTATCTCGTCTGTCATCTTACTAGGATTGTATGAATTAAAAACGGGGCTACTCCAAAATTACATCTGTGAAAGCGCTTTATAGCTCATCGGATTCCTCCAGTATAAATACATATTCGGATTCCTGTGCATGGTCCCCAATGGGCTAGCAACCATAGCTGCGGGACCCCATTACCCGTCACCAATAGCATCATCATCACGAGCACCATCGTCACAGCCATGCTCGATCCACTGCTGGGTGAAGGCCTCACCAAAGCCATCGCCACGTCTCCCTGTCTTGCGACGCAACAATCCACGTGGCTTCTGCGTACGAGTCGATTTAATCGCTCCATCTCCGCGGTGGATGTGCAAAATGGAACACACATCAGCGACGATACAACAGAGCTGCGACAAACCTAGATTGGTAGGGTTGCTTTAGATACCTGCAATGCCCAGCTTGGTGAAGTATGCTGAAACAATAACCATTATGACACAGCATGGGAAGGTCCTTCGTAAATCAGTTGATTGACAAAAAGACGCTGTTAATTATTATGTATGTTATTTGATGTCAGTGCCAATGCCTACTCAGGCTCACAGAGTGCTGAGCGATGCTCATCTGTCGCCAGTGGGAATTGAGTTCCATTGGCTCTTTAGAGATGCGTGTGTGCCAGCGTACACAGGCAGAGCTATCCATGAGCAAACTAAGCAAAATCTTAGATCAGCGTTCTTCATTGCAAGGCCCTGCGAGCTACTGGCGGCCCCTGATGGCCTTTAGTGTGGCCACGGACAAAACACAAATAGTGAAAACACCACCCCACCACCATCATCATCATCGTCGTGTTGCCGTCAAACCCAACAATGGTTTCAAATGGTGTGGCGGAAACCCACTCACGCTGATGATGTCCTATCGGCGAAAGTACCCCCCCGCCTGCCCCCTCCCCTCTGAAAATCGGTGAACACTTGTCTTAGATACCCAAGCAGCTCGATGACGCCTGGATGTATTAACACGAGAGATTAATTTAAAGCAATAAGCTCAATCAGAATGCAAATAAAGTCAAACAAGCTAATTACGGTAACATAAACCACCGAACTCATTTACATCTCTTTAGTCACGACATCTTTACTCTTTCTTGATTTGAAGCTTTCGTGACTGCAGGAATCCATACTCTTTGGTTCTTTCGGTAAAGTCACGTGGGTAGAGAAATAAAATAAATCACGACGTTTCGATCGCAACACAAGCAACCGTCATCAAGCGGAACCGATACAGCGGGACAAGTGCTGATTTACTTTACTTCTACCTACGTGACTTTACCGAAAGAACAAAAGAGTATCTCTACTCTTTGCCTACGTTTCTCCCATCTCAGTAAAAATCACACTCTCTTGTCTCTGTCTCTCTCGTCTCACGAGGGCTACGTAAACTGAGAGGCGAACCAGCCAAACACAAATTCTGCTTCGGGTCCCCCAATAGGCGAACACCACGACTCCGTGTGTACACGTGTGTGAGCACACAGACCATGTAGCCAGTGAATTAACAAATGGCTTCACATGCACATCACATAGCCATTGCATGCCAGGGAAGCCTCCAAGAAGTCTCGGGACCCTTTTCATGTCCTGCTCGGGACGATTGCTGCCACGGGGTAATGATTAGCACACCAAGGTCACCGGTTCGATCACAAGGCACAGGCAGTTCAAACATTGGGCACATTTCAAAACCATGGCTCCTCCCAGCTAGAAAACATTGGTTCGCCAAAGCTATTTAAAAACGAATAACTTTTATTTCACCAGGTAAGGCCCACTGTGCAAAACAGTTATTTTTCAGAAGCGACCTGGCTATCACAAATGATAGCCCAACGCAGTGGTTTGTCGTGTGGAAATGTATAGCAGCCACATACTCTTAAAGCAGTGGTTCTTGACCTCGGTTGCACGCACGCCCTGTGGGTGCGAGATGCCCTCTCTGAGAACCAGAGGGGTGAGGCTTAAGTAAAGGTGAAGGAGCACCGCTCTAAATGCTCGATTCTAAATGTGGACGGTAAAACCGGAGGACCCGGAGAGAGAAAAAAAATCCACGTGACGGCGAGCTCGTCGATCGGCCGGGCTTGTGCAGTGGGGGGGGGGGGGGGGAGCGGTTAGGTAACGTCGCCTCGAACCAAGGCGTCTGGCCACAGTGAAAAAGTTGGCCAAAATTCCCTTCATGGGGAAAGCTTACTTAGCTCTCCCTCTCTCTCGTGAAGGCCCTTCCACTGGCAATGGTGCCAGCAAGCAAATTACATCGCTGCTCCTTTACCGACTTGGGATCTTCGGTCAAATAAATTCCTTCTTAAAGTTTTTTTTTTTTACAGAGGGTGGGTGGGGGGGGGTAAAGAAACCAAGGCGACTGGCGGAACCCCCCCACCCCACACACACACACGGGAATAAACCAAAAGACACTTGACACGGGTGGCGGATTGTCTTGTTACACGTGGATTTACTACTTTTCAAAGTCGTTTTCACCTCATTCAGTGAGCCAGCGTAGCAGCGGCCGCAGACATGCAGAAGCGCATACTGTGGTGGTGTCCTCACAATCCTCTGAATATATAAGAAAGCGTCTGAAAAAATATATATTTAAAATAAATAACGCACATGCAAATAATTCACCCGTACAACTGCTGTAACACTCGTCCGTCTGGCCTTCCCCGACTTGCATTTGGCTCAGTCTCTTTCATCGCCAAATCAATTTAAGTTAAATAATGAATCGTCGTCTCCATATATCCACGTAAAAATATATATTTTAGTCCATCAACTTTTTTGGGCCTTCCAGGAGTCCCTTCAAAGAAGGCTTGCCGAAAGGCTCAAGAGGCCGGTGGAATAAACGATGTTTGATATTTTTTTGACGTGGAGATGCAGAACGGGCGCTTGGACAAGGTTTGAACCCCGATCGTCGCTCATCGGCTCTCGTCGAGCGCGAACACGAGGTAACCTCGATTTGTGTGGCCCCTCCAACGGAGCATCTTGGCGACGTCCAACGCACCGATTCGGGAGCCTTCCGGGTTGCGCGTCGCACTGAGAGCGAGCGCCGAGAAGACAGCAGCGAGGGGCTTTATTTAAAAAAAATGTACATCATAAATTACGGTAACACTTTTGTGCAAAACAAAAACAAACCGCAGCAGCATTTCTAGAGTGGCGGACGCAAGACTCCCGAGTAGGACTGGGCGATAACCCGCAGTAGTGAATTCAGCATTCCCCCCCCCGCCTTCACACCATTGTGCCGATATGCAACTGTTGTTGATGCGCCGGTCTCCTCGTACGTTTATGCAGAGAATTGCGTGCTGTGGTCAAAGAACCCGACCCTCACCGGGAAGGTCACATGAGTTCAAATCCCGATTGGTGGCTCAACGCAGCCCGCCCCGCTGGTAACCTTTTGTGGCCGAAGACGCGATGTCGCAAGCCAACAGCGATCATTCTATTTTAAAGCATCCACCCCCTCCTGCTCCGCCCCAGTTATTGGCATTTCCACCACGAGCTCAGAGGCTACAATAAGATGAGTGGCAACCAGTGATCATTTGACCGTGGAGAAGATCTGACTTTCGACTTGCCGCTCCAGGCAATACTCTGGTACCTGGATGATATCAAGAGGTAATGCTCTGGCATTGGGGTAAATCGATGAACCGTGTATTAATAGGTGGTAATGAGGCAACAGCTATGATACGGAGCAGGACCGTGTGGCTTTATGACGCAACACTACTGCCTAGACACCTGGCTTACTTCAACACATAAACGGGGGGGGGCGCAAGTGCCAGTCCTACTGTGTTCACCGTAAGATCAAAACAGCGCAAATATATCGACCGCAAACCCGTAACTACATCTGCTAGTCTCTTTACGGCTCGAGTAAAGCCCAGTAAATCCAAAGGGCAGCTGTAAAGGACTTTATGGCGTGTCGAAAGCATTTGGCAGAAACTCAACTTGGATTTTAAAAAATAACTGGGCCCCTAGCCAGAGGAATATTATCCAGAACAAGGCAGGGCCTTAAAACCTAACATGGGACAGGAGCCCGTGGGTAAAGAGTTGGCCTGCCTGTGGATTAATTAGGACAGGGTGGACAGATTTCGTGGGCGTTTAAGAACAATCTCTTGGGCTCACGGATGCAGGCATATGGCAGGTGTGGAGGGAGTCAGTAGACCATGCCAGAGAGCCGAGATCCTTGCCATGAGACTTGGCATCGTAGGTAATCCAGACACGGGTCGATTTAGGTTTTTACGCAACCTAAGGGCTTTAAGTTTGACGCAAGCTGGAATTTTTACGAGCAAATTATTATTCTTTCGTTTTGTTCTTACCCGGCGATGGATTAACACGGAGTTCTTTAACTGGCCAGATCTGGCATGCAAAGACTCTTGGGAGTTGCCTCAGGAGTCGTAGCTCGTTGAGAGATATAAAGATATACGGATGACTGAGATGAAAGAGCGATGAAGATGAGATAGAGATGAGGCATCTGTAGACAGGAGAGATGGGTGAGAAACAAGAGTTGTGAAACGCGTGGAGATGAGGAACAGCTTAGGAGTCGCATGTTACACACGTTGTGACACGACATCACGTGACATCATAATGCCCGCGCAGGTGACATGACGTCCCTTGGCCCGCCAGCAAATGTTCATTATTTCATTACGTGGCGTACGAAACCATTCCATTAATGGTTAATGGGGGTCTCAGGAACAGTTTTAAGTGTGAATGTAGAGGTGCTGCTGGGTTGTTATCTTATTTTAATTTATATAGTGCCTTGATTTATGCACATTGAACTTCTGTGCTAATCAGAGGTGCGGGGGAAGGACAATTAAACACAAAAAGGCAATTCGAAAGAAATAAAGTTTTCAACCTACGTTTATAAGTGCATAGCTCCAGTGGCTTCATAATATGAACAAATAATTCACTATTTGTACAGCAGAACAGTGCGATGAGATGAGTTGATGAGGATGGTAGTACATGAATACGAGTATGTGTGAAATACAAGATGATGAGTGACAATGCGTGGTTGATGACGAGTGAGTGCGTTGAACGGGTAGGGAAGTTGATGATGGGGAAGGGCAGAGGAAAAGAGGAGTTTGGGGTAAGCGAATGGAAGAATGAAAAGTGGACAGTGAGGCTGATTGTTTGACGTGCAAGGGGCAGCTTGTCCCAGTGTAAGGAGGCCAGAAGCGAGAAAGAATGTTGTGTGCGCGTGCATGCGCGCGTGTGCGTGTGCATGCACAGCAGAGCGAACATTCGGGGCAGGAGGGCAGTTATGCACTTCAAGTAATATTGGCAAATGCAAGCGTTTTCCCTCCGGGTCAATCCGTCACCGCCCCCACCCCCCGCCATCTCGGTGAAGCCAACACGCAGGGTGCGCCACTCGGCGCCACTGACAACGCTTGCACTGTCACAAGGGGCGCTCGTCAAAATCAAAACGAAAAACCAAAATCACAGCCGCCACCCGTATTAGACGCACAGAGCTCACTTTCACCGCACGCAACTGAACTTTGAGACACTGCCAAAAAGTCAGCAAAGAAAGAGCGAGGCGGTGACCCTGCAGGCGCGATTCGCTATAACATGCGCTCCGAGCCGACCGCAGCTATTGCCCCGCCAGCTTTAACCGAAGCCCTCTGGGAAAACGGGCGTGTTACCGTGCGCCGGATTCAGCGTCGTTCGCACTTATACGTATTCATCATCCCGTTGCTTAAAATCGTTTAATGCTATCCGTGCCCCCCCCCCCTACACTTTCCACACGAGTTCATGGTTGTCAGGGTGGAGCGGACCGCACGAGTAGGGGGTAATGATGGGACAGCGAGCTGGCGATCGGCAGCTGGGAGACGTCGTCTCGAATATCTCTCGACGTCGTCCATCTCGCTCACATGACATCGTCACCGCTGCAAAGGGCGGAACGAAGGAGAATCGTCGTCAACGAAAAAATCATAATCATTATCACCAGCATTATCCCCACCACCAACACTATTGTTATTAGCTTCATCATTAACTTTATCGTTCTCATATATGCCATCATCACCACAATCATTTTTGTCATCACCATCAACTTTTTATCCTCGTCACAATACGTTAAAATTGCATCATTACCATCGTAAACCCCATCTTCAACATCATCAACATCAACAGGATAATTCTCATTATCAGTCATTATTATCACCATCAGCATCACAACTGGAATGCCACTGGGTACAATTAAAAAGAGATGCGACGCCTCGTGCATAGTGTCTCGTCGCCCGGTCTCACCGCACGGCCTGAAACTGGAGATGGCCGAGCCACTCCTGAAGGCCCTCGCCGGCCTCCGTCCCGGGCTGGCCCCTCATCCCTGGAACCGGCACGGGTTCCGCGTGGGCTGCGAAGGCGTCGCTGAACCGAAAGTGCCGCAGCAACGCGCCAGGGGGATCTCCGTCACTGCCGTCACCACCGCCGCCACTCGGTGCGGCCACAAACGCGTATCCGATGTCTTTCTCCTTGTCCCACAATGTCGCTGGGTGCCACAGACGTTCCGGAAAATCACGTCTCTTAATGTGGGATTATGGGAAACGCCGTTATCCTGCTGCATCTCGACACTGACGTGGAAGTGCACGTCAGGTGAAACGTCGGCCGTCTCGCGGTCAGAATGGCTTCTGCAATCGTAATGCAGAATTTTCCACGTTGCTACGTATGTACACGTTGGACGTCTTTCGCACCGCACGTAGCCAACCGTGCTAATCGGTGGTGCTGTGGCGGACACCTGCATTGTTATTTTTTGTGAAGAGTTTACATTCACGGTTTTGCCCACCCCCATCTAGCCCTCCGGCCTCTCTACGATCTGTGAAGAATAGCCACATTGTTCATAAAGTGGCCCACTATACACTTTTTATTTTTAAGGCAGTGTTATTGACGAATGAGCCGAGTTATTTTTTTTAGCCTCAAGGACGCATTAAACTTTATTATTGCGTTCAAACTTTTTTCTCTCCAAAATATCAATATCATTATTACTTAGGACTTTGCCTGAATGTTTCACCTGCAACATGTATCCTACAGACTAACTCTTTCATTGCTTTATCGTGGCCATAATCGTCGTTGGTAATTGTTTATTAATTCACAAGACAGTGAACCTGTGGCTGGGTACAGCACACTTCAGTACTGTAAATTATTACGCGGTAAAGGCGAACACCAGAATTTAAATCCATTTTTACTTCCAGATGCAAAACAAATGTATGCACTTACATTTTAAGCATGCGCTATATAGAGACGCAAACAATTTAATGTTCATAACCGCGGTAGTTAAACTACATTCCTCTCTGCCCAACAGCCTTTGAACTGGGTGTGCATGGACACGCCACTGTGGCGAGATGTTAACTATCTTGCCTGGTTGACATGAGGTCGTGGGTTCGATCCCCACCCTGGCGCCTGTATATTTGGAGTTTTGCATGTTCTCTCCGTGGTCGCGTGGATTTTTCTCTGGGTCCTCCGGATTTTTCCTCCACATTTAGAAACCTGTATTTTGAGTATTTGGCTGCTAAAAATGTCCTCGTGATAAGCCACTTTGTTGAGCTATCATTTGTGGCCACATTGCTCCTGAAAAAGAGCTATATAGCTCAGGGGGCATTACCTGGTAAGTAAATAGTTTAACAGTTGACCAAACTGCACATGGGTGAACTGTGCACTGTTAAGGTGCTTGCCACAAATGAACCACAATACCTTGCTGATCTCGGCAAGGAGCATAAACCATCACGCAAACTCCGGTCATCCTCGCAGCAGCAGCAGCAGCTTTTGGCTAACCATAAAACAAAGACGGTCACTGCATCGCACGGTTTCAGATGTGCTTCTGCAGCCGTCTGGAACGCTTTTCCTAAATATGAATTAAAAACTCTTTTCTTTAGAACTGCTTTGGTGTTTAATTTGTTGTCCTTCCCCCGCATATCCAATTAGCACAGTTCGCTACGTGTGAAAGAAGTTCAACATACATTCATACATACAAGGTTATACAATGATATGGAAGACAAGAAGAGCCAGACTGTGGGAGGAAAGTGAACTGTTGCAGACAATG
Source organism: Petromyzon marinus (assembly GCF_048934315.1). NCBI lineage: Eukaryota > Metazoa > Chordata > Hyperoartia > Petromyzontiformes > Petromyzontidae > Petromyzon > Petromyzon marinus. The sequence goes on along the minus strand of NC_133703.1, from coordinate 21,345,213 downwards.
CATATCCATTGTAATTTATATGCGTACATTAACCCCCTACACCCACCATGGCCTTCACACCTGATTGGCTCACAAGTAACAACATCACGTGTATCACTCTATTTAAGACCGAAGCAGGAGGAATTCTCCACAACTCTGGCTGTCGCCTGATGATGCTAGTTGTAATTACTGGCAAAACGTTGGACTTTAATTGTAAATGACGTGGGTTTACTCTCCAACACACCGGTGTGCTGTACCAGTAACGAATTGCTGTGTTTTGTTCTACGTGTCGGGTGGTGGTGGGTTTAACGACACGTTTATATTTACACGATCTAACCAAAAAAACCTCTTATGCATAATACTGGTCGTGAAAGCTTACTCTGTGTTAAACTGTTGCAGAAAAATAAAAGCGTTCTTTATCTTGCCCACGTCTACGGAACAAGTCGCCAAAAACACAGCGTGGATTGAAGCAATAACGCGAGGACTTTTTTTTTATGAGACCATGTTGATATTTAATAATGAATTAATAAAAAAACGTGGGGGCGGGGGGGGAGGTGTGGTGCGTAGGTTGCAGCGCTGCCAGATTAAAACACGTCAACCGCGTTGTCGCAGTGATTATAGCGCAAGTACTACGGATTACGTAATGGCCCCCCAAGCAATCCAGCGTAGGCTTCACGCCTGAAAAAAGGCAGGCCAGCATTTTCCCATTTTGCTCGGTGGCTACGAGGTTGTTTGAACACTCTGCAGCGTTGGAGCTGAGGCATGGTGCAACGTCAGAATAATAATAATTATGATTATTATTTACACACCCTGTTCAAGCCACTGCTGGATGAAGTCCACCATGATGGTTGTTTGACCATACTTCACCACAATGCTTAGCGTGGGTATATGAAGGTGGGGGGGGGCAGGGGACAATTGGTTCAGACACCACTGATGTTATCAGCGGCCGGGAATTAATAAAAACTCAGGTTGTCAGGTTCATAGTGCAGGGCGCTAATCACTACACCACCGCTCTACCCCGTACGACGTTTGAGGGTGAAAATTGGGTAACAGAGGATGAGACGGTATAACTATTTAAAACGTTACGAGCAATTGCACTGAGATTGAAACAATACTGAATTCAGAAACGGGTTAAAGTCACTTGGATGGCGAGAGGACATATTGCGTTCAGCTGTTGTCAGCATTGTTCCGAGATTGGAGGCTGCAGTTGGGAAATGTGAGGACACATTGAACACGCGGTGTTAGAGTTCCGCCCTCTGGTGGCTTTAATCTGATTATTTCCGCTTGCTCATTTCGTCTGCCGGCGTTGCCGACGCTTCAACTTGCAACGATGCGCCGATTCGTCAATCGCAATCGGTTCCTCCACTCGTGATACGTGCATTTTTTGCACGAGCATCAGTTATTTACAATTCATGTAATTATATACCTAAACACATTCAGGATCTACCATCAAATCACTCGGACCGGCATGGTCAGGGGTCGGCAAACTGCAACTTCGGAGCCGCCCGCGGCTCTTCAAGGATTGCTACTTCGTGACGTTATTTATTGTATTTACTGAGGACCACCGCTTCGTATTCACCACGAAGTGCATTGCGGCTCTTGAAATATAACGTTTTTCACCAAATTGTTATTTTGGTTGCCGAGACCAGAGCACGGTAAAGTATGGTCAAGTAACCCCCGTGACCTGCATGGCATGGGGAAGCCGTCACCCGGGAGAGGACTGACCAGAGGGCTGTATGTGTGCGCTCAGGCCAACAGACCGAACGAATCCGCATAAACGAGATGGTAAAAATTCGACAAAAAATGGAATCGATTTCTGAATCGCATTGTGACGATTCATTGAATCACTGCGGAAGGTCGGCGAGGAGGGATACGTACCGGCGTGCCCTTCCACGGGCCCCGACGAGTTGGCGAGGGGAATGAGCAGGTGAGCGATCTCCCCGTGCAGCAGGTAGAGCTGGTGGACAGGGCTCTGTGCGGCCGGGCCACTGCCATTCTGTTTGGCACAAAACAAAAAAAGAGATGTTGAATCAATTAATGTGTGCTGGATGCTATGTCGGTTAAATCAAATCGGTTGTTCCTGTGCTTTTTATGCGTGCGTATGTGTTTGTGCGTGCACGTGTGTCTGTGTGCGCGTCCACGTGTCGTGGGGAGCGGTAGTGTAGCGGTTAGCTACGAACCCGGGGACCCGAATTCGATTCCCGCTCACGGCCAACACCAGTGACAATTATCTGAACCGGTCCTGGGACTCCCCTAGGTCGACTCAGCCGCAAATGAGTACCTGGTGCGGTGTGTAAACATCGCCACTGCGGAGGCAAAGGCGATCGGGCATGGTGCTGGCCACCCACCCCCTCGTGTGCATTTCTGGCCTTCATAGGTGCTCGCTAACAGCACTTGCCCCTACAGTCTGTTAAGGCTATACGGGGGATCTTTGCCGTTGCACGTGTCGATGTGTGCACGTGTGTTTGTGCGTGCATCTGTGCGTGCGTGCGTGCGAGTGCTCGCCGCGGAGTCAGCCGGCGCCCCGCGGCCCCAGAACGCGAAGGCGTCGCGCCCACCGCCGACCACGGAGAGCACGGACACCCCCGCAGCGCGGCTTCCGCTTGCTCCCAACACAGCCGTCCACAGCGCAGAGCCCGACAAACCGTCCAGCACGGACACCTAGGACACGAGCCACGCGGGACACGCGGGATGGATGCACGCATGGGCGCACGCACACAGGCACGCAAGCGCGCCGTCGGGCACAGGCGAGGACAGACTCGTGAGACGGACGCACGGGCAGAGATAAGGACGAACGGTCGGGGTACATCAATGGGAGCGCGGACAGGCGTACAAACCGATGTGCAGACAGCGCTGGCGAACGCACAACCGTAAGACTGCACCTCCGATTAGCACGGTTGGCTATGTACAATGCGAAAGACGTTCCATATACATACAGAAAATGTAAAACACAACAACAACTCCCGCACGCTGCCCCCATAAACTGCATGCATCTATTTTGCTTCCTGGGTTCACTGCTCACCTGCATGAGTCCTTGGCCCAACTCGTGTTCCACCAGGATATCCGGGATGCTGTCGTTGTTGAAGAATCCGTACACTGGCAGACTAAAGAGAAATTGCATTTACAAAAAAAAAGAAAACCCATTCATGTTTTCTTCGTCAAAGAATAACTGACGATAAGACTGCACCTCCGATTAACACGGTTGATCTACGTACGATGCGAAAGAAGTTAAACTTATGTACATAAGTCTACGTACTACATTTAATATCCTTAAAGAAAAATCATACCAGCCCACCTCTGTCCTATCATTGTTCGAATAACCTTTATTGTGCAAGACATCCTATTAAACCAAGGCCTGCTAAGGACATCACTGGTCAAACTTGGCCCGGAGGGTGTTCACTCCTCATCTGACGTCCTGACTTTCTGGAATTCTCTCTGCTGCCATATCACCCACAAAATCTGCTCCAGAAGCTTCCCTTTCCCCTCTAGTTGCGATTAAATGTTCATCTCAACTGTCATCTACGTTGTGATAATGAATACTGTACTAACCCCGGTAAATTTCGAAATAACACTTGCCATGTTCGAGAGTCTCCACGAACTCACCCCTGCAAACTACTTTGTGTGTTTAGCTTGTTGTCCTCCCCCCGCACCTCCGATTAGCGCATTTGGCTATGAACGTTGCAAAAAAAGTTCAACATACATACATGCAACATTACCCTCTCAAATGACTTTACTCCCCCTCCACGCATGTTACGCTCCACAGCAACACATTCTACTAGTCAACCTTCGCTTTCCACGATCAAATAATTACACCCACTGTTTCTGTAAGCATCTAGAGATGCGGTTGCATTCAGACGGGACTTCAAATCCACATTGTATGAATGGCAATTATTTGTTTTTTGATAAAGTGCCCTACGCGTCGAGACATCTCCATACCTGTCAAACCCCTTATCAGTGCCCTACCTTATTACAGACCAATTCAGACCTTATTGGTCACCCTGTGCCCATTATAAATCTCAACGTTCATTCTACAAAGTCCCATAATTGAAATGTATGATCCTAGTTGAGTAGTCTGCGGGTAATTTGGAATTCTAGTTATGGTCTGAGCAGATGAGGGGGGGGGGGGGGGGGAGGGGGGGAAGGGGGCGGTGTGCGAGAGCGGCACGCCAGTGTGGGCACCTGAGGAGTCGAGACACGGAGACCTCCCACAGCGTCTCCAGGCCGGAGGCATTGAGCAGCCGGACGTTCCCAGCCGCGGCGACGAGCAGGGCCGGGTGTCCGCGCCACGCCCCCACCGGGATTGGCACCACGGCCTCTATCGGACCCAAACTGGAACTGGACCGATCCATACACACGGGACGGCAAGCAACAGCAGGATTTCACCCGTGTGGGTGAGCCGATAAATGAACCCTCGATCACTGGCAGGCAATACTATGGTTACTGTTCCCACGAACTTCAGTCGTTGATTTATCCACCCAACCTTGTTGACGACTCTGTTTACTAGACTGATTGTTTAGTCTCATCCATGCTATGCTCAGCCACCACGCTGCACTTCACAACAACTCTCACTCCACCACTCGGCCGGCCTGCTTAACATTTTGAGCCTGAGCCCAGCGACAGAGGGAGGAGGGAGGAGGGAGGAGGGAGGAGGAGGAGAAGAAGAAGGAAATAATGAATGAGGGTACCGATGCACCAGCACGATGCCGGTTAGGTTGTCGGCCATGCCAGCCCACGTGGCGGCGTGCGTTCGCAGGGTTGGGGCCACGGTGGAGTGCGAGGCCGTGCTGACGGCGCGCAGGTAAATGTCCGCCAGGGGCAGCGCCTGCACCTCCCAACCTGGGCATCGCGGCACGTTCAGGCATGAAGATAAATCGTCACGGTCGTGTCGTCATCGCCACCAATCATTGTCACCGATCTTTGTTTTTGTTCCAATTGCTTTGCTTCGTTACTTTGTTTTCGTAATTTTGGCACCAAGGTGGCGAGATGTTAACTACCTCGCCTGGTATACGGGAACGTCATGGGTTTGATCTCGACCCTGACGCCTGTATGTTTGGCGTTTGTGTGTTCTCCCCATAGCTCGCCGTGGTCGTGTGGATTTTTGTGCAAGTCCTCCGGTTTTTCCCTCTGCATTTAGAATCAACACACATTTAAAGAATTTGGCTACTATAAATGTCCACATGATAAGCCACTTTCGTTGAGCTATCATTTGTGGTCAGGTCGCTTCTGAAAAGAGCTATACAGCTCAGTGGGCCTTACCTGGTAAAATACAAAAATAGTTTATAGTTTATTAGTTTTAACTTGGTGACCCAGCTCACTCTTGCAAATTATTTCTCACTGGGTAAACCAAATGAACTTGAAACATAAACATTATCAATATCATCTTCAGCAGTAGCAATACTGTTATGGCCAGTAGCAGTAGCAGCACCATCAACATCCGCAGTGCTAAGAGTATTATCAATGACGACATTAAAAGCAATCCAAATCACCACCAAGATTATCAGCAGCAGCAATATGGTTAACGTTACCTCAAGAATGACCATAATCAACATAATGAGTAGTAGTGGCATCATCACCTGAATTATAAAAAAATATGTATATATATAACTCACAGCCCTTCCAACCAATGTTGAATGAAGGCCTCGCCACATCGCATCAATCAAGGGGATCGTTTGACCATACTCCACCATGCTGGTCATTGCGTGTTGGTAAAGAAGGAATGTGACCAGGTTCCGGTTTAGATATCACTCGCCACCAATTTTATCTGTGGCCAGGAATCAAACTCAGGTTGCCTGGTTCGTAATGCATCGCGCGAACCACTGCACCGTCACTGGCATACCAACTCTGCACTGTTGGGTAGTACCGTACCGGACGCGATGAGCACGAACGCGGCTCCATGCGCCGTGAAGAGTAGCCGCAGGGGGAGTGGCTTCTCTCCCGGGGCGATGGCATGTGACACAGCCGAACCAATCGGCTTCCCCGACGAGCCGGACAGGAGCAGGAAGGAACCATTCTGCTGGCGAGAGATTCGCAGTACCCTGTCAACCCATTGCTGGATGATGGCCTTCTCCATGCCATACTGGTTAAAGAGGTTTTTTAACCATACTTCACCACGCTGGTCCGTGTGGGTTGTTTAAGGCAGGTAATATTTATATGCATGTCAGGAAGCAGAGTAAATAGAAAATATTGTTCTGCTCCCTGCTGCGCACCATACATTATATATATTTTAACGGGATATAATAAATATTACAAGCACAATTTTACGTCGTGTAAGCACAACAATGAACTTCAACAGAGGAATAGTTATTTCTCAGAAGTACGATTAAGAAACTGATGATTAGTGAAACAACACTTAAAGGTTCACACAGATGGGTTATGAACCCACTTGCTGTACTGCTACCTCCTGGCCACTTCTCAAGACGTTTTGAAAGCACAGCAGGTTAGGAGTATCAAAGCTCCCGACGATCTGTGTGTGATCCACCAACCTTCGCCACTGGATTACAGACGTGACTCATTTTTAAATTCTCTCTCGTCACGTCCATTACAAGGTCCCACGCAAACACCGGTAATCCTAGCAGCGGCGTTTGGCTGGCCATCGGACAAAGACGGTCACTGCATCGCGCCTTTTCAGATGCACTTCTGCAGCCGTCTGAAATGTTCTTCCTTCTGATATTAGGAAGCCACTGGAGCTATGCACTTTTATATAATCTAGATTGAAAACTCATTTCTTTAGAACTGCTTTTAGTGTTTTGTTTGTCGTCCTTTCCCCGCACTTCCGATTGGCACGGTTGGCTACGTATGATGCGAACAAATTTCAACATGCATACAACACACATAAGACATCACCACCACTACTAAGGGAAGGCTCTTCTCGAGAGGTGCATTTCGGGAGTGTCATACCGATAAGGTCAGAGAGGGCGCGACCCAGAAGAGGACATCAGGGGTCGTGTCCCCATCGAGGTCACCGACCTCGAGGGGAGGGGTCAGCACCCGGGGGGCTTCGTCCTCCGCCCCCGTCCATGCCTCCCAGATGTCCTTCCCTGCGAATGTAGCACAGGGCCCAGCATTAGAGTTGGGGACTAATCAATTTAACAAAGAGCCAAGGCAGCCACACAAGCCGGTTTCCTAGAATTCCTTGAATTCTCAATACGTTTTAGCCTCGTGCCTCGTTTCTATGACCAGTGTGAAGTGGTGCCGGCTCAGCGCTGGAACGAGGCCAGACCCAAGAGGCAGCACAGTTCTAGTTAAGACACTGGAACCAGGCTCCGAGGGTCACTTCTGTAAACTAACTGCGGCCTTTTACTTGGGCCGATACCAGAAGCAGTCACTCATTGTGACCTCCCGGCCACGTTGTTCAACACATACAATGGAAATGTAAAAAAAACTAATCGATTTTAGTAAACAAAAATATTGTTTAACCTAAACCATTCATCTTCATTGGTTCTTTCGGTAAAGTCACGTAGAATTATTTTATTCTCATTCTACGTGACTTTACCGAAAGAACCAAAGAAGATGAATCCTTGCAGTCACGAAAGCTTTAAATCGAAAATTAAACCATTCATGTTAACATTTCTAAAAGAAAAAAGGATATGACAAACTCTTCTCAACTCTTACTCCCTAGCCCTGGAGACTTTGGACTCCGATCGTGTTTTTTTGTATTGTTCACAATTGTAACTTTCTGACTCCGCCACCCACTGGACATCGGTGAAAAGGAGCTTCATGGCTCATCGGATTTCTCCAGGTTAAATAGAAAGTTCAGATTCTGATTTAGGACAGCGTGCGAAGGGAGAGAGCGAGACAAAGGGGGTGGGAGGAACACAGTGGGATTGGAGGAGTCATGTGACACGCGGCACCTTGGGGCTCACCAAGTGATGGAAAGGCGGCCCAGGGGGAGGTGCTAACGTTCCTCAAACTGTTTCTGGGCCGGTTCCCAGCATCCATGGAAACGGGTCATTAATTTGGCTCCCCGAGTCCTCGGTTAATTTGCCCATTGGGGATTGTTCAAACGTTATACCCATTTCACAACGTACGCTATGGAATAAAGATTGTGGACACATGTGGCTGTTACCTGATGAAACTAGTTGTAATTACTGGTGAAACGTCGTACTCAGATTGTAAATGTTGTGTGCTGTACTAGTGACGAATTGGCATGTTCTGTTTATGTGACAACCCTTACTAGTTGGCTGTGTTGGGTGGTGGCGGGTTTAACGACACATTTATATATTTATACACACTTTGAAATGCTGGTGTTGGAGGGGGGGGTGAAGGATTGAAGAAGCAGATACTGTGCGTGTACTTTTTAAGCTCGTGACAATGTGGAACAATACAATAATTTGGCCGTGAGTCTTCAGTTCTAAGAATCCTTTGTGGCTTGGCTTAATGGGATCACGGTGACCGCTGGCTCACATTATCATCCTTGCAAATTTATATTCTTGCATGCAAAAAAATATTTAAAATAAAAAAGTTATTTAGCTAAGAATCACCCATTCGGGTTTCTCATGGCTCTTTTTTAAGGAGGGTCCTATGTTGGGTTGGCGGCCGCTCACCTTGGTTTAGTTTATTTTGTTTCAGCAGGTGAGAAGTCAAGAGACCACCAAGATGAGTCTCATTTGCAAGAGCGAGCTCGGCCACCAAAATGACAACAGCAATAGCGTAAAAACAATGACGTAAATAGAAACCGGCGTGGAAACAACTTCCTCACAAGGTAATCGAAAACAGTACACAAACACAAATCATGATGAGATAAAATAGATATCCCATTATGAAAGTTAACTCGGGAAAAATAACTTAAACAAAAACATTCATGGTAAAAAAAACCAAGCTGTGTAAACGTCAAAAACGGATTTCGGATTATTGCATGACCATCAGGACCAAGATTGGGGTTTTAACTTTCCGTGTTTACATCGCCAACCCAGACAGATAAGCCCGAGTAAGATGCGAGCAGCACGTGCCGTTATCCGCGACAACGCTGCGCAGCGGTCCGATTTCTCCCGACAGCAGGCAGCGCCCTTTCTCCGACTTGGAGCCGCCGTGTTTCCCGTCACAGCGCAAGGAGCTGGGCCTCCCGTGCAGCGGGCGGCGCCACAGCCGGGCCCCGTCCACGCCCGACACCGCCATCACCTCCGTGCACCCGGAGGCAAACCCTGCGGGCCCCACAGTGGAACAGAATTCCGCGCTCAGGGATGCTGCCGTGGTGCAATGGTGAGCACAGGTGAATCGACGGTGCAAGTTCCTTAAACTCTAAAAAAATATATATATATTTTACCAGGAAAGGCCCACTGAGCTAAAGAGCTCTTTTTCAGGAGCGACCTGGCTATCACAAATGATAGCTGAACGAAAGTGGCTTATCATCATGTGGAAACTTATTACAGCCAAATACTCTAAACACACGTTGACTCTAAATGTGGAGGGAAAACCCAAAGGACCCGGAGAAAAAGCCACACGACCACGGGAAGAAGATGAAAACTTCAAATAAACAGGCATCAGGGTCGGGATCGAACCCATGACCTCCTGCATACCAGGCGAGGGAGTTAACATCTTGCCAGTGGCGCCCACTATGTCCACCCAGCAGTATAAATGGATACATCATGGTTACTTGATCGGCAGTTCGTGTACGGTGGGGTAAAGTGTGGTGACTCGCACCTCTTCTAAGACGACTGGTCATTGTGGAAGAGTCAGCCAAAACACCCCTTTGGAAGAGTTTGATAAAGTTTTCTTGAGGGGAGGACCTTCCGATAATTGTGGCGTGAGCAGATAATTGCAAGGCTGCACATTTATCTTTTTTTAATTTCTCACCAAATGTTTTCTGGGTTTCTGGCAGATTGCAGTAGGCACATGACTCGCAGCAATAGCGAGGGATATACTGGATGCGGTGTGCCGGATGCGGAAATATTTTTCAGGTTGCTGACCCAAGCAGACCCGGTTGGTATATGAACCCCCTGAATTTATAAAGCAAAGCACAAACCCAAAATAAACAAACGGCTCTCATCTTGTGCTACACATTTAGGCTAGGTGTGTCCTGGGGCTGTTAGTATGAAAATAAGTATCTAATTAGTCACGGTCAGGTGCTCCGTCATAGCACTGGAGTCACGTAAGATGTTGTACCTAAGTTGCATACATTGCATATTAAATGAGTCCACGACACCCCATTGGATGCGTGTGTAAGAAGCTAAAAAAAAACGTTTTAATCAATAATTCATTAAAACGTATTGGGTGATGGCGCAGTGATAATGGCACGTGCTTGACAATCTCTTCCTCATTAAGGGGGCATCCAATCCCACGTGTCCACGCGAGTGAGTTTGTGTAACTATGAGACGCCAGACGTTTTTTCTTAGTGAGGTTGGTTCTTGGCATGCCGTGAGCCCGGGTCCTCACCGGCTTTGACGCAGCGTGCTGCAGCGTCACCGCTGCCGTTGAGAGTGCGGTACATTACGATCACGTCCGTGGTGGGGTCCTTGTTGACGCGCAGCATGGCCAACGCGGTGGCGGTCTCCGCTGCACGGGTGAGACAGAGAGACCACTGTGAGCACAGTCGCTGGCGACCCTTGGCCGAGCCCGTTAGCTCGCCGCATGTGAGAACACGAGTGCCATCTAGCGTAGACGAAACTTGGAAGTCATCGAGAGAAGGGATTTAATGCATCACACGCCATCAAATTGATTAATGGTCCGGATTTGGGGGGGTCATAATTCAATAAAAAAATTAATGATTTTTGGCATTGTTTTCACCGCCTCGTTCATTCCATTAACAAGAAAAGGTTTGCATATAATGTGGAATTAATGTGCTTCGATGTTCATCGATTATTATACACATGATTGCATGCATGTATCGTGCGCAAAGGCATCCATTTTAATCGTCACAGTTTACCCGAACACGAGATGGCAGTGCACCGTCTCGCATGCCCTGCTATAGAAGTGATCGTCACATTGCAATGCAGTGGAAAACGTTATAGTCTTCAGGGCTGGAGGCTTTCAACTTCAGCACCTTGTTGAACGACGGTGTGGTTTAAACCCAAACCTGCACCCGCGCCCAGAATCTCATCACTATCAGCTCCGAGTCTCCGACATGACCACTGTGATTCCTCCCAAGCCACCCGACCACCTCCACATCTTAAATTGCAACTTCCATTTTACCGGCGACGGCTCCTCCAAACAAACGTCAAAACAAAACCCATCACCGTCGATGCCTACCATGTGCCGGCAGCTCGACCTCCCAGGCAGCACGCGGGGGCATCACAACGGGGCACGGGATGAAGAAGGCGAAGACGAGCACGGACAGGACGCAGACGAAGAGCGCCACGATGAAGGCGGCCGTGCGCATGCGGCCACTCCGGCTCTCGTTCCGCGCCGGGCCCTTTCCGTCGGCGGTGCCGCGTGCGTTCTCCGCGTCGCCCCTCGTCGCGCCGCTCTGCTGCTGGCGCGGGTTCTGCAAATCGCCTGCGCAGCGCGGTAACGCGTTCAGCGGGGGTGATGACCGTAAAGAAAGAGGTGATGGAAGTGGCCGGCGCTTCTGGACATAACAAGCTAACGGTTGCTGTGATGTCGAATAGAACACGATGTAATGTAGCCGTTTGAAGCTTAATTAAGACAAATTGAACAAAAAGGACTTTATATGATCAGTTGGAAGAACTGCTGTCACACTGTAGTGTAAGTTAAATGTATGGGAGTCATGTTGCTGTGCTCGTTTCAGACTGGAACCTGGAAGTGATTTTTGCGTTTAGTTTGTTCTCTTTCCCTCGCACCTCCGATTAGCACGGTTGGCTACGTACAGTAAGTTCAACATATATACACACAGAACACACAGCCGAGGTGCATAGCTACAATATAAGAGCTGTTTGCATTATTGTAGTTTTGTAATCTCCAACAAAAATTTCAACAATTCTCATTGTCCACCCCCTTTATTCTTGAGTTTTTGTTGGTGCTCATGCAGTACTTCAACTTTACAATTATATTTTCATGGTGGTGCCCAATAAATTAGAGCCCCCTAATCAAACCACTGCAGGATAAAGGCCTCCCCACGCCGTGTCAATCACGGGGATTATTTGACCACACCTCACAGCGCAGTTCAGTGGTGGTTTGTGAAGGGGGCATGGACGCCCCGGTGCAGATATCACTCGCAACTGATGTTAGCCGTGGCCAGGAAACTAACTTCGGTCGCCGGTTTCATAGCACGATGCACTCACAACCACACTACCCCCCCCCCCACCACCCCACGAAGCACGAGAAGCCGGGGTCCCCGAACGCGGTCTCACCAGGGCCATTGGCATCCGCCTCGTCGCTGCGGAGGGGCCGCAGTTCCACGTTGCTTGCGGTGTCGAGCGCCGGTCCCTTGGCGGCGGCATCATTATCCTTAACACTGGCCGCCTGAGTTTGCAGCGGCTGCTGGTTGTTGTTGAAGGTGTCCATGGCTCGCGGAACGGCGCTGCCGTTGGTCTTGCTGTTGCCGCGCGACTGCTTGGCGGCGCCCTCGATCCTCTCGTCTTGGTCCTCCTCCTCGTCTTCCTCCTCGTCCCCGCTCTCCTGGCTGTCCACCTGGGCCAGAGGGTCGTACTCACCGGAACCGCGTCCCTGCTTACCTAAGACGGACAAACGCCACAACTTGGACGGAAACGGCAGCGGTGACGGGAGAGCGCAGGTTTTAATCAGTGCACGGATCAAAGTGTGGTCAGATTAACTCCCCACGGACCGACGTGGGCTGGGAAAGCTTTCATCAAATCAAACCATGAGCGCATTTGGTATTCGCAAAGTTTCTAAAGCAGGACAAGGCTATCATGAAAGCGTTGTGTTTTCACAGACGAGTATAGTCTGCAGTAGTTTTCATCCAGCAGGAAAATTGACTAAGGGCTATAAATGATCACTTTGATTATTTTAGCGTTAACATATGACCATTGATAGGCAATCCCTAGAATAAAAGACTGTGTAGACTAGAGAGATACAAAGGTATCCGTAGTAAAGGTTGTTATCAAATTGAAAACTTGCAGAATCAACTTGTAATAATCATTCAAATGTACACAATGTTCGTAAAGCGTGAAACAAAAAAGCATTGTGATTTTAAAAGTATGTGTAAAGATTAAGTTGTGAATCACAATAAAGCAAAATTATACCAGCGCAGCACAATAACCGTTACATGAAAATTAACGTAAAGTTTTGAACTTTGAGCATTAGAAAAGTTGAGGGACTAAACAAAAAAATTCATAAATCATGATTTCGATCAAAGTAAAAAAAAGCGTTGACGTACAATTCCAATGTGCAACTTGAACGTTCTGAACCAACAATTGGACGTGAAAACGTAATGTAAACCAATGTGAGTCGGTGAGTTGACTCGATTAATGGTTAGCGAGGCGACAGTCCCGTGTTTTCACCCTCAAGGAAACGGAGCGTTAAATCGAAAAAAAAATCGGCTGATGATTGACCGATTTGGAACACGATGCCGTTGCTGCGTAACAAATTAACAGGCCGCGTGCAGCGAGGGGTTGAAAGTTGAAAAGGACGACGTCAGGTCCCCTTCCGTGTAACCGACACCGGCCGGCAAGCTGCAAGCTGCTTTCTAACGCAGTGGCAAGGTTTGGACTAAATGCTTCAAAAGAGGACACATTTTTCGGCGATACTGCTTTGGCAGTGCTGCACAAACAACAGCAACAACAAAAAAACTCAACACGTTCGTCAATAATACCGTGACCTGAAAAAAGGAAGTGCATATAATAGACGACGTTTTGAGCGATAGCCCTTCTCTTTCACACCATATGGAAAAGTCAGAGAGGTACAGGGCTGTGCAATGTATCTATATACATGCTGTAAAGAAGGGCCATTCACCAAATTTTAGCTATTATGTAATTAATCTCTTTAAGTCGGTGTTTTTGACGACGTGTTGGGCAAAGAGGACATGGCTGTGCTACGTGCCGAAATGAATAATCTTCCTGATCTGTATGTATGCCTGCCCCTGGGGGCATCCGTAAGCTGCAGGCTTGGCTCACAATTGAAATGGCTGCGAGTTCAAATTCCACTCGGGGGTAGATTTAGCTGTCGGCAAACACCGGATTGTGGTCCCAGGTTGGTGAAGGTGATTCTACATTGTAGGGACCATTATTTGGATGTTTGGGCGATTTCTTTGCACAACATACATGATTTAGTACTGTTTGTTGTTGTCACGTTCTTATCTGCCCCTACTGGACATCTGTAAAAAAACAGCTTCATAGCTCATCGTATTCCTCATCCATTGTCAATAAATATTCTGATTCTGATAAGTCAACTGCGACTGAATTTACACCAAGCCAGTAATTATTTTTACGAGATCAGGAAAAACGATGGCCTCATTTGACCTTAGCCTGGATATGAACCCTCACAATCATCAATATATATTATTATTTACCCAGGAAAGCCTCATTGAGGCTTTTCAAGCAAAAAGCAGGAGTCAGCTCCCGAGTTTTGAAAGCAAAGCTGCGAACCATTAGGGGTTAGTCTAAAGTTTACACAGCTGCGTAAGAAATGCCAGCAGCCGTGCAGACTGCACGCCGAGTGGCAAGCACCATTAGACTGGGTTAAGGAAGGACGCAACCCAAAAGGCGGACAGCAGCTCTTAGATTGGAGATACGTACATAAGCTATGCGTTTTTATGCCGTCCAACATGAGTTTGAAGCGTCATTCACGAAAAATAAAGACTTTAAAGATCAGGTCAGGTGTTGCTTTCTTGTGCACCAGTGACAGAGCACTACACACTATCGTGTCTCACCCTAATTTTATTTTCGGATTTCTCGCTCTGCCCAGCATCGTACTTGCTCCGGCAGTACATACACTAATGTGAAGGATTTAGTCAAATAAATCACAGTGAAGTCTAATGCGATTGCTTTATTGCGTATATGTCAGCGAGTGACCTGGCTGAGAACATCAACTCAATTTACCTGAAATCCCAATTCAATCATAGACCCATACCAGGATTTCAGTAGTGCTGGCTCAGCACTCTTGAGCTCTGCACGACTGGGGCCATCTCACCTAACCGTGATAATTAAGTCTCTTTTCTCATGAATGAGGCATCAAATGGTAGTAAGCAAAACGGTCCATACACAGCCTACGTGGACATCGACACCAGAGCTGTTTGTTGGGCTGCGTCCTCCGTTAGAGCGAAGCGGCGACAGAACAGAGTTGAGGTTTATTATTTCCCGGACAGCGTATTTAGTCTGCAGGATGGAGAAGCTGGTGGTTACATACTGATAGCCGATGTTCTCAACCTGAAAAAGCACACATTGGACAACAAAGATTAAACTACAATGGGTTAATTCTACCAAGTAGGCCACGTCAAAAAGTAAAGGTGTGGACAATGGCTAAACACATTTACTGGCCAGACCTGGGGACAGAGGTGGCAGTTCCACATTACTGTGGTGAAGATCACTTAGCCAGGGACTACAAAATATATGACACTATGCCAAGAGCATGTTAGGTCATGTGCAGTTATGGCAATGTGACGCTTAATCTCCAGTGGCCTGTCTGCCTGTATCCCTGGTACCGTGCCAATTATAATTTCAGAGTCTGCATAGTGTTAGCTGCTTATGACAAGAAACACTGTGTAATAAAAACATGTTTTTGTTCCTGGCGAGTACGTGTTATTTCTAATTGTTTATGCCTCAAAAGTACAGAAAATGCCTATTATTCCCCACAAACTTTACTCTTGTGATCAGGACAGTGATATTTTGAAATTTCCCTATTTTCAATGAGAAAACGGCCAAATTTGTGTCATTCCTTCACATAAAGTCCTGGTCACAAAAGAAAAGTTTGTGGGGAATAATAGCCATTTTCTGTACTTTTGAGGCATAAACAATTAGAAAATAACACGTACTACCCAGGAACAAAAATCCTGTTACATAGTGAATTAAAACCGAATGTGCACAATCTCATCAGATCTTGGAAGCTAAGCAACATGTGGTTATAAGCTGCTTCGGGACTATGCATTGTTGTACTTCTATACCCCCACATATATGCCCCCTGCGTTCAAACACCCGCATCCGCCTCAATACGGCATGAGGGGACCCTCATCCGGCAGTAATTGACAAAAGTAGCCATACATATGCATTGCTAGGTATCGCAAATAAAAAATGGAATGGCAGCCAAGGTGAGAGGAACATGCATGCGATGCCTTGAAAGATTCAACAAAGAGTGGCACAGCGGCATGCAGTTGAGTGAGGTTATAAGATCGCAAGGACGAATACCCATTATTAAGCTGGCAACACACGACACATTGAATTGTGTTTTTTTATCGTATACGTTGTAATAGGTTTACATGAACCGCCACATTCACCGCAATGCTAAAATAAACAAATGTTACACCCTAAATGTTGAAGATGCACGAAGGAATCCTGACAATCGCAGCAACCCACGACCTTTGGGATTGAGGTCCTTCATCCAGCAGTGGACTGAACATAGTTTACAGTGCAAAAACATCACATCGTTTCATATAGTGCAAGTACAGGATAAACGTAAAAAACGGAATACAAGGGTGATGTTAATGTATGGATGTTGAACTTCTTTCGCACCATACGCAGCCAACCATGCTAATCGCAGGTGCTGGAGAACAACAAACTAAACACAAAAGGCAATTCTAAAGAAATTAGTTTAAAATTTATATTTCAAAGTACATAGCTCCAGTGGCTTCCTAATATCGGAAGGAAGAGCATTCCAGACAGCCGCAGAAGCGCATCCGAAAGAGCGCGATGCGGTGACCGTCTTTGTTCGACGGCTGAGCCAAAAGCCGCTGCTGCGAGGAGGACCACCGGAGTTTGCGTGATGATGGTTTATGCTCCTTGACGATATCAGCACGTTATACTGGTAGGAACCTCTGGTTACACCACCAGCCCACAGGGGATTATTGTGTCCGTCTGTCGTGCATCCAAAAATGGGAGGGGTGGGGCTGGGTGGAGAGGGGAGGTTGGGGAGGGGCTGGGTGGGGAGGGTCTGGGTGGGGAGGGGCTGGTCACCCCGTGGTGCCCTTATAAAACTCAACGTTTAACCTACCCACGCCGGCTTGTGCCCGCACTCACAGTCGGGCATATTTGCGGAATACACCACGCCGCCGTTGACCCTGGCCATTGACCGAGCAACCCAACGTTCCTACCAGCTCCCTCCGCAGGAATGTGTTTGTAATGATGGTTGTAGTGGACCTTAGTCCAGTGTTTCTCAACCCAAGTCCTTGCAACAATGATACGGCTTTCTGTGATTATGCGCAAGGTGCAGAGGTTTAACTTACATATGAACAGAAAAAGAATGGGAATAACAAAGGCGATTCGCTAGGAGTAAAGAAACACTCCCTCAGGTGCGATTTCAAGGGTCATTGCCTGAAACGTTGCCTATTATATATTTTTCCTTTAAAGGCTACAGTGTTATTGGCGAATTAGTTGAGTTGTTTTTGTTGCTGCCCAAGCTCGAGTGTTTGTATCAAGGCCGTAATATACACATCCCCCCCCCCCCATATTCAAATATGCTCAAAATGTCCCCCCCAATATATTGCTATAAAATAGATTTCTGTTTATATAATTGTGGTTATGGTTGTACTTTATTAATCCCTAATCTCTGCCATTACAAACAGTGAAACAAGAAAAGGTACAAAAGAAAAAACAGCAATGTAATACAATACACTATTAGATAATAATAAATAAAAAGTCCATACTATGTGTTAGTGAATTTTTTTAAATTTTAGGCAGGAAATGAGTTTTCAAATTTCGATTTTTTTTCTGGGGGGGGGGACCCCTAGACCCCCTGGAAGATTTGGTCCCCCCCAATGTTGACTCCATGGCTACGGCCTTGTTTTGTATTTTATTGTTCGTTGTTCAGTTCAGTTCATTTATTAGGTAGAGCCCTGTGAGCCATTCGGCTCTTGAATCGGGTGCAACCACAACAAACAAAAACACGAACAAGAAAACATCTTAAAGTGACTATGTGTGACTGTGCAAACAGAATATCCATGAAAAAAAACGGCAAAATATTCCTGAAAAAAGCACCGTACACCAACGCTATGTGCAAAAAATCCCAGTGGGATGCAAGTCAAACAACAACAACAACCATAAGAAAACTTAGATTAAGGCAATCAGTCTAACTCCGTATTACAACAAAACAAACATGTCCAAACCAAAAAACTTTTCGAAATCACCAAAAAATAAAGCCATAATTGCAACGTAACAGTGCTCACAAGGACTGTGACCGAATTTTTACAATAAACTACATAAATAACATGTAACACCAAATCCTAGAGCCATAGCTGGCTGCATGAGTTACTCCACACCAACAGAAGCATCAGTCGGGGTTTCAAATTTTTCAATGCACCTTTAAGATCAGCACGCCAAATCAAAATACAGATAATACTTTGCAGCGTCATCCGGAGCGAAACATTTAATTTTATTTTACGCCAATGAATAGCAGTGGCAGCTAGGGGTGTACAACTCCTCTAGAGCAGTTTTGAGAGAAGATCTCATAGGTAGCGATTCAAGTTGTAGTTTATTGGCAATAGCATTCTAGACTCTGGGGGCATCAATAGCAAAGGCCATTCCTCCAGTTTTTGTATGGCAATAGGGAATGTGAAGCTGGTAAATGAGCGAAGACCTGAGGTCAAATTTGTTCTTTGAAACGGAGGGGAGATCCAGCAGGTAGTCTGCGGATTTTTTTGTAAGTACATCGTGAATAAATAAGATCTGGTGCACAAGCCGTCGAACATTAAAAGATGTTAAGTTTGACCCAATGTAGAGATCACAGTGGTGAATCCTATATGGGCAGTTCAATGTAAATCTTAAGGCCGAGTGATAGATGGAATCAAGCTTCTTCAGTACAGTACTTGGGGCTGATTTATACACGATGTCACAGTAGTCAAGTAGAGGCAGTATGGTACCTTTTATCAATTCCAAACGGAACATTGGGGGGAAGCAGTGCTTGTGTCGATACAGAAAACCAATTTTTATTTTTGTCTTTTTACCAATATAATCAATGTTAATCTTTGTATTGTTTGTAGAGTAACTTGCCGATCCGCCCCTTACTGGGCATCTGTGGAAAAGGGGGCTTCAAATCTCATCGGATTCCTCCAGGACAAATAAAGATCCTGATTATAATTCTGTTGGTGGATTGCCCAGAAAACAAGTGCTGGGGAATGCTAAAATATCTGGGCTGCTGGTGACCAGGTGGTGGCAGTACAGCAAGCTGGTTGTTGACTGTCCTGCGTGGATTGTTTTGTGTTATTTTATACATCTACTACCCGTATGCTTCGGTTTTCTCCCACGTAAAAAGAACCCCACATACTTTTTGACAAAAGGAGATTTGTCAAATATTTTTTGACACACAGGGCCTGCCTGAAAATGAGTGTGGCGATGTCAAAACACGCTCGATTATCCAGCGACATAAAGCACCTTCATATTCTGACGGTTGTGTATATATATTTACACACATATAAGGCAAAAATCATGCTGCTGTTTTAATTTACAAACGAGGCAATCGAGTAAGCCTCAATGAACTCGGGTCAAAATCGGACAGCCAAACATCTCACGCACTCATTGGAATTCACCGCCGCGTTTCACGTCGCAACAAAATGCCAGAGATTGAAATGAATTACCCTTGAGCGTAGACACTGTGCGTACGTTAAATGTACTTACGAACAATTTTAAGGAATGTTGACAATCGTACCCAGCAGCGTTCACGACCACCCTGTATTCATTGCAGCAGCCGGTACATCACGAACTCGTAACGCAAACGATGAACACGTATGTTGCGTCGCGCGATAGGAGTCATGCAAACAAATATACATGCATGACCTACGTTTGGGGAATTCTCGACCTTTAGTCACGAACACACGCGTATGATAATAACACTACTGTACTGTTTATTAATCCGAATTAAATATTTAAGCGTCAAAACGGAATCACAGATTTGTTCTAGTTGAGTCCTGGTGTCGATATAATTGGCACAACGGCGAACTGCGATTCATCATAAACGTACGACTGTGTTTACGTCGTGAATGAAGCTGCCTTTTTGGCGAAGAGTAACATTTTTAAACATTTCCCATCACATTTATAAATGTGTTTTAACACATAACGGAGGGCGTGATTTGCGGCACCCAAACGGATCGAATCGACGTTTCGCGATACAACCAACCCGAATCGATTTCCTCAACCTAGGTCGGCTTACACGGCATTCGAATCGTGTGCGAAATCGTAAACTGGAGTCTAAGCCGTCGATTCTCACATCCACTTAATTTGTTGAATGTATCGCAGCCTCGGTCGCTCGCGGCTGGAAGCCGGGGGAGGGGTCGTGTAACAACTGACAAACAGGCACCGCCGCCGCTAAGCAAATTGCGGCGCTTCGCCGGTAAATCCGACCGACTGCGAGCGGCGGTGGGGGGGGAGGAGGGAAAACGTCGCCAAAAGAGCCACGCGAAGCCGCGCTCACTTACCCGGAAGCTTCAGTGCCCTGCTCAACGCAGCGGCCATTTTGGGACGAGCGCATTGGGCGCGACCATCGGGTGCGGGCAGGGGGGGGTGGTGCGCGTCAGATTGAATTAATTATAATTACAGCAACCAACTTAGTCTTCTTTGGTTCTTTCGATAAAGTCACGTAGAATGAGAATAAAATAATGAATTGATAAAATAAAATAACACAATAATATTCTCACGACGTTTCGGCCAGATTGAATTAATTATAATTACAGCAACCAACTTAGTCTTCTTTGGTTCTTTCGGTAAAGTCACGTAGAATGAGAATAAAATAATAAATTGATAAAATAAAATAACACAATAATATTCTCACGACGTTTCGGCCACAACACAAGCGGCCTTTTCATCAGGTGAAGGGGACAAGACTGTCTGGAGGACAGCGCTGGAGTGAAAAAGCCACGCTGAGATCGCGACCTTTAAGCTGTGTGAGAAGAAACAAAGCGCCTTGACAAAGGAATCAGCATAGAATTTAGCATTGAAATGGCTGAGTGATTAGCTTGTGACTGGTCACAGAAATGGCTTTGTTGAAGTTAAGGCCTACACATCTGAGCTATTCACAGTAACAGTTATTTCAATGCTAAATTCGCCTAGTTCTTTCAATGCTAAATTCTCCTGTTTGATTTGTACTAGTTGCCTCGGTGAATGTATATGCACTGACTTTAACATAGCTATTTCTGTGACCAGTTACAAGCTAATCACTCAGCTATTTCAATGCTAAATTCTATGCTAATTCCTTTGTCAAGGAGTGCCTCTGCGGATGTGTATGCTTTAACTTAGCTATTTCAATGCTAAATTCTATGCTAATTCCTTTGTCAAGGGGTGCCTCTGTGGATGTGTATGCTTTGACTTTAACATAGCCATTTCTGTGACCAGTCACAAGCTAATCACTCAGCCATTTCAATGCTAAATTATATGCTAATTCCTTTGTCAAGGCGCTTTGTTTCTTCTCACACAGCTTAAAGGTCGTGATCTCAGCGTGGCTTTCTCACTCCAGCGCTGTCCTCCAGACAGTCTCGTCCCTTCACCTGATGAAGGCCGCTTGTGTTGTGGCCGAAACGTCGTGAGAATTTTATTGTGTTATTTTATTTGATCAATTTATTATTTTATTCTCATTCTACGTGACTTTACCGAAAGAACCAAAGAAGATGAATCCTTGCAGTCACGAAAGCTTTAAATCGAAATTTAACCCACTTAGTGTTTTGATTTAAAGCTTTCGTGACTGCAGTAATTAATATTCTTAGCTCTTTTGGTAAAGTCACGTTGAAGGGAAACAATAAAATAATAAAATGTATATAAAACAATACAAATTCTCACGACGTTTCGACCACCAGGTGTGTCGGTTTGCATAAATTTATTTATTTTTAAAGGGTTTATTTATTTATAAAAAAAACGTCAGCGCCACGCGCAGCGATTTGGCAGTTTATTTAGAAGGACGAGTCCATCTATGTTCTGAAAAGAGGAGGGGGGAGACGAAAAATGTATGTATGCTGTTTGAAAGCCACCGTAAGCGTGAACAATCAATTAAGACCTGAAATGGTTTATCAAATCCTTCCAATGATTGCTAAGCCAGAATCCATCTTCTTGGTTGAAATTGTCTCTGTGCTTGTATATGTGCAAGGATTTGATAAACCATTTCAGGTCTTAATTGATTGTTCACGCTTACGGTGGCTTTCAAACAGCATACATTAATTTTTCGTCTCCCCCCTCCTCTTTTCAGAACATAGATGGACTCGTCCTTCTAAATAAACTGCCAAATCGCTGCGCGTGGCGCTGGCGTTTTTTTAAAAATAAATAAATAGAATACCCCTTTAAAAATAAATAAATTTATGCAAACCGACACACCTGATGACGACCGTTTGTGTTATGGTCGAAACGTCGTGAGAATTTTTATTGTTTTATATATTTTATTATTTTATTGTTTCCCTTCAACGTGACTTTACCGAAAGAGCTAAGAATACAAATTAGTGTTGTAACGATAAAGTATAATAACGTAAACTTATTTGTGTCTGTTGTGACGGTTGGATGCGCGACGGTGTATAGGTTACAACGTCGCGTATCCGACCGTCGCATATCCGTACTGGTGACCACTTAACCGCCCGCACCCAAGTGCAATTATTGTGCGTGGATGTCTTTGTATAGACGGGCGGGATGTCCTTCTCGCTCAAGTCACCGATGCTGCGACATACTAAGCTCATGCATTGACATGCGAATCTCTCACAATACAATAGCCACTTAATCTTTGGTTTTTTCGGTAAAGTCACGTATAAATAAGAAATAATAAAATAACAAAATAGCGTACGACGTTTCGGTTGCAACACAAGCAGCCATCATCAGGTACAGAAGAGCTAAATTTACGAGAGAGGGGAAACACATAACCCCAGATGTATACACAGACACCCAAGTAGGGGGAACTAACATTGACACAATAGGGGACACAGAGAGAGAAGCATACCAAACAGAGTTTAGCAGAATTTGGAAACCATATAAAGCAACACAGGCGGTCGGTCAAAACACAATTAACGCATAGCCTGGTTGATTACGTTATTTCAAAGATTGCTAATCTAAATTGCAATCTAAATTGCAATTTAGATTAGCAATCTTTGAAATTGTGTTTTGACTGACCGTCTGTGTTGCTTTATATGGTTTCCAAATTCTGCTAAACTGTTTGGTATGCTTCTCTCTCTGTGTCCCCTGTTGTATCTGTGTTAGTTCCCCCTACTTGGGTGTCTGTGTATACATCTGGGGTTATGTGTTTCCCCTCTCTCGTAAATTTAGCTCTTCTGTACCAGATGATGGCTGCTTGTGTTGCAACCGAAACGTCGTACGCTATTATGTTATTTTATTATTTCTTATTTATACGTGACTTTACCGAAAAAAAACAAAGATGAATTCCTGCAGTCACGAAAGTTTCGAACCAAGTTTACAATGGCCACTTCCAAAGCCTCAGGGAGACCGCCTCTAGCCCCGCCCTCTTACCCTGCGGCCTATATAAGACCTTGTTTCAGTAGCTCTCTCTCTCACACCTGAAGACGGTCGCTTGTGTTGCGATTAAAACGTCGTGATCTATTAATCTTCTATCTACGTGACTTTACCGAAAGAACCAAGGAGTATGGATGAAATGTTAGTTTAACACTTTTTTGAATGCCACTTTTTTATTCTACAGAGCAGCGTTCTTCATCGCAAGGCCCCTGGTGGCCTTCAGTGCGGTCCCCGACAATACGTACACAAATAGTGAAAACACCACCCCATCATCAGCATCATCATCGTGCTGCTGACGCGTGGTCGGTGCCACCTCCAGATGACGTACACGGCCGACGCGTGGTTGGCGCTATCTCGTGATGACGTACACGGCCGACGCGTGGTGGCGCTATCTCGAGATGACGTACGCGGCGTTGGCGGCGCTCTCGAGGCGGCCCCCGTTGGAGTTGGTACGGCCCGTGACGTCACGCGGGTGCGGCGGTGGCGGGGGGGGTGCTGTGTGGCGGGAAGTGAGGGGGGGGGCGTAGTCGCCGCCATTTTTCTTCGCAGGGGGAGAGGGAGCCGAGGGTGAAAGGCGGCACCGCTCACATCGCTGCGGCCTTTATTCTCACCCCCCTCCTCCTCCTCTCTCTCTGGTTCCCATTTTTTACAAACTTCGGAGAGAGAGGTACTCCCCTCTTTAATTAAATACGTAAAACATACTTGGGACGATCCGATAGCTTCACGAGGTGAGGCGGCGTGGGGGGTTGGGTGAGCGCGAAATGTCGGCGCAGGCGCAAATGCGGGCCATGCTGGACCAGCTGATGGGCACGGCGAGGGATGGTAAGCGCCGCGGAGCGAGAGAACTTTCCTTAAGTTTCGCCGTCGCTAGGCGAGGGGAGCCCCGGCGGGCGGGCGGGCTGGGCTGAGCCGGGGGGGGGGGGGTTGTTCGGCAAGTGACTCGATGCGGGTTAGGCCCCAAAATTCGACTCGCCCTCTTGTTCAAATGCGCCACATGCGCTGGGTTTATTCTTAAATCGTTGTGACGGCGGGGGTGGTGGTGTTCGTTAAGGGCCGCGCTTGTGTACTGTGTCTGTTGCCTGTTTAGATTTTGACGAGGAGGGGTTACACATTTTGTTTGTTGCGACAGTTTCCGTCGGCCAAAAAAAATAAAAACCGCGCGTTGCGAGTTTTTTTTTTTAGGGCCCACGTCGCTACCATTGTGACATTGCCGCTACGGCGAACGCGGTTAGGATTGTGGGTTTAAAACGGGGGCGGTCGTTGTTAGTGATTCAAATTTTTACGGTGCTTATGTTCGGTGTAATGACACTTGTGGAGAAAATTGTGTTGCTCCCACCCCCCTCCCCCCTGTAATTTAGGTGGCTACTCTATGGTTGTACTGTAATTGGCTCTACGTGTTAAAATTTAAATATATAATTGACTTGTTCACAAATCTTGTCATGTCCGTGTAGGTGAACGTATAGTATATTAGTTCCTTTTGTAATAAGAGTTAATTTAGAATGGATTACTTTATAATCTCGTTAATACTTTTAGGGTTTCAAACTATCAACAACTTTGTTGTCGCTAAACTAGATAATATATACTCATGCGTACAACAGGCGACTGCTATAACTACTGTTAACAATGTATTGCAATCGTTAACAATTTATGATAATGGGCAATTTTATAATCAAGTTATCAATTTGCAATTTCTTTGTTAACAAACTCTCAAGCCCTTGATTGTCGATTGTAAAGCGCTTAACATTAGGGTTGAGGAAGTTCATTTATATCGCCTAATTGTATCGTGGACTCGAGCGGTGGCGCAGCAGTTAGCACACTGGGCTGCGCGTTCGATTCTGGCTACGGATAACATCTGAACCGATTCTAGGATCGCACTCGCGATCGACAGTATTGAGTTTGCAAATTACTTTGACCCTCATTATTATTATTGGGTAGCGATGGTTAATTTTACAAACCGTCATCCTCTTAATGTAGGCGAGCCATCACAAGCTCTGCGTTGAGTGATTTTATCTTCATTAAAATTACATTCAATTATCACACCTTAACACCGTACACTTACTATGTAAAAATTATTATAAAGCCATTGATATTGTTACTCGTACCATTGACAAAAAATCATATTGGCAACGATTCGTTACAAATCCCTAGTATTTTTCCAGATTTTTACGTTGGTATTTTTTCAATACAATAGACATGTTGGACTGCATGTTCTTGGCACCCAAAAACCATTCCATAGCCGGTCATATAGTCGTGTGACAGCACAGCATACTCTTACCCGTTTCAAGATGTAAGGAATTATATAGCACATCAGTGAACCATATGTTGCTGATAGTTGTGTGGACTGCACATGGTGCTTGGACCGGCTCCGTGAGCTTGATGCTCATCAGCTGAGCCTTAAATTGTTTGCACAATTAGCCAAGTGCATGTTGTGTTGCGTGGATGTTGTAATAACAGCCGTGAGCCACCACTGTTAACGTTCTAAAACCGAAAATGGAAAAAAAGTATAATGTAATTATTTAGTATTAATAGGTTATTTTTCGTGCTTTGTCGATTGTAAATTAGAATTGAGGATGTGGGTGTGGTATTGTGAGATTGCTGCTGCTGCTTCTGGTGCTGATCTTTATTACTGAAGGGTTTCAGCGGTACATGTTAGCTCCTGCTTTCACATAGCCCGCCATCTAATGATATCAATATGGAGGGGGCGTGCAAAGAAAGAAGCCTCTGCCACCGACACCCCTCCCACATCTTGCCAAAACGCGTCGCGCTCAGACAAGGCAGCATCAACCGATACAGTGTCAAACCGACTAGGGGAGGGCATCCACCCACCATAGTAACGTTATGGATTCAAGTTGCGGCGATCTAGTACTGCGACGCAGTACTTTCAGTGCTGTGGCACTGCGCGAACGACGTTCTCCCGCTGCCACTGGATAACGGCTGTGGTGGTGTGTGAACCAGGCCTCTGAGGTCAATTATCGCAATTATGTGAATCGTAATGAATTGCAATCGCGGGTGTAATTGTCATTTCAGCTGACGTTGCCCCAATGACTGTCAATATAGTTGACTTCATGTCTGGTATTCACCCACCCAGTGCAAACCAGTCGTCACTGCTCCGTTGCTTGGACGTACCTTCAGGCTAGTGGTTCTCACTGTACATGCCTTTAATCCCCAGCATGGCACCTGCCTTTATTCAATGTAAGTTACGTGGTTTCTCTGTCGGCCTTTATATTTCACTATGTGGCAATCACGTTAGTAGTGTGGTGTAGTGTATTGAATATGGGCTGCAGTTATGCTGACAGAGGACTCGCACCAACATCGAAATTATGTTGACCTCCGCCTTAGCTACGTTGCGTGATCTGTTCTAAGACATTATAGGTCGACGTTCCAGGCAATGGTCTTAGAACGGACAGGGAGAAAAGCAGAATGGTCAAGTGGCGCAAAGATTACTATAATAGTTTTTAATCCATGTGCTACATACGAAATGTGAATGCAAAGTTTGAGGCATTGAAATGCATACAGGGAGTTTAAACAGATATACTGATCATCCCCCAAAGGGCAATGTTGTATTTCTACTCTACTCAGCTTCTAAAAACAAAACCCTCCCTGCATGTTTTCCATATTTGTATTGTGTTTTGAGATTCTGTCACATTTAAACAAATTATACATCCAAAACATTTTTGGGGTAATTTATTAATGTTAACCCATTTTCTTGCCAATTGAATTGGCACAAATGGCGAATTATTGTCAATGATCATAACTATTGTGTCATGGCCTTGGACATTTTGCAGCAGTATGCATCCAAAGACGATGCCCAAGAGTTGACATGTGCACCCCAATCCCTTGGAATCTCCATAATGATTTACACGATAATATATTTACACGATCTAACCCAAAGAAAACCCTTTTTTTGTTGATACTATTGATCACGAAGGCCTACGTGTTAAACTCCCATGCAATCTGAACCCTTTGGATTACAGTTTCAGCAGCTTCTGCTATCAGCCCCTCCAGGTTATGTCATTGGAGTATGACGTACGATTGTTGGGCATGGGAAATTGAACTGCGACTGTCTAAGGCCATGATCTGTAATGGAAATTTCAGGGCAGTAATTTCTGGCAATCATCATCATCGGCTACGGTTTAACCATGAGCGACTATGGCAATTTGGATGTGTAACGGAATGTAGTGACGGAATTTTCTGCAGCCAATGAATGCCATTCCTCGATGAGGGTGTGTATGTTGAATAAAGATTGGTCTACAGACTATAAATGAACCTGTTGGGTGGGGATGTGTGGTAGGCCTAGTACTAGTCACAATATGATTATGGATGGAGTAGGCCTAGAACGAGCCACTAGTTACCAGACAAGCAAACAATTAGAAGGCTTTATGCCCATCCGTCTATATCTCATGCATGTTATGTTTGGATGCCACAAATTTTTTCGGGTTTCAGAAATTGACGTCGGGTGGTCACGTGTTGTCCATCTCAGATCTGATTGGACGTTGCTGCTCCGTTGCTCACTAAGTGCTGCTAGAATCGGAATTGTTCACATTTTGGACAGCGAGACGTTTACAGTGGGAAATGCTACGCATCCATTTGCCGGTGGTAATTGCCGGCAATGATTGCCCTGAATTTCCCAAGTGGATCATGGCCTTAAGGATTGGAGGTTGCATGGAGATAGGAATAACTTGCCTGTTG
The DNA here is from genome assembly GCF_048934315.1 of Petromyzon marinus. Classification (NCBI taxonomy): domain Eukaryota; kingdom Metazoa; phylum Chordata; class Hyperoartia; order Petromyzontiformes; family Petromyzontidae; genus Petromyzon; species Petromyzon marinus. The sequence continues at coordinate 21,317,116 of NC_133703.1, read as the reverse complement.
CTTTAAGGTGCACAAGATCATTTTGGGATGGAATAAAAAAAACTGGTCTTTGGTGGTCATGATGGAGAGGAAGTCTCGCATTCAAATTCCGTGAGGTGTAATGCGTAAGGTGTGTTGCGTGCTTCCGTGGTTCAAAGCCGCAGAAGTGGACCGGAATGGGAGTGCAAGGGCTGCAGCTTGAGAACCACTTGCCTAAGAGGCCTAATTTGACATTTTTCTATATACGTGACACAATTTTAAACAAATTACTCGCATTGCAGGTTCATTGGTGAAATTCTTTTCTTAGTTATTCCTGAGCACTGCTGCCTGTGTGAGACGATTTGCTGATCTAGTTTATAAAAACCTTGTGCCAAATTATCCAGCTCAAAAAATATATCAACCTTTATGCTTGTGAAATAAGGTTGTCAAATGTTGCATTGGGTTTTCGAATTTGTGGACCATAAACATTTGTAGACCTATGTGGCCCAATTCCATTTTCAGCAATTTAAAAAGACAACATTTCATTTCATTCTCTTGCAATACCTGCATCCGTATTAAAGTGAGGTCTCACCTTACCGGTTTAATAGGGTATCGGTCGATTCCTAGTTTGGAAACAAATAAAATGCTGCCACAAGACATGATGTGCATGCTTAAACCCTTTCCGCAGACAAACTGTACATGTGTACGTCCTTTTATTTTTTTTTTCACGAGACAACCTATTGATGGCAGTGTGCAGTTTCATAGCTTAATATTTGTTGGCCAAATTCTGTATACCTATTAAACAATTGTGGCCCCCTTGTTTTATTTGCAAAGGTTCAGTGTATCTTTGCCTGCCTACCTCAGTCTGCAAGGAAAAAACAGAAAAGCGTCACATTCGCCGAGCCGTGAGTCATGCAAAAAAAATAAATTTTAAAGCTGTGTTATGAAATGTGGAAAGTGCTTCGTGATTCCGTCGAATTTTTACGCTCCAGCGTAAAAAAAAATGAAAACACCGATGTGACAGTTTTTTGTGACAAAACACCCTGGTAAAAAGAGTTTTCAGTTTCAACATACGTTGCTTGAAAGGAGCCGTAAACTCGAGAGAGAGAGAGAGAGTGCAACTATTTTTATTTGCTCTCGAAAACCTAAAACTTGGCTAAGTTTTTTTTTATATATGTGTAAAGCACTCTCTGGACATGCCTAACGTGTTTGTTGGTTGAATCGTGTACAATGTTTACCGTTTTTTGGATTGTCTCTACTTCTGACTACGTCCTATCACAGGTTTGTGGCTGACAACGTTTTTCCTTTTTAGTGTTCTGCGTGAGGTATAAAGTTTGTGCAGCTGACCAGATAGTGAAGACGTGAAATGGTGTTGTGTGCGGCAATCGCAGTGTGTATTCTATCTTTAACTTTGTGTTTTCCTCTCTGGCATTGTGTTCATTATGTATTCAGAGGCATCCTCCCTGAAAAAAAAAACTTGCATCACACCTAATATATTTTAAGAACACTGATATTTACACATATTTTTGCCTTGGAAATGTTTTCATACAAAATGTGCATGATGAGTTTTACTGTTTTGTATTGACATTAAACACGTCATTCTGCTGGATTTTTATGGCCTACATGACAGCTGTAAAAAGGTTCGAATTCCCTTTGTTAATGTTTTACAGTCCATGTATTTTTCTACGTAACTATATCCCAAGGCAATAGCATATATACGCTAGTGCAATCAACTCACAATTTTACCTTGGTCACATATCAAAAAGCAGAGCTTTGTCCCTGCTGTCCGTAACAAGGACAGTGCACGATGTACGACAGTGCATCTGTTACGAATGGCGCAATGCAAATTGCCCCTTTCTGTCTCCCTGCTATGTAGCAAAGTGCTGCTTCCGTATGAGATGTTGCTGAGAAATTGAATCGTGTTTAAAACCCATTGTTGCAGGTGACGTCAGTCGACAGCGCATTAAATTCACAGACGATGTTGTCTGCAAGAGCCATCTCCTTGACTGCTGCCCCCATGACACGCTGGCGGGAACTGTGAGTACAGGGCTCTGCCTTTGGTGCTTCTGGCACCCAGACAACTGTGAGTTTTCTTAACGGGGAGAATTGAGGAGGGTGGTAAAGGGTTGGCTACTTACACGGGTAAAGGAAATGTCCCACCAAAAGTGGGAACATTCCAGAACGGATAAGCAAGTCGGCATTAAACGAAGTGATCGATTAGTATTGATTGTTAACGTCATGGTACATGCAGCAAATTACGTGTAGCAGGTGATTATTCACCATTTGTAAAATTTACATGTGAATTTACATGTAAATTTAACCTAAAGGCTAATGAGAATGAACTCGACAGACGAATGAAAATTGTGACAATTCACCAAGTTGATATCTCAAGTACGCTGAACAATAATGCTCGAAACAATAAATAACACTGCCTTAAAGGAAAACAATTATAGTAAGGCCACGTTTTGGGTATTTGCCCTTCGTAGCACTTAAATTATGTGGCAGTGTTAAGGTTTTTGTTTATTGTGCTTGTGCACCACAGCCAATGCAGCATCACCAAGTAACATACACAACAAAGCAGGGCCATGCAATTTGATGATATGGTTAAGTCGGCATTTGCATTGCCTGTCGGTGGACAATAATACCGATAACTTGTAAACATATTTACAAGTGTGGGACGTTAGCTCTAAAATGCACTGTTCTCATACAGACGGTGATGATATTTCCTGCCCAATATAAATATTGTCATCTTGTGTAAGTATTAAACAATGTTTGGCTTCTATTTCAGAGAATGGATTTGGGAGACTGCCCAAAGACGCATGATCTTGCTCTTCGTGCTGATTATGAGATAGCTTCAAAGAAGAAAGACTACTTCTTCGAAGTGGATGTAAGTATATATTTCATTCATATTGCTTTTGTGTATGTGATGAAAATATATTTTTATAAGATAATTATTCTCACAAAAATTGGTCCAGAAGGCCAACAGGCTGATGGGCCTCCTAAGTGTTATGTTATCTATTGGTGGTGACACCGATCTGTATTATTTCCCATTATTCAGCAAGACAGGGTATTCATTATCATAGTTTTCTCTTTTGTACTGAATGAGTCCACAGTGTTTGTGGAGGGCTATTGCCTTTTACACCAGATAACCCAGGAGCATCTGTATGCCAAACCTTACCACGATCATTACTCATAAATATTAAACCATTCTGTAGTTTGCTGCTGAAACAAATGATCCCGGAACACATTTGTCCAGAAGGCTCCTAAGCTGATGCACCTACATTATATTTGTATATTTGAAAATGAAACACCCTCTTGTATGTTGATATTCTCACAACTAATTAACGCAATCATAAGGAAGGTTCTGCTTGATTGCCATTAAAAGTTGATGAAATGACAAGGCGAAAATCGTGTTCAAGCTATGCTGATATTGGTTTCTTAAATGTCTCTAGCCGACATTTTGCAGTGCTGGGAATGACTCGTGCAATCGTTTCTGTTGCAAGGCTATGAAGCACTTGCAGTCGTTCATTGCTGACTGCGACAGGCGAACTGAAGTTGCCAAAAAGCGCCTGGCAGAGACCCAGGAAGAGATCAGTGCTGAGGTGTCTGCCAAGGTAAGAAACCCATTTAAAAAGTAGAAACCTCACAATACACACAAAACGCCTGGGTTGGGCTTTCGGAATAAAGTAAAACCTTGGATTGCGAGCATAATTCGTTCCGGAAACGTGTTTGTAATCCAAAGCACTCGTATATCAAAGCACTCGTTGTATATCAGTTGTGATCATGTGACGCTCGGCAGACAGCGTATGTACATGCTGCTCGTATTGCAAGACCCTCGCTCGTTTTATCAAATTAATATTATTTAAACATTTTGCTCGTCTTGCAAAACACTCGCAGACCAAGTTACTGGCAATCCAAGGTTTTACTGTTCAGGTAAAGTATTTAATGCAACGGTGTTGTTTCCCTGCGCAGATATCCGTGTAAAACATGCATCAAAGAATTTAGAACGCTTCCTCGTGCAGGATTCTCCAGAGAGTCTTACATTTCAATGAGGCTTTTCTCGGTAAAGGAAGTTAATGATTAAGAAGCATGCCGTAGGGAAACGTTACGATTGTGCCGGTACCCGACTAACATCACTATTAGTAATGACTAGTATTAGTGTATATGTGGGTTTACTTTTTCACAAGTTGATCTCAAGTAATTTTTGTTAAGTAGACCTGGAGAACACAAAATATATTTATTTTATAAACATGCATATTTTGCATTGGCCTTTATGAAGTTAACAAACGTGAAATGCGAAATAATTTCTACATACATGAAATATAAATCCATGACATTAACAATGTAGTTCTCATTCTTGTATTGCTAAAGTAATATGCAACCTATATGAAACCTTCTGTTTGTATATATTCACCATCCTGTGTCGAAGGCTGTCCAATTCAAGCTTAAAGATTTTGAAATGCAAAAACGAAATTGTAAACATTTTTCATTTTCTTGTGTTCCATTTTCCATTCACCCACTGCTTTGCCTTTGTAACGGAGCATTTTGGTGCGGTCATTGTGATGGTTGAAATGACGAGAGATGGCTGGTGTGGTTTTCGATAAGAGGGTCCCAGTTTGGTTGAAGGGAAAAGTGTACAAGATGGTGGTGAGGCCGGTGCTGGGGAACACGAAAGAGGGAGGACCAAGCTATGGTAGTCACACAGATGAGGATATTGTGGTGGATGTGTTGGGTTTGACAAGGAAGGATAGGATCAGAAATGAAGAAGTGAGAGGAAGACTCAAGGTGGTAGAAATCACAGAGGAGATGAGAGAAAAGGCTGGTGTGGTTCGGCCATGTTGAGAGACAACAGGAAAATTATGTGGGTCAGAATGTGCAAGTGGTAGGAACGAGATCAAGAGGAGGGCAGAAGTAGAGGTGAGGGGATATGGCGCAATCGGACAAGGTGGCCCGAGGAGTGGAAAGAGATGGCGCAGGGCAACGTGGCGAAGGTTGGCAAAGGCAGCGGACCACACATGAGTGGGACAAACACGTGGAAGAAGATTGTTTTTACTGTCTTGGGGGCACCGGGAATTAAACTGCGAGTATCTCAACTCATGCTCCATGTGAATTCCCCCCCCCTCCCCCGTGCAGGCTGAGAATGTGCATGCCATCAACGAGGAGATCGGCAAGTTGCTTGCCAAGGCCGAAGCCCTGGGTGCTGCAGGCAACGTGGAGGAGTCCCAGAACGTGATGGACGAAGTTGAGAAAGTTCGACAGCGCAAGCGTGACGCGGAGGTAAAGACAGGCACCTCACTTCCTCGCCAGCATTGGCACAGTCGTATGCCAACAGGAACCACAGCCCTGAGCCACATTCCTTTCACAGCGGAAAGTCCTATACGTTAGTACAACAGTTGTGCATTCATTTTAGTGCGTAGGTTTTCACAACCAATTGTCGTCCAAGTTAAGCTAACAATTGTCTCTTAAGCTTTAGCTATGCACTACTCGTGAAGAGAAAAAGTGCTCAACACGTGGCCTAACCTGTAAGACTACACATGGTATTCATATTTATAAATCCTGGATGGATGATGGGGTGAATATGACCACCAAGATTTTAAATCAGTAATGCAACAACAGTCTTCACTTGTATTTATGTAACCACAAAAAGGATTCATCTATTGATTCGTATGCTCGTCGATAGTATATGCGAGTTTGTATTTAATGGATTATTTCTCATGTATTTGAATTATATGCACATTTGGGCATGGAGCAAAGACAACTTATAATGAAGTAAAAAGGGAAACCGTACAAATGCCACTGTCAAAATGAGACGAAAAGATAATCGCATCCACAATCAAGACTGCCGATCTCGAATTCTTGAAACGTGGCTGGGAAGCGTCGATCGTTGCATAACCGCGCCGCTATTTGTGGCCCGCAGGAGGAGTACCGCAACTCGATGCCAGCGTCCAGCTTCCAGCAGCAGAAGCTGCGCGTGTGCGAGGTGTGCTCCGCCTACCTGGGCCTGCACGACAACGACCGGCGCCTTGCCGACCATTTTGGCGGCAAGCTGCACTTGGGCTTCATCGAGATCCGGGAAAAACTCCAGGAGCTCAAGGTGTGAGGCGGCGCCCCCCCCCCCCCCCCCCCACAGTTATCATTTCACATTTGATGTTGTGCTTACATTTGGAAGAACATATCTTGTAGCACATGAGCAGAAACTATGCGTACGTTTGAATGACCAGAAGTGATGAGAAGATGAACGGTCCCAACTCAAATTGTTACACTGTTTAACTGTGATTTGTCACTTGCAATTTCTGCAAAGCAACATAAATGGTATCCAAATCTCGTAGACATACTGCGGTCTGTTTTGGTCTATGAGCCAGAGCAGAAATTGGTACTGCTTGTGGTGGCAAACGTTTATTCATACCAATGTCTGCAGGGTTTGTCAGTAACAATGAATTGTCGATAGCGTTTCATGCAGATTCAGTTTGATTGACTTGAAAACATAATTCGAACCACTAAAGTTTTGCCACCTTGGGGGTGTACTGACAACACAAATATCTGGTCTTGACCCATAGGCTATTTCACCAGCACTTTAACGGGGCAAGAAATGGTTACGAAGTGGATATTACAGACCCTGTGAGTCTTAATTTGTGTGTTAGTAGAAAGGCTGTTTTTGCCAATATTCGGTGTGAAAATGTGTCAACGTGTAACTGTATATGGCTTATAGATATTTTTTTACTTACCATTAATAAGAAAGTGATTTTCAATAAAACAATGGGTTCCTATAGCTGTATGTGCTTGAGTAGGCAATGTGTAGATTAAATAGTAAATTGGAATGTGATTTTTCTTTGTGAGATTTCAACTGGTTTAATTAAGGAGTTTGCATAATAATGTTGTTATGGCAACACTTAAATTAGAATAGGTACGAGGACTCCATGTATGACTCATTGTTTGAGTTCCTCATGTTTGTCTTTTGATATTTTGTAGTTGATAGGCAGTCGGGGACTAATTTAAACACTCACTATTGTGCTTTTTCCATTGTTGGTGGTGGTTGTATGGATATTTTTTGACAAGTAACACACCACTTGTGTGTGTTTTGTCATCTTAATTTAATATATTCTGTTTTATGTACGATCTTTTTCTACGTAAGCTTTTTCCATCTGTTCTTTATGCTTTGTCTTCCTTGCGAAAGCGAGTCGTCTCAATATATACAATTGAGCGCAAACCCTGCAGTCAAGGTGACCCTGCCGTAAAGCTCTAAACCCCGGTTGCTTTTTTTTTCCGCAGAAACTTGTGGAGGAGAAGAGGGACAAGATCGAGCAGGACCGTATGAGGAGGTTGGACGAGCGAGAGCGCGAGGACAGACCACGGAGGAGGCGAGGCAGCAGCCCCACAACACCGCGATATAATCATAATGTTTAGAATGTCAGAATTGTTGCTACCGTGTCTGGCTCGTGTGACGGGGCCAGTGACCATCGCAAGCAAATGCGTCGTAAATAAATACATAATTTGTCGTATTTGTTAAGTAGTGCAGCTGCACTAGTATCATCTCTGTTTTAACCCTCCTTGGTTTTGTGCTTTTGTGTTTGTGGGCAGGTCGAGGTCTCGATCTCGGAGCCGCGAGTACAGGGCGTAAGTTACCACACCCGTAACCCGGAAACTAAAGAGCTCTCTTATCTGGTAGCCGCATACTTTAGGCTGTGTCCAGTTCTGTCGGACAATATTTTAAAGCTTCATTCGTGGAAAAACAAAAACTTAAGTCGTGGCCCACACTAGGTTGAGAAAGCACCACCATTGTTAATTCTAGTGGCGCTCCTGCAATGTGACCACCATAGGTATTAATACAGCTAATTCGTGACATGCAGTGCAATGTGAGAATTGGCCCATTAAACCGATGGAGGTCAGTGCAAGCTGGGGAATTTAAAAGCAAATGGCTGTGCTTGGGCTAGGGGGAGACCGTTTCAGAAGGGCATCAGAAGTTGTCTATGTACAGCAACAGATTAAAACTGCTGCACTGTCTAGCATTGATTTGACATTGCTGTGATCTTGGGTTCAAATCCAGTTTTCAGTTGCCCATGCTTAAGACTGTGTTCTCACTTTTAGCGAAAAGGTTCTTAGTCCAGTCGCCAATGACTTCTCAAAATAAATCCATTTGATGAAATGATATTTTTTCACTTAATTTGGCAAAAGAATCCTAACGAACGATTGCAAATTTTGGTACTATTCTCTTGCGATGAACATTTTCATCTTAGCAGAAGGTGTGGGAAAATGTAAAGATGTGAAATCACCTGAAGGGATATCGGAAGAGTTTTGGGATAATTCTCAAACACAGGGTGATCCACTGCTCTTATCTTTCCAAACGGATGCTTTGTGTCATAACACGATGGCAACGGTACAATAATAACATTTTTGGAAAAGAGGCAATAAAAAGGAAATTGCTACACAGCAATGCATCAACGTCACGTTGGTAACATTGTTAAGTAGTATCAATTTCTTATCAGGGTTGCATTTAAAAAATTGCAAATGACGAGCTACCACTTATTTTAATTGGCGTATATTGCCAAAAATAGAAGTGTATTTTTTATCACCATTTAACTATAAGCATTCTGTGCGGTTGTGTAAAGGATTGCTCTTGTTTTGTTATCGCTTCCTGAAAAGAACAGCCTTGTTTATTTTAGCGAGTCAAAAACTGCATTGTAAACGGGCATGAAGCATCCCATATTTACCTTAGTTCTTGTTACCGTGCCCTTACCTGCACTATAACCACAAATTTCAAGAATACCATATTTTTCAGAAAACACAATTGAAAAAAAATGGTGCCATGGACTCATCACGAGGCACAACGTGGGATTTGTTAACAATAACATGAATTTGTTCATGGTGGATTTATTTGTGGTTTGTTGGTTCGAAAGATTCTGTATCCAATACAATTTGGATTCGTAAAGTGTCCAAACACAACTGCATCGGAAGGTACTGTACAGACTTTATGGTGGCGGTACACAGTGGGAGGAGAGGTGAAGGGAACACGGTATTTAAAAGCCAGAACATGAATTAAGGAAATATAGAGATAGTGTGGACAACCAGGGAAGGGAATTTACAGACCTCAGAAGCGACAGGTAAACAGAAACCAACCCTCTTCTTGGTTCTTTTGGTAAAGTCACAGAGTGGAAACAAAATAATAATAAAATAATAATAAACCATAGAATAAAAATATACAATAAAATAAAAAACCAACCCCCATTGATCAGCGGTTGACAGAGTCATTTGAAAGTCTTGGTTCCTGGAACAGAGGGGAAGTAGATCAAGAAGGGAGGTTGTTGCCAAAATGGTCTTAGGAGATATCACACATTTTTGAATAGGAATAGGTTTTACCCTTTTAACTGGCACAAAAACTGACACCTTTATTCAAGGCATCATGTTTGCAATAACCACAACACAAGCAGTCAAAATGCAAACAAAAAAGACAACTCTGATAATAATATGCACTGTCCTTGAATTTGATTGGTCCACACCCGAGACAGCTTTTCTTAGAGCCTAGTCTCCATTGGTGTTGGACCAGAAGACGCCAAAAGGCGTCTCGGGTGTGGACCAATCAAATTCAAGGACAGTGCATATTATCAGAGTTGTCTTTTTTGTTTGCATTTTGACTGCTTGTGTTGTGGTTATTGCAAACATGATGCCTTGAATAAAGGTGTCAGTTTTTGTGCCAGTTAAAAGGGTAAACCTATTCCTATATCTTGTTTCTGGCAAAGGAGGTCTCATAACATTTTTTAATGTGTGTGACAGGGCGGTCTCTTGTAGTTAATCTAGCATTGGATTGTGAACTATTGGACCGATTTGAGTATGACAACATGATGTTACAGTTTGTCGCATATCTGACTCGCTGTGGGATGAGTTATAGGCGGATGTGTTGAAAGGTGCGCTATGTCAACATTTATATAAATTGGCAGCTTCACTATCCACAATACTGCACTGGGTCTGGGCGGTTAAACGATGCAGGTCAGAAATGCGACGATTTATCGTGTTTGCTTAGTGCGTGTAAAAAGTGAAGGCAGTGGCATTTTGTATCGTCTCGAAGTACAAAAACACTTTATAGTTTTCTAATGGGATCATCTTTTTCCCCCATGTGTGCCCCCCCCACCCTCCCATAGCTCACGCTCCTCGGGGGAAGGACGCAGGAGGCGCTCGCGCTCGGGCTCTGCAGATAGACGGCGCCGCTCCCGCTCGGGCGACCGCCGGCGCAAGCACCGCTCACGTAGCCGCTCCCGCAGTCGGCACGGGCGGCACGGCTCCTCGGAGCGCGGCGCCCGCCACACGTAGCCCCGGGCTGCCCCCCCCCCCCCGGACTGCGTGTGTGCGAGACAGAGATAGAGTAAGTGCGCAAGTAGTGTACTTCAGTGTGCTGTGGAGATGTGGCGATCAATCGATACTAATTTTGTTGTTGTTGAGGCTCGTAGTGGGTGCGTTGAATGACGCCTGTAAGAATTAACTGTTTCATTGACTTGTAAACATAATTCGGAGCACTTAAGTTTGGCAACGTTGGGTGTACTAACAACACCAACGTCTGGTCTTGATCCATAGGCTATTTCACCAGCACTTTAACGGGGCAAGAAATGGTTACGAAGTGGATATTACAGACCCTGTGAGTCTAATTTGTGTGTCAGTAGAAAGGCTGTTTTGCCAATATTCAGTGTGAAAATGTGTCAACGTGTCACTATATGGCTGATAGAAAAAAAAATTCCAACCAAATCAAGGTTTGGTGGTGGGGTGTCGTTACCTGTTGACTACAAAACTTCCATGTGCAGACTTGGCACATGCATATTCTTACACGTCACACAAAATGGTTTGAAGTGAAGGTCGTTTTGTTCATAACTACGCTGGTGGTTAAGCAAAAGTAAATGTTAATAATTTGTGGATCTCAATAAAAGATGCAACTCAAAAAAAGTTGTCGATATGTACCAAAGCTGTCCCCCCTCCCCTCCCCATATTTGGAACAGCCTTAAAAGTTTAATTTATGAGAATAAAAACTTCTAAGTCACGCTGAATTGCATCATTGTAGCTCTCGAAGAACTCTCCCCATATGTTTTAATACAATTTAATTGAAGTTACGTGACCAGAGTGCTGTGCCAAAGCATCTGACAAATTTTACCATTTGTTTTCACTTTAATTAATCTTCAAACGCCTAATTGGACAGACTGGAATAGCCACAGCCTAGTTAATTATCTACATGGCAAAATCTAGCGGTGTTTTTAAAATTTGCACTTTTAATTGCGACTTTGTAGACCGACATCTCCGCCTGTTGTAGGAGAGTGGAATTTCCACCAGGGGACATTAACACTGCCCAGTGTGTGTTTAAAGGTAGGAGGGACACGGTTAAGTGGTAGTCCTTAGAAAGTATTGAATGTTTTTGCTTCGTTTTTTTTTGCACTGGTACAGATTGTTCCGCCGAGGGACGTGACATGACGGTCGGGTGAAGACATCTCAAACCCCAGCACACGCGCTTTAGTGGCCGATCCCTTCACCCCATTCCCACGTCCACCGCCACATCCCATCTAGCATGACACGGCACATTCTCCAATCATCCGCCTCTGGCTCCCGCCCACCCCGCCTCCTGCAGTGAAGTGCCGCATTTTTAGCCACCATCTGCATTTCAGCATCCACCACCACCACGCCCAACGATCGACCGTTGGCCACAGCCGCGCCACCAATTTAGTTTTGCATTAAGTTTCCAACTGCAACGACGGGGGGGGGGGGCGCACACGCTCAGTGCAACGATTTTGAGTTTTATTTTAACGACTTGCAAGGGTTCAAATAGTGCACCGTCGCTTTCCAATCGCGTGCACACGCTTCCACTTGCTCGCATGCCACCTGTTTTTGCCGAAGCCTGTACGACGGTCCCATTTTGCTGCAACCGAAAGTGCTTCTGGATGCTACTGGGTGAGCACCAACTCCCCCCATTCGTGGTGGTACAATTCCCTGTTGGGAATGGTACAATTCCCTGTTGGGATTGTACCGCCACGAATGGGGAGTTGTATAATTCCCTGTTGGGAGGTGTAAAATTGGCAAGACGTTGTACCATTTCGGCTCCTATCACGTGTGCTCAATCAAGCATTCTGCTGTACAAAATTGTTTTTCGAGATAATTGGACTTTGAAAAGCAATCGGTGAATATTGTAATGCAGAAATGTATTTTAGTTTTTATTATTTTGAGAAAACATGCATTGTTGAACATGGTTATGTAAATGGGCTAAATAGTTGTGGCTTTTCTAGTCTTAGGTGCAGCTGTTGTACATGAAACTCTATTATATAAAAGACTTGCTGAGAATACCACCAATATTGATAGTTTAGTTTCATTTTTGTAGCTACTTATGGTGAAATTTGCGTTTCACTTCATACTGTTCTATTACGTTTTTTAATGTACATTTAACAGTGTGCCACGTGTTGTAAAAATACATTTTATGTTTTGGTCATCCCATGGTTCTTACCAACATGAGTGAGGTGTCTTAAAGGCTGATAGGCATATGTTGGTCAGTGCCCTCTGGTGCTGGTCACTGTCTTCAAATGTTGACCTCACTGGCAGCTCATGGCATATTTTTTGGTCAGCCCTCGAATCCACTTGGGGGTTTCCATATTCAGAATAAACGCAGAGGCGGATTAAAATGCAGAGACAGTGTATATACAAATGTATGTAATGGTTACCCAGGTCACTCGCAAATTACATTTTTGGTCTTTTTGAGTTCGTACCTGGTGAAGCAAAACATGAAATACGGGACTGTTTGCAGGTGAGGCACGAACAAATACAAATCGCTTTCGCCATTAATGCTACTTCGTAACAGAAAAATGCTTAACATTTGAGGCAGTGGTCCATTCTTCAAACTTTAAGCCTATGGTATTTTTTTCTGTTACAAAGCAGTGTTAAATGATGCACATTTTAGAGTTTTAATTTGTGCTCTTGTATCACATTTTGGTTTATAGCCAGGCTTACAATGGAAACGCCATGGAGTTCATGCTGTAAAACGCCAGGTGGCTGTTGCGTCTTTGTAACAGGATCGAGAATGTGCAACTGGCACATAGTTATTTTTAATTTGGATCTTTGAGAAGTCAAAGGAAAGTGCAAATTCCTACAGTTAAACATCTTGGAGGAATGTGCCTTCATGGGACGTGCCGTTTGGCCTTGTGGCGCGCTTACTGCTCATTGAAATGAAGCATTTAAGGGCGATTTGGGCTTTTCCAAGATGCCCTGGCAAGAAAATACATTACAATTGTTTTGAATCTACTTATATCGCCGTTGCAGGTTTGTGATGGGTTTGTCAAATAAAGATGTTAGGCCACAATTCCGAGCAAAGTGGTGCAAACATTGAATTTATGCATGTGTGTGCTCAATAGCGTATGGTATGTATGGTGAACTTCTTTCACACCGTGCGTAGCCAACCGTGATATTCTGGTAATTGTACTTTGCGCTACGAACCCAGGTGACTCGAGTTTTGATTTCCGCTCACGGCCAACACCAGCGACGATTATCCTCGGCCTCCCCGAGTTCGACTCAAATGAGTACCTGTTGCTATGTATAAACATCGCCACTGGGCGGACAAAGGCGACGGGGCGTGCTGCTGGTCTTCCACCCCCTCGTGTGCCGTGACGGCCTTCATAGGCGCTTGCTCAGCACTTGCCCGAAGTCAGTTAAGGCTATACGGGGGATCTTTGTGAATGGGGTCCTGCGAGTTCAAAAAGTAAACGCAAGGCTTACTGACCGTATGCGGTTTGGTTGGCATATACCTACGCTGTTTTTGATCTGCAACTGAGTAAAGGCCTCGTGGATATGAAAGCCTCTTCCTGCCTTCTTTAGCCATCCGCTCATTACATGGACTTTTACTCCCTGTACCTATAGTACAAGATACAATTTTAGTGGTGGGAGTATTGGAACGTGACGCATATCGGTTTGATAAAATGCTTCTAACCTCCCGTTTAGGTGAATAAAACTGTTAGTCTCTGCATTACGTGATCTTCAAAATGTTTGTCGGTATATGTTGATCACCATGTGGGAAGTGTTGCTACATTTGTGGCACGTTTGATAAAGCGAACAATTGCCCAACAGACAAAAAAAATACTGAGCGCAATAGCAGTTGGAAGGGAGCGGTTTCCATACCCAAGCAAACAAATGAGGAACTGAAAAGAACACGGTGTTTGTTTTTGCCTTGGCTTTTTTATCATTGATTTGATCTGCGTTGTTTTGGTCGAAGAACATTTCCTGCTGTAACTTGCCTCGAAGCAAAACGACTTGAGCGGTTTAACCTGTCTGGCGAAAGTACAAGCATAGGGCGGAGCGATTTAAAACAGAATAAGAAGCGTTGAACAGTGGTTTTGTGGGTGCCCACACTTTACGAATAAGACGCTTTCAAAGAAGCTCATCATGGTGTTGATGAATTCAACGTGTTATGCAACCTCTTTGGTAAGTTATCAAACTTTGGATCCTACACACGTGGCTTTAATGTTCTAAACACCCGGCCCATTCATCCCTGCCGCAGAAATGAGGAATTTCCACAACCGCTTCGAGACCGCCCACGAAGATGAACAACCACCCGACCCTTGTTGGAGGATGGTATTTTTTTATATTATGAAACCGATAAATAAACAAAAGTCTGTCTCTCCACATAAAAAAATAAAATATTTGTAGTCGATCAATTTACTGGCCTTCCCACCCAGTGTATTACATCAGCATTAAAATCAAAGCATGGACAGGCTTTTACATTCATGGGTTCCATCTGCACACTCAAGCTTTGTTATGTTGCTGTGCTGACGGTAAGAGACAAACATTTGAGCACCCTCCCCCGCCTCGCATGCGCAGGGTTTCTCCGGTTGCTCCGGTTTCCTCCCACGTATACAAACACACTCATCAAGTTTAAAACATCTCAACATATAGAGGGAAATAGATTACTAGCAGGCAATATGTCCGCATATATATGCCTCTCTACTAAAATATTATGTACCTTGCACAATTCATCAGCCTCCTGGGAGTGCATCATTTCAACAGCATCGATTCAGTACAACCCAAACTCCGTATCGGTTTTGGCATCCGTGTCTCATCAGCAGTCAGGCTTGAGTCAATGCTGGTGAATTGCCTGATGTTATAGGCAAGGGCCCTCTCCCCAATACATTGCTCCTATTTCCACGCAAAGCGGTTTACTGTAATCATGTATGGTATTATATAGTACGCAGCTGTGAATATATGCCTTCCTGCTGTGTATGGTCATTGTTATGATCGGTAGAATACAAATGCAGTTCACTCCACCTCCCCCTATTGAACGAATGCGATTTTAATGAACGCGTGCGTGCGCCATGGCTGACGCGAGTCTCGCTTAAAGACAAAGGCGTTCGAGGAAGTAATACAGTTCGGTGTTTTTTTTTAAGCACGTGTTTTGAATGATAACACTGAGATTCTGAACAATGCGTATCTATGCAGTTGCCCTGATTCTACGTTATGAACCCCAACGCGGGTTCCATTGATTGACGTTCTTTATTTAACAAAGCGGGGGGAAACGTGGAGACGAATTATCGATTGATTAGCAAAGCTTGCAAAATCGTACACACACGGCGACTGTTTAACTTACAATGCGGACCTAGATTACTGTTGCATTTGTGGGAGCTTACAGAATTGCGAAACAAGTGAGCTGTGAATGGGCTGCTTTTTACGGTGTGGATGAGACATTGCTTTGATGATGACGACGACGACGATGATGATATGATGACGATATGAGTGTGGATTGTTGTGAACATTGTGGATGATTAGCACGAGTGATCAGTATTGTGGTTGATGTTTGATCACGCCAACGATGGTTGTGTATGTTGATGACTGATCATTGTTATTGTGGATGGTTATCTACTTTGGACGATGTTCATTGCGGATGATCTGCGTGGATGATTGTGAATGATGGTTATTATTATTGCGGATTATTTGTTACGTTGGATGTTGTTCAATGTGGATTATTAGTACGACTGTGGATGGTGATGATCACATTTGCAGGATAAACTATAGACGCCTGCAGACGGGGATCGAACCACCACGTCTTGGTACCGTCTTGACTCAAGCTCGCCTGACCACTCGATGAATTAATGATGTCACCCGAACCGCGGTGGCATTGTGTTTCTTGGGGCTCCCTTATTGTTTGTCGTCGTTCATTTGAAAACAACGAGTCACGCTCAAGGGACTCGAATTGCCCAAGCGAACGACGTTGTCCCTAAGCTACCGCAGCGTCGTGATGTGGCGGCCTTAATAGGTGCTCCGCCAACTGCACTTCCCCCCCCCCAACAAAAAAAGGTCTCAAATAATGGAACGTTGTGTTCCTTTGAAGGCGTGTGTACGCGTCAATGCGTGTCTGTGTGTGTGTGTGCGTCTGTGTGTGTCTGTGTGTATGTGTAGGTCGACTCAGCCTCAAATGAGTACCTGGTGCGGTGTGTAAACATCGCCACTAGGGAGACAAAGGCGGCCGGGCGTGGTGTTGGCCACCCACCCCCTCGTGTGGCGTGCCGGCCTTTATAGGTGCTCGCTAACAGCACTTTGCCCCAACAGTTTGTTAAGGCGGATATTGGTCTTTGTTATGGTCCTGGGTATCCCGTAATTCAACTATACCTTTAATTGGTTACATGGTGCAGTGTGTAAATACACACCAGCACTGGGGAGAGACAAAGACGGTCAGGTCACCCCCTCGCGTACCCGTGCCGACATTAATAGGTGCTCGCTAACAAAACTTGCACCCCAAAAGTCTCAATAAGGCTACGTGGGGTTGGGGCATCGTTGTTGTATGAATACGCGTGTTGGTGCATGCGTGAATGCATTGGTGTTGGCACAGTGGGGAGCACAGGTGATGAATCTGTCAGTCATCTCGTAACACCTGGGTCTGTGCCGTGACGTCCTGCACACAGCGTGGCACATCAGACAATCAATAACACCTGGGTCTGTGCTGTGACGTCCTGCACCTAGCCTGGCACAGACAATAACACCTGGGTCTTTCCCGTGACCTCCTGCACCTAGCCTGGCACATTAGTCAACCCATAACACCTGGGTCTGTCCCGTGACCTCCTGCACATAGCCTGGCACATCAGACAATCAATAACACCTGGGTCTGTCCCGTGACCTCCTGCACCTAGTCTGGCACATCATTCAACCCATAACACCTGGGTCTTTCCCGTGACCTCCTGCACCTAGCCTGGCACATCAGTTAACCCATAACACCTGGGTCTGTGCCGTGACCTCCTGCACCTAGCCTGGCACATCAGTCAACCCATAACACCTGGGTCTGTGCCGGACCTCCTGCACATCAGACAATCAATAACACCTGGGTCTGTCCCGTGACCTCCTGCACCTAGCCTGGCACATCAGTCAACCCATAACACCTGGGTCTGTGCCGTGACCTCCTGCACCTAGCCTGGCACATCAGTCAACCCATAACACCTGGGTCTGTGCCGTGACCTCCTGCACCTAGCCTGTCACATCAGTCAACCCATAACACCTGGGTCTGTGCCGTGACCTCCTGCACCTAGCCTGGCACATCAGCCAATCAATAACACCTGGGTCTGTCCCGTGACCTCTTTGCCAGCGTCGAGCCTTCTGCACTTCACGTGGCCTCAAAGTGCACCTAGCCTGGCACAAGCACTCTAATGACATTACTGCCTACACTTAGTGGTGGAATGGCGGCCGTTATATTTGTGCACTATGTATATGTAATTACGTTTGTATATGTGTGTATGTGTCTATTGTAGGTACGTGTGTGTTGCATCTATATGTGTACACTGCACAGGAACATGTGTTCTCTGTATGTAAATGTCTGTGTGTATGATAATCGTCACTGGCCAACACCGGTGACGATTATCTAAACCGGTCCTGCGCCTCCCCTAGGTCGACTCAGCCTCAAATGAGTACCCGGTGCGGTGTGTAGTAAACATCGCTACTGGGGGAGACAAAGGCGGCCGTGCGTGGTGTTGGTCACCCACCCCCTAGCATGTGAAGGCAATATGGGGGGGGGGGGGGTCGTTGTCTTTGTGTATATGATGTGTCTATGTAACTTGTGTATGAGTTTGTCTGTACGTGACTTGTATAAACGTGTGTGTGTGTCGTCTATGACAAAGAATCGTCACAGCTCATCGGATTCCTCCAGTATAAATAAAGATTCCGATTCTGTATAATGCAAAACAGCTGTGCCTGTGTGGTTCATTTGAATTGTAAACATTGCATGTCAGTGACCCCTAAATATCACCTCCACCCCCACGTCTGAATAGATGCTCGCTAACAACACTTTACCCTCGCCATCGTTAAGATTATTTAAAGAACCAACAAACGCTTTTTACCAAAACCTGCCTTTGTTATTGTTGCCTGTGTGTGTGTTGATGATGGTGATGATGGCTGCTCTCAGCCCACGGTCCACAACAGCTAACAATAAAGCAGACGTGGGTGGTGGTTTAAGTGAAATCATCAAACATTATCAATAACGCGCGAATATTGGAGTAAGGGAGTGGGATAAACTTGCAGTATATTTTGTGTATATATTACTCACAAGAATATATAGTTAAAACCAATACACAGTACCGTCTATATGAGACGTGCTATGAAGAAAATGGGCCATTGTAATAATAAAAAAGTGTTCCTTTGTAAAAGGCAAATGTTGTTATTGTGGACGAATGTATCGCCAGTGTTTGTATGTTGTTTGGTGTTGCAGCTGCGGCCGTCTGGAACGTCCTTCCGACATTCGGAAGCCACCGCGAGCTATGGCACCTTTAAATCATCTCGATTGACAAACTAATTTATTTACAACTGCTTGGTGCGTTCATGGTTTGTCCTCGGGTTGCGACGATACGGTGCGAAATAAATTCAACAGACACACACATACACTATACATACACACTGTGTGTATGTAACAACCATTGTTTTTGTTTTGGATCGAGAGGAAGAGAGCGGAAGGCGGGGAGGAGGATGGGTCGGGTGGGAGAGAGGATGCTGATGATGAGGGGGAGGAGGATGGGGAAGGAGGAGGATGGGGAAGGAGGAGGTTGGTCGGGGGGAAGGAGGATGATGATGATGGGTAGGGGGGAGGAAGGAGGATGATGATGGGGGAGGGTGATGATGGTGGTGATGATGGGGAAGGAGGAGGATGATAATGGTGATGATGATGGGGAAGGGGGAGGGTGATGAGAATGGGGAAGGAGGATGATGATGGTGATGATGGGGGAGGGTGATGAGGAGAATGGCGAAGGAGGATGATGATGGTGATGATGGGGGAGGGTGATGAGGAGAATGGGGAAGGATGATAATGGTGATGATGATGAAGGGGGAGGGTGATGATGATAGTGGTGGTGATGATGGTGAAGGATGATGATGGTGGTGATGATGGTGAAGGGGGAGGGATGATGATGGTGATGATGATGGTGAAGGGGGAGGGATGATGATGATGGTGATGATGGTGGTGAAGGGGGAGGGATGATGATGGTGATGATGATGAAAGGGGAGGGATGATGATGGTGGTGATGATGGTGAAGGGGGAGGGATGATGATGATGGTGATGATGGTGGTGAAGGGGGAGGGATGATGATGATGGTGAAGGGGGAGGGATGATGGTGATGATGGTGAAGGGGGAGGGATGATGATGGTGATGATGATGGTGAAGGGGGAGGGATGATGATGATGGTGGTGAAGGGGGAGGGATGATGATGGTGATGGTGAAGGGGGAGGGATGATGATGATGGTGAAGGGGGATGATGATGATGGTGAAGGGGGAGGGATGATGGTGATGATGGTGAAGGGGGAGGGATGATGATGGTGATGATGATGGTGAAGGGGGAGGGATGATGATGGTGAAGGGGGAGGGATGATGGTGATGATGGTGAAGGGGGAGGGATGATGATGGTGATGATGATGGTGAAGGGGGAGGGATGATGATGATGGTGGTGAAGGGGGAGGGATGATGATGGTGATGGTGAAGGGGGAGGGATGATGATGATGGTGAAGGGGGATGATGATGATGGTGAAGGGGGAGGGATGATGGTGATGATGGTGAAGGGGGAGGGATGATGGTGATGATGATGGTGAAGGGGGAGGGATGATGATGGTGATGATGATGGTGAAGGGGGAGGGATTATGATGGTGAAGGGGGATGATGATGATGAAGGGGGAGAGATGATGATGGTGAAGGGGGAGGGATGATGATGGTGAAGGGGGAGGGATGATGATGGTGAAGGGGGATGATGATGATGGTGATGGTGAAGGGGGAGGGATGATGATGGTGATGATGATGGTGAAGGGGGAGGGATGATGATGAAGGGGGATGATGATGATGGTGAAGGGGGAGGGATGATGATGGTGAAGGGGGATGATGATGATGATAATGATGGTGAAGGGGGAGGGATGATGGTGAAGGGGGATGATGATGGTGAAGGGGGAGGGATGTTTACGTAATGGCGGCGAGGTTTAAATGGAGCCGTCGCCCAATGGCGCGGCTCTCCGGGCCGCCAATGGCTGGCGGGAGGCCGTCTCCCTCACAAAACAACAAAACAACCTCGCCTCGTCCTCTTTAGCGTCTGCCGGTACACAGACGCCCTCCTCCAAGACCCTTCGCACAACGCGTAGCCGTCGCGCGTTGTTGTTGATTATTATCACAACAAACGATAGAATTTAGCAGTCTTCGTTGTATCCCCTCGACGTCGGCTACCGCCAGTCAGTCTCTCTCGCCGTGTTTTTAAAAAAATATATATTCTTAAAGCAGAGCAAACCCATCGTCTGTCTTCACGGTCAACAACAGCAGTCGGTTGTAACAGCGGCTGCCATCGTCGTTATTGTTTACATTTTTGTTTGGTTATTTTTTATTGTTATTCCCCCGCCGTTGGAGGAGGGGGGGGGTGGCGAGTTTAGTTGTTATTGTTGTTGTTGTCGTCGTCGTTTGCCTACGCGTTAAAAATGTCTACGAAGATCGAGGAGTTGAAGAGGCAGCTGCTGGTGGGCCAGTTCGTGATGGTGGCCGGCTGCTCGGCGGACACGGCGCTCGAGATGTTGGTGACCTCCCACTGGCAGCTCGAGGTGACGACCCCTCTCACTACCAACTACCCACCTACCTACTACCAACTACCCTCCACCCACCTACCAACTACCCACCCACCTACCAACTACCCTCCACCCACCTACCTACTACCCACCCACCTTCCAACTACCCACCTACCAACTACCCACCACCTACCTACTACCCAGCCACCTACCTACCAACTACCCTCCACCCACCTACCTACTACCCACCCACTAACCTACCCACCCAACTACCCATCTACCTACCAACTACCGACCCACCTACCTACCCACCGACCGACCAACTACCCCCCTACTTACCCACCCACCTACCCACCGACCTGTCCACTCTTCAACTACCCATCCTGCGTGTCTTCTTAACCTGTCTACCAAGTACCCACCTACCCACCACCCTGTTCTTGTCCAAGTATCCACATACTGTACCTATCTTGTTCACTCCTTGCCCCGGCTACCCAAGTACTCCCCTACCCACCTGGTCTCCTTACCCTGGCTACTCCCCCTTTACTGGACATCTGTGAAAAAGAGCTTTATAGCTCATCGGATTACTCCGGAGTAAATGTTTTGATACTCACCCATTTTGTATTTCCTTCCCCTGCCTACCTTTTTTTCTCTCATCCCCCTGCTTAGCCAAGTACCCACACACCCATATTGTGCCCTCCTTCCTCTGGCTGCCCAGTACTCACTACCCATCTTGTATTTTGCCTTCTGTATACCAAGTACCCACTTACTCATAGTCTTTTCTCATCCCTCGATATATCCAGTATCAGCCTATCCACATTCTCCCTGCCACGTACCCCACAAACCCCCAACCCCACCATACCCCCAACCCCACCATACCCCCAACCCCACAAACCCCCAACCCCACAAACCCCCAACCCCACATACCCCCAACCCCACGATACCCCCAACCCCACATACTCCCAACCCCACCATCCCCCCAACCCCACCATACCCCCAACCCCACCATACCCCCAACCCCACATACTCCCAACCCCACCATACCCCCTACCCCACAAACCCCCAACCCCATCATACCCCCAACCCCACATACCCCAACCCCACATACCCCCAACCCCACATACCCCCAACCCCACATACCCCCAACCCCACCTACCCCCAACCCCACCATACCCCCAACCCCACCATACCCCCAACCCCACCATACCCCCAACCCCACCATACCCCCTACCCCACAAACCCCCAACCCCATCATACCCCCAACCCCACATACCCCAACCCCACATACCCCCAACCCCACATACCCCCAACCCCACATACCCCCAACCCCACCATACCCCCAACCCCACCATACCCCCAACCCCACCATACCCCCAAGTCCACATACCCCCAACCCCACATACCCCCAACCCCACCATACCCCCAACCCCACCATACCCCCAACCCCACCATACCCCCTATCCCACCATACCCCCAACCCCACATACCCCCAACCCCACCTACCCCCAACCCCACCATACCCCCAACCCCACCATACCCCCAACCCCACCATACCCCCTATCCCACCATACCCCCTATCCCACCATACCCCCAACCCCACCATACCCCCAACCCCACCATACCCCCAACCCCACCATACCCCCAACCCCACATACCCCCAACCCCACCATACCCCCAACCCCACCATACCCCCAACCCCACATTGGTCTCTCCTGCCTACCCACACACCACACATTGTCCTCATTTCCTCCTGCATACCAATTCGCCACCTTCATTCATCTCACCTGCTTAGCATGTACTGCTTGCCAGCATACCCGCTCCCAGTACTTACATAGTTGCCCACCTACCTGGCGTGTATCTACTACCAACTTTACCATATCTACTACCTACTATGTGCCTAACTGCATGTCCACCATATCTACCACCCATCAGCAATGGTGACATTGTTATCGACGAATGATACTTGTTGTGGTGTAGTGATTGTTATTGACACGTACTTTGGGTGCTTGCGTCGCGAGATATCAAACGTTTGTGTTGTTGATGCTCCTGCGCGTTTCCCCATTTGGTACGTGTTTACATTTAAAAAAAAATCAACACTGGTATCTACTCTTTCCTGTTTTGCTCTGGCGGGTGGCGTGTTGTGTGGTATGTGCTGGTATTTTAAATATTGTGTATCTCCGGGCGCTACGCTGTGTTGTGTGCACGTATGATGTCATGTGTTTTGTATTGATGTCTGTTGTGTTTATGTTTCCTGTACCCGCATGTGTGCGTGTGTTTATACATGTACTGTGTATTATTTGTCACGTACCCTCTGATATAGTGTTGTGTAACATGCAATATGTCGTGCATGATAATTATAGGTCGACTTAGATTTAAACGAGTGCCTGGTGCGATGCGTTTAAAGGCCCGCAACTGTGGAGAGACAAAGGCGGCCGGGCGTGGTGCTGGCCACCCACCCCCTCGTGTACCGTGACCACCTTCATAGGTGCTCGCTAACAACGCTTGCCCCAACACTCTTGTTGAAGGCTGTGTTGGGGGAATCTTTGTCCTGTATACAAGCGTCGAGCAATTGTGTGTGTGTGTACCAATGTCGTCGTTTGTATTTGGTTTAATGCGTGGGCCGGGGTCTCACGTACGCGAGTACTTGATGCAGTATTTGTCGTCTCTCGTGTTCCTGACATTGTAAGTACGTTGCCGCACCGGTGATTTGCCAACTGTCTTGTTTCGCAGTGGTCTTGCATAACACGGTGATTTACTGCAGTGTGCACAGACACCACACACACACATAACAGAGGCAGCAGCCCAATTTCATTTAACACAAGCGAGTGAATAAGACACGCCTGGGGTCAGTTGGTATAATAATTACACCAGCATTGTTCGCTGGAATTACAATGGCATTGTGATTTCGAATTATGAATTTTACACAATTGTCCCAGGCCTGAATAAGAAAGCTGTTTATTTTCCATGAGAGTCTCTTGTTTTTTTTTTTACACTCAATGGGAATGTATGGACAATTCAATGAATGATCAGGATATGGGAGAAAATGGCCCAGTCCCAAGGCCCTCACGGATAGATTCAGCAATCCATGACCGATAATCACCGATACGATGAGATCGGGCACATTCAGGGCGATTTGGTTATAGGCAATGCATGAGGGTCAGACAAAGGTAGTGATGATCAGCCGTGGTATGCATGCGCATGTTACTGTACAGCAAATTATGATTTCGTGAGCTATATACTGAGTCATCTGGCTGAGCTATTAGAAAAGGCAATAAATCCAAATCGTCCCGCTTGCTCATGTGGACGTGAGGCTATTGTGCTCGTATTCGGTAGTCGTTCTGTGCCGTTGCTGGAAATTCAACATTTCTGTGGCAGGGTCGTGTATGTCAACCAACTGTTGTTAGGTCATCAGCTTATTCACCAGACGGTGATCTGTTCTCCTCGATGTTAATTTTATCCTGCCTAAGTGGACGATGATCGTGATGATGAATAACGTGGCCTCGTCCACCCCGGCTGGGATATGTAAAATACTATTAATTAATTTTCAAGGAAAGCCTCACAAAGTCTCAAGACATTTTCAGACGTGACCCACAATTGGATGTTAGACCAGTCCCTCTCTAGGTAATGCTTTCCACGTTGGAGGAAGGCCGCGCATACAAAGGGGGAATAGCAATCAAAAGTCCACGCGGATGGGTCAGGAACCATATTACTGTTAACTGCAATTTGCCCGGCCACCGTGCACACAAAGTTTGGAGTTTCACAGTACAGTGCCATCTTTGTGTGATCCACCAACCCCGATTTCCAAACGTGCCGAGTTACAGCCGTAAAACAAAACATACACGTTCCACTTCTTTGTGTCCCGTGGTTTGTTGTTTAGCTGTGCTCTTCAAGTCTGCCAGGTTTTGTGTTTGTGTGCGGGCGTGCAGTCTGGCGTGTGAAGCTACAAAATGCCGCCTTGTGTTTACATTCTGCGGCTTGGCTTGTTTGGGGTTGTACTTAGTCACATTAACGCCCTTGTGACGATTTTTTTTGGCAAGAGGGAGGGGAGGCCATTGTATACTCGGCACCAACATTGCATGCGTTCAGTAAAATATAAATAATCATAAACGGTCCCAGGTCCAAACCTTGCGAATTCTTGCTTGCACCAGCTTGTGGAAAGGTCCTTACACTAGAGAGAATGGCTCTAATAAGCTACCTCTAAAGGGCGTTTGGCCTACTCTTTTGGCCAGACACCTTGACATAAGAAATACGTGAATGAATAGAATAAATAATCCAATAGATACAATTATCAGCCATGGTCAGTCCACTGCTGGATGAAGGTCTTCCAAAGCTATTGCTGTTTCAGTTCTGCGGTCTAGCACTTGAACATGAGCTAAGTAGTCATCGGTCCTTTCGGATGTGTTTCCAAAGGCATCCTTTTATATTTGTTTGTAAATGTCCCTTCGAGTTGAGGGGAAACGTTTTTTTTAATGTAAATGAGGTCATGAATTTGAATGTCTCAGTGGGAAGTGAGTTGGGCGTTGTGTCCCACGCCTGTGATTCAGCTCTTTGGGATGAGAGCGGGTTGGTCGATCGCTCAAATTTATGAACATCCCAAACCTGTATTCTTAGCTCTTTTGATAAAGTCACGTTGAAGGGAAACAATAAAATAATAAAATATATGTAAAAAATAAAAATTCTCACGACGTTTCGGCCACAACACAAGTGGCCTTCAGGTGAAGAAACAGGTCTATCAAAAAGACAACTTGATTTGAATACTCTAAGCCAAACATTCCAATACAGGACCCTTTAGAAAAAAAATCGGTGATACTTTACTGGCTAAATACATTACAATTATATAACTTGTTTATGAATGTCAACCTATGGACCCTGGACTTGCATATATACGGTATAATGAAGTGACAACCGAGAGTTTGATTAACCGGCACAGCTAACATCAGTGACGAGTAAGATCTGAACTGTTTCTGTATGCCCCCCCACCCCTTCACCAACCGGCATTGACCAGTGTGGTGAAGTATGGCCAAATAACCCCGATGACCGACACAGCACTGGGCAGGGGAGGCCTTCATTCAGACATGGATTGACAAAGTGTTGTAAAATATATATTTTGAAAATAAATCTGCTGTTATGGCAGCAGGAGTGAGTAGGTCATCTGTTGAGCTTGTACCAAAACGTTGTGTGGCTTTCTTCCCCCTTCCAGGCAGCTCTGAGCATCTTCTTTCAAGAGGCCACAAGCCACCACCATCACCACGCCATGGTACTTGCAGTACAATACAAAAACCCACAGTCGTGACAGCAGTTTTACTGACCGTGTGTGCCTTGTGTTTTTTTTTTAATTCATACACAGATCAGGTATGGCTTCATCTTCTTGGTTCTTTCGGTAAAGTCACGTAGAATGGGGATAAAATAATAATAAAATAAGAAAATAAAAATTATCACGACGTTTCGGAGGCAACACAAGCTTCCGTCTTCGGGTGGGATAGTCACAGCAAGATCGCTTTAAATCGAAATTTAGGTATGGCTTCCTTTTACTGACAGAACACTTTTACAAACTCCGTTTAAAGGCGTGTACTGTGACGATGGAGGCGTTGGTGATGTCACCAAGCACTTCCTTCAGGGTTCGTGTAAGGGAATGGAGAAGCTACAACCCCCCAAACATAATCGGTTTCATGACCTTTCTGATTCAAACAGACTGTAAGCCAGAGCGTACATTTTTTATAATATTAGTTTAGTCTTACTAAAATTTACAGACAATTTGCAATTTACGAACAGGGTAAAAATATATATTTTTCAGAAACATTTTAACAATAGGTTTGTAAGATCTTGGCAAACTTTGCTGTAGGGTGTTGACACCAGTGAGAATAAGCAAGACATTGCGACCTACATCACATTTATAACTCTTATTATTAGCACGATCAACTGTCACTACTTTGAGATGCCAAGAGTCTGGATGGTGGAGATAAAAATATACTTATTTATTTTACCTTAACTGCATCACCAGAACCTGCTGTGGTCAATCCAAAGGTCAGACAGCAGTGTCTTCACGGACACACCGCAACTGGTCAATGGAACTCTCTTCCCACCTCACGGAGCCTCCAGTTAATGTTTTCATCGTCCCAGTTGATGCTCATTTTTTGCCACCAACACCCGTGGTTTCAGCGTTGCGTAACCCTGAAAGGGTAAGTTTTCATTGTATTCACGAACTAGCCTTTGCTGGTGAATTATGCAAATGCGTATGAAGAGAGCAACGCTTGCGCAATTATATCACCGAAGTTGCTTGAATGGTTGGCTGGAAAATAACGAACATGTCCTCGCTAAAAATACAGAAACCTTTCGAAAGCGATAAATAACACCGTGTTGAGGGGGTTGCGGAGACGGGCTACGTCGCGCATACCATGAGCGTGTGGCCATAACATGCACTTGTGCAGCCAGGGCTATTTATAAATGCGTGAGCCACTCACAGACGCCAAGATTGAAAGACATCACCTTTAGCCCCACACCCACAGTCCAGGCTTTTCCAAACTCGACTCCTCACACCCCACCACTGTATCCGTGTGTGTGTGTGGGAGAAGTCGTGCAGTGGTTTTCAATTTCTGAGCATGCACAATAGCAGTAGCACATGGGATACAAACATTTCCTGCACTTCCCCCAGGTCAACTCAATCGAAAATGAGTACATGGTGCAGGATGTGTGAATATTAGCTTTGGGGAAACAAACACCCAACGGGTGTGGTACTTTGGCCTTCAACAGATATATTTTGAGCAACTTGGCATAGAACTATCAAAAAGTTACGAAATACCGTCTGGCCAATGAAAACAGAGTTTATTAAAAAGCATCTGATGACTAGTGGTCTTCGAAGTGCATAAATAATCCTGAGTTAAGTGACCAATTAAAAATGTGATTGGAAGTTGACATTTCAGTTGTCCAATAGGGGCAGCAGTGGTCAGAGTTGTCCACAATTGGGCAACTACCGGTATATATATATTTTTTTGTGCAATAGAAAACTGCGGCCACCATTACTGCTGAAACCAGCCTGCAACAATAATTATCGTATCCTGGCCTTTAGGCTAAATAGGGAGGGGGGCGGCATGCATGTGTATGTGCACCATGACCATTTAGATATTTTTTATGCTATACATTTCAAAATCATAAGCCACATTGTTGAGCTGTCATTTGTGGCCAGGTCGCTTCTGAAAAATAGGTTAATACCTGAGTGAGCTTTACCTGGTAAAATACAAAAGTTCAGTTTTATTTGTAAGTTATTTGTTTACCTTTCCTATACTTTGCATTCCTATCGTGTTTGTGTATTATTATCTTGTTAAATTCTGACACGCCCCTACTTGACATCTGTGAAAGAGAACTTTATAGCTCATCGGATTCCTCCATTATAAATACATTCTGATTCCGGGGTCATCTGAGTCATCTCGGTAAGTTAACCCACAACATCTGGGACCTCCTGCCAGCGAGCCATCCGATACGTTACGTGGTCTTCAGGTGTACCTAACCTGGCAAATGTACCGTGGTGACATTACCGCCACTTAGTGGTGCATGGCAGCTGTCGTCGTTGTTCGCCATGACCGATTGAAAAATCCTCGCGCGCGTGTCTTTGTTTGCCCGCGCAGGTGTGCGCGCCGTCAAACACGCCGGCGACACCGCCCAACTTCCCGGAGGCGCTCACGATGTTCTCGCGCCTCCAGGCGTCGGACAGCGGTGGGGCTGAGGTTGCGTCGCCCACCCCGGGAGGAGCCCAGCACTGGGCGGCATCTCCGACGACATCGCAGGTGCCTGTGGTGGCAGCCCCACCACGGCAGACGTGGCCGCCCGTGTCCTCGAGCCACCACGCGGCCGTGCCGTTTTGCGCCGGACGGGGAGGGCAGCAGATGACTTAACGGCCGGGGGAGAGCGACAACAAAAACTGACACTGCTTGATTGTGGTGATGAAGCGGCAGGACGGCCGGGGGGCTGGAAAACGACGTCTCCCCGAAGCCTACGAAAAAAATGCTAAACTTAATGATGACTACAGCTATTGACTTGCAATGGTAGAGAAGTTAAAATAACAATCGTCTTTCTGAAAGATACATCTTTAGTTTTGCAGACTGTGATCCACTTTGGTGGTGAGTCATTGTATTTGTCTACCCTCGGAGGCTGTTACTATAGCCACCCCCCTTTTGTCATTGTTAATACAAAAACAAAAGGGAGATTGCTAAACAAGTCTTGTACACGTGGACCCCGCTGCTCACATTTCCACATGCAGAGTATAGAAATACGATGCTATCGTCCCAGGGGTGCCATCCTGTCGCTGTGATGACATCATCCTGTCGGTGTGATGACATTGTCATGCCTCCACATGTCTTCCAAGCTTCATGGCTACACCTCGATACGATTGAATCGTAGCAAAGACAGCGAGCACTTGGCAAATGTCTACATTAAACACCAACAAGGATCGTCGGCAACGGAGAACGCTGGTGCCATCAACCACACCTAATGAGTGGGAGACACGGCCATTCCGAAGAGGAGCAGCGGCCGTTGGCAAAAGCAGAAGCCAACCATTTTTCTTGTACGAATTATGGAAACATGCGGCAGTGCCACGGGTGAGAAATCGTAGCACAGATAAGCCTATTGTTAGATTTCGTACACAGCATTCTCTTTTTGGGTTGAAGGTGTTCTGGAAGCATCGGAAAGGAGGAATGGCATGAACGCAATACCAACCAACAGTTGGTGTATGACAGAAATCGATGGCAGACTACTGCATGTGACCCATGGACCCCCAGCGGCCTCCGTAAAGGCCGAAACAGAAAGATTTGTTTCGGGATGCGCGTTTTCGGACGCATGTGATTGGGCTTGTGTTTTTTTTATAGTAATGAATATTGTTTTTTTAAAAGAGAAATTAATTATGGGTATCCGTTTTGAGGCAGCTATTATACAATGAAAAGCATTCGTAGCAAATGCTGTTCCTCATGGCCATACCTGTGCACTGTTTCACATATACATGCTTAATTAATCATTGGAACACACAGGGGGGAGGACATGCCTGTGGTCAACAATTGCAGGTTTGGGATGGAGCTATGAATACATTTTGTATTATGGATGCGGGTGATGGTTTACTGGGTTAGAATAGTAGCTGTTTTAGAGTTGGGGGTTCGTGTTAAAGATATTAAGTGTTTGGGGTGGAGGGTTAGTGTTACAGGCAGGGTAGGGTTATAGTTGGTATTAATTATTGTGTTAGTGTTTGTTTTGTGCAACAGCAGTCCAGATTGGAATCAAGCACCGGAATTAAATTATTGCAGGTCCGTGTTGGATTAAAACCACACTTGCCAGACTCAACACCTGTATATATACACACCAGTAGTCTATCACTGTATGGAGGCAATACATTTCTGTTGTTAATATTGTTTTTAGTACCGAGACATTTCTCTACGAACTGTTTTGTAAAAATTGCGTGAGGATGCATTTTTTGAATGACTTCAACCTTTGGTGTGGAAATTGAAGCGTCAGCATCGACTGGTAATACATGCATGCATGTGTTGAGATTGTTTGGTGTTTTATTGGCTGATGTCCTTTATTTAACCGACGGAGAAAGCATTGCGATTTCTCTTACACGGGGACATATAGTTAATCTATGGGTCAGAGCAGAACTGAAGGTTGCAAAACTAGGTGGTACTAATTCTTGATGGCCTATGAGAGTGAATTGGCAGTTGGTAGCACAATAGGCGGTACTAACTCATATCCATTACGAACCAATAGAATGTCTTAAATTTGAATGTCTGCTTTTTGCGAGTAAATTCAATAATTGTGGTTTCAACTGTGATACTCGTATGCATTGGCATACCCTTGAGGGCGATGTTGGTGTCTTCTATGGTAACTTTGCAATACAGTGCAAAGAAACTGGAAGTAAAATAAATTTTGTATATAAAAAAAAACCTAAACATTCTAATGTAAATTGTATTAAATGTTGAATTGCAAAATGATTGCATACAAAATTATTTAAGACTTTTTTTTTTAAATGAATAGGGTAATGTAATGTATGCCATATAAAATTTGGCTCAAATGTAAAAAACAACAACTTTAAAACCAAGTTTGTTTTATTTTGATGAAAACTAAAAATGCATACGCAAGTGCTTTGAAATTAAAATCAGTCCGAGCTACAGCACAAACATGTGCGAGATGCTTTTATTTACAAGACATATTTACAGCAGGATTAGTGCAATTCGCAGCTCGTTTTAGATTGTACAAAGCTGGTACAATACAATCAAGACCACGTGCACAATTCTCTCCCATTCTACACTTTGCAAAAAGCAAATCAAGTTTGAGAATTCAACTTTAAACTACTCCCTAATCTAGAGTTCTGCGAACAAAACAAAAAAACATGGTTGAGAGTAATGAGCCATCTGTTCAATTTGGCAGGTTTCAATGCACTTAAACCGAGGTTTTTCAAAGCCCAGTCCTCACATTCTGAGGTATCACGCACGGCAATAGTCGCCATCCGTGTGCATACTAACGGCCTGATTAAATTATATTCTTGTCCAATTACTGGAAAACATGCCAATATATCTAACACATAGCGGCTGTGAAAATCACCAAAGGGATGCGTTTCCGCTGTTTCATAAAGGTGTGAATCTGGTCACAAGTTCTTACACTATGCACGCTGTGCTTGTTGGTAAACACAAATACATGCATGATGTGGCACGAGGGCGTGGGTGTTTGTGATACTCCACACCGCTGGATGTGTGTAATTTATTAGAAGTTGTGCCATGCGGTGAAAACATTGCAACGGACGTGACAAGTCATCTCTGCTTCCTCCCCGCCACCTTCCTCTCGATGAGGCAAGTCTTGGGGCGGAGAGCTGTGAGAATACACAACACACACCCCTCCAGTTAGCTGTTAATGCATAACTTGAAAAGTCAAAACGCTTACAGACCACAGCTTCTCTCCTGAGCCTGTGTGCAATTCTGACAAGGACAATGGCTTGACCTCTATTTAACAGCCTAATGAAAATCTATGCATCACGAATATTATTTTGATGTTAGAGTGACTTGGCAAGTATCAGGGTCTATCTCGCCAGTTCTTTGTCAGAGAGCCACGTTGCCAAAACACTCACCCTGATCCACCGACGACGTCTTCTTGCTGCTCTGCAGGATGCGGTTGTCGTTGAGGAGGCTTACCTCTTGCTCTTCCGCACGGTTCCTGGGTGGGGTCCCAAAACCACTAATTACTCCGAGACGCACACAACCACAGTTGCCAGCTAAGCTACCACACCTCAACTGTGTGACTAATACTGACCTTGTGGTTTTTATATTTGCAAATCATTTTTTGTTCAAATTGTACTATCTTTGTTATGTCATACGATGAAACATTTGGAATTCACGACCCTCGCAGAGCAATGCATCGCACGGTGGTTGAGATTGTCCCAAGGAAGGTGATGTTACAGAACTACCTCTGAGGCTCCCAACATTTAAGAATGAGTAACTGATGTTCTGGGAGAATCTTGGTTGATGGAAAGATTGATAATCCAAGGAGTCAATTGGAGCCGTGAATACTGGAGTAAAAGATCTGTCGAGGAGAGGTGAGCATCATACCGCAGCACGGTGTGTCGCTCCCGTCGCAGGACGTCTGCGCTGTCCGTGAAGAGGATGGTGTGGTACGGCGTGGGGCCGGTGCAGGTGGGCAGGATTCCACGCGCCGCCTGGCTCACGGCGTCCAGCACTCCGTTGTACACGAGCAGGTCATCCACGAGCAGCTGCAGCAAGGACAATTACAATGTGGAATATCACCACACACCATAACAATGTGTCTCGTAACCATATTGGCAGTCATTGATAACCAGGCTGAGACCGTAAACTCAAACTACATATTTTTTATTTCACCCGGTAGAGCTCTATGCAGCTCTTTTTCAGAAGTGACCTGGCCACATGATAGCTCGAGTGGATTATCACATGGAAGTTTATAGCAGCCATATACTCTAAATACATGTTTCTAAATGTGGAGGGAAAAACTGGAGGGCCCCGAGAAAAATCCACAAGACCACAGGGAGAACATGCAAACTTAAAAAAAACATACATCAGGGTCGGGATCGAATCCACGACCTCTATGGATACCAGGCAAGGGAGTTAACATTTCGCCACCATCATGGCCTCACTATACTTGAAAACGCAGTTTTATCACGGGCAGCTGAATCCTGAATTCAAAGCCAGGTTCTCGGCAGTGACGGCTCGGTACTATAACACCACGTTCGGCAGGGGCTCGTTCTTACCCCAAACTCCTTAACGCCCCTCTGTGGCGTCTTGCTGTAGTTCCACAACTTAATCATTGAGACGGTCGTAGGGCAGTCGAACATCACGTACACACGGTTGACCTGCCGCACAAGCCACATTCAGGAACATTGAAAAAAAATCAATTACTGAAAATACACAATCATCGGCACCAAAGAAATGAACAGCTTAGACATTTATGTCATTGAAAACCCCAGCAACTTTAATATTCATGTCAGTTGCTGGCTGCTTGAAGTTTTGGGCCTGTGCTCAGAAACCATTTAAAATATTTAAACTTCCATTTTAACTGACCACCGTTTGCTGATAAATTTTGGAGAAACTAAGACCAATTCAGCATTTGCCTCATTGAAATTTTGATTTTAAGTATTGGGTCAGCATAAGGTCCATTTACCAAAAATACAAAACTAAATTTTAGTTGATAATGAAAAAAGGTGTTAGTTTTGTTGCCAGATAAAAGGGTAAAAAAACAATTAATATTTGCTACTGGCAAAGGAGGTTCCAATGGTGTAAATTTTTGTTCATTAATGAAAAAGATAATTCATGTTTAGTTTAATTGTAATAGTTTATTTACTTGTAAAGCGTCACCAATTCTCAAGTATTGGATTGAATGTTTCGTACAAATTTCCTTTCCAGCATTTTTACATGTGGCACCATTTTCCTGGAAAAAAAACACCTATGGCAGTCTAATGCCTGGATGAGGGGGAAGAGATGCAATGCTCAAGTGTGAGATTTTACAATTAAGACCGTGACAGGCACACAATTTGTGGTAATTGTCTTTGTTGTTTAGAAACAACAGTCCTTTACTATATTTTCCTTAACCCAAGTCCAATGAAAAAGTGATGTTCATTCTAAATATGCCCTTTCCTGGTTATAAATAAGGACTTTCTTATCCCACAAAGCCTCGCCGAGTCCCAAAACTCATTGTCGGAATCCTGAATTTAGATATTGGGTCAAACCGTTTTAAGAAGGGAGTGTTCACATCTCAGGAAACCAAAGCATCTAAAGAAAACACAGGTGGGATTAAAAACTTTACAAACATGACCTTTCACCCACTTGCTGTCCTGCCATCTCCTTACCACCTCCATAGCGTATAAGGGTGGAATTCTCAAAAGACACTCATATCTGCTATATCCACTAATCTCAACTCAAATGCAATGCATTACAGGTGTGCACCACCACACCTGGTGGAAAAAACGTTGCTGTTCTTTGCATCACTCAATTTAATATTGAGAAATTTTCATTCAGAGCCATTTTTGTATTACATGTGGGAGCCACGGTAGTTGAAATGTTAACTACCTCACCTGGTATACAGGAGGTTGTGGGTTCAATCCCATCCCTGACACCTGCATATTCGGAGTTTGCATGTTCTCCCCGTGGTTGTGTCAATTTTCTCCGGATCCCCCTGTTTTCCCCTCCATATTTGGAAACATGCTTTTAGAGTATTCTGGCTTCTATAAATTTCCACATTATTTGTGGCCAGGTCGTTTTCGAAAAAGAGGTATGTAGCTCAGTGGGCCTTATGTGGTAAAATTGAAAGTTTAGTTTCGTTCGTTTAGAGAGGGGAAGAGCGTGGTGGAGCATGGCATGCGTGCGTGCGTGCGGCGTTGCTCTTGTTACCAGGCCGGGAAGCACAGGAGCTAGCCACGCTTGCCGGCCATCGCCGCCATCCGTCACGCCGTCCACCAGCTTGTCTGGCGTGCGCACATCCCCACTCACTCTGTCCAAAACGTTCACACTGTCGGGATACGCCGCGATGTCTTGCCGCGTACGTGAGTCAAGGGGCCAAGCGCTTCAATGCAGCGTTCTATATTACGAGGTTTAGGCAGCAGAGCACAGAACACATAACGCACACGACACGTAGCACAGCATACAGTACACACAGAACAATAACAGCATTCAGCACGCAGTACACAGCACAGAACACACATCACTGAGCACAGTACAGTACACAATGCAGCACAGAGGACAGAACACAGCACAGAGGGTGCACCACAGAGCACGCAATACACAGCACACGGCATACAGTGCACAACACGCAATGTGCAGCACTCGGGACAGAATACAGAGCACGGTGCACACAGTATACAAGGCGGTGTGCTCAGGAGCACGTTGCACAGACAAACCCGGGCACGCATGTCGTGATTTGGTTGGCTTATGAACGGATACTCTTGGGTGTCAGGGCGATCGGGTCGCCCTCCTCATTGTAGAATTGGAGGCTGTTGAGGCCGATGTAGTAGGGGTCGCCCCAGCTTGACAGCAGCTGGAACTGAAAGAGAACTGGAAAGCGCCGTCAAGGAAGGCAGAACTTTGGCAAAATGCATATGCAAAATGCATATACAAAATGCGGTGGCTGACTAAAGATCAATTTTTGACAGCTGCATGTAAACAGAGATTACGGAAATCAGTTGTAAGAAATAAAGTAAATAGGTGTCCTTTGTGTATCCAGGATAGCTTTTATGAGCCTCATTATTTTTCACGAAAGTCCTGAACAAGTGCTGTGTTCTCAAATTTGCATGATGGTGTATTTAAAAAAAATGGTACATTGCTCAGCTCTGAATGTTTGGCCATTATATATCCAAAAATGTGGTTGTATATGTTGCCCAGTTTTAAGTAGCAATGTGATGCATTAAACCTACCAGGACCCGACAAAGACGTTTAATTTTAAATTGTAAGACTCAGGGTTGTGTTAGTGCCACCCCCCCGTGCCCCCCAGATTCCCCCCTCCCCCCATGCCCCCCCCGCCCCCCACTACAGCCAAAAAGGATACAGCCACAGGGCATCAGCGGGGCCTCATAGTCCATGCTTGCTCTCTCCATAACAGCAGCCCGTTGATCTTTGTGTCTGTTCCTGTGAAATATCACAAATGTATTGTCATCACTATCAGTGACGCAGTGGTGAGTGCGATGTAGAATGAACACAGGTGACTTGGGTTTGATTGCTAGCGATGGCTAACGTCTGTGTATTGTCAGTCTTGTTTGTGCTTCCTAGCTGGTAATGTGTACTATCTTGTTCTGTCAGATTTGCTCGATCTGGTTCATTCTGACGAGTAGCATGGAGTAATGTTTTATAAATCAAAAGCAATTCTCACACACTTATGATGCATGCATCATAAGTGTGTAAGAATCAGGTTCAATCAATGAATCAAACATTGCTATATGGCCTATATTGTGGTGATTAATTTACCTCACACAGCAGTGTATACATGTATTTTTGACTATGGTAGACATCAGTGCATTGTCAGTCTCACTGTGTGAACGGCGAGTTGCACAGCTTCATAGGTCTACTCACTTGAGCACCCCTGACTTGCCGTCCCCATGCCTGCGAGCCACATCAGCAAACAGGACCTCTTGCATGAAGTCAAAATGGCAGTTCCCAGGCCCTTTGCGAACGAGAAAGCCTTCCGGAGGAGACACTGCCTTCCCATCCACGGTCACGTGTACAGTCTTGGCCTGGCGACACACCAAGCAGGGAGCAGCTGTTTCAAACGTCGGTGGAAGGTTTTGTACGAGCAATACGCAGCACAAAAACACACGGCACGCAACAAGCAGGATGCCGCACGCAGTACGCAATGCACAGTACAATGTATACGGTGCGCACACAAGACGCAAAATATAGAAAGCAGTATTCGGAATACAGTACGTTGTGCACAGCACGAACAAAATGATACACAGCATGCAGGATACAGCATATATAATACTCAAAACAATACGCAGCACAATGCACAACATGTATCGCAAAGCGCAACGCATCACAAGGAAGACAGCACTCACAACACGTCAACATGGTCCTCACAACACAGCACACAGTACTCAGAACACAATATCAGATGGGAATTAACACAGCACATGACACTTGGAACACAGCGGTTATCACACAGCATGCAACACTCCGAACACAGCACAAAGCACCCCGAACACATGATGCATAAAAGCACCCTGGATGCAGCACTCAGAACACAACATGCAGCAGACAGTTCTCAGAACAGCACACAGCATTTATAAAACAGCACATCGTACACGCAGCGCTTACAACACAGTACAACATGTGCTGTTATGCATGCTGAGATGTTAAGAGTTTGAGGGATGACGGTGTAAAGACGTTACACATCACACGTATAAATTGCGTTGATGGGAAAAGTCACCACTTGTCTGTCTGTGCCATGGCTTATTAGCGCCAAACACAATTCCAATACACTGCATCTTAATGAGGGTGCAGCCTAAGATCCGATTTGTAAACAGTAAAGATATGTCAAGGTAGCGAGAGGAAACCCACTTCACCCTTCGAGCAGTTACCGTTGCCCTAACTAAAACCACTGACTAACTACACTTGACAACTCGGTTCAATCATGCGCGGTCGAAGCCCGTGTTGAAACAAGGGATCCCAAGCGTGCCAGCTCGGTGTCTATGACGTGGCCGTCGCGAGTCGTCCGAGCGACCCCCGGCACAGCACGCCTTGTGTGTGGGTGTGCGTTTGAGGACGCGGAGCACGCAGAGGGAGACCCACCCCCCTGTACGTGTCCTCGGCCGACTTGTTGTAGTTCCACAGCCGCAGGCCGGCGAGGGGCTGGGTCATCGGCAGCGTGACGGTCAGCGTGTGGCTCTCCCCCACCGCGAACGGGATAAGCCACATGTGCTCGTCGCTGGTCGTCACGTTCACGCCGTCGATCAGCCTGCGCGCAGCCGCGCGTCAAAATCAACGCACGCGCACAGATATAAATGAATTGACAGCCCCTTTGTCAAGTACACTGCTGGATGAAGGCAACCCCATACCGTGTTCGTCGTAGGGTTTGTTTGACCGGGCTTCATCACACCGGTCATTGCTGGTTTGTGAAGGCCAGGGATATAAGTATGACAGCGTATAAGTAAAGAGTGAAAATAGATTGTTACGCAAATATGCACGTATACGTAAACAAAACAAACACACACATATATGCAGGGTGACAGAGTTGGCAGCACAGACAAATAACTGAATGCAGTTCCAGACAGCGATGGGCATGGCCATCCCCCCCTAGAGCATGGGGGGGGTGGAACAGAGGGGGTTCGCTCTCACTTGTCCAGGGTGCGGTTGTCGTCCGTGTACTCGGGCAGGTCGTTGAGGTCGCGCGGCTTGGCATCGAGCATGGCCAGCTGGAGTGGGATAGTCACCCCGTCCGGCCCCATCACCTCCAGCCCCGTGAGGCCCAGGTAGTGCGGGTCGCCCCACGTTGCCGAGAAGCTCAGCTTCAGACCTGTGCCGCCATGGTCACACAATCAGTGGAAAACAAAGCTCGCTTCAGGGATCGTTTAGGGCTGCAATAGGACTTTCAAATACCTTTGGCGGGCTACGCAATGACAAGACACCTTCGCCAATTCTGATTGAATGCGTTACAGTTGGAAACACGGTGTTGTAAGGTTGAAAATATTTCCCGCTATTGCCTGATTAGTATGGTTTAGATGCTTGCAGTGATATAATTTTTAAGTGGTAAGCCTCGTGTGGCTGCGTG
Source organism: Petromyzon marinus (assembly GCF_048934315.1). Taxonomy (NCBI): domain Eukaryota; kingdom Metazoa; phylum Chordata; class Hyperoartia; order Petromyzontiformes; family Petromyzontidae; genus Petromyzon; species Petromyzon marinus. The sequence goes on along the minus strand of NC_133703.1, from coordinate 21,278,404 downwards.
CCGAACGAAATGAAGTTGCGGGCCGGATATTGCCTGTGGGCTGTAAGTTCCCCACCCCTGGTTTAATGGCAATCAACATTAAAAAAAAAACTACACAAGGTGGTCGATTTCCCATCAGCTCTCTCACTCAATATTCAGAGTACAGAACATTAAAATTATGACTCGTGAAGACATTTATCAACATCATTATCTTCAAAAAAGAAGCAAATATGCTTACAACCAAAGCACCCTGAATGTGCCCCATCTCATCAGATCTCGGACACGAAGGAGGACTGAGCCTCGTTAGTGCTTGATGCGTGACTGCCAGGGCATAACAACAGTTGGAATATAGTTGTTAGGACTGCTAGGTGCCAGGAGATGGCAGTAAAGCAATGGGTGCTGTCCTTATTTAGATTCGGTTAATTTAATGAACTCAAAATATTTTGATCACGAGTCAAGGCTGCCACAGAGACAAATACGTTTAAACTCCGTAGGCTGACAACTTTTAATTGTCAAATAATTATGAGGCAACAGCTCAGCTGGAGTACAGCACTCACATTTCCCCACGTATTGTCCACAAAGCCGAGTAGATGTCTCGTCAGAGGCTGCCTTCTGTATAGGGCACAAGGCAAATTAGTTTAGGGCAATAGAAAAACATGAGAACACATCACAAGAAATTAGGCATGTCCCTCGACGAAGTATCTCATTACAATCTTCATCGTTGTCTGCGTACCCTCTGCTGTCACCTCCTCTATCCTTGAAAAGAACTCCATTTTTTTTCTCCCAAAATGCATGTCCTCCCTATTTGTACCCCGCCTTGAGATGTGGACACATTCACAGACACGTTAAATGCAAACTGTAATTGTACAAAGTGGCCCATGCCCACAAATACATTCAGAACACCCCATTTAAGACCACACTCCTTCTCAGGAGCAGATAAATAAATAAATAATGTAGGATCAATACTGCACAATGTGGTGCCTCGACAACGAAAACACAAAAACCTGTAATCAGAAACCAGGTGAAAGCTCTTTGAGGGAGATCGAAATATATCGCCGCAACACCACCGCGCATGCATTTTCCGGCTGGAGCAGCGTCAGACCTGGCCGGTGTTGGGCCCACGTCCAGCCCGGGTCGTGGGCCGTTCGACGGAGGGGTTGGGCACGCAGGGGGAGTCGGGAACGTCCTCGGGGCTGTCCACGTGCGCCGTTCGGGGCCTCTCGGCCTCCTCGCCGGGACCTTCGCCACTCACGCCGGTGGCCGGGCCGTTCGCATCGGGCGACGCGGCTGTGAAGGTGACGTCGTGAGCCGCCATCGCCTCCAGGATGCTGTCGTCCATTGTGAAGAGGATGGTGTCGCCAAACTGCTCCAGGTCTGGGCGGCAACAAAGTTTATGTGCACAGACGCACGGACACATGCGCGCACAACAAATGTACCACGGTCTTGAACTGCACACATTGGGGTGTGTGGCCCTGGACTGCTGCATATGCTGGAACCTTTGTTGCTTCTAATATGATGATGATCATGACGATCATAATGAACACCATCATGTAACAATGATTATATTTTTTTATGACATAGTGATTACGATAAGGATAACCATGAATGAAATTATGATGAGAATAATTAGCTAGGTACTGTATATATGTTGAACTTGTTTTGCACCGTACATAGCCAAACGTGCTAATCGGAGGTGCGGGGGAAGGAGACACATTTGGAATATCGCGAGGTAAAATCCTGTGCAGGGCTTGACTCAGCCCAACTTCCCTCAAGTATACTTGTATTTTTGACCGTTAGCCAAAAAGAGTTTCGCAGACCGTTTCATTGACTACTGACGACGATCCACCGCTCCCTTCCGCCACTGACCTCGCATCAGCGTTCCGGACGCGCGCGCGATCTCTCCCCGGAAGACCTCGCGGCCATCGAGCGCGATGTGCAGGTGTCTCGCCCCGCGCGAGACGTGCACGCGCGACTTGTTGTAGTTCCACACGCGCAGCATGGCCAGGTGGCACGGCTCGGCCAGCTCCAGCGTCACCAGGTGGTCGCCACCCACCGTGAATGGCGCCAGCCACATGTGAGCGTCGTCACGCGACCGGTTCACCTGCGCCGCACCGGGGTCAGGCAAGGCAAACTCGGTGACAGAAACAATCGTGCACGTGCACACAGCCCGGCGGTAGTGTGTTCGGCCGCCTGTTGCGGAGGTTCGTGGTTCAAACCCGACAGCCGCCCTGGTTAATACCGCGGTATTTAAAATTAAATATGCAGCGTCTGCTTCGCAGTCGACGTGAAAGATGCCCTGACGTCATTCGAAACGAGTAGGCCAATGTGTGCCGGCGTCATGGTCCAAATGTGTCACATTCAAAATATTACCCGCAAATTACTCAACCTAGAATTACACGAAGGCATCATCGCCCCCCCTCCCCTACTGGTAGAGTAATGCCCATTAGCAGACTAAGTTCTGAGTGACTTTGTACCCACAGGGATAGCTGCCCCTGGGCATGGGAATGTGGAATTTTCACCTCTAGCTGTAAAACAAAAGATGGCCACCTCACTACGGGAATCCGCATTGAGCTTCTCATTGCAAACATTGGCAATTGGTCGATTATATATTTTTATTTGCTATTTTTACACCAAATATTGGTGGAAACCACCTATCTGTGAACACATGTATCGGGTTCCTTGTTGTGAGGGGACTTAATACTTAATATATGGTCGTACGAACTGAGCTATCTGACGTCCGCATCATTTCCATACTACGAATGCATCGTATGCAACCGATGAGACATTGAATGGAGATGCAGGAATTGCCGCTGAAATGAATGATTCTTTGACAGCTGAAGTCATCCATCGCGTACTCATTTAAATCACAATTTCTGCATCTTGATGCAAATAGTATTCTCGTGGCAAGTCCAACAATCACCGCCAGATGGCACACCAACCCTATTATAATACCATCAATATTAACATTTTAACGTGGGAATACTCAATTTTTATGAAATAAATTAAGACCTTCCTGAAATCTACCATGGTGGAATTATGCGATTTAAATGCGACTCCTGTAGAAATAACCAAAATACTACTCGCTTAATGCAGCAGAGTAGCGTGTTTAGTGTGGATGCTGGATAAATGAATGTACAGGATATGTTGAACATCTTTCGCAGCGTACATAGCTAACCGTGCCAATCGGAGGTGCGGAAATGAATGAATGCGATACCCTATTCAACCTCTCTCTTCTTCATAGCGAGGCGCGTAGGACCCTCCAACCGGCGGGTCCCGGTGCAGTTGCACTGCCTGTACCCTCGCCAACTACATACAACACTGCGCTTGCGTGTTCACGGGAAGTGCATTTTAAATTTTACCGGCAATTAAATGAACAAATGTCTCACGTTGTCGAGGAGGTTTGAGACAACCCGCGGATCGTTGCCGTAACCCGGCAGCACGTTGACGTCGGCCGGCTCGGCCCATATGCGCGCCACCTTGGCCGGCGCCCCCGTGCTCGTGAACACCTCCAGGCCGTTGAGGCCCACGTAGTGGCCGTCGCCCCACGTGGAGCGGATGTTGATGACGAGGCGCCGCCCGTAGGGCAGCTCGGGGATCTCGAAGGGCTCGGCCGTGTCGCAGCAGGGCAGCTGGGAGACGGCGGGTGGCCCCGCAGCAAGCGCGTGGCACTCGGGGCCCTCGCGCTCGTCCAAGTCGACGAACGAGGAGCCCTCTGCGAGGCTGCGCAACGCAAGGGTCACGGTGTGTGTGACCCGCACCTCCCAATTAGCGTGGTTGGCTACGTACGGCGCGAAAGAAGTTCAACATACATCATCATCATCACGATCCATGGGCAGATAGCCCATAGGTGTCCACTACACACTGTCATTTGTTTCCAGTTTCCTCTGTCTTGTGCCAATATGCTCAAGTCGTGCCACATCTTTCTGGCACCAATCTCTTTTGTCGTCGTCAAGCCATTCTCTGTTAGGACTTCCTCTCCTTCCGGTTCCTTCCATTTTTGCGAACATACATACAGTCTGGCAACGTGCATGTATTATTCTCAGCGACCATTGTTTGAGACCGTCCAAATGTGGGAGGGCCACTTTCCCACTACCCCGCACGTTCCCATAGCACAGGCTCATCAGCAGCAAGATTACCTTACCCACGCTATCCCCCTAAGTGACACTTTAATGATATTTGTTTTGTAAACCACACGACGTAAATGTAAACCTCAAGCTGTCACTATCCGTGGTGGGCCATGCATAGTTACTTGTTCCACGTTGGCTCAAATTAAGTTAAATAAGAGTGTAATTATAAACACGAGCAAACCAAAAACGAAATATGTAATTTAATCTGCAGGAAAACACAATCACCTCCTCTGCATCTTCCCAATGGGAGTCTAGTGAAACTCCACAATGAGCAAACTTACACAAGTGTGCGACTATCATCAATTCAGCTGCCACATTCCTACACAAACCTTTGAAGTTAATGTATTTTGCTGTCAGCAGACCACTACGAAATCGCTGCTGTTTGTCTCCCTTTAAATGTCAAAGTCAAGTTACAGTAGTCCCATGCTTAAATAACTGTAGGGTAGCGCTCGCGTCTATTCCAGTGATGAAAAGTCCACATTTATATGCTGGGGGCCACAACTATCCACAAGACTATCCGCACGTTCAATTGGCAAGGTTGGCTACGTACAGTGTGGAAAAAAGTTCAAAAGACATACACATCCACTTGTTGTCCTCTCACCGCGAGTGGTATTGATTTTATCAATTGTAGAGGGATGGTGATTGGCTAAGTCGACCTCCAACTCACAGCATTCTGGTTGAGAATGTCAAGCACTATGACTTAAGTCACCACTCTAATCACAGGTTAATGCAGCTTGATACTCCAGTGTGGAACGAGTCATGAATAATGATATGTCCTCAACTACCCCCCCCCGACCCCGCTCCCCCATCGCGATCCAAGAAAGTCGTCGAGATTCCATTCAAAAGTCGATTCTTGTTTGCACTGTCTATCGCATTAGCAGTGAGTGTGCCGTCTGTCTCACTTTCATTTTACGTCTCATCTGAACTGTCCTCGTGTATACTGTCGATACTGTCCCATTTGTGCTCTTTAAAGTACTGTATTTAGACACTATAAATCCACATTGTATTTGTTCTGTTGTTCTGTCTTGTTCGTTATGGCCATGAACCTAAAGGAAACATTTTCATGAAATGTGCAGAATTATTATTATTATTGACTGCTCTCTATCAATTCGCTGCTAGATGGTCTCCTCACGACGTGTTTCACCAAACGTAACCAGGCTGGTCAGTGCGAGATGGTGATGGGGGGGGGGCAAGTTCAAATATCACTCGCCACTGATGATGTATGTATGGTGAACTTCTTTCACACCGTACATAGCCAATCACGCTAGTTGGTGGTGTGATGTTTATCAGTGCCAGGGAATCGAATTCAGGTCACCGGGTTCATACTGAAGTACACTAACCACTGCACTACCACTTCAGCCATACGTCGACAATTGCACTTTCTACACATGATTTGATACACTGTAACTCGCTACTTTGTGAGCACGGAGCTGCGCTACAACATACATGATTGTACTGTGCTTCTATGCTCATGCATTTATACTTCCCTGCCTTCACTGACTCGCTCACACTGACCACCACTGACAGTGAAGTATTGTCAAATAACTCCCACGACTCACACGGTGTGGGGGAGGCCTTCATCCAGCAGTGTATTGATAAAGGGCAGCACACTGCATTATTACGATTCGATACTCATATCATTAGCATAAAAAAAAACTGCAACGATGAATCGATCACACGCCTACAGTGGAAATATTTCAGTGGTATCGCCTGTCCCTGAGGTGTCGTCAACAGTGCAGCGTGTTGCCTGTCCTACTGCGGAAGCTCAGCCCCGCAACCGACCGGTGGGCGCCGGGGCAGGTTGCGAGAGGAGCCGGAGTCTGTGGCGGGTTACCGGGCGGAGCGTTGCGACGCGGGCCCAGCCGCCTCCATGTCGGGCAGGTCCAGGCTGGGCAAGCGGCCCTTCTGCGTGCGGTCAAACTTGAGTAGCGAGTTCCAAGACTCGAGGAGCGAGCGGTCCTGCTCCCGAGCCCACCGCGCTCGCGTGTCCCCACCGCTGTCCCGCTCTGCACCGCCGCTCCGCTCTGCACCGATACCAGCGGGAGAAGCGCGGACGACGAGGTGAACGGGATCGCTCGTCGCCATGACCTCTGTTCTCTCAGTGCGCAATCGTCAAGATTTCTAGCCGCTCGGATGCACTACACCTGGCTACCGCTTATAAGTACTGTGGGCGTAGTTTTTATACAAGCGGCAACAGCGTTAACCTCGGACGTATTAAGTGACCTTCATGACAAGTAATCGCAAAGTGCATTTAAGCAGTTCTATAAGACATAAATCTAAAAACTAAACTGTACTATTTTCATTTTACTACTTTTATTACACCAGGTAAGGCCCACTGCACCATATAGCTCTTTTTCAGAAGCGACCTAGTCACAAATGATCACTCAAAAAAGTGGTTTAGCATGTGCACATTTATAGCAGGTAAATACTATAAACGCATGTTTCTAAATGTGGAGGTAAAAACCGGAGGACGCAGAAAAAAATCCACGCGGCCACAGGGAGAACACGCAAACTCCAAATATGCAGGCATTAGGGTCGGGAGCCAAATTAGACATAGAAATTAAAACACTCCTCCAGTACTCTATTACTGTCCTGCTTTAAGGCAGTCTGTCTCCAACATTATCTTTACGATTCATAATAAAGGTTTTTGGGTTAGATCGCGTTATTTATAAATGTGTCGTAACCCTCCACCACCCGACACGGCCAATCAGCAAAAAAAGTGTCACGTTGACAAAAGACAAATAATTCACTACTTTAGCCCACCGGTGTGTTGAAGAGTGAATCCACAACATTTACAGTTTGAGTACGACGTTTCGCTGGTAATTACATCAAGCATCATCGGGCAATTCGCCAGAATGGTAAAGCCCTCACTTGCGCCCGGTTTTATATAGAGCAGCAGGGTGACATCATCATTTAACTCATATCAGGTGCAGTGATTAGAGGCGGAGGGTATTGTAATTATATAATCGATTAGTAATCAGTCAATGGTTATGATTAGTAATGAGTTGTAGATTATATAATTACAATACCCCCCCCTCCGCCTCTAATCACTGCACCTGAAATGAGTTAAATAATGACGTCACCCTGCTGCTCTATATAAAACCGGGAGCAAGCGAGGGCTTTACCATTCTGGCGAATTGCCCGATGATGCTGGATGTATTTACCAGCGAAACCTCGTACTCAAACTGTAAATGTTGTGGATTCACTCTTCAACACACCGGTGGGCTAAAGTAGTGAATTATTTGTCTTTTGTCAACGTGACACTTTTTTTGCTGATTGGCCGTGTCGGGTGGTGGAGGGTTACACCTTATTTGGATTCACTCTTCAACACACCGGTGGGCTAAAGTAGTGAATTATTTGTCTTTTGTCAACGTGACACTTTTTTTGCTGATTGGCCGTGTCGGGTGGTGGAGGGTTACGACACATTTATAAATAACGCGATCTAACCCAAAAACCTTTATTATGAATAATATTGGTCGCGAAAGCCTACGTGTTAAACTGATTATCTTTATGAATTCGTAGTGAACGTTAGTTTGTTGTCTTTCCCCCGCACCTCCGATTAGCACGGTTGGCTATGGTACAGTGCGAAATACGTTTAACAAACATACATACAAGACGTGCAAAGCTGCACGATGGCAATACGCACTCTGCTACGTGAGCTAAATAAAAACGATTATAACAGACAAACGATATTGAACTCAATGCATAACACATTTGTCTGTGCAGGCCCACACATGCAGTACTTGTTGGCAACAGACATCAAGTTTCATCAAATACCTTTAAGGGGAACGCCCTAACAAAGTATTTGGTAACCACAATGTTGTGAACATTCTACAGCTTTGATACTCTGACACTGGCGGCAAAAGACAATACACTTTTAGATGATACATACCTCTGCAAGTTGTTAATAAACAAGGCAGCCAAGGGTTTATATCATCACCAACAAAATGTTGAGGTAGGAAAACTCTGGACTGGTTTCAACTTTCTCCCTCATCACTCCGGTGTGGCCTTCTAACCAAATGTGACTGACTGAGTTTTCTGATATAATTGGTCAACAGCCTTCCATGAACATCTCGAAGCTCATTCATGATTACACATATGGTCATACGGATGAGCCGAGATAGTAATTGGATAAGTGACCCCTTACACAAGTGGGCAGTCATAAATCCTGGACTGGGGGGGCTATGTCGTGAAGTAACGTACTGGTTAATAACCCCCCCACAACCCACATGGCTTGGGAAGCCCTCATCCAGCAGTGGATTGACAAAAGGGCTATACATGTACAATACAAAATTGGAGATGAACATTTGTATGAAACTTCACATGCGCCACAGCAACTCATGTTAATGAGAAAGCTCATCAGTCAACAGGCCCATATCACGTCTTTGTTTCAGTTATTTCCAGCACTTATACTAGGCATGGTGGTGCATGCCTGTAATCTGGCAATTTGGAAGAAAAGGCCGATAGCTCACATAGTTTTGTTAAATTCCCAAATCCACTGGGCTTGCAAGGTGGCCAGAATATGTATGGCAATAAAGGTCATGGGGTATTGAATCCATCTGTGTAATCTTTCAGCGGTGTCCCCTTGCATTCGTGGACTTCAAGTGTTTCTAGTCAACTATGAAGTTGTCTATTATTTGGAGCTGTGCACCAAATTTGTTCTTGTTCCCACCACCTGCCAATAGCACATACAATGCACTTTTCAATTCACGCTAACCGTACATTAAGTGATTTGCTCTGCCTTTGTCCCGTGGGCTACACCCGTTCGGCAAAAGGCACGTCCAGGCACCGAAAAGCAAGAGTTAGTCACGTAGGGTGGCACTAATGGTGGCAGCATCAACAAAAAGACCCACCATGGAGGTTTTACCAGGGGAAAGAACTTCAATGGGTAGACATTGTGGGCTTAGATTTTTGTTTAGTGGGACACCCATTAATTCAGCCTTAACTATAGCTTGTGGTAAAAATAAAAAATAAAAGTGCAAGCCTGTGCCCGTTCTGGTAATGCCCCAAGTTGGTGCACATCAGAGTTGCCGTTCAATTACCAGTCAAGATAACACCGATGTGATTATTGTTACTTATTATTTATTACCGAAGTTGAAGAATCAGTTTGGAAATACTGAATAGCAGTGAGCTTCATGTGGCAGAACAACCTGGCGAAATCATGTTGCCTTTTTAGCCTTCACTCAGTAGGGGGGGGAGGCTCACTTTCTCATAAGCATTAGGATAAAAACTGAAATGACATTGAAAATGATCGGACTTGGGATTTAGCCAAATAAAGTTCAAAACGAGATTTAATACACATTTATTTATTTCATTTTTGGGCAATGACTGATGGCCTAGCTGAGACGATCAACTGGCTTCACTTGAGATTGCGATTTAATCACAGCGCTTCTGCCAGGAGTCAGCGGTGCCAGCTCAGCACTTTCATGTCTGAGCCGCCCTGCCACCTCTACGTTGGAATTATTGATTTTTGTATGGCCAGTGCTGTTAACAAAAATGCAACTCCTGAAGTCGAAACCAGTTCAGAGTATGCCTCATTAAATCAAATGCAATACACTGATCCACAAAGCCAAGGCCGTAGCAATGGAGTCAACATTGGGAGGGGACCAAATCTTCCAGGGGGTCTAAAACGAATTTCCTGCCTAAAATATTACAGAATTCACTAACACATAGGATGGACCTTTTATTTATTTTTTACAGTAATGTCTAATAGTGTATTGTATTACATTGCTCTTGTTTTATATATTTTACCTTTTCTTGTTTCATTGTATGTAATGGCAGAGATTAGGGATTAATAAAGTACAGCCATAACCACAATCATATCACCAGAATTCTATTTTATAGCAATATATTGGGGGGTACATTTTGAGCATATTTGGGGGGATGTGTCCCCCCCAATATATATTATAATTACGGCCTTTCAGAAAGCACATCGGTCAAAGGCCTGTACGTAATTGAATGCGATCAAAGGTACCCCTGACATATATTTACTTATTTTACATTGTCCACAATTCCCCAGTACTGGAGCAGTCCACGAAACACATTATATGGCATTAGTCATTTTTTAGAATTTTTAAACTGGCTAAAAAATGGATGACAAGTTACATTAAATTCGTAAATGTATGCTGTGCTTGTATTTTTATTCTGCATCTGTACCTTGTTTTATTACTGTTTATCCTGCATTCTTGTTGCTTTGTTGACAGAATGTTTTCTCGTAAACTACACATTAAAAATGCAACCCAAAAAAATATTCTTGGACATACATACCTGAGATACGATGCTTCAACAATGATTTAAAAAAAATGCATTAGTCACAGGAAGGTGCTCCATCATAGCTCTTTAGTGATGTGCGAGATCGTTTGCCGCGAACAGGCTACCACAACGACATCAATGATCGCGAACGTGACTGTCCATGGGGAACTAGGACATTCCTAATGTAGCCCACGCTCAAAAAAGGTTGCAGACGCTCGGATTTTTTACTCATCTAAAGAGCACATTCCCTAATAAAACACGTTCACGCGAGCAAGCATTTTTGCACGCAAGTGCAGTCCTGCTACAACCACACCTGAGAACATGGGCGCCTCGGTGCACTTGGTCGTTTGCAGCGCGCTCCGACGTCCACTCAAGGGCCTGTTTGCCCTCCGGGGCCCTGCGTCCAGGAATGAGACCAAGTCGATATCTCCCCTGCTGCACTCATCCCCGCAAAGAGCATCCCGGGTGCCGCGCTCCTCCCCGCTGCTGCTGGAGCTGTGGATCGACCGAGCAGATCGCACTGCCTCTCCTAGAAGAAAAGTGTAATTTTTAAAAACAACTTAGGCAAAATCATGCATACGCATGGATTATCCAATGGTGTCGAAGCTGGCGATTGTGTTTTGGAATTATTTAATTTTCATTCTGGAAGCCAATGGGTAGATGCCAGGGCACAATTATTTTAGCATATTTGCAAATAGTAATGTTTTGCACTGGTTTATGCCTGAGCCAACCAGCCACCTCTGCAACCCTAAGATCAATTTGGCTGGTTTTCAAATAGAGTAATTACCTAATCGCAACACAACTGTTGACTACATTTTAGTTCATTTTTGTTCATGTTTATAACAGTTATAGTGCCCACTCCAACCTATGAGACAGAAAGACGGACAAAGCTCATGCATACATGCTTTAAATCTTAGTTGGAATGTTTTAATGCACTTGGAATTCATTATCATCTGGTTAATCTCTTCATCAATTCTAATTAATTTATATAAATGGAGATTTCAAATTTCATACCACTATTGACTCTACATGCAGCAACACCGTAAAGAGAAAAGATTTGCAAATTTAACACGAGCCTGAATCATAACACTAGTATACAAAAAACTCATACTCTATGATTTTCATTAGGGAGGTAAACCATTACTTTCACATGCATTCATTTGTAAATATGTTACCCTTGAATAAAATATTATTTTCAGTGGCATGACCAATCTATTTGTGTATAATCAATACTTTTATGAGCATATCAAAACATCGCCCGGTTTAAATTTTAAATGACATACAATGCTTTCAAAATAGCGTTGCCTTCACGTACCTACACGCGACGTGGAGGCTGTAGCCTTGTTCCGATTCTCGTCGCTGGAACCTCCGCGTAAGTCAACGTCGCCTTCCAGCCAGGGTGGCTTCCATTTGCTCTTTGACAACATCTTCTTTTTCTTCGTTCTCTCCCGTCTGTCCGCTCCCTCCAGCCAGGCGGGCACTTGTTGGGGTTCCTCAGAACTAGCAATCCTCCTCCCGGTGGCCTTCTCCAACTGATCTTTCATGGACATCTCCTCATCCGAGATGGAGGCTTTTCTCGACCGCTGCTGAGAATTTTGGCTTGCGCCGCAAGTTTTTTCTCGTGCTCCTTGCCCAGTGGTTCCAGTGCCGCTACTTTCTCCATGTGCCTTGGACGCTCCCGGGCGCTCCGGGTCCACTTGTAAGGCCGACATGTGCGGGCTCGCCGAACCGCTGGCATCGCTCACCGGGGTTCTGACATCGTTTGATGGTGCTGAGGCTGAGAGCTCAAGCTTGCCAAGGGCTTTCAGCAGCTTTTTCTGCTGCCTGGGTATCAAGCGCGGCACAGGGGACACAACAAACAAATCAGAATAAAATGCCATTCATACTACACAATGTGTAGTATTGCTTGATTGAAACATGAATATGAAGTGAATGGAAAGAATGTTGCCAGTAGCTAATATGAGTAATTAAAGGTGAAGGTATGCCAGAACTCATAATAATAAAATAATTTACAGCTCTCTTCAAGCCACTGCTAGATGAAAGCCTGTGTCAGTAATGGGGTTGTTTGGCCATACTTCACTAGCCTGGTCAGTGCTGGTTCGTGAAAGGAGAAGAGGCAGGATTTGTTCAGATGTTACTCCCCACTGTGGTTAGCCATGGGCAGATATTTTATTCAGGTCGCAGTGTTCATGATGCAGTACAGATACGAATGCAACGCAATATTATTCTGCGATGAGTCTCTTTTGGTAATGGTCTATCATTCATCTAAAGTACAGCCAAACATTTTTACGCGTTAAGCATATGAAACTTATACATTCCCACTTATTAAAGCCAAATACTAATTACAATGATTTAATACAACTCCATTATTATCCCTTAGACCAATCCTACATAATGGTGTATGACAGGACATTAAAATGGCACTTTGGGGGGAAAACATATTAGCCGAGTGCTACTTTAGTATGTCATAGTAATATTATTTGGTCAAGGTAATTGAACACCATTATTAAAATCAGATCATACAGTTTATACAGGCATGTGCTAGAGTTATTAAAACATCACATTTACAACATATTTCTAAGTGTAGGAAGTAAAATGCAGTTGTCACTATAGATCACTGTTTTCCGATTTGTGGAAAAAAGGTATTCGTCATTGTTATTACATCATTGTCATTCTTTTTAATAGTTATAATGAAATAACCACTGTGAAATAGTCTCTCTGGCCTTACCATAGATCCATTTGCTGAATTTTTTCCACGGCCTTACTGACACTGTCGTTTTCAGAGGGTGAATTATTAGCCTAAAAAAAACATTGAACAAAAAAAATCACAGCCTACAAACGTTACGCATGACTTACTGAGTGGCCTGTTAAGCATACAACGTTCCTACATTTTAAACGTCAATGAAGTAGGACACTAAACTCAAGGCAACACGCCGACGATGCATTTAAAATACCACGCAAATAATAACATAACTTAATGTGACAAAGCGCAGCAGAAATGGCAGTGTATGAATACAAAATATACGTAGTTTATTCTTCAGCTTCTGTGCTCACTTAAGCCAAATACCTTTCAAGCAACCTTAGCAAGGGTTGAACATTGTCTCTTGCATCACTATAAGAGGCCTCCCCAGATTACACTTTTTGGCAGTGTGCCTCCCCTCTGTGAATAAGCACGTAGTCTTTTGAGTATTACTCGAAACCCTTCCCAGCCGCCTCCAATCATTAACAGATCTGTGCCTCTGGTATTTGTGTTTAGTTGGTGGGTAACTGCTCCAGGCTTTCTTGTGCCTAGGGAGCTCAATTTCGCTATGCACATACCTTTGCATTATCATCGTACAGTTCATAATTAAAGTATAAAACTATGCTAATGTGTAATATGGCAATGAAATGTGTAATGACGCTCTTAAGCACAAAAACGTCAAAAATCTAAGTGTATCCATACTCAAAAGAATATTGGGGCAGAGATTAGTTTTCTCCATAGCACAACTGTCAGCGTGCCGCAAAGTGGTACTTATTTTATCGACTTCAAACAGATGGAAGGGCAGCGTTGATTACCAAATGGAATTGAAAATGGTTATCTTCTTATGAAAAGTCGAATGTTCTACCAAGTTGATGCCATCACACCATTCTACCGCTTCTTTCTTTTTATTAGATGCTGAAGTTGTTTATAAAGTACAACACACATCCTTCAAGTTCTGCGCATACAGTCCCCTACACTTTCTTGCCATGGACTGTTCCCAAATTCCAAACCGTTTCGCCCTATCCTACCTCCACATACATCCGAATTCAAATGCCATAATAATCTATTCTGGTTGCTTCTACAACACCACCGCCAAAGGAAACAACAACAATAGCCAGCCAAGGGCACCTGCACAGATTTTTCTGTGGGAGTAGAGGTCATGAGAGATTGGTTTTCTGTCCGCACAGCTTGAACCACAGCCTGGGCCCTGCTGGTGGGGTCCGCCTCCTGGGAGACCCCACGCCTGCTTGCTGAAAGGGGCTGCTCCACTCCCTTTGATGAACCTGGAACAAACAAACAAAAAACACCACCACTGTCATTTGTTTACATCCAGTGTGCTTATTTAAAGCTGTCTCACGATGCCTGAGTGTTTTATTTTAATTACATGCAATTATATATGTATATGAGCTAACGAAATGCATTTCTAAGTGTCTTTTTAAAGCCAAATTCATACTTTAATTGCTTTTAAACGGGCAGCCTCTTAAGCACACAAGGTGCTACACAATGCCCAATCTACAATTGAGAGGCCTGAAGAAATAAAACCATCAGACTCAAAGAAGCAAGCCTGTCCCACTTAGATACAATGATGTGGGTGTCATAACAAGTGTTGTGACAACAGGTGGCAAAACCCCGTACGTCCGATTAACACTCGCAGCTCTGATTAGCACGGTTGGCTACGTACGGTGCGAATGAAGTTCAACATACATACAGGTGTTATATTATCTACCACTTGCTCTCCGTGTCGTGAAAACAGAGAACAAAAACCTCATAACCACTTTTACTGAACATCGCATAAGGTAAACAAGTACCTTATCAAACGCCACCACTGCCAGCGGTGGCGTTAGCCATCTCCTGGCCTAACCAAGAGCGAGTTTTCATTCGGAAAGGTAAAACCCTTTTGTGTAGCCGCATTGTGTAAGTGCGCGCGCACACAGAGAACAAGGGATGCCTTTCTCTCCTCTCCCCCCCCCTCCACCACACACATCCCAGCACTGTAAGCAGAGATGCTGCACTACCGCTCTGAAGGACGACGTTCCGCCCGTCTTGGGCCACGGAGGCCGGGATGACAGTACCCGCACGGACGGTTGGACCACTCCGCGCCAACATCGCCTTGGTGGGCACCACGGAGTCAGCGTCGGCTTTCCTCTTGGCAGAGAGCAGCCGTTCCCTCCGAGCCCCTGAAAGGAATTTCAATAAGGCCGTAACCCAACCAAACGTGGCCAAAAAGGAGGATGCATAATTAAAGTGCTTTATTATTCTGCCGCTACGAGCACGTTGTTTATTGGAGAGAAAGCAGGCCGGATCGGTTTCAGAACGTAGCTGAGAATGCGCCGATCATGATTGTGCGGTTTCTTGTTCTTTTTTAAAGGAAGATGCAACGACTCAAACACTTAAAATAGCTCTTATCTTTTTGAATTAAAGCTTTCGTGACTGCAGGGATTCATATTCTTGGTTCTTTCGGTAAAGTCACGTAGAAGGGAAACAATAAAATAATACAATTCTCACGACGTTTCGACTGCAACACAAGCAATCATCATCAGGTGTGAAAACCATAGCAAGAAAATTTGAAATTCTTGCTGTGGTTTTACCCGCACGGACGGTTGGACCACTCCGCGCCAACATCGAAACGTCGTGAGAATTTTATTGTTTTATATTTTATTTTGTTTCCCTTCTATGTGACTTTACCGAAAGAACCAGGAATATAGCTCTTATCTTGTAGATCCATATCTAGGCTGTCTAACACGAGTTTGAAGACTTATTAATTGAGCAAAAAGACTTTGAAATCCCATCGAGGCCCTCCATAGTAATCTAGTGATGTCACTGCATTTACAACATTTAAAATGAACAATGATGTTCCAGTGATGTCACTAGAAATCTACAATGGAGGTGACTGTAGCTTGAAAGTTATCTTTAATACAATTTACAGTTTACAATAGCAATTTGGATTAACTGAGAACGATTGTGTAAGGGCGCTTTAGAAATTTAAATTATTATTAATGATTATTATCTCAGTGGAACCACTCCTCAAGACAATGTACAACAGTAGATCATTTGCACCACGGGGGAAAAAAGGTATACATACGTTTTTCTCGTGAACAACCTGAAAATATATTTCAACCATCCCAGGACATACAACCAAGATAACTTTCTGCAAGAAAACCTCGTATTTTTGGTTGCATCTTCCTTTTAAAGAATGTACTTTGTATATGGATCACACCTGCTTGGTATTTTATGCTTAATCCAGATAAGAATTAGCAAAGTAAAATCCTGAACATATCAGCATACTTAAAACGGCCCCTGTGTTATAATTCACCACTGAAAACCTGAGTATCGCAATAGAGATGGCTCTTGACGAACAATATCAGTTAAGACAGAATCTTGAATAAATTAATAATTTATGTGGGCAATAAACATTAACAAATCTTTCTGTCCACAGAGGATAGGAGGATAAATGAGGGTGGGAAGACGGTACAAGGGTCCAGGCAGGTTGCTACATGTGAGATGGTGTCTTAATTGTAAAGGCACAAACGCACATAATTACTCCGCACAAATGTACGTATAAATAGATGATTAGATGGCACAGTTGTTAGATTGTGAATCTTACTATCATATCCAAGTGAGACTCACAATAATATCTAAGTGGGAGGTCAGCGTTCCAGGGTCTATAAAATGTGTTCCCACTCTGTGGGAAGTCAACAGTGGTTTATTCTTTGGACCGATTCATCCCTACGAGAAATTGAGAAATTTCCACTCCTGGCCAGACGACTGAAAATAAGATCGTATGAGCAACCGCTCCACGCTCAGAAAAATAACTTTGACTTTTACCTGCATGACGAATCATGCATGCAGCTGCCTGAAGCGCAGACAATCAACAGTCTATTATCAGAACCAAATTAATGAGCCAAGCAACAATCTTTGCTTAAATGAACAAAGTAAAAACAACCACGCTAATAAAACATATCTAAATTAAAGCAATGCCCCATGTTATGTTGTCTTAGTTGAAAATAACAACAAAAACAAAATGACAGCGCGTTCAAACTCGACCGTTCAACACTGTCAGTGTGCGCGCACACACACCAGCTGGCGCAAACTCCAGCACAATGAGCTCCCCAGAGCCAACGCCAGCTGCCGCCGACGGTTTGTCCGCTGTGCCCTTGTGATGAGAGGGCCGGCCAAGCGCCGTCGCAGCCTGCGGCTCCCCGGGACTCCCCGTTGAGCTGCCACCGTCGAGGTCTTCCTCTATGGAGTCCTCTGAAGAATTCTTGTCCGAGTCCATGGCAGTGACTCCCTCCTTGGGTTTGTTGCTGGAGATGCTTGTGCTCAGGCTGAATTTCAAACTTTTGCGCAGAGCCTGCAGAGCATTCCGCACCGTGACTTAGCCTCGCACTTCCACTGGGATGGTTGCCACGGCACGCGAGAGGATCGCATGGCCAGGGTTAAGCATGCCTGGCCTGCTTTCGTCTTCCCGATGTTGATTTTGCCTACACTGCCAATGCAGGTATTTTTTTTGCGTTTGACTCGACCAAAAGTCGAGGACAAGGCCAAGTTCAGCCACTGCTTGAGTTGTGCTTGGCAAGGAATCAAACTTAATTTACCAGCACAGTACTTAATTCCCACAGTTAATTAAGCACTGTGCCACCACTACCCATAAACACATAATAAAGAAACATATACAACTAAAACTATATTTATTTTACCAAACAAATGTTTTTTTTTTATTTTACCAGGTAAGATCTCTCATACAACCTTATTGTCAATGTGTCTACAAGAGGTATGCTAGTGTGAAAGACGGTCAGTTGAGCTGTATAGGAATCGTGTCACTCAGCTAGATTCACTGTATAAAGGCTTCATGAAAAGCTGTAGTGTGATTATAAGCATGTATTTTAACTTATAGTTGATATATTTTGCTTGTGTAGAATTTTGTTCTGTATGGCAAATACCTTGACGTCCGTCAGAGTAAGCAGGAGCTTATTTTGTGGCTCGCATTTCCTCGCCCCATTGTGTTTTTCTCCTGAGGCATCTGACTCCGTCTCGTTCTGGAAGAGACCGCAATATTTTAATGAGCAAACAGCTAAAAGTCCTCAGCATAATGCAGACGCTCTCCAAGGCTGTCTGACATGAGCTGGAAGCTTAATTACATTAAATGTTTTCAAATATTAATACATTTCAAATTCGTGTTGCACAACCCAGTATTCCCAGCCTAGGTACGCATCAACGAGAGTTATTTAATGTTTCCATTGGGTATTTTGTTATGTAGCAAAATTGATGTTGATTCAAACATATTCTGATGTCACTCGATTATGTTGCGAACTTAAACAGAAATCCATATTAACTTTTCAAATAAATTATAGTTAAAATTAACAATTGCAAAAGTGATCAACGAGAGTCATTTATTTAATGTAGTAATGGACAGTCTCGTGTTGAATTGAATCAGCCCGTTTTTGGGCTGTGATTAATTTTATGCATTCAGTCGGTAGCAAAAATTGTCCATGGAATGAAGATCGAAACTTAAGAACAGGCTCGTCGTTGTTACAGTAATGAAAATAGGAATCAACGTAATTTCACGTGGTTAGTTGTATCTATGTATGTCGAACATATTTTGCACCATACGTAGGCAACTGTGCTAATCGGAGGTGCATTAGTTCTCGGGGTGTAATGGCGCATTGAGTTATCAATGCAGATTAATAAGCTGAAGATGCATGCATCAAATCACTTGTGTAATAATCAACATTTTTTTATTCAGAGAAGTTATATATATACTGGTTACACCTGACCCTTGTCGCCAATAGCAGACGTAACATTCACCACAATTCAATAAAAAATTATTGAAATCTCTGATACATTATTCGAAAACCATGAGGAACGGTGCATTGAAAGCAGCATGTGATTAGGTTAGAATGCCTTTGAGTACTGTTTCAGCACTCGTATTTAACTGCCTCTTGCATGTGGTAGTTAGCTTACATCTCGGCTATCTTTGACAGCCGCTTCCTCTGCATCCAGTGTAGTGTCAGCATCCAGGTCAAAGTCCTCCGAGTATTCTACTGGACCAGCCACTCTCACCCATTGTCCCCCATCCGTCTTGAGTTGAACGGAACTCTGTTCACACCACGCACACAATGATCTCCCACTTAGCCGTATAGCCTACGGAATAGGCAAGCACCAATTAAGATCTGAATGGCACATGTGGTAGGAGTGTGACCAGCACCACGCCTGGCCACCTTTATCTTTATCTCCTCGGCACTGATGTTAATACACCAAAGACGTAATCACTTAAGGCCGAGATGATCTAGAAGAGGCCCGAACAGGCGTAAATACCATGTGCCACTGACGTTTTCCATGATTTGGCATCGAAGGCAAGTCACTGAGAACAAAGAGAGTATGCAAAACATTGCACCACAATCCTCCCTGCACAAAAAAAGACAGATCCCCTGTATAGACTTTAGCAGACTGTTGGGGCGAGTGTTGTTCGTGAGCATCTATTAAGGTGAGAATGGCATGTGTGAAGGGTGGCATGGTTAGCACCACACCCAATCGCCTTTGCCTCACCAGTGCTGATGTTCACACACCACACCATCTATTTATGGCTGAGTCATCCTAGAGGACACCTGGCACCAATTCTGTAATAACTCCCCACTGATATTATCCTTGGCCATAAATTGAAGTTGGTGTTACAATGCATTAACTAACCACTGCACCACCGCCCCCTGATACACAAGCATACCTCCCCGCTCACACACGGACACGTACACCCACACACACGCGGGCACGCACACAACCTACAAGGATCATTTGCCAACAAGAGAAGCTGGAATGCCTCTTCAAGCCTCATCAATTACACCCAGGTGGAACCCTCGGCTCATGCCACACTGTGCGTTTAACCTGCTGCCATCCTTTGCGTTGACATTTGCCGGGAGCAGTGCGAGACCTGCCCGTCTTCCCCTCCGTCACGTCACCGTCCTGCCTTGAGGGACCTGTTCGTAAGTAAATTGGATCGCCGTTCAACAGGGAGGCCAGCGACAGCATCTGGCTTTCCAGCGCCATTTGCTTTCACAACGAAGGCCCCGTGTGAACTAACAAAACCACACACACTCTGAGCGCCTTCGTCAATCACCTGCTGGATGAAGGCCCTCCCCACGCCGTGTTGGTCGTGGTGGTTGTATGATCATACTTCACCATGCTGGTCAGTGTGGGCTGGTGAAAGGGTAAGCGGGTTTGACAAGAACCGGTTCAGATATCACTCGTCATGGCCGGGTATCAATTGCGCTAACCACTGCCTCCCTTTTCTACTACTTGAATTTCGGCGGCCTATGGCCGCATTATTCTAGCTCCTGCGGAATGCTTCTCGTCGCTTCGCGCCTCGTCCCCACCGATATCCTCTTCTCCCTCCCCGCCACCCCTTGTGTGCAGATACTACTGACTCTATTGTATGTAGAGTGTGTAGTGGGGGGTGGGGTGGGGAGTGAATGTTTTTTGGGGGGGGGGTCAACGATTGTTGTAAACCTGTTGGATCAACGTTTCACCCCCACATCTGGGGGGGGGGGTCCACTTTCTATATATTTTTGATTCAGGCCTTCTGAAAGGCTATTTAATTTAGTTGACGAACAAACAGAATGCTGAGCTTTTATAATAGATACTCAATATCCGTGCAATGATCAGTTGCAGCAGTGATTCTTACGCTGGCAATATAATTGCACGCAAATTATTTACTAATTTGTGGCAATGTTATTATCTATGTTTAAGGAGTTACAAAATTGTAAAATAGAGCCAGAATTAAGATACAAACGAGATAAAATACACAATTGACTGCAACAAATTGTGATCCCAATTGTGACGATTCGTAGAATCGCTCTGGCGTGATTCAACAAATGGCGCATGTTAAACAGAGGTGTTTTGAATACTTGCCTTTGACCAAATAACCCAGTATATGCACCCATCTCATTATATCTCAGAAGTTCTTGGAAAATGTGTTGCGGTTCTACACTGCAACAGCAGAGGATGGTCCATCAAATCTATCATTGTATAGTACTTCTACGTAATTATATGCTCCCACGTCTATGCTCTCCACCTTCAATCTGCAATAACAAGCGTGGTGAAGCATTATCAATTAACGCCAGCGATCTGTATGCCGTGCTGTGGCCCTCATCCAGCAGTAGATTGATACAAACGAGGTTGTACATGCATGTCCATAATAAGTTTTTTTTTGGGTTAGAAACGTGTCAACTTAAATATGTCGTTAATCCACCACCACTTGTCACAGCCAATTAGTAAGGTTTGTCACGTTAAGAAAAGTGCCAATTAGTTACTACTTCAGCACTCACAACATTTACAATTGGACGCGAAAGCCTATGCGTTAAACTGTACGTGCATACGTTGAGTGTATACATTTGTCAATAGTACCTGCTGTCCAGACGTTTCTGGGAGGGAGCTGGACCTTCCGCGTCACCCGTTTGCCGTCCGCGTTGGCCCCGTTGAGGTAAATGGAGAACCCTTGCTCGAGCCTCTCCAACTCAATTTGTCGCGGGTCCTTGACTCGCAGCTTTCTCAGCAGCCTTGGCAGCAATTCAACGCAGCACACACATACACACGCACGCGCGCACACACACACAAAGATACCCCATATAGCTTACTGGGGCAAGTGCTGTTTACGAGCACCAACGAAGGCCGACCTAGTTCACGAGGAGGTGGTGTGATCTCCATTATGTCCAGCTGCCTTTGTCTCCACATTGCTGATGTTTATACACTGTGCCAGGTACTCATTTAAGGCAACATAATGCTGTGTTGATGCCTAATAAACTCACAGGAAAAACGTTACGCCTTGATGTAGGATTTAAAAAGTCACCTTGGCTGCGCAAAAGGTGAACTATTGAGGAATGGACACGGGGAAAGTATGGCTTTTTCACTGTAGTTCTGCCTATTAGCTCAGGCAATGCACTGTGTTAAAGATTAACATGAAATCAATCAACATACCATTCCACTCAACATAACTTAATCGAGCTGAAAACAACAGCCCAGCAAACGCGATTACCCAAGCAATTATTGACAGAATATTCGCTGATACCGTCGAGCCGAATTACAAGAAAATAATTTGAAAAAGTGACAAGTGCTCACTGGGACGAGACAAATAAACTCATCGCAGCATGAACGGAGGCAGCTTGCGTGCGACGTTAGATGTTGGGCAAGCTGTAATTCGACACAACGTGTGTTGTTTATGTGACCAGCTGCTCAAATGGGCAATTTCAGCCCTGTGAAGTCTTTTGGGTAAATGTCAGAAAGGTGCCCACTATCTTGATCAAGCTCGATTTGCATATTTTAATTGTGCTGAACTCCCAAAGGTTTTCTGTAGTTGATTAGAATGTACAAGACAGCACCTTCCATCTGAGCAATCAGTTAGATTGGTGAATGACTTGTTCACATCTGCTCTTAATTTTTTTACGAGAGATGCACAATACCAAAGTGTCTCACTGCTTAAATGAGCAATACAGTGACATTCACTTCCATCAGTGTCAGCAGCCCTGCGTGAGTGGTGGAACTTCCACATTTTTATAACGGGGACCAGTCTCTCCATAAGATGACCACTGACTGTTAGTTTTCCAAAGTGGTGGTCATTTAACTTGCAAACTTCTAACTGTGGGTTAATTGCTCAAGCTACATTGCCACCTAGCTGGATACAATCAGTCAATTCTATGCGTATCTTTTTCATGAAAGGAAAATGCAAATCCAAAAATCTCCCATTATGTTGTAAATTAATACCTAGAATATGTGATTCATGTTGGTCAATTTGATTTGTAAATCTGAATTTAGAGCCCTTTTTTGTTAGACCGCTGCTGAATGAAGGAATTCCCAAATTGTGTGGGTCACAGGCGTTGTTTAACCATACTTCACCACGTTGGTCAGTGCGAGCTAGTGGGGAGAGGCCCACGAACGGTTCAAATATCACTCGCCATGAATGCTAGCTATGGCCCGTAATTGAACTCAGGTAATGATGTTCATTGCGCAGCACGCAAACCACCATGTCAGCGTTCCAACAAAGCCAAATTAGCATAACCACCCCCCCTCCCCCATAAAATTGGGTCAAAGAAAAGCATTATTTAGTAGCATATTCCTTAACTTAGAATAAGCAGAAACATGTTATAATCGTGAATTTAAACATACAGAGATTGCTACACTAAACATTCGACACGTAAATATGTTATATTGTATTTAAACATAATCACCTGTTCCGCTGTTGCAAGTCTATGAGTAGCTCGTCGTTTCTTGTGGAAAAATCAACACCGTCTTCTCTGGCCAGTCGCCATTCGCAGTAACCCTGTATGTGAACCGCATCACGTACTCTGCATAGTTTAGTGCCATGCTAATGTTCAAATAGATCGTACTCTGAGGTGCAATTTCCAGCCATTACAGTGTTAAAAAAAGAAATAACGTGTAGTGATAAGGCCTACAGCTACATAATTTACTTTGCACGATCATCGCCTTTTAGGACCAGACACATGCTGGTGAATCTTCCTTTTTGTCTGATATTTGGGGAAAATATTCCGATTTCTCCATCCCTTAACTTGGTTAGTTTCGAAGAGATGTGAAACTGGCTTATAATCCCAGGAAGGTGGGAATAGAATGTGTGTCTTTGCTGTCAGTTTAAAAGCCTCATGCGTTTCAGGTGCAATAGCTGGCTGAGTGAAACAGGCTTATAACACTGATTATGTGTAATTGCGCAGGCTAATCAGATTTGACAAGCACAACTTACTCTTACCAATTGCAAAGTCAATCAGTACTGTTGCCACCAGACTACACAACAAAATTACTATTTAAATAGAATCCCTGCTTGACAATACATATCTTTCAGACAAAAAAATGACATTATCAATAAGAATGTTATACAGTAGTTGCAATTTGTATTTAGTGACTAAATAAAAAAAATACATTACAATGCATTTTCACAAAGATAAAGAATTGTGGAATAAATGCGTGAATTAAAACAAAACAATCAACTACAACATTTAAACAATAAAAGGCCCTAAACGTACGCAAACAAAATATCACAAAATACAATTTCTAATCAATAAATGTTCCTGATCAGATTTCACATTAATAAACGAGCACTTCACCAAATGCATTCAAATAACAGTCAGGGCCACATCACACAAATCGCTTGTGTGCTCCAAATCCTCTTTTTCACTGAAATGTTGTAAACCTTCTAACCCCAGCTTTGCCATGATAGAGTAAAACTTTAAACCATTTACGATGAGCACACAGGTGGGCTCAGGGGTCATTGCTCTGAGCCGGTACTGCTGAGGTCCTGGGTTAAAATTCAGACACCCACCCACGATTAAATCAGGTTGTCAAGTTGATGGTCCCAGTCAAGTTAACAATGACTGCAAAACAAACCCCATCTTATTACATTTGATTCCTCACTTACTTTAGCAATAACTCTGGCACTGAGAATGTTTTTTATACAAATTTCAAATTGATTACCATGTGATACTATCTCTATGGCAGGGTGTGCGGGATGGAGCAGCACCATTAGTGTGGATACATCACTCAGCAAGTTGTCCTGCGCTCATTTGCCACGGGACATTGGCTAACGCATTAACCCTGCAAGTGTTCCAAATGGGACACATTGTCCAATGTGCCAATAGCACAACTAAACTGTAAAGTGAAGAAGAAAATCGACATCCTTTCTAATCAGCCGAATGTCCCCAGCCTGCACAACGAATATTTACTCAGAAGCGTTAACACATTTGAGGTGACAATTAATGTAGTTGTCGTCTATCACCAAACAGTGCCATGGTCTGGCTCTAAGAGCACCTCGTCTCTCGGTTGAGCGATGGCTGCCGTTTCCTCCTCCTCCTCCTCATCATTGTCCTCCTCATCCTCCTCCTCACTGCACCTCAGCACTCCGTGTCGCCCTTCACGAACAGCAGTAGACCACAATGTATTTTGGATGACAACACTGTCGGCCGCAGCCGGCGTTGTTAATACTTAGCCTCCACTGTTCTCAGTCCACGTAGAATACTGTCGTCAAAAGTCAAAGTGAATACATGAAGGGCTGCTGAGAATATGAACACGGTACTTATACCAAGCGCGTTTATTTAACACAAGTGAGACCTTTTGACTACGGAAAGAAGATCGTAGAAGTCATGAGTTTGAAACGGCAGCACTTCTGCAATCGGCTTATGTATAGGCATAGAAGCCAGGGGAGACATGGGAAACACACGGTGCTCAGGTTATGAGAAGTTAAAGTTCCAAACTAACCCAACAGAATCAACCCAAGGTCAGACATATGCCACAAAGCAGTTGAAATGTCTCACTTTTTAAGCAAAAGGCTGGTGTGCCTCCCCCATTTCATTATCATGCCTCTCCGCTCATATGAACAATAAATTCGCACTCATTTCCACGAGCATTCCTGAGCCAATGGTGAAAGATCCACATTCATATGGCGAGTTGCAGTTATGTCAATTTACTGCAACTATTTAACTTACCGTCAATGTGATGTTCTAAACCTACAATATCACGTAAACATTTTGCATCCTGACAGTAGCATCGGGCGACGCATGCATTTAAAACAGAAGCCCCGACCCAGCGCTGGACATTCCACATTCCCGCGACGAGCATGAGTCCATCAAAAAGATAACAGTTATACAATGGCATACAAAATAGCCTATCTTAATAAACAACGCAGCAGCCTCCACTGCAACCAAGGACGTTACATCTCTTGGTCTCTCAAATAATTACGAATAAAATCTAAAATCATGTTTTGTGACATTGCACTAGTGCGGCCTAGTGGCATCACCACTATTCCAAAGTTCGGCTTTTAACCAATGCGTGTTATCACACGAATACCCGCACACGCAAAAAGAACACACCACAAGGGCCAGTGCACGCTAAACAATGTAACTGTTACGTTCTTTAACTCATTGAGAAGCAATCATTATTAATTTCACGCGAGATAAGCACCTTTGTCTGAATTCATTTGTGAAGCCCAGAGGCGCCCAACAGCTGTCGCTAGGCAACGCACAGCGCCGCGCATGCGCAGTGGGGGTCGTCGACAGCTATTGTAATTTGTAATTCACATTGGCAGGCCGGAAGGGGGTGGGCTTTTATTGGAATTTCCAGCTTGTATAAGAGTCACAAACAAACTCCACGTTGGCCAACTATAAGTGTAGCCTTCATCATAAAACCTCCTTTGCCAGTGTCAAAATATGGTAATAGGTTTTCCCCTTTTTTCTGGCAATAAAACAGGTGTTAAGATATTATTGGTTATAATAGGGGGTTTTCCCCTTTTTTCTGGCAACAAAACTGAAACCTTTATTTTACAAGGATTCATGTCTGCTTTAACCACAATACCTGCAGTCAAAATGCAAACAAAAAACATACTATGATAATATATGATGCATTGTCCTTGAAACTGATTGGTCCACACCAAGGGACGGCTTTCTTTTGAGCCTCGACCCAATTGGTGCTCGACCACATGACGCCATAACGCGTCTTTTGGCGTCATCTGGTCGAGCACCAATTGGGTCGAGGCTCAAAAGAAAGCCGTCCCTTGGTGTGGACCAATCAGTTTCAAGGACAATGCCACATATATTATCATAGTGTGTGTTTTTGTTTGCATTTTTACTGCAGGTATTGTGGTTGATGCAGACATAAATCCTTGTAAAAAAAGGTTTCAGTTTTGTTGCCAGAAAAAAGGGGAAAACCCCTATTATTACATTTTGGTACTGGCAAAGGAGGTCTAATGATATTATTGGTTATTTCGGTAAAGTCACGTAGAAGGGAAACAACGTGGCTTTACCGAAAGAACCAAGAATATGAATTCCTGCAGTCAGGAAAGCTTTAAATCTAAATTTAGGTGTTAAGATGTTAAAACACCAAACTGAAACCTTTTACAATGAATTATATCTGCATGAACCACAATACTTGTAGTGAGAACGCAAGCAAAAAAACATACTATTATAATATATGCATTGTCTTTGAAATTGATTGGTCCACACCAGAGACAGCTTTCTGACCACAAGTATTGTGGTTAATGCAGACATGATTCCTTGTAAAAGGTTTTAGTTTGGTGTTTTAACATCTCAACACCTGCTTTGTTGCAAGAAAAAAGGTGAAAACCTATTATCATATTTTGGTACTGGCAAAGGAGGTCCCATGATGTACATTGAGGGAAAAAAGTATTTGATCCCCTGCTGATTTTGTACGTATGCCCACTGACAAATAAATGATCAGTCTAAAATTTTAATGGTAGGTTTATTTGAACAGTGAGAGACAGAATCACAACAACAACAAAATCCAGAAAAACGCATGTAAAAAATGTTATAAATTGATTTGCATTTTAATGAGGGAAATAAGTATTTGCCCTTCTGCAAAACATGACTTAGTACTTGGTATCAAAACCCTTGTTGGCAATCACAGAGGTCAGACGTTTCTTGTAGTTGGCCACCAGGTTTGCACACATCTCAGGAGGGATTTTGTCCCACTCCTCTTTGCAGATCTTCTCCAAGTCATTAAGGTTTCGAGGCTGACGTTTGGCAACTCGAACCCTCAGCTCCCTCCACAGATTTTCTATGGGATTAAGGTCTGGAGACTAGCTAGGCCACTCCAGGACCTTAATGTGCTTCTTCTTGAGCCACTTTTTTGTTGCCTTGGCCGTGTGTTTTGGGTCATTGTCATGCTGGAATACCCATCCACGACCCATTTTCAATTCCTTGGCTGAGGGAAGGAGGTTCTCACCCAAGATTTGACGGTACAGGTCCCCGTCCATCGTCCCTTTGGTGCGGTGAAGTTGTCCTGTCCCCTCTTGTAAATACAAAACGGCAGCTCAAAAAAGGGCACATCTTACACATAATTACAACGGTAACTTCCCCGTAGAAGTGTGATAATAAAATATTAAAGCTTTCGTGACTGCATAAAATTACTCATTGTTTTTTTTCGGTAAAGTCACGTATCTAGAAATACAATAAAATTATATTAAAACAAAAAACAATCACGACGTTTCGATCACAACGCAAGCGATCTTCATCAGATGTGAAGAACAAATAACGGAGGTAAATACAACAAAAATATACCCGATGAAGATCGCTTGCGTTGTGATCGAAACGTCGTGATTGTTTTTTGTTTTAATATAATTTTATTGTATTTCTACGTACGTGACTTTACCGAGACTTATCATTTCTTTGTCAGTGGGCAAACGTACAAAATCAGCAGGGGATCAAATACTTTTTCCCCTCACTGTAGATGCTCACCCCGAGCTCTCGTTACTCTGATAGTGGCATTGTCTTTGTGATGTTCGCCTTTTGATGTCCTCTGGTCTAACACCGTTTTGAGACGAGGCTCAAAAGAAAGCCGTCTCTGGTATGGACCAATTCGTTTAAAAAACAATTGATATACTATTAGAATATGTTTTTTTGGTATTTTTATCACGAGTATCAGTGCTTAATTTAGATCTGATTCCTTGCAAAATGTTTCAGTTTGGTGTTTTAACATCTTAACACCTATACTCTTTGGTTTTTGCGGTAAAGTCACGTAGGTAAAATAAAATAAATGAAAACATCTCAATTAAATCACGACGTTTCGGAGGCAACACAAGCTTCCGTCTTCAGGTGGAACAGCCACATACAAATAGCTGTATCAAGTGAAGAGCTCTGAGACACCCGAGATTATATACAGGTTAAGGGGGGGGGGGGAGGAGCCAGAAAAGGGACGTGGGTGGGGAGGGGAGGGCTAAGTTAAGCCGCCTTTTGTTATGCTGCAGGGGGTTCGGGGGAAGCGGTGGTGCACTGCACGAGAGCGAGTACAACCACTGGTAGAAATGGAAATGGCTGTACAATTATAAGGCAGCTAAAGTTTGACTTGGTTGATGACATCTTTCCAATGGTTGCTCAATTTAAAACCATCCTCTCGGTTGAAGTTGTGTCTATGTCTGTGTATCTGGATGGCTTCATGGACAAATCTTTGGTAATAACCGGGAGGTTTGCATAGTACTTTGGTATTGGAGAAAACAATGTCATGAGAACCCGCTGTGTTGAAACAATGATCAGCCACGGCCGAAGAATTTGTTCTGCCGTGTTTCAAATCTGATTTGTGCTCGCGAATTCGGTCAGAAATATGTCGTTTCGTCTCCCCGATATAGCAGTCACCGCAGGTACAACTCAATTTGTAAACACCGGGGTACTGTAAGTCAGGAATGACATCATTTACAGATGGAATCAGATCACGGATTGTGTCTACTGTATTGAACCGGACCTGGATCTTGTGTTTGTTTAGAATTTTGGAAATCTTTTTGGTAACGCCTGCTATGTATGGCAGTGTGATGATTTTGATCGGAGTATCAGGTGGTTGTTTCTGTATGGTAGGAGAAACAGCTTGGCGGATAGTACGGTCAGAGTATCCGTTCATCTTGAGGGCCAGATGTACATGTTTTAATTCACTGGCCAGGTGGTGTTGGTCAGAAATGCAATGAGCCCTGTGGTATAATGTTTTGATGAGATAATTATTTTGAGCCTGGTGGTGGTGGGAATCAGGCTTTAAGTAGGAATCTGTGTGGGTGGCCTTCCTGTAAACAGAATGTCCCAAAGAGCCATCAGTCCTCCTCTCAAACAGAACATCCAAGAATGGCAGCTTGCCATCTTTCTCCACATCAATTCTAAACACCCATCCATAAAATTCAGACCTTATTGGTCACCCCGTCCCCGTTATACAGTACATCTCAACGTTCATCCTACAAAGTCCCATCACAAAGGAGAAACACAAACAGATAGATAAACACATTTTTGTAGTTGCCCGTATTGAAACGGCTGTATGGAACTGAAAACTCAATTTCCCTGTACAAGAATACGGGTAAACCGTCTGGGTTAGCAGCAAAATAATAAAATCTGCGACGCGCGTCTGATTGTCGATTAATAATTCCCAGATTTTGCACACAATTATCGATGAAAAGCATTCAACGCTGCACCAAAGGTGTCGGTAACTACCGAAGTTTCGCATCTCTTGGCATCTCAATTCTGCCATCTCAGTCCCTCATTTAAACTGACGCCATTATTAAAATCACTAAAGTTGAAATGTGAATGTAATTTTACAACATAATTGCATTCTTTTTTTTATCTGTAATTGTGAAATAATTTAATGTTGTCTGCTGGCCGATATTCTTAGCTCAATTAACATTTGCTCGGAAAATACTTCTGATTCTTTTGACGATTAATGGTGATGCAGATTATGATTTTTTTGGTGATGATTAATGGTGACTTTAATGGTGATAAGAGTGAGCATTGTGATCCTTGCAAGGGAGCGGATTGGCAGAGCTTGCGGGCTGCAATCGGTTACAGGACCGTCCTTAATATTCAGTGGCGTAATAAACTGCATTATCAGTGGTGTAGTAACTACATTATCAATGGCGTAGTAACTACATTATCAGTGGTGTAGTGACTACATTATCAGTGGCGTAGTGACTACATTATCAGTAGTGTAGTAACTACATTATCAGTGGTGTAGTGACTACATTATCAGTGGCGTAGTAACTACATTATCAGTGGCGTAGTGACTACATTATCAGTGGTGTAGTGACTACATTATCAGTGGTGTAGTAACTACATTATCAGTGGTGTAGTAACTACATTATCAGTGGTGTAGTAACTACATTATCAGTGGTGTAGTAACTACATTATCAATGGCGTAGTAACTACATTATCAGTGGTGTAGTGACTACATTATCAGTGGCGTAGTAACTACATTATCAGTGACATAGTGACTACATTAACAGTGACGTAGTGACTACATTATCAATGACGTAGTGACTACATTATCAATGACGTAGTGACTACATTACCAGTGACGTAGTAACTACATTAACAATGACGTAGTAACTGCATTAACAGTGGCGTAGTAACCACATCGTCGTTACGCTCACGGTCTCAGACATTTAGCGCTGCAGGGGCGCGCTCCGTCTACGCAGAATGCAGCCACGACAGCTGCATAGTGGTGCAATCTCTGCAATATAATTGACGCGTATCTAATGGAACAAATATCCCAGAAACGGAGTTCTATGTCCAATGTTATTTCACCCAAGTCACCGCCATCCAAAGCAAACTACGTTTCGTTGCGTTACATTACGTTTAAAAAAAACCACGGTGTTACTTCCAATACTAAACTGCTGAAAACACATCTCAATGTGGGTGTCAAGAGGCCCCCAATTCGTAGCTTTGTCCACCAGAGAAGGTCATGGCACCCATCTGCCCCCACGCCAGTTACGCGACTGACTATCGAGGCTCGGCGAGGCTCCGGGGAGGAACACGCGGCTTGCTCTTAGCTGCAGTAGCAACAGCAGAAGGACACGGAGATTAATTGGAATAAAACACGTTACAGAAATCTTTACAGAGAAGTCATTTACTGCGCGCAAAGTCGTTAATGAGATTTATATAAAACGCATTGTACAGAACAGTGTTCCTAAGCAGCTTGGAGATGGAGTTTTCTCTTCGGGGTTTAGCCTGCTTGTGTGATCTTTTTTTTTAATGAGTCTCTGCTGAATTTGTCAGATAAGATACATGAACCGAGTCATTCTGGTCTCTAATTCGACTGTGGTGCGGGCCGGCTGACAACCTAAGGGGGTATGAGTTCAAATCCTGGTTGGAGGTAAACTCACCTGATAATTGTCATCATCTGATTAGCCACGGTTGACTACGTACGGTGCTGTATTTTCAGATTGTAACCCGTGTTGTTTTGCATGGATTTCCGGCGTTTCTCTCCACGTCCCTGCTGGGAGCTCCATCATCGTCCTCGCGCGTAGAGCGAAACGTCGAACATCGTGCCGAACGAACGTGACGCCGTGCAGCACAACTGTGAAAACCCTTCGTGACGATGCATCTCCATCGTTGTCATATCTCTTAGTGGACATGATCATACGAGTACAAAAAGTTGACAGTGGTTATCGTATGGAGGGACCGACACAGTCATGCTAATGTGGAATTACCACCACGGGTTCAGGAGTCACAAATGGACAACATTGCCACCCCACTTATCCATTGAACGGGGAGATTGTTTTACTTGAATGGATATTCTTTGGGTATTTCGGTAAAGTCACGCAGATAGGTTAAAACATAATTTTAAAATAACCTATCTACGTGGCTTTACCAAAAGACCCAAAAGATAATCAATTCCTGCAGTCACGAAAGTTTCAAGTAAAGATTTTACTTGGAGTTAAATTTAACTTGAATATTTTGATTCCGTTTATACAAATCTGTGCAGTAGATTAAGTTTACGCTTATAAACAATTTAGATTCAGGAGGTGTCCAATCAATTTGATGCTCGTCTGTACGTTAATGCCTGCAATTTGGTGTGTTGTCATTCCTTGTAATGAAATGGGCAGCAGAAAGAGGGGGTGCCTTCCTGCGGTGTGTTGGCTGTGGTGTTTTACTCGGAGATCTTAAATTGTGGAGAGTGCGCGTTGGGAAGCAGAGAGAGAGAGACGAAACAGGAGAGACAGAGAGAGGTAAGCTGGAGCCAGGTTACTTCAAATCTTAAACACAGAAAAAGGGTGATCTTGTAATTGATTCCTGGTTGAACTGGGAGTCATGGAGGGATTTCAGGATTGGCGGGATCTCGTTTGCGGGTGAGAGTTGGAAGTCTGGTGGCGGAATCGTTTCTGGATAATCTGGAGTTTAGCAGTGAGGGATTTTGGGAGAACGTCGAAGGGAAGTTCCCAGTTGTCAGAAAGTCATGAAATCTTGAATTAGGGACACAGCAGCAGATTCGGTTAAGGACATTCCGCACGCAAGGGAGGCTATGCGGGTAGAGGTAGGAATATTTCCGAGTTGAGATAATTACAATTAATAATTTACAGCCCTTTTCTGGATGTAATAATTATAACCATAACAATATTATTTACCCAGGAAAGCCATACCGAGTCCAGGAGGGTCCTGCTAGATCGGGCCTTTCTATTTTGATATGTTTCGCTAATCTACGAGTGTGTTTATACACGTGGGAGGAAACCGGAGCAGGCAGAGAAAACACAAGCGCGTGAGGGAGCAACACTCTATCCCCGCAGAGAGAAGGAAACGCTTTTTGTACCGCCATCTCCTGGCGAGCCGCAGTGCAGGGCACCTCGATGCCCACTTGAATGGAATTTCACAACAGTTCTGTGATTCGCCAACCCTGGGCCTCCGGAATGCTGGGTTACAAGCCACGTGCTATAAACCACCACCGCCTGGATGTGAAGTGAAGCTGAGCCAAGGCAGTGTCAGTTAGGGGGATGGTTTGACCATACCTCACCATGCTGGTAAGTGTGGGTTGAGCCCACATGTCACTTCACTGCTGACGTTAGTCGTGGCTTTAGTCAAATTCAGGTCACCAGGGTTCATACAATTATGGTACGAATAATAATTGTAATTATTATATTTTAGTTTTCATTAAAGGGAACCACGCTATATTCATATATGCAATTCAGCCCTCCCTATATTGTGAAAAACACGCTGATGAGTGTGGGATGAGCCCACGTTATCACTCACTACTGATGTTAGCCGTGGCCAGGAAACAAAATAAGGTCACCACGGTCCGTACAATTATGGTACAAAGAATAATAATAATGTAGCTGTCATTAAAAGGAACCACTTTATATGCATATATGCAATTCGGCTCGCCCTGCGCTCTGGTGAATAACACGTGGGTGTATCTCACAAACACAGTAATCAATACAACCAATGGGCCTTCTAAGCCCAGGTTGTACAAAGGCACACACACACGCACAATTAACATGAATTCAGTACGATTATAAAGGTATAATTTTGTATTCACACAATTTACATTTGTGTGTGCGTAGAGCATTGTAACAGTGGTTTGGCAACGCAGCACTGGGGTCGAGACAGACGTGGTTAGCTGTGGTGCTGGCGAGAGCGCTGGGCCACATCACCCTGTTAGCATCTCGCCGCGGTGACGAGATGCTAACTACCTCGCCCGGTATGCATGAAGTCGTGGCGTTCGATCCCGACCCTGACGCGCATTACATTCGGAGTTTGCACGTTCTGCCCGTCGTCGTGTCGATTTTTCTCCGGGTCCTCCGGGTTTTCCGCACGCATTTAGAAACGCGCGTTTAAGAAGAGTATTTGCGCTGCTTTAATTGTCCACGTGAGGACAAGCGGCCGCTTCGTCGAGATATCGTTTGTGATCGCCACGTCGCTTCTGAAGAAGAGCTGAGAATAGCTCAGAGGGCCTTACCTGGTAAAATACAAAAAATAGTTTATAGTTCTTGTGCCGTTCTGGCCTTAATAGGTTCTAGCTAACAGCACCTGTAATTACACCCTATAGAGGTTAAGGAGCCGTCCATAAATGACGTCACGCACCTGGGGGGGGGTCAGACATTTGTGACGAGGGGGGGGGGGGTTGAGAAATGTGACGTCACATCAAAATGCGCAACTTTAAATAAATATAGAATTGTTATAACAACACTAATTGTTATAACAACACTCCTACAATATCAGAGTGCAGCGCCACATTAAATACGCACCACAATGACAAAAGTTTAAAGCGATTTGAAGCATGTTTTATTTTCAAAATGGAAATATGGTTTGGGGGGGGGGGGCAGAGCTTTGTGACGTCATATTTGAGGGGGGGGGTCTGACTTTTTATGACGCCGTGTGACGAGGAGGAGGGGGGGGTCAAAAATCGTCCAAAATCGCGTGACGTCATTTATGGACGGCCCCTAATATGGAATATCTGGGGGGGGGGGGGGGGTGTCGCGAACGTGAATATTGCAACGAATGTTGTGAACAAAAAGTGTCAGCTTGGCTTGGACCCCCAAGGATGATGTCTTCAAAAAGAAAATCCGGTCCTGTAAAATGAAATACGCACGGCCGTTATCAATCGACCGTTCAATGAACGCCTTCTCCGAGATAATATCACCATCAGCCTGCACAGTCGTACGATTCGACGATCCAACTGGCATCCTACGCACGTGCTGATGTCATCGTTCCATCTCCACGCGAGGGGTCCTCTCTCAGGCGCGTTCGCTCTTTCGCTCTTTCGGCTCACGAATGGAACGAGCTTGAACGATCGTCGAATGCCGCAACAAATTGAAAGTCACCATGTGCGTGTGTACGTACGTGGGGAGCGGTAGTGCAGTGGTTAGCGCTACGAACCCGGCGTCCCGAGTTCGATTCCCGCTCACAGCCAACAGCAGTGACGATAATCTGAACCGGTCCTGGGCCTCCCTTAGGTCGACTCAGTCTCAAATGAGTACCTGGTGCTGTGTGTGTAGTAAACATCGCCACTGGGGAGACAAAGGCGGCCGGGCGTGGTGCTGGCCACCCACCCCCTTGTGTGCCGTGCCGGCCTTTACAGCACTTGCCCCAACAGTCTGTTAAGGCTATACGGGGGATCTTTGTCTTTTGTGTAACTTACAAATAATAAAACGACACCAAACAATAAAAATAAATACGTTACACGACAGTATTTGTTGTCGTTGTAAAAACACCAGGTTTTTCATTACCCGGACCTTGTAAGCCCAGAGACACAATTCTGTCCGCGCCGTGCGCAGTCGTTTCATCATCATCATCATTACCATGGCGAGGATTAGTCACTGGAAATAAACCCTTTCGCGTCTGGCTCCGACACACAAAGCACTCGGCCCATCACGCAGTTGTAGTGTGCACACGCACGCACAACATCCCCCCTTCGTCAATCCACTGCTGGATGAGTGCCACTCATCAACGCGCTCGTCACAGACGCGTGTGTCCGTACGTAGTCTAACTTCCTTCGCACCGTACGCAGCCAACCGTGGCTAAAATCGGAGGTGCTGTGGAAGGACAACAAAGTAAAAAAAGAAGAAGCAGTTCCAAAGGTACGAGTTTGCAATCTAGAGCGTGGAAGCGTATAGTTGAGAGGGAAATGAAGACATGCAAGCACTATCCAGGCTCAACTCTAATCTTACCTTCCAGTGGACGTGAGTGTTTATCAACATTCTTAATAATAGCCAATGTGAAATTTTGATTTAAAGCTTTCGTGACTGCAGTACTTCATATTCTTAGCTCTTTCGGTAAAGTCACGTTGAAGGGAAACAATAAAGTAATAAAATACATATAAAACAATAAAAATTCTCACGACGTTTCGACCATAACACAAACGGTCGTCATCACACCTGATGGTCGTCATCACACCTGATGACGACCGTTTGTGTTATGGTCGAAACGTCGTGAGAATTTTTATTGTTTTATATATATTTTATTATTTTATTGACGACCATTTGTGTTATGGTCGAAACATCGTGATAATTTGTATTGTTTTATATGTATTTTATTGTTTCCCTTCAACGTGACTTTACCGAAAGAGCTAAGAATATAATAACCAATGTGGTTGGCATTAATAAGTACTCAGTACGGCGTAACATCGCGTAGCTTGTCAACAACGGCGACGGGATGGGGAGCACTTTATCCAGCAGTGAATAGATGAAGGCTGACGACGATTAACCTTCACACAATGAGGAAGTAATATATGTTATTGTGATCGAGTCTGAAACGTTTGTATTTAAATAATGTTCGGACCACGCCCCGTCTCGCCTTGTCGATGGACGTTACACCTCGCCATCCTTTCCTTCCCAGTTTAACGTGACGCGTTGGGCCAAAGTTGGCACGTTAACGTTGGGTCAACGTTGGCACGTGGTTGTAACCGTTCTGCCGACTCATTTGGTAACTCCCGCCACCCCAAAAGTGGAGCAGCCCGTGCCTGCGTCACAGTTTAAATGTTTCTGTGCCTCAGTGTCATGGAATTTCATTTCACTTTCTTGGGTTGCTCTCAGTTTGTTGAACCTCTCTGCCTCAGTTCTTTGGGGGTTTCCCCCCTCCCTCCCTCCCCAAGGTCCCTCAGTGGTCGTCTCGCTGTTAACTAAGCGAATATTTATTGTTTCTAACGAAATTAATTGACGGTTGGATAGAAAGTAAATTGGAAACTCGGGGAACACTCGTTAACCCAGACTTCCCCTCGCAAATTCCAGGCACTGTGTTACCACTGCAAATGTCAGCATTCACGCCCCACTTAAATTCTTGTTTCGCTTTGTTTTGTGGACGTAAAATCATTGCAACTTTCTGAGAGCTCATTCTTACCATTGCTTTTTAAAAGTCACGATCACACACGCGCACGCATGCACACAATATTGTACAAAGCATCGTAAACATTGTGAAAAAAGATGGGGTTGTTATTTTTTTAATAAAAGCAACACAAATAAAGGAATAGCATAATACTGTAAAATGAAATCGATAAATTGTCAGCACCATTATGAAAAGGAGTCTTGAGATTAAATTATGCTTTTTCAGGAAAAGTATAAAGAATTATTATCATTTGGAGGGTCCGAATGCCGTTCTGGATTGGGCCACGTGTTGAACTTTCGCCGCAGTCGTGCGTGGCGAAAGCCTGAATTGGCAAAAACAAATCATCTGTTTCACCGTCACGCGACAAAGAAAGCTCATTGAAGAGTGCAAGCGAAAATCTTAACAAGCTCCATAAAAATAAACTTTACAACAAAAAAACTCCTTCCCTGCCCGGGCCGTTCTCAAACAGAAATGTTCGCACCGCTCCGAGAAAATTCCTTAACGGATCCCTCGCCTGACGACGCCGGCCGCACAAACCGGGAATGACCTTGGGGGGCAGAAAAAGAAAAACCCTCACCGGAGAAATGAAATGAAACACGTTACGACAATTCTCCCCAGCACGCCGTTACGGCAAGCGCCGCGCTTGGTACACAAGCTGATATTCTTGGTTCTTTCGGTAAAGTCACGTAGATATAAAATAAAATAATAATAAAATAAAATTTTAAAAATAATAAATGTAAATATTAAAAGCAAAAAACCCAGAGGCTGATCTTAGGACGAAGCCTCGCTAGCACATCGCCCACCCCCCACCCACCACCGCCACTCCCCGCGCATTCGACCGGCGGTCCGTCGCGCCGCGCTCAGTACATTTTGTCCTCGACCGAGGCTTGGCGTTGGGGGTTCACGAACACGCCGTGCGGTCCCCGCTCGCTCTCCATCGAGCCGTGGGCCATCGCCAGCGCCTCGGCCGCCCCCCGGAGCGCGTGTCGGCCGCAGCTCGAGAACGGCTCCCGTGCAGCATTCTTCCGGCTCGCAGCCACGCCGGGGCCGTGATGCTCGCGTATTGTACCGCCGCTACCAGCGCCACCGTCAGAGGGCTGCAGCCCGTGGGCCAGGATGACGGCCTCGGCCGCCCCTCGGAGCGCCGCGCCGCTGCCGGGCCACAGGTTGGGCGGCCCGTGGTCGGGATGCCGCGAGGAGCGGGAGTCGCCGCAGTGTTCGGTGAGGGCGGCCGCGGCAGATCTGATGCCCAGCTCCAAGTCTCCTTCATCTGGGGATTCGATAGTGAATGGTGATGATGATCATGGTCATTATTATTGTTGTTACAATGAATTGGAAGTACTGTAGAGGGGTAGTGCTGTGGTTATCACACAGCGCTGTGAACCTGGCTACTTGAGCAATAAAGGGTAAAGGGGGAAATGCTGCGATTGTTTTCTCACGCCGCTGCTGGCAGAAGGTCCTTACTGGAGAGAGCTCTAGAGAGCTCCCCTCTCGAGGACAATGTGGCCCACTTTTCCACGCTGGTTAGAAGTCTCGCAAGAGGTGGGAGTTACCCACACTTTACCCCACCACACGGGAGCAGCGGGGTTTGGAGAAAGATCGAATGGAACCGGCGGCCTATGTCTGCACTGCATGTCCAGTGCGCTAGGTGCCACACCATGGTGGCATCCCACAAACAACTACGGGGGCACGCACCTACCCGGTAAACATGCCAACGTCGGGCTAACGTTGGTCCAACGGTTCCAAGCGCATGCAACGTTATCCCAACGTTGGAATGTTTAACCGCGTAGCTGCCGCGGGGCGGCTCTCCACGTCATCTGATGGACTCGTGGTGATTGCCGGTACATTGTCAATGTTGGACAGCTCATGGTGAACACCTGATAGTTCCGCGCACTCGGATAGCGAGATTTGGACCTCGCAGCTTCGCGTTACAGCGGTCCATCAGCCTCGAACTCACCTACCCGCTCACTCACCTTACTCACCCAGCCACCCACTCACCCACCCACTCACCTACTCAGCAGTTCATCAGCCTCGAACACACCTACCCGCTCACTCACCTACTCACCCAGTCACCCACCCACTCACCTACTCAGCGGTCCATCAGCCTCAAACTCACCTACTCACTGCCGCTGCACGATATTCGAGACTCTTTACATGACAGACGTTTCACCAGCTCAATAGAAAATACAAGATAGAATTGTTTAATAGAGCTTACAATTTATGCATACTACGCACACGTGACAAGCTATGTTCTAAGAGTTGCACGTTTATAGATGTACTTGTATGTATGTAGAACTTATTTTGCACCGTATGTAACCAACCATGCTAATCGGAGGTGCGGGGAAAGATAACAAACTAAACACAAGATGCAGTTATAAAGAAATCTCGGTTTAAAAGTGCGTAGCTTCAGTGCCCTCCTAATATCGGAAGGAGGAGCGTTCCAGACGGCCGCAGAAGCGCATCTGATAGAGCGCGATGCCGGTGACCGCAGTCTTTGTTCGGCGCGTGCAGGTTTACGCTCAGCGGCGATATCAGCGAGGGCGTCGTGGTTCATTAGCGGCAGGCACCTCGTGTGCTTAACGAGTGCGACACTTGCGCTCGCTCGTCCCAACTCAGGCTGCCCCCTTACCAGGGTTGCAGCGCTTGGCTGTGCCGGGCCACAGGCCGAGCAGGACCTCGGGGTCCATGAAGACGTCCCTCTCTCGCAGCTTCTGCTGGAAGACCTTGCGGCGGTGGCGGAACTCGAGGACGGTCTTGGTGTACGTGTTGAGCGTCGTCACCGAGGACGCCATGCAGCAGGTGAACGAGACCCAGGCCAGGCTGCCCGATTTGCCGGGGGTCGAGGTGGAGGTCGGGTGGGTGAGTGGGGGGGGGGGGGGTGTTTCGAGAGAGGGACGGACGGACGGACAGGG
Source organism: Petromyzon marinus (assembly GCF_048934315.1). Taxonomy (NCBI): domain Eukaryota; kingdom Metazoa; phylum Chordata; class Hyperoartia; order Petromyzontiformes; family Petromyzontidae; genus Petromyzon; species Petromyzon marinus. The sequence continues at coordinate 21,238,332 of NC_133703.1, read as the reverse complement.
AATTGGGAACGATTCGCTTCGTGCGGCGATTAGCAACGAGCAGCAGCAGCAGAAGCAGCAACGGGTGGTAAGTTTCCTTTGGAGATCTTCTGGCAGCTATGGCCAGGCCCGTCTATAGGGGGAGCGGGGGGCGGGGGGGGGCGGGGCAAATTCCACTCTGTGCCCCCCCCCCTCTCGACGCCTTCAAACTAAACCCTAAGTGTTATATCTGATACCGTGACGTCGAAGCGCTGGTCCCCCCAAAGCGCGGGGCCCGGGACAGTCGCCCAAATTTGCTGTACCCGAGGGACGGCTCTGGCCGTGGCCTTGCACAGTGTTTTATATATTAATTTACATATTCCAAGGCACTGGTTATTTATTGAACCAGTGCCTTGGAATATGAATTTATTTATTCCAGGGGAGCTTCCCACACCTCTGTGGGAATACACATGATGGGACCACATGATCTAGGGACTGGACAACGACAAACCCAACAATAATGACATCACCACGGCGCTTGTTCCAGGCTAGGTGCACCTGAACAGGCAGGGCGCCACACACACACGCCAATTGTTTTTCTCACGCGTGGCATGTCTCACACACAGGTGCGCACGCGATGGCCCCATCGGCACGCCATACAATTAAAAGGGGAAGATGTCTCGCGGCGCCAATGGAGATGCAAGCGATGGTTTCTGCGAGGCCCATTCGAGAATTCCGACGCACCAGAAGGACCAGCCGTAGTCCCAGCTCTGAGGCCTCCAGTCCTCAGGCCCTAGGTGCGCCGTCACCTGGAACACGGTGGTGTACATCATGTGGGCCACCATGCCCAGCAGACCTGCGTCAGGCACACAACAGACAGAGACCCCCCCGTATAGCCTACACAGGCTGTTGGGGCAAGTGCTGTTGGACAAGGACCTATGAAGCTCTCCCATCGTATACACGGACGAATTGATAGGTCTCATGATGGCGGTCTCTAGGTGATGGATAGACAGATTTGTTTGTGATGGTGTCTCTCATAATGTATAGAGAGACTGGTCTCTGATGGAGGTCTCGACAACAGAAGACATCTGTCTCTAAAAGGGTCTGAAGACATGAATAGGCTGAATATAAGAATAGCTTTCGCCATTTTCTGGCAATAAAACAGCAGGTGTTAAGATGTTAAAACACCAAACATAAACCTTTTGCAAGGAATCATGTCTGCATTGACCACACGTACTTGTGGGGTGGTGGTGGGACACGAAGCGAATCGATGAACAACCCCCGTATTGCTGGTGCAGCAAGAACCGTGAATACCCACGCAGTGCTTCCACTAAACGGGTGTTTGGCATATGTGATGTTTCGATAATTATTATTATACACCCGGAGAAAACCCAGCATCCAATAAGTAGGGGATACCAGATCTAATCTACATACTCGATTCAGTACGCATCGACCATGACAGCAGCCTTGCTTGCACTATCTGTTGCGTGCGTTATGAGCGAAATTATCAATGCTTGGTCAATGAATCGTTGGCTCATTCCGTGCCTATTATTACACTGACTCTGTAGGCTGAGAATGGCAGATGTATGACCCCCGTGGCTTTAATTAGCAATGTTTATTTAGACTGCTGTTGAGATTTCTTTGAATCAAAATACTTTGCAGCCCCGAACACACGTCACCTTACCTCGGGGTCTTGCTCGGCTCCAATTAAAGATACAAATTGATGGGACTTGCTTCAATTATTGATAATTGAGCATTGCAAAGTGCATTATTTATGCTGCGAACACCTGACCTCAAGGCCTCTTTAACATCCGATGAGGCTTAATTTCCCCAATTAGATAACAGAGGACAAGGAGGGGGGGAGGGGGGGATCTGATACACCGCATAATGCGCATGAATAATGTACATTGACTCATTAACCCCCCCCCCCCCCACTTTGCTGAAGAAGAGTGCAGAAGCGTGGTCACCACATCTACGCCTCTATATAAGGAAGGAAACAGGTGGACTTCTCCACAAATCTGGCTGTCCGCCTGATGAAGCTGGTTGTAATTACTGGCGAAATGTCGTACTCAGATTGTAAATGTCGTGGCTTGGCTCTCCAACACACCGGTTAGTGCTGTACTAGTGATGAATTGGCCACGTTCTGTTTACGTGACAACCCTTACTAGTTGGCTGTGTCGAGTGGTGGCGGGTTTTAACGACACATTTATATTTTTATGCGATCTAACAAAAAAACAACTTTTTTATGGATGATATAGCATATTTTTTTAAATATATAATCTATTTATCTTTACCAGGTAAGGCCCACTGAGCTACAGGGCTCTTTTTCAGAAGCGAATTGGCCACAAACGATAGCTCAACGAAGTGGCTTATCGTGTGGACATTTATAGCAGCCAAATACTCCAAACGCGTGATGTTGATTCTGAACGCGGTAGGGGAAAAAGCGGAGGACCTGGAGAAAAATCCACGCCACCACCGGGAGAACGTGCAAACTCCAAATATACAGCAGCTCGGGATCGAATTCACGACCTCATGTATACCAGGCGAGGTAGTTAACATCTCGCCACCATGGCGCCAAACCATTGACATCAGCAACATCAAATTCACCATCAACTATGGTAGGTGTTCTTGCGCAAAAAGCATGGCGTGGCATTGGGAGGCATTCTGTCTTTGTCTCAATGCAAGTCTATGGTTTTCTACGCTAAGTCTATGGGTATGCACGTAAGTCTATGGGTCTCTACGCTAAGTTCATGGGTGTGCACGTTAGTCTATGGGTCTATACGCCAAGTCTATGGGTGTGCACGTTAGTCTATGGGTCTCTAGGCTAAGGCTATGGGTGTGCACGTAAGTCTATGGGTCTATAGTTAAGTCTATGGGTGTGCACGGACGTCTATGGGTCTATACGCCAAGTTTATGGATGTGCACGTAAGTCTATGGGTCTCTAGGCTAAGTCTATGGGTGTGCACGTAAGTCTATGGGTCTCTAGGCTAAGGCTATGGGTGTGCACGTAAGTCTATGGGTCTATAGTTAAGTCTATGGGTGTGCACGGACGTCTATGGGTCTATACGCCAAGTTTATGGATGTGCACGTAAGTCTATGGGTCTCTAGGCTAAGTCTATGGGTGTGCACGTAAGTCTATGGGTCTCTAGGCTAAGGCTATGGGTGTGCACGTAAGTCTATGGGTGTGCACGTAAGTCTATAGGTCTATAGTTAAGTCTATGGGTGTGCACGGACGTCTATGGGTCTATACGCTAAGTCTATGGGTGTGCACGTAAGTCTATGGGTCTATACGCCAAGTTTATGGATGTGCACGTAAGTCTATGGGTCTCTAGGCTAAGTCTATGGGTGTGCACGTAAGTCTATGAGTCTATACGTTAAGTCTATGGGTGTGCACGTAAGTCTATGGGTCTCTAGGCTAAGGCTATGGGTGTGCACGTAAGTCTATGGGTGTGCACGTAAGTCTATGGGTCTATACGTTAAGTCTATGGGTGTGCACGTAAGTCTATGGGTCTCTAGGCTAAGTCTATGGGTGTGCACGTAAGTCTATGGGTCTATACGCAAAGTCTATGGGTGTGCATGTAAGTCTCCTAAGTCTATGTTTTGAAAAAAAGTGAAAAACAGACTTTCTGGTCTCAATGAGATCAATTCACTTGGCTATAGATACACATCTTATCTCGCTGTCTCTGACGACCTCTGTATGTTTCCATATTTATCTCACTCTATCTCCATCTGTCTCTATTTAAGTCTTCTCTATATATATATAACACTTGCTCTCTTTCTCTTACGTTCTGTGTCTCTAAATCTGTAATTTCATTGGCTAATTTATGTATCTCTCTGTCTCTCACTCTCTCTGTGTATCTCTCTTCCCCTCACTGCATATCTCTTGATCTCTTTGTCGGCGTCTTTATCTTTCTGTGTCTCTGTCATTATCTCTGAATTCATCTCTCCCCGCCCATCCATCCATTTCTCTAACCTCTCTCTCTCTCTGTATATCTCTCCGTCTGTTATCTTTAACCCCATTTCATTCTTCTCTCAAAGCCTCACCTCCTTCCGACGCCCCTCCACCCTGTCCTATCCCTTCCCCGTCCATGTCGTGACCCCCACGTGCCCTCTGGTACTCATTCCTCAACCCCCTTGCACTGCCCCTGCCATCTAAATCACTCTTAAATGTGTGTTCTAGCTTGTAAACTGCGTCAGAGGGCGCCTCGAGCTGCGAAGGCACTCACAACATCTTAAAATAACATATCTTTCTCTCCATCCCTTTCCACCTCCTTATCGCGATTCAGTTGGCGGTCGACGTTCGGAGTGGAACTGCGACCCTCCCCCGTGATCCGTGGATCAGGCAAGCCGCTCGAGACGCCGGCGATGTGCACGGCAGCGAGAGCAGCTTCTGGCGAACGCCGTCATCGCAAGAAGCCACACGTTTGGCGCAACGGCTCCTTCGCTGACTACGCGTGATGAATGAACGAAATCTCCCTATCATCTCTCTCTCTATCATCTATCTCTATCATCTCTCTATCATATCTCTCTCTATCATCTCTCCCTATCATCTCTCCCTATCATCTCTGTCTATCATCTCTCCCTATCATATCTCTCTCTATCATCTCTCTATCATCTCTCTCTATCATCTCTCTCTCTCTATAATCTCTCTATCATCTCTCTCATCTCTCTCTCATCTCTCCCTATCATCTCTCCCTATCATCTCTCTCATCTTTCTGATCTCTCTCTCTATCATCTCTCTCTATCATCTCTCTCTATAATCTCTCTCTCATCTCTCCCTATCATCTCTCCCTATCATCTCTCTCATCTCTCTCTCATCTCTCTCTCTATAATCTCTCTCTATCATCTCTCTCTATAATCTCTCTATCATCTCTCCCAATCATCTCTCTATTATCTCCCTATCATCTCTCTATCATCTCTCTCTATCATCTCTCTCTATTATCTCCCTATCATCTCTCCCTATCATCTCTCCCCATCATCTCCCCGGCGGTGAGCATGTTCCTTCCGCACCGGCCAGCACGGTGAACACCGACGCGAACGCGTTGAGCCGCAGCGCTCCGACGATGTTGCGCTGCTGGCACAGCTCCAGACACATCAGGAGGAAGCCGATCGCCAGCAGGCCGATGTACAGGGCCTCGGACGTGATGGCCAGCCACAGCACGCCTGGACGAAGGCAAGAAAGAACCATCCGGATTAGCCTTTAATAACAATGTACATTTATAAAGGCGCAATTCATGCAGGGATCTCGGTGCGCCATGCAACAAGTTAGGAAATATAAACACGGCAGAGTTCAGAGTTCACTGGAAGTGTAGGGCTGCAGGCGAAGCACGCGAGTCTTTAGAGAAGACCGAAACAAACAGGGCGGGTGAGCTCGCCTGTCGAGCCACTGGCGGGGGAGGGCGTTCCGTGGCCTCGGCGAAGCGCATGCACAGGGCACGGTCACTCGAGGTGCAGAGTCGAGTTCTGGGCACGTGGGCCAGATGTAAATGGGCTGTTCGGAGAGGTAGCGACGGTGCGTGCAGGAGTATCAGTTGTTGAATGTGACAATGGTGCGAGGCCGTTTGTGGCCTCTCGTGTGGAGCAGCAACACTTTAAATTGTACCCGAAATTTGAATGGGAAGCCAATGGCAGAGATTTAAATTACAGGGGGTGTTAATGTGCTCACGGGATGAGGCTGTCTGTAGTCGTCCCCAAAACCTTCGCCGGAAACCCCGAGGAGTAAGGAAGGCTGCCGGGGAGCAAGTGCTGTTAGCGAGTAGCAGCGCCTATTAAACTATTCAAAACTATTTTAAATGTTACCAGGTAAAGCCCACCGAGCTATGCGGCTCTGTTTCAGATGCGACCTGGCCACAAATGATCGCTCAACGAAGTGGCTCATCATCACGTGGAAATGTACAGGAGTCCAAATACTTGAATTGCATGTTTCTAAATGTGGACGTTAAAACCGGAGGACCAGGATAAAAATCCACGTGACCACGGGGAGAGTGATATGCACACTCAAAACATATACAGCAGGCATCAGGGTTGAGATCGAACCCATGACCTGCTGCATACCAGGCGAGGGAGTTCATATCTCGCCACCGTGGCGCCCTGTGAAGGACGGAACGACAGCACACGAGAGAGGTGAGTAGCCAACACCACGTCCGGTGGCCTTTGTTCCCTTCGTGTCCAGATTACCCTGGAAGTCCATTGTACCACTGAAGTCCAGTTTTCCATGGAAATAAAATTAACCATTGAAGTAGAATGCACCACGGGAGTCCAGTTTAACATGGGAGTCCAGTTTACCCTGGAAGTCAAGTTCACCATTGAAGTCCAGTTTACCATGAAAGTAAAATGAACCATTGAAGGAACATTTACCATGGGAGTCCAGTTCACCATGGCCCAATATGTGGAGGCCACATTTTTGCGGGCAAGCTAGGAAATTAAACTTCCTTGACGCCTAACGGAAAAAAAGAGTTTCGCAACATTTTCGTGACGATCCACCAAACATCGCTACAACAGTGCTGGGTCACAGTCCACGAGCATAAGCCACCACCACCATCACCACCACCCGGCGAATGACGACGTGAATGCTTATATTCATAATAAAGGTTTTTGGGTTAGATCACGTAAGTATAAATACGTCGTAACCCTCCACCGCACGACACAGCCAGGAAGGATCGTCACGTAAACAACGCCCGCCAGTTAGTTTACTACTTCAGCCGACCGGTGTGCTGGAGAGTGTATGTGTACTCACGCGATCTAACCCAAAAACCTTTACCATGAATAATATTGGTCGTGAAAGCCTGCGACGCTTTAAACTGTCTAAGCGGATGAAGCTGATGTCCTCCTCATATTAACGCGAACTAACCGCAAAAACCTCTGATGGATGAGTTTTGTTTTAGTTTTATGAAGGCAGCTCGAAGCCGCATTGAGCCCTGCAGACTGAACGAGCGCGACTCGGGTCCCGAGGTACTGTAGGTGCGTAACGAGCGGGCGTCGTGCTCGAGAGAGAGAGAGAGAGAATGCGTCGGTTACCGCGCTCGGCGGAGGGGATGAGATCCACGAAGCTGCGGCATTGCTCGCCTGCCGGGGGGGGGGGGGGCAACACAGAACGGGGCAGGGTGGAACACATCGCGGCAGTCACTCAAGCGCGCAAGGGGGGGGGGGGTGGCTGGAGAGAGGATTAACGAGCGGTGGGCACGGGCAGCCGCTGACAACGCCAGTAACGGGCACCGTGACGCGCGCGTTATAAGCGGCACTCTTCACGACGTGACACGCGCGTTATAAGCGGCGTGCGTGTTTGCCATTCGCGAGCGGCGGCGGCGGCGAGTGGGGGGAGCGGCAGCGCGGTGGTCAGCGCCACGCGCTACGAAAACCCAGCCAGCCGTGTTCGATTCCCGCTCACGGCCAGCAGCGACGATTGTCTGAACATCTCCTGGGCCTCCCCTAGGTAGACTCAGCCTCGCCCTGGTGTGGTTGTGTAAACATCGCCACTAGGGAGACAAAGGCGGTCGGGCGTGGTGCTGGTCACCCATCCCCTCGCTAACAGCACCTGCCCCAAAAGTCTGTGGAAACCAGGTGAACTTTGAGGCCACGTGAAGTGTGCGGAGGCTCGCTGCTAGAAGGTGGACAGACCCAGGTGCAACAGGTTGACTCATTGAGATGACTGGCAGATGCACCAGCTGTGCTTCCGACTGTGCCAATTCGCTGCGTTTTATCCGCCCGATGCTCCGCTCGTTGTTGTGAGCGTCGCTCCTCTGCCCTCCGTTGTTGCTGGAGGGCGACTGCCTCCAACTGCCCAGCAGCAGCGTCCTTCACGACCCTCCTCCACAGAGGCCGATCTTGACACCGCTGGTACCGGCCACCGGCAAGTCCACTCAGCTCCACGTCCTCCCGCACCGTGCCAGCTTCATCTCTTCTCTAGCCTTTACCACGCCCGTTTACCCCACTCCCTACCGTGTCACCGTGTCTCATAAGACGAAGATCCCCCATGTAGCCTCGAGGTTGAGTCGACCTAGGGGAGGCACAGGGCCGGTTCAGATAACCGTCGCTGGTGTTGGCCAGCGAGCGGGAATCGAACCACTAACAGCGCTACCGCTCCCCACAGGTGCCAGCACACACGCGGAGTAGAGGGGGTGGGGTGGGGTAGATGGGCAGGCAGGTAGGTGAACCTTCTTTGTAGATGTTCTCCTCGCACGACAGCCAGAAACCCGTGTGGAAGAAGCGGTAGGCGTACTTGTCGTCGCCGGTGTCCCACGTGTAGCGGACGACGTGCACGCTCCTGTAGCTCACGGCGCCCACCGGGCCGTCGCGCGACGCATTGACGCCACCGCCGGCACCGCCGGCGGTGGCGGCGCTGGCCACGAGGATCTCCTCGCCGCCCACCGTGGTGCCGTTCATGTGCACGCAGTTCACGTGCTGGCCACGCTCCGGGTTGCAGATGGGCTTCACCACCTTGTGGATGCCCTGGCACCAGTAGGTGGAGAGGAACGCCGTGCTCGAGAAGCCCAGCGCCAGCACGTTGAGCGCGATGGCCACCACCGTGCGGCGCTGTCTCGTCACCTGGAGCATCCTTCGGGTCGCGCTGGTGCGGGGTTGCGGCGCGCCGATTGGACACAGATGCTTGGACACAGATGGACGGACGGACGGACGGATGAATGGACAGATGGATGGAGGGATGGATGGATAGATAGAGGGATGGATCGACGCATGGACGGATGGATGGAGGGATGAATGAACAAATGGATGGATGAATGGACGGATGGATGAATGCATGGACAGATGAATGGATAGATGGACAGATGGATTGAGGAATGAATGGACGAATGGATGGATAGATGAATGGATGGACGGACGGTTACATTTCGACAAAGAGGTATCTTATTCTCGACCCCTCCTTCCGTAATTGTGATGATCATGAGTTGAGTCAACCTCCGCCCTTGACAGGATTGGAACCTACAACATCTCCGAGACGAGCGATGTGTTTAACATTACATCGCGTTTTTGTAATTTTTTCCCCCCTTCCTTGAAGAAATATTGCCGATGTGAAAACACAAATGCCCTTGAGATATCGAGATAACATTACACTTTGGAGTCCCGTTTCCAAAAACACATTCCTGCGGAGGGAGCTGGTAGGAACGTTGGGTTGCTCGGTCAATGGCCAGGGTCAACCGCGGCACCACGTGGTGTATTCCGCAAATATGCCCAACTGTGAGGGCGGGCACAAGCCGGCGTGAGTAGGTTAAACGTTGAGTTTTATAAGGGCACCACGGGGTGACCAGCCCCTCCCCACCCAGCCCCACCCCTCCCACCCAGCCCCACCCCTCCCACCCCCCACCCAGCCCCACCCTCCCCACCCCCCACCCAGCCCCACCCCCCACCCAGCCCCACCCTCCCCACCCAGCCCCTCCCCACCCAGCCCCTCCCCACCCTCCCCAGCCCCTCCCCACCCAGCCCCTCCCCACCCTCCCCTCTTCACCCAGCCCCACCCCTCCCATTTTATCCGGGTTTCCATATACACGTGGACAGACATCCACAGACATACACAATGAATCCCCTGCCTCCTGTGAATTAATCCTGGTTGGGCTTCCAGTCCACTACGATTCCTACCAGTAATGCCCACTAGGAGCGCATTTGTTATATATATCCGGGTGTCCGGATACACGTGGACAGACATCCACAGACATACACAATTAATCCCCTGCCTCCTGTGATAATCTCGGTTGGGCTTCCAGTCCACTACGTTTCCTACCAGTATTAACCTCGCCATGCGAACGTCTGCCGTGAGCTTCGTCGCATCGGACAGAATTATTTGGAGAAAGAGGAATGGAAAAGTATAAACAAGCCACGGCAGTGTGATTGTGGCCATGCAACCAAAACACTACGGAACGCATCGTAAACCCACAGAGACATACATTGAGAAAAATACAGATACACAGAGAACCTTATACTGTAGATACAAGGATATACAGAGGCATTAAAGGCAAGCCACGGTAGTGTGATTGTGGCCATGCAACCCACGCTATGGACCGCACAGTAAACCAGGAGGAGAAACAGCGAATTCTCGTTCTGCTGAAGCCCTCTCGTCGTGGCCAGCAGCAGCAGACCGCCTCGACATTGGTGACAGCGACCTCGTGAACCCCATCCACAGACATACACACACACATACCCATCCACAGAGACACATACACACATACACACATACCCATCCACAGAGACACATACACATACCCATCCACAGAGACACACACACACATACCCATCCACAGAGACAGAGACACACACACACATAGCTATCCACAGAGACACACACACCTATCCACAGACAAAAATAAAGATCCCCCATATAGCCTTAACAGACTGTAGGGGCAAGTGCTGTTAGCGAGCACCTATGAAGGCCGGAACGGTACACGAGGGGGTGGGTGGCCAGCACCACGCCCGACCGCCTTTGTCTCCCTAGTGGCAATGTTTACACACCGCACCAGGTACTCATTTGAGGCTGAGTCGACCTAGGAGATGCCCGGGACCGGTTCAGATAATCGTCACTGGTGTTGGCCGTGAGCGGGGGTTCATAGCGCAGCGCGCTAACCGCTACACTATCGCTCCCGACAGACACACACACATACACACACACACGGACACACACACACATACCCATCCACAGAGACACCCATCCACAGAGACACACATACCCATCCACAGAGACACACATACCCATCCACAGAGACACACACACACCCACCACAGAGACACACATACCCATCCACAAAGACACACACACCCATCCACAGAGGCACACACACACACCCATCCACAGAGACACACACCCATCCACAGAGACACACACACATACCCACCCACACAAACACACACATACCCATCCACAGAGACACACACACCCATCCACAGAGACACACACACGCACCCATCCACAAAGACACACACATACCCATCTACAGAGACACATACACACACACACCCATCCACAGAGACACACACACAAGCACGCTCATACCACCACCGCACACACACCCCTCGCAAACAACCACACACAGTCACCACCAATCCAGCATCCACAAAATACAGACTGCCCCCGTATAGCCTCTAGCAGTCTGTCAGCGAGCACCTATTAAGGTTGACACGACGCTTCAAGATGAGGGTGCGGTCACCACCGCGCCCGGCCGCTTTTGTCTCCCTCGTGCCAACGTAAACACTGATTTGAGGCTGAGTCTACTTAAGGGAGGCGCCAGGACCGGTTCTGAAAGCACTCGCCACTGGCGTTAACCGCGGCTCGGAATCACGGCGCAGTGCGCTAACCACTGCGCCACCCATCACTCGCCATATCCCTCGACATAACATACCTACACCCCCTCAGCATATACTTACCCACAAAGCACATGCCGATACACGCAGCACATATCTACTCAGTACCACATTACTACCCAATATCGACATTGTCGATACCTCCAAACAAATATCACACTAATTAATAATATTAATTAATTAGTTAATTTCTCGCACCTCCGATTAGCACGGTTGGCTACGTATGGTGAAAAATAAGTCCAACATACATACATAGTCAATTGTTCAGCCACTGTGTATATACAGCTGGGGTATTCAGTTCTCACCCGGCACCTATCTCCTACTCACTACCCACCCAGCACCTACCTCCTACTCACTACCCACCCGGCACCTACCTCTTACTCACTACCCACCCGGCGCCTACCTCTTACTCACTACCCACCCAGCACCTACCTCTTACTCACTACCCACCCAGCACCTACCTCTTACTCACTACCCACCCAGCACCTACCTCCTACTCACTATCCACACGGCACCTACCTCCTAACCACCACCCACACGGCACCTACCTCCTACTCACTACCCACCCAGGCACCTACCTCCTACTCACTACCCACCCAGCACCTACCTCTTACTCACTACCCACCCGGCACCTACCTCCTACTCACTACCCACCCAGGCACCTACCTCTTACTCACTACCCACCAGGCACCTACCTCCTACTCACTACCCACCCAGCACCTACCTCTTACTCACTACCCACCCGACACCTACCTCCTACTCACTACCCACCCGGCACCTACCTCCTACTCACTACCCACCCGGCACCTACCTCTTACTCACTACTCATCCAGCACCTACCTCCTACTCACTACCCACCCGGCACCTACCTCTTACTCACTACCCACCCGGCATCTACCTCTTACTTACTACCCACCCAGCACCTACCTCTTACTCACTACCCATCCAGCACCTACCTCTTACTCACTATCCACCCAGCACCTACCTCCTACTCACTACCCACCCAGCACCTACCTCTTACTCACTACCCACCCAGCACCTACCTCTTACTCACTACCCACCCAGCACCTACCTCCTACTCACTATCCACACGGCACCTACCTCCTAACCACTACCCACACGGCACCTACCTCCTACTCACTACCCACCCAGGCACCTACCTCCTACTCACTACCCACCCAGCACCTACCTCTTACTCACTACCCACCCGGCACCTACCTCCTACTCACTACCCACCCAGGCACCTACCTCTTACTCACTACCCACCAGGCACCTACCTCCTACTCACTACCCACCCAGCACCTACCTCTTACTCACTACCCACCCGACACCTACCTCCTACTCACTACCCACCCGGCACCTACCTCCTACTCACTACCCACCCGGCACCTACCTCTTACTCACTACTCATCCAGCACCTACCTCCTACTCACTACCCACCCGGCACCTACCTCTTACTCACTACCCACCCGGCATCTACCTCTTACTTACTACCCACCCAGCACCTACCTCTTACTCACTACCCATCCAGCACCTACCTCTTACTCACTACCCACCCAGCACCTACCTCCTACTCATTACCCACACGGATCCTACCTCCTACTCACTACCCACCCAGGCACCTACCTCCTACTCACTACCCACCCAGCACCTACCTCTTACTCACTACCCATCCGGCACCTACCTCCTACTCACTACCCACCCAGGCACCTACCTCTTACTACCCACCAGGCACCTACCTCCTACTCACTACCCACCCAGCACTTACCTCTTACTCACTACCCACCCGGCACCTACCTCCTACTCACTACCCACCCGGCACCTACCTCCTACTCACTACCCACCCAGCACCTACCTCTTACTACCCACCCAGCACCTACCTCCTACTCACTATCCACACGGCACCTACCTCCTAACCACTACCCACACGGCACCTACCTCCTACTCACTACCCACCCAGGCACCTACCTCCTACTCACTACCCACCCAGCACCTACCTCTTACTCACTACCCACCCGGCACCTACCTCCTACTCACTACCCACCCAGGCACCTACCTCTTACTCACTACCCACCAGGCACCTACCTCCTACTCACTACCCACCCAGCACCTACCTCTTACTCACTACCCACCCGACACCTACCTCCTACTCACTACCCACCCGGCACCTACCTCCTACTCACTACCCACCCGGCACCTACCTCTTACTCACTACTCATCCAGCACCTACCTCCTACTCACTACCCACCCGGCACCTACCTCTTACTCACTACTCACCCGGCATCTACCTCTTACTTACTACCCACCCAGCACCTACCTCTTACTCACTACCCATCCAGCACCTACCTCTTACTCACTACCCACCCAGCACCTACCTCCTACTCACTACCCACACGGATCCTACCTCCTACTCACTACCCACACGGCACCTACCTCTTACTCACTACCCACCCAGGCACCTACCTCCTACTCACTACCCACCCAGCACCTACCTCTTACTCACTACCCATCCGGCACCTACCTCCTACTCACTACCCACCCAGGCACCTACCTCTTACTACCCACCAGGCACCTACCTCCTACTCACTACCCACCCGGCACCTACCTCCTACTCACTACCCACCCGGCACCTACCTCCTACTCACTACCCACCCAGCACCTACCTCCTACTCACTACCCACCCGGCACCTACCTCCTACTCACTACCCACCCGGCACCTACCTCCTACTCACTACCCACCCGGCACCTACCTCCTACTCACTACCCACCCGGCACCTACCTCTTACTCACTACCCACCCAGCACCTACTTCCTACTCACTACCCATCCGGCACCTACCTCATACTCACTACCCACCCGACACCTACCTCTTACTCACTACCCACCAGGCACCTACCTCCTACTCACTACCCACCCAGCACCTACCTCTTACTCACTACCCACCCAGCACCTACCTCTTACTCACTACCCATCCAGCACCTACCTCTTACTCACTACCCACCCAGCACCTACCTCCTACTCACTACCCACCTGGCACCTACCTCCTACTCACTACCCACCCGGCACCTACCTCCTACTCACTACCCACCCGGCACCTACCTCCTACTCACTACCCACCCAGCACCTACCTCCTACTCACTACCCACCCGGCACCTACCTCCTACTCACTACCCACCCGGCACCTACCTCCTACTCACTACCCACCCGGCACCTACCTCCTACTCACTACCCACCCGGCACCTACCTCTTACTCACTACCCACCCAGCACCTACTTCCTACTCACTACCCATCCGGCACCTACCTCATACTCACTACCCACCCGACACCTACCTCTTACTCACTACCCACCAGGCACCTACCTCCTACTCACTACCCACCCAGCACCTACCTCTTACTCACTACCCACCCAGCACCTACCTCTTACTCACTACCCATCCAGCACCTACCTCTTACTCACTACCCACCCAGCACCTACCTCCTACTCACTACCCACCTGGCACCTACCTCCTACTCACTACCCACCCAGCACCTACCTCCTACTCACTACCCACCCGGCACCTACCTCCTACTCACTACCCACCCAGCACCTACCTCCTACTCACTACCCACCTACCTGCCACCTCGGCCACCTCCACGCGCACTGCACGCGCGCTCCGCTGTCAGCGCTGCGCATGCGAGGCGAGAGGGAATGACGGCAGAGCCGTGTTCAGGGTGAGTGTGTGTGGATGTGTGTGGATGTGTGTGTGTGGATGTGTGTGTGTGGATGTGTGTGTGTGGATGTGACGATGATGTGAACCGGTCCTGGGCCTCCCCTAAGTCGACTCGGCCTCAAATGAGTACCTGGTGCGTGTGTGTAAACATCGCCACTAGGGAGACAAAGGCGGCCGGGCTTGGTGTTGGCCACCCACCCCCTCGTGTGCCATGCCGGTCTTTATAGGTGCTCGCTAACAGCACTTGCCTCAACAGTCTGTTAAGGCTATACGGGGCATCTTTGTGTGTGTGTACGTGCGTGCAAACACGGGGAGCGGTGGCGCAGTGGTTAGCGCCGCCACTCACATCGGTTACGATTATCAGAAAGCCCACACTGTGTCACCCACACGGTTTAACCTCATATTCTTGTTCGGGGAAATTGCGTTTTCAAGTCCATACGCCGTACAGCCGTTTCAATAGGGCAAAGAAATTGTGTTTTTGTCTATTTGTTTGTGTCTCTCCCTTGTGATGGGACTTTGTAGGATGAACGTTGATTTTTATAAGGGCACGGGGTGACCAGTAAGGTTTGAATTGTTCTGGAATAAGGTGAGACACTGATAAGGGGTTGACAGGTATTGAAACCGGTCCTGGGCCTCCCCCCCACTCGATCGACTCAGCAGCAAATGAGTACCTGGTGCGGTGTGTAAACATCGCCAGGGGTGGGGGGGGGAGACAAAGGCGGCCGGGCGTGGTCCTGGCCACCCCACCCCCTTGTGTGCCGTGTTCCGTGCCGGCCTTCATAGGTGCTGCTCGCAAACAGCACTTGCCCCAACAGTCGGGATATTTGTCTTTGTGGACAACCACGACGTCTTAATTTGACGAGTAAGCACATTTGAAAACGTGCTTTAATAAAGGCATAGTGAACTGTACTATCTGTTGTATTACAATTAACCGGGTGTGTTATCTAGTGTTTTGTAATTACTCGTGTGATATTTATTGCGTCATAGTGTAGCTGTGTGTGATATTTATTGCATTATAATTTACACACCGTTCCTTTTATGCGTAATGAATGGGTGGCGATGCTGGTCTCCTTCGGCTATGCGTGGAAGAACGGTGGAATTTGCATATTACCATGCCGGAGACCAGTCTGCCTTAAAACACAATTCCTTCAAAATAAAAAAAACACAAAGCGTAAAGTAGGTGACGCTTCGAGCGACGGCCATTCTTTACATCACCACATAATTTGTGTAGAACAGTTAATATAAAAAAATGTCCATACTTCATTATATAATTGTAAAAAAAGTTTTGCTGGCTGGCACGCGGGCGGGCAAGGCTGCGGTGGTGAGGTCACCGCGCATGTCACAACAACTCTCGTTTAGACGATCCAATTAAGGAGGACAACTTTTAGAATTAACTTTCTCTTGCTGTTAAGCAATTGCCCGAGGGGAGAAAAATCTGATCACATCGTTGAAAGTGTTGGTGACACTGTATCGACACAAGCACTGCTTCCCCCCTATGCTCCGTTGGGAATTGATAAAGGCTACCGTATTTCCTCTACTTGATTACTGTGACATCGTATATAAATCAGCCCCCAGTACTGTACTGAAGAAGCTTGACTCAATTTATCACTCGGCCTTAAGATTTGCATTGAACTGCCCATATAGGACCCACCACTGTGATCTCTACATTGGGTCAAACTTAACATCTCTTAATGATCGACGGCTTGTGCACCAGATCTTATTTATTCACGATGTACTTACAAAAAAATCACCAGACTACCTGCTGGATCTCCTCACTGTTTCGAAGAACAAATGTGACCTAAGGTCCTCGCTCATTTACCAGCTTCACATTCCTTATTGCCGTACAAATACTGAAGGAAGGGCCTTTGCTGTTGATGCCCCCAGGGTCTGGAATCCTATCACCAATAAACTGCAACTTGGATCACTACCTGTGAGATCTTCACTCAAAACTGCTCTAGAGGAGTTGTACACCCCTAGCTGCCACTGCTATTCAGTGGCCTGAAATCAACTGCATCGCTCCGGATGACCGCTGCAAAGTATGATCTTGAGTTTTGATTATAGTGTGCTGATCTTTAAAGGTGCATTGAAAAATGTTGATACTGCTACTGATCCTCCTGCTGTTATGGAGTGACTCATGCTGCCAGCTATGGCTGCAAAGTTTGGTCGTACATGTTATGGATATAGTTTACTGTTAAATTTGAATCACAGTTCCTATGATCACTGTTAACATTGTTTTTATAGCTTTACTTTGGTGATTTCGGATACGTTTTGGTTTAGCCATGTTTGTTGGTTGCAGTACAGAGTTAGACTGATAACTTGAATCTAAATTGTCTTATGGTTGTTATTGTTTGACTTGCATCCCACTGGGATTTTTGCACACAGCGTTGATACACGGTTTTTATTTCTGGAAGACTTCGCTGTTTTTTCCTGGATTTTTCTGTTGCGCGTAGTCACTTTACGATGTTTCTTGTTCACGTTTTTGTTTGTTGCGGTTGCATCCGAGTCAAGAGCCGCATGGCTCGCAGGGCTTTATCAAATAAATGCAATGAAAACTGAAACTGACACGACGCAGTGTCACCAAACTGGTCCGTGACACTGGACGAAACCGTTGCAGGGGCTTCCCTCGCTCTACGCCGTAGTAGCCGTAGTCGTGGTGGTACTGCGTTCCAAAGAAAGGGTGGTGCACAAAGCGAAGCGGCACGGAGAGACAGCTGCCTTCCGAATAGCGTACACAGCACACACGCAGTACACACGCAGTACACACGCAGTACACACACAGTACACACACAGTACACACACAGTACACACACAGCACCAAGGCCGTAGGCATGGAGTCAACATTGGGAGGAACCAAATCTTCCATGGGGCCTGGGGGTCCCAACCCAGAAAATTATCTACATTTTAAAACGAATTTTCTGCCATTTCCTACCTAAAAATATTTTAAAAATTCACTAACACATGGGATGGACTTTTTATTTTATTTTTTACAATAATGTCTAATAGTGTATTGTATTACATTGCTCTGTTTTTACTTTTTTTTACCATTTCTTGTTTCATTGTATGTAATGTTTGAGATTAGGAATTAATAAAGAAGAACCATAATCATATTAACACAAATCTATGCATTGATTTATATGAAGACAAGTCCAGATATTGTGGCCAAGGTTTAGCAAATTGTTCTTTTTATTTACATAGCATAGCAATTATTATTACTTTTTATATTTTTATAGCAATATATTGGGGGGAATATTTTGAGCATATTTGAATTTTGGGGGGATGTCTCCCCCAATATTTATATAAGTACGGCCTTGCACAGCACACACTACATATCGTACACGCAAAGTATACACACAGTACACACACAATGTTGTATCTCTGTGTATGTACCTGTGTGTATGTGTCTCAGTGTATCTCTCCGTAAGTAGTTTTGTGTGCCAAATAGCTGCTTGCCCGCACAGCACACACACACAGTGCACACACACAGCACACACACAGTACACACACAGTACACACACATAGTACACACATACAGTACACACAGTACACACACAAGAGTATACACACACGGTACACACAGAGTACACACACACAGTACACACACACACTGTACACAAACACAGAGTACACACACACAGTACACACACAGAGTACACACACACAGTACACACACAGAGTACACACACAGTACACACACACACAGTACACAAGCACAGTGCACACACACAGTACACACACACACAGTACACACACACAGTGCACACACAGAGTACACACACAGTACACACACAGTACACACACACAGTACACACACACAGTGCACACACAGAGTACACACACAGCACACACAGTACACACACACACAGTACACACACAGTACACACACACAGCACACACACAGTACACACACAGTGCACACACAGAGTACACACACACAGTACACACACACACAGTGCACACACAGAGTACACACACAGCACACACAGTACACACACAGCACACACAGTACACACACACAGCACACACAGTACACACACAGTACACACATACAGCACACACACAGTACACACAGTACACACACACACACAGCACACACAGTACACACACAGTACACACACACAGTACACACACAGTACACGCAGTACACACACACAGAGTACACACACAGTACACACATACAGCACACACACAGTACACACAGTACACACACACACACAGCACACACAGTACACACACAGTACACACACACAGTACACACACAGTACACGCAGTACACACACACAGAGTACACACACACAGTACACACACACCGCACACACAGTACACACACACACACAGTACACACACAGTACACACACACACAGTACACACACAGTACACACACACTACACACACAGAGTACACACACAGTACACACACAGTACACACACACACTACACACACAGAGTACACACAGTACACACACACTACACACACACACAGAGTACACACAGTACACACACACTACACACACACACTACACACACACAGTACACACACAGTACACACACACACTACACACACACAGTACACACACACACTACACACACAGTACACACACACAGTACACACACAGAGTACACACACAGTACACACACACACAGTACACAAGCACAGTGCACACACACAGTACACACACACACAGTACACACACACAGTGCACACACAGAGTACACACACAGTACACACACAGTACACACACACAGTACACACACACAGTGCACACACAGAGTACACACACAGCACACACAGTACACACACACACAGTACACACACAGTACACACACACAGCACACACACAGTACACACACAGTGCACACACAGAGTACACACACACAGTACACACACAGTACACACACACACAGTGCACACACAGAGTACACACACAGCACACACAGTACACACACAGCACACACAGTACACACACACACACAGCACACACAGTACACACACACAGCACACACACAGTACACATACACAGTGCACACACACACACAGTACACACACAGTACACACACACAGTGCACACAGAGTACACACACAGCACACACAGTACACACACACAGCACACACAGTACACACACACACAGCACACACAGTACACACACAGTACACACATACAGCACACACACAGTACACACAGTACACACACACAGCACACACAGTACACACACAGTACACACACACAGTACACACACAGTACACGCAGTACACACACACAGAGTACACACACACAGTACACACACACCGCACACACAGTACACACACACACACAGTACACACACAGTACACACACACACAGTACACACACACTACACACACAGAGTACACACACAGTACACACACAGTACACACACACACTACACACACAGAGTACACACAGTACACACACACTACACACACACAGAGTACACACAGTACACACACACTACACACACACACACAGTACACACACAGTACACACACACTACACACACACAGTACACACACACACTACACACACAGTACACACACACAGTACACACACACACAGAGTACACACACACAGAGTACACACAGTACACACACACACAGTACACACACACTACACACACACAGAGTACACACACATACAGTACACACACACACACAGTACACACACAGTACACACGAGGTTCCCACACGTCCGACCGCATAGCCGCATGCGTGTGAATTCAAACCGCATCATACAGCGAATTTTGGGTCATGAGTTAGCCGCATACACGCGAAACCGCAAAAAGCGCGGGAAACCTGTATAATAAACGACGTTTCGGTCAAAGGCTCTTCCTCAGAACTCTTTACGGGGGGGGGGGGGGGCAGCATTGCCTGAAACATCGTCTATGGTATATATATATTTATATTTTTCCCCATTTAAGGCCACGACGAAAGGTGTTGAATGTCCCTTTGATCTTGGTGCCTATGCATCAATGCCAACGCAGCAGCAGCATCATCACCACCACCATCATCATCACCACCACCATCATCACCACCATCATCATCATCACCACCATCATCATCACCACCATCATCATCACCACCACCATCATCATCACCACCACCATCATCACCACCACCATCATCATCACCACCATCATCATCACCACCATCATCATCACCACCACCATCATCATCACCACCATCATCATCATCATCACCACCATCATCATCACCACCACCATCATCATCACCACCATCATCATCACCACCACCATCATCATCATCACCACCATCATCATCATCATCACCACCACCATCATCATCACCACCACCATCATCATCACCACCACCATCATCATCACCACCATCATCATCATCATCACCACCATCATCATCACCACCACCATCATCACCACCACCATCATCATCACCACCACCATCATCATCACCACCATCATCATCACCACCACCATCATCATCACCACCACCATCATCATCACCACCACCATCATCATCACCACCATCATCACCACCATCATCATCATCACCACCACCATCATCACCACCACCATCATCATCACCACCACCATCATCATCACCACCACCATCATCATCACCACCATCATCATCATCACCACCACCATCATCATCACCACCACCATCATCACCACCACCATCATCATCACCACCACCATCATCATCACCACCATCATCATCACCACCACCATCATCATCACCACCACCATCATCATCATCATCACCACCACCATCATCATCACCACCATCATCATCACCACCACCATCATCATCACCACCATCATCATCATCATCACCACCACCATCATCACCACCACCATCATCACCACCACCATCATCATCACCACCACCATCATCATCACCACCATCATCATCATCATCATCACCACCACCATCATCACCACCATCATCATCATCACCACCACCATCATCATCACCACCATCATCATCACCACCACCATCATCATCACCACCACCATCATCACCACCACCATCATCATCATCATCACCACCACCATCATCATCACCACCACCATCATCACCACCACCACCATCATCATCACCACCACCATCATCATCACCACCACCATCATCACCACCACCATCATCACCACCACCATCATCATCATCATCACCACCACCATCAACAACAACAACCGCCATTCGCCACTAAGCGGCGGTGACATCACCACGACGCTTGTGCCAGGCCATGTGCACCTTGAGGCCACGTGAAGTGTCGAACGCCCGCTGGCAGGAGGTCACGGGGCAGACCCAGGTGCCACGGGTCGACTGACTGAGATGACTGAGATGACTGGCTGATGCACCACCTGTGCCCCCTACTGTGCCAACCTGCTGTGCTTTAGCCACCCGGCGCTCCGCTCACCACCAACATCACCACCATCACAATCATCACCATCATCACCACCATCATCATCACCACCATCACCACCATCACCACCACCATCATCATCACCACCATCACCATCATCTCCACCATCACCGCCATCATCACCACCACCATCATCATCACCACCATCATCACCATCACCGCCATCATCACCACCATCATCACCGCCAGCGGGATTGACCGAGTTCAGGGCGAGACGGCCGATGCCTCCGCAGGGCTGGAGGCAGCGAGGTGCCGCACCACTGCGGGCACACGGGGAGGATGGGGCAGGGAGCTCGGTGGTGGTGGTGGGAGGGTCAGGGATGGGAGATTGCCTCCGCATTGTGCGGGCGTCGTGCGTGCGAGCCTGTGTGTGTTGTGTCTGTGTTGTGGTGTGTCTGTGTGTGTTGTGTCTGTGTTGTGTTGTGTCTGTGTGTTGTGTCTGTTGTGTGTGTTGTGTCTCTGTGTGTTGTGTCTGCGTGTGTTGTGTCTGTGTGTGTTGTGTGTGTGTGTTGTGTCTGTGTGTGTTGTGTCTGCGTGTGTTGTGTCTGTGTGTGTGTTGTGGTGTGTCTGTGTGTGTGTTGTGTGTGTGTGTTGTGTCTGTGTGTGTTGTGTCTGTTGTGTCTGTGTGTGTTGTGTCTGTGTTGTGTCTGTGTGTTGTGTCTGTTGTGTGTGTTGTGTCTGTTGTGTGTGTTGTGTCTGTTGTGTTGTGTCTGTGTGTGTTGTGTCTGCGTGTGTTGTGTCTGTGTGTGTTGTGTGTGTGTGTTGTGTCTGCGTGTGTTGTGTCTGTGTGTGTTGTGTCTGTGTGTGTGTTGTGGTGTGTCTGTGTGTGTGTTGTGTGTGTGTGTTGTGTCTGTGTGTGTTGTGTGTGTTGTGTCTGTGTGTTTTGTGTTGTGTCTGTGTGTGTTGTGTATATGTGTGTTGTGTGTGTTGTGTCTGTGTGTGTTGTGTCTGTGTGTGTTGTGTGCTCGCCAACAGCACTTGCCCCGACAGTCTGTGAGAGGCTACCTGGGGAGCCTTTGTGGTTGTTTATGTACGAGTTTAATCTGAGAGCGCAATCACACGCGCACGCGGATTAAGAGAGAGCGAGAGAGCGAGAGAGAGACACGAGTTGTGGACTAAGCCCGCGACGGACGCGAAATTGGAGCGGCGATTTAGAAACCGCAGAACGGCGGCAGCCTGCAAACGATACGGGGAGATCCGCCTAAAAGTTACCCCACCGGAATAATAGGGGCACGTTTTGTTTGTTTGTTTAACAAACAGCGAAGACGACGTTGTTATTGTTGTTGTTTTTGTTTCCACGGCTCTCCAAACGTTCGCCACCGACTTGGATGATGCATCTCTTGGATGATGCATCTCGTCCCCGACGTGATGCCCCTCACTTAGTCGGGGCAACTGCCCCCCCCCCCTTCTTACAACCTCCTCGACCCCCCCCTGCCCCCCCTCCCCTCCTGTCCACCCCTCCCTGCCCCCCTCCTCTACCCCTGCCCCCCCCACTCCCCGCCCCCCCCTGCCCCCCCTCCCTGACCTCCCCCCTTCCTGCCCCCCCTCCTGTCCCCCCCTCCCTGCCCCCCTCCTCTACCCCTGCCCCCCCACTCCCCCCCTCCCCGCCCCCCCTCCCCGCCCTCATCATAGTAATAATGACTCTATAATAATAATACGCCAAGAATGACCGACTGAATGTTTTCACGTTGTGTGCGTGCGTGGATGGCACCTTATGCGTGTGCAATGGTGTGTGCCAAAATAAACAACAAGCAGTCTCCTTCACGTGCCCGTCTCTCCGACATGGTGTGCGATGTAAAAATATTAATTTAGAACTCGCACCAGCCCGCACGCACAGCCTCCCAGTCTGGCAGGTTCATGACACGCGCCAGACTTCGTGTGTCGGTGTTGGGAGCGGTGGTGCAGCGGTTAGCGCTGCGAACCCGGCCACCCGAGTTCGATTCCCGCTCACGGCCACCACCGGTGGCGATTATCTGAACCGTTCATGGGCCGCCCCTAGATCGACTCGGCCTGATTAACCTGGTGCGGGTGTGTAGTCAACATCGCCACTGGGGGAGACAAAGGCGGTCGGACGTGGTGCTGGCTACCCAGCCCCTCGTGTGTCATGCCGGCCTTCGTAAGTGCTACTCGCTGACAGCACTTGCCCCAACAGTCTATTGACGCTACACGGGGGAGCTTTGTCTGTGTTTATATTCTGTGAGCTGAATGTGTACGTGAAGGGGTAACTGTGTATGTTCAGTTCAAGTTGATTTGCTTAGCCAGGTAGGTGACAACTCAAGAGACCAGATCAGAGTCTCATTTGCAAGTGTGACCTGGGCCACCAGATGGGAAAAAGCTAAAGAAATCAAATGAAAGCACAGTAATGAAGTGAATAGGAATCAGTGCAAAAACAACAGTGTCACGCGAGAAGTAAAACAATATAGCACAAATTGTATTTTTTCGACTGATCGCAACAATTATACAATGAGTTACAGGAACACTGAACTGATACTGGGTGAGCGTGTGTACGTGTGCGTATGGGCCGCGCGCGTATGTACAGTCGGTGTGTTATTAGAGAAGCGCAGAAGAATTATTGTAAACTCTTAAAACACCAGATTGTCTCCCATCCTGGGAGCAGCTTGCGGCCAAACCCACGTGATGAGCTGGCGTCTGCCCATATTTAACGCGCCTATACATAACGCAATACAAAAATCCCCATGTAGCCTGAACAGGCTATTTGGGGAAAGTGCTGTTAGCGAGCACTTATGAAGGCCTGCACGACACACAAGGGGGTGTGTTGGGCGGCCAGCATCACGCCCGGCCGCCTTTGTCTCCCGAGTGGTGAAATTTACGCACCGAACCAGGTACTCATTTCAAACTATTAACTATTTAATAAATGCTTTATTCTACCAGATAATGCCCACTGTGATATAGAGCTCGTTTTCAGAAGCGACCTGGCCACGAATGAAAGCTCAACGAAGTGGCTTATTACATGGAAATGTATTGCAGGCAAACACTCTACTAACGCATGTTTAGAAATGTGGAGGGGAAAACCGGAGGACCCGGAAAAAAATCCACGCGATCACGGGGAGAGAGACACGCAAACTCCAAATACACAGCAGGCGTCAGGGTCGGATCGAACCCACGACCTCCTGTATACCAGGCGAGGTAGTTAACATCTCGCCACCGCGGTACCCATTTGAAGATGAATCGACTTCGGGGAGGCCCAGGACCGGTTCTTTATACTGTTGGGTTGGTGGACAGACAGAGGCAGGGTGATTCCTGAAACTTTCTCAGCGTTTCAATTGCCGCACCAATGGGTCAAACCGGCGACCTGCGTAAATAATTATCATTCTACAAAGCAGTGCCCATGTAATCGACCCCCTGCGTGATGATTGGTGATGAGAGGCTGAGTCACGTTCAAATTTCTCATGGAATACTTTCCAGAGCCACCCATTTCACGGGACCCCACTCCGGCCGTGGTGGTGGTGGTGGTGGCGGCGGGAATGGTGGTGGAGTTGGAAGGAGGGGTGGAAAAGACGGCCGAGTAATATTTTCCGGAGCTCAGCCCCGGGAAGCTCCACCTGAAATTAAGCCCTGGCCAGCAAAAGAAAAAAAAATCGCCGAGTCGCCTCCACGAGTCCACGGCAGGAGTCACCGCGGCGATTCGGGGAGAGGAGGTGAAGGAGCCCGTTGCCACTCCGCAAACAGCATCTGCGACCCGGTCCTCATTAAGGCGCGTTCACTCATTAATTACTGTCCAGCCTGCTGCTGCGATAACTAGCAACGAGTGGCTGGAGCCCTCCCATCATCATCATCATCATCAATGCCGCTCTCTCAAAAAGAGGGAGAAAGCGATACGTAACAACCTTGGCAAGTTTTTATTTTGTTAGGGTACAATAAATTAATGCTCTCCATAGCGCCAAGTCAAAAGTCGTCGAATTCACGCAATTTTTCTGAGTAATGGCGGCGTGGTGCGCGTCTCTGTTGGTGACCCTGAGCCGGTGCTGGAAATTCCACATGCCTATGGTCGGGATAAGTCTTTTCACACACACAAACACACGACTGTTGTTTGTAATGCCACTTGTGTGGTGGACCTTTTGAGTGCAGTTGATCATCGATTATCCGGCTGCTTACAACATTATCCGGCGGTCCCGGGCGTGACAAAAAAAAGTAGCTATGCTTGATTTCAGTGTTAACTATTATATACGGTACATTATACACTACATACAACTTAAACAATGAAATTCTGCACGTATATATCACCCTATGCAGAGTCATTGAGATGCAGTCATTGAGATGGGAGTGGTAAGTACGGTACAGTAAATACGGTAACTTTTAAAAGTAGGATATTTAGTGTCCATTTGTACGTTTATTAATGCGTATTTCACGTCGTTAGCAAACTTAAACACATGTAACAACACCTACAAACATGTCATGCAAGAATGTGCAAAAAAACGCTATTTAAAATCATGGAGTGATTAGCCCGCGTTTTTGAAACCCGGCGCCCAACCCCCCGAAACCACTGGATATAATCGATGATCTACTGCATACTTCTTCGATATGCATGGGTGTTCTCCAACCCATCGGCTGTATTGCCACACGCAAAACATTTAAATAGGAATCGGGCAAACATTCCAACACAAGACCCCTCCTGTAACATGTCGAAGTGAGGATTTTTTATTTAACTAAAGTATATGGAATGACAATTCGGTAGAGGCGTAAGAACGCATTTATTCATCAAATATAAATGTTTAAGCTCTTGAAATATGCATCGGATCGCATGCTATTCACATGTTGCACCTGAAAAGGTTCACGTGACGCATCCAGCCACTGGTGGCCACTGCACTCATCACAATGGTTACAGAAAATCGATATATATATTTTTAAAAGAAAACCTAATCTCATCTCTAATAGTGGAAAATCATTGTGGGCGTGGGTTGTATTATTAAAGCTCTACTGCTTGGAGCAGTGGTTCTCAAACAACCGCTCCTGAAGTGCAGACGTAGATACCCCTGGTTCTGACGTGATTCAAGGAGCGAGATGAGTTTTTTTTCGGTTAAAAAAAAAGTTATTTATTTGCAATATTTTACACGGTACACAAATATACAATTTAGTCACATTTCTGAAACAATTGTAACTTGGTTCTTCTATTTTTTTTTTTAAAGAATACGAGGAAACACAGTATAAAAACGTAAAAGCAAATTCTATCATTTTTGCGGTGAACGTACCAGCTAAAACGTGAAATTCTAATACGTTACGTGTACGGTTTTTTTTCTCTCATAAATATTAGGGTTCATATAACATACACATGGAAAGAACAAAACAAAAAAACACAAAGTCAGCAGTTTCAGAGATCGATTGACATAATCGACATTTAAGCGTGGCTCGTGAAAGCCACGCAACAAACCTTACCTCTCCACAGAAAGACCACATTAAATAACACCTTTTGTTTTAAATTTAAAGCTTTCGTGACTGCAGGGATTCATATTCTTGGTTCTTTTGGTAAAGTCACGTCGAAGAGAAATAATAAAATAACAAGAATAAAACAATAAAAATTCTCACGACGTTTCCATTGCAACACACCTGATGATGATTGCTCGTGTTGCAATCGAAACGTCATGAGAATTCTATTGTTTAATTGTTATTATTTTATTATTTCCCTTCTACGTGACTTTACCGAAAGAACCAAGAATATGAACACCTTTTGTTGTTGTGGAACATTGTCCCATTCGCCTACACTTCTTTTTAAACGCTGGACAGCTGGTAACAGAATGGCTCTCGTTTTTAGGGTTTTCAGAGGTGTGGCTTTATGCGCATACAAATGTTACTTGATTGACTGAGAACCACAGGCTGACAACGGAGTTAAAATAATAGGCTTCATAACCTTCCTCTGCCAATAAAACAGGTGTTACGATGTTCAAACACCAAATAGGTACCTATTTCAAGGCGTCAAGTCTGCATTAACCGCACAAACTTGGGGCAAAACATATAAACAAACGTGCTCTAATAAAGACGAGGCATATATTATTACAGCATGTTTGTTTTCATGTTTTGCCAAAAATATGTGGTTAATGCAGCCTGTATGCATTGCAATAGTTATCTATTTGGTGTTTGAACATCTCAAGTTTCATTGCCAGAAAGGGTAAAGAGCATATTCTTGTTTTTTTATTATTTTGATACTGGTCCCATTGACAAAGGAGTTGACAGTTCAATCGGTTTCAGTTCCGAAAACGTCTTTGCCCTTAAGAATACACACACGACCGTGTTGTATTAACCAGGGCGGACGTGGATCGCGAACTGTGAATCTCTACAGTTGGCAAAAGCGCTACAGCTTGCCATGTCAACTGCCCCAATGGAACAGTACTTTCCCATGGCAGATAATTAACCAGTTTTGAAACCGTCAGCCAAGTTCACAAATCACGCAACACAAGTGACTTTTCCCAGATCCTGACCCCAACTGTGACTCCCCCTTGCAGCAGCTGTACACAGAGACCAGTGTTGTGAATCACACATTCTAAACGATGATTCTCAAGAGACTTTTCAACATCTTAGGGATTTTTTTTAAACATTCGATATCGAGATGGACAGGTGACTCTGAGGTCAACAGCGCAGAGCATACATTGCTGAGCTCCTGGTTTCCAAATGTGGGCTTTAGCTGTCAGTGATTGAACTGGGTTCTCAAGGGGAGTGAGTGGATGGTCTCGGCAAGGTCACCCAATGAATGAACAAAAAACACTTCACATTCGGATTTTTGCTGCTTTGGGCAACATTTTCGGCTCTGAGAATTAAGAACAACAAAAATCAGTTTGAGAGTTATGTCACTAACATCACCGTACAGCAGGGAGCATGGGTAAATGCAGCGCCCATTTACTGTGGATAAAAGAGGTCACTTGAAGTGATCTCAAAAGTAGTTATGTGATATCTCATCTAATTTTATATTGAATGAGCACCTTAAGTCAAGGGGCTTGACAAAGGCTTCCAAAACGGAAACAGAATAGAATGTTTTTGACGGTCTCGGCGTGTAGGGATCGAGGAATGAGTGACTGCGGCAGAGGGTGCTTGGGGATTACGAAAGGGTAGGGGGGGAGGGACGGGAAGGAGTGGAGGGGCGACGGGAGCAAAGAGAATGTAGGTTGTTATCTAACTCGGTGACCGTTCAAGACACGTCCCATGACACAACACCGATGCCACAATTAGAAATGGTGGGGAAAAAAAATGAACACTTTTTTTTTAAAGCCTACATTACACTTCACGCCCATCCCAACCCAACTTACCATTTGTACGCTGGCGATACGTCTTGATAATGTTGAAAGATCCCTTAAAGACATTCGTTGGTTTAACCACTCATTAGCCCGAATGGAAACACCTACTGGGGAAAAGTTTGGGGTGTCAGGTTTTACAAACGACTGGGGGTTTCACCTGCAAGACAGTTGTGCAAAGCCTCAAAACGAAAATCTGGTTTTGCGTGTGTCAGAATCCTCAAAGCGTCCAAAACCCATTTTGGATCGCTTTGTCAGTGCGACTTCAGAGCACTATTTTATCATGCAGTGGGAATCATGCTTTCCGGCCATCCAGTCCCTAAACTGGTCGTTCACAATTGGTACTGGGGCCGATTTACTAACTACGGTAATAATTATCGGCGATCACCAAGAGGTAATTTAGCTGTACACACGTCTACTCCTTCATCACCTGCATTGGTACGCATCACCGCTGTACTCCCGGATTAATATCGCCAGCAGATCTATTCGACTGCCTCAATTATGATCTGGAACGAAACGGACACAGCATCGTCGTATTCTCTGTTCGTGGCCATTTAATTTTATATTACACACACGTATTTCAGTTTACTATCGCTCGGGATTCCACCAGTGCTGACATAGCGTTGCCAAGTTGTTTAACAAGAAGCTGGGACAGACACAAGTAGTCCATGTTATAATTTCTATGAACGACTATTGAGCCAGGTGTTAACTGGCTGGGTGGTGCTCTAAGTTAAAAGTCGCGAGTTGAATTCCTGGTTGGAATTAAGACTTGGTCTATCAACCCTCAAGTGTTGATAAAACGAGTACCACTTAAGTGGGCCATCAACTGTGGCCAGATGAGTGTTCGGCCGACCCCTGCCATGGGAATGTGGAATTTACACTGCCGGCTCAGGGCCACCAGCAGAGAAAAGCACCATCACATTGCTCGTTGCCCACTTGAACTCGGCTTGGTGACAAAAACTGAATGCAGAAAATGTTCAAATGTTCCCGACGCGGGTGCATTCCTTCGCGACATTTCAATAACCGCTCATCAAACGCGCGTCTCACCACGGCTGACGACACTCCCTTCGGGAAAATGTCCATTCGCAGCAAGGAGGGAATGCTCGTAAACCAGCCCTCACGCCATGAGCGCACACATTGATGAGACATCGTCATAAGAATCATTGCTGTTTGCTTGTAAACGACGCTTGCAGTACGAGGACACGACACTCATAAGAGTGTCCCTCTTATAAGGTAGTCCAGGATGAATGACTGTACTCCACCGCTCACTCGGTTTGTCTTCACCCTCTAAGTAGTGGTAGCTCCCCCAAACGCTTCCGCACGAAAAGCTGCCACGGATCGATGTACTTTCATTTCAGTTCGTTGCTTTTTTATATTTTATACATCGGCATTCGCTTCCGGTTAATCTTCCCGGGCCATTTGCCGTAATTTCCATTACCATTAACAGCGGTCATTTGCCGGGGTTCTACAGCCGGGAGGGTAGACAGAAAAGTGCTGGGGTGAATTATCTCGCGCAAAATGCACTCCCAACAACTCTTATTTTGATTCCCTCCAAGCAACGCTTCTTAAATAGTGTCCCATTTTATAGTCCATTAGTTGCGATTTAGTAATTATGCCACCCTCATAATCAACTAATTGCAATTCGCATTTATGTCATTAAAAGCACCTGACCTGGCGCCTGCATAAAATCAGGTGGTGGCCGTGGCGAGGGGTGGAGTGGAGGGGGGTGGACATTACGTCGTCAAGACGTGTTAGAGCGGAGAACAGAGGGAGGTGGCGACACCATCCCCATTAGGCTCGCTCGCTCCATCGTTCTCTGCTCGTGGCTTCGGTGAACAAGACGGCGATGGGCGGTCCCCGCTGGCACCAGTCGGATGGGCAGGCGAGAGGGTGGCAACGCTCTCTCTCTCCGCCAGTCACGACGACTTCACCATCTCGCTGACGTACCAGTCGGGCAGGAACGCGAGCTCCGAGTCAGGGTGAACGCTGTACGTGACGTCGCGGCCTGGCTCCCAGGAGAAAAGGTACACCGTCCTGCAAGCCAGCAATCCATCGTCAGGTGGCAGCTGTGAACAATCTACTGCTGGATGAAGGCTTTCCCAAGCCACAGCCATTCCTAAGTCTAGCTAGGAAACAATAGACACATCTTAGACCTGCACACGAGGCAAATTCATCGTCCCATCTCGACAAAAAATTTGGCTACGTTTATCTCGGGCATGTTATCCCCTTTGTTGGCTGCCCTCCATCGTCAGCCTTGTCGAGTGGCCATCAAGCCAGTAATTATTATTATTATTATTTTATATTGGCAGGGAACGGTTGTGCTCACCTGTGATCCAGCACTCTGGAGGGGAGGGTTGATGGATAACACAAATGTGAAATCTCAAACCTGCCGAGTTGTACGGCGGTTCAGATATGGTAGGGAAAATGGATTTTAACTCGTCTGTGCAGACCTTCCAAGTGTTATCCCCTTGTACGCATGGATCTGTTTTCTGATGGTGTTTAAGTGTCATCCCACATGCAAATGTACTTGATAATAAGTATCCAAACATCCCAATACAGGTCCCCTTTAAAAAAAATCTTCATTGAGACTTTGCCGGACAAATGGCGTGATAATTAATTTTGTGAAACTCAAATCAGGGATGTATTAAAACAGGTCATTTAAAAAAAATAAAGATCGGCCTTTTAAATATGTTATGTGTATAATGAGATCCAGGTCAGAAACTGGCAAGCCCTGTAAATGTGTCATGAAAATATGCATAAGCAGAAGCTAAATAAAACAAAATCGGGGCAACCTTGGCCTTAATATAGAGCCACAGTAGAGGGCAAGAGCAAAAAATATCCATTGTTGTACTGTCCTATGCACAAATATCTATGGCTCCCCACCTGTACTAATTCGCACTGGCCAGCATGGAGAATATGGTCAAATAACCCCCACACTCACTTTGGGTCATCCTTTGTCACAACCTTCTTCATGAAGGTCAGAAACGCCTCAACAAAATTGAGACAAACCGAGCCATTCCATGCCTCCTGGTCATCCTACAACACAAAAATGCGTGAACGCACGCGTAAAAGACAAACATCAGAAGGTGCCAATGCCAACGCATTTGCGCGCACACACAGCCCCCCCCGCAAGCAAGCTTCTGTGAAAGGCCCATTAATCACTGGCCCCACAGCCTGGCCCTTCATTAGCACCCTTCATTAGCAGCAACACGATCTCTGCAATGAACCAGGACAGGAAAAACATTCAAGTTTACTTCTGGCGTCCTCCAAAACGTGCTCTGCTCTAACACGGAAGCGCGGTTCCCAACAACGGGCCAATGCCGCATTCCACTCGTCTCCCAAGTGATCACCGGGTTTAATGTTCACATGAGAAAGGTGATGATTTAACATTTCGCTTTTTTGAGCACGAAACACGTCTCACCGCGACCATCTTGGGGATGTGCAGGGTCTCGAAGGTCTGAAGTCTCCGCACCACGCCCTCGTCATCACGGAAGCCGGCCACTATTTTTGGCACTCCCACCAGGAACGACTGGGCCCACCACTTGATCAGCTTAAACCTAGACGCACCCAAATTGACAAATATATTTAAAAAAAAACGGCCAAAATGCACTGCTTTGGTAATTTTTCTCACTGTCGTTAAGGAAGTTTAGCCAAATTTTGGATGAAAAGGAACACTGGCACCAGCATGTGCATGAGGTCCTTATGTTCCCTGAATAAAAATACACTTTTACAAATACAATTTAGATTGATACCAATGTCTAAATGCGACCTGCATCTCCAGGTGCTGTAAACTATATGATCAGTGGAATTGTTTTTAAATTTACACCATGCTGGCGTTTGGGCTTCCCTTAATTTCCACACAACAGATTGCGAACATCTATTAAGAGTGTATATATATCTCGCCACCGGTGCCATATTGGCGAAATGTTAACTATCTCGTCTAGTATACAGGAGGTTGTGGCTTAGATCCCAACCCTGACGCCTGTATATTTGGAGTTTGTATGTTCTCCCTGTGGTCGCGTGTATGTTTCTCCGTGTCCTCCGGTTTTTCCTTCCACATTGAGAAACATGCGTTTAAGAGTATTTGGCTGCTAAAAATTTCCACGTGATAAGCCACGTCATTGGGCTATCATTTGTGGCCAGGTCACTTCTGTACAATAGCTATATAGCTCACTGGGCCTTACCTGGTAAAAAAAAAAGTTAGTATTTATAAAAATCCTACAACGATCATTCAGCAAAGACAGTGCTCATAAACGGCATAGTAGCGCACACTAACGGGTTCATACGCAACTTGGAATTTTTATTGCATCTCATGACGAAATGCATACGCAACTGTGAGACGTAGGACGTACCAAGTCTACACAGGCCAATCGTAAAGTGACCCCCCCCCCCCCCGTGTAAACACCGCGCTGACGGCTCGCACGACGACAGTCCCTTGGGAATCCCACGAGAGCCAGAGGGGGCTCCTTACGCGCAACGTTGCTAGGATGTAAATCAAGCGAGCACACACCAGCCACGTCAGGTGGCCCCCACGGGCGGAAACACTTGCACACGTCAGCAGAGAAACCCGTTGGCCCAAACAGCGAGTCTGGGGAGCCGATGTGACTTTCAAATCAGAAACAAAGCCAATAGTGGCAATTCCACATTCACACTGTCGAGAGCAGTCTATCCATAGCAGTGCCTTGTGAGGATCATAGGCAGCTAAACGTGCCACTGTAGCCCTTCCCCCTCATTGCCACTGGGCTAGCTGCTCCTGAGGTGGGGGGTCCAAAATAATACTTTGGGCAATATCGACAAAGTTTTCCTGCTAAAAAAAATGGGTGTAGATGGTACTTGTTGGCTGCCTTGAGTCAGTGGTGGAAATTCCACATTGCCATGACAACACCAGCATCCTCAGAGGATAATTACAACAGAGTTGTCAGACTGGTACTCATTTTAAGGGCCCTGGAAAGATGATGGGCTGAGTGGATCATTGACGGATTCCTCCAGGATAGATACAATTATGATTCTAACCTGGATTTGAACTTGCAAACTTGTGATTGTGAGCCAAAGACTCAAACATAAAGCACCACCCAACCAGCTTACAAAAGTCCTTTACAATAACACATCCTGTAAAATGCTGGCATGGCCAAGGCGATGTTATAATAGTTCAATATGAAATTGTTTTGCAGGTTACATATCTGTCAAATTTCATTTTATTCACTGTTTGGGATGAGGTTGCAGCTCAGTTTCTTCAGAGTGGGCCGTGCAATCGCTTTGCTTCCGACAAGAAAACCCAAAACGCCAACACCGACCTGTGCAGATTGCGCCTTTGGTTGGGGGTGTACAACTCGCGGCTGGTCTTCAGCTCCACATAGTTGGAGGAATGCTGCTGCTGAGGCCTCTGCCCTGAGGCCCGACGGGCTGGCGTT
The DNA here is from genome assembly GCF_048934315.1 of Petromyzon marinus. NCBI lineage: Eukaryota > Metazoa > Chordata > Hyperoartia > Petromyzontiformes > Petromyzontidae > Petromyzon > Petromyzon marinus. Next base: position 21,203,291 of record NC_133703.1, on the reverse strand, counting down.
GCCGGCTCGGCATCGCGGTGCTTGTCCACCTCGGCATTGTGGCAGGAGAGACAGTCGACCTCGCCGGCGAAGACAAGGGAGTGGCTCTTCAGCCGGGTCCGAACCACCGTGCAGAACGCCTCATTTGTGTTGACGACGCCGCCGGGGTCCGGAATCCCTCCGGGGGTTTCTGAAGGCGCAAAGACGTGCAGGGGTAACCAACGCCTCATTACAGGAAGACACGATTGGGGTGGCGGGATGGCTGGGTGGTTTGAAGGTTATAACACCGAACCACTGCCTCAAGAGATCCTGGGTTCAAATCCCAGGTTTTAAGCTGCCTATGCCATGCTTTAAAATCCTATGTTTTAATCTGTGGTGTGAGGTGGCTTTCATCCCGCTGCGGACTGACAAAGGGTTGCAAAGGAGTAAACTTATCGAAAAGGGTGGTACCGGCGCTCACCTGCACAGAGATACTGCTCGAACTTGTAGCCCCAATAGGTCATCTCGCGCTGGCGCGCGTCCCGCGTCCCCCGCTGCCGTCGCGCCTCCTCCGTCTCCATCTCGCTCATGTAGCGCGTGCCGGCCAGCAGCGTGACGGCCATGAGCCAGCCCTCGTGTCGCTCGTACGGCGTGCAGGCCACCTTCGTCAGGTGGCCCCTCCACGTCACCACGTCCGTGTGCAAGCTTTCGTTAGCGAGCGTCGAGACAACAATAAAAACGTATGGGATTACAAAACAACGGAGTGGAACACTGGGGCAGTGCTTTTCCACACTCTGCCATAAACCCAGCGTCCCGAGGTTGATTACTGGCCATGACTAAAATCAGTATGAGTGATATCTGAACCAGTGCTGGTCACCAGCTACACCAGCCTGCACTCTCTAGCGTAATTAATTATGAAATGATTAGGGGAGGCCTTCAACCAGCATTGGACCGGCAAAGAGGCTGTCCATTACCATTACCCCACAGGTACGCAATGATTCACACATATGCATATTCTCTCCACTGCTTGACCCACACAAAGCGATTTAATGAACTGTCACGATTTTGGGTGATGAATGCATTCACAAAGCGAATCTATACAGCCCATCTGGTGAAGTTGAGTGCATGGTTGGGTAACTAAAATAGCAAAAGCAAGAAGAGAATGACTCGGACGAGAGGTCAAACTGACAAGGGAAGATCCACAAGAGGCATCTTTGGCGATTTGGACGCGTGTCTAGAATGGATGGAGAGAATACCACACGTGGCGTTATGCACACAGGCACACGGAACAAGAAACGGAGGAAGAGCACAGCTGCGCTGGATTAAGACACGGCAAAACAATATCTCAAACGAAAGGGGAGACAATAAAGCAGTGAAGCTGGTGGAATGCAGGGACAGGTGGAAAGCTCTCATGCAGCCCCATCTTCTGTAAAAGAAGACAACACCATATGCATGAATTCGTGTTACGGTCACGGGTGGGGTTCATGTGCAATTGGCTAGCTTGCTTTACCATCACACTACCTTGCCCTTCTTCCACTATTGTAACCTATGACCTTTTCCGTTTTTGCCCACTTTTCATTTTTTGGTGCTCACTGCATCACCAGTCCGGCTTAGGTTTCAGGTAGATACACCTCCCAAACAGCCGTTAACAACCATTATTTTGTGTGTTGTCTTGGTGGTATGTGGGTTATTAAAGCACATATTCCAGCCAGCATTGGTTTAAAAGTTCACCTGTTAGGTACAATGCTGAAGGGAAAACATTGATCAAATGTTTCAAGAGGAAAAGACGCTAAATAATGTTGGCAGATATTGAACAAATGTTGGTAAGAACACATTGTTCCACGAATCCCAGAGGTTGATGGACCAAAACTTAAAAAAATTTTAGTCGTGAACATTATTAATAGTTTATTACAAACAGTGTAATAATTCCCCATGGATGGTATTCAATTCAAGAACCGGTTCAATCTATTTCACCTCGTTTTTTACCGTCTCATTTTCACAGTTCCGTCTCGTATGTACAATTGTGTTCGCCTAACTGCGTAAACATCACAGTCCGACCGACACACGTGGTTACATGGCCGCATTGCAAACCTGTCAGAATGCATACTAATACACACTGATGCATCAAATACACCTCAACCAATGCTTCTGAAGTCACCTTCCCCGTTCCTCGGTATTGTCAGGTAGAGGAGCTCTGCCGAATGCCTGTCAAGAGTTGTCAACTTAGCGATTGTAACGACTTTTTGGGGTTTCAAAAACTACAAAATACGAATTGACAAAAAGGCAATACTGTACTTCATGAAGCTGGATCTGGGCTCAATTACAATTGGAATTGTGTCACTGGTGACGAATAAATTCAGATAACAACACAACTGTCAACTCCTCATGAGTGCCTACTTTATTACAGACCAATTCAGACACTTATTGGTCACCTCGTGCCCTTATAAATCCCAACGTTCATCCCACAATGTTCCCATCACAAGGGAGAAAAACACAAATAGACAATATTTGTGGCTTCCCGTATTGAAACGGCTGTACGCCGTGTGGACCCGAAAACTCAATTTCCCCGTACAAGAATACGGGGGTAACCCGTCTGGGTTTGACAGCCGTGTAACAATACGGTGCCTGCTGTAATTGTAATCGCTGTGCGATTGAACCCGGGTCTGGTGTGAAGGGTCTGGTGTTGACGACTTCCGAACGCCTACTTTTAGTCGCGTCGGCTTGTCGAAACTCCGTTTGGCGACTTTCCCCCCCACGACGATGACTCTCGCAATTGATTGCAATGTTGCCGTTGTCATTGGAGGTGGGGGGGGGTCGGGAGGTCAAATGATGACGGCTAAGTTGTCCACCCCTCACCCCTACCTCGTCTCTCTCTATCTCTCTCGCTCACCTGGGGATGGCAGCGCTGTCCCGCAAAGTCTCCCCGGCGAGGGCGAACTTGTACCGGTTCGGCAGGATCCATCGCAGGACGTGGTCCAGCCTCTCCTTGACGTTGTCGTCTCGCTGGACGTAGCGATCCGAGTATCCGTCCCGCAGGTCAAATTCCACACGTGTGGCACCACCACCACCACCACTGCCTCCACCGCCACCACCAGAGGTAGCGGCAACGCCAAATCCTCCTGCTCGAGCACCACCTCCACGAGTGTCACCGGCGCCAGCAGTAAGGCCGTGTCCTCCGCAGCCTCCATCGCCTGCTCCGCCGCCGTCACCACTGCTCGCCGCGCTGCCAGGCTCGCCACAGCCCACACTGCCTCTGTGTCCGTCGCCTGTCCCAGGTCCATCGCCCACATTTCCACCACCGCCGTGGCCGTCGTCAGCTCCAGCACGGCCGGCGTCCCTCTGCCCAGAGGCCGCCCCACGAACTCCATCCCGGACCCGTCCACGGCCACCACCACCGCCGTCGTCCCCTTTTGGTGGAGCATAGTAGCGCAGCTGCCTGGCGTCGGCGTGGAAGCGCCGCTCGGCGTCCAGGGAGAAGCATCCGACCTCGACGGGCTGGCGGTAGAAGGGGAAGCCTCCACCGTGATCGTGTGGCCGGGTGGACAGAGACAATGGGATGTCGCCGACTCGACCTCCGTGTCCATGCGCGCCGCCTCCACCGGCCTCGGCCGCCCGCGGTGTCCTCTTGGCGCCGGGAGGCCCCGCGTCGCCGTCGATTTTTCGTTTGTGAGAATCGTCGAGACGCGGCCGAGAGTCGTCTGGGCGAGGGCTGATGTCGCTGTCGCCGCCGCTGCTGCCACCGCCGCCGCCGCCCTCTTTCCACATCCTCCGCGGCGGCCGCTTGTCGCCGCCTCGGCGGCCGAGTCAGGCGGCGCCGTCCCCGGCGGGCAGTCCAGGCGAGACCGTAGGCTTGGGCCTAGCGAACATCGGCGTCTTGCCCGGCGTGTCTTTGTGGAAAATTAATAAAACAAATTGGGGGGGGGGGGCTGAGGGGGTTTGCGAAACAATTTATTTTTAAAATTTTTTTTAGTTTTAGCACCAGCGGGGGGTTTAAATTCTCCTGTTTGTTCGGGGTGGAGGGGGGGGGAGAAAAAAACAATTGTAAAATTTCGTAAAGCCTCGCCTGCCGTTGGAGTTTGTTGATTTGTCACGGTTGTGTGGTTGTTGGGTTTTTTTCACGCGCGCGTTTAAATCGGCTGGGGGGGGGGGGCGATTTTTTTTTTAGTCGCCGCGGGAACGCGCGCGAGCGCTTCGACGAATCGCCGCCACAAAATGGACTCGCGGCGGCCACTTGCCGCGTGCTGCCGGCAGGGGTCACTGTCTGAGTGCCGTTTGTTTGTTGGTTGTTGTTGTTCACTTTTCCGTTACCCGACGTTATTTAAAGTCGATTTATCCGCCCTCCTCGTACACCACCCCCACACACCGCGCCCCCCTGTTTCTGACGAGTTCCAGTGTGGCCGATAACGTCGATGCCGCTGTTAACGCCGTGCAGAATGTCGCGATGTTGCGATGTGATGATATGAAGGAGGATGTGGAATTAAAAAAAACATTATTTAAATTTTGATTTAAAGCTTTCGTGACTGCAGTAATTCATATTCGTAGCTCTTTCGGTAAAGTCACTTTGAGGGGAAACAAGAAAATAATAAAATATATAAAACAATACAAATTATCACGACCTTTCGACCATAACACAGACGGTCGTCATCAGGTGTGAAAACCCTGATGATGACCGTTTGTGTTATGGTCGAAACGTCGTGAGAATTTTTATTGTTTTATATATATATTTTATTGTTTCCCTTCAACGTGACTTTACCGAAAGAGCTAAGAATATGATTTTATTAATAAAAAAAACACATCGTTTTATCCGCAATACGATTCGTTAATTGGTCCATATTTTTTTCTTCTAGATTTGAAGTTTTACGTGACTGCAAGGATCCATATTCTCTGGCTCTTTCGGTAAAGCCACGTAGGTAAAAATAAAATAAAACAAAAATGAAAACTGAATTAAATCACGACGTGAAAATGAAAACAACTAAATTAAATGACGACCTAATTTCAATTAAATCACGACGTGATTTAATTTCGTTTTCATTTTTGTTTTATTTTATCCATATATTTTTGTTGGGTTATGTCAGCTGTAAGAAAAACTATAACCAACCTACAAGCCTTTCGACAGAGAGCCGATAACATCAAGTTGTCAAATTTCACGAGCAAAACGTGCCCAATTTTAAATTGGTTCGGCAGAAAAAAGCTGGAAAATGGGGCGGGGGTAAAAGGGACAAATTACATTTTTGTTCCGATTGTCAAATTCACACAAACGTCAACATCTGGTCGCTTTTCCACACTTGTTTTTTTTACGCGATTTAAATATTTACGCCATCTAAGCCAAAACAACCTCTTATGGATGATATTGGTCGCGAAAGCCTACGCGTTCAGCTGACTAACCGCTTTTCTTCAAACCAGAAAATTGGAGAATCTCCGAATCAAGCGGATGAAGCTGATGTCCTTGCTGGCGTTCCTCATATTTACGCGATTTAATCCAAAAAACTGTTACGAATTATTTCTTTGTTTAACGATACGAAATCAATTGGCGTATTTTGTCCATGACGTGACAACTCGATTCGATCGGCTTTTGTCGGGTGGTGGAGGGTAGAGCGCCTTGTGCGACAAGGCGGTTAACATGGTTTCAAAAGCAGTAACAAAATCGAGTGATTGAGATGGAAAGGGCCGATGAATGAGTGACCGTAACAGAGGACACGTGGGCGGTTACGGAAGGGCTACAGGGGAGGGACGGGAAAGGAGTGGAGGGGCGAGGGGAGGGAGAAGAGGTGAGGCTTTGAGAGAGGAACGAAACGAGGTTATGGAAGAGGACTGCTTCACGTACAGGGGCAGTGGGAGGGACGGGAAAGGAGTGGAGGGGCGAGGGGAGGGAGAAGAGGTGAGGCTTTGAGAGAGGAACGAAACGAGTGCTGAGTCTATGGGCATTGTTGAGTATATGGGCAGTATTGAGTCTATGGGCAGTGTTGAGTTAATGGGTAGTGCTGAGTCTATAGGCAGTGCTGAGTCTGGGCAGTATTGAGTCTATGGGCATTGCTGAGTCTATGGGCAGTGCTGTGTCTATGGACAGTGCTCCTTAATGTAAAGGGAAAGTTGATTCCAGTGGAGGGGTAGAAGGAGGGAGGATGGTCGAAAATGATAATGGGCACAGGTATCTAACCGAAAATAAACTAATTATGAATTTAAGTTGTTTTAAGGTATGACTATCATTAACAAATTGGTATTAGGACATTGAAATGGTCCTTAATGTTACCGATTTTTTTTCGTTTGCTGTAAACATGGATCACTATACAATAAAACATGTTCTTGTTATAATGTTTTCGAACGTATATTTGTATTATAATGTATGGTTGTCCTATGTACTGTATATATAATATTGCACCCCATAATAGAACTGTGGAATTTACACTCATGATTAATTAACATACTGGAGTTTAATTGTTGATTTAATTTACAATTTTTATTAACTAGGCGTTGGTTTCATATAAGTTAACTAATTTAATACATATTCTTAGTTTTTTCGGTAAAGTCACGTTGAAGAGAAACAACAGAATAACAAAATATATGAATTACTGCAGTCACGAAAGCTTTAAATCAAAATTTAATTTAATACAATTAATCGATGTTTTAGTTTGGTGAAAATATAGTTATTTATTGTTTTCGTACGTTTCTGAAAGTCTGGCTTAAGTCTCCAAGACGCTATGTTAATGAAGGCGTACCCCAAACCTGTGAATAAAGTTATAACAGCGCCTCTTATAATCAGGATACGGTCATATTTTATTTGGATATCCTTGGTGAGGATTGCACTCATATATGGAATTTCCACAAACGATAATTATTAGTTATAATTAACATTAATGATTCATTTTAAGGATAATTAATTACACATCAATGTGATATACAGAATTACTGACAGTACGGTAAAGCGGTGACATTAAAAATAAGTGGACCTGTCACCAAATCCCGATCGCCGGTCATCACAATTGTACGGTAATCCATCACATCATCAATGTATAGTCTCATTTGTGTTGTACGTCGTTGGTCATTTGTACATACAGTATATTTGTACTGCCCCTTTTGTGCTGTCTTGTTTTTTTAATTTTGAGTCTGTTTCATTTTGTCCATTTGTAGCATTCGTTGTCCATCAGAATACCTCGTCTGCACTGCCTCGTGTGCTATTGCTTGTCTACTGGTAAACTTACCGAACGTTGGATAAACGTTGGTTGACTGTGGACCAACGTAGGCCCAACTTCAACCAATGTTGGCTCAACGTTGCATGTTTACTGGGATAATATGATCATCCCCAAAAATAACTATTACCTTAATTTCTGGTGAGTTATATTATAATTCAGAATATATTTTTGTGTTGGGCCGCTTAATGATCCGGTCAAATGTTGTGTTGAAAGACCCTCTACCCACCCGAATTAACCAAATAAATGAAACTGTCGCTTGCACAAGGGTTTAACGCGCAACATATGGTTGTTTCAGTCGCCCGGGAAGTTGGCGATTAATTCTCACAATTGACATCGACATACTTGAAACTTACGTCAATGTGATATACATCTGGTCCAACACCAATGGAGACTAGGCTCTAAGAAAAGCCGTCTCGGGTGTGGACCAATCAATTTCAAGGACATTGCATATCATTTTCAGAGTTGTCTCTTTTTGTTTGCATTTTGACTGCTTGTGTTGTGGTTATTGCAAACATGATCCCTTGTATAAAGGTGTCAGTTTTGGTGCCAGATAAAAGGGTAAAAACATATTACTATTACGTCAAGCACCTTAAGTATGAATTTCGAGTTTATTTTATATTCCGATAAATTTGTGTATGACCAGATTGTCATCTTCTGGAGAATACGGGTAATATAATTGTTGTAGCTTTATCGATAATCGCTGGCAAAAAAAAAATCCCATGAAGAATTCCACTGTCTTTTGTGAAACATGAGATTTTCAATAAAGCATGCTGCAAATGTACGCTCAGAATAAATATGAGCAAAAAACACAGGTCACATTCAACAAGTTCAGTGAACGATCATCATATATAATCCGTGGGAGGGACACAAGTGGAAAACACAGGAGCACCTCGGTCAGCTACTGAAAATCTCCACTCAGTATTTCCGTGGTTACACACCGCACACACATGTCAGCAAGACAACGAAATGAGAGTTCTTATGCAGTCGCTGCGTTGACACATTTTTAATTTATTTTGTATGCGAGATTCGATTGGTCATACGTACGAGTATCATAAACGAATGATCTGGTGATGGATGCTGCGTTGGCAAGTGGTGCACAAGCACAATTAAAAAAAAGACTGAACACACTCGTCAACAACACTGCCTTAAAATAAAAAAAAAATCCTGCATAATCGGTGACGTATCAGGCAATGGCCGGTCTTTATCGCATTTGAAAAATGGTCATTGCAATGAAAAGGTCCATTGCCTGAAACGTCATTTATAAGATTTATTTTAAGGCAGTGTTGTTTTTTTCATATGAGTATAGGTTCACCCTTACGCAGTGGGAGAGCGAGCACGGTCATGAAAGAGCTGGTTAGCTCTACTGATGATGGTACTTTTACGATGAACATTTGAAAAATAATACAGAAATAAATTACGGCAGGAATTATCATTACACAGCTTGCATTAATGTGAAGACAGCACCAGTGAATGCATAGACAACTTACTTTAATACCTATTCATATAATCATTAAGTGTTCTATCCGTAGATATGCCTGAGGCAATACAAGCCCGACAATATGTATATATTTATAAGCAATATAATCAGAATGCAACAAATCAAATGTCTCCCTGCTCAAGTGAGCACGTGGCAGGGTGATTGTCCTCAGCAAGTGGTGATAATTCTACATCCTCATAGCAGGGGTCAATCACTCCAAAGGTCAACAACTATTTATACATCCCACAAAGTGGTTATCATTTTAGCCACCCTAAAATTGTTATTAGCAGAGTTAGCCTCCACCCCCCCCCCCCCTCCCACTTGACCAGGATGTCATTTAGCATCCATCATATTGTCACTTCTAAAAAAAAAATCATAATCTTTATTTATACTGGAGGAATCCGATTAGCTATAGAGCTCTTTTTTCACAGATGTCCAGTAGGTCCCAACACCTCACGTCATCAGTAAACTCGGGAGTCTTGCAACAGTAGTTTTACGAAGCAAACTTCCCGACGCCGGCGGCGAGTCGGTGAGGTTTGCTGCTTTCCCAGCAGTCAGAAGTACGGCGAGTAGTAGAGGCACACGGTGATGCAGGTGTTGGTTGGGAAGCACAGATCCACGCAGAAGTGCAGCAGGGATTTCCCTTTCCCTGCTTGCCCACAACACCCACGGATCACCGCAGAATCAGAATCTTTATCCAGTCTGGTGGAGGAATCCGATAAGCTATGAAGCTCTTTTTTCACAGATGTCGAGTAGGGGCACGGGGTCAGAACGTTACAACAACAAACAAACGGTACAAAAACACGATAGCAGTGCGAAGTATGGGAAAGCTTACCAAGTCGCATAAAAATATACATATTAAACTAAACTATTTTGTATTTTAGCAGGTAAAGCCCACTCAGACATTAGCTTCTCTTTTTCAGAAGCGACCTGGTCGCAGATATCGCTCAACGAAGTGGCTTATCATGAACAGGAGTATCCATTGTACAGGGATGACAGATTCTCACCCTTACATTAATTCGTGTTAGGCGTGCTAATTTCTGGTTTTAACTGATTAGCCATGATAAAATAACCTCGGATGCACATTTCATTTTTTTTACGTTTCTCCAATAAACAGCAAAAAAATATCTAAATATTATTCACATCATGTTGACCTTACCGGAAATTTTTATTTTTATTCAGTGTTGCATCAAAGTGTTAATGTCGACCATTGTGAATTTAGGAAAAGCGAGCAGAGGCACTGAGGACGTCCTCAGGCTTTCACACTCATGAGTGTCCATACAAAGCCATATGCCCAAGTGGAGGTGTTCAAGAGCACTGTATGCTCATTTAATTGTGGTGTGCTGGAAAACCCCACATCACTCTACAAAGGATCTACCACAGATGAGTTTGGTTTCGAGAGGTGTTATTGCTTTCCAAATTGTGGATGGTATTTTTTTTAAAAACATGCCTCAATACGAAAAACCCCTTGACCAATGACATGTTCTAAAAACTGCTGCACATTTAAACATTCTCCCCTGCTGAGCTCGGATTTTCTCCGGGCGTGCCTTTGGTGTCTACTTCACTGCAGGTTTGCTGACTACAGGCGCAAAGACCCAAAATCGCCAAGCGGCCAGCCACAAACAGCACGATCAAAGATGTAATGGACACGAGTTAGTACGTCTCTTGGGTTGAGCACGGTGATAAGAACTGGGGGGAAGAAGATTAAAAAAAGAGACGGGGGTGGGGTGATTTTAAAGTAGCAGCGCAGTGCAAGGGGAGAAGCAGCAAGGGAAGTGTTGCGTGGTGGTTGGACAAAGAGCAGACATCGTGCTGCTCACAGCAGACGTCACAGCTGTCGCGATTTTCACCTGAAGGCGGGCGCCTGTGTTGCGTTCGAAACGTCGCGATTTATTTTATTCTATTTCTACCCACGTGATTTTACCGAAAGAACCAAAAGAGTTTGGATTCCTGCAGTCACGAAAGCGTCAAATCAAGATTTTAAAACTTTTTATTTTACCAGGTAAGAGCTGCTGAGCTACGCAGCTGTCTTTCAGAAGCCATCTAGCCACATATGATCGCGCAATGAAGTGGCTCATCATCACGTGGAAATGTATAGCAGCCAAACACTCTAAACGCGTGATGTTGATCCTTAACGTGGAGGGGAAAACCGGAGGACCCGGAGAAAAATCCACGCGACCACGGGGAGAACGCGCAAACTCCAAATCCACAGGCATCAGGGCCGGGATCGAACCCACGACCTCCCGTATACCAAGCAAGGTAGTTCATATTTTGCCACGGTGGCGACCACCTAATAGATGAGACGGCGGAGCCGGTCGCGTACAATGAGTCCTAGACACGGGTGGAGGAATCGCTGAGCGAGTGTGCGAAGTTGCGCGAGTGACCCACCGCCGTGGATGTTTGCCCGTCTGGGCGGTCGGGCTCTACAAAGGGCCCGCACGGTGGATCCCAAAACCAGCTCCTCATCCACCAGGTCGTGGGGCTCAGGGTCTGTCCTCGCTGTGGCGGTGTCGTTCATCACCGGCGTCGTAGAATTGACCTGCCAAGTGCACACTTCTTTCTTTAGAACTGCTTTTTGCGCGTTAAAGTCGGTTGTCCTTCCCCCGCGCCTCCGATTCGCACAGTTGGCTACGCACGGCGCGAAAGAAGTTCAGCATACATTTATACACACGTGCATATGCGATTATGCACACGCTGCCACCATAACTTGAAATTGAAAAACCGGGGGTGATAACTTCCTTTTGCAGCCAAGACGAGAGTAATTCGACGCCTTTGGTGTTTTTTGTTGTTGTTATCTCACCTGTTCTGCGTTGTATAAAATCACCAAGACAGCACCAAACGACATGAATTTGGCAGTCGGGCGTCTGCGGGTGGTAGGCGCAGCTGTTTATGCGATGGCAGGGGGGTCGAAAGGTCGTCAGTGGAACGGGAGGGGCCAGTGCCCGTGGTTGCCATCCTGCAGCTGAGCACGGTGAGCACGGTGAGCGCGGTGAGGACGGTGAGGACGGTGAGGACGGTGAGCACGGTGAGGACGGTTAGGATGGTGAGGACGGTGAGGACGGTGAGCGTGGTGAGGATGGTGAGGATGGTGAGCACGGTGAGCATGGTGAGGACGGTGAGGACGGTGAGTGTGGTGAGGACGGTGAGGATCGTGAGCACGGTGAGCATGGTGAGGACGGTGAGGACGGTGAGTGTGGTGAGGACGGTGAGGATCGTGAGCACGGTGAGCATGGTGAGGACGGTGAGGATGGTGAGGACGGTGAGCGCGGTGAGGATGGTGAGGATGGTGAGGATGGTGAGCGCGGTGAGCACGGTGAGCACGGTGAGCACGGTGAGCGTGGTGAGGATGGTGAGGATGGTGAGCGTGGTGAGCACGGTGAGCACGATGAGGATGGTGAGGACGGTGAGCACGGTGAGGACGGTTATGATGGTGAGGACGGTGAGCGCGGTGAGCGCGGTGAGGACGGTGAGGATGGTGAGGACGGTGAGGACAGTGAGGACGGTGAGAACGGTGAGGACGGTGAGGATGGTGAGGACGGTGAGAACAGTGAGGATGGTGAGCGCGGTGAGGATGGTGAGGATGGCGAGGACGGTGAGGACAGTGAGGACGGTGAGAACGGTGAGGACGGTGAGCGCGGTGAGGACGGTGAGGATGGCGAGGACGGTGAGGACAGTGAGGACGGTGAGGACGGTGAGGATGGTGAGGATGGTGAGGGCGGTGAGGACGGTGAGGATGGTGAGGACGGTGAGGGCGGTGAGGACGGTGAGGATGGCGAGGAGCTCGAGGCTCGTGCTGGTACCTGCTGCAGCGTGAGACGCACACACTCCATCTCGCTCGGGATCATTGACCTCACGACGCACCCGCTCCTCAGCGCCTCCCTCAAGCACACGACTCGCTGAGCACAGAGACATCATCCTCAGCTGTAACAGCATCAGAAGCATCATCAGCAGTAGCATCATGATCAGCAGCAGCAGCAGCAACCACAGCAGTATCATTTGAAGCATCACCATCATCACACATTTATTACGAACATCAGCAGCAGAAGCAGCAACATCTTCGTTATCTTCTTGGTTCTTTCGGTAAAGTCACGTAGAAGGGAAACAATAAAATAATAAAAATATAAAACAATGAAATGATTGTATTGTTTCCCTTCTACGTGACTTTACCGAAAGAACCAAGAATGCAAATTCCTGCAGTCACGAACGCTTTAAATCAAAATCTTCGTCATCCTTCATGAACAGGGTACTGCGATGGATGGGGCATGTGTGCAAGATAGGCAAGTTACAGCGACAGACATTCAGTATTCGGAGATTAGGACACCCACAGATTTGCAACCAAGGAGGGGAAGACCTATAGCTCCAGGGAGATGGTGATGAGACTGACATTTCAGATTGGGTGTTGATATTGCAAAAGTTTTGGGGTCTGGCAGGAGGAAGGGGAGTGATTGTTAAATGATTGGTGGTGGCATCATCGGCTCTGCTCGTGATGACTCGTTGACATCGATTGTATTAATAGAATCGCAATCGATGGCTCTACAATGAAGTTATCAAATCCCCTGGGAGGCTGAATCGCAACGCAGGGCTGAGCCTACAGCCCCTCCCTCTCAGCCTTGCAGGAACTAATACATTTATATATTCCATCAAGGTCCTTAAGATTTTCTGATCTCCAACTACTCAGCACTCCCAGGTCTAGGTTTGCGCTCTTTTGGTGATCGGGCTTTTGTTAGCGAGGCAACCAAACTATGGGACGCCTTGCCACTTGAAGTCAGGCAATCAGAGTCGGTAGATATATTTAAGTCTGCTTTGAAATCAGATCTCTTTAAAGTGGCCTTCCCTCTTTAGTTTGGTCGGTTGCCCTGGTTCTGTTTTTGTTTCCTGCTTTTCATGCGCTGCGCATTGGGATCCTAGGATGGAATGCGCATTGTACATTTGAATTGTTATATTATAGCCCTGCCCACTTTCAATAGCCACGCCCACTCACCTACTAGCCCCGCCTGCATGAGTGCCCCTCCCCTTACTCTTTCTGGCATTGGCCCTGCTCCACTGCCTACTCCTTTGCCCCACCCTGCCCACTACTCAGCTAGCCCCACCCCCACCCCTTGCCCCTATCACAAGTTGGAACGTCGGGGCCAGAAGATATGAAACCAGAATATACCGACTGGGGGGAGGGGGGGGGGTAGAGCGGACAAGTTTTCGTGAAACCGGGACTGTCCTGGGCAAACGTGGACGTTGGGTATTTATGCCTTATACTGTACCCATTTTCCACTGGCACATCCGAGCCGAGCCAGCACGGCGTCTTCACAGCACGGGACGGTTTCCCACTGAAAATTTGACGTGTCGAACTGTGACCAAACTGCGATATACTGATCTCTCACAAGACGTATAAAGCTCACCTCAGGGGCCAAGCAGGGACAGGGGCGGAGCTGACAAGGCATCCATTGCACGTGACGTCAGTACGCTGCGAGGCGACGGCATCTACAGCCCCTCCCGTTGCGTGTGACATCATCGGTGGCACGGTTCGGATACCGCAGTGGAAAAAAAAAACCCAACCTCTTGCCTCCTGAGCCACGACGGCCCGACTTGACACTGGCTCGGATAAGCCAGTGGAATCGGGGTGTCAAGCTCCGTGCGTCGTTTCCGATTCTGCACTCACGTGGCGCGCGTCCATCGCGAGCAGCGCAGGCTCCGCCGAATCCCGTGGCACCGTCACAATGAGAGTGGCTCCGGTGGTGTCCACCTCCAGGGAGCAACTCGCTCGGTGGTGACCACGCTCCCGGCACGGCAGGGTCCACTGCTGGAGGAGAATTCCCCTCCCTCACCCCGTTCCGGGAGGGGAGGGCAGGGGGTCAGGGGTCGTATGAACTATAATCAATTTATTTATGTTTCCAAGTAAGGCCCACTGAACTATGAAGCTATTTTTTCAGATGATAGCTTCACGAAGTGGCTTAACATGAAAAGGTGTGTCCATTGTACAGTGTTGACAGATTCTGACCCATACATTAATTATGGTTAGGACTCCTTATCATTTGGAAATTCATAGCAGCCAAAACGGGAGGACCCAGAGAAAAATCCACGCAACCACGGGGAGAGAGACATGCAAACTCCAAATATACAGCAGGCGTCACGACTTCCTGTATACCAGGCGAGGTAGTTAACATCTCCCCACCGTGCTGAGATTTATAATGATCACGGTGGCATCGTAGCGTGATTTGCGTAGGCCCCGGTCTAAAGAATGAAATGAGTCCCCTCCTGTCCACTGCCTGCTGATGTCTTCCCTGCCTTCTTCATAGCCTGGCACCTGGGTTCATCCAGCACTATGCACCCAGGTGTTGTTGCACTGCACAACACACTCAATAGTTAAGTCGCCAACATAAAGTAACTTTGTGCGATATCTGTTATAGTGTAAATAATGATGCTGATCTGTTATGGCGATCCTTTGAACCCATTGTGGAAATTCCACATCCCTATGGTAAGTGTGAGTCTATTCAGAAGAAAACCACTGTTTACTTCCCACAAAGTGGTCGTGAGTTGTTGATGATGGTCTGAATGAACACACGACCTTCAAATTGCACATACGTCGAGAGCTCTGGCACAATATAATCTGGCAATATATGACGAGACGGATCACGAGGGCTGGAGTTATTTGTCAAAACCTGTATCTTGTGAATTATGATATTCGCACTTGCTGCTGCTGCTGGTGCGACCGTCGATTGAGGATGGCGAGGAGAGACAGGGCGCACACGCCAGCCAGGGCCACCGTACACCCAGCCAGCACCACGGCGCACGCGGCGACTCGGGGGCATTGCCAGCCAATGGGCTGCAGAAGGACACCGTCGGCGTCATCAGTACCAATGTCATTCCCGTTTTACCACGGTCACGGAGTCCAACATTTTACCCGCATGTTACTCAATTGGGATGATTACATAGCAATTCCCCCCTTGCCCTCTTACCAGCAGACAAACGCGCGTTGTATAACACTATGTTTTACTCTTCATTTGAAGCTTTCGTGACTGCAAGAATCCATACTCTTTGGTTCTTTCGGTAAAGTCACGTAGGTAGAAAATTAAATAAATGACGACGTGTCGGGCGCAACACAAGCAGGTGTTAAGATGTTAAAACACCAAACAGAATCCTTTTTCAAGGAATACTGTCTGCATTAACCACACGTACTTGTGGTGAACATGCAAACCAAAAACATGCTCTGATAATCCTGTATGCATTGTCTTTGAAACTGATTGGTCCACACTAGAGAGCACCCGGCCGCCCGTTGTGTTCCATTGTGCCAAGGAATAGCTGCCACTGGGGGTGCCCTTTCAAATATGTTTGGATGTGCTGTAAAGGCCTCTGGAACGCGTAGAGGAGAGTAATCGATGTGAAGAAAAAAACCGTCATTCATGCTGTCATCATCACCATAACGACTGCATCGTATTAGCATTGCCACCACTCCCACCATAATTGGAATAATTATAATTGTCATGAGCTTATTACTAAATTACCAAGAATGCGCCCAATCTCATCAGATCTTGGAAGCAGGTTTGAGCCTAGATAGTCGGTGGATAGAAAACTACCATGCACAAACAGGTTGGTAAAGGCTGCGGGACTGACTATATAGTAGGCAGCAGAGGGTAGTGCAGCAAGATGCATTGTTGTACTATACTACAATGATCCCCATGTCTAAGCTGCTCGCCTTCATCACCAAGCACTAACCCGATTGTTAAAGTATGGTCAACAAACTCCCAAGACCCACACTGTTTGGGTAGGCCCTTATCCACCAGTGAATTTACAAAAGGGCTGTAAATGTGTTTTATCATATGGGACCTCTCTTGCCAGTATTAAAATATAACAATAGGTTTTACCCTTTCTGGCAATAAAACAGATGTCAAGATGTTAAAACACCAAACAGAATCCTTATTCAAGGAATCCTGTCTACTTGTGGTGAGCATGCAAATAAAAAACATGCTCTGATAATATATTGGCATTGTCTTTGAAACTGGTTGGTTTGCATGTTGACCACAAGTACATGTGGCTAATGCAGACAGGATTCCTTGAATAAGGATTCTGTTTGGTGTTTTAACATCTTGACACGTGTTTTATTGATGTCAAGATATATGTTTTATCATCATCATCATTACATCTTCAATCAGTATTACCTATTTTTCCATTATCATTACTACAACTACTACCATTATCATACTAGGATTATAAAATAATGTATGCCTCGAGTGTCCTGGCTGCCTGCTGGCTTGGCTCCTCTCCACCCAAACAATAATTATATTGTGAGTGGCTGCTGCGGGCCGCTACGACTGAAACTAGCTGGGTAACTGGCTACACGGGTTATTCAGTGTAAGAAACGCACATCGAAATGGATTAAAAGGGTGGAAAAAATTCGAAAGACATACTCATCGATAGCAACACTGCAGATGTGGGACTAACGAATACAGAAGACTAACCACGGTTCATTTTCCAAATTGTGCTTCTGTTAATGCAACTATTCCTCCAGAATATTCACTAAAGCATTGACAACATATTCAAAAACCTCGCAATACTTAATATCTTGGCATTGTGTTATCACATACAAAAGCTAATTACATGTATTGCTCTGAGTACAGGAGATTGTGTGAAAAGCATGAGTATGGACAGCTTTCTCTTATTTCATTTCAGAGCAACGGGTTCTCTACGAGTAATTATTACAACAATTACCACTATTACCATTATTATTACTACAACTATCATAAAAAAACTTACTTCACCACGACCACAAATAGCACATCATCATCCCCCCCCCCACTACATTGATGATCATCACCACTGATTAAAATTGCCATCAGCACCACTAATATCCTCATCATCATCGTTGCGGGTTCCTTCACAAGACAAAGCCAAAGATGCCCCATATAATCCTTGCAGACTGTTGAGGACAGTGCTGTTAGCCAGCAACTTTTAAAGCCGACTACTACGGCAACCACAATCATCTTTTGGAAACACCTGGCACCCACCACGGGAATGTGGAATTTCCACCACTGGCTCAGGGGTGCCACATAGGATGAGCAATCGCACTCTGCGTTTGGCTTTGATTAAATTGTAGAGTAATGCATGGACACAGCATAATTGGTATATTCAAGCACGGAAATAATATAACGGTTCACTTGCCAATATATTTGCGGTCACGTGAACACCGAGTCACTGACCCGTCGACAAGTGAGGAGCAGCTCATGTTCTTCTCACAAGCACGTCGAATCCGCAACGCCGGATAACCGTGAAGTGAACCGCATGTTCTCGCGACGTGCGGGAACTCACGTGCGACGACGATGAATGTTCCCCGTCTCGGCCTGGCTGCATCTCCACTGACCCAGGTCCCAACTCATTCTTACTTCCCTCCATCGGCGATCCTGGTCCCCCTGTCCGGGACCCGTCCAGTTCCTGCATTCGGCCCACGGGGTCCCGTAGCGGTCCCGCACCAAATCCTGTAATACAGAGACTCTCCAAGACGGCGTTGACCGATCACGAGAAGATGGAAGCTACGTTAGACCACTCTGACCTGCAGGTGCAGCAGTGTGGTGACGCCGCTGTAAGGAGGTATTTGGACTTCTTGCGACACGGCAGCTCGCTCAAAATTTAATAATTTCTTCTCGCATTCTCGCAGTGCACGAGAGGGTTGAGGGGCACCGTCTCCCAAAGGGTCCGTCCGTGTCTCCTTACCTGCTGGCATGTTTGGCGCTGTGCCCGCGTGTTGGTGCCGCGCCATTTGCCACGTGTATTGGGTTTTAGAGGCCCCTTTGTGGCCATTTTCTGTGAATAATGACTCCTGGATATATAGATAGATTGTTCGAGTCAAAAGACAAAGGGCCTTCTCGAGCCAATGAGCGTTTTGGGCTGGATGCACATTTCCATCGGTGGGTCAGAGGCTGTGGTGGAGGTTCCACATTCCCCATAGCGGCGAGTTTCTCTCTCTCCGATAGACGACCGCATGGGATTAGAAGGAATAGCGGGAATGATAGGGATTTGTAGTCATGAGTCGCTTAGACGCTACGGAATCTTAAAAATAAACAAGTTACAAACACACGGGGAATAGGAAAACACATTGGCGTAATAGAGAAGAAAAAAGTCACTAATTATAACTGACTAACGATTAAATTTTGATTTAAAGCTTTCGTGACTGCAGGGATTCATATTCTTGGTTCTTTCGGTAAAGTCACGTATTTTATTGTTTTATATTTTTATTTTATTGTTTCCCTTCTACATGACTTTACCGAAAGAACCAAGAATATGACTAACGATTGTTCATTTTACCAGGTAAGGTCCACAGAGCTCTTTTGCTCTTCTTCAGAAGCGACCTGGCCACAAACGATAGACCAACGAAGTGGCTTATCATGTGGACATTTATAGCAGCCAAATATTCTAAACGCGTGTTTTTAAAATGTTGAGGGAAAAAAACGGAGGAGCCGGATAAAATGTCACGCGACCACGGCGAGAGAGACACGCAAACTCCATTCATACAGGCGTCAGGGTCGGGATCGGGATCGGGATCGAACTCACAACCCCCTACTGTGTATACACAGGCGAGGTGGTTAGCATCTCGTCACCGTGGAGTATGCGCACGGGGAAACCAGCTCAGGATCACCTTCAGCCACGAGGCCGCAGCAGCTGCGTTGCGAACAACGAAACATTGCCCCCCACACCCAATCACCTCTCGAGCTCCAACCCCTCTAATAAATACATACACAAGCCTGTCCGTCCGTGTTTACAAATATAAACCTCTTTTAACAATAGTTTTTTTTTTACAATTTCTGGTAATAAAATAGGTGTTAAGATTTTGATTTCAAGCTTTCGTGACTGCAGGGATTCATATTCTTGGTTCTTTCGGTAAAGTCACGTAGAAGGGAAACAATAAAATAATAAAAACAATAAAATAATAAAAAATATATTTTTATTATTTTATTGTTTCCCTTCTACGTGACTTTAGCGAAATATATATTTTTATTTATTTTTATTGTTTCCCTTCTACGTGACTTTACCAAAAGAACCAATAATATAGGTGTTAAGATGTTAAAATACCAAACAGAATCCTTATTCAAGGAATCCTGTCTGCATTAACCACACGTACGTGTGGTGAGCATGGAAACAACAAAACATACTCTGATCATATATGCATTGTCCTTGAAACTCATTGGTCCACACCATTATATATCCCCTTGTCCACGATGGAGGTGCCAGCCGAGCCAAGGGTGTGTGATGCATTCCAGGCGGCCCATCCACAAAACGTGCGTGGGACGCAGCCCAAGACATCGTCTTGGAGTCGAGCCAGGGTGACTTTAAGGCAGTTGCCCGGGTGTGGTTGTTGATAGACTTTGAGCATTTACATCACTTAATGACCACTCAGCGATTGATGAGAGGGGGAGCTTCCTGCTAATCCTCAAGGAGCTTAGTGCCGTTAGCGTGCACCTATAGAGGCCGGAACGGCACACATGCTGATCTGGCCAGCACCACGCCCGGCTGCCGTTGTTTCCCCAATACTGATGTTTACACTTCGGGGTGACACATGTCCTGCTTTAAAGAATCGTTGCCGGTATTGGCCGTTGAGTGGTCATTGCCAGTTTGCAGCTTAGTGTGCGAACCACGCCGCCACCATTCCCCCATTACACTCCTCTTCCCAGAGTGCGCTAACCACTACACTATCGCAACACACACACTTAATCAAAACACCAGTGTCTGCACTGCCGCCGCTGGCTCTGTAAGCTGCAATATTATATGCAAACACGGTTACGTTTTTTGCAATAGAAGTCACCGAGCCTCAATGGGGCCTGTTGTGACCACTGGGAGGCCCCATTACCAACACGTTGGATCGAGTTTCAGTGCGGTCCTTTGAGGGCCACAGCGACACACATATATCTCGGGCACACAAGAAAGGCCCTGTCAGCCCAACAGTGATGGGGTTACAAGTCAGTGGGTGGTAGAGGCACAATTCAATCTCCATTCATTGGTCCCAACGTTTCATTGCCATTTTAAAGATGTCTTGTGCATGGAAGTAAAAAAGAAAAAGTTACGGAGAGATAAGATGACTCTTTATTTTTTGGGGGGCAGATAATTTTGTGGAATTATTTGAGTGTGAATTGGGATAATTCCACAGTCTCTGATGTCTGCTTTTATAAGGCTTACGCTGGCATCAACGGGCAATGCAGCTAAATCCATTGTTGTCCTGTACTATGCTACAACATTCTATGCCTCCCCTGCCTTTGACTACCTGCACAGACAATCGTAGTGAAGTGTTGTCATTTAACCTGCACAGGTCCTCATCCAGCGATGGCTCGTGGGATTCTGGGATTCATCCAGCCTTGTATTATTTGACTGTTAATTTTACTCTTCATTGTTGTTGCCAAAAATAATAATTTTGCAATTTAACAAATTCTTCCGTGTGCTATTATATCCACAGTATACTTTTATGAGCTCCACATTACAAAGCCCTCACTGAAATGTCACGTGCAATGTTTAGCCCGTTTGTCAATCCACTGCAAGGGCGAAGGCTGCCTGCTTCGTGTCAATCGTAGGGTTTTATTTGACCATACTTCACCACGCTGGTCGTCAGTAGGTGGGGGTGACTTGCTGGAGGAACGTCGTGGAATTTAGTTGCACCGCCCTCTGCTGCCCACAAAGCCTTTAGCTTTTTTCTTGTCGCTTTGGTGGGTCGCCCGCCCGTTCAAGCACAGTCTGAGTTCAACTCGGCTTCAGCTTCCGAGGTCTAAAGCAGAGTGATATTGTGAACACGGGCATTAAAGTGTCACGCGAATGGCAATGTATCAGGGCTATTAACGTGACAACATCGCAGATGGTGATTGAAGTGTCTTTATTGCGCGTGAATGCTGCACGTACATTGAAAAAGACGGGACGACTGTCTCGTCTGCCATCTCGTGGCCCAGAGAGAGAATGTGGTCCATTCATAATAATAATAAAGGCGGTTTTAAAGGGGGGTAGGTCACGTAAATGTATCGTTAACCCATCACCACCCGTCACATCCAACTAGTAAGGTGTGTCACGTAAACAACACGTGCCAATTCAGAATCTAAATATTTATTCATACTGAAGGACTCACTTTTTACAGATCTCCAGCAGGGGCGGGTAAGAACGTTACAACAAACAATACTAAAACACGACAGGAGTGCAAAGTACAAGAAATGTAAACAAATCACATAAAATTTTGATTTAAAGCTTTCGTGACTCCAGGGATTCATATTCTTGGTTCTTTCGGTAAAGTCACGTAGAAGGGAAACAATACAATAATCTAAATCACACAAACACAAACAAATACAACACTAAACCATCCCCATGCTACCAGACAAAGCCCCCTGAGGTATTAACTTATTTTTCAGAAGCGACCTGGCCACAAATGCTAGCTCAACAACGTGTCTTATCATTTTGACATTTATTGCAGCAAAATAATTAAATGCATTCGTTACGACTTCAGCACACCGGTGTGTTGGAGAGTAAAATCCACATCATTTATAATTTGAGTACGGCGTTTTCCCGATTACAACCAGCTTCATCAATGGCAAATTACCTAAAGCACATTAATTATCACTTATTTCTAAGGCGCCTTCCACTAATTTCTCACGGCGCCTTGTAAGATATAAGGATAAGGAAAGGCCAAGAGAGACAAAGAAGTTAAATAGAATAAACTGACTTAAGAAGATGTTTTAATGCGAGACTTAAAAGTATTCACATTATCCACATTATGTTTGGGTTTTACTCTCCAACACACCGGTGTGCTGAAGTATAATAGATAATTGGCATATTTTGTTTACGTGACAAACCTTACTAATTGGCTGTGTCGGGTGGTGGTGGGTTAACGATACATTTATATTTACGCGATCTAACCTAAAAAAATAACACATTTTATTACGAATTATAGTGGTTTGCGAAAGCCTACGTGGAAAATGTGGTTCGTGAAGATCATTAAAAAAGACATGAGAACAATTTGCGTACAGTGCCCTGTGTCGTGACCTTGTGGGTGTGGGGAGGGGAGGAAAGAAAGCCAAGTTCATTACCCCGAAGGGCCAGAGGCACGTGATCCGAATTCTGTGCAATTCGTTTGAATGCCGCGTGCGAGTCATTCGATTTCATTGTGCAACCGATTTGACAACGTGTTCTCCATTCAAAATAGATGTTGTCCACTTGTGTTGAAACGGATTCAGTTTTAGTTTTTTTTTTTTTAAAAAGAGAAACGAAGGAATATGTCGCAGATACATTGTCGGCTTTTTAATTTAAATCAGAAAAATGATAATTTTGCTCAACCCCCCCCCCCCCCTCAATGTTATGCAGTGCAATTAATTAAAATGCTGGGTGACTAAAATCCAATATGTGGCGCGTGAATCTTTTGAAAACGGTGTGGTGGAGTGTACGGTGAAACAACCCCCCCCCCCCCGCATTACCGATACGACCTTTGAGGAGGCGTTCATCGTGCGGTGGGGGATGGACAAGTGGGGTGGACTTTACATGATAAGCGCCCGTTGAGATGAGTGGAGAGTTAGAATGCAATTCCTCAAGTGAACCTAATGGTGGTACCCCGGGGTTCCGTATTACCCCGGCTCTTGCATAATGTCCGTGATGCAGTCATTTTTAGTCTGTTGATGGTCGGCGATGCGGCAATCGACTCATCTCGACGAGCTGTACACGGTGCACTATTCAAAGTTGAAATTTTGCTAATGTTTGGCGTTTCGACATCGCGGAGTAGCACTGATATCGGATTGATTGGTACTCCAGTCGCGGAGTTTAAGTAACAATCCTGGAAAAAAAAAGTGTCCCAGAAATAAAATATTTAATTGCCTCGGGCATTTTGTATTATTTGGTACCCCGGGGTACCGCCATACGGATCACGTGATAATTTTCCCATTGTTCTCGCTTGATCCACATTGTAGACTTTGGGAAATGATCCCTTGAAATATGTATGGCCAGAGAAAGCTACAGCACGACCATCACGGTAAACCAAAAGCATGTTCAGCATAGGGTACTATATATATTTTTAACGCACAAGGTTTTAAAAAACTGTATTAAAGGACTCACCATTTGTTTGAAAAAATCCTTATTTGGTCCATATTTTAAAGCACACAGCACGATAATATAATCACTTCCCATAGGTCCGCGTAATGCACTACTGGATTAGCACAAAATATTGTTTTAGCCCTGCAAACAAAGCAAACGGTCGTTGGACTTTTGGTGGCTGTGTCCACACAACATCCGTGCTTTAATAGGGCATGAAAACAAACCAGAAACTCTGATATTTGAATCCAAAGTATAACTCTGAGTACAGTAGGTGAAATCTGAATCACACATCTATTTCCCACTATATTAGCATAAGGTATGTTTTTACACTAAATAGAATAAGATTGTATATATATGTATATACTGTATTAAACAACGATTGTGTAACAAATTCCCGAAATGTGCATTATCAAAGCAACATTTGCTCCTCAGTATACATCATAGTTCACAGTCCATATGCGTGTTTTGTGAAGTTTTTGGTACCGTATTTAAATACTTTCTTATTGCGTGATTAAAGTACTCAACCTTGGCAGTGTCACAGCCCAAGAAAACACGAGCGCCGTTATGGAGAACATAAGTAACACGTTCATTAAGCGGACCATTTGCCTCGTTAATGCACATATCTGTCCCTTCTCGTATCATAAAAAAACATATTTTTGTTACACACTTTTTGTTTTTTTCGGTAAAGTAACGTAGGTATAAAATAAAATAAATTAAATCACGTTTCAGGCGCAACACAAGCGTCCGTCATCAGGTGGGACAACCACAGCAATAAACAATTGCTGAAGTTTCTTGCTGTGGTTAATTTATTTTATTTTGATACCTACGTGACTTTACCGAAAGAACCAAAGAGTATGGATCCCTGCAGTCACGAAAACTTCAAATCTATATATTTTTGTTACACATCACATCAGCCACACTGCCTTCTGGGAGCGCATCATTTCAACACAAGCAACCCTCCCCCCCCCCCCCCCGGACCGATTTCGGCATTCAGTGTCTCATCGACAGTCAAGACAACGATGATTGCACCCCAAGGGATAACAACTGACAATGCAGTCCCGTTGGATACAAAAAGAAAACTCAGAGCCAGGAAAATATTCCACCCCACCCGTCTCCCCTTAATAATAATGGCACCCTGATCAAAGCAGTCCACCTCGATGGACATGCGCCTGTAAAGGGCCCAAGTAAACGTGGAATGTTGGGCCATTGTAGGGCCAACGTTGGTTCAAAGGGTCCCAACCACATGCCAATATTAGCTCAACGTTGGCAGATTTACTGGTAGGTTCGTGCTGTTAGTAGCCACGCTGTAATCAAAAATGAAAACCAGAGACAGGTATTACACAATCAACATTCCAACGTTGGCCCAACGTTGGCATGTGGTTGGAACCATAGGTCCATTGTGGTCCAAAGGTTTCATATTCACCCAATATAGAGAGTATATATCTCTTCTTTTAAGGCCACGGTTTTAATGACATGGAATGTATTGTGGAGGGGTTTTTGTTGCTCCACAAAATAATTTGTGTTTGTACACCACTGCCAACGAAGCAGCAGCAGCAGCAGCGGCAACATCAAGGCTCTCAATGGGTTAGCCCCGTAATAAATTTTGATTTAAAGCTTTCGTGACTGCAGTAATTCATATTCTTAGCTCTTTCGGTAAAGTCACGTTGAAGGGAAACAATAAAATTAAAATATATATTAAAAAAAATTCTCACGACGTTTCGACCATAACACAAACGGTCGTCATCAGGTGTGTCGGTTTGCATAAATTTATTTATTAGTAAACGGTGTATTTATTTATTTATAAAAAACGTCAGCGCCACGCGCAGCGATTTGACAGTTTATTTAGAAGGACTAGTCCATCTATGTTCTGAAAAGAGGAGGGGGGAGACGAAAAATTAATGTATGCTGTCTGAAAGCCACCATAAGCGTGAACAATCAATTAAGACCTGAAATGGTTTATCAAATCTTTCCAATGATTGCTAAGCCAGAATCCATCTTCTCGGTTGAAATTGTCTCTGTGCTTGTATATGTGGATAGCCTCATGAACGAATCTCTCATGGTAGCCAGATGGCTTACAAAGAACCTCTGTCTTGGAAAAGTCAATGTCATGTGAGCCTACTGAATTATAACAGTGATCTGCCACGGCCGAGGTGTTGGTCCTACCGTGTTTAATGTCTGCTTTGTGTTCACGAATGCGGTCCGAGACATGGCGTTTGGTTTCTCCAATGTAACTACTACCACAGAGGCAACTTAGTTTGTAGACACCAGGGTACTGTATGTCCGGAATCACATCTTTTACAGACGGAACCAGATCACGGATTTTATGTAATGTGTTGAAACGGACCTGGAACTGATCCATCCTTAATCTCCAACGTGGTCCCTGAGATCTCCAGATCACCCTCTTCTAAGTACTCCGAGGAGTACGTCTAAGCACTACTTGGGTGATCGGGATTTGCCACTTAGCAGCTCCCAAGCTTTAGAACGCTGTGCCTTTACTAATAAGACAATCATAATCGTTAGAGAGATATTCAAGTCTGTCTTGTGGATGAGTCGGTGAGTGATCAGATTTTTCCCAGTGCTGCTCCCAAGCTTTGTAACGCTTTGCTAATAAGACAATCAGTGATTAGTTATATGTAAGTCTGTCTTGAAAACTCACATTTTTAAACTGGCCTTTGTCCCCCACCTAGTTCTGGCTGTTTACTCAGCTGGTTCTGAGCGAGGGGGAGAGTGAGCGGGGTGAGTGAATTGGTGAGTGGATGAGTGAGCGAGCGAGTGGGTGAGAGAGTGGGTGGTTAAATTGGTGAGTGGGTGAGTAAGTGAGCGAGTGAGTGCGTGAGTGGGTGGGTAAATTGGTGAGTGAGCAAGTGAGTGGGTGATTGAGCGAACGAGTGGGTGAGTGAGCGAGTGGGTGAGCGAGTGCGTGGGTAAATTGTTGAGTAAGCGAGTGCGTGAGTGAGTGAGCGAGTGAGTGGGTCGGTAAATTGGTGAGTGGGTGAGCGAGTGGGTGGGTGGGTGGGTGAGCGAGTGAGTGAGCGAGTGGGTGAGTGGGTGAGTAAATTGGTGAGTGGGTGAGCGAGTGAGTGGGTGATTGAGTGAGTGGGTGATTGAGTTAGTGGGTGATTGAGTGAGTGCGTGGGTAAATTGGTGAGTGAGTGAGTGGGTGAGTGAGAGTGGGTGAGTGAGTGGGTGGGTAAATTGGTGAGTGGGTGAGTGAGTGAGTGAGCGAGCGAGTCGGTGAGTGGGTGAGTGAGTGGGTGATTGAGTGAGTGGGTGAGTGAGCGCGTGGGTAAATTGGTGAGTGGGTGAGTGGGTGAGTGGGTGGGTAAATTGGTGAGTGAGCGAGCACGTGAGTGGGTGGGTAAATTGGTGAGTGGGTGAGCGAGTGAGTGGGTGATTGAGTGAGTGGGTGAGTGAGTGCGTGGGTAAATTGGTGAGTGGGTGAGCGAGTGAGTGGGTGATTGAGTGAGTGGGCGAGTGAGTGCGTGGGTAAATTGGTGAGTGGGTGAGCGAGTGAGTGAGTGGGTGAGCGAGTGGGTGAGTGGGTGAGTGAGTGGGTGGGTAAATTGGTGAGTGGGTGAGTGAGTGAGTGAGCGAGCGAGTCGGTGAGTAGGTGAGTGAGTGGGTGATTGAGTGAGTGGGTGAGTGAGCGCGTGGGTAAATTGGTGAGTGGGTGAGTGGGTGAGTGGGTGGGTAAATTGGTGAGTGAGCGAGCACGTGAGTGGGTGGGTAAATTGGTGAGTGGGTGAGCGAGTGAGTGGGTGATTGAGTGAGTGGGTGAGTGAGTGCGTGGGTAAATTGGTGAGTGGGTGAGCGAGTGAGTGGGTGATTGAGTGAGTGGGCGAGTGAGTGCGTGGGTAAATTGGTGAGTGGGTGAGCGAGTGAGTGAGTGGGTGAATGAGTGCGTGGGTAAATTGGTGAGTGAGTGAGTGGGTGAGTGAGTGGCGGTACTCCGGGGTACCAAATAATACAAAATGGACGAGGCAATTAAATATTTTATTTCTGGGACACTATTTTTTCCAGGGGTGTCCTTAATCTTGATTTGTATTTAACTCCGCGACTGGGGTACCAATCAATCCGAAATCAGTGCTACGCCACGATGTCGAAACGTCAAACATTAGCATATTGGTTTTATTAACAACAAAAAAACGATTTTGTCTAAAAAACAAACAAACATGGTTTTAATCCGGCAAATCGAGTTGTCGTCAAACGGCACCAGATTAATCGGATTCGCTGTCCTCTTCGATCATCTCAACCGCGCCGTCGAAGAAGGTGTGTGAATGTTGCTCTCGATGAAGGCGACGACGACCTTCTCCACCGACTTCACGCTTGGGCTGCTCCTCCTCAACTCGGAGTGAACGAAGGCCGTGGTGGTGGAGAAGAAGTTCCTCTCCGATGCGGCTCTCACTGCCATGGGACAGCCAAACACTCCACCGGCGTATTGCGACCTTTGACCATCATCCTGTAGCGGAACGTGTTGTGTTTGTCTTCTCTTTGGTGGGGGCTATCATTTTCGGGATTAACGGGACAATAAATCCGAATAAAACCGGATATTTGGCCATCTGAGATGATCGTTTTTTTTTTATTAAAACCATGAAAAAACCCCGATGGAAAAAAACCCCGATGCTTCCAGCCTCGTTATGATAATTATCATCGCAGTAACCAACAGCGTCGAGAGGTTTGTTAAAAAAAACGCCACTTTTTTCAAAATTTTCTTGCTGTGGTTTTCACACCTGATGATGACTGCTTGTGTTGCAGTCGAAACGTCGTGGGAATTTAATTGTTTTATTATTTTATTGTTTCCCTCCTACGTGACTTTACCGAAAGAAACAATAATATATAGGTTTATAATTCAGTAGGCTCACATGACATTGACTTCTCCAAGACAGAGGTTCTTTGTAAGCCAACTGGCTACCATGAGAGATTCGTTCATGAGGCTATCCACATATACAAACACAGAGACAATTTCAACCGAGAAGATGGATTCTGGCTTAGCAATCATTGGAAGGATTTGATAAACAATTTTTGGTCTTAATTGATTGTTCACGCTTACGGTGGCTTGCAGACCGCATACATTATTTTCGTCTCCCCCCTCCTCTTTTCCGAACATAGATGGACTCGTCCATCTGAACTGTCAAATCGCTGTTCGTGGTGCTAACGTTAAAAATAACCTGCCACTTTTTTTCTAATTATCTTGCTGTGGTTTTCACACCTGATGATGATTGCTTGTGTTGCAGTCGAAACGTCGTGAGAATTTGTATTGTTTTATATTTTTATTATTTTACTCTTTCCCTTCGACGTGACTTTACCGAAAGAACCAAGAATATGAATATAGGTTTTATATATATTATTTTTATTGTTTTCCTTTCAACGTGACTTTACCGAAAGAACCAAGAATATGAATAGGTTTTATATATATTATTATTTTATTGTTTTCCCTTCAACGTGACTTTACCGAAAGAACCAAGAATATGAATAGGTTATATATTATATTCTTAGTTTTTTCGGTAAAGTCACGTTGAAGAGAAACAACAAAATATATATAAAACAATAAAAAATTCTCACGACGTTTCGACCATAACTCAAACGGTCATCATCAGGTGTGTCGGTTTGCATAAATTTATTTTGAAAACGGCATATTTATTTATATATATAAAAATAACGTTTGCGTCACGCGCAACGATGGCAGTTTGCCAGGACTAGTCCATCTATTTTTTGAAAAGAGGAGGGGGGAGACGAAATTTGTTTTTATGTATGCTGTCTGAAAGGCACTGTAAGCGTGAACAATCAATCAAGAACTGAAATGATTTATCAAATCTTTCCAATGATTGCTAAGATAGAATCCATCTTCTCGGTTGAAATTGTCTCTGTGTTTGTATATGTGGATAGCCTCATGAACGAATCTCTCATGGAAGCCAGATGGCTTACAAAGAACCTCCGTCTTGGAAAAGTCAATGGCATGTGAGCCTACTGAATTAGAACAATGATCTGCTACGGCCGAGGTGTTGGTCCTACCGTGTTTAAGGTCTGCTTTATGTTCACGAATGCGGTCCGAGATATGGCGTTTGGTTTCTCCAATGTAACTACTACCACAGAGGCAACTTAGTTTGTAGACACCAGGGTATTGTATGTCC
This sequence comes from Petromyzon marinus, assembly GCF_048934315.1. NCBI lineage: Eukaryota > Metazoa > Chordata > Hyperoartia > Petromyzontiformes > Petromyzontidae > Petromyzon > Petromyzon marinus. The sequence continues at coordinate 21,173,502 of NC_133703.1, read as the reverse complement.
GGAATCACATCTTTTACAGACGGAACCAGATCACGGATTTTATGTAATGTGTTGAAACGGACCTGGATCTTGTGTTTATTCAAGATTTTGGAGATCTTTTTTGTGATCCCAGCAATGTAGGGTAAAGTGATGGTTTTGAAAGGCTCCTCAAGAGGGTTCTTCTTCATGGTTTGAGTGATAGCTTTGCGGATTGTATAGTCGGAGTAACCATTAGCCCTAAGAGTTTGGTGTACGTGCTTGAGTTCACTGCTTATGTGTTCCTGGTCGGATATGCATTGGGCTCTATGATACAGAGTCTTGATGAGAGAATTCTTCTGTGATGGATGGTGGTGGGAATCCGGTTTCAGATAAGCATCCGTATGGGTAGCTTTCCTGTAGACAGAGTGGCTCATTGAACCATCAGGTCTCTTTTTAATTAGGACATCCAAAAAAGGTATCTTGCCATCTATTTCGACTTCCATGGTAAATCTGATGGCTGGGTGTATGGAATTGATGTGGTCGAAGAATTTGTCTAGAGCAGGCCGGCCATGTGGCCAGATGACAAAAGTGTCATCCACGTACCTCTTCCATAAGGTTGGGCGCAGAGTGGCAGTCTGGATGGCGTCAGTCTCAAATTTCTCCATGAAAATGTTAGCTATAACTGGAGAAAGGGGGGAGCCCATTGGGGTGCCCTCAGTTTGTTTGTAGAAAGTTCCATTCCAAGTGAAATATGTATTGGTTAAACAGTGTCTCACCAGGGGGGGTACCTCAGTGTTTAGTCCTTGATGAACCAAGTCTTCAATGATTGCAATGGTGTCAGGTACAGGAACCTTGGTGAATAAGGAAACTACATCAAAACTGACAAGCAGGTCGTCTGGGGACAGGGAAATACCCTTGATTGTTGATACCAGGTGAGTAGAATTTTGTACCGCAGAGGTGGTCTTTCCAGTGAAAGGACGCAGGATTTCAGACAAAAAACGAGCTAGTTTGTAGGTGGGGGAGCTGATAGTAGAGACTATGGGACGAAGAGGTGTATCAACTTTATGTATTTTTGGTAAGCCGTATAATCTTGGTGGCCTGGCAGCAGAAGGTTTCAACGAAAACTGTTTAGATTGATCAATTAATGCGGTTGAATCAGAAATTATTTTGTTGGTTTGTGTGACGAGGCTGTTGGTGGGATCTCTTTTTATTTTTGTATAACTACCATCGTCGAGTAATTCTTTAATTTTGTTGTTGTATTCTATTTTATCCATGATAACAGTAGCATTGCCTTTGTCAGCTGAGAGAACTACAATATCATTCCTCTTTTTTAATTTATATAATTCAAAACGCTCATCTTTGCTGAGGTTGCTAGCTGGCATCTTAGCGTTTTTGAGGGTTGCAGCGATTTCAGATCTTGCTACGTCTGCAGCGATGTGACCCAGGCCCCTGAGAGCAACGTCTACTTGGGCAATTATATCATTAACTGGTATGTGTTTAGGTGTGACTGCAAAGTTTAGACCTTTAGCTAAAACGGATTTCAGACCATCGGAAATAGAACTGTTACTGCGATTAATTACGACTTTATTAACGTCTAACTTTTTGGTGTGTGGGTCCGGTCTTTTGTTTAAGAGGAGGTTAAATTTGGAAATCAGGTTTTCCTTACATTTGGTCGACATAGTAGCAGCTGAAGAGGCAGTCATATTGTCTACATGTTCCCAATCCGATGTGGACATTATTGCCGTCAATGATAAGTGTGATTTGTAGAGTGTCTTGTCTAACTGATCTAGTTCTGTGCGTATAAGTCTGATTTTTTCTGAGATAAGAGCTAAGCTAGTTTTGAAAAGAATTCGTTTCGCATTAGAAGAAGTTACAGTAGCAGAGGTGAGTGTAAATGCGATTGGTATTACCCCAGAGTCGCGGCATCTCTTCAGGAAGGTGAGAGACTCGATCAGCTGAGCTTTCTTATCCCGGAGTTTGTTGAAAGATCTTAAAGTTATGTGAAAACCCTCCCCGTAGAGGCGATTAAATTTTGATTTAAAGCTTTCGTGACTGCAGTAATTCATATTCTTAGTTTTTTCGGTAAAGTCACGTTGAAGAGAAACAACAAAATATATATAAAACAATAAAAAATTCTCACGACGTTTCGACCATAACTCAAACGGTCATCATCAGGTGTGTCGGTTTGCATAAATTTATTTTGAAAACGGCATATTTATTTATATATATAAAAATAACGTTTGCGTCACGCGCAACGATGGCAGTTTGCCAGGACTAGTCCATCTATTTTTTGAAAAGAGGAGGGGGGAGACGAAATTTGTTTTTATGTATGCTGTCTGAAAGGCACTGTAAGCGTGAACAATCAATCAAGAACTGAAATGATTTATCAAATCTTTCCAATGATTGCTAAGATAGAATCCATCTTCTCGGTTGAAATTGTCTCTGTGTTTGTATATGTGGATAGCCTCATGAACGAATCTCTCATGGAAGCCAGATGGCTTACAAAGAACCTCCGTCTTGGAAAAGTCAATGGCATGTGAGCCTACTGAATTAGAACAATGATCTGCTACGGCCGAGGTGTTGGTCCTACCGTGTTTAAGGTCTGCTTTATGTTCACGAATGCGGTCCGAGATATGGCGTTTGGTTTCTCCAATGTAACTACTACCACAGAGGCAACTTAGTTTGTAGACACCAGGGTATTGTATGTCCGGAATCACATCTTTTACAGACGGAACCAGATCACGGATTTTATGTAATGTGTTGAAACGGACCTGGATCTTGTGTTTATTCAAGATTTTGGAGATCTTTTTTGTGATCCCAGCAATGTAGGGTAAAGTGATGGTTTTGAAAGGCTCCTCAAGAGGGTTCTTCTTCATGGTTTGAGTGATAGCTTTGCGGATTGTATAGTCGGAGTAACCATTAGCCCTAAGAGCTTGGTGTACGTGCTTGAGTTCACTGCTTATGTGTTCCTGGTCGGATATGCATTGGGCTCTATGATACAGAGTCTTGATGAGAGAATTCTTCTGTGATGGATGGTGGTGGGAATCCGGTTTCAGATAAGCATCCGTATGGGTAGCTTTCCTGTAGACAGAGTGGCTCATTGAACCATCAGGTCTCTTTTTAATTAGGACATCCAAAAAAGGTATCTTGCCATCTATTTCGACTTCCATGGTAAATCTGATGGCTGGGTGTATGGAATTGATGTGGTCGAAGAATTTGTCTAGAGCAGGCCGGCCATGTGGCCAGATGACAAAAGTGTCATCCACGTACCTCTTCCATAAGGTTGGGCGCAGAGTGGCAGTCTGGATGGCGTCAGTCTCAAATTTCTCCATGAAAATGTTAGCTATAACTGGAGAAAGGGGGGAGCCCATTGGGGTGCCCTCAGTTTGTTTGTAGAAAGTTCCATTCCAAGTGAAATATGTATTGGTTAAACAGTGTCTCACCAGGGGGGGTACCTCAGTGTTTAGTCCTTGATGAACCAAGTCTTCAATGATTGCAATGGTGTCAGGTACAGGAACCTTGGTGAATAAGGAAACTACATCAAAACTGACAAGCAGGTCGTCTGGGGACAGGGAAATACCCTTGATTGTTGATACCAGGTGAGTAGAATTTTGTACCGCAGAGGTGGTCTTTCCAGTGAAAGGACGCAGGATTTCAGACAAAAAACGAGCTAGTTTGTAGGTGGGGGAGCTGATAGTAGAGACTATGGGACGAAGAGGTGTATCAACTTTATGTATTTTTGGTAAGCCGTATAATCTTGGTGGCCTGGCAGCAGAAGGTTTCAACGAAAACTGTTTAGATTGATCAATTAATGCGGTTGAATCAGAAATTATTTTGTTGGTTTGTGTGACGAGGCTGTTGGTGGGATCTCTTTTTATTTTTGTATAACTACCATCGTCGAGTAATTCTTTAATTTTGTTGTTGTATTCTATTTTATCCATGATAACAGTAGCATTGCCTTTGTCAGCTGAGAGAACTACAATATCATTCCTCTTTTTTAATTTATATAATTCAAAACGCTCATCTTTGCTGAGGTTGCTAGCTGGCATCTTAGCGTTTTTGAGGGTTGCAGCGATTTCAGATCTTGCTACGTCTGCAGCGATGTGACCCAGGCCCCTGAGAGCAACGTCTACTTGGGCAATTATATCATTAACTGGTATGTGTTTAGGTGTGACTGCAAAGTTTAGACCTTTAGCTAAAACGGATTTCAGACCATCGGAAATAGAACTGTTACTGCGATTAATTACGACTTTATTAACGTCTAACTTTTTGGTGTGTGGGTCCGGTCTTTTGTTTAAGAGGAGGTTAAATTTGGAAATCAGGTTTTCCTTACATTTGGTCGACATAGTAGCAGCTGAAGAGGCAGTCATATTGTCTACATGTTCCCAATCCGATGTGGACATTATTGCCGTCAATGATAAGTGTGATTTGTAGAGTGTCTTGTCTAACTGATCTAGTTCTGTGCGTATAAGTCTGATTTTTTCTGAGATAAGAGCTAAGCTAGTTTTGAAAAGAATTCGTTTCGCATTAGAAGAAGTTACAGTAGCAGAGGTGAGTGTAAATGCGATTGGTATTACCCCAGAGTCGCGGCATCTCTTCAGGAAGGTGAGAGACTCGATCAGCTGAGCTTTCTTATCCCGGAGTTTGTTGAAAGATCTTAAAGTTATGTGAAAACCCTCCCCGTAGAGGCGATTAAATTTTGATTTAAAGCTTTCGTGACTGCAGTAATTCATATTCTTAGTTTTTTCGGTAAAGTCACGTTGAAGAGAAACAACAAAATATATATAAAACAATAAAAAATTCTCACGACGTTTCGACCATAACTCAAACGGTCATCATCAGGTGTGTCGGTTTGCATAAATTTATTTTGAAAACGGCATATTTATTTATATATATAAAAATAACGTTTGCGTCACGCGCAACGATGGCAGTTTGCCAGGACTAGTCCATCTATTTTTTGAAAAGAGGAGGGGGGAGACGAAATTTGTTTTTATGTATGCTGTCTGAAAGGCACTGTAAGCGTGAACAATCAATCAAGAACTGAAATGATTTATCAAATCTTTCCAATGATTGCTAAGATAGAATCCATCTTCTCGGTTGAAATTGTCTCTGTGTTTGTATATGTGGATAGCCTCATGAACGAATCTCTCATGGAAGCCAGATGGCTTACAAAGAACCTCCGTCTTGGAAAAGTCAATGGCATGTGAGCCTACTGAATTAGAACAATGATCTGCTACGGCCGAGGTGTTGGTCCTACCGTGTTTAAGGTCTGCTTTATGTTCACGAATGCGGTCCGAGATATGGCGTTTGGTTTCTCCAATGTAACTACTACCACAGAGGCAACTTAGTTTGTAGACACCAGGGTATTGTATGTCCGGAATCACATCTTTTACAGACGGAACCAGATCACGGATTTTATGTAATGTGTTGAAACGGACCTGGATCTTGTGTTTATTCAAGATTTTGGAGATCTTTTTTTTTTTTTTTTTGTGATCCCAGCAATGTAGGGTAAAGTGATGGTTTTGAAAGGCTCCTCAAGAGGGTTCTTCTTCATGGTTTGAGTGATAGCTTTGCGGATTGTATAGTCGGAGTAACCATTAGCCCTAAGAGCTTGGTGTACGTGCTTGAGTTCACTGCTTATGTGTTCCTGGTCGGATATGCATTGGGCTCTATGATACAGAGTCTTGATGAGAGAATTCTTCTGTGATGGATGGTGGTGGGAATCCGGTTTCAGATAAGCATCCGTATGGGTAGCTTTCCTGTAGACAGAGTGGCTCATTGAACCATCAGGTCTCTTTTTAATTAGGACATCCAAAAAAGGTATCTTGCCATCTATTTCGACTTCCATGGTAAATCTGATGGCTGGGTGTATGGAATTGATGTGGTCGAAGAATTTGTCTAGAGCAGGCCGGCCATGTGGCCAGATGACAAAAGTGTCATCCACGTACCTCTTCCATAAGGTTGGGCGCAGAGTGGCAGTCTGGATGGCGTCAGTCTCAAATTTCTCCATGAAAATGTTAGCTATAACTGGAGAAAGGGGGGAGCCCATTGGGGTGCCCTCAGTTTGTTTGTAGAAAGTTCCATTCCAAGTGAAATATGTATTGGTTAAACAGTGTCTCACCAGGGGGGGTACCTCAGTGTTTAGTCCTTGATGAACCAAGTCTTCAATGATTGCAATGGTGTCAGGTACAGGAACCTTGGTGAATAAGGAAACTACATCAAAACTGACAAGCAGGTCGTCTGGGGACAGGGAAATACCCTTGATTGTTGATACCAGGTGAGTAGAATTTTGTACCGCAGAGGTGGTCTTTCCAGTGAAAGGACGCAGGATTTCAGACAAAAAACGAGCTAGTTTGTAGGTGGGGGAGCTGATAGTAGAGACTATGGGACGAAGAGGTGTATCAACTTTATGTATTTTTGGTAAGCCGTATAATCTTGGTGGCCTGGCAGCAGAAGGTTTCAACGAAAACTGTTTAGATTGATCAATTAATGCGGTTGAATCAGAAATTATTTTGTTGGTTTGTGTGACGAGGCTGTTGGTGGGATCTCTTTTTATTTTTGTATAACTACCATCGTCGAGTAATTCTTTAATTTTGTTGTTGTATTCTATTTTATCCATGATAACAGTAGCATTGCCTTTGTCAGCTGAGAGAACTACAATATCATTCCTCTTTTTTAATTTATATAATTCAAAACGCTCATCTTTGCTGAGGTTGCTAGCTGGCATCTTAGCGTTTTTGAGGGTTGCAGCGATTTCAGATCTTGCTACGTCTGCAGCGATGTGACCCAGGCCCCTGAGAGCAACGTCTACTTGGGCAATTATATCATTAAAAAACGCTAAGATGCCAGCTAGCAACCTCAGCAAAGATGAGCGTTTTGAATTATATAAATTAAAAAAGAGGAATGATATTGTAGTTCTCTCAGCTGACAAAGGCAATGCTACTGTTATCATGGATAAAATAGAATACAACAACAAAATTAAAGAATTACTCGACGATGGTAGTTATACAAAAATAAAAAGAGATCCCACCAACAGCCTCGTCACACAAACCAACAAAATAATTTCTGATTCAACCGCATTAATTGATCAATCTAAACAGTTTTCGTTGAAACCTTCTGCTGCCAGGCCACCAAGATTATACGGCTTACCAAAAATACATAAAGTTGATACACCTCTTCGTCCCATAGTCTCTACTATCAGCTCCCCCACCTACAAACTAGCTCGTTTTTTGTCTGAAATCATGCGTCCTTTCACTGGAAAGACCACCTCTGCGGTACAAAATTCTACTCACCTGGTATCAACAATCAAGGGTATTTCCCTGTCCCCAGACGACCTGCTTGTCAGTTTTGATGTAGTTTCCTTATTCACCAAGGTTCCTGTACCTGACACCATTGCAATCATTGAAGACTTGGTTCATCAAGGACTAAACACTGAGGTACCCCCCCTGGTGAGACACTGTTTAACCAATACATATTTCACTTGGAATGGAACTTTCTACAAACAAACTGAGGGCACCCCAATGGGCTCCCCCCTTTCTCCAGTTATAGCTAACATTTTCATGGAGAAATTTGAGACTGACGCCATCCAGACTGCCACTCTGCGCCCAACCTTATGGAAGAGGTACGTGGATGACACTTTTGTCATCTGGCCACATGGCCGGCCTGCTCTAGACAAATTCTTCGACCACATCAATTCCATACACCCAGCCATCAGATTTACCATGGAAGTCGAAATAGATGGCAAGATACCTTTTTTGGATGTCCTAATTAAAAAGAGACCTGATGGTTCAATGAGCCACTCTGTCTACAGGAAAGCTACCCATACGGATGCTTATCTGAAACCGGATTCCCACCACCATCCATCACAGAAGAATTCTCTCATCAAGACTCTGTATCATAGAGCCCAATGCATATCCGACCAGGAACACATAAGCAGTGAACTCAAGCACGTACACCAAGCTCTTAGGGCTAATGGTTACTCCGACTATACAATCCGCAAAGCTATCACTCAAACCATGAAGAAGAACCCTCTTGAGGAGCCTTTCAAAACCATCACTTTACCCTACATTGCTGGGATCACAAAAAAGATCTCCAAAATCTTGAATAAACACAAGATCCAGGTCCGTTTCAACACATTACATAAAATCCGTGATCTGGTTCCGTCTGTAAAAGATGTGATTCCGGACATACAATACCCTGGTGTCTACAAACTAAGTTGCCTCTGTGGTAGTAGTTACATTGGAGAAACCAAACGCCATATCTCGGACCGCATTCGTGAACATAAAGCAGACCTTAAACACGGTAGGACCAACACCTCGGCCGTAGCAGATCATTGTTCTAATTCAGTAGGCTCACATGCCATTGACTTTTCCAAGACGGAGGTTCTTTGTAAGCCATCTGGCTTCCATGAGAGATTCGTTCATGAGGCTATCCACATATACAAACACAGAGACAATTTCAACCGAGAAGATGGATTCTATCTTAGCAATCATTGGAAAGATTTGATAAATCATTTCAGTTCTTGATTGATTGTTCACGCTTACAGTGCCTTTCAGACAGCATACATAAAAACAAATTTCGTCTCCCCCCTCCTCTTTTCAAAAAATAGATGGACTAGTCCTGGCAAACTGCCATCGTTGCGCGTGACGCAAACGTTATTTTTATATATATAAATAAATATGCCGTTTTCAAAATAAATTTATGCAAACCGACACACCTGATGATGACCGTTTGAGTTATGGTCGAAACGTCGTGAGAATTTTTTATTGTTTTATATATATTTTGTTGTTTCTCTTCAACGTGACTTTACCGAAAAAACTAAGAATATGAATTACTGCAGTCACGAAAGCTTTAAATCAAAATTTAATCGCCTCTACGGGGAGGGTTTTCACATAACTTTAAGATCTTTCAACAAACTCCGGGATAAGAAAGCTCAGCTGATCGAGTCTCTCACCTTCCTGAAGAGATGCCGCGACTCTGGGGTAATACCAATCGCATTTACACTCACCTCTGCTACTGTAACTTCTTCTAATGCGAAACGAATTCTTTTCAAAACTAGCTTAGCTCTTATCTCAGAAAAAATCAGACTTATACGCACAGAACTAGATCAGTTAGACAAGACACTCTACAAATCACACTTATCATTGACGGCAATAATGTCCACATCGGATTGGGAACATGTAGACAATATGACTGCCTCTTCAGCTGCTACTATGTCGACCAAATGTAAGGAAAACCTGATTTCCAAATTTAACCTCCTCTTAAACAAAAGACCGGACCCACACACCAAAAAGTTAGACGTTAATAAAGTCGTAATTAATCGCAGTAACAGTTCTATTTCCGATGGTCTGAAATCCGTTTTAGCTAAAGGTCTAAACTTTGCAGTCACACCTAAACACATACCAGTTAATGATATAATTGCCCAAGTAGACGTTGCTCTCAGGGGCCTGGGTCACATCGCTGCAGACGTAGCAAGATCTGAAATCGCTGCAACCCTCAAAAACGCTAAGATGCCAGCTAGCAACCTCAGCAAAGATGAGCGTTTTGAATTATATAAATTAAAAAAGAGGAATGATATTGTAGTTCTCTCAGCTGACAAAGGCAATGCTACTGTTATCATGGATAAAATAGAATACAACAACAAAATTAAAGAATTACTCGACGATGGTAGTTATACAAAAATAAAAAGAGATCCCACCAACAGCCTCGTCACACAAACCAACAAAATAATTTCTGATTCAACCGCATTAATTGATCAATCTAAACAGTTTTCGTTGAAACCTTCTGCTGCCAGGCCACCAAGATTATACGGCTTACCAAAAATACATAAAGTTGATACACCTCTTCGTCCCATAGTCTCTACTATCAGCTCCCCCACCTACAAACTAGCTCGTTTTTTGTCTGAAATCCTGCGTCCTTTCACTGGAAAGACCACCTCTGCGGTACAAAATTCTACTCACCTGGTATCAACAATCAAGGGTATTTCCCTGTCCCCAGACGACCTGCTTGTCAGTTTTGATGTAGTTTCCTTATTCACCAAGGTTCCTGTACCTGACACCATTGCAATCATTGAAGACTTGGTTCATCAAGGACTAAACACTGAGGTACCCCCCCTGGTGAGACACTGTTTAACCAATACATATTTCACTTGGAATGGAACTTTCTACAAACAAACTGAGGGCACCCCAATGGGCTCCCCCCTTTCTCCAGTTATAGCTAACATTTTCATGGAGAAATTTGAGACTGACGCCATCCAGACTGCCACTCTGCGCCCAACCTTATGGAAGAGGTACGTGGATGACACTTTTGTCATCTGGCCACATGGCCGGCCTGCTCTAGACAAATTCTTCGACCACATCAATTCCATACACCCAGCCATCAGATTTACCATGGAAGTCGAAATAGATGGCAAGATACCTTTTTTTTGGATGTCCTAATTAAAAAGAGACCTGATGGTTCAATGAGCCACTCTGTCTACAGGAAAGCTACCCATACGGATGCTTATCTGAAACCGGATTCCCACCACCATCCATCACAGAAGAATTCTCTCATCAAGACTCTGTATCATAGAGCCCAATGCATATCCGACCAGGAACACATAAGCAGTGAACTCAAGCACGTACACCAAGCTCTTAGGGCTAATGGTTACTCCGACTATACAATCCGCAAAGCTATCACTCAAACCATGAAGAAGAACCCTCTTGAGGAGCCTTTCAAAACCATCACTTTACCCTACATTGCTGGGATCACAAAAAAGATCTCCAAAATCTTGAATAAACACAAGATCCAGGTCCGTTTCAACACATTACATAAAATCCGTGATCTGGTTCCGTCTGTAAAAGATGTGATTCCGGACATACAATACCCTGGTGTCTACAAACTAAGTTGCCTCTGTGGTAGTAGTTACATTGGAGAAACCAAACGCCATATCTCGGACCGCATTCGTGAACATAAAGCAGACCTTAAACACGGTAGGACCAACACCTCGGCCGTAGCAGATCATTGTTCTAATTCAGTAGGCTCACATGCCATTGACTTTTCCAAGACGGAGGTTCTTTGTAAGCCATCTGGCTTCCATGAGAGATTCGTTCATGAGGCTATCCACATATACAAACACAGAGACAATTTCAACCGAGAAGATGGATTCTATCTTAGCAATCATTGGAAAGATTTGATAAATCATTTCAGTTCTTGATTGATTGTTCACGCTTACAGTGCCTTTCAGACAGCATACATAAAAACAAATTTCGTCTCCCCCCTCCTCTTTTCAAAAAATAGATGGACTAGTCCTGGCAAACTGCCATCGTTGCGCGTGACGCAAACGTTATTTTTATATATATAAATAAATATGCCGTTTTCAAAATAAATTTATGCAAACCGACACACCTGATGATGACCGTTTGAGTTATGGTCGAAACGTCGTGAGAATTTTTTATTGTTTTATATATATTTTGTTGTTTCTCTTCAACGTGACTTTACCGAAAAAACTAAGAATATGAATTACTGCAGTCACGAAAGCTTTAAATCAAAATTTAATCGCCTCTACGGGGAGGGTTTTCACATAACTTTAAGATCTTTCAACAAACTCCGGGATAAGAAAGCTCAGCTGATCGAGTCTCTCACCTTCCTGAAGAGATGCCGCGACTCTGGGGTAATACCAATCGCATTTACACTCACCTCTGCTACTGTAACTTCTTCTAATGCGAAACGAATTCTTTTCAAAACTAGCTTAGCTCTTATCTCAGAAAAAATCAGACTTATACGCACAGAACTAGATCAGTTAGACAAGACACTCTACAAATCACACTTATCATTGACGGCAATAATGTCCACATCGGATTGGGAACATGTAGACAATATGACTGCCTCTTCAGCTGCTACTATGTCGACCAAATGTAAGGAAAACCTGATTTCCAAATTTAACCTCCTCTTAAACAAAAGACCGGACCCACACACCAAAAAGTTAGACGTTAATAAAGTCGTAATTAATCGCAGTAACAGTTCTATTTCCGATGGTCTGAAATCCGTTTTAGCTAAAGGTCTAAACTTTGCAGTCACACCTAAACACATACCAGTTAATGATATAATTGCCCAAGTAGACGTTGCTCTCAGGGGCCTGGGTCACATCGCTGCAGACGTAGCAAGATCTGAAATCGCTGCAACCCTCAAAAACGCTAAGATGCCAGCTAGCAACCTCAGCAAAGATGAGCGTTTTGAATTATATAAATTAAAAAAGAGGAATGATATTGTAGTTCTCTCAGCTGACAAAGGCAATGCTACTGTTATCATGGATAAAATAGAATACAACAACAAAATTAAAGAATTACTCGACGATGGTAGTTATACAAAAATAAAAAGAGATCCCACCAACAGCCTCGTCACACAAACCAACAAAATAATTTCTGATTCAACCGCATTAATTGATCAATCTAAACAGTTTTCGTTGAAACCTTCTGCTGCCAGGCCACCAAGATTATACGGCTTACCAAAAATACATAAAGTTGATACACCTCTTCGTCCCATAGTCTCTACTATCAGCTCCCCCACCTACAAACTAGCTCGTTTTTTGTCTGAAATCCTGCGTCCTTTCACTGGAAAGACCACCTCTGCGGTACAAAATTCTACTCACCTGGTATCAACAATCAAGGGTATTTCCCTGTCCCCAGACGACCTGCTTGTCAGTTTTGATGTAGTTTCCTTATTCACCAAGGTTCCTGTACCTGACACCATTGCAATCATTGAAGACTTGGTTCATCAAGGACTAAACACTGAGGTACCCCCCCTGGTGAGACACTGTTTAACCAATACATATTTCACTTGGAATGGAACTTTCTACAAACAAACTGAGGGCACCCCAATGGGCTCCCCCCTTTCTCCAGTTATAGCTAACATTTTCATGGAGAAATTTGAGACTGACGCCATCCAGACTGCCACTCTGCGCCCAACCTTATGGAAGAGGTACGTGGATGACACTTTTGTCATCTGGCCACATGGCCGGCCTGCTCTAGACAAATTCTTCGACCACATCAATTCCATACACCCAGCCATCAGATTTACCATGGAAGTCGAAATAGATGGCAAGATACCTTTTTTGGATGTCCTAATTAAAAAGAGACCTGATGGTTCAATGAGCCACTCTGTCTACAGGAAAGCTACCCATACGGATGCTTATCTGAAACCGGATTCCCACCACCATCCATCACAGAAGAATTCTCTCATCAAGACTCTGTATCATAGAGCCCAATGCATATCCGACCAGGAACACATAAGCAGTGAACTCAAGCACGTACACCAAGCTCTTAGGGCTAATGGTTACTCCGACTATACAATCCGCAAAGCTATCACTCAAACCATGAAGAAGAACCCTCTTGAGGAGCCTTTCAAAACCATCACTTTACCCTACATTGCTGGGATCACAAAAAAGATCTCCAAAATCTTGAATAAACACAAGATCCAGGTCCGTTTCAACACATTACATAAAATCCGTGATCTGGTTCCGTCTGTAAAAGATGTGATTCCGGACATACAATACCCTGGTGTCTACAAACTAAGTTGCCTCTGTGGTAGTAGTTACATTGGAGAAACCAAACGCCATATCTCGGACCGCATTCGTGAACATAAAGCAGACCTTAAACACGGTAGGACCAACACCTCGGCCGTAGCAGATCATTGTTCTAATTCAGTAGGCTCACATGCCATTGACTTTTCCAAGACGGAGGTTCTTTGTAAGCCATCTGGCTTCCATGAGAGATTCGTTCATGAGGCTATCCACATATACAAACACAGAGACAATTTCAACCGAGAAGATGGATTCTATCTTAGCAATCATTGGAAAGATTTGATAAATCATTTCAGTTCTTGATTGATTGTTCACGCTTACAGTGCCTTTCAGACAGCATACATAAAAACAAATTTCGTCTCCCCCCTCCTCTTTTCAAAAAATAGATGGACTAGTCCTGGCAAACTGCCATCGTTGCGCGTGACGCAAACGTTATTTTTATATATATAAATAAATATGCCGTTTTCAAAATAAATTTATGCAAACCGACACACCTGATGATGACCGTTTGAGTTATGGTCGAAACGTCGTGAGAATTTTTTATTGTTTTATATATATTTTGTTGTTTCTCTTCAACGTGACTTTACCGAAAAAACTAAGAATATGAATTACTGCAGTCACGAAAGCTTTAAATCAAAATTTAATCGCCTCTACGGGGAGGGTTTTCACATAACTTTAAGATCTTTCAACAAACTCCGGGATAAGAAAGCTCAGCTGATCGAGTCTCTCACCTTCCTGAAGAGATGCCGCGACTCTGGGGTAATACCAATCGCATTTACACTCACCTCTGCTACTGTAACTTCTTCTAATGCGAAACGAATTCTTTTCAAAACTAGCTTAGCTCTTATCTCAGAAAAAATCAGACTTATACGCACAGAACTAGATCAGTTAGACAAGACACTCTACAAATCACACTTATCATTGACGGCAATAATGTCCACATCGGATTGGGAACATGTAGACAATATGACTGCCTCTTCAGCTGCTACTATGTCGACCAAATGTAAGGAAAACCTGATTTCCAAATTTAACCTCCTCTTAAACAAAAGACCGGACCCACACACCAAAAAGTTAGACGTTAATAAAGTCGTAATTAATCGCAGTAACAGTTCTATTTCCGATGGTCTGAAATCCGTTTTAGCTAAAGGTCTAAACTTTGCAGTCACACCTAAACACATACCAGTTAATGATATAATTGCCCAAGTAGACGTTGCTCTCAGGGGCCTGGGTCACATCGCTGCAGACGTAGCAAGATCTGAAATCGCTGCAACCCTCAAAAACGCTAAGATGCCAGCTAGCAACCTCAGCAAAGATGAGCGTTTTGAATTATATAAATTAAAAAAGAGGAATGATATTGTAGTTCTCTCAGCTGACAAAGGCAATGCTACTGTTATCATGGATAAAATAGAATACAACAACAAAATTAAAGAATTACTCGACGATGGTAGTTATACAAAAATAAAAAGAGATCCCACCAACAGCCTCGTCACACAAACCAACAAAATAATTTCTGATTCAACCGCATTAATTGATCAATCTAAACAGTTTTCGTTGAAACCTTCTGCTGCCAGGCCACCAAGATTATACGGCTTACCAAAAATACATAAAGTTGATACACCTCTTCGTCCCATAGTCTCTACTATCAGCTCCCCCACCTACAAACTAGCTCGTTTTTTTGTCTGAAATCCTGCGTCCTTTCACTGGAAAGACCACCTCTGCGGTACAAAATTCTACTCACCTGGTATCAACAATCAAGGGTATTTCCCTGTCCCCAGACGACCTGCTTGTCAGTTTTGATGTAGTTTCCTTATTCACCAAGGTTCCTGTACCTGACACCATTGCAATCATTGAAGACTTGGTTCATCAAGGACTAAACACTGAGGTACCCCCCCTGGTGAGACACTGTTTAACCAATACATATTTCACTTGGAATGGAACTTTCTACAAACAAACTGAGGGCACCCCAATGGGCTCCCCCCTTTCTCCAGTTATAGCTAACATTTTCATGGAGAAATTTGAGACTGACGCCATCCAGACTGCCACTCTGCGCCCAACCTTATGGAAGAGGTACGTGGATGACACTTTTGTCATCTGGCCACATGGCCGGCCTGCTCTAGACAAATTCTTCGACCACATCAATTCCATACACCCAGCCATCAGATTTACCATGGAAGTCGAAATAGATGGCAAGATACCTTTTTTGGATGTCCTAATTAAAAAGAGACCTGATGGTTCAATGAGCCACTCTGTCTACAGGAAAGCTACCCATACGGATGCTTATCTGAAACCGGATTCCCACCACCATCCATCACAGAAGAATTCTCTCATCAAGACTCTGTATCATAGAGCCCAATGCATATCCGACCAGGAACACATAAGCAGTGAACTCAAGCACGTACACCAAGCTCTTAGGGCTAATGGTTACTCCGACTATACAATCCGCAAAGCTATCACTCAAACCATGAAGAAGAACCCTCTTGAGGAGCCTTTCAAAACCATCACTTTACCCTACATTGCTGGGATCACAAAAAAGATCTCCAAAATCTTGAATAAACACAAGATCCAGGTCCGTTTCAACACATTACATAAAATCCGTGATCTGGTTCCGTCTGTAAAAGATGTGATTCCGGACATACAATACCCTGGTGTCTACAAACTAAGTTGCCTCTGTGGTAGTAGTTACATTGGAGAAACCAAACGCCATATCTCGGACCGCATTCGTGAACATAAAGCAGACCTTAAACACGGTAGGACCAACACCTCGGCCGTAGCAGATCATTGTTCTAATTCAGTAGGCTCACATGCCATTGACTTTTCCAAGACGGAGGTTCTTTGTAAGCCATCTGGCTTCCATGAGAGATTCGTTCATGAGGCTATCCACATATACAAACACAGAGACAATTTCAACCGAGAAGATGGATTCTATCTTAGCAATCATTGGAAAGATTTGATAAATCATTTCAGTTCTTGATTGATTGTTCACGCTTACAGTGCCTTTCAGACAGCATACATAAAAACAAATTTCGTCTCCCCCCTCCTCTTTTCAAAAAATAGATGGACTAGTCCTGGCAAACTGCCATCGTTGCGCGTGACGCAAACGTTATTTTTATATATATAAATAAATATGCCGTTTTCAAAATAAATTTATGCAAACCGACACACCTGATGATGACCGTTTGAGTTATGGTCGAAACGTCGTGAGAATTTTTTATTGTTTTATATATATTTTGTTGTTTCTCTTCAACGTGACTTTACCGAAAAAACTAAGAATATGAATTACTGCAGTCACGAAAGCTTTAAATCAAAATTTAATCGCCTCTACGGGGAGGGTTTTCACATAACTTTAAGATCTTTCAACAAACTCCGGGATAAGAAAGCTCAGCTGATCGAGTCTCTCACCTTCCTGAAGAGATGCCGCGACTCTGGGGTAATACCAATCGCATTTACACTCACCTCTGCTACTGTAACTTCTTCTAATGCGAAACGAATTCTTTTCAAAACTAGCTTAGCTCTTATCTCAGAAAAAATCAGACTTATACGCACAGAACTAGATCAGTTAGACAAGACACTCTACAAATCACACTTATCATTGACGGCAATAATGTCCACATCGGATTGGGAACATGTAGACAATATGACTGCCTCTTCAGCTGCTACTATGTCGACCAAATGTAAGGAAAACCTGATTTCCAAATTTAACCTCCTCTTAAACAAAAGACCGGACCCACACACCAAAAAGTTAGACGTTAATAAAGTCGTAATTAATCGCAGTAACAGTTCTATTTCCGATGGTCTGAAATCCGTTTTAGCTAAAGGTCTAAACTTTGCAGTCACACCTAAACACATACCAGTTAATGATATAATTGCCCAAGTAGACGTTGCTCTCAGGGGCCTGGGTCACATCGCTGCAGACGTAGCAAGATCTGAAATCGCTGCAACCCTCAAAAACGCTAAGATGCCAGCTAGCAACCTCAGCAAAGATGAGCGTTTTGAATTATATAAATTAAAAAAGAGGAATGATATTGTAGTTCTCTCAGCTGACAAAGGCAATGCTACTGTTATCATGGATAAAATAGAATACAACAACAAAATTAAAGAATTACTCGACGATGGTAGTTATACAAAAATAAAAAGAGATCCCACCAACAGCCTCGTCACACAAACCAACAAAATAATTTCTGATTCAACCGCATTAATTGATCAATCTAAACAGTTTTCGTTGAAACCTTCTGCTGCCAGGCCACCAAGATTATACGGCTTACCAAAAATACATAAAGTTGATACACCTCTTCGTCCCATAGTCTCTACTATCAGCTCCCCCACCTACAAACTAGCTCGTTTTTTGTCTGAAATCCTGCGTCCTTTCACTGGAAAGACCACCTCTGCGGTACAAAATTCTACTCACCTGGTATCAACAATCAAGGGTATTTCCCTGTCCCCAGACGACCTGCTTGTCAGTTTTGATGTAGTTTCCTTATTCACCAAGGTTCCTGTACCTGACACCATTGCAATCATTGAAGACTTGGTTCATCAAGGACTAAACACTGAGGTACCCCCCCTGGTGAGACACTGTTTAACCAATACATATTTCACTTGGAATGGAACTTTCTACAAACAAACTGAGGGCACCCCAATGGGCTCCCCCCTTTCTCCAGTTATAGCTAACATTTTCATGGAGAAATTTGAGACTGACGCCATCCAGACTGCCACTCTGCGCCCAACCTTATGGAAGAGGTACGTGGATGACACTTTTGTCATCTGGCCACATGGCCGGCCTGCTCTAGACAAATTCTTCGACCACATCAATTCCATACACCCAGCCATCAGATTTACCATGGAAGTCGAAATAGATGGCAAGATACCTTTTTTGGATGTCCTAATTAAAAAGAGACCTGATGGTTCAATGAGCCACTCTGTCTACAGGAAAGCTACCCATACGGATGCTTATCTGAAACCGGATTCCCACCACCATCCATCACAGAAGAATTCTCTCATCAAGACTCTGTATCATAGAGCCCAATGCATATCCGACCAGGAACACATAAGCAGTGAACTCAAGCACGTACACCAAGCTCTTAGGGCTAATGGTTACTCCGACTATACAATCCGCAAAGCTATCACTCAAACCATGAAGAAGAACCCTCTTGAGGAGCCTTTCAAAACCATCACTTTACCCTACATTGCTGGGATCACAAAAAAGATCTCCAAAATCTTGAATAAACACAAGATCCAGGTCCGTTTCAACACATTACATAAAATCCGTGATCTGGTTCCGTCTGTAAAAGATGTGATTCCGGACATACAATACCCTGGTGTCTACAAACTAAGTTGCCTCTGTGGTAGTAGTTACATTGGAGAAACCAAACGCCATATCTCGGACCGCATTCGTGAACATAAAGCAGACCTTAAACACGGTAGGACCAACACCTCGGCCGTAGCAGATCATTGTTCTAATTCAGTAGGCTCACATGCCATTGACTTTTCCAAGACGGAGGTTCTTTGTAAGCCATCTGGCTTCCATGAGAGATTCGTTCATGAGGCTATCCACATATACAAACACAGAGACAATTTCAACCGAGAAGATGGATTCTATCTTAGCAATCATTGGAAAGATTTGATAAATCATTTCAGTTCTTGATTGATTGTTCACGCTTACAGTGCCTTTCAGACAGCATACATAAAAACAAATTTCGTCTCCCCCCTCCTCTTTTCAAAAAATAGATGGACTAGTCCTGGCAAACTGCCATCGTTGCGCGTGACGCAAACGTTATTTTTATATATATAAATAAATATGCCGTTTTCAAAATAAATTTATGCAAACCGACACACCTGATGATGACCGTTTGAGTTATGGTCGAAACGTCGTGAGAATTTTTTATTGTTTTATATATATTTTGTTGTTTCTCTTCAACGTGACTTTACCGAAAAAACTAAGAATATGAATTACTGCAGTCACGAAAGCTTTAAATCAAAATTTAGGTTATATATTATTATTTTATTGTTTTCCCTTCAACGTGACTTTAGCGAAAGAACCAAGAATATGAATATAGGTTTTATATATATTATTATTTTATTGTTTTCCCTTCAACGTGACTTTACCGAAAGAACCAAGAATATGAATATAGGTTTTATATATATTATTATTTTATTGTTTTCCCTTCTACGTGACTTTACCGAAAGAACCAAGAATATGAATAGGTTGTATATATATTTTATTATTTTATTGTTTTCCCTTCAACGTGACTTTACCGAAAGAACCAAGAATAAGAAGCAAGAATAAGAACCAAGAATAAGAACCAAGAATAAGAATATAGAATATGAATAAAGGTTTGTAACCGTTAAGGGCCGGCGCGGTTGCCATGGTCGCCGCCGCGTCGTCGCCATGACAACGACGCGGCGGCCCCGTCACGCTGCGCAATGGCGGAGGAGGAGGTGGAGGTGGCGCGTGAGGGCGAGCCCCGAGCGGCGACTTTGTTGACGGTTCTTCAAGAGCGACTGAGACCATTGAACCAGGTCCGTGAAGGTCAACTCGAACTGTACAGGATACACACACACACATACACCCGGTCGATCGGATCGCACGAACACACCACGCACACGCGCGCGCGTACGCCCCCTGCTCGCCCTTGTCCGCCACCGCACACGCAAACTTCGCCCTTGCTACGCATCGACGACGCGAGTCGCCGTTCTCTCTTCTCTTTCTCGTCGCGGCCCCGGGTAGTTCCAGTGCCGGATGATCCGAGTAGCACAAGTAGCTACTACATGTAGTAGTAGCCACTATATATCCTAATTTCGATCGGATCATTGGGGTTTATTAGTAATACATCGGCATTTTGCGACCCCCCCCCACTGCCAATGTGTAGCATATTATTACGTGCCAGGGACTCTATGAGATGGTAGGACAATTGTCTGAGTCCATAATTGGCAATAAGTAACGGCAAAGCAGTTATAAGTGACTCAGAATTGTGCGCCATCGCCACAAACGCGTCAAATAAAAAGCAAGGGACAAGTCCTTACTTTCTAACAACTCCTCTATCATATTCTTAGTTTTTTTCGGTAAAGTCACGTTGAAGAGAAACAACAAAATAACAAAATATATATAATGCAAACCGACACACCTGATGATGACCGTTTGAGTTATGGTCGAAACGTCGTGAGAATGTTTTATTGTTTTATATATATTTTGTTATTTTGTTGTTTCTCTTCAACGTGACTTTACCGAAAAAACTAAGAATATGAATTACTGCAGTCACGAAAGCTTTAAATCAAAACTCCTCTATCATTTTTAGTATTCACCATCACAGTGCATTTCGGCCTCTAGAAATACTGAGTGTTTTTTTACCGAATTCGCATACCTGTAAACCTCCTTATCAGTGCCCTTACCTTATTACAGACCAATTCAGACCTTATTGGTCACCCCGTGCCCCTTGTGAATCTTGACGTTCATCCTACAAAGTCTCATCACAAGGGAGAGAAACACAAACACAGTTTTTTGCCCGTATTAAAACGGCTGTACGTCGTAAGGACCTCAAAACTTAATTTCCCTGTACAACAATACGGGTAAACCGTATAGGTTGACATTTTTGGTGTCAACCCCTGACCTAGGCTTATTGAGAAATGTCCCGGTTTGATATGTGGGAAAAGTGGCAACCC
Source organism: Petromyzon marinus (assembly GCF_048934315.1). Taxonomy (NCBI): domain Eukaryota; kingdom Metazoa; phylum Chordata; class Hyperoartia; order Petromyzontiformes; family Petromyzontidae; genus Petromyzon; species Petromyzon marinus. The sequence goes on along the minus strand of NC_133703.1, from coordinate 21,152,333 downwards.
CAGCACTCTCTCACCCACTCATCCACTTCATGCATCCACTGATTCACTCACCTTCTCAATCATCCACCACGAACGGTTGCCACTCGTCCGGGATTGACCCGGATAGCTGGTCATTGATCTTATCTGTGGACGGTATTTGAAACTCAGGTCACCGCGTCCATTATTCTTTTTTTACTCTGCTCGTTTAAACAGGAAAGCCTCACTGAGTCTCATTGCTCTCTTTCTGGTGAGTCATTCAGGTATTAGCAGGAGGGGACAACGATTATTGCTCTATAATCCCAATTCAGTAACCTGCGGCTATTTTTTTTACTTAGCAAATTTGAACCATGACTCCGACATACAAAGGCCCCTACTCTTGCGAACGGCGCCATTATGATAATTAATTTTCGATTTAAAGCTTTCGTGACTGCAAGGATTCATCTTCTTTGGTTCTTTCGGTAAAGTCACGTAGAATGAGAATAAAATAATAAATTAATAAAATAACACAATTAAATTCTCACGACGTTTCGGCCACAACGCTGGAGCGCTGTCCTCCAGACAGTCTCGTCCCTTCACCTGATGAAGGCCACTTGTGTTGTGGCCGAAACGTCGTGAGAATTATATTGTGTTATTTTATTAATTTATTATTTTATTCTCATTCTACGTGACTTTACCGAAAGAACCAAAGAAGATGATCATTAATGTCCACTGTGAAACAGACGGCTCCTATACTGCACCAGATATATATTCTCTGGTCACCTAATAAAGCCGCAGTATTAATCAGGGCGGCCGCTGGAATAAAAACTGTGAGCCTCTGTGAACCAGCGGCCAACGCGCTACCTCTGTTCTATGTGACCACCCACATCTGCGGTGCGCTAACCACGGCGCCACCGCTCTACCCCTCAACGCTGTTCTGCATTTGGAGAAAATGGACCAAAATTGCCTTTCTCTAAACATGGCCGGTGATGATTATCAAGCCCTATTAATCCACCGGGCTATCTTGAATCGCCATTGAACAACGTGTTTACTCTGGGGAGGTAAACACACATCAGCGGGAGGGAAAGAAAACGAAGAGTAGGAAAAACAAACTATGCACGTGAGTCACGTACTCCACGTGCATAATGACCGTGCCGTTCTCTCCGATGTGCGTGACCGACGTTTCGCTCGTCTTCCGAGGTCTGCTACGAGATAGGGGGCACGTTCAGGGTGATGGGAGGGGGGGTGCTTCCCACCCAACACGTGCAGCAAAACGTCGGACATCACGCCGAACACAACTTTGGTACAAGCCAAAATAACACATGGATGGGTTAGTTGCATGGACTGCAAAAACAGCCAACACATACGCAGTGATAATGCCCTTACCCAGGAATCGGGATCAGAATATGTATTTATACTGGAGGAATCGATGAGCTATAAAAGCTCTCTTTCACAGACGTCCAGTATTTCACAGATGTCCAGGAAAGCCTCATGGAGTCCTGCGACTTTTCCCCAGATGGCTCCTGCTGCTGCTACCCCTGTAAACGTGGAACGTTGGGTCAACGTCGGGCCCAACGTTCCAACCACATGCCAAGGTCGGGCCCAACGTTGCACGTTTCGTGGCACATTTGCATGTTTTCCCAATTACGTGAATTGTAGTTTGGTTTCACGTGGCAGGAAACGGGAGCGCTTGGGAGAAAACCCACCGCACACAACACGCACTGAAAGTTCCGCACAGATCTATTCAATAATTTTCTCTATTAACATCTGCCCATATTACAGTCCAAGCCAACAATACCTGTTCTAATCAGGCGAGATCTCCCTTGGAAGTAATTAAGCAGGCTCAACTTTTGCTTGTGTTCCAAAGTATGGCAAGGCATAGAGCGCATTCAGGATTATCTGGGCGCAGGCCAAATATAATAATTGAGCGGTTAGTTAATAAAGGCTAAAGAAGGGAGGCGATGGGACTATTAGTACTGGTTTATACGCATGCCAGACCATCTGTGACAGCAAATATCCACACAAAGACAAAGTTTCCCCCTATAGCCTTAACATACTGTTGGGGTAATTGCTGTGAGCGAGCACCTATGAACGCCGGAATGGCACACAAGAGGATGGTGTAGCCAGCACTACATATGACCACCTTTTTCTCCACAGTGGTGATGTTTAGATTTCGCACCAGATACTCATTTGAGGCTTAGTCGATCTAGGGGGAGGCCCAGGACCGGTTCAGATAATCGCCACTGATGTTGGGCGTAAGCATGAATCGAATTCGGGTCCCCTGGTTTTGTAGCGCATTGCACTAACCGCTGCACATACACACTACATATAGTTGGTTTAACACGTAGGCATAAGATGTTTTTGAATTAGATCGCGTACATATAAATGTGTCGTTAAACCTGCCACCACCGTACACATCTAATTAAAGTTTGTCACGTAAACAAAGGGTGCTAATTAGTTACTACTTCAGCACACCGGTGTCACGTTTTGTTTACGTGACAAACCTTACTAATTGACTGTGTCGGGTGGTGGCGGGTTTAACGATACATTTATATTCAGGCGATCTAACCCAAAAAAACCTCTTTGGGACACTACAAATATACACAACACACCTGCACAATCAAGAGCACACCAGCAGGCACTCGAGGTAGTACGCTCTTCTGTGTGATCGTTGTGCCGCATGAAAGCGCAGCTCAACCCACACAAATCCCTGCCAAGCGGTCACTATGTACAACAGACACACACACAGGTGGTGGCGGCGGCCTTTGTTTGCACGGTTAACAAAACAAAAAAAAACGGGGGCTGCCTGGTCCCCAACTCAGTCAGGTCTCATTACACGAAAGTCGGCGACTTGGAATTGGCACGCACGGCAGTCTTAAGTTGAAGTTACACGATCCAACGTTCCCTCCAATTCCCTACCGCATCCCGACTAGGCGATAGGGTTTTTTGTCGTTGTTTTAATCCGCATTGCTCCATTCATCTTAAGGGTGCAACACCCGTGCGAATAAAGTTGCGCGTGGGTCGGGCAACTCGAAGCAACTTCGTTGGGAGTCAACAAACCCTCATTGAAGAGTTGGTGGTCGGCTGTACAGTTGGAAGCGACTTCAGTTCTGCAGACACGCACGCTTACAAGAAGGACTTTACAAAAACGAGCCTTCCTCCTGCTGATCATCATCATCATCCTGCTCCTCCACTGTCACCGTCCGTCACACGCCGGCCACCCCCATGGCTCACAAGCCGACGAAGCCGCCGCCGCGGGACCACCACGCCGCCCCTGTGGCCCCAGCGGCGCTCAGGGGTAACCTGTTCGAGCGACTACTGGAACGGCGTGCCCTCCGGGCTCAAGGCAACGAGGCGGTGTGCGAGCAGCCCGCCCCAACAACACCACCACCACCACCGCTGCCGCCGCCACTACCACCGCCCGCTTTGTAAAACTTCTCTATAGTTCAGCTTTAGTTCTCTGCTCATTGGCAGAGAACGAAAGATCTTTGGCTCGGTTTACCTCCTTGTCACTCTTCTAAGGCTACCGCCACGTCTACTCTGCGTTTATTCACCCGTTTTGAGGAAGTGGGTCTGCCAGACTTGCTCTCTGTCACCTCGATCGAAGTCGACCACCGCACTGCCCTTCTCTTCCTGCCTCTTCCTCTCGTGCTGCTCGACATTGGAGTTCCCTTCCCATCGTCTCTTTTTCGCCAGTTCTTATAGCAACCTCGCTCGATTCAAGGAACGTATCAACACTTGTCTCTTGCAACTTCAAGAGTGCCGTTTGTTGTTGCCCACGTGGCATTTTAGGGAACTGTGCTCAGCAACTGTGATATAAGACATATAAAAAAACTCCTTCGATCCTGTCCGATCTTGAGCCTCCTCCTTCATTTCACTGTACATCCCCCTTCCTTCAAGTCGTTAAACGGCCTCAAACTTTCTCTGCCTATGGCCTCCTTCTCAACCGCCTCCCTTACAGACTGTCCTTCGTTGAGCTTCCTCCTCAGACAATTGCGTCCAGTCCACATATTCAGCCTTTTTTTCATTCTAAATTAAGCATCTCTCCTCCCCAACCTGCTCTCCATCTCTAACACCGCGACGGGTTTCAATTTTTCGCTAAGCGTTCGCCGTGGAACGTCGTGACGTGTAGCCACAATCGTAAGGAGAGGTATGTGTGTGTGTGGTGTGATGTCTTGGGTGTGTAATTATTTTCCCAAGTCGTTAACCCAGCTGAAATGATGCCCTGGTACCACAATACGAGTACTGAGAGTCGCGCGTGTCTTTTCGGCTGAGTGTTGTCAGTAGCACTTAGATTTCAAAATCACCTTTGGAATGCGCCCAATCTCGACGGATCTTGGAAGCAAGTAGGGTTTAAGCCTAGTTATCACTCGGCTGTGAGATGTTCCTGGGAATGCTAGGTGTTGTAAGTTTAGGGTGGTCATGTGCAACAATGTGATTTTGAATCTGTGGAAAGCTTATAAAAGTGCTACCTTCTCATATGTGCGTGCGTGTGTGCGTTGCGCTGTGAACCCGGCGATCCGAGTTCCATTTCCACTCACGACCAACACCAGTGACGATTACCTGAACCGGTTCTAGACCTCCCCTAGGTCGACTGACTTCAAATAGCACCTGGTTCGGTATGTGTAAACATCACCACTGGGGAGAGAAAGACAGTCAGGCATGGTGCTGGCCACCCCTCCCCCCCCCCGTGTGCCATTCCAACTTTAATAGGTGCTCGCTAACTGCACTTGCCCCAACAGTCTGTTTAACGCTATACGGGTGATCTTTATCTACGTAATTGTCTCGGGGTACTCCTCCCACACAACGTCAAACACTCATTGGTGGGATTGGACAAACTTTACGATGTGGCTGGACCCTCCTGAAAAAAGACTTGGGAGTCCTTAAGGATTTCCTGCACACATATACTGGAATACATTCAATGTATTGTACAGCTATAGTACATTATCGTCTTATGATTCGGAAATAATAGTTAAACACTTTCACTCGTGATGGATTCATCTGGCTTTGTTCACATAAAGAAGACCATTTATTTACACGTTATACTGCCACGCTTTTTCTTAAAAGCCATAATCTACGGCCGACAATTCCCGATAAGCGTAACAAGTGGCGCCACAGTGGCAAGATGTTCACTACCTCACTTGGTATGCAGGAGGTCGTGGGTTCGATCCGAACCATGACGCCTGCACATTTAGAAACATACGTTTAGAGTGTTTGGCTGTTATACGTTTCCACGTGATAAGCCGCTTCGTTGAGCTATTATTTGTGGCCAAGTCACTACTGAAAAATAGCTATATAGCTCATTGGGCCTTACCTGGTAAAATAAAAATAGTTTTCAGTTTTAAGTGGCTTTTGGAATCAAATTTTTAATACTTTAATGGCCATTATTTGAAACAGATGTGCAATTCAAATGCCAGTGTAATTGCAGGGCCCACACACATTTTTTCACAAAGCTTCGTCTGCGTGTCCGTGTTTTAATCGTAGGTCATCATCGTGATTTTTCTTTTTGTATCTTCACCCTGTTTGCTTTGGCAGAAGTCGCTGCTGCACCGCTTGATATATGTGGGGCAGCTCCACCCAGACCTGGCGGACAAGCGCGAGCTTGCAGGTACACGCAGCGCCCTGCTCACGGTGGGCAGGCAGCAAGTGGCCGATGAATCCGGCGGTTCTCAACTCCGGGGGGGAGGGGGTGGGGAGGAAAGCCGGGGGGCGCGCAGGCTACGGTATGGATATCGTGCAGGAGATATGTATGTATGTTGAACTTCTTTCGCACGGTACGTAGCTAACCGTGCTATTTGTAGGTGCGCGGGGGGGGGTTAACGTCCGTTATGATGACAAAACTAGTACACATTGTGACGCGAATGCCTCGCGAACACCACATGCAAATACACAACATGACACAAATTCCGACCACAAAACACTGACACATGACATTGCCCACATGCTTTACTAACACCACATAGATCTGAGGAGTGGAAGTGTGGTCTCTCTCTGTATTGTGACCTTAGTAACCGCTGGAGGGGGCGGAGGGGGGGGGGGAAAGGGGGACCAGTGGCCTTGATTGAGAGGCCGCAATACTAAATATGTTGAGAACCACTGGATTACGTAAGTGCGTATATATGTTGAACTTCTTTCGCACCGTACGTAGCCAACCGTCCGAATCAGAGGTGCGGGATTAAACAAAGGTCAAGAGGTCATGATGGCCAGGTGCCACTGATGTTACCTTTGAGATTGCTTCTTTGTGCGGCATCCCGCAGCTGTTGCACAACCCTGCAGCAAATGAAGATGCCACCCGACAGGCAAAGTAGCCCTCGTAGGCACGTGCCTGGGCTGGGTGTCACGAGGTGTGCGGTACGAGTTTGATTCGGAAGTGAAAAGCCACGCGGGAGTGTGCGTGGCACAGTTTGGCGCCAGCTATCACAGAGTGCGGCGGTCGTGTCGCCACGGTTCTCTGCGGTGAGCACGGCGTCTTTACAAACAGCGGTGCTACGCCTCTCGAAATGAAATTAACGACGAGCCGCTTGCGCATTCCGAGATTCAGGGGAAAGGTTAATGTTTTTCTCAGTCTGGCCTGCATAGAGTCGTCGGGACAGTACTACTGGATCATGTACTACTTCCTCCGATTAACACGGTTGGCTACGTATAGTATCAAAGAAGTTCAACATACATCCATCAATTATTAGAGTCAGCCCGAACTTTTTGCTTAAGAAACTGGGAGAATAGAGTCGGTGTACTTTAAACTTGACATGGGCTTAGCCTAAATTTTGATTAAAAGCTTTCGTGACTGCAGTGATTCATATTCTTGGTTCTTTCGGTAAAGTCACGTTGAAGGGATGATGACTGCTTGCAACACAAGCAGTCATCATCAGGTGTGAAAACCAACGTCGTGAGAATTTTATTGTTTTATATGTATTTTATTATTTTCTTGGTTCCCTTCAACGTGACTTTACCGAAAGAACCAAGAATATGGGCTTAGCCTATTTGAACTTAATCTTAAATTAATGCCCGGTCTTATAACACCGGGAATATGGTGACCGTTCAAGTTTCAACACACAGAAAAAAACAACCGCTTGCGAAATTGAACAAAACTTTGGAGACTTAAATTTGCAGTGTTTGTAAAAGAAACACAATTCTCAAAAAGTGCTGCACTTTATGGTCGTCGTTAAACCGCCGTAAACACGCTCCGCCTGGGAGGTGACCTGAAAGAGGGCATAGGCTCACAACTAGTTTCAAGGCATTTTTTTACTAATACGGTAATAGTGATGGCAGTAAATCACTCTCAAATGTTGGATCTTCTATGGAAAATATTTGGCAGCGCTTAAGCAAACACCCAGATGTCCTGTAAAAAAATACATTATGTTCATAAAACTAGATATTGTAAAATTGGAATGAAGACAATTGTGCGCACAAAACATTGTATTAATCCATTGGAAATATGAAATATTAAGAAACAATGCCTTTAGAAATTGTCAGTAAAGGATGTTATGGTTAAACTGCAACTTACAAACCCAATACAACATGAAACCTGAATTCCCTATGGTATCATTACCATGCATTGACCTTAACAGTGAGTGTGCTGTGTGCCTGCCTACGATGCAGACTGTTATTAATATTAATAGGTTGCTTATGTTGGAGTTCGCTAAGGCGGTATTCACTCATGCGGTGGTGTTAATTACAATGTCTGGGACCAGTTTCCAGACATTCATGGCAAGTTTGCGTGCTAATTATTTTGACAGTACATTGCGAAAGCCATGCTTGTACAGTGAGGGAAAAAAGTATTTGATCCCCTGCTGATTTTGTACGTTTGCCCACTGACAAAGAAATGATCAGTCTATAATTTTAATGGTAGGTTTATTTGAACAGTGAGAGACAGAATAACAACAACAAAAATCCAGAAAAACGCATGTCAAAAATTTTATAAATTGATTTGCATTTTAATGAGGGAAATAAGTATTTGACCCCCTCTCAATCATAACGATTTCTGGCTCCCAGGTGTCTTTTATACAGGTAACGAGCTGAGATTAGGAGCACACTCTTAAAGGGAGTGCTCCTAATCTCAGCTTGTTACGTGTATAAAAGACACCTGTCCACAGAAGCAATCAATCAGATTCCAAACTCTCCACCATGGCCAAGACCAAAGAGCTCTTCAAGGATGTCAGGGACAAGATTGTAGACCTACACAAGGCTGGAATGGGCTACAAGACCATTGCCAAGCAGCTTGGTGAGAAGGTGACAACAGTTGGTGCGATTATTCGCAAATGGAAGAAACACAAAAGAACTGTCAATCTCCCTCGGCCTGGGGCTCCATGCAAGATCTCACCTAGTGGAGTTGCAATGATCATGAGAACGGTGAGGAATCAGCCCAGAACTACACGGGAGGATCTTGTCAATGATCTCAAGGCAGCTTGGACCATAGTCACCAAGAAAACAATTGGTAACACACTACGCCGTGAAGGACTGAAATCCTGCAGCGCCCGCAAGGTTCCCCTGCTCAAGAAAGCACATATACATGCCCGTCTGAAGTTTGCCAATGAACATCCGAATGATTCAGAGGACAACTGGGTGAAAATGTTGTGGTCGGATGAGACCAAAATGGAGCTCTTTGGCATCAACTCAACTCGCCGTGTTTGGAGGAGGAGGAATGCTGCCTATGACCCCAAGATCACCATCCCCACCGTCAAACATGGAGGTGGAAACATTATGCTTTGGGGGTGTTTTTCTGCTAAGGGGACAGAACAACTTCACCGCATCAAAGGGACGATGGACGGGGCCATGTACCGTCAAATCTTGTGTGAGAACCTCTTTCCCTCAGCCAGGGCATTGAAAATGGGTCATGGATGGGTATTCCTGCATGACAATGACCCAAAACACACGGCCAAGGCAACAAAGGAGTGGCTCAAGAAGAAGCACATTAAGGTCCTGGAGTGGCCTAGCCAGTCTCCAGACCTTAATCCCATAGAAAATCTGTGGAGGGAGTTGAAGGTTCGAGTTGCCAAACGTCAGCCTCGAAACCTTAATTACTTGGAGAAGATCTGCAAGGAGGAGTGGGACAAAATCCCTCCTGAGATGTGTGCAAACCTGGTGGCCAACTACAAGCAGCGTCTGACCTCTGTGATTGACAACAAGGGTTTTGCCACCAAGTACTAAGTCATGTTTTGCAGAGGGGTCAAATACTTATTTCCCTTATTAAAATGCAAATCAATTTCTAACATTTTTGACATGCGTTTTTCTGAATTTTGTTGTTGTTATTCTGTCTCTCACTATTCAAATAAACCTACCATTAAAATTATAGTCTGATCATTTCTTTGTCATTGGGCAAACGTACAAAATCAGCAGGGGATTAAATACTTTTTTCCCTCACTGTACTTATGAAACATAACATAATAATTCACAGCCCTTTGTCAATCTGCTTTTGGATGAAGCCTCCCTTACACCATTTCAGTCATGGGGATGGTTTGACCATACGACACCACGCTGGTCATCGTGTGTTCGTGAAGGGGGGGCTGCAGGACTTGTTCAGATGTAACTCTCCTCTGGTGTGCGTCGTGGCCTTGAAATCGAACGCCAACGCCGGGTTCACAGTGCAGTGCGCGAACCACTGCACCCACCGCTCCCCCATGCTTAGAATGATCTGTCCTACCAGTTGGAGCTCAGAGTAAAACTTATCTTTGCGCAAAAGAACAACGGAGCGACACCCTCTGTTGACGGCTCTGAGACGGTGGTGGAAATTCCATCGGTAGGCACGTTATCCATAGGGCAGCCACTGCTTATACAATTTTGGGAGGAAATCGCCGACACACCAATGTGAGCGGCCAACACTCTATCCCACACAGAAGGGACGGATAATATTGATCCCAACTTTGCTGCACGGCCTTCTCCCGGTGAGCCAGGGTACATACTGCACGTCCCCGACGTCCACAGGGAGTTCCACAATATTTGTTACTGTTATCTACCAACCCACACTGCTGCTTCCACCGTGCTGGATTGCAGGGCACGTGCAGCAGCACAGCCAACACCGCCCCCCGGGATGATCATAAGGCAGGTTTTTTTTTTTGTGGCATAACCATCTCCGCCCGATTTCAGTCTTTTGGACCACTCGAGGAGCCTCTGGCTGGTATCAAGTTTCAAAGTGGTGAGGATGCAAAATTGATGTCCTTAAATGGTGGCGTAAAACGTTCTCAAGAATTATGTGCTTCAGGCATTCAGTTGTTGCAACAGAACCCATGAGACAAATAAATTAAGAATATAAAACAAGATAAATACCTTGAAAAATAGGATTCGCGTGACATCATACAGTTTGTATGTATCTTATTTCGCACCGTATGTAGCCAACCCTGCGAATCGGAGTTGCGGGCGAAGGACAACAAACTAAACACATATCAGTTCTAAAGAAGTTATTTTTCATCTAAATGATTTAAAAGGAAGCTAGAGCGTTCCAGACGGCCGCAAAAACGCATCTGAAAGCGTGCGATGCAGTGGCCGTCTTTATTCGAGTCTGCGAATGCAGTCTGGGTCGTGCATCGATGCATTCCTCTCCCTGGCTGTTTAACATCCTGTCGACTACGACTGTGCACATGTTTGTTTACATTTTATTACTATTATGATTTGTAAATACATTGTACATGTGCACACCGTGATCGCAGCGTGCTAAATTGTGATAACCCAATACGTCTCCGTGATCTTAAGCCGAACTCTGCACCGAGAGCCTTCGAGAAAGGTAGAATACCTAAACGCAAATGCGCGTTTTGGCCAGATTGAAGCATTTAACTTGCACCGAAGACAAAGAGCCCCCGTATAGCCTGGACAGACTGTCGGAACAAGTGCTGCTAGTGAGCCGGAACAGCACACGATGGGATGGGAGTGGGTTTCCAGCATCACGTCCAGCCGCCTTTGTCTCTGGAGTGGTGATATTTACAGACCACACCAGGTATTAATTTAAGGCTGAGTCAACCTAAGGGAGGCCCAAGAACCGGTTCAGATAATCGGGAATCAAACTTGGGTCGCCCGGTTCGTAGCGCAGCGTGCTAACCGCTACACTTTTTTTACCACCACCACCCACGCCCTCCCCCCCCCCACCACCACTCTGCAAGGTTAACACACCGTGGAACTCGATGACAATTACAATATGCCGAGAGTGATCTCTTTCTATTTTTCTGCGTGTACCGCAATGGCCTCCCTCCCTCCCGTGTGTCTCTCCTGCTCTGGGGCCAGAGTATTACGAGCGGCTGTTTGCTCGACTGCACAAGCACCACCAGGGCGAGGCGGCCTATGGCCTGCTTCTCATCTACCCGACGGCCGTCATCCACACCGTCGAGGTCAGAGCCCCTTGTGGCACCGTGAGAAAAATATTTGTCCTGGGCCGCTCGCGAGGCCGAGAAAATTGTGAGTGGGGGGGGGGGGAGTAGTGAGAGTGCGAGGATGGGGGGCCTCTAGCAAGTGGGTGATGATTCAGCACTACGCTGACTGCCCCGGTGCGGCTCTTTCCTGCAATATTAGAGGAAAACGCAACTCCCCTCCGACCAATGCTCCCCTCTCGCTCCCTCTCGCCCAGGGCATTCCAGCGTTGTCCGTCGCAAAATTGAGCGCCGCGTAAAATGCTTTAAAGTCAGAATTGGCCACGCGGATCGAGCGCTACAGCAATGGCACGGCAATGTTACTACCGTGCGTTTTAAACGCACCGGCCCGATTATGAGAGCACTGCGATGGGGTAACTGATTGTGAATTGAGAGTCGGTTCATTTCCCTTGTTAACAAAGGTTACGTTTGCACAGCCCGGGACACATGGCCTTCGGTGTGCACCTAGAAGATGCGGGCGATGTATTTTGCTGGGTTGCGCCTTCCTTTTAAGGCATAAAACTAGAGGCGTGTAAGCCCCCGGTAGGCTACCGCATCGTTAAGGGAAAAAAAAATTGCTCACCGATGTCTTGTCGTGCCACGGGTTCTTCGGCGCAAGGTCCGACGTTTTGCTCCAAGTGCTGGGAGCTACTTTAAGAAACCGAATGGAGCAGCTCGATTTCACACCGACGGTACGAGCGCTGCTTGCTTGCTTGCTGCTGTTGGTGTTGGCTTTGCCGGTTCAGCAGCAGGTAATAGGCTCGAACGCGGGCTGCTCATTGCTATCGCTGAAGAAGCTCACTGCGCGCGGAGTAAAACGTCGGACGTCTTGCCGAACAACGCACCGTACGACCCAAAGACGCATCGGCGAGCTGTACAGGGCAACCACAATAAAAAAAAAAACTGCTTACGCAATAAGTAAGGTTAACGATTGCTTCTTAAAGCAGGACCCTAAATCGTAACGATTTAATCGACTCGCCGTTGGGCTTAATCGTTCCGCTCTGACACAGCATACAGCTTGCTGCCCCCCCCCCCCCCGCTATTTTATAAGTTGACAGTGATTGACGGCAGCTTCCTGCACTGTCCTCAATGGTCCCATACCAATTTAGGGGGGAATTGTTGGGAGTAGAACATTCGGCGAACAAAACACAGGAAAATGCTGGAGGCGTGTGTGACCGGCCGTGGCCGTGGGCATCCCGGCCCTCTGCTGACCTTGCTGCTCGTTTTTTTGCGTGTTTTGATTTGGTTTTCAAATCGTCCTCTGTCTGTCGAGCGGTGCAGTGTGGGAGCGAGTCCATCTACGCCATCCTCAGGGACCTCAGGGACATGGAGCAGAGAGAGGAGAGGTAGGGGACGGGGCAGCGACGGAGAGAGAGAGTGCACGGCGCGCGGGCATCGACGCGGCGGCGGTGGTGGCAGTGGAGCCGACTTCACGGTCTCACGGCCTCAGCGTCCGCAGAATTAAATGCACGCCGGGTTTGCACTCCGAGCGGATGAAGTTGCCTTCCCCCCCCCCCCCCAAACTTTGACTAACCGTGTCACTTCGCTGTTGTGAAACATGAATGAATAAGGTGGGTTACAATGTTAAGTGAAGAAAAATATATAAATATTTTGAATGCCTCCGCGCTCAAGTGAGAATTGGGCAGCGCTCTTCTCTGTTGGTGGTCCCGAAGAGGTGGCAGAGCCTCAGCATTCCGCGCACGGGGAGCAGCAGTCTGTCCGTTCGATGACTGTTTTTTTTACAGAGCGGTACTCGCAGCTACCCACCTCGGACGGATGATATGGCCGAGTATTCTCCTGGCCAGGATTTGAACATGCTGAGTTTTTTTTTTCTACGATTGTGTAACCAAATGCGCCGACTGCAATCACTGGCGTCGAAAAGTAAAGTGTTGAAGCAGATGGCAGGGGCAATGGCGTCATGAAATTTGGTTCCCGACCATGGCTAGCCTTGGTGACTTCTGAAACTGGCTATATAGCCCCCCCCCACTTATCGGCAACCTGTGCCAGCCACCGCAGGTCGTTAAGTACTGTACGCTCAAACAACACAGCTTGGGGGAGGCTTTCATCCAGCAGTGGATTGACAATGGAGCTGTACATATATCCGTAAATGACCATAGTGATTTACTCCTCTCTTTTAGTAACGTGTCGATTCATGCGTCGCTTTTCGATGGAGGGTAACACTGCCAAATTCTCGTTTGGGAGCGCATGGGCACTTCGGCTCCGCCGGTTCTGCCGCTGACTTTGACCGTCTGGCTTCGTGTCACGTCCGTCAGGAACGTTGCAATTAATTACTGTTGCGCAACCCCCCTTCACTTCTCGTCAAGGGCATTGCTGCAAGGAGTCAAGATTGTGGTGGTGTCACATGACCTCCCCAACAGGCTTTTTCAGCAGTGGTTCTGGCAGGTATGGGCGTTACATACGGTGCGAAAGAAGTTCAAAATACATACATACATACGCTTGTGTGATCAAGGAGAAATTGGCTTGAATGTCTAAAAGTTCTATAGCCCCCCCCCTCCCCCCCAATCAAGACCACTGGTCCTAGCGCCCCCCTGTCCCCACCTCTGCTATCCCCCCAAGGTTAGTAATGCAAGAATACACATATCACATGTCCATGCCTCTTGTCGACACTGTTTTACCTGCTGTGCCATGAGATCGAAACGGCAACCTTTGAATTGCAAGTGCGCTGTGCTAAACATTAACAGCACTGTGGTAGCATACCTGAAAATTGGAACCGATTGAATTCATGGATTCTCAAGCGTGTCAAAATTAACATCAATACAACTTATTTATCCAGAGAAGCCTCACTTGAAATTAAAGACTTCTTTTCAGGAGGATTTTACATTTGGATATTTGGCCAATTCCAATTAAAAGAGAGCATTTGCTTTTGAGAGGAAACTGGAATGCCCAGAGATATCTCACACGTTCGAGGAAATAGCGCACAAAGATCCGCACAGATGAGTTCGTAAATCCACCTGATGTGCTGCCGTCTGTTGGCCACCGTGTCGCCCAGTGGCTTTAGCGAGTTTCTCATATCCCTGTGATCCGCTTACCCTCCTCGCCTCCGCACCGCTGGTTCACAGGCGAGCGCTAACATTCCTGGCTTATTAATGAATTAACGAATTAATAAAAGGACATTCAGTGTACGGAGAGATTGATGTAGCAGTGATGTAGGAAAATACGAGCTTACTCGTGATATTGGTGAGGTTGACTGCTGGGTTCCACCGTCCGCTTTATATATTTATAGAGAGCACGTACGGAAAGAAAAACACATCTGCAGTGAACTTATACATACGTACATACAATTTTTTTAAAGTCATTGAATGGAAAAGAAAATGTTTCCAGTAGGAGACCTGCTGTCAGAATACGGCTTTCACAATGCAGCTCAGAAGTCCCTTGGGCTACCTGCACGAGCCCATGACCGAATCACCCGGAATGCGCCCGATTGAATTGCCTCTCGGCAGCGAAGCAACGCTCCAGCCTGGATAGGCCTTGGACGGGCGACAACCACGCATAAAATATCTGTTACAGGCTGCGGGCCTACGTGATGGGCAGCAGAGGGCGATGTGGCGAAAACCCATAGTTGTACCGTGCTCTCGCATCTATGCGCCCTGTCTTCACCAACCCGCTGGCTCCAAACTGTTCCACACGCCCTCCCGCTAGGCCTTGTGGAAACCTCAGTGCGTCTTCCCAACCTGAATACGGACCGATAAAGTTATTTTCGTTCTTCTTCCGATTCCCTTCCGGTGACGTAAGTGTACGTCCGTTGCGATGATGTAAGTGTACGTCATCGAAACGGAATCGGAAGGATTAAAACTGACGACGTAGACGTACGTCCTCGGAATGGGAAAGGGTTAATAGGTCCTCACCGACAGTGCTTGTGCCCCTGACAGCCTGGGACACTAAACGGGGAGGTGGTGTCCCTGTGCTCGCGTGAAGGTGCTGAATCTGCCCGCCACGCGACTGGAGGGAGACGGGGAAGCCACTGAGTCCACCGTGAATTTGGCGTCGGAGGCCATCACTCACGTGCTCAAGCTGGGACTGCACTTGCTCCATTCCCCTAAGGTTTGTGTTGGTTTCTAAGGCTGGGGGGGGGGGGTGTAGGGGTGGGGGGGGGGTAAGAAAAGCGAACTTCAAAGCTAAAATACACAACACCAAAATAATACCTTGGGGACACAAAGAGAGAGGGGGGGGGGGGGAGCGACAGGGAGCAATAAGACGAACGTATTCAAACGTAGGAGAAGTTGGAGAAGGTTCAAGGGTAAAGTTTGTAGGGGAGATTAGAGACTTGAGGCAGCTGCTTGGGAAACTGGACATGATGGAGGGGAAGTCTTTCAAACGATGCTGTGAAAAACGGTGACGGCTCGTTCAGCGCCTCGGTTCCCACGGACTTGCACGTTCCCGTTTTGCGTCGAAATTGACAGTGACGTGCGGACCATCGTGTACTTTATGTCATTTGCGGAAAGAATGTTCACGACGGTGCTTGCAGCTTCTGAGGGCTTTTTTGGCACGAGTTTAATTTTCCCCCTCAACAACTGTGACTTAGAGCGCAATACATATGTGTGTGTGTGTATAGTGCAGCGGTTCGCGCCATGTTCTACAAACTCAGGACGCCGATTTCCGCTCACGGCCAACACCAGTGACGATTATCTGAACGGGTTCTGGGCCTCCCCTAGGTCGACTAAGCTTCAAACGGTGCGGTCTGTAAACATCACCACTCGGGAGACAAAGGCGGCCGGGCGGTGGTGCTGGCCACACACCCAGTCGTGTGCCATGCCGGCCTTCATAGGTGCTGCTCGCTAACAGCACAGCCTGTTAAAGGCTGTACGGGGGATCTCTGTCTTTTATATGTGTCGTGTATTTATATTTCGCGCAGCTGTATGTGCACAGCCGTTATTGCCAGGCCGTAAGCAAGCGCTGTTGATGGAGGGCAGGTTTTCCAAAGTCGATAACAAAAACACACGTGGCATCGAGAAAACAAATCGTATTTTCACAATCACGCGTTGACATTTCGGGCGGACAGATCGCTTCCCTGTGCGTTTGCCTCGTCATGTCGTCGGCTGTTTTTTTATTTTGTTTGTGGCTTTCGGTGGAGCTTCATGATGCGAGGAATGAGCAGGAGCCACAGCCAAGGGCGTATAAGTCGGTACAGTTTGGCGTGACTTCGACAGGAAGCGGTGGCCCGGGTCTTCCAAAAATATGTTAAACTTTGCCAAAAAAATGTCAGCGACAAAAAAATTCGTCCATAAAAAAAAGATAAAATCGGTTTCCTCTGCATTATTGAGACAGTGTGACTTCTAAAACAACTCTAAAAAAGAGCATAAAACACCTTAGCTTAGTTGTCATTTTTTCCGACGACTAAAACAAAACTCCCGAGTAATAAAACAAGACTCAGTTCATCACCATCATCGGCTGTGATCTTTCCACTGCTGGATGAAGAAGGCCTTTTTCCATGACTGTTGCAGTCGCCAACCCCTCAGAGTGGCACGACGGCTGCCTCCTGCTCACGAGCCTTATCTAAAATAAATATACTATAACTCGGTTTGCGCACCACATTCTTTCCTCTTTCCCGCGAAAATAACTGACGTCGTCCATTGACCACTGCGACGCTGAAACAGCCAATGGCAAGTGCTCATACCCACTTGTGAAAAACACTTCGAGCCCATCGGGAATGACCTCTCTCCTGCTCCTGGCACGTGGAGGTGAACCAATCACCTTTGTTTTGCGTGCGCCAAATGTTACGTGGAAATCTTGGCACTCGCGCGTGTGTAACGCCGGTGGCGAAAAGACCGCTGGCTTTTCGACTTGCGCGTTCGTTTTTCGCCGTGAGGCAATTTTGGGCGACTCATTACCATCTTCTCATGAAAGTCATCGCCGGCCCGTCACATTGGCAGCCGCTACGTCTTCACCCGTCCGTAGCTAATTCTTCTGCGCGCAGTTCTGGCCCGCAGACTTTTGCTGTGCAGTGTAATTGGTGCACACTTTCCCGGTGCACAGCGGAGATTCCCCCACCATTCATCTCTCGTCTCCCGCCGTGATAGACCGTTTCGTGTTATGGCAGTCGGCCAAATTGTGTCCAAATAGTCAACGAATATCGGTTGGGAGCTTCGACATCACGTCGCGGTCAAATCGCACGAACGCCTTACTCGTGTATGTACGCATGTTGAACTTCTTTCGCACCGTACGTAACCAACCGTCCTAATCGGACGTGCGGGAAGCATGGACGTGATCTGTGTATCCTTGCATTACTAACCTTGGGGGGGGGGGAGGGGAGAGTTAGCACAGAGGTGGGGAAAGGGGAGCACCAGGAGGAGCAGTAGGAGGAGGGAGGGCTGCTATAACAGAAATGTCGAGCCAATTTTTCCCTGCTCACACAAGCATATATATGTTTAACTTTTTTCGCACCGTACGTAGCCAACCACGCTAAGCACAGGTGCTGGGTGGTGCTGTAGTGCACAATACCCCCAATTTAAAGTGCTAACGCTATCACTAACCCCAATCATATCTGGCCACAATTCCAGAGTTATGAATACGCTGATCTCCACGTTAATTACCGCCCTGTAAACTCCAACGCCAATTCTGATAGTCCACAGCAGTGTTTGTACTCATCAGCATTAACAGCCACAAGCCAGTGATGGAAATTCCACATTTTTACAATGGGCGGGAAGGACCAGGATATTCATAACGCGTCCACTTATGGTTTGCTACATGAATAGTTCCAATTTCACCAACCTCATGGGGATGATGGGCGGAGTTGACCCCTGACAGATATTTTAAACTCGTGACCTTCCACTGGTGGGTTGAGGGCTCTGCCACTGCGCCGGTGATTTTGGCCGAGCGTTGTCAAGATTGGCACGGGCATCCCAACTCCCCCCTCCGCAGACACGTCACATTCTGTCGAGAGGGTCGTAATTCTGCCGTGCGTATCAGACAGCGTGCCTCGGCTTATGACGCTTCACCACCACAACCACCATTACAACAACAACAGAGCAGATCGTATCCCAGACGCTCAGAGTTGATTTAAAAAGTAAGGCAACTGCAAAGTATTGTGCAGATTTGACAAACGAGCGTGGAGAGCACCGATGAAAGAATGTGAATTCTAAACTTGGTGCCGCTAACGAGAGCACTAAAGTCGTTTTTATTTAGATTTTGATATATATATTTTACTGTACAAATGTTTGAAACTTAAACTAAATTAGAGCAGGATGGATCCAAAGTTAAAATCCAAGTTTGAGTGGGGAGGGGTAAACTCAGCCCATCATCATAATCAACACCATCATCATCCGTCCCAGACCGATAAAATTGATCACTGCTTTTTTTTGGAAGCCCCGTATCCACAGTGATTGTCTCCTGCCCCCCAGAAGTAGAAATTCTGACATTTTCACCACGGGCAAAGGGTCCCCCAATGGGGGAGAAGCAGCAGCGCTTTCCTCTCGACGGGGCGAGCAAGGGCAGGGGTAAGAGACGGCGCTTCAACTCCGAAGGCCGCACGCGTCCCCCCGGCCCACGCGGCCGCTCGCGAGAAACTTCCTTCTCGGGAAAGGCAGGGTGGGGGGGGTGTGATGAATTGGCCGCCGAAATTAAACCTGCCGCGCTTGTGCATGTGGACGTGGCGCGAGAGCCTCTCGCTCTCACGGGATGGACTCACTCGGCCACATCTGTTGGCCGTAACGAAACGAGCGGGGCGGCGCGACATCGAACCGCGGGGTTCCGCTGGTGCTGCACATCCGGTCGGTCGGTCGGTCGCACGGACGAACGGACGGCCGCTCATTAAGCTCGAGCGCCGCATGTGGCAGCGATTACTATTTGCGCCGATCGTTAATATTCGTACAGACGAATGGGGGACGGGGCCATTGCCCGAAACGTTGCACAGGGTATAAAGGGTTTACATTAGAAAATGTTTTTATATATTTTTGAGGCAATGCTCAATAGTGTTGTTGTTAATGGCATAGAGTTTTTTTTCTTGTGTTAGTCGTACTTACGAGCCGCTACCAACGCGGCAGCGGCGTCAACAAAGACATTATTAATACGAATATCGTCGTTTCCCCGTGACGCTCGCTCTAAGGTTTCTCTTCGTGAGCCAGGATCCTTTATTTAACTCGGAGATAGAAGAAAAATACACCGGTTGAGATGCCGCGTAAAACGATGCCTCCTTAGCAAAGGCGACCGGGTTACATGCCGCGCCGTTTTAGGTGCACAACATACTTTGAAAACATTCCTAAATTCAAGATCTAACTTAGGGGACGTTACTGAGTAGAGGCTGGTGAAATCCACAATTCTCAAGTGAGCATAAACTAGCAAACAAGTGATTGCATGCTCGAAATTATATATATAAAAATAAAGACTTTAGTAACCCTTGGCTGGAGCCCAGCATGTGGTGGTGGCGGTGGTGGGGTCCGTGACAAAATAAGGAACGTATATTATGTTGCTCTCGCAAATTAAAATCATTAATACGAGCCAAACGAGATTACGCCACTTCAGACTGAATTTGTGAAATAAGCACATTTAAGTTATATATACACGCACCATAAAACGTGTCTAATATGCACGTTTTGTGTGAAATGCGTCATAGAGGAGAACGGCCCCGAGACGCACATGGGACCCAGCGTGCTCATTTGGGGCATCGTCTGCCGTCTGCCCCGCGTGCACGTGCGTTCGCGTGTGCGTGCGAGCGCGTGTGCGTGCGAGCGTGTGTGAATGCGTTCGCGTATGCGTGCGAGCGCGCGGTGCGGTCGGGTGGAGGGGTGCGGTTACGGAGACCGCGTTGGCATTGTTGGCAAACACGGGCACCATAGCCCCGATGACGGCGCTGCTTCACCCGGTGCCTCGCACCGCGGGTTCATAGTCGCCCTGCGATCGGAGCGATTGACACGGCGTCAAGAACGTTCGTCCCATGGCGTAGCTGTCGGGCGTCCCAGCGGTCCAACTGCACCGGGGGAGGGGAGGGGGCTGAGTGCCGGGCTACGAAGAGTTGGGTGATTGGACAGGGAGCCATGCCAACCGCGACCATGCTGAAGGGAAAATGTACCTTCCGTACCAACAGCCAGATCGGTGGCGTTCAAGTAACTGCTTTTAAATTTCTAACAGAATCATAATAATATTATTTTTTTCCTGGAGGAATCTGATGAGCTATAAAGCTCTTTTTCACAGATGTCCAGTTAGTGCTCATGGCTTTTTGAATTCAATTATAATAGCTTGGTTGCACACTGGAACAGTGTCCCGGAGAGTATGAGCACCATTGATGAGATTTTAAGTAAAAAAAAAGTTATTTGAATTATTATTTTTATAGTGTATATGTTGTTTGTCTCTTCAGTGTGATTTTTAAATATGTGAGTGTTAGTTTTAATGTTATGTCAGAAACACTTAAGTTTGTGCTCTCCAGTTGCCTGGGTGAAAAGTGGACTATTCCTGGCCAGCTGGATCAAAAACGTGATAAACAAACACACGCCGCTGAATTTGCACGGTATTCTTGATGGGTCCCTGCCATGGAAACGTGGAATTGCTTGCATCAGCATTCCGACCAAAATCGCGTTTGAGCAAGAAGAAGACACCCTGATGTCACGTTGAATTCTTTCGAAGTAGTACCAATTTTATCCATCCCCGAAGGGAAGATGGGCTAAGTCGAGCTTCCAAGCGGGAGTTGAGCACTCTGCCTGCCACAGCATCGTGTGACAAAATTGCTCGTGTTTCGTGTCCTTCGTATTTTATTTCGGATTATTATAAAACTTGATAGGCTGGAGCGGTTGGTTCGAGAGTGCGCGACTTTGCGATCGAAAGGTTCGGAAATTAACTCCCATTCAGGGGGTCAATTCAGCTCCTCTTCCCTCGGGGTTGATAAAAATGATTACCGCGTTGTGGGAAGCCAATCGTAATTATCCTGCAGAGAGACTGGCCCCTTACCCTCAAGAATGTGGTCCCCGGGGCGACTAACGGAATTGGAGCACCGCTCCAATTCTCATTCAAGCAGCCGGCGCTGACTTTGAATTTAACAGTTCTCCTGCAGTTTAAGAGCAGAATGCTGCAAGCGGAATGTTTTCCCCTGCTCCCCCCCGCCCCATTATAATGGCGCAATGTGAATGTAGCAACAAGAATACTGACTCTGACATTGATATTACTCTCGTCCAATCTGAGCTATTCCACGAATTGCGTTGGCCCCCGGTGTGTTTTCACCGACACGCTCACCGCACGCTCAGCCACATCTGCACACACTCACCCGTGTTCTAACCGATGCACTCACCCACAAAATTGCATGTACGCTCACCTCCGCAAACTTACACGGAGCCCATGACCTAACCTATGTACTCGACGATTACAACAACAAAATCCATTCATTCGCCACTGAGTGACGGTGACATCACCGCAGTGCATGTGCCAGGCTAGGTGCAGTCTATTCTGGCACAGGTACGTGAAGTGTCGAAGGCCCGCTGGCAGATGATGGGACAAGCGCAGGTAATATGGGTTGATTGACAGAGATGACTGGCAGATGCGCCACCTGTGCTCCCCACTGTGCTAACTCGCTGTGTTTCAGTCACCCGGTGCCCCACTCGTTGTTGTGGGCGTCACTCCTCCGCCCTCCGTTGTGGCTGGAGGGTGATCGACATTTCAACTACACACTCACTCCAAGTGCACACTCAAACATGCGCTCAGTCACTCATCATTGTTCATTTTATACGGCGAGAGTGCACTCACTCTTTGGCTGACCAGGGACTCTATCGGCAACTATGTGCTGATGTGCATTGTGTACGTGCCAGTGGGGGGTAGTGGTAGTGCAGGAGTTAAGCGCAACCGCACTACGAACCCGGCGACCCGAGTTCGATTCCCGCTCACGATCAATAACAGCGGCGAACATTTGAACCAGACCTGGGCCTCCTCTAGGTCGAGTCACCCACCGTCCTGGTGTGCCGTGCCGGCCTTCATAAGTGCTCGCTAACGGCAGTTTGGGGGGGGGGGGCGGTACTTTGTCTTTTGCCTCTGTGCACGTGCCAGGTGAGCATGCGTCAGGCACTGGAGAGCGTGCGGGAGAGACACCCGGAACTTCTGCTGCCGCAGGACACGCTGGCGCACCTACTCCACTGTCACGGGCTGCTCACCCCAGCGGAATTCCTCACCGCCTACGATCGCCCCTTCAATCTCACCCTGGACTCTGGTAAGAGTCCACTCCACGCTCTCTCCAACTCTCCGCTGTCTCCGTCTCCATCTCTCTCTGTCTGCACCAACAGGGAATTATTGGACGAGATTTACCAAAGATGAGAAGTTACCCACAGTTTACTCAATCGGGATTGTTGGTAGCAATCATCGCGCACCCCGCTACTGCGAAGAACGGGGCAGGACTCTCCGGAAAAAGAGTCATAAGACTCAGTGAGGCTTTCCTGGACAAACAAGCGAAGTACGTAATAATAATAATCATGACAGTTCAGCAATTGGCTGATTTACAGGAATAAAGAAATGCAGATGGTATGTATGTAAGTTAAACGTCTTCGCAACGTACGTAGCCAACCGTGATAATCGGAGGCACAGATGTCCAGTTGTTGTCGCTGTAAACGCGCTGGTGGTCAATTGACGACACATCTCTCTTGATTCATTGCCCTGCCCTTGGCCCACTCAGTAGCTCAGTCTCATTCCCCACCACACTCACTCCTCAATTGCCCCCGTCGTGTACCAGAAGGTGACGACCAGGCATGTAACAATTAGTAAATTAATCAACACAAAATGGGATTGTTGTGCTGTATCAGACTGTGAGTGGCGTGGTAACTGGGCAGTGGTGGATCTGCACGTGGCCTGTAAACCATCGCACAAAAGCTGTGAAACTCCCATCCCATGGGCGTCGAGGAGGAGCCGTACCCTGGCTCACCAGGCAAAGGCGGGACAGCAAGTGGACTAATCGCCATCTGTTTACATCTGTACAGGGATCGAGTGTTGCGCCCTTGCATGTGTGGGTTTTCATTGGGGGGGGGGGGGGCTCTGATTTCCTCCCACTTGGATAAACACTCATCGTTAATTGGCTGAAAACGTCTTAAAAGTGTAAAAGACCCAATGCGAAGATCCGCATGAAAAAAATTCCTACGACCTGGTGGAGACTCTCCCGGACAGTCAGTGAATGAGTACGAAACAATTTCGTTCATATTTTTCAACGTTTACATTGTGAAAATCAAATGCGTCCTTGTCCAGCAGGCGAACCGTCTGAATGAATGAGACCAACCGAGAGGGTTACAAACAAGGCAGACGGTGCAACTTGGAACGGACACCATAGAGTGGACACGCGATACACACAGCACGGGGCCAGGCGGTGCAGAATGAATCGGTGGACAGAACAGAAACGCGGATAGTACGAATTAGACGGAACAAACGAGGCAAATTTATGATAAAATTTAATTTAAAATCCGATTGGGACAGTTCATGAAGCCGCATAAGGAATCACTTATTGTGCGCCTTTCAGCGAGCGGGGAGTGGCTCATGTGCCAAGCGGAGAGCCCCTTTCCCGTTTACTCGCTACTGGGGTACGGCGTGACGGTGGGGACGGCCTGGCGGTGGGGCCGGGGTGGCGGTGGGGCCGGGGTGGCAGTGGGGGCGACCTCTCTTATGCAAACACAAGCGGGGCCGTTGTTAAACTGTGAAATGCTTCACGAAGTTTCGGGCTCATTTCTTTTTAATGTAAAAAAAAAACATTTTTTACACATATATATGCGAACTATTATATATATTTTTTTTACGGAAAAAGCCAAAACAATTTTTTTTTAAGTATAAAAAAAATAGTTGATATGATTGGCTGGGCTAAGAGCAGTGACGGGTGCAGTCGTCCGTGCACTGTGCTGTGAACCCGTTGACTTGAGTTTAATTCTTGGCCATGGCTAACATCAGCGACGCACGATATCCGACACACTTCTTGGCGCCCTTTCTCTTCTGGCGGCATGGTCCACATTCACCGAGTAAAGGAAAAATAATTGACCGCAAGTTACTCGATTGGAATACACGTATAAATTACCGTCCACGACTGCAAAAACATGATGAATCCTCCTGATAAAGAGTCAGTGAATTATGATGCGGCGGTGGCATCACCACCACAACAATGTCACTGGAGTGCCACGGCCGCGCGCTTGACAGTGATTTTGAAGTTCTTCTTCTGCTTCATCTTCTCCTTCGTCTCCTCCGACGTCTTCTCCTTCATCCTTCATCTTCTTCGTTTTGCTCCTTCATCCCCTCCTTCATCCCCTCCTTCATCCCCTCCTTCGTCTGCTTCAGCAGCCCAGGGCACGTAGCCTGGTGCGCATGTCTACGAGAAAAGGGCTGCTTGACTTTTTTTTTCAGGATCACGTTTATAGAGGTGGCGTAACGGGGTGCAGCGCACTCACCTGCTGACCCCGCCCCTCACTGGAGGTCTGTGAAAAAGAGCTTCATAGCTCATCGGATTCCTCCTGCAGTCTGAATAAAGATTCTGATCCTGGACTTAAATCTCTCTGCGTGCCAGTTGAAACGATGGGGGGCAGGCGTCTTAAACCCCCCCCCCCACACACTCCCCACCCCCCTCCATCCCCCATCCACCGCCCCTCCCACAGAGTTGGTGTGGCCGGCGCCACAGAGCATGACATCGACGATGGAAATCGACGAGGGCCAGAAAGGAGAAACTTTAAGCAGCTGAGCGAGCCGTGCGGTGGTTTGCACCTGCCCCCAACCAACCCCGCCGGTGTGAAACATGCGCACACACGCGCACACGCACCCAACCCACGCATTACACAAAAAGATCCCCCATGTAGCCTTAACAGACTGTTGGGGCAAGTGCTGTTAGCGGGCACCTATGAAGGACGGCATGGCACACGAGGGGGTGGATGGCCAGCACCGCACCCGGCCACTTTTGTCTCCCCAGTGGCGATGTTTACACACCGCACCAGGTACTCATTTGAGGCTGAATCGACCGAGTGGAGACCCAGAACCGGTTCAGATAATTGTCACCGGTGTCGGCCGTGAGCGGGAATCGAACTCGAGTTGTCGGGTTCGTAGCGCAGCGTCCTAACCGTTACACTGCCGCTTCCCACGCGCATGCACACTTACACACGTGCGCACGCACCCAACCCACGCATAACGCACACAGACACACACACACATTTGGCCTACTATTTCCAGGCTTCAGACTGAGCAAGTGAGGTTCCAAAAAAAAAACTTTATTTCCGTCGCTGGGAATGCACGCAAAAGGAATTTTCGATGTCAATGTTTGTGCGCCTCTTCGAATCTTTTTGCTTGTTTTCCCCGCCAACGTGCGAGGCAAATAAAAAGCGGCCCGCATTCCTTCTTCGGGCTTCATTAAAAGCAGCCCAACGTGAATTGATGGCTTCACAGTGTCAAATTGCGCTATCTCACTTCGCATCGAGTCGCCGGGGCAGATTAATTGGTGTGTTTTAATTTAAATTTTAAGCGGGAGGGGTGGCTCATGAGCCAGGGGGGGGGGGGAGTCGTGCGGGGGAATGGTGGGAGGGGGGTGGCCGCTGGACCGCTGCGTCGCTTTCTCAGAGCGAACGTCAATGGGCCTGAGCAGGAGCGGCGGCACTCTGGGAGACCGGCTTAGCCGCCGCGTTGGCGGACAATTCGGGCGTGATGCAGGATCGTCGTGAACAGGCTGTGGATGGGAGGAGAGATGTTGAGGTGGGGGGAGGGGTGGTTGCAGTGTAGCTTTGTGACATCAGCCAGGATGCGAGTGTCGGGAGGGCTGAAGCAAGGCGAGTGCGGGGAGGGGAGAATCAATGAAGCGTATAGAAGTATAGAAACATAGAAACGTTGCCATCCGCAACAGAGAAACGTCGACACAGAGAAGCATATCTCTATAGGTAGACGCGTACAGAGAAACGGTGAGAAGGACGCAAAGGAACATAGATGGAAAGATACGCGCAGAGACACGGAGCGGTAAGAATGACAGAGAAACATAGACGGAGCCAGGCGCAGCGAAACATACGTAGGACACAGAAAGACACGCGCGGAGAATGCGCCGGCAGACACAGACAGAGCCGTGGTTGAACGTCCAGCGGACGTCGGGGCCTGGCCCAACTGGGCTGGCGGCGTAGACGAACCGAGCAGCGCCGTTGCCGCGGACGATCTCCAAACGAGGCCCGAGCGCGGGGCATCACCACGATGTCACGTTTGCTGTGTGCTTGTTATGTATTGTCGTCTCATCTGTTGCGTGTATCGTAGGGTGGATGGCTCCAGCACCCGGGCCACCACCAGCAGTACCGGAGGTCTCTGCAGCTGGGATTTCCCTCTTCAGTCACCGGCCAGCCAAACCCTGCCCTCAGCCTGCCCTCAGCCTGCCCTCAGCCTGCCCACAGCCTGCCCTCAGCCTGCCCACAGCCTACCCTCAGCCTGACCACAGCCTACCCTCAGCCTGCCCACAGCCTACCCTCAGCCTAACCAAATCTTGCCCTCAGCCTGCCGATGGATCTTGCATGGTGCATAGAGGCTGGGTGCTCTTTACACGTGTCCATGTTGTTGGAAACTAACGATTTTTCCGGCCTGCGGTCTTATTCCATTACAGGGGGGGTTGGGGAGTCCTCTCATCATTTGACGACTGCCCTCAGCCTGCCCCCCACGTGATAGCGTGACATCACAGACCCCGCCAGCCTGGAAATAGGCGCCCACTCTCCCAGAGGAGTGACCACCCAGAGGCGGCTGTCTGCTCCACGTGTGGGGGGTTTGGTTTTCCAGAGATGGGCAGTGTCTCTGAATTACGTGTGATTCAAACAATGCCACTTTAATTATACTTGTAATTTTTCAATCGCTTTCGAAATTACATCAAAGTAATTAGTATTCTGCATCTAAACTAATTGGTAATTTGTATTACGTGAATATTTCATGACATTTCCTCCGGTAATGTGTAATTTGAATGTATTCTGCCCATCTAAGGGTTATGTAAACACGGCTATAGGGACAGAATCCAACCGTGCCCCCTCCCTTCCTGCTGGAGATGCCGAGAGTCCATGGGCCGGAGCAGAAATTGGTACCACCTAAAGTAGCAGAACACACGTAGTCGCGATGCGATTGGACAGCGAGGAGTTGGAACCTGCGAAAGCTACGCCACATTGGGTGGTCGCCACATGGAACATGATCAGGGCTGTGGCTCATGGACGAGAAGGGGCACACAAACTAGAGTCTTTGTTTTTCAACAGGTAAAGCCCACTGAGCTGTATAGCTCTTTTTCAGATGCGACCTGGCCACAAATGATAGTTCAACGGAGTGGAAATGTATAGCTGCCAAATGCTCTAAACCCGTATGTCTAAATGTGGAGGGGAAAACCAGAGGACTCGAAGAGAAAAACATCCAGGCGACCACGGGGAGAGAGAAATGCAAACTCCAAAAGTGTCGGGGTCGGGATCAAACCCACGACCTCCTGTATACCGGGTGAAGTAGTTAACATCTCGCCACCACGGCACCCCAAACACTTGCACTGTGCACCGTGTACGTGCATGCTGGTACCACTGCACACACGCACACACGCGTTGTAGTAAAGAGTTATAATTGAATAACAGGGCTATAACTTAGAAGGGGGCGGTAGCTGGCCAACAAAAACAATCTGGGGGTGGTTGGGGGGGGTCCAGGAAGGGCAGAGGGGGGCCCTATTGTGGGTTCAAATATTTTATGCTCCGTCGCCTTTGCTCCTTAATGACTTTAAAAACAAAAGTACGTAAATTTACAAAAGTATAATAGTCCTCTGTTTACAAACGAAAGCCTCGCTGAGTCCCAAGACTGTTTTTTGGAGAGTTCTTGAATTTTCTGCACGACCAAATTCATATTGTTTTATATATTTTATTATTTTATTGTTTCCCTTCAACGTGACTTTACCGAAAGAGCTAAGAATATGAATTACTGCAGTCACGAAAGCTTTAAATCAAAATTTAGACCAAATTCATGTTAATACTGAACATACATGATGCACACATTGCTTTTCTAACCCCTATACGCATGCGTACGTGCAAACTATAAATATGTATGAATACCCACCACATTTATATAAACGGGAAATGTTATCGTTTTCATAAGAGACACAGACCACTGACAGTCCGTTTTTTTTACAATTCTAAAAGCACTTTACATCATATTGGTTATCAATGAACATCAGGCACTCATCTATTTTCGGGTCAAAAACATTTTGTGGAAAGCTAACAGTGGCCGTCCTACGGATAGACTGGTTCCCGTCATGGGCACGTGGCGTTTCCACCGCATGGCTCAGCAACCACCATTTGGCGGTAAGTAACAACCCTGTGCCCACGTGCTTGCTTTTTCTTAAATTACTAATCGACGGCCATGTACCGACGGACACTATGAGTGGGCCGAATGCCAGCGGGAAAATCACGCCGAGCCCTTGAACCCTCCCCTCATCCACCAACCCTCGCCTGGTACGCAGGCGCACGTGGGTTCGATCCCCAACCCTGACGCCTCTCTCGCCCCGTTGTTTGCGTGGATTTTTATCCGGGGTCCTCCGGTTTTCCCTCCACACATTAGAATCAACGTGCGTTTAGAATATTTGCTATAAATGTGCACGTAATCAGCCACTTCGTTGAGCTATCATTTGCGGCCAGGTCGCTTCTGAAAAACAGCTGTATAACTCAGTGGGCCTCACTTGGTAAAATAAAAACATAGTTTGTTTATCGGATGTGTCGAGGCGCGGTTTGATGAGACGTCACGTGTCTCGGAACCTCGGGTACAAATTAAAATCAACGCACGCGAACGACGCTCGACCACGGATCGCCGATCTCGCCAAGAAGCACAGACCACCGGGCAAACTCCGGTCATCCTCGCAGGCATCGGCTTTTGGGTGACCATCTGAACAAAGACTGTCACTGCATCGCGCGCTTTCAGGTGCCCTGCGGAACATCTGGAACGCTCCTCCCATATTAGGAAGCCACTGGAGCTAGGCACCTTTTAATATAAATTGAAAACCAATTTCATTAGGGGCTGCGTTATTTTTTTGGTTTATTGTCCTACCTCCAATGAGCACGGTTGGCTGCGTACGGTGTGAAAAAGTTCACACCGTACGTACGTGGTCTTTAACCGCGCACGGCAATCTCCGTATGCCCCCGTATCTATCCTCGACCAGAGCTCCCGAAGGCGCCGTTCGAACACACGAATGCATCGCGAGCCCTCGTAGCGGGGGGGGGGGGGGGGCACCTGCAAAAAAACCGTCGGCCTCGCTGTTACGGAGCCCTCACGTGGAGCTTTGCCTACGACGGCGAGGGTGGGCGTCGGCCGCGCTGGAAGAGGACGCGTAATCAGTTTAGACGCGTATGTATCCATAATAGAGGGTTTTTTTGGGTTACATCGCGTAAATATATAAATGTTGTGTCGTTAAAACCCGCTACCACCCGACATAGCCACCTAGTACGGGTTGTCACGTAAACATAACGTGGCCAATTCGTCACTAGTACGTGAGCGCGCCTGTGTGTTGGAGAGCCAAGCCACGACATTTACAATCTGATTGATATATTTACGCGATCTAACCCAAAAAAATCTCTACTATGGATATTGGTCGCGAAAGCCTGCTGCGTGTTAAACTGACGTGTTCGTTTCGTAACTGCAGGGATTCATCTTCTTGGTTATTTCGGTAAAGTCACGTAGAATGGAAATAAAATAATAAAAATAAAACATAATAATAAAAAAATTAAAAATATGTTTTTTATTGTTTTATGTTTATTATTTTATTTCCATTCTACGTGACTTTACCGAAATAGCCAAGAAGATGACGTGTTCGTGTTTCAAACAAACAAAAAACACACCAACCAACCCCACGTATTATCCGTGATGCGCCATCTCGAGCCGTTCGCTCTCTCGTCTTCTGGGCGCAAGCGTTCCGCAATCAAACGCCGTTTCCACCGGTCCCCCCTTTTACAAAAACAAATCGGCGGAGCGTGCGACGCGATTTGTGTCCGCCACGAGGGCTTGGTGTCGTCCCCCGGCACGTGGCGAGCCGTCGGGTGAGCTCCCTTTCATGTTGGTCTACAAGCCTCCGGCGAAGCGGCGCAGAGACCGCGTGGCCGTCCTTCCAACTTAGCAGGGCAACGTTAATTCACCACCACCACACCACCCGCCAATCCTCACAGCGAAGGATAAAGGAGCGGCCCTGCAATGGCGCATCCCGCGCCACTTGTTGGCGGAAGATGGGGCCTCCACTCGGCGGCAGCCTTCTTGAGAGAGCACATTTCTAGCAGGAAACTTGGCCTACTCTGACCTCGCTGGCCACGTGCAATAGCCGGGCGGTGGTGGCTATTGCACGTGGCCTGTAATCCAGCACGGGTGGAGGTGAGGTTTGGTGGATCGGACAGATGGTTGTGAAACTCTCTTCCCGTGGGCTGGAGGGGGTGACGGGGCCCTCATCCACGTGGGGGTTTCTGCGCGCTGCTTCGGTTTTCCTCCCACGTGAATAATAAGCGCGCGTTCAACAACTGCTGAGAAAGAGTCACGCGACTCAGCGTGGCGTTTCTCGGTGGGGGTGGATTTAAGAAACCCGCAACCCCAATGTGTCGACTGTCACGCCGGGAGTTCGAATTGAAGCGGTCGACCTCTGGATCGGAAGCCACAGTCGCTGCTGCTGCTGCTGCTGCTCGCCGTCACTCCGCTGCGATGTGGCAGCGTCCGCTCCCGACAGGGAGAGCGGCTGGCGCGTGGGTGGAGTGCGTTGCCCTGCGCGTGGCCGTGCCCGCCGCTCGGACACCCGTCATTCTATGGGATTACGATTCACACGCAGACACACCGAGAGAAACAAATACACATAGAAAGAAACATACGTTGGGAGAAAAACCGAAGAGTGCGGAGAGATGCACGCCCGGGATTACGCTGAGAGACGGAGAGAGTAACACCGGTTAGAGAAGTCAAACGCTCGGGCTGCCGGGTTCATAGCGCAGCGCGCTAACCGCTACACTACCGCTCCCCTTGGTCAAACACACACACACACTTACCCTGTCATACATACACTCACTTGAAACTCTTGAGAAACGTGAGTGGGCTTGGGCAGGACGAGTCGCTGGAAACGACGATGGCCAAGGAATGGAATGTGTCCAAGAGGGCATCTACCGAGGAGATGGAGCGATGAAATCAGCTCTTGTGCAGGTGCCGAGTGGCTTGTTAGATCGCAGGGCCCTGAGATATGATGATGACTTAGAGGGGCCTTCATCCAGCAGTGAGTTGACCATGGCTGACGACGACAAGGACAGTGTATCCTTGCTCAAACGAGCATTGAGTGGCGCTCATTGTCATTTGTGACCCTCAGCCGTTGGCGAGATTCCACATTCCTGTGGCAGAGGCCAGGCCCTCCATAGAACAACCACTGATGAGGGTCCCGCAAAGTGGTACCCTATTTTATGGTCTCTGGAGAGATGATGGATTGATTCAACCCCCAACCAAGAGTAGAACTTGGAACGTTCTGACAGGTAGATTGAAAACGAATTTCTTTACAATGCTTTTTGTGTTCAGTTTGTTGGCATTCCCCCCGCACCGCTGATTAGCGCGGTATGGCAACGTACGGTGCGAAAGAAGTCCAACGTACGTACATAGTCAATTGCTCAGCCACTGTGCATATACAGCTGGGGGTACTTTTGGTATTATTGTGCAGCCCTTAGTCAATCCACGGTAATAGCAGCGCAGAGCCAGACCAACGCAACATTGAACACGGACATCATTTAGACTTTTATAGTCTCCAAGCATTCCAGCATGACAATGAAACCCAGTTCATTGCCGTGTTTCATATACAGTGAGGGAAAAAAGTATTTGATCCCCTGCTGATTTTGTACGTTTGCCCACTGACAAATGATTAGTCTATAATGTTAATGGTAGGTTTATTTGAACAGTGAGAGACAGAATAACAACAAACAAAATCCAGAAAAACGCATGTCAAAAATGGTATAAATTGATTTGCATTTTAATGAGGGAAATACGTATTTGACCCCCTCTCAATCAGAAAGATTTCTGGCTCCCAGGTGTCTTTTATACAGGTAACGAGCTGAGATTAGGAGCACACTCTTAAAGGGAGTGCTCCTAATCTCAGCTTGTTACCTGTATAAAAGACACCTGTCCACAGAAGCAATCAATCAATCAATCAGATTCCAAACTCTCCACCATGGCCAAGACCAAAGAGCTCTCCAAGGATGTCAGGGACAAGATTGTAGACCTACACAAGGCTGGAATGGGCTACAAGACCATTGCCAAGCAGCTTGGTGAGAAGGTGACAACAGTTGGTGCGATTATTCGCAAATGGAAGAAACACAAAAGAACTGTCAATCTCCCTCGGCCTGGGGCTCCATGCAAGATCTCACCTCGTGGAGTTGCAATGATCATGAGAACGGTGAGGAATCAGCCCAGAACTACACGGGAGGATCTTATCAATGATCTCAAGGCAGCTGGGACCATAGTCACCAAGAAAACAATTGGTAACACACTACGCCGTGAAGGACTGCAATCCTGCAGCGCCCGCAAGGTCCCCCTGCTCAAGAAAGCACATATACATGCCCGTCTGAAGTTTGCCAATGAACATCTGAATGATTCAGAGGACAGCTGGGTGAAAATGTTGTGGTCAGATGAGACCAAAGTGGAGCTCTTTGGCATCAACTCAACTCGCCGTGTTTGGAGGAGTAGGAATGCTGCCTATGACCCCAAGAACACTATCCCCACCGTCAAACATGGAGGTGGAAACATTATGCTTTGGGGGTGTTTTTCTGCTAAGGGGACAGGACAATTTCACCGCATCAAAGGGACGATGGACGGGGCCATGTACCGTCAAATCTTGGGTGAGAACCTCCCTCCCTCAGTCAGGGCATTGAAAATGGGTCATGGATGAGTATTCCAGAATGACAATGACCCAAAACACACGGCCAAGGCAACAAAGGAGTGGCTCAAGAAGAAGCACATTAAGGTCCTGGAGTGGCCTAGCCAGTCTCCAGACCTTAATCCACAGAAGCAATCAATCAATCAATCAGATTCCAAACTCTCCACCATGGCCAAGACCAAAGAGCTCTCCAAGGATGTCAGGGACAAGATTGTAGACCTACACAAGGCTGGAATGGGCTACAAGACCATTGCCAAGCAGCTTGGTGAGAAGGTGACAACAGTTGGTGCGATTATTCGCAAATGGAAGAAACACAAAAGAACTGTCAATCTCCCTCGGCCTGGGGCTCCATGCAAGATCTCACCTCGTGGAGTTGCAATGATCATGAGAACGGTGAGGAATCAGCCCAGAACTACACGGGAGGATCTTATCAATGATCTCAAGGCAGCTGGGACCATAGTCACCAAGAAAACAATTGGTAACACACTACGCCGTGAAGGACTGCAATCCTGCAGCGCCCGCAAGGTCCCCCTGCTCAAGAAAGCACATATACATGCCCGTCTGAAGTTTGCCAATGAACATCTGAATGATTCAGAGGACAGCTGGGTGAAAATGTTGTGGTCAGATGAGACCAAAGTGGAGCTCTTTGGCATCAACTCAACTCGCCGTGTTTGGAGGAGTAGGAATGCTGCCTATGACCCCAAGAACACTATCCCCACCGTCAAACATGGAGGTGGAAACATGCTTTGGGGGTGTTTTTCTGCTAAGGGGACAGGACAATTTCACCGCATCAAAGGGACGATGGACGGGGCCATGTACCGTCAAATCTTGGGTGAGAACCTCCCTCCCTCAGTCAGGGCATTGAAAATGGGTCATGGATGAGTATTCCAGAATGACAATGACCCAAAACACACGGCCAAGGCAACAAAGGAGTGGCTCAAGAAGAAGCACATTAAGGTCCTGGAGTGGCCTAGCCAGTCTCCAGACCTTAATCCACAGAAGCAATCAATCAATCAATCAGATTCCAAACTCTCCACCATGGCCAAGACCAAAGAGCTCTCCAAGGATGTCAGGGACAAGATTGTAGACCTACACAAGGCTGGAATGGGCTACAAGACCATTGCCAAGCAGCTTGGTGAGAAGGTGACAACAGTTGGTGCGATTATTCGCAAATGGAAGAAACACAAAAGAACTGTCAATCTCCCTCGGCCTGGGGCTCCATGCAAGATCTCACCTCGTGGAGTTGCAATGATCATGAGAACGGTGAGGAATCAGCCCAGAACTACACGGGAGGATCTTATCAATGATCTCAAGGCAGCTGGGACCATAGTCACCAAGAAAACAATTGGTAACACACTACGCCGTGAAGGACTGCAATCCTGCAGCGCCCGCAAGGTCCCCCTGCTCAAGAAAGCACATATACATGCCCGTCTGAAGTTTGCCAATGAACATCTGAATGATTCAGAGGACAGCTGGGTGAAAATGTTGTGGTCAGATGAGACCAAAGTGGAGCTCTTTGGCATCAACTCAACTCGCCGTGTTTGGAGGAGTAGGAATGCTGCCTATGACCCCAAGAACACTATCCCCACCGTCAAACATGGAGGTGGAAACATTATGCTTTGGGGGTGTTTTTCTGCTAAGGGGACAGGACAATTTCACCGCATCAAAGGGACGATGGACGGGGCCATGTACCGTCAAATCTTGGGTGAGAACCTCCCTCCCTCAGTCAGGGCATTGAAAATGGGTCATGGATGAGTATTCCAGAATGACAATGACCCAAAACACACGGCCAAGGCAACAAAGGAGTGGCTCAAGAAGAAGCACATTAAGGTCCTGGAGTGGCCTAGCCAGTCTCCAGACCTTAATCCACAGAAGCAATCAATCAATCAATCAGATTCCAAACTCTCCACCATGGCCAAGACCAAAGAGCTCTCCAAGGATGTCAGGGACAAGATTGTAGACCTACACAAGGCTGGAATGGGCTACAAGACCATTGCCAAGCAGCTTGGTGAGAAGGTGACAACAGTTGGTGCGATTATTCGCAAATGGAAGAAACACAAAAGAACTGTCAATCTCCCTCGGCCTGGGGCTCCATGCAAGATCTCACCTCGTGGAGTTGCAATGATCATGAGAACGGTGAGGAATCAGCCCAGAACTACACGGGAGGATCTTATCAATGATCTCAAGGCAGCTGGGACCATAGTCACCAAGAAAACAATTGGTAACACACTACGCCGTGAAGGACTGCAATCCTGCAGCGCCCGCAAGGTCCCCCTGCTCAAGAAAGCACATATACATGCCCGTCTGAAGTTTGCCAATGAACATCTGAATGATTCAGAGGACAGCTGGGTGAAAATGTTGTGGTCAGATGAGACCAAAGTGGAGCTCTTTGGCATCAACTCAACTCGCCGTGTTTGGAGGAGTAGGAATGCTGCCTATGACCCCAAGAACACTATCCCCACCGTCAAACATGGAGGTGGAAACATTATGCTTTGGGGGTGTTTTTCTGCTAAGGGGACAGGACAATTTCACCGCATCAAAGGGACGATGGACGGGGCCATGTACCGTCAAATCTTGGGTGAGAACCTCCCTCCCTCAGTCAGGGCATTGAAAATGGGTCATGGATGAGTATTCCAGAATGACAATGACCCAAAACACACGGCCAAGGCAACAAAGGAGTGGCTCAAGAAGAAGCACATTAAGGTCCTGGAGTGGCCTAGCCAGTCTCCAGACCTTAATCCACAGAAGCAATCAATCAATCAATCAGATTCCAAACTCTCCACCATGGCCAAGACCAAAGAGCTCTCCAAGAATGTCAGGGACAAGATTGTAGACCTACACAAGGCTGGAATGGGCTACAAGACCATTGCCAAGCAGCTTGGTGAGAAGGTGACAACAGTTGGTGCGATTATTCGCAAATGGAAGAAACACAAAAGAACTGTCAATCTCCCTCGGCCTGGGGCTCCATGCAAGATCTCACCTCGTGGAGTTGCAATGATCATGAGAACGGTGAGGAATCAGCCCAGAACTACACGGGAGGATCTTATCAATGATCTCAAGGCAGCTGGGACCATAGTCACCAAGAAAACAATTGGTAACACACTACGCCGTGAAGGACTGCAATCCTGCAGCGCCCGCAAGGTCCCCCTGCTCAAGAAAGCACATATACATGCCCGTCTGAAGTTTGCCAATGAACATCTGAATGATTCAGAGGACAGCTGGGTGAAAATGTTGTGGTCAGATGAGACCAAAGTGGAGCTCTTTGGCATCAACTCAACTCGCCGTGTTTGGAGGAGTAGGAATGCTGCCTATGACCCCAAGAACACTATCCCCACCGTCAAACATGGAGGTGGAAACATTATGCTTTGGGGGTGTTTTTCTGCTAAGGGGACAGGACAATTTCACCGCATCAAAGGGACGATGGACGGGGCCATGTACCGTCAAATCTTGGGTGAGAACCTCCCTCCCTCAGTCAGGGCATTGAAAATGGGTCATGGATGAGTATTCCAGAATGACAATGACCCAAAACACACGGCCAAGGCAACAAAGGAGTGGCTCAAGAAGAAGCACATTAAGGTCCTGGAGTGGCCTAGCCAGTCTCCAGACCTTAATCCACAGAAGCAATCAATCAATCAATCAGATTCCAA
This sequence comes from Petromyzon marinus, assembly GCF_048934315.1. Classification (NCBI taxonomy): domain Eukaryota; kingdom Metazoa; phylum Chordata; class Hyperoartia; order Petromyzontiformes; family Petromyzontidae; genus Petromyzon; species Petromyzon marinus. Next base: position 21,115,608 of record NC_133703.1, on the reverse strand, counting down.
ACTCTCCACCATGGCCAAGACCAAAGAGCTCTCCAAGGATGTCAGGGACAAGATTGTAGACCTACACAAGGCTGGAATGGGCTACAAGACCATTGCCAAGCAGCTTGGTGAGAAGGTGACAACAGTTGGTGCGATTATTCGCAAATGGAAGAAACACAAAAGAACTGTCAATCTCCCTCGGCCTGGGGCTCCATGCAAGATCTCACCTCGTGGAGTTGCAATGATCATGAGAACGGTGAGGAATCAGCCCAGAACTACACGGGAGGATCTTATCAATGATCTCAAGGCAGCTGGGACCATAGTCACCAAGAAAACAATTGGTAACACACTACGCCGTGAAGGACTGCAATCCTGCAGCGCCCGCAAGGTCCCCCTGCTCAAGAAAGCACATATACATGCCCGTCTGAAGTTTGCCAATGAACATCTGAATGATTCAGAGGACAGCTGGGTGAAAATGTTGTGGTCAGATGAGACCAAAGTGGAGCTCTTTGGCATCAACTCAACTCGCCGTGTTTGGAGGAGTAGGAATGCTGCCTATGACCCCAAGAACACTATCCCCACCGTCAAACATGGAGGTGGAAACATTATGCTTTGGGGGTGTTTTTCTGCTAAGGGGACAGGACAATTTCACCGCATCAAAGGGATGATGGACGGGGCCATGTACCGTCAAATCTTGGGTGAGAACCTCCCTCCCTCAGTCAGGGCATTGAAAATGGGTCATGGATGAGTATTCCAGAATGACAATGACCCAAAACACACGGCCAAGGCAACAAAGGAGTGGCTCAAGAAGAAGCACATTAAGGTCCTGGAGTGGCCTAGCCAGTCTCCAGACCTTAATCCACAGAAGCAATCAATCAATCAATCAGATTCCAAACTCTCCACCATGGCCAAGACCAAAGAGCTCTCCAAGGATGTCAGGGACAAGATTGTAGACCTACACAAGGCTGGAATGGGCTACAAGACCATTGCCAAGCAGCTTGGTGAGAAGGTGACAACAGTTGGTGCGATTATTCGCAAATGGAAGAAACACAAAAGAACTGTCAATCTCCCTCGGCCTGGGGCTCCATGCAAGATCTCACCTCGTGGAGTTGCAATGATCATGAGAACGGTGAGGAATCAGCCCAGAACTACACGGGAGGATCTTATCAATGATCTCAAGGCAGCTGGGACCATAGTCACCAAGAAAACAATTGGTAACACACTACGCCGTGAAGGACTGCAATCCTGCAGCGCCCGCAAGGTCCCCCTGCTCAAGAAAGCACATATACATGCCCGTCTGAAGTTTGCCAAAGAACATCTGAATGATTCAGAGGACAGCTGGGTGAAAATGTTGTGGTCAGATGAGACCAAAGTGGAGCTCTTTGGCATCAACTCAACTCGCCGTGTTTGGAGGAGTAGGAATGCTGCCTATGACCCCAAGAACACTATCCCCACCGTCAAACATGGAGGTGGAAACATTATGCTTTGGGGGTGTTTTTCTGCTAAGGGGACAGGACAATTTCACCGCATCAAAGGGACGATGGACGGGGCCATGTACCGTCAAATCTTGGGTGAGAACCTCCCTCCCTCAGTCAGGGCATTGAAAATGGGTCATGGATGAGTATTCCAGAATGACAATGACCCAAAACACACGGCCAAGGCAACAAAGGAGTGGCTCAAGAAGAAGCACATTAAGGTCCTGGAGTGGCCTAGCCAGTCTCCAGACCTTAATCCACAGAAGCAATCAATCAATCAATCAGAATCCAAACTCTCCACCATGGCCAAGACCAAAGAGCTCTCCAAGGATGTCAGGGACAAGATTGTAGACCTACACAAGGCTGGAATGGGCTACAAGACCATTGCCAAGCAGCTTGGTGAGAAGGTGACAACATTTGGTGCGATTATTCGCAAATGGAAGAAACACAAAAGAACTGTCAATCTCCCTCGGCCTGGGGCTCCATGCAAGATCTCACCTCGTGGAGTTGCAATGATCATGAGAACGGTGAGGAATCAGCCCAGAACTACACGGGAGGATCTTATCAATGATCTCAAGGCAGCTGGGACCATAGTCACCAAGAAAACAATTGGTAACACACTACGCCGTGAAGGACTGCAATCCTGCAGCGCCCACAAGGTCCCCCTGCTCAAGAAAGCACATATACATGCCCGTCTGAAGTTTGCCAATGAACATCTGAATGATTCAGAGGACAGCTGGGTGAAAATGTTGTGGTCAGATGAGACCAAAGTGGAGCTCTTTGGCATCAACTCAACTCGCCGTGTTTGGAGGAGTAGGAATGCTGCCTATGACCCCAAGAACACTATCCCCACCGTCAAACATGGAGGTGGAAACATTATGCTTTGGGGGTGTTTTTCTGCTAAGGGGACAGGACAATTTCACCGCATCAAAGGGACGATGGACGGGGCCATGTACCGTCAAATCTTGGGTGAGAACCTCCCTCCCTCAGTCAGGGCATTGAAAATGGGTCATGGATGAGTATTCCAGAATGACAATGACCCAAAACACACGGCCAAGGCAACAAAGGAGTGGCTCAAGAAGAAGCACATTAAGGTCCTGGAGTGGCCTAGCCAGTCTCCAGACCTTAATCCACAGAAGCAATCAATCAATCAATCAGATTCCAAACTCTCCACCATGGCCAAGACCAAAGAGCTCTCCAAGGATGTCAGGGACAAGATTGTAGACCTACACAAGACTGGAATGGGCTACAAGACCATTGCCAAGCAGCTTGGTGAGAAGGTGACAACAGTTGGTGCGATTATTCGCAAATGGAAGAAACACAAAAGAACTGTCAATCTCCCTCGGCCTGGGGCTCCATGCAAGATCTCACCTCGTGGAGTTGCAATGATCATGAGAACGGTGAGGAATCAGCCCAGAACTACACGGGAGGATCTTATCAATGATCTCAAGGCAGCTGGGACCATAGTCACCAAGAAAACAATTGGTAACACACTACGCCGTGAAGGACTGCAATCCTGCAGCGCCCGCAAGGTCCCCCTGCTCAAGAAAGCACATATACATGCCCGTCTGAAGTTTGCCAATGAACATCTGAATGATTCAGAGGACAGCTGGGTGAAAATGTTGTGGTCAGATGAGACCAAAGTGGAGCTCTTTGGCATCAACTCAACTCGCCGTGTTTGGAGGAGTAGGAATGCTGCCTATGACCCCAAGAACACTATCCCCACCGTCAAACATGGAGGTGGAAACATGCTTTGGGGGTGTTTTTCTGCTAAGGGGACAGGACAATTTCACCGCATCAAAGGGACGATGGACGGGGCCATGTACCGTCAAATCTTGGGTGAGAACCTCCCTCCCTCAGTCAGGGCATTGAAAATGGGTCATGGATGAGTATTCCAGAATGACAATGACCCAAAACACACGGCCAAGGCAACAAAGGAGTGGCTCAAGAAGAAGCACATTAAGGTCCTGGAGTGGCCTAGCCAGTCTCCAGACCTTAATCCACAGAAGCAATCAATCAATCAATCAGATTCCAAACTCTCCACCATGGCCAAGACCAAAGAGCTCTCCAAGGATGTCAGGGACAAGATTGTAGACCTACACAAGGCTGGAATGGGCTACAAGACCATTGCCAAGCAGCTTGGTGAGAAGGTGACAACAGTTGGTGCGATTATTCGCAAATGGAAGAAACACAAAAGAACTGTCAATCTCCCTCGGCCTGGGGCTCCATGCAAGATCTCACCTCGTGGAGTTGCAATGATCATGAGAACGGTGAGGAATCAGCCCAGAACTACACGGGAGGATCTTATCAATGATCTCAAGGCAGCTGGGACCATAGTCACCAAGAAAACAATTGGTAACACACTACGCCGTGAAGGACTGCAATCCTGCAGCGCCCGCAAGGTCCCCCTGCTCAAGAAAGCACATATACATGCCCGTCTGAAGTTTGCCAATGAACATCTGAATGATTCAGAGGACAGCTGGGTGAAAATGTTGTGGTCAGATGAGACCAAAGTGGAGCTCTTTGGCATCAACTCAACTCGCCGTGTTTGGAGGAGTAGGAATGCTGCCTATGACCCCAAGAACACTATCCCCACCGTCAAACATGGAGGTGGAAACATTATGCTTTGGGGGTGTTTTTCTGCTAAGGGGACAGGACATTTTCACCGCATCAAAGGGACGATGGACGGGGCCATGTACCGTCTAATCTTGGGTGAGAACCTCCCTCCCTCAGTCAGGGCATTGAAAATGGGTCATGGATGAGTATTCCAGAATGACAATGACCCAAAACACACGGCCAAGGCAACAAAGGAGTGGCTCAAGAAGAAGCACATTAAGGTCCTGGAGTGGCCTAGCTAGTCTCCAGACCTTAATCCCATAGACAATCTGTGGAGGGAGCTGAAGGTTCGAGTTGCCAAACGTCAGCCTCGAAACCTTAATGACTTGGAGAAGATCTGCAAAGAGGAGTGGGACACAATCCCTCCTGAGATGTGTGCAAACCTGGTGGCCAACTACAAGAAACGTCTGACCTCTGTGATTGACAACAAGGGTTTTGCCACCAAGCACTAAGTCATGTTTTGCAGAGGGGTCAAATACTTATTTCCCTCATTAAAATGCAATCAATTTATAACATTTTTGACATGCGTTTTTCTGGATTTTGTTGTGGTTATTCTGTCTCTCACTGTTCAAATAAACCTACCATTAAAATTATAGACTGATCATTTCTTTGTCAGTGGGCAAACGTACAAAATCAGCAGGGGATCAAATACTTTTTTCCCTCACTGTGCCTGCATTAAAGCCATCCGCATTTCATAAGCCATGGTCTATCCACTGCTGGATGAATACCTCTCCCCCCCTCCCCCCTTTGCACAAGAGCGCAGAAGCATAGTCACCACATCTACGCCTCTATATAAGGAACGAAACAGTTAGATTTCTTAACAAATCTGGCTGTCGCCTGATGAAGCTGGTTGTAATTACTGGCGAAACGTCGTACTCAGTTTGTAAATGTTGTGGCTTGGCTCTCCAACACACCGGTTAGTGCTGTACTAGTGACGAATTTGCCACGTTCTGTTTACGTGACAACCCTTACAAGTTGGATGTGTCGGGTGGTGGCGGGTTTAACGACACATTTATATATTTACGCTATCTAACCCCAAAAAAACCCTCTATTATGGATGGTGGGTTGCTTGACCATACTTCACCAAGCTGGTTGGTGAAAGGGGACACACAGCCGGTCCAGATATCACTTGCCACGAGAGTTGCCACCTGTGCTGGTCTTTGCGGGATCGTCCTCTCTTTGAGGGTAGCCGTTCTGGGAAATCTGTAAGTCCTCCTGGGATATTAAAAGTCATGGTGTTTGTTAGTTTCTTAATAATAACAACAACGACAAATCACCACTCAAGACGAAGTATCTCCATGCAAGTTTCTCCTGTCTTCCAGTATGCAATGATGTCCCAGATGTTTGTACCTCCAAGGTGACAACGCTGTCTCTCTACTCGATGCGAGCAATGGCTTGGAATCCAACTCAAGGAAGTCGCTGTTCATAGCCCAGCAAGCTATATCGACTGCACCACCCTAAATATTATTATTACATGCAGTATAAATACACACATAAATAAACAAGCACATTCATCTTTAGGGAGCTCATTAAGTTCCTTATTCCACGCACTTTGGATTTGTTTGGGAAATGTAAAAGCTGATCTCCTCAGTCTGCCACTGTGCGTACGGTGCCATTAAATCAGCCCAAGTGATTTTTACGAACTCGTTTGGTTTCAGTGCTTTCCTTTTTCATGCGCCGGAGGCAATGACAAACCAAACGATAACAAAAGTATAACAACTGAATACAACTTTGCTCGAATATTGCTGCGGGCGAGAATGACAACGTTGGAATATTTAAGTGATCGTGGAATAGGTCACCCCTCCCCCCCTCTATGGTGTAGAGGGATATTCACCATTGGTGTTGGCCGTGGCTCGGAATCCAACCCAGGTCACCATAAATATGAAAATCCCCCGTATAGCCTGAACAGACTGTTGGGGCAAGTGCTGTTAGCGAAAACCTTTTCACGCCGGAACGGCACACGAGGGGCTGGGTGGGCATCACCACGCCCGGCCGCCTTTGTCTCCCCAGTGGTGATGTTTACGCACCGCACCAGGTACTCATTTTAAGGCTGAGTCGACCTAGAGGAGGCCCAGGACCGGTATAGATATTCGTCACCGGTGTTGGCCGCGGGCGGGAATCGAACTCGGGTTCTCCGGGTTCGTAAACCATTGTGCCACCGCTCCCCATCGAAGACACACACTCGCAGGCAAATACGTGCACACACGTGACGACACGTGAGCACGCGTACACGAATGCACACACACGACAACACACGTGATCACAGGTTCACCCCACCATCCGTCACGTCCATTCAGGGTCGGATTAAGATTCTGTAGGGCCCTGGGCTACAGGTACTGTGAGGCCCCCCCAGTAATATTTTCAAAAGGAAAACAACGTTAAATAATTTTATTTTTTACAAGGCTAGCAACAAATAAAATTCAGTATTCACGAGTGAAATAACTTTCCACTTAATCTCTGGAGGCCCTCCAGCTGGCGGAGGCCCCTGGGGCTGCAGCCCCTAAAGCCCCCGTGCCTGAATCCGGCCCTGTGCACACCGTGTATAGTTTTGTTGCAAGGAGAGCCCTGCCTGCATTCCTCTGGATCACCGCGGCTTGACTTGACCCTTCTTGAGTTCACATGACCTTCGTACAAACACAGCAACACAACAACACCACAGCTCATCAACATATTAATCACCAAACACCATCATCCTCAGCGTCCTCATAGAAGTCGGATCAACATTCCAGGCGGGCTCCGAGTATGGGACGCTAAAGATCGTAACATCATCATCGTCGTCATCGTTATCCTCATCGTCATCATCATTGTCATCATTGTCATCATCGTCATCATCATCGTCATCATCGTCATCGTCATTGTCAACATCGTCATCATCATTATCATCATCGTCATCATCGTCATTATCATAATCGTCATCATCATCGTCATTATCATCGTCATCATAATCGTTATCATCATCGTCATCATCATCATCCCCCGTTAGCAAAGAGACACCCGCCGGGCTAAGTGAACGAGCGCGGCGTGACTCTCCCCCGCGCCGTCTCCTCTACAACCCGGCGAGATGCACACAGAGACAGCAGCAGCAGCAAGTCGAAGATCCTTCATCTTTTGCGAGGGGGGTGGGGGGGCGGGTGGCACACGCTGAGTCGAGACAACAAGACGCTGGCTGAATGAAACACGGAGATGAAATAATTGTAGCCGCCACCACCCCCACCCCTCACCACCCACCACCACCAGCACCACCACTCCACCCCGGGCAAGTGTTGCGGTGAAAGAAGGAAAGAATGAAACAAATAATGAAGTCTGCAACAACGCAAAAAAAAGGAGAGAACACTAAGAGTGTGTGCGTGCAGATCCTAATAGGGAACACTTGTGTTGGATGTGCGTTGGTCTGAAACGGTACAGGCAACGGCTTCTCGACCTCCGTGCCAGCTGGTGAAGAAAACACAGCGATAAAAATAAACAAAACTATTTAAGATTTTTACAATAAAAATGTGCCCGGGCCGTGTTGGCCAAGCGGTTGGGGATCATCCTACTCTCAGGTAGGGTGGTAGGGCAGGGCCGTGTTGGCCAAGCGGTTGGGGATCATCCTACTCTCAGGTAGGGTGGTAGGGCAGCGCCGTGTTGGCCAAGCGGTTGGGGATCTTCCTACTCTCAGGTAGGGTGGTAGGGCAGGGCCGTGTTGGCCAAGCGGTTGGGGATCTTCCTACTCTCAGGTAGGGTGGTAGGGCAGGGCCGTGTTGGCCAAGCGGCTGGGGATCTTCCTACTCTCAGGTAGGGTGGTAGGGCAGGGCCGTGTTGGCCAAGCGGTTGGGGATCATCCTACTCTCAGGTAGGGTGGTAGGGCAAGGCCGTGTTGGCCAAGCGGTTGGGGATCTTCCTACTCTCAGGTAGGGTGGTAGGGCAGGGCCGTGTTGGCCAAGCGGTTGGGGATCTTCCTACTCTCAGGTAGGGTGGTAGGGCAGGGCCGTGTTGGCCAAGCGGTTGGGGATCTTCCTACTCTCAGGTAGGGTGGTAGGGCAGGGCCGTGTTGGCCAAGCGGTTGGGGATCTTCCTACTCTCAGGTAGGGTGGTAGGGCAGGGCCGTGTTGGCCAAGCGGTTGGGGATTTTCGTACTCTCAGGTAGGGTGGAGGCAGGGCCGGATTAAGGCACGGGGACTTTAGGGGCTGCATCAAAGGGGCCTCCACCAGCTGGAGCGCCTCCAGAGATTAAGTGAAAAGTAATTACACTTGTGAATGCTGAATTTTATTTGTTGTTAGCCTTGTAAAAGTAAAATTTTATTTTTCTTTAACTTTGTTTTCCTTTTGAAAATATTACTGGGGGGGGGCTCACAGTACCTGTAGCCCAGGGGCGTACACAATCTGAATCCGACCCTGGTGGTGGGGAGTGGAGGGCATGCGGGCAGCAGCATCAGCAGCGAGACTGAGCGCAGAGGGAGAGACAGACGGAAAGAAATCACCGCCACTGAAGCTCACCCCGGCGACGCAAAGCATCCCACCAGAGGCACCGACCACGTGAATTTAGCGCTCGGAGAGGCTCGTGATGTTTGGAGTGCTATTAACAACAAGAACAACACAACAATGGAAACAATTATTCTTTGAGAATGTTGGACGCCCACTAAACGTCGGGGGCGAGGTGGGGGGGTGCCTTTGGGATTGCGACGGAGGAGCCAAATGAGGTCGCCCCTCTCCAAATTCTGCAGGGCGATGCATGAAAGGACTCCGCCGCTTCTGTCCCTGCCGCGTGCCATCGCACGCGAGGCAATCCGCGCAATCTGTAGAAGAACATTTAAAAAAAACTCAACTACGTTTCATTTCCATAATATAGGGGGCGGCGGGGCGGGGGGGGGGGGTTTGGGGGTTAGATCGCGTAAATATATAAATGTTGTTTTGTCAAACCCGCCACCACCCGACACGGCCAATCGGTGAGGTTTGTCGCGTAAACAGAACATGCCGATTCGTTACTAGTGTAGTGATATATAAATCACTATGTAGCACAATTTTTGTTCCTGAGTAGTAAGTGTTATTTCGCAACTAGCCTTTTGCCCGTCCAAGGACGGGTGTATTGCAGTAAATCTGAAACTTGCAAGTGAAAAGCACAGACCGTGACGTGATATATTCATTGCATCAATTCGTGTGCAATGTGTAAGGCCGCGGTGACACATACCTATTTCATTTAAAGGTTATAATCCCTTGTTCATCATAACGTCCTTTTTACTTTGATGTCTCAACAGCGTGACGGAGATCACGTCACGTGAGGGTTCTGCCTTTGTAGTGAGGGTTGTGAGTTGACGCTGAGGAGGGGGGAGGAGGCGCCTCGCCCCCCTCCCCATGTGGAGTGACGTCAGCCGCTAATTAATATCAAGGAGGGGGGGTGTTCATTTGGAAGACGTCACCTCTTCATGATTATTAATGTGCGGGGCTGTTCGATGTGGAGTGACGTCGCCTGCTCATGATTATTAATGAGGAGGGGTCCATTTGGAGTGACGTCACCTGCTCATGATTATTAATGAGGCGGGGGTCCATGTGGAGGACGTAACCTATTCATGATTATTAATGAGGGGGGCTGGTCGATGTGGAGTGACGTCACGTCGGGACACACAGATATTCTTGTCTCATTATAGCGGTAAATTGCTTATGCCTAAAAAGTACAGAAAATGGCTATTATTCCCCACAAACTTTGTTTTTGTGACCAGGACAGTGATATTTAGAAACGTACCTATTTTCAATGATAAAACGGTCCAATTTGTGTATTTTCGTTCACATAAAGTCAGAAATACACAACAATATGAATCAAAATTAACATGTATTTATACTAAAGTAGTACAAAAATTACTAAAAAATATTTAGAAGTGAGTAGTTTTTCGAGATTTACGATTATACTGTAAATCACTTTCACGAATCAGCCCCCAAATGTAGTCTCCCATCATGTTCTCGTTATACTGTCCTTGGTAGCGGCGTTCAAAGTCCAGTATATCCTGGTGGAAGCGCTCGCCTTGCTCCTCCGAGTACGCTCCCATGTTCTCCTTGAATTGATCAGTTGTGATGACGTCTCTTGTGAGCCCTTCACGCCTGGTGATGCCGGTTGTAATTACTGGTGAAACGTCGTACTCCTCAGATTGTAAATGTTGTGGCTTGGCTCTCCAACACACCGGTTAGTGCTGTACTAGTATACTACACTATACACTACACTACTATACACTACACTATAAACTACACTACTATACTACTATACACTATACTACTATACACTACACTACTATACACTACTATACACTACACGATACACTACACTCCACACTAGTGCTGTACTAGTGACGAATCGGCCACGTTCTGTTTACGTGACAACCCTTACTAGTTGGCTGTGTCGGGTGGTGGCGGGTTTAACGGCACATTTATATATGTATGCGATCTAACCCAAATAAACCTCTATTACGGATGATATTGGTCGTGTTAAACGTTTCATTTCACCGCGCAAAGCCCACTGAGCTACGTAGCTCGGTCCACGAGGGGAAAAATGTGGGTGTCTTACTTTTTTTTTAAATCGCGTCTTTAAAATATAACTCGCCCGGTTTTACAACAGGCTTGCTTCGTCACTTAGGGGGCCTCCGTGTAAAGCGCTCCGAGGCTTTGTGCGAATTCCGAGACTGAACACCGAGTTTATGCAAACCTGTCATTGCCTTATCAGTGCCCTACCTTATTACAGACCAACTCAGACCTTACTGGTCACCGCGTGCCCGTTAAACATCTCAACGTTCATCCTACCAAGTCCCCATCACAAGGGAGAAACACAAACAAATAGACAACGGTTTTTTTGCCCGTATTGAAACGGCCGTACGCCGTATGGACCTGAAAACTCTGTACAAGAATACGGCTAAACCAAATTGTTTGACACGGTATGGTTTATGATGATGATTATTAATTCTGTAGGAAGGCACATAAATTGACGAGGCGCGGTCCGCCTTGCGAGATGTGCGGATTCTGCTCGGCGTGGATAATCGATGAGGTTTATTAATCACGTTGGGTGCCATCCACGTGCCGTTGATGCCTCAAGGGATGAGCCACACTGGCGGGGCCCGTGGTGGCTACGCTGCTGCACGTGGCTTGCCCTGTCATCATCCAGCGGCTGTGGAGGCAGCGGCGAAGGGGTTGACGGATCACCAAGCACGCGCGCTCGATGGGGTTGGGAGGAGATCCCACGTGTTCCATCCACACGGGGATCGAGTGTTGCACCCCCCCCCCCCCCGTCGCCGCCGCCGCCGTCACCTCGCTCTCACGCGTGCGGTTTTCCGGCATGTATAAACAACTCACGCATAACGCCTTCATACGTCGAGGACCGCAGAGCGTGGGCAATCGACGGTCACGCTGCCTTCGCCGCTCGTTTGCCATTCGAGTTCTTCCCTCCCCCCTCTCTCTCTCATTCTACGACAGCGAGTGAATACAGTGCGTGTTACAAGTCCATATTATTATCATTATTATATTGTAGTGGGTTCCGGAGACACTTCGGATAGGTAACTTCTTTATTATATACAGCACTCCAACAGTCCTCCTCTATACACCGTTCAGCCTGGGGACACAGCCTACTCCTAGCGTGCCGATACACTGGCAACGCTCTCGGGTCCTCAGCAATAATCACCCTAGGGGAGGCTACCCTGACCCGACCCAGCCAAAGTGCGGGTCTAGACTCTGGCTTCCTCGGACCTCGTCCTCACAAGGGCGTGGGGCCGGGAGTCCCAGAGTCCCACCACTGGCCCAGAGTCCCACCACAGTCCCAGAGTCCCACCACTGGCCCAGAATCCCACCACTGGCCCAGAGTCCCACCACGGGCCCAGAGTCTCACCACTGGCCCAGAGTCCCACCACTGGCCCAGAGTCTCACCACTGGCCCAGAGTCCCACCACCGGCCCAGAGTCCCACCACTGGCCCAGAGTCCCACCACTGGCCCAGAGTCTCACCACTGGCCCAGAGTCCCACCACTGGCCCAGAGTCCCACCACAGGCCCAGAGTCCCACCACCGGCCCAGAGTCCCACCACCGGCCCAGAGTCCCACCACTGGCCCAGGGTCCCACCACTGGCCCAGAGTCCCACCACTGGCCCAGAATCCCACCACTGGCCCAGAGTCCCACCACTGGCCCAGAGTCTCACCACTGGCCCAGAGTCCCACCACCGGCCCAGAGTCCCACCACTGGCCCAGAGTCCCACCACTGGCCCAGAGTCTCACCACTGGCCCAGAGTCCCACCACTGGCCCAGAGTCCCACCACAGGCCCAGAGTCCCACCACCGGCCCAGAGTCCCACCACCGGCCCAGAGTCCCACCACTGGCCCAGGGTCCCACCACTGGCCCAGAGTCACACCACTGGCCCAGAGTCCCACCACTGGCCCAGAGTCCCACCACTGGCCCAGAGTCCCACCACCGGCCCGCACAGCGTCCCGGCCCTGACAAGGACAGCGGGTCGAGGGGGTCCAGGTGCCTATCTAGCTGCTGGTCTTCGGCTTTGGTCTTCAACTGGTTCCAGATCGGCTGGGGAGGTCCCCTTTTATGCCCCTTGCCCATTGAGGGGTGGGGCTGCGAGGGATCGTAGACCCCCCCGCAGCCCCCGCCCCGTTGGGGGCGCCAAGGGGCTTAGCTGTCTGGGGATCCTGAGCCCCCATCAGCCCCCAGCAGCCCCTCTCCTCTTGGGCTGGCGCTGCAGCCCCTCCCCTGACGGTACGAGGTACCGTTCAATCTGTGGTGCTACAATATTACTAATTAATTACTGTGGGAGGGGGGGGCGGGGGGGGTATCGTGGTTCACGGCCACTGCTTTGGACGGTCACCGCATAACGCACTTTCAGTTGCGCATCTGCGGCCGTCTGGAACGCTACTCTCCTCCATCCGATTATTAGAAAGTGACTGGGAGCTACGCCGCACTTTTAAATCGTCGTCGTCTCGACTGACAAACGAATTCCTTTAGAACTGCTTTTTTTTGCGTTCAGTTTGTTATCCTTCCCCCCGCACGTCCGTTTAGCCACGGTTGGCTCACGTGCGGCGTGAAAGAAGTCCAACGCACGCGTGCACGCGTACGCGCGTGACAAGCCCGTCAATCTGCAGCGCAGCACCACGCGTCAAGGGCGCGGAGCGGCCAAGCGCGGAGCGTGAACAGCAGAAAACGACACCGCCACCACCGGACTTCGTATGATTCCAACCATCTCGATTTGAGGCTTTCGTGACTGCAGGAATTCATGCTCTTTGGTTCTTTCGGTGAAGTCACGTGGGTAGAAATAAAATAAAACAAATAACGACTCGATTCGAAGCTTTCGTGACTGCAGGAATTACTCTTTTGAGTTTTTTCGGTAAAGTCACGCATAAATGAGAAATGATAAAATAACATACTAGCGTACGACGTTTCGGTTGCAACACAAGCAGCCATCATCAGGTACAGAAGAGCTGTATATACATCTGGGGTTATGTGTTTCCTCTCTCTCGTAAATTTAGCTCTTCTGTACCTGATGATGGCTGCTTGTGTTGCAACCGAAACGTCGTACGCTAATATGTTATTTTATTATTTCTTATTTATACGTGACTTTACCGAAAAAAACCAAAGACAAATCACGACGTTTGATCGAAACGTCGTGATCCCAGTACTCATCTATCCCAGTACTCGTTGTAAAAGTCACCGTGAGACTCGCCACACGCCTACCAGCGACACCACTGTTCATTTTTTTCGAGTTACCGGGTCATATTTTGCGTGGAAATACTTTCTGAGAAGGACATTTTTTTGTCCGTCGTAAAATCAGCTTCGTCTTGTTGTGCTTGCGTGGAAGATACGCGTTGGCGTGTCAACGCGCAGTGGATAAAGCCCCCTCTGCTCCACGCGACAAACCCAGCGACCCGAGTTCGATTCCAGTTCACGACCAGCAACGGTGAATAATTGAAGCGGTCTTGGTCCTCCTCCTCCTTCGCAGCTTCGATTCTCGTGGTTGGTTACGCACGGTGCGAAAGAAGTTCCACGCACAAAGACAAAGATCCCCCGTGAGGGCTGTAACAGACTGTTGGGGCAAGTGCTGTTAGCGAGCACCTCTGAAGGCCGGAACGGCGCACGAGCGGGTGGGTGGCCAGCATCACGCCCGGCCGCCTTTGTCTCCCCAGTGGCGATGTTTACTACACACCGCACCGGGTTACTCATTTTATGGCTGAGTCGACCTCGGGGAGGCCCAGGACCGGTTCGGATAATCGTCACCGGTGTTGGCCGCGAGCGGGAATCGAACTCGGGTCGCCGGGTTCTGTAGCGCGGCACGCTCACCGCTACACTACCGCTCCCCAACATACACACACACACGTGTACACACGTGTACACACACACACACGGAAGAGCATTCCGGGTGCAGTGTTTGTTTCATAATACGCTGCCCCCTTCGGAAGTTAAAGCATATTTCGTAAACAAAAAAGAACATTTTTATTTTTGCAAATCTGCTTTATATTCCGCAGTGATAGAATCTATCGATGAATTATGAGAATTGTAGCAATGACTGCTGATAGCGTGGGGGGGGGGGGTGAGAACGGAGGACTCGGAGGGGGAGGGGGAGTTAAAAATCGTTGTATTCAAGTTCAGCAAAAACATGTTTTAAAGAGTTGGGGCCACGTTTGGCAGAGACAATCAGATTCTAACAACGAATGGAAAACTGATGTGCGGTTGAGTTGTATCCAAAAGAGTTCTGTGTATGGCAACAACCATCTCCGCCCCCTTACCACTCTCAATCTTCAGATGCCTGCCTGGGACGTGACGATGGCATCAGGCGGACGGCAGCAACCGGGGGGCGTTCAACTGGAGAGGCCCTCCACTACGATCCAGCAGTGGATCGACCACGGCTGACGAACAAATTGTCCATGAATCTTGACCTAAAGCTTTCGTGACTGCAGGAATTCATATTCTTTGGTTCATATTCTTTAGGAGTGTATAGTGGAGCAGTGTATAGTGTAGCAGTGTATAGTGTAGTGTATAGTGAAGCAGTGTATAGCATAGTAGTGTATAGTAGTGTATCGTAGTGTCAAGTGTATAGTAGCGTAGTAGTGCATAGTAGTGTATAGTGTAGCAGTGTATAGTGAGTGTATAGTGTAGTAGTGTATAGTGTAGTAGTGTAGTGTATAGTGTAGTGTAGCTGCCGCCGCGACCCTCACCAGGACAAGCGGATTGAGAAACGAACAGACGACGGAACATTTATTTAGGTCTATTGTATCGCGCTCTTCGTTTCCCCGCTTAGCCCACTGCACGGTGCAGTCAGCGAAGAAATATTTGATGGCGTTAGGTCACCCCCCATTCTACCACCAGCCACCCCCCCCCCTCAAATAAATAAACAAACAAACCAAAAACATCTTAACTCGTGCCTTGAAATGGGTTGATATCGTAAGAGGAAATGTTTCCGGTAACTGGCACATTTTTATGAAATATTCTGAACAAAGATTAAAAAAAATCTGCCAATCCTAATCATAAACACAAGTTTATAGCACGCGCATATTTCGCAAACCGGATGCTCTGTTCGATCGAGATCTCGGAGGCGCGAAGCCAGAGGTCAAACTTCCTCGTATTTTGGCCTGGACAGGTGAGAGCCTGGACAGGTGAGTGCCTGGACAGGCGAGAGCCTGGCCAGGTGAGAGCCTGGACAGGTGAGGGTCTGGTCAGGTGAGGGCCTGGACAGGTGAGATCCTGGATAGGTGAGAGTCTGGACAGGTGAGGATCTGGACAGGTGAGAGACTGGACAGGTAAAAGCTTGGACAGGTGAGAGCCTGGACAGGTGAGGGTCTGGCCAGGTGAGAGCCTGGACAGGTGAGAGACTGGACAAGTAAAAGCCTGGACAAGTGAGAGCCTGGACAGGTGAGAGCCTGGACAGGTGAGAGCCTGGACAGGTGAGGGTCTGGCCAGGTGAGAACCTGGTTAGGTGAGAGCCTGGTTAGGTGATAGCCTGGATAGGTGAGAGACTGGACAGGTGAGAGCCTGGACAGGTGAGAGTCTGGACAAGTAAGCCAAATACTCTAAACCCATGTTTCTAAATGTGGAGGGAAAAACGGGAGGACCCGGAGAAAAATCCACGCGATCACGGGGAGTGAGACACGCAATTTCCAAATATACAGCCGGCATCGTCAGGGTCGGGATCGAACCCACGACCTCCTGTATACCAGGCGAGGTAGTTAACATCTCCTAGCCACCGTGATGATGAGAGAGAGAGAGACACGCAATCTCCAAATATACAGCCGGCATCGTCAGGGTCGGGATCGAACCCACGACCTCCTGTATACCAGGCGAGGTAGTTAACATCTCCTAGCCACCGTGATGATGATGAGAGAGAGACACGCAATCTCCAAATATACAGCCGGCATCGTCAGGGTCGGGATCGAACCCACGACCTCCTGTATACCAGGCGAGGTAGTTAACATCTCCTAGCCACCGTGATGATGATGAGAGAGAGACACGCAATCTCCAAATATACATCCGGCATCGTCAGGGTCGGGATCGAACCCACGACCTCCTGTATAGCAGGCGAGGTAGTTAACATCTCCTAGCCACCGTGGCGCATGTTGATCCGTCACGGACTGGAACCACCACGTGGAACACGTGCTGCTCTGGTGCGGTGTGCAAACATCACCACTAGAGATTCAAAGGTGGTGATTGCTGGTCACCCATCCCCTTCACGTGCTGTGCCGGCCTTCATAGGTGCTACTCGCTAACAGCACTTACCCCAAAGGCCTACTAAGACTATACGGGGGATCTTTGCCTTTGGAGAGCAGTGGCGCAGTGGTTAGCGCACTGCTCCACACGAGGATTCTGCGGTAACATGGCAAGGTGTTGACGCGCATTCCCACTCACCGATAACTCGAAGCCAGGGGTGTCGGGAACCAACATAACAACAAGAGACATTTTCTTAGAATTCAGTAAAAAAAAATCCCTCAATATTTCAAGAGGCCGCAATGCACTGTGGAGTGAATACGAGACACGGTGGTGGTCCTTGATAAATGACGTCACGAAGCAGTCCTTAAAGTATCGCGTGGCGGCTCCGGAGCCGCGGATTGACAACTCCTGCCCATGGTAAACTGGATTCCCATGGTAAAGTAAATTGCATCGTAAACTGGACTCCCATGGTAAACTGTATTCCCATGGTAAACTTGATTCCCATGGTAAACTGAATTTCCATGATGAACTGAACTTCCATGGTGAACCGAATTTCCATGATGAACTGGACTCCCATGGTAAACTGGGCTCCCATGGTAAACTGGATTCCCATGGTAAACTTTATTCCCATGGTAAACTGAATTTCCATGATGAACTGGACTTCCATGGTGAACTGAATTTCCATGATGAACTGGACTCCTATGGTAAACTGGGCTCCCATGGTGAACTGGATTCCCATGGTTAACTGGATTTCCATTTCGATTTAAAGCTTTCGTGACTGCAATGATTCTCATTCTACGTGACTTTACCGAAAGAACCAAAGAAGATGGATTTCCATTATGAACTAGACTTCCATGGTAAACCGAACTCCCATGGTCAGGGGCCTGCAACCAAAATAACAAGAAGAGCCATTTTTTTAATTTCTAACTTTCAAGAGCCACAATGCGGTCCTTCAAGAGCCGCCAGATTGCCGAGCCCTGCTCCAAGCGAATGTCGTCTGACTTTGCTTACATCCATGGGATTCCCATAAACATTCATTCTCACCACGGAGAAAGATAAACCCTGGGATTATTATATATATTTTCCCACTGTTTATTTTATGAGTTTATTTATGCCGGTGCCAATGTTCTCATTTTAATTCGTGTTTATTTTAGTTTTTAGAAGCACATTTGCAAAATGGATTGCACCAGTTGACAAATCGCTCGCCTCACGATGCAAATCGATGTTCATCACTCTTGCTAATGAATGCCGAGGAGATGGAGCAGTGAAACCAGCTCACGTGCAGGTGCTTTGTAAATTATAACGTCACAGGATCGTGAGATTATGAACAAGGCTGCTGCTGGTGATGATGTTGATCAATCATCATAATTATCAGGGTCAGTAAAATGCGTACCACATTGGAGATAATACATCGCTTGCTGGAAAAGTCCAGACACGCCATAGGAATATAGAATTTCCAGAGATCACCGATTAAAAGATGGGCACGTCTCTCAAATCCTGCCCCCGCCTCTGTCCACCTGGCAGTCGCCTTATAAAGGGGGTCCACTCACGTTGGCAGATGGGCGTCAGGTCGCGTGTGGTGGGGTAAAATGTGGGTCACTCCCGCCTCTTGCAAGACGTCTGGACAGCGTGAATCAGAATATGTATTTATACTGGGAGGAATCCAATTAGCTACAAAGCTGTTTACCCACAGATCAATAGGTCCGTCAAGAAGGGTTTCTCTCGACGAGTCGTAGTGCTCCCCTTCCGCCCGCAGTGGCCGCGAGCAAGCACTTGCAGGGCTGACCCATTCTTTTGCCGACGAAGATGAGCAGCGGCCAACATCGAGACAGACTTCCCACGCCACGTGGTTAACACACGTGGTAACCCGAGCTCGCGAGCGGGAGAGGTGCGCAGGGATGAGAGTGGTTGCCTGGGGCCCATTTGATGGTTTGCTAACACTACCCCGTACATCTTGGTGGCCTGGCTCCAAACCCACGATACTATTTTTGGAGTCAGAAATTTCACAGATTTCGTGCGAGTTTATTATATATTACTTCACCAATCCTGGTTGAGCGGTGGGGGGGGGGGGGGGTGACTCACCCCATCATTCTTCCAGGGTCGATACAATGCTTACCACTTTGTGGGGGAAGTCAACAAGCGGACGTCCTATAGAGAAACTCGCTCTCCCCCTCCTCCCGCCATAGGAACGTGGAAATCCACCACTGGCTCAGGATGGCTGGTAACACAGTGAATGAGCACCAACAATTCCTCAATGCTCATTCGAGCAGGACGTCACTTTTGCACGTTTGATTGAGCGCCACGGTGGCTAGGAGATGTTAACTACCTCGCCTGGTATACAGGAGGTCGTGGGTTCGATCCCGACCCTGCCGATGCCTGCTGCTGTATATTTGGAGTTTGCGTGTCTTTCTCATCATCATCATCATCATCACGGTGGCTAGGAGATGGTAACTACCTCGCCTGGTATACAGGAAGTCGTGGGTTCGATTCCGACCCTGATGGCTGTATATTTTGAGTTTGCATTTCTCTCTCCCCGTGGTCTCCGGGTCCTCCGGTTTTCCCCTCCACATCTCTAATCAACGTCAGGCGTTTAGAG
The DNA here is from genome assembly GCF_048934315.1 of Petromyzon marinus. NCBI lineage: Eukaryota > Metazoa > Chordata > Hyperoartia > Petromyzontiformes > Petromyzontidae > Petromyzon > Petromyzon marinus. The sequence goes on along the minus strand of NC_133703.1, from coordinate 21,096,300 downwards.
CATTTGATTGCTATACCCTTCCACGTGACAAGCCACAAAAATGTCGTTTATTTAGCTCCTCGTACTGACCAGAGTGGTGAAGGGAAGATCTCACCGATGGGACCTGCTTGTGTCCAGACCTTTCAAGGCTTTCCTCACACGATCCAGGCTGGCTGGCTGAACCCAGCCAGCATTGATCGTAGACGAACCAGCCGGAATGTTTCCTTTTAAGGACAATCCACTTTTCGCAAGCATCGATGAGGGAGGGCGTAACTCTTGGTCGAGAAGACCCGGAGCTTTGTACGGAGCGACAGAGCAGGTCGCTTCCACACGGCGTTACACAACCGATGGAATGGTAATCCCCACTCGACCGATTCGGAGTGAGACCTCTGCTGCCAAAGCCGGCACTAGTCGTGAGCACACTGCCCAAGTATGGGAACTCCTCCACTCTCTCCACAACTGCCCCGTCACTCGTGGGGAGGTGAGGCGGCTGAGTGTTGGATGACATCAAATACCCAGGCAGGTACTTTGTTTTGCAAACATAGCACCCTACCCACAACCCCAACACACAACAACAACAACCGCCATTCACCACTAAGTGGCGGTGACGTCCGGTAAAAAACAACCCCTTACCTCCTCGTGGTGCCGAACGGCAACGCTGTGGTGGGCAGTGCCGTGGGGGGAGGGCCAATTTGGATTTATCATTTCCCCAACACACGCACACACTGTTGGACAAACAGCGAAACTATATCAGGCAGAATGTTGTACGGACAGCTCGCCCAAGGCTACTTGACGACAATTACATTTGCCCAGTAATCGTGCAGGAGTTTACACCCCTGTGTGACTCCACTGTTGGAGGACGGGCTCCTCACGCCGTGTCGGCCATGGAGTTCACTTGGCCATACTCGAAATCATCATTCGGGTCGTTGTGGACAATATAATAAGATGCCAGCTAGCAACCTCAGCAAAGATGAGCGTTTTGAATTACATAAATTAAAAAAGAGGGATGACATTGTCATCCTCTCAGCCGACAAGGGCAATGCCACTGTCATGGATAAAATAGAGTATAACAAAATTCAAGAATTACTCAACGATGGCAGCTATACAAAAATAAAAAGAGATCCCACCAACAGCCTCGTCATACAAACCAACAAAATCATTTATGATTCAACTGCATTAATTGATCAAACCAAACATTTTTCGTTGAAACCTTCTGCTGCCAGGCCACCAAGATTATACGGCTTATCAAAAATACATAAAGTAGATACACCCTTCGTCCCATCGTCTCTACTATCAACTCCCCCACCTACAAACTGGCTCGTTTTATGTCTGAAATCCTGCGGCCTTTCATTGGAAAAACCACCTCTGCGGTACAAAATTCTACTCACCTGGTATCGACAATCAAGGGTATTTCCCTGTCCCCAGACGACCTGCTTGTCAGTTTTGATGTAGTTTCCTTATTCACCAAAGTTCCTGTACCTGACACCATCGCAATCATTGAAGACTTGGTTTATCAAGGACTAAACACTGAGGTACCCCCCCTGGTGAGACACTGCTTAACCAATACATACTTCACTTGGAATGGAACTTTCTACAAACAAACTGAGGGAACCCCAATGGGCTCCCCCCCTATCTCCGGTTGTAGCCAACATTTTCATGGAGAAATTTGAGACTGACGCCATCCAGACTGCCACTCTGCGCCCAACCTTATGGAAGAGGTACGTGGATGACACTTTTGTCATCTGGCCACATGGCCGGCCTGCTCTAGACCAATTCTTCGACCACATCAATTACATACACCCAGCCATCAGATTTACCATGGAAGTCGAAAAAGATGGAAAGCTACCTTTTTTGGATGTCCTAATAAAAAGAGACCTGATGGTTCAATGAGCCACTCTGTCTACAGGAAAGCTATCCATACGGATACTTACCTGAAACCGGATTCCCACCACCATCCATCCCAGAAGAATTCCCTCATCAAGACTCTGCACCATAGAGCCCAATGCATATCCGACCAGGAACACATAGCCAATGAACTCAAGCACGTACACCAAGCTCTTAAGGCTAATGGTTACTCCGACTACACAATCCCCAAAGCTATCACTCCAACCATGAAGAAGGACCCTTTTGAGGAGCCTTTCAAAACCATCACTTTACCGTACATTGCGGGGATCACAAAAAAGATCTCCAAAATCTTGAATAAACACAAAATCCAGGTCCGATTCAACACATTACATAAAATCCGTGATGTGGTTCTGTCTGTAAAAGATGTGATTCCAGACATACAGTACCCTGGCGTCTACAAACTAAGTTGCCTCTGTGGTAGTAGTTACATTGGAGAAACCAAACGACATGTCTCGGACCGCATTCGTGAACACAAAGTAGACCTAAAACACGGTAGGACCAACACCTCAGCCGTGGCAGATCACTGTTATAATTCAGTAGGCTCACATGACATTGACTTCTCCAAGACAGAGGTTATTTGCAAGCCATCTGGCTACCATGAGAGATTCGTTCATGAGGCTATCCACATATACAAACACAGAGATAATTTCAACTGAGAAGATGGATTCTGGCTTAGGAATCATTGGAAGGATTTGATAAACCATTTCGGGTCATAATTGATTGTTCACGCTTACGGTGGCTTTCAGACCGCATCCATTATTTTCGTCTCCCCCCTACTCTTTTCCGAACATAGATGGACTCGTCCATCTGAACAAACTGTCAAATCGCTGTCCGTGGTGCTAACGTAAAAAATAACCGTCACTTTTTTTCAAAATTTCTTGCTGTGGTTTTCACACCTGATGATGATTGCTTGTGTTGCAGTCGAAACGTCGTGATAATTTTATTGTTTTATATTTTTATTATTTTATTGTTTCCCTTCTACGTGACTTTACCGAAAGAACCAAGAATATGAGATAAACAAGCTGACACTAACGCATCCTTTGGAGTTAATATCTCGCCACGGTGGCGAGATGTTAACTACCTCGCCTGGTATACAGGAGGTCGTGGGTTCGATCCCGACCCTGAGGCCTGTTGTATATATTTGGAGTGTCCGTGTCTCTCTTTTCCCCGTGGTCGCGTGGATTTTTCTCCGGGTCCTCCGGGTTTTCCCTCCACACTGAGAAACAACATCACCACGCGTTCAGACTGTTTGGCTGCTGCTGCTATACATCTCCACGTGATGAGCCACTTTCGTTGAGCTATCATTTGTGGCCAGATCGCTTCTGAAAAGGAGTTCCACAGCTCAGTGGGCCTTACCTGATAAAATACACAGCTTACAGTTTTTAAATAGTGTGTAGTTTATTGGGTAAATTGCTCTCTCCACATCGGCCCCACGGCCTTCTGGGAGCGCATAATTTCAGCAGCATTGATTCAGTACTAGCAAAACGTCTGGAGCGATTTCGACACTCGAGTGGTGCAATGATGTTAGCCGTGGCCAAGACTCGAACCGCGTTATTGTTGGTCACCTGATGGAGGTCGTGCTACACTTCTGCAATGACCCTGGTTCAGAGACGGCGTGCATTTGCAATTGAACTCGAAATGCGCAGTGGTTGGTGCCACTCCGCTACAATTCCCGGCCACGGACGGCTATCATCACCACCATCATCAGCAGCAGCAGCGGGGCGAGTGGCATCGAGGCGCCGTCCTTCACCGAGCCATGCTGTCCAATCGTGGTGAAGTATGGTCACACAACTCGCCCGTGACCAACACCAGCACACTCGGTGACAAATGAGCGCAGGACTAAGCCCATCATGGTACTTGGACTCGGGTTAAGTTGGCAGCTCGCGTTTATTTGCGAAATCCACTGCAGCGCCTTGCGCTCAACGCCGTTTTTGACCACTCTTGAAAGATACGGTCACGGATACGCGTGCCTGTACACTTCATTTGGATTGTTTCATGGTCCGCGATTTATTGAGTCGGACAGTTGAATAGTACTTTTACACGGCAAAGATCTCCCGTATAGCCTTGACAGACTGTTGGAGCAAGTGCTGTTAGCGAGCACCCTTTAAGGCCAGAACGGCACACGAGGGGGTGGGTACTCATTTGAGGCTGAGTCGGCCTTGGGGAGCCCCAGGACCGGTTCAGATAATCATCACCGGTGGCGGCCGTGAGCGAGAATCGAACGCAGGTCGCCGGGTTCGTAGCGCAGCGTAGCGCTAACCGCTACACCACCACTCCCCTCACTTTCACACAGCACACACACAAAGCATTATTTACCACGGGTTATATTGTACTTAGTTATATCACTACTGACCAGCGTGGTGAAGTATGGTCAAATAACCCCGATGACCCGCACGGCGTTGGGGGGGGGGGGGGGGAGGCAAGGGTCATCCGTGTGTGTGTGGCCTCAAGGTGCACCTAGCCTGGCACAAGCGCTGTGGTGACGTCACCGCCACTTAGTGGCGAAGGGCGGTTGTTGTTGTTGTGTAGCACTGCTAGTGGTGCATCTTCTGCCGATCATCTGAGTCGACCCACGGCACCTGCTGGGTCAGTGCCCGTGTGACCTCCTCCTGCCAGCAGCGAGCCTTCGACACTTCACGCGATGGCCTCAACGTGCACCCAGCCTGGCACCGAGCGCCGTGGTTACGTCACCGCGCTCGGTGCCTTCGGGTTGGTGGCACCGCCAATGTCGTCAACACGTGCCTGGTGTTTGAGCAGCGCGGCGTGAAATGTCTCCTGCTCGCTCTCCGCGCTCACTGCGGCGTCGCTCGGCGATCCTCTTGCAGATGCCCGTCGATTTCTAACGCCCAATCTTCACTTTCTTGGTTCTCAGAAGAAGAAGAAGAATAAGGAGGAGAAGAAGAAGACGAAGAAAAAGAAGAAGCGAAGAAGAAGACGAAGAAGAAGAGGAAGAAGAAGAACCACCACACAAACCTCAACGCATTCGTGAATAACACCGTGACCCTGCAAAATAAACGCCATGGCCCTTCTGTATTAGGGTAGATGATGTTGATGATAATGGTGATGATGATCGTGATGATGATTATGGTGATGATGATCGTGGTGATGATGGTAATGGTGATAATGGTGATGATGATGATCGTGGTGATGATGATGGTGGTGATAATGGTGATGATGATGGTGATAATGATGATGGTGACAATGATGATTAATAATGATGATAATCGTGATTATTTATTGAAATCAGGCTCGCAATGAAAAACAAAAAGATCCATTGCCCTAAACGTCGCCTGTTTAAAAACAAACAAAAAAGACTCTTCTTTTAAAAGGCGCGGCGGCAATGCTGTTGCCGTGATGTTTTGTCGCTGTTCAGTGCTCATGGCACCACCGACTCCGAATACAAATCTTCACCAGCAGCTTTCACCGACTGCATCCCGACTGGCCTTGCTCGCCTGGCGAGTGGACATTGCGCATGCATGCCAGAGAACGAGCGGGCGAGCGACAAGAGTCCACAGACGTCGCGATGCGTCGTTGTTAAGGTCACGACTTTAGTGGGGCGCCTACAAATGAATCGCCCTGTGCATCTGCTGAAATCGACGCCGATTGTATTTAAATATATAAGTAAGATGTATATACACACACACATATATATATAAATACAGCGCGTGTTTTCTTTACACACGTTTTAGCAATTACTCTCTGACAAGTAAGAGTACTCGGTGATTTATAGCGGGAGGATGGTCTCGTGCCGACAATCGTCTTTGTGGTGAGTCGCAAGCGTGCACACCCGAACTTTTATGATCGTGCCCGAGTCTGTACGGACACCCACGCGTGCAATGTACACGCAGCGCATCCGTACACGTGCGCTACGTCTACACGCGCGCACGCACGCACGCACGCACACGCGCCTGCATATCCACGTTCATTACAGACACTTTGTGTACCCTGGTACTCATAACAAAAACATACAGAGATAAATGTCTCCCGCATAGCCTTGAACAAGAGTGTTGGGGCAAGTGCTGTTAGCGAGTAGCGGCTATGAAGGCCGGCACGAGATGCACACGAGAGTGGAGGGTGGATGGTCAATGCAGTAACCACGCCCGGCCACCTTTGTCTCCCCACTACTGTAGTTTAAACACCACACCAGGTACTTATTTTGTTTTAAGGCTAAGTCGACCTAGGGGTAGGAGGGGGTCCAGGACCGGGTTCAGATAATCGTCAGCGGTCTTGGCCGTGAGCGCGAATCGAATTCGGGGTCGCCGGGTTCGTAGCACAGTGCGCTAACCACGGTGGCTAGGAGATGTTAACTACCTCGCCTAGTATACAGGAGGTTAGTGGGTTCGATCCCGACCCTGACGCCTGCTGTATATTTGGAGTTTGCGGTGTCTCTCTTTCTCATCATCATCATCATCACCATGGTGGCTAGGAGATGTTAACTACCTCGCCTGGTATACAGGAGGTTAGTGGGTTCGAACCCGACTCTGACGCCTGCTGCTCTATATTTGGAGTTTGCGTCTCTCTCCCGTGGTCGCGTGGATTTTCTCAGGCTCCTCCGGTAATTTCCCTCCACATTTAGAAACAACACCGCGCGTTTAGAGTATTTGGCTGCTGCTATAAATGTCCGCGTGACAAGCCACTTCGTTGGGCTGTCATTTCTGGCCAGGTCGCTTCTGAAAAACAGCTGCGACATCGCTCAGTGGGCCTTGCCTGGCAAAATAAACCAAATGTTTTAAAAAAAGTCGACCCTCTAATCCACAGGCTAACCAAGAACCACTTATTCTTTGGGTCTTTCGGTAAAGTCACGTAGATAGGTTCAAAGAAAATAACCACAAATAACAAACAAAAAAACTACGACGTTTCGATCGCAACACAAGCGTTCGTCTTCAGTAAGCCCTTCCTGGTTGTATAGTAAATGAAAAAAAATACAATTTGACGTTACCGCGCAAGTTAAAAATGGGTGTGTTTTAATTTTTTTTTAATGTAGGACCCCTTTATAACATTAAACGCTACAGGACCCTGCACTCGCTTCATCCGGCACTGACCACGATCCCTCGTGCCAGGTTGACCACACGGCCACATTCCGTCCGCTTGTTCCCGGCGCCGACCTCTGCTCCCGAGCGACTCGTCAAATGCAGAATTACGCCGATACGGGCAACAATACGGAGCTGCATCGTTCACGATAAGCAGTCGCCACCAGTGGTGGCTGTGACGTCGCCGCAGCGTCTGTGTGCCAGGCTAGGTGCACTCTCTCACATGGCAAACGACAAATAATAGTCTTCAGTAGAAATATCCAAACTCACCCCCCACTGCCGTATGTCCCTTGACAGGCAGCGAGTGATGTTCGCGAAGCCGGCACGGCACGCGAAGGGGGTGGGGTGATCAGAACCGCCTTTGTCTCCCCAGTGTGCCTCTAACATATATGTACACGCATACAAGTTCAAACAACAACAACCGCCATTCGCCACTAAGTGGCGGTGACGTCACCACGACGCTTGTGCCAGGCCATGTGCACCTTGAGGCCACGTGAAGTGTCGAACGCCCGCTGGCAGGAGGTCACGGGGCAGATCCAGCAGGTGCCACGGGTCGACTGACTGAGATGACTGGCTGATGCACCACCTGTGCCCCCTACTGTGCCAATCTGCTGTGCTTTAGCCACCCGGCGCTCCGCTCGTTGTTGTGAGCGTCGTTCCTCCGCCCTCCGTTGTTGTTGGAGGGCGACTGCCTCCAACTGCCCAGTAGCGTCCTTCACGAGCCTCCTCCACAGAGGACGATCTTGACACCGCTGGTACCGGTCATCGGCAAGTCCACTCAGCTCCACGTCCTCCTGTACCACATCACTCCATCTCTTCTCTAGCCCGTGCCGCGCCCGTTTAGCCCCCTCAATCCGGCCGAAAAAAACTGTTTCGGCATGCGGTGGCTGGGCATGCGGGCTACATGACCCAACCAACGCAGCCTTGCCTGCCGGAGGAGCTCACCGATGGGACCTTGCCCAGATCTTTCAAGGATTTGTGAGCTCCTCACACAATCCGGCCTGGTTAAACCCAGGATGGATCGTAGGCAGGCCAGCCTAAATGTTTCTAACCGGCGAAGTTCAAACACACAGTTACACACACACACACACTCAAACACACCACGTAGACCAAAAAATAATACTCATAAACAAGACAAAGATCCCCCGTATACTATTAACAGAATGTCGGGACAAGTGTTCGTTAGCCAGGATCTATGAAGGCCGGCACAGCACACGAGGGGGTGGGTGGCCAGCAACCAACGCCCGGCCGCCTTTGTCTCTCCAGTGGCGATGTTTACTACACACCGCAACCAGGTACTCATTTGAGGCTGAGTTGACCTACACACAGGCACACACTCAAACACGCCAGGCGCAATCACACAACACACACAATACACACTCAAACACGCCAGGCGCAATCACACAACACACACAGGCACACACTCAAACACGCCAGGTGCAATCACACAACACACACACACAACCCAGCAATGCAAGTACACAAATGCACACATGCTCACACACACACAGATACATACTCACATAGCAACAACGTACACGTACGATCACGCCATTGTGATATAATATATCGAATAAAAACTACGGACTGGACTAACATTGCCTACAACAGCCTAAGAATAGCCACTGTGGTGCCTCTGTCTCTGTTAAGATGTGCCGCGTGTTGCTGTTGTGTTGCTGTTGAGTTGTGCGGCGTGTTGTTTTTGAGTTGTGTTGCGTGTTGTTGAGTTGTGGTGCGTGTTGTTGTTAAGTTGTGTTGCTGTTGAGTTGTTGCAGCGTGTTGCTGTTGAGTTGTGCAGCGTGTTGTTGTTAAGTTGTGTTGCGTGTTGTTGTTAAGTTGTGTTGCTGTTGAGTTGTGGTGCGTGTTGTTTTTGAGTTGTGTTGCGTGTCGCTGTTAAGTTGTGTTTCTGTTGAGTTGTGCAGCGTGTTGCTGTTGAGTTGTGCAGCGTGTTGTTGAGTTGTGGTGCGTGTTGTTGTTAAGTTGTGTTGCGTGTTGCTGTTAAGTTGTGTTGCTGTTGAGTTGTTGCAGCGTGTTGCTGTTGAGTTGTGCAGCGTGTTGTTGAGTTGTGGTGCGTGTTGTTGTTAAGTTGTGTTGCTGTTGAGTTGTGCAGCGTGTTGTTGTTAAGTTGTGTTGCTGTTGAGTTGTGTTGTGTGTTGCTGCTAAGTTGTGCCTGGTGCTGTGACATCCCGTCCGACTCTATTAACTATTTATATATTTTTTTAAAATACGCGTCGCTTTTCACGACCGATATGATTCAGAGTTCGTTTCTTTTGGGTTAGATCATCGTGCAAGCGTTGTGTAAATTTTGTTTTCATCACTGTCACCCTTCAATTTTACTGGCTCTGTTGGGCAGTGGAGAGCTATAGATAACATAAACTAATTAATCATTGTGTCAACGATTGCAACGACAAAAAAATATTCCGTGCTGCTAGGTGTGCAGTGGTGCACAAGCGGCAAAGATAACATTGTACGCATTCCGTGTCAACAACAATACCAATAACAACACTCTGGCCTCTAAAATAAAACAATTACCTAACAGGCGACGTTTCGGGCAATGGTCCTTCGCAGTAGGTAAAGAGGCCAGAGAGGTAGAGTGGCATGACAAACACATTCTTCGTGTTTCATACTTTGACGCCGGCAAAAAAGGTCCCGTTCGGTTGAGTGACCTCGATATGTTGCCCTCAAGAAGGGCCATTGTCCGAAACGTCACCTATTATATATTTACATTTTTTTCAGGCCACAGTGTTATTAACACGGAATGTGGTGTTTCTGTTGTTGTAACAACTCGTCCTTCACGACTTTAATTCGTGCTTAACGCGTAAGCTTAAGTAAGTAGTCAACATTTACGTACGTGTTTGGCCACGTGGCCTAGCCACACGTGCGCCCCTCAAAGACAAAGATCCCCCCGTGTAGCAAAGTGCTGTTAGTGACCACCTCTGGAGGCCTGGTGGGTGGCCAGCACTACGCCCGGCCGCCTTTGTCTCCGCAATGGCGATGTTTACTACACACCACGCCAGGTAGCCATTTGAGGCTCAGTCGACCTAGGGGAGGCCCATGACCGGTTCAGATAATCGTCACCGGTGTTGGTGGCCGTGAGCGGGAATCGAACTCGGGTCGCCGGGTTCGGCCACACACAATACACACACACACACAACACATAACACACACAACACACACGCATTACACACACGCAACACACACACACAACACACACGCAACACACACACACAACACACACGCAACACACACACCACACACGCAACACACACACCACACACACACAACACACACGCAACACACACAACACACACGCAACACACACCACACAGATACACAACACACACAACACACACGCAACACACACACCACACACACAACACACACACACAACACACACGCAACACACACACACACCACACACACACACCACACACACAACACACACACACAACACACACACACACCACACACACACACCACACACACGCGTGTGTCGCTAGCCGCTTGGCGGTTTTGAATCACTGGATCTGTGCGCTCGTGCAAAGGCGATAACGGAAATAAACTCAATTCTGCTGAAACGGTTACACCAAAAAAATCGAGCGAAACGTCGGACATCATGCCGAACAACACGCCGCTTCAAACCCGAAGAGCCAGAAAGCGCACACGTGGCTTGCATCGATCGAGGAAGACAAAGGCGCGTGCGGGATCCGTGCGTGATCAGAGTCGTGGCTATCCCAGGGGTCGTGGTGCCCGAGTCTCGAGTCTTCGGCGTGGGGACAGAGACACGCGGACAATTTGGGGCTCACATTATAACGAACGTTCAGACTCAGAATGTTTATTTATACTGGAGGAATCCGATGAGCTATAAAGCTCTTTTTTTTACAGATGCCTCAGACGTCCCGGACACGCAGTGATGCTGATTATGGCCCTCCGGAGCATGAGTATACAGAACAGTGATGATGCCTTAACGCTGCAATGGGACTGCCGCAAGAGTGATTGCTGTACGTATGTGGAACTTCTTTCGCACCGTACGTAGCCAACCGTGCTCATTGGAGGTGCTGGTGAACGACAACAAACTAAACACAAAGGCAGTTTTATATAAATGAGTTAACCATAATGATTTTGATGATGGTGATGTTGATGATGTTAATGATGATTTTGATCATGGTGATGTTGATGATGATGTCTTAGCGTCGTAACTGGACTGCCGTAAGAGTGATTTTTGACGATGATGATGATGTTGGATGTGATGTCAACACACGGGTCTTGTTGTGACAACATCGTGGATGGGAACACACTAACGATGTTGCTACAACAGCGATTGGTGTTGATGTTGATGATGTGGACACGAGGGCGACATTACTGTACCAATGATTAACGTTGATGTAGACGATATTGATGAATGAATGTTGATGTTGATGATAACATTGATGTTGATGTAGACAAATAAATATGATGATCATGATGTGGATAATGGCTGTGTTGATTATGTTGATTTAGATAATGAATTTGTTGATGATGATATTGATTTAGATAATCAATATGTTGATGATGATTTAGATAATTAATGTGTTGATGATGTTGATTTTAATAATTTATATGTTTATTATGTTGATTTATAATTAGACTATTAATATGATGATAATGTTGATAATTAATGTGCTGATGATGATGGACACAGTCAGATTTTGAAAGCGTTGACTCAACATAAATCACGAACACAGTCTTCTTGTAAAACACGTTAACATCCCCATCTCTCTCTCCACACGCACAACAATAACCACAACCACATTTAACACCGATCGCGTAGACGATGACACGACACGAGTAAGTACATTCGCCCAAATTTAAACAAAGTAAAATATTCACCGCAAATACACTCGGGGTCGGGATCACATAGCAGCAGCAAAAATCATCGTCAACCTCCCGCTACAGCGAAAACTTGACAACACCCTACTCCTCCTGCCAAACACGAGACTCGGTGAGGCTTTCCTGGGTAAACGATCTGAATAATAATCATAATAATCAACAATAAGGACATTTATCCCGCGCGATGTGTTTCCGCGGATCTGCGTGCCTATTTTGACGAATGCGTCCTAACACATTTTGACCCATCATCTTTCCACCCTTCTCCCTCTCTCTCTCGACTGGCGTTCGAGTCACACGGAACGCTGCTCGGCGCCTCGAAGCTGCCGGTCGTTTGCGATGTCCGTGAAATATTGTTCGCGTTAAAAAATAGCATCGTTACTATTATTATTATCAGTATTAACTTGAGCGCACGGGCGGCATTGATACAATGTCATTTCGTGATGATGACGGTGGCGGTGGTGGTGGTGTTGATAAGACGTGCTGCTGGTGATGAATACAACGGTTTGTTAATCTTGAGCAGTGTTTGTACGTTGAGCTTCTTTCGCACCGTACGTAGCCGACCCTGCTCATCGGAGGTGCGGGAGAGAGCAACGGACGAAGCACTAAAAGCAAAAAAAAACTGTCGCTGTCGATGTTGAACGTGACATTTGACTTCTCTGGATTTAGAAATCTTCGGGGCTCGAGACGCGTGTCTCTCGGCATGAGGTCATGTAAGCACGTGTCATTGAGATGTCACGCGAGCTTCGGATGTCCTCTGATCTTTGAGATAAAACAATGAACTAAAACTATTTGTTTTATTTTACCAGGTGTAAGGTCCACTGAGCCGTGTAGCTCTTTTTTTTCAGAAGCGACCTGGACACAAATGATAACTCAACTCAGCGGCTTAACATGTGCACATTTATCGCAACCAAATACTCTAAACGCATGTTTATTCTAAATGTGGAGGGAAAACCGGAGGATCCGGAGAAAAATCCACGCTACCACGGGGAGAACACGCAAACTCCAAATATACAGCAGGCGTCAGGGTCGGGATCGAACCCACGACCTCCTGTATAATAGGTGAGGTAGTTAACATCTCATCACCGTGCTGCTGACATTCATTCGGTCCGCTGACTTGACATGACCTCCCTTCACGTGTCCTCTGACCTTACCGCGTCTTCCGACTTGAGAAATCCTCCGGCTCGCGATGTCTCCCTCTCTCTGTGGCTCGAGTTGTCTCTCTCTCTGGCTCGAGTTGTCTCTCTCTCTGGCTCGCGATGTCTCTCTCTCTGGCTCGCGATGTCTCTCTCTCTGGCTCGCGATGTCTCCCTCTCTCTCTGGCTCGAGTTGTCTCTCTCTGGCTCGCGATGTCTCTCTCTCTGGCTCGAGATGTCTCTCTCTCTGGCTCGCGATGTCTCTCTCTCTGGCTCGAGTTGTCTCTCTCTGGCTCGAGATGTCTCTCTCTCTCTGGCTCACGATGTCTCTCTCTGGCTCGAGTTGTCTCTCTCTCTGGCTAGAGTTGTCTCTCTCTGGCTCGAGTTGTCTCTCTCTCTGGCTCACGATGTCTCTCTCTCTGGCTCGAGATGTCTCTCTCTCTGGCTCGAGATGTCTCTCTCTGGCTCGAGTTGTCTCTCTCTCTGGCTCGAGTTGTCTCTCTCTCTGGCTCGCGATGTCTCCCTCTGGCTCGCGATGTCTCTCTCTCTGGCTCGCGATGTCTCCCTCTCTCTCTGGCTCGAGTTGTCTCTCTCTCTGGCTCGCGATGTCTCTCTCTCTGGCTCGCAATGTCTCTCTCTCTCTCTCTGGCTCGAGTTGTCTCTCTCTGGCTCGCGATGTCTCTCTCTCTCTGGCTCGAGATGTCTCTCTCTCTGGCTCGCGATGTCTCTCTCTCTCTGGCTCGAGTTGTCTCTCTCTGGCTCGAGATGTCTCTCTCTGGCTCGAGTTCTCTCTCTCTGGCTCGAGTTGTCTCTCTCTCTGGCTCGAGTTGTCTCTCTGTCTGGCTCGAGATGTCTCTCTCTGGCTCGAGTTGTCTCTCTCTCTGGCTCGCGATGTCTCTCTCTCTCTGGCTCGCGATGTCTCTCTCTCTGTCGCTCGCGATGTCTCTCTCTGGCTCGCGATGTCTCTCTCTCTCTCTGGCTCGCGATGTCTCTCTCTGGCTCGCGATGTCTCTCTCTCTGGCTCGCGATGTCTCTCTCTCTCTCTGGCTCGAGATGTCTCTCTCTCTGGCTCGAGTTGTCTCTCTCCCTGGCTCGCGATGTCTCTCTCTCTGGCTCGAGATGTCTCTCTCTGGCTCGAGTTGTCTCTCTCTGGCTCGAGTTGTCTCTCTGTCTGGCTCGAGATGTCTCTCTCTGGCTCGAGTTGTCTCTCTCTCTGGCTCGCGATGTCTCTCTCTGTCGCTCGCGATGTCTCCCTCTCTTTCTCTCTCTGGCTCGCGATGTCTCTCTCTCTGAAGCCGAGATCCTCTAAGCGCTCGTCATCGTCGACCGACGTGAGGAGATGCGGACGTTCCTGCAGGGCGCGTCGTGCGACGACGTGGAGCCCCCGGAGCCTCCGAGCGCCCTGCCAGCGCCGGCCGCACCACGGGGAGTCCTCCTGCGAGCCAGGAACTCCTTGTACTTCTTGGTGAGCAGCGTGTAGAGGAAGGGGTTCACGCAGCTGTTGCCGTACGTGAGGCACGTGACAGCGTGGTTGATGTAGGACACGGCCTTCCGCGAGATGCCCAGACGGTCTCGGAAGTAGAGGTTGGCCAGCTGCCAGGCCCAGAAGGGCAGGAAGCAGGCCCAGAAGACGACCACGATGGCGAGGATCATGTAGAGCACCTTAACCCTCGGGGAGCGCACGGAGGCGACGGCGGTGGCGGTCTGCGAGCGCCAGTACTTGACGGCGAGTCGCACGTAGAGGCAGCCGATGATGAGACCGGGCGCCACGACGCTCGTCACGAACAGCACGGTGATGTAGCAGCGGAACGCTCCGGGGCTCCAGCTGGGCACGCAGATGCGCGCCACGCCGCCGCCGCGCAGCCTGAGCTCGCCGAGGTTGACCATCACCATGTTGGGCGCGGCCGCGGCCAGCGAGAGAGCCCAGACGAGGAGCGCCACGGCCCAGCCACGCCGAGACGACGCGGCGCAGCGGCCCCCTGCGTAGTGGCGGAGGGGACGCGCGACCGCCGCGTAGCGCTCGGCGCTCATCGCCGTGAGCAGGAAGATGATGGCGTGCATGGTGACGAAGTCGACGCCGAAGAGGAGTCGGCAGCCCGCGTCGCCGAAGAACCACGTGCGAGCCACGTTGGTGCACACCACGAAGGGCACCGTGGAGAGGTAGGCGAGGTCGGCGAGCGCCAGGTTGAGCACGAAGCAGTAGACGGAGCCCGCGGTGCCCGACGACGGCGAGCCACCGGGGCAGCCCGAGGCGCGCCGGCTGCCCCGGCGTCTCGAGAGGAGGCGCAGCACGAGGAGGGTGTAGACGTTGCCGCTCACGCCGACGACGCAGAGCAGCGACAGCACCGTGGCCATCACCGCCGTGGCCACGGCGTCGGAGGAGGATGGCGTCGATGAGGATGATGAGGAGGAGGAGGTTGTTGATGAAGCGTCCGGAGTCGCGGTGCTCGACCAGTTGAGGAGGGTGGTGAGGTCGTGAGCTGGTGACCAGAAGTTGTTGGTGGTGCTGCTGGTGGTGGTGGTTGTTGTGAAGGAGGTGGTGTTGAGAATGTCCCACATGGTGGAGCGCGGTGGGGTTGATTGATAATGAGTGGCGAGGCGCTTTGAGTTGTGGATGTTTTATACCCCACAGATGCCCTTCGCCGAGGTGATCTGCGTTGCGCACGATCTGGGCAAGTGACTCGAGTCTACTGTGTGTGTGTCGTGTAGTGTGTGTGTCGTGTAGTGTGTGTGTGTGAGATACACACTCACAAACTCCGCATAGCCACCACGCCCACTCCGTCAACCTTCTACGGGGCGGCAGGGAAGCCTAATTGTAATGAAGTGTTGGACGTTTGCCAATGGGGAAGGTCTGTAAAAGTCTAATTATAGTGTAGTTAAGTTCTGGAAATGTATCGCATAGCGTTGGAAGCGGGTGTTACAAAGGCTATAGCTGCCAAGGCCGTATTGCCCCAGTGGGTATATTGCACAAAAACAAAGATCCCCCGTGTAGCCTGTAACAGACTGTAGGGGCAAGTGCTGTTAGCGAGTAGCACCTGTGAAGGCCGGCACGGCACACGAGGCGGTGGGTGACCAGCAACCACGCACGGCCGCCTTTGTCTCCCCAGTGGCGATGTTTTACACACCGCACCAGGTACTCATTTGAGGCTGAGTCGACCTAGGGGGAGGCCCAGGACCGGTTCAGATAATCGTCAGCGGTGTTGGTGGCCGTGAACGGGAATCGAACCCGGGTCGCAAGCTTCGTAATGTGGCGCGCTGACCGCTACGACCGACAATGTCAAGTGAAATGACCTTCCAAATGGGCTCGAGAGGTGAACACTCCGACACACTACATATATAAGATTATTTTCCGATCAGTATTCTTTACAACTTAGTAAAATCCGAAAGCCGATTAATTTTTTTTTTCTAAATTAAAAAAAATGTGATCGCGAAAAAAATTAGGAGCGCGGAGGTTGATTTGTGTCCATCATAATTAAAATACTAATCGCATCAACAATAATAACGACACAAATATAATCAGCTTGCAATCGGCGCAAGGCCACTCACACACGCTCACACACGCACACACGCACGCGCGATCTCCGTGCAGCAGTGAACCGAGTGCGACGCTCGAGTTGCCAGACGTGAACCAGGGACCAGCTCCATCAAGCAGGACGACTGCCCCGTGCTGTGTGTGTGTGTGCGTGCACGGCTTGAGATTACGCCTCTGTTGCTCGTCTGTGCATGGACTGAGAGTGGATCTGTGTATCTCTGCAGACGGAGGGGGGCTACGCTCTGCGCCACGTGGCGACTCCAACAAGAAGAGAGGACCGCCGTCGACAATCTCAGTCGGAGTTGCGAGGAGAGACATTAGCGGGCAACACGGCAGGTGGAGGTGACATCTGTCATTAATGACGCACTCGACATCACCACCATCATCACCATCAGTGGTGTCATCAGCGTCGACATCATCCGTGGTCGATGATGATGATGGTGGTGGTGATGAAGATGACGAATGCTATAACGGTATTGCTAGAGCAATACCGTTATATGCTTAACCCCCCCCCCCCCCCCCCACACACACACTGAAGATGATTACGACGTTGATTATAGTGGTAATGATGATGATGGTTATAGTGGTGATAAAGATGATGATGCTTATAGTGGTGATGATGATGGTTATAGTGGTAGTGATGATGATAATGGTTATAGTGGTAGTGATGATGATGGTTATAGTGGTGATGATGATGGTTATAGTGGTAGTGATGATGATAATGGTTATAGTGGTAGTGATGATGATGGTTATAGCGGAGATGTTGATGATGGTGATGTGTTTTATCATCTACGCAGGAACCTCTGTTTACTGGGTCGAGGTTGCTGGCTGCAACAACAACAACAACCACCACCACCACTACAGTTGTGCCACCGTGGTCGGCCTTGTTGCTGATGTTGTCTATTCCAACGTTCTTGCTGTCTCAATGTTGTTGGTGGTGGTGGTGTCGTCCCGCTGTTGTTGATGTTGCTGTTGTTGTTGTTGTCTCAGTGTCATTGCTGCTGCTGCTGCAACTGCTGTTGTATGTAGAACTTCTTTCGCACCGTACGTAGCCAACCGTGCTAATCAGAGGTGCTGCTGCTGTTGTTGTTGTTGGTTGCAGTGGACGCACGAGAGACTTCTCTGCGACTCGGGGTAACCCACGGCCGATGTCGTTGAGCAGAGACGCGGTTCTTAGAGCATCCAAAGCGCCGGCTGGAGACAGAGACACGGGGAGAGCAACTTAGACTACTGAGACGACTTAGACGACTTAGACGACTTAGACAACTTAGACGACTTAGACAACTTAAACAAGTGGTCCAAGGGACAAGGTGAGACGAGAAACACGCCGGGGGGAAACGCGACAAAGACAAAGATTCCCCGTGTAGCCTTAACAGACTGTTGGGGCAAGTGCTGTTAGCGAGCAGCACCTATGAAGGCCGGCACGGCACACGAGGGGGTGGGTGGCCAGCACCACGCCCGGCCGCCTTTGTCTCCCCTGGTAGCGATGTTTACACACCGCACCAGGTTACTCATTTGAGGCTGAGTCGATCTAGGGGAGGCCCATCACCGGTTCAGATAATCGTCACCGGTGTTGGCCGTAAGCGGGAATCGAACTCGTGTCACCGGGTTCGCAGTGCAGCGTAGCGCTAACCGCTGCGCCACCGCTCCCCGTGACAGACACAGACAGAGGCACGGGGAGATGCAGCGAACGATGCAGAAAGACACGAAGATGTAGAGACGCGGAGAGGGAGACACGCAGAGAGACACGCAGAGAGACACGGAGAGAGACACGCAGAGAGACACGGAGAGAGACGCGGAGAGAGACACGCAGAGAGGAGAGACACGGAGAGAGACACGGGGAGAGACACGCAGAGAGACACGGAGAGAGACGTGGAGAGAGACACGGAGAGAGACACGGAGAGAGACACGGACAGAGACACGCAGAGAGACACGGAGAGAGACACGCAGAGAGACACGCAGAGAGACGCGGAGAGACACGCAGAGAGACACGCAGAGAGACACGGAGAGAGACGCGGAGAGAGACACGGAGAGAGACACGCAGAGAGACACGGAGAGAGACACGGAGAGAGACACGCAGAGAGACACGCAGAGAGACACACGCAGAGAGACACGCAAAGAGACACGAAGAGAGACACACAGAGAGACACGGAGAGAGACGCGGAGAGAGACACGGAGAGAGACACACAGAGAGACACGCAGAGAGACACGCAGAGAGACACGGAGAGAGACACGCAGAGAGACACGGAGAGAGACGCGGAGAGAGACACGCAGAGAGGAGAGACACGGAGAGAGACACGGGGAGAGACACGCAGAGAGACACGGAGAGAGACGTGGAGAGAGACACGGAGAGAGACACGGAGAGAGACACGCAGAGAGACACGGAGAGAGACACGCAGAGAGACACGCAGAGAGACGCGGAGAGACACGCAGAGAGACACGCAGAGAGACACGGAGAGAGACGCGGAGAGAGACACGGAGAGAGACACGCAGAGAGACACGGAGAGAGACACGCAGAGAGACACGCAGAGAGACACACGCAGAGAGACACGCAAAGAGACACGAAGAGAGACACACAGAGAGACACGGAGAGAGACGCGGAGAGAGACACGGAGAGAGACACACAGAGAGACACGCAGAGAGACACGCAGAGAGACACGGAGAGAGACACGCAGAGAGACACGGAGAGAGACGCGGAGAGAGACACGCAGAGAGGAGAGACACGGAGAGAGACACGGGGAGAGACACGCAGAGAGACACGGAGAGAGACGTGGAGAGAGACACGGAGAGAGACACGGAGAGAGACACGCAGAGAGACACGGAGAGAGACACGCAGAGAGACACGCAGAGAGACGCGGAGAGACACGCAGAGAGACACGCAGAGAGACACGGAGAGAGACGCGGAGAGAGACACGGAGAGAGACACGCAGAGAGACACGGAGAGAGACACGGAGAGAGACACGCAGAGAGACACGCAGAGAGACACACGCAGAGAGACACGCAAAGAGACACGAAGAGAGACACACAGAGAGACACGGAGAGAGACGCGGAGAGAGACACGGAGAGAGACACGCAGAGAGACATGCAGAGAGACACGCAGAGAGACACGCAGAGAGACACGGAGAGAGACACAGAGAGACACGGAGAGAGACGTGGAGAGAAACACGGAGAGAGACGTGGAGAGAGACGCGGAGAGAGACACGGAGAGATACGGAGAGAGACGTGGAGAGAGACACGGAGAGAGACGTGGAAAGAGACACGGAGAGAGACACGGAGAGAGACACACAGAGAGATACGGAGAGAGACGTGGAGAGAGACGTGGCGAGAGACACGGAGAGAGATACGGAGAGAGACACGCAGAGAGACGCGGTGAGAGACACGGAGAGAGACGTGGAGAGAGACACGCAGAGAGACACGCAGAGAGACGCGGAGAGAGACACGCAGAGAGACACGCAGAGAGACGTGGAGAGAGACACGGAGAGAGACACGCAGAGAGATACGGAGAGAGACACGCAGAGAGACGCGGTGAGAAACACGCAGAGAGAAAATTCGAGAGACACGGAGAGAGACACGCAGAGAGACACGGAGAGAGAGAATTCGAGAGACACGGAGAGAGACACGGAGAGAGAGAATTCGAGAGACACGGAGAGACAATGAAGAGAGGGACAGAGACACGGAGGGGAGTACGTGAGGAGATACAGACACGGTGAGAGACACGCACATAGATACGGAGACAGGGAGACACGAGGAGACGGAGAGACAGAGAGAGACGCTGGGAGACACGGAGAGACGAAGGGGCACAGAGAGACAAGACAGGGAGACACGAGAAGACAGAGAGAGACAGACAGGGAGACACAAGAAGACACACAGAGACAGACAGGGAGACACAAGGAGACACAGAGACAGAGACAGGGAGACACAAGGAGATACAGAGACAGAGGGACAGGGAGACACAAGGAGACACGAGGAGACAGAGAGACAGGGAGACACAAGGAGACAGAGACAGAGAGACAGGGAGACACAAGGAGACACAGAGACAGAGAGACAGGGAGACACAAGGAGACACAGAGACAGAGAGACAGAGAGACAGGGAGACACAAGGAGACACGAGGAGACAGAGGGACAGGGAGACACAATGAGACCCAGAGACAGAGGGACAGGGAGACACAAGGAGACACGAGGAGACACGAGGAGACACAGAGACAGAGGGAAAGGGAGACACAAGGAGACACAGAGACAGGGAGACAGGGAGACACAAGGAGACAGAGAGACAGGGAGACACAAGGAGACACGAGGAGACAGAGACGAGCCCCAACCTCTCGAGGGTAGCGTCCCGACGAAGCCCTAGGGCTCGCAGAGCACGTCACGTGTCGCGTCGTCCGTACAGACGCAGCAGCAGGAGCAACAGAAGTAACGGTGGCAGTAGGGATAATAAATAAATAATCGTGGGATTCTAATCCGTCACGGGGGAACGGGGCGGGACCCGGGAGGCTCCGCGTGCAGGAGGAGGCGGAGTGGCGCTGAGAGAACTAGCGCGGAGCGAGAACAGCGTCGAGACGACCTCGAGGCGTCTCCTCCCTCCCTCCCTTGCGTTCCGCATCGAGGCGCAGGCGGAGACGCGTAGACACGGGGACACGGGGACACGTAGACACGGGGGTGAGTGCTGGGTGGGTGAGTGGATCAGTGAGTAGGTGGGTGAGTGCATGGGTGAGTGGGTGGGTGAGTGGGTGGGTGAGTGCTGGCTGGGTGCTGGGTGGGTGAGTGGATCAGTGAGTAGGTGGGTGAGTAGGTGGGTGAGTGCGTGGGTGAGTGGGTGAGTGAGTGCTGGGTGGGTGCTGGTTGGGTGAGTACTGAGTGACTGCTGGGTCCATGCGGAGCTCCGTGCCCCCCACGCGGAGCTCCGTGCCCCCCACGCGGAGCTCCGCATCATGGCCAATCGCAGTCCATGCACTCTGCCGGGACTCGTGCTGTTCATTGCTCTCCAGTAGTGATATAGATATGAGGTGAGTCAGTTTAACACGTAGGCTTTCGCGGATTTACTCTCCAACACACCGGTGTGCTGTACTAATAACGAATTAGCATCTTCTGTTTACGTGACAAACCTTACCAATTAACTGCGTCGGGTGGTGGCGGGTTTAACGACACATTTATATTTACGCGATCTAATCCCCCCCCAAAACCCCCTCTATCATGGATAATATAAACATGATCATTATCACCGTTTTATTACGAGGCTTGCTTACCCACGAAAGCCTCGGTGAGTCTCAAAACTATCTTTCAAGAGGGTCCTGCCAACACTCATTTGTGTTGTCGGTGCTATTTGCATCGTCCGTCTCGTCCGTACTCCCCCCTCACTCGTTTCTCCTGCGTCGTTTCGTCTATCGGGCAGGCAACTGATGCTGTTCGTGACGTTATTTTATTAAGGACTCATCCACCCACCGCCGTGTTTCGAATTCAACACCACAGCGAATTGCGGCCTCTTGAAATATTGAGCGTTTATTTGTTTGTTAAACGAATTTGACTAAACTAATTTATATTATTGTTATTTTGTTTTGCCCCCCCCCCACCCCTTGAAATCTTTACAAACGTAAAACTTGCACAGTATTTGAACGACTCATAAATAATCGATCGTGGGATTTTTTCCCCACGAACGATTGTATATATGTCTATGTATACACACAAATGTTAACGGTGAGGATCGAGGCCTCTGGTTGTTCAGGGTGGCAACGCGTGGGATTCACGGGAGCCAGGCCCACCAATCGGCCAAAATCGATAAATCGACGAAAACATTGTCCTGTAATCCACTACTTCCTGTGCTCGATCGCTCGGGTCTCCTTTAAAAAAAACAATCAAACAATAACAACCAATAACAACACGACATACCGCCTCCCGAAGGCGGGAACCCCCCACCCCCCCCCCCATAAAAGCCACGCCCATCCACCTCCCGTTCAGCGGCACACGCGGGAATGTGCTATCCAATTAATCAGTTCGAGTATTTGAACCGATAGCCGACAGAGGAATCGATTCCAGTACTTAAGATAACCGTGATATTTCATACTTTTGTATTAAAAAAAACGAGTTTAAAAAAATACATTTTATTTTAGCAGGTGTAAGGCCACTAAGTTGCGTAACTCTTTCTCTGAAGCGACCTGGCCACAAATGGTAGCTGAACGGAGCGGTTCGTCATCACGTGGACATTTGAAGCGGCCACATACTCTCAAGCAGTGAGTGGTTCTTAACCTGGCGTGCCCTTTCTGGGCGTGCTAGACATGACAGATTGTTTTAGAAGGTAAATAATCGAAAACACAAATTAAACGCGCGGCCACGTAAGTTACAACTTACTTTGTTTCATCAAACCGCCGTATATTTATTAACATTACACAATTGTTAACGGTTGATAGCCAAAGGAGTGCAGGGTGCAGTCAAGGTTAAGAAACGCTGCTCTAAAGTCTAAACGGATGACGCTGATTCTAAATGTGCATGGGGAAACTCCCGAGGACCCGGAGAAAAACCCACGCGAACACGGGAGAGAGAGAGAGAGACACGCAAAACTCCAAATATACAACCGGTATCAGGGTCGGGATTGGGATCGAACCCACTACCTCCTGCATACCAGGTGAGGGAATTAACATCTCACCATGCGATACCCCGGCTCTGTGGTTCTCCGTTGCTTCCCCGGTGTTCGCTGTGCCCGAGATAGGAATTCACACAACTCCTGTAGACGCTGACCGCTCTTACGTGGGGTGCCTGTGGCTGCTTTGCTCATTTAAGGAACTGTTTCTCTTGGAACATCAACCCGCCCGGTTCCCCTTGATTGGGTTCGGCTAAGCGTGACCGCCGCATGTAGTAATGCGTGCGCATGATGATGAGTATTATTATGAAACGGGTTTCTAACTGCACGTAATTAAAGGTTGATGTGTCCGGTGGGAGATTGTGGCCGAGTGTGGAGTAGTGGCACAGCGGTCAGCACACCGGGCGTAAGCTACGAACCCGACGGAGCCGAGTTCGATTCCCGCTCACGGCCAACTAACACATCAGTGGCGATCGTCTTAAACGATCCAGGGTCCCCACCCCTAGGTTGACTCAGCCGCCAATGAGTAGCTGGTGCGATTTGTTATCATAGTCGCGAGGGAGACACAGGCGGCCTTCATAGGTGACAGACTCGCCAACAGCACGTGCCCCAAACAGCCTTTTTGAGGCTATGCGGGGGATCTTTTTTAATCGTGTTCGGGTGGGTGGAGCGGTGGCGCAGCGGTGAGCGCAGTGCGCAGTTACGAAACCCGACGAGCCGAGATCGATTTCCCGTCCATCATTGGCGAGTGATAATATCCGAACCGGCCCTGGGTGCGCCCCTATAAGGCCGACTCGGCCATAAATGAGTACTGTGCTGTACTTGCTGCGGCGCGTTAAAACATCAGCACTCGAGAGAGACAAAGGCGGCCGGGCGAGGCGCTGGACGTAACACACCCACTGAGCACGGGACTCGATCACAGCACTTGCCCCAACAGTCCATAACAGCAACACTGCTTAGCCTGGGGAAGTTTGTCGAGACCGGGGATCATCCCGCGTGATTTGGTCAGGAGTCCACATAATATAAAAGTCACAGTCATTTCCCATTTACAGCCCTGAGACAGCGGTGGAAATTCCACATTTTCTGTGGCGTGGGCTAGTCTCGCCCATCGTACAACCACTGTTGACTTCCACACACAAACGGGTGGTGTGACCAGCACCACGCCCCGGCGTCCCTTGTCTCTCCAGGTTACAGTACTCATTTAAGGCTGAGTCTACCTAGACGATGCCCGGCACCGGTTCAAATATTCGCCACCGTTGTTGGGCGCGTGCCAGGAATCGAAGTCGAGTCGCCCGGGTTCGTAGCGCAGCGCGTGAGCCACCTTCAGGGTTATTTGGCCGCCTCTCTGACGTTGGTCAGACACCTCGGGAAATAACTCGTACTTTAGTTAAAGGTGCAGCCAGCAGTGTCCAGTAACTCCCCATGCAACGCGGTTTTCGCTTAAACCGCGGTACTTTCTCCGGAGGGCGTTGAACCGCGTTAAACGAGGAATGGCTGTAGACTGCTGGGTGGGTTGAGACAGATCGAAGGCCACTCACTGCAGCTTACCACCACAACACGGCAGCCCTGTGCCCAATGTGAGCCGAAATCTGCCAGTAATGACGATTAAATAAAATAACGAAGTTCATCAGACGCCTGGCACATGGTGACCCTTAATGGAAGTGCCACTCCGTTGGGAAATTGAAAAATATTACCGCGTGCACGCGAACGCACGCGCGGTATGCATCAAACATAAAACATGTGTGTACGTCGCGAGGGGGGGAAGCCTTCGAACAGCAGGGGATAGATCATGGCTGATGAGTCCGAGACACATTTTGTACCATGTCGCCGTCCTGCGTTGTGCTACAGCAGGCCCCGGAGCTGATTGCCCAACAACGTCTGGCGACAAACCGGGTCGACGCACCCTGCCACTGCTGCTGATGTCTCTCGAGAGGTAAAACTAATCGGCCCCAGAGTCAGTTTGCAGATTTGACGAAGGGAACGGGAGAGGCGGTTGCAGGGGTCTCCCACTTAGGAGCCCAACCTCAGATACGTTTAGCCAGTCTCAAAACTCTTTCTCGGGCAGCGTTATTCATCGCAAGGCCCTGCGGGTCACTGGCGGCCCCTGGTGGCCTTTAATACGGCCCCTGGTGGCCTTTAGTGCCGCCCCCTGGTGGCCTTTAGTGCGGCCTCTGGTTGCCTTTAGTGCGGCCTCTGGTGGCCTTTAGTGTGGCCCCCTGGTGGCCTTTAGTGCGGCCCCTGGTGGCCTTTAGTGCCGCCCCCTGGTGGCCTTTAGTGTGGCCCCTGGTGGCCTTTAGTGCGGCCTCTGGTGGCCTTTAGTGTGGCCCCTGGTGGCCTTTAATAGGCCCCTGGTGGCCTTTAGTGCCGCCCCCTGGTTGCCTTTAGTGCGGCCTCTGGTGGCCTTTAGTGTGGCCCCTGGTGGCCTTTAGTGCGGCCTCCTGGTGGCCTTTAGTGTGACCCGCTGGTGGCCTTTAGTGTGACCCGCTGGTGGCCTTTAGTGCGGCCTCCTGGTGGCCTTTAGTGTGACCCGCTGGTGGCCTTTAGTGCGGCCTCCTGGTGGCCTTTAGTGTGGCCCCCTGGTGGCCTTTAGTGTGACCCGCTGGTGGCCTTTAGTGCGGCCCTGGTGGCCTTTAGTGTGGCCCCCTGGTGGCCTTTAGTGCAGCCCCTGGTGGCCTTTAGTGCGGCCGCTGGTGGCCTTCAGTGTGGCCCCCTGGTAGCCTTCAGTGCGGCCCCTGATGGCCTTTAGTGCGGCCCTGGTGGCCTTTAGTGTGGCCCCCTGGTGGCCTTTAGTGCGGCCCCTGATGGCCTTCAGTACGGCCGCTGGTGGCCTTTAGTGCGGCCCCGGTGGCCTTTAGTGCCCCGGACAATCGACGAATCGTGAAAACACCACCCCGTCATCACCATCATCGTCGTAGTGCCGCTGCCAAACCCAACAATGGTTTCAAATGTGTGGCGGAGCCTCACACTGCTGATGTCTTGTCGGGTGAAGATTAGTTAAGAACACTGCTGTACAGGGTCTTGCGTTGATATGTTTGGCCAGTTCCGTTAGAGCCGAATGCCCACGCGTACACAATACTACTACTACTACTTGCTGACGTAGATGCAGAGCAACGACTACAATCTCACATTCAGGTGGTCACAAAAAGTCAGACCCCCCCCCCTCAAATGACGTCACAAAGCCCCCCCCCCCCCCCCCCAATAAAACATGCTTCAAATCGCTTTAAACTATTGTCACTGTAGTGCGTATTGAATGTGGCGCTGCACTCTGATGTAGGAGAAAACATTTATTAAAAAGTATATTTAAGTAGAACGTATTGTCTATATTTAAGTTGCGTATTTTGATGTGACGTCACATTTCTCAACCCCCCCTCCCTCGCCACACATCGTCACAAATGTCTGACCGCCCCCCCCCCAGGTGCGTGACGTCATTTATGGACGGCCCCTAACCGCGTCAGGAGCAGCGGAGTTGTACCGCTGCGATGTCTCCCTCGTATTTGTGGATCGAGCAATGTCATAACACGTCTCTGTACTTGGCGTATTCTCCGGATCGTGCGATGCTCCGGAAAGTAAAACTTAGGACAAACTTGTCCCCTGGGTCAAACACATTCCTGCGGAGGGAGCTGGTAGGAACGTTGGGTTGCTCGGTCAATGGCCAGGGTCACACGGCGGCACCACGTGGTGCATTCCGCAAATATGCCCGACTGTGAGGGTGGGCACAAACCGGCGTAAGTAGGTTAAACGTTGAGTTTTATAAGGGCACCACGGGGTGACCAGCCCCTCCCCACCCAGCCCCACCCCTCCCACCCAGCCCTTCCCCACCCAGCCCCTCCCCACCCAGCTCCTCCCTCCCCACCCTCCCCTCCCCAGCCCCTGCCCACCCTCCCCACCTTCCACATCCAGCCATACCCAGCCCCTCCCCACCCAGCTCCTCCCTCCCCACCCTCCCCTCCCATTTTTGGATGCACGACGGAAGGACACAATAATCCTCTGTGAGCTGGTGTAACCAGGTTCCTACCAGTATAAAGTTTTACAAACCTGATCTCGCACGCACAAAGATCCCCCCCGTATGGCCTTAACATACTGTAGGGGCAAGTGCTGTTAGCGAGAAGCACCTATGAAGGCCAGAACGGCACACGAGGAGGGCGGTGGGTGTCTAGCATCACGCCCGGCCGCCTTTGTCTCCCCAGTGTCGATGTTTATACACACCGCACCAGGTACTAATTTCAGGCCGAGTCGACCTAGGGGGATGCCCAGGAACGGTTCAGATAGTCGCCACTGATGTTGGCCATAAGCGGGAATCGAACTCGGGTCCGTCGGGTTCGTATCGCAGCGCGCTCACAGCTCCACCACCCGACCCATGCTCGCACGAACGTGGTTGTCTGTGGTGCAGTCACGCCTCCGAGTGATCCTCTCTCTCTCTGTGACAGTGATCGCATGCGGCTGCGCGCTACAAGTTGACATAATTCATTGCGATTATTAGAAGCACGGCAAAACAGGGCCGATATGAAGACATCCAAAGAAGACGATCACTGTTGAGTATTTTTTTTTATTTAAGTTTCTAATGCATCAGGCGACAACCCAGTATCATCATCATCATCATTCGTCGTCGACATGTTCTTATTATTACATCGGTTACCATAAACTCGCTGGGATCGGCGTGACGAAAAGAGTTCCATACCACAGTGAATTCGATGTTCATAAAAGTAGCAAAATAAAAATTAAAACCGAAGTGAAAATAATAATAACAAAATCGCCTGTTGTATTATCGTCGATCTGCATTGACGATGGCAGTCACAACGTCCTCAAAAACAACGTTATGCTTGTTCATTTAACTTCCCGTTTTGTTATAATTATCATTTAGTAATTTTTTGTTTGTTATCAAAGTAAACCCCGCGAATGGATCCAAATGCATTCTCACCGCTGTTGGTGTGTGGTGTGTTAATAATAATGTAAGAGTTAGCATTGTTGCAACATAAGCAAGGTTACATAGTATTTACATACGCGATGACACTGTTTTAAAAAACATATTTTCACTGCCTTAAGGGTCTCCTCGGCGGCTGTGTGCGAGTGTGTTTGTTGCGGGCACGTGTGCACATTTACCTTAGTTTCAAATTGGTTCAGGATGCAAAAGTTTAAACGAGAGAAAATATACAGCGCAGAAACGCATCCCGTACAGCAGGGGAATTCGCGTATCTCAATTTCAAAAAAGGCTTAAAACGGGGCCGACCTCCTTCACCATCATCATCATCATGGCCAGCAGCCACGGTTAACCCGCTGCTGGATGAAGGCCTCTCACTCACAGTGCGATACAATCAATAATCCACCTAGCACCTGTAGAGCTAATTTAATCTGCTCCGTCCCATCGATGGACCCCGTTCCATCGCTTGGGGGGGTATGTACTCGTGCACAATACAAGAGCACCCTTTCATGCCCAGATGTCTTCACCAAGTGAACGGGACAGGTGAATGCGCCAGGGTGCGCGTTATCTACGCCCTCTCATGCGACAGCTTCGAAGGCGAACCAACCAATCGACCGCCGCGTGAACGGCGTGCCCACGTGTGCCCGTACCACCCGCAGGCGGGAGGCGAACCGTGCCGCCTGTGTCCACAAGGGGGCGCGCCCTCGCCACGGCGGTGGGCTCCGGCTCGTTGGTGATGTTTGTTTGGCTCGCCCCCATCTCTCGCACGCCACCACCCGCGGTACGGCCGTCAGCGTTAACCAGTCGTCGTCGCTCAAATTCATATTCACACACACGAAAAACCACACTCATTCGTCACTAATACTGTGGCCTTAAATGCGGGGGGGGGGGGGGATAGCTGACGTTTCGGGCAAGTGGTCTTTCTTCTGGTGTGCTATGGAGAAGGGTCATTGTACCATGAACCGCATCGGAACGCCAACGAGGCCGATGCGTGCATTTCGCTCGTAAATGTGAGTTTCAAGGCAAGTCGCAGTCGTATACGACTGGGGCCACGCAACCAAAACTCTGGCCCAGACAAACTCCACGAAACTCTGCCGAAGCCCTCTTGTGGCGAAGCAGGCCTCGGCGTTGGCATTCAAGCTCATTGAACGTATCGCCATCATACGCAATCATTGCCCGAAACGTCACGCATTATATGATTTGTATTGTGCTCATTACACACGCACACAGCCAACGCATCATCACCAAATAATTTTCTTTGAATTCACGTTGTCATCACCTGCTAAAATGCACACCACTTAAGTGGCCGCCAAGAGAGCCAACGATTCAATTGGAGATATTTCGTTAAAATGAAATTAATTACGGTTCCCTTAAAATTTGAATCGGCACCTGTGTCGCCTCGGACATGAATAACACAATGGGAGACGTGCAGGGCGAGCAGATGACGATGGATGTGAAACAAGACTGGTAAACCCGGAGCGGTGGGTGGACCGCGAGCTGACCGCGTTTTTTGGCAAAAAAAAACATTTTGAGTCAACGAGTTATGGAGCAGATGTAGCGCGTGGCTACCACACAAAAGGTGGCAACACTCACAAAATACCGCGGTCAATCCCACTGCTGGCTGACGGCCTACCCAGCTTGTTTGACCAGCCCAGGAGGTTTTATTGTCGTTTGGTTTCTTACATCGCTCGCCCTGTGCTGTAAGCTGCGGCCAGGAATCGAAACTCGGATGGGGCCCGGGTCCACAGTGCAGTGCGCGTCACCACGCGTATCAATTTCTTTATGATTTTTAATAAAAGTCACCATGTCACAACATTACCAATAGTCGTCATCGTCATCACCA
The DNA here is from genome assembly GCF_048934315.1 of Petromyzon marinus. Taxonomy (NCBI): domain Eukaryota; kingdom Metazoa; phylum Chordata; class Hyperoartia; order Petromyzontiformes; family Petromyzontidae; genus Petromyzon; species Petromyzon marinus. The sequence goes on along the minus strand of NC_133703.1, from coordinate 21,066,520 downwards.
CAATCAGTTATGCAACAATCCATCAGGCTCCTGCGCGAGCTGATCTCACACCGCTCCGTTGGAGGGGTTCCGTTGGAAGGTGGTCGTGCAAAACGTTGTTTGGTCATCACATTAAAATACCTGTTTTTGCCACTTGAAGCACTACTAGCGAGTTAAATATCTGGCCCGGGCCCCAATGCTAATTGGTGCCATTCGTCCGTGATGGTCGTATGCATCTGTCCGCCAAATTTAATGACCACACTCAAAAAATGTCTGCTTCCCCACCATAGTAATGTGGAATGGCTCGAGACTGCCGACGAAGGTGAGCATTGTCTAACGCTTGTGGCGACGGGTCAGGAGACAGACGCCCTCGTCCAATAAACTTGAGTGTGAGCGCAACTCCATTCCCTTTCATACAGTTATGAAAACGGCAGGACTTGTACGAACGAATCTTAAATTGTCATCTGCGGCAACCTGTTGTGTGTACTTGTCCGCGTCATCCCCCTCGTACGGTGCGGGTTTTCCTCCTGGAACTTCCCAAGTTTCCTCCCACGTGCAAAATACTGTAAGGAATTGGCCAAACATGTGACTCCACACTTGCCTGGGGAGGGGGTCACAAAGACTTGGTGAGGCATTCAGTTGACGTGGGTGCAAATATTGGCGCCTCGTGGTTGCACGTTCGTGCGATACAGGTCGGACAGGTCAATGCAAGCGAACGGCGGTCAGCTCACGGGGCGAAAACCTCACGAATATTCGAAAAAAAAAAGTTAATGGCATTTGGTGATGTCGCTTAGGCAAGATTTCGCGCCAACCGCTGATCCACCACCGCCACCACCAGAGGCACGCGGCGGTCACCCGGAAACAACAGCGGGTCCGCACCCACGCGTGTCCAAGTGCGCAAAGCAACGAGCGAGCAACTCAAAGTGTAACGATGGAGGGGGTAGGGATTGAGCGCGGTGCGCTCGTTCAAACGATCCACGAGGGTCGTGGTGTCGTCCAGCCGGTGGAGAGGGAGGCCACGGACAAGGCCCAGTGCCAATTCGTCTCGTCACCAAGTGGTTGACAGAAAGTGTTTTGAGATACGGGAGGACATCCCTTTTTTTCTTTGCTCATTAACGCTCACGCGTGCGCGCACACGTACGCAAATGACACGGGGGATAGGATCCAACGCTTAGAAAAAATAAAATGATTACAGTAAAACAATTTCGTGATCACACAACTTTACAGGTGAAGCATATAAAACAAACCACTCGGTAATTTGCCAAAATTCCCTTCTGAAATAAACGTTTTTCATCACTAAAACTCGGTGAGGCTCTCCTGGGCAAAGGCGTATTAATGGTAGCTATTTATATAAAACCAAACAACCAAAAAAAATAACTAAACACAACTTGATTACCCTTCTTAACGTTGCTGTAATTCCCACGGGAGCCAATAGGTCCCGTGCAATTTTGGCACGATCCCCACCCCACTGCTACCCAGCGTCGACACCGTTGCGAGCAACGATGGAAAAAGCGTCCACACGTTGTCGACTGTGGACTCTTCATCAGCTGTGTGTGTGTGTGTGCAGTCCAATCGCCTGGGTCAACTTGCACTGGGATCCAATTCCATCATGAACACGATTCCTGTTCAACAGCCACCCCCCCTTGCTCCCACTGGTGCGATCCGGACTAGACCGCGGGGTCATTCGTCACGCTGTAACACGCGCTGCGGTGGTAATCCGATGTCTTAAACTGAGCAAAGAAGCAAAAAAAGAAAACCACTTAACAACACTCCGGACACTCTCTTTACACCCACTTTTTCCAGCAAAACTATTGGAATAACATTTATACAGAAGCAATTATATTAATGTGTACATACACGGAATTGCAAAATGTGGTATGAAATTCCTTTTTTCTCTCCAGAAAGCCATTCGCACAAACCTCTACCCGCCGCGCCAATACAAACCTAACGCTCATCTAGAACGGTCCTGGCTATTACTATCGTTTTTAAAATGGCACTAATGTGGAGTTCGTTAACGGTGGTAAACGACCGACGGTAGGTCAACAGTGGTTTATGCAAATACAGTCCAATGGACGGAGCGGCCGACGGAGGACACGTGAACGTTTCAGAGGGTCGCTGCACAGACGATGCGGCAGACGGAGACGTGGGTACTGTGTGCGTTGAGAAATACAGTCACCACATGCAGGGATACACAATAAATTATAATAGAAGATAAATATTCAACTGCTAAAACCAGGAAAAATCCGGGCGGAGAACGCCTCACCTTCGAAGGAAAAATGAGCATGGGGCAAAAAAAAAAATAAACATGTAAGAAATAAGCCCAGTACTGTATCATCAGAAGTTAGTCGTTTTGCAAAATATTAGTTTTTTTTTTACAATTTAAAAAAAACCATGAATATTAAAAATCCCATTAATAATGCATACGGACCTTAATGATAACAGCGGTGGAATAATAATAATAACTACGTACTCCCACAAAATAAAATGTTTTAAACGAAACCTACACCGGCCAATGAAGAGTGGTAAAGCACAGCCGCCTAACGTTACTGCACAAATTGTACCTCGACGCAAAGGTTCGCCACCACGGTTCCCGTGCAGCCCCTACACACCAACCACAGCTACCGCCACCACTCACATTAACATCCATTGCATTTACCGTTGCAATAGAGCGGGCGGGCATGCAGTCAGTGTTCTGCTTTAAGTTGCCAGAAAACGCACCAATCCCGCTCTCTCGTTCACTCACCGACTTGCCAGCCGACGAGCGAGCGGGCGAGCAAACGGAGAAAAATCAACGTAGTGTGGGGGGGTGGGGGGGGAAACCGGAGCAGCTGCCTTCACAGTGCCGAGGGTCGAGTGTTCCTCTTCGTGGCACTCGGAAGCCACCGAGTCCGCGAGCATTGTCGAGCAGCTCCGGCAGAACCGCCCTCCCGCCCCCCCGGTGCGTGCCGCAGTCGCGTCAGTTACGTCTAGGCTGGGGGGGGCCAGGGGGACGGTGGCCACGGCGGGGTCCTTCCGCTCGCTGGCGCGCCACGCGAGAGTCCCCCTCGCGAGTCTCCACGTGCGGCCAAAACCCCAACCGCCAGCGCCCTTCCTTTGCCCACCATCGCCGCCGCCGCCGCCGCCACCGCCACGGCCCTCACAAAAGGAAGGGGTTGTTGGTGCTGCCGGGCTGGCCAGACTGCGCCGACGAGACGTCGCCGGCCCACGCCAGAGGCTGCGGGGGCAACGTCCCCACGACGCCGGGGATGGAGAGGGGCACGTTTCCCATCATGCCCGGCGGCATCATGGGCAGGGCGCCGGGCATGCCCGGCATCACGGGCATGCCGATGGGCAACGGGCCCATGCCGATGACGCCCAGCGGCGGGCCGCCCACGAGGGGCATTGGCGCGAGGGGAACGGCTCCGCCCGCAAACGCCTGCGCGGGCAGCCCCGGGCTGGAGCGCAGCTGGTTGAGCGTGAGCGACGGCGGCTGGTTCAGCTGGAACGGGTTGGTGGCCGACGGGGTGGACGAAGAGGCGGAGGGTGCCGCCGCCGGCGCCACCCCTGCAAGCACGCGTGGTCGGACGGGTGGACAGGCGGATGAGCGAGAGCATGGGCGAGCGAGTGGGCGAAGGTGCGGGTGGGCGAGTGTGTAAGAACGTGCGCGAGTGGGCGAGGGTGTTGATGAGTGTGTGTGGGTGAACGAACATAGGTCAGGAGGAGCATGGGTGTACTAGTTGGCGAGCGCGAGCAAGTTGGTGCGAGAGGGTAGGTGTATAAGTTATTCAATTTGAGTGTGGGCGCGTGCGTGTGCGATTGAGTATATTGGTGGGTATGTAGGTGGGGATGACTTGGTGAAGTGGTGGGTGAGTGCATGGGCGAGCGCGTGGGCGAGTGCGACAGTTAGGATACTGCTTGCGTGGACAAGTGCGACGAGAGCGCGTGGGTGAGTACATGCATAGACAAGTGAACGTGTTTTTTTTTTTTACGAAAAAGTCGTAATCGTCAGTTCAACTGGACGAACACCATCACAATCGGCGTCAGCATCTACCTGTTCAAACGGGCAATGTGGCAGGATTAATCTCGAACCGTGGCCTTCAAACCAGCGGTGGAAAATTGCACATTTGAACCAGCCCACAACCGCCGCCTACGACTTTCCAAAACAGTCACCACCCGCCCGCCCGAAGACCGCCCGCTGAAGAGAGCCCGCCCGCCAGCCTGCCCGCCGGCCAGCCCGCCCAAGCGAGCCTCAACGCCCGCCCCCCCTAGCGTGCCCACCGCGTACCCAAGAAGGGGTTCTTGGCCTGCGGGACTGGCGGCGGCGCCGACTTGCTGACGAGCGAGTCCAGGTTGACGAGCGCCGCGTTAGGCCCGAGGAACGACTCCGGGGTCTTGCGGCACGACGGCGGCGCCATCATGCCTTGCTGCGACAGCGAGTTCGACAGCCCCGACAGCTCAAAGGCGTCCGGGCTCCGGCTGCCCGAGTCGTCCCCGCCCAGCAGGTCCATGCCGCCTGCTCCAGACGAGAGACGCGCGTGGTCGGCCCTCTCCACCGCTGCAAACGATGCCTACTGCGCTTCCCCCTACCAACCATCTCCCCCACCCCACCCACTGCCCACCTTCTCCCCCCACCTTACCAAGCAGGCCGTGCGATACCCACGACATGGTCTGCCCACCGCTGCTCGAGGAAGGTCCCCTTGCGCTGCGAAAGGTCTGGCGCTCGCCACCGGAAGGACGTTTGATTTGGGTGGGCGGATACACTAAAAATTAAAAAAGAACCGCACCCAATAAAGCACGCGAGCCACGGTCGTCACTGCCATCGCCATGGCGCTGTTGGTGGGTCAGAGGTGGACAGAGCTGGAACGGTGAGTGGATCAAGTCGGTTAGTTGACGAAGAGTTGTGATCGACTACTTCATTGTGGTCTGAGACTCGGACACCGACTCGTCTCATGGAGCTTGAGATAAAGTTACTAGAGTAAGTGTTTAAAAATAATCTTAACAGCTGATGGGAGCAAAGAGATTAGTTCATGTGCAAGGAGTGAAATGGATGGTAAAAGTACTGGACAATGAAGGATGGTGATGGTGTGTGGGCAGGTTCTTCATTCAGCAGGGGATAGACAATGGCTGACGATGATAACAATAATGATGATAGCGTTGAATGGCTGTATCACACAGCCAATTTTGTCTTCTGAATGTGCAGGAATTCTACAAAGTACGTTTAGTGTCTCAGACTGAACATAGCTGCACTATAATCTATACATTATTTTTAACCTGCTGACATTATTACCCTATAATGAATTCCAACAAATACGCCGTGTTGCATTCCCATGCACAACTCGCAGTCTGGAAAAGCCTGCTCCTGGCAGCGAGTGTCATGCGGGCAAAAACAAACGCCATGGCATAATGCATGTTGCACGAGATGCACGTTAAATTTACGTCACGTCTAACCTGATCAAACGAGCGGACCCAACTCTGCTGCTGCCAGAATGGCAATTTCGTGCACTTACATTGAACACATTAACAGCAGGCACCCCTGCATGAGTTTAGTATTTTTCTTGCAAAACTGATATGGGGTACGTAATATTTATATTCGTTGGCTTAACTCCATGAGAATTTTTTTTTCTTTCAAATGTACGCGACTTGTGCTTTTTTTACACGCACACAGTTAGTCACCAAGGCCTTTAGCTTGCATTAGGCATTGTGAAGCTTTGCATTTCTGTGAAGAGCAATAAATGCGGGGGGGGGGGGGGGGGCGAGCGGCATAAGCTACATCCTGTAAGTTTTTAATAAATTAATGAACCGTCCCGGAACTTTCCCATTAAAAAATAAACTATAACGCACTTCGCCGGAAACACAACCGCAACACAACATCGGTACTCGGCGGGAACGACTAAAAGGTGACGCAATGTCTAATTTGTCAATCTTTTAAAAAACAAACCTTAAATGAAAGACCGCGCAGACAAAGCACATCGTGGACACACAGCAGCCTGTGGGAAGCACCCCAGTCACAATTTCAACCCTCGTCTGTTTATCAATCAATTACACGCCAACTTCTGAACTTAATAACAAAAAAAAATCAGGTTACTTATTTATTGACTTGTGACAACGCTCATACAAATCAGAGAGAAAAAGAATAACTTCCTAAAGGGTTTACCGGTGCCCAATTATCTGCATTTTACATAAATAATAAACACTTAAGCTTCATGCCACCCACCGCGTACTCCCTGCGCCCCAGCTAATGACCTACCTTGCCAACGCTAACGAGTCATCTGCCCGACTGCCTGCAGTGCTCGCGTTTCCTGGCAACTGGACGCCCGCCGCGTCCCAAAAGGTTTTTTGTTATTTTTGTTTTATTCTGAAATCGGGAGGCGGTCAGGTAGCTCTGGAGGTCAAAGCACGTAACTGGCACCGCCGAGATCCTGGAACATCCAGGTTTCAGGCCCCCTGTGATCAACTCGTGTTCGTAAGTGTGGCGTGTTGATGGTCTCAGTCCGATCATCCATAACCGTGTATTAAAAAAAATCACCACATTAAGTTTTGGCTCTGCACTAGATTTGGCTAAACTTCCAACTTAAAAAATAAAAATTGGTTTGCCTCATGTCACAATACTGTGGGAAAGTTCCACACCTTAGGGTCACCTGAAGGAATCTCAGGTGTAGCCCTGGGCTATCCGCTTCTGTGGGCCGCTACCTAACACGTATGGGATTGCACTGCTCAATAGAACCATCATCACATGACGTGGACAACAATAACATGATTGGAATGAAATTGAAAAATAATTATTACGTCAGAGTATGATTTAAAGTCCCTTCAAATCGGCCTCCTTAACCAAAAAACTAAACATGAAAGTTCCGTGAAGTGTACGATAATCAAACTGAAACGTTTCATTCTTCAAAGTTGAAAATAATAATAAAAACTTAGAAAAACTAAAAAGACAAAACAGTCATCGGTGTCCAGACTGAATCCATCAACTCACTACAACGCACCTCCGATTAGTACGCTTGGCTACGTAAAGTGCAAAGGAAGTTTGAAATGTACAGAAATACAACACACGAACCCAGGCCACCTTAGCTGTATTGCATCTCGACTGTCCCTTGAGCCAATACCTGTCATTCACCGCCAAATGACGGTGACGTCACCACGGCGCCTTGTGCCAGGCAAGGTGCACTTTGAGGCCACATGAAGTTTCGAAGGCTTGCCGACAGGGGGTCACGTTGGCTGAGATGGCCGGCAGATGCACCAGCTGTGCTCCCCTTACTGTGCCAACTTGAACCAACCTCGGCCGAACATGCGCGGCCCCCATCAACGGGGAAAAGTGCTAACTCGCCAGAGGTTTCCGGTAACTCGCACGCCCGACACGCACGCGACGACTTCACGAGCCCCAAACGCAAAAACATCACGAGCGCTCGGCACCCACCTGCCATGCCGCGGTGTCCTCGCGACGACGAGCGGATGCTGTCGAATTCCGAGAGGTCGTCCCCGGCCGACCCGTTCACCCCTGTGAAAGGGTCAAAGGCACCTGCGTGACACAAAGACAGAGATACCCCACCCACCTATAGCCGCGTAAAGTGTAGTGGGGGGTAGGTGTGGTCACAGCGACCATCCATCAACGCCAGCGGGGGCATCCAGAGCGGTATCGTCGTCAGCACCACACGCCCCGGGCCACCTTTATGCTAAGACAATTCAAAAGGATGAGTTGACCAAGGAGAGCCCCAGGACCGGTTCAAATGATCGCCACCGATGTAAGCCGGAGCCGGGAATGGAATTCGGGTCGCCGATTTTTTGGTAGCGCAGTGCAACTAAACCAGGCTCGCCATGCGAAGTGTTTGTGTCACGATGCTCGTGAAAGACAAGTCGACTGTGTGAAAAGAGAACACCTAAAAGCCAGTTGACGGTGGCGATGATGGTATAATTGTGAATGGTCCTTCAAAGGTTGAGTGTCAACTCAATGCGATGCCGTAAGAGCGGTCCCTTGACAGATTAGTCGACAACTTAACGAGGGGAAGACTTACTGGTGGCGATGAGACAGTTTGGAAAAGCAGTCTGTATGTTGAACTTCCTTCGCACCGTACGTAGCCAACCGTGCTAATCGGAGGCATGGGCTAAATCGGAGGTGCAGAGGCCGAACATTTGACTTATTCCACATGTAAGCTGTTTTCTAAAACTATAACCAAGTGGTCGCCCGACTTGTGGAACTGCCCATGCCGCGACCAGCAACTTCACAAACTCTCCGCCAACACTCGAGCGCCACTCGCCTGATTGTGACGACGCGGGGGAGGGCATCGACCCCCACGGGTCGGCCGGCTTCGCCTGCAACGGAGTCCCCCCCCCGCCCACCCCCCACGGGTCCGCAGCAGCCAAGGGCTTGGAGGGCGGGGGCCCCCAGGGATCGGAGTGCGCCGAGCGCGTGGGCGAGGGCCCTCCGATGCCGGCGCCGGCGATGCCGCCTGTCGCGCTCCACGGGTCGGCGGCCTTGGGCTGGGACGTGAGCCAAGGGTCCGGCGCCGGCACGGCCTGGACGCCAGCCCTGCCTGCGCCCGCCCCGAGACAGCGACGGGGTTCGCGGGTTTACACGCGCACGTACGTCACCGACGTCGTCGCCGTCGTCAGCCAGGAGCAATGCACTGCTGGTGCGCGCCGCTTCCGAACATCAATGGGGCGTCCTACCGCGCGACACGCCCGCCGTGTGAACGCGGGGACCAGGAGACCGTGGTGCACATCGTCTCCGGGTGCGAAGTGCGTCAGGTCAGGGCGTGCCGGGCAGACTGGTTGCCCTGTGCGTGCTAGAGGAGGAGGCAGTCTTGTGGCTATGCGGCTACGTGGGCTTACGCCCACTCGCATAACATCGACATCTGCTGCTCTGTGGGAAAGCAACGCGTAAAAGCGTTCGTGAAATAAATAACATACCGCTGGATGAAAGCCTCCCCCCCCCCCCCCAAAGCTATCAATCCACTGCCGGTGAATTCCACTATGGCTGCGGTGAACTCTCCGGTTCGATTAATTGCAATGCCATCCTTACTTGGACACCAGACAAAACACCTCAACAAAGTACAGCGGCTTCAAAGCAACCTGTCGCAAGATGTCTGGGGCATTAAGCACGGTCATATGGCTTCCATTCCTTCGCTGAAAACTATGCACCCTTCAGACACCGCGCTTCCGAGCTCTCTCGCGATCGAACGCGCCCGATTTACGCGAAGCACGCACGGCGCTATAAATTGCGCTTACTATTGTCATTCGTATTTCTCAGCCAAGATGAAAGCTAATAAAACGTTCAAATTACAATAAATCCCGCACAAAGGTGCAACGTGTTTCCTGGGAGCCATCGCAAAGCTACGTCCTTCGTGGCAGCGGACGAGAATCGTGGTCACGTGAGGTACGCTCGCAACTTTTTTTTTTTGTTCACAGGTGGCGCCCGATATCTGTGAAAAAGAGCCTTATAGCTCGTCGGATTCGTCCAGTATATATTAAAAAAAAGACTCAAAAGCAGATGATCCCTGGGTTTGATCTTCCCCGCCCTAAACCGCATCACACAACCATGGTAGATGGGGATACCTGATGCACAAAAATAAAGATGCCGATTCAGATTCTAACTGCAGGTTTCAAATTTGATGGTCATAACGCGTGGAGTGATTCACCAAACTCCTTTGCAAGTCAATAAACTGTCTGGACTCAGGGGTATATTTTTGTATCGCACTGTTGGTACCATCTGTCGGTACCTACCTGTGTCTCTTCGTCTAGTCTGTAGGGTTTCTTACAGTCTCGCCTACACTCTGTCGTGCAGATTGTTGGTCTCATCTGCACTCTTTGTACCGACTCATGCCTAGTTTCATCCGTACTGTCTGTACTGTGTGCCTCTGTACTGTGCATCTCAAACACATTCGAGAGTGTTGTCAGTAGTCTCGTTTGTCACGTCTTGTTTATACTTTGTTTTAGCTAGTCCGTGTGGTCTAATTTGTAGTTAACCACGTTTGTACCGTCTTGTTTGTTCCATTTCATCTCGACGGGCTGCCTTTTTATTTGAACTGTCCGTCATCTCTCGACTGTGCCATCCCATTTGTACCACCTCACGTGTACACTCATCGCACCCGTGAGCCTAACTAAAGTTAAGTTGCTGAAAAAAACTACGAAACATGAATTAATCTACACATACATGCACAATCCTAGTAGGTACGAATGCATTTTGGTCGATTAATCAGGAATCGTTCACAAAGCCTAACACCAACATTTGAACTTCCGCCACCGCAAAATAGGCAAGCGACGCGTTAAGTTCGCATGGAAACAATCGGCCGATTCCTGTTAACACGGCCCAGTGATTTCCACGGGGAATTGCCGTGATTAGCAAAGGTGCCACAATGATCACGAGCAAGTGATATCATCGTCATCATCATCATTCGCTGTGTGCTGGTATTGATGACTATTACTGAATCATAATTTTTTTCATTAAATACAAAATTGCCATTTCAGATATCTATGATCTCTCCGGGTTTTTTTCAACTACCAAGATACAGGACCTCTGTATATAAGTTGCCGTCTAATTTGTGTAGTTTTTCCAACACTGACAGCAAAGTTTTGGGCATTTTATTGGCAATAGACAAAAGCCAGAGTGTGCCTGCCCAAACCAACAATGGGCCACGTGAAGTGAGCAAGGCTCGCTGGTAGGAGGTCAAGGGGCAGACCTCGGTCATACAGCTTAACCGAGAAGACTGGCAGATGGACCACCTGTACTCCCCACTGTGCCAATTTGCTGCGTTTTAGCCACATGGCGCTCTGCTCATTGTTGAGCGTCGCTCACCTGCCCCCTCCCAACTGCCCAGTAGCGTCCTTCACTAGCCTCCTCCACAGAGGCCGAGTTTGACACCGGCTGATAACGGTCATCGGGAAAGTCCAATCCATACACAAACATCCTCCGTATAGACTTAATAGACTGTAGGAGCAAGTGCTGTTGACTAGCATTTATGAAGGCCGGCATGGCATACCCCACCAGGTACTCAATTGAGACTGGGTCGACCTCGGAGTGGCCTAGGTGTTGGTCAATGGAAATCGAACTCAAGGTTTTAAGTGTGGCACGCGAACCGCTATACCACTGCTCCACCCAATTAATATACACTCACCCTCTCACACACAAACACATACGCACCCGCGATGGTTGGCCAGGGGTCAGCCTGTGCACCGCCGGCGCCCCCGGCAGCAGCCACCCCCCCCCACGGATCAGCCTGGGCCGGTGGGGGAGGAGTAACGCCCCACGGATCAGCACTGGGCTGAGGGACGGTCGGCCTAAACGCGTCCACCAGGTCCAGCAGGGAGCTCTGCCGGCAGAGGAGGTGGCGGTGACGGGAAAACAATAAAACGTATTTTTCCCAAATCTCGTTACACGTGGGTTCTCCCTCTTTTTGCGGTAGGTTAAAATTTGTTTTGCCCGTTCACAGTAGTATGGTGGCCAATGCAGCGCAGCGGACAATACGCGACGGTCGGGGTTCACGCAGATTTGTAAAAACCTTGAGGGCGCTGCGCGCTATCATGTACCACCCGAGGACCTTGGACTGGGAGTGATCGAGCAGCCAACAGGGCACATCAACAACGCCTCCGTCACTGTGCCAGAACTAGAAATGGGATATCCAATTAAGTCACATATTACTCTACCGATTATCAGTTCGATTATTCAACTTAATCAACTAACAAACCCAGATGTAGAATAAACTCCGTCCATGCCTTGCAGATTCCAAGTGACGCTGCAGTGTTTTCAGCATTATCATCATTGTCATTATAATCATCATGGATATCAGCAAGCTAAGTGCGCAGATCGTGGCGAGTCTAATGACCCAAACATTGTGTAGGTACGCATGTTGAATTTCTTTCCCACCGTACGAAGCCAATCAGGAGTGCGGGGAAGGATAACTAAACACAAAAAGTATTCTAAAGAAATGAGTTTTAAATCTAGATTTAAACGTGCATAGCTCCAGTGGCTTCCTAATATCAAAAGGATGAACGTTCCACACGGCCACAGAAGCGCGTCTAAACACGTGCAATGTGGTGACGGCGTTTTCTCGACGGTTAGCCAAATGCCGCTGCTGCGAAGATTACCGGAGTTCGTGTGATGGTTTATGCTCTTTAACAAGAACGGCAAGATATTGTGTTTCACTTGTGGCGCGCACTTTGTGTGCAACGAGCACGACCTTACAATGCATTCGTTCGGCAACCGGAAGCCAATGAGGACCATTGGCTTGCGTCACACAGGATGTCAATGCATAGCCAGCACACCGCGATTACACGGTGTCACCGCGACCGTCCACACGCCTCTCTGGACTCGTTAATCGCGTGCGACAAATGGCAGGCACAGTTCTGCCTCCGCAGCGGATGGGGATGGGGGAAAAAAAAAAAACCTGCAGCCTGCCGAGTTTCGCCAGGCGGCTTGGGTTGGGTTGCACAGTGAAAACGAGGCGCGAGAGGCCGACGAAGAAAACTGCATGTTAAGGCAGGACGTTTTTTGTTGGTTTTATATCCCTCACTCGCGGTCCTTGCAGTTGGGTTCGCGACGGCGCGGCACCGTCGTGCCGTTAACGCAAGTCGCGCGGTAACGCCTCACCCTTCGCACGCCTTAGAGCTCGGTTTATACTGCTCGCCGTCAACTTTGCCCCTGGGTCCCTTCGCGAAAGACTCGCTGCTGTATCTCAACAGATTCCCCACCTGCTTCGACGAGACAACCAACTTGAAGATGCAACCCAAAAAGTAAACCGGCTTCCATTTTGCAGATCTTTACCCAGGCTGTGCGTTGCAAGGGTGGTCAACCTGGGTTTGAAGGTTTAATAACGAGAACATAAAAGGATTCAAGTGTGATTTAAGAAGCATTCTACAGTGACATCACCCTAATGGCCTATTAAGGATCACACTCAATTATTTAAAAAGTTGTTTCTGGCTGGCTGACGGTCTGAAGCGTGGGCGGGCAAGTGTGCGGTGGTGACGTCACCGGCCGTCACACAGGGTTGGGCCGGGTCCGTGCATCGCGCTGACGGTGGGAATTTATTTTATGAAGAGCGAGAGGCAGTCGGTTATAGGCGCAGGAAAAAAGGAAGAGTCTTAAGATTTGACTTGAACAGGGGCAGAGAGTCAACGGCCCGGATGGCTGAGGGAAGGGAGTCCCAGTTTATGGAGGCAAAAGAGGAAAATTAGCGAGAATGGCGCATGGAGTAATTTGCCAGCACGCATTTCAGCTTTTCTCACTGACAGTGGCACTGGGTGTGAACGCGGCGCGTGCAGCGAGAGTGGCGACAGGCGCAGACCTCCTCCTTCTTGGCGGCGAGCTTGGCCCTCTTGCTCTCCTCGAGCGCCATCTGCAAGCGCAGGTCATCCCCGCGTCGCATCCGCTCCTCCTGGTGCCAAAAGCGTGGATATACGTGTGGACACGGACACGCAGATACACACACACGTACATTATACACACACGCACATCAATACACGCGCGCAGATACACGCACAAGCGCACACCCAGACGTGTATATGAATGCATACAAACAGCACGCTCGCACAAGTCACACACGCGCACAACACACGCTCAATTAAGGCATACACACGCATACGAGACACACACGGACAAACACACACACACACACCCGCGGACAGCGCACACGTACCAACAACGCACGCACAGACCGCGCACACGTATGCACAACGTGAACAAACACACGCACAACGGCACTTCGGACACGTAAACAACTGGCACAGAGAGGCCGCTAAACCACACGTTTTGACAAATCTGTCACCAAGCCATACCGGGAAGTACTATGAAACGACACTGACATATTATGGACCGAGTTAACTAAAGGCTGTACAGAGCAGAATCATGAGCAAGTCATTTCGACGGTCGCTGCAGCTGCACATTCGTTTCATTGCAGAGGACCCGCAAAAGAAAGAGGATGACGTCCCGAAGATGGAAGTGTTAATCTCAATTGGCGTTCATTAGTGGTGGGTTTTATTATTATTTTTTGCGCAGGGGGAAGGGCGGGGAATGTTTTCGTTATTCTGCTTCCCGACAACGATCACAAGTGAGAAACGGGTGTCGGTTAGAAACGGCACGTGCGGCAGATCCCAAAGTCGACCGAGTTGTTGAACAGCTGCGAGGGCGTTTGGAAGTGAGCTCCGTTGTCATCGTTCATTCCTTCCTTTTAACCCGCTTAACAAAAAGGCAGAACACGACACAAGGACATCGACGTGACCCCGAGGGGAGGAAGAAAATGTTGCAATTTTTGTTTTGCTTTGCTCGTTCGTTCATTGGCGTTGACCCGTGAGATCGCTTATCCTTCACACTTTAGATCCCCGATTTGAGAATTAATGGTGCGAAACGTTGAAGCAGGTAATAATCAATTGATCATCAGTCAATCGAGTGAAGTTAGAAGAGTCATGAGGCAATCAATCTGCAGCCTTGGAACCAGCCTTTACACCAGCTCCAGAACTTGCCAGGAAACCAGGGTCCATTTCATCACCACCACCGCTTTGACTTAACATTGGACAGTCTACGCAAAAACAAACCTCCGCATGCTAGTATGGCGGCATCCTGGCAGAGAACCAAGCTATTCTCTGTTTGGCCAAATCATAAAATAAGGTCTACTTGGCTTCAGATACTTTAACGGCATATTTATGGGGTAAAAAATAAAACCACTGCTTGTGCCATTGGCCTTCTGACCACAACTCACACGGTCAAATATATTAGCAGATTTTTGTTGATGCGCAAAACTGGTGGTCACAATTCAGTGGACTTTCATCATTACAAATTAAATTTACATGTTTTAAAAAGACCAGTGGACGAGGTGATATGTTACTGCAAGCCATAAATTCACAGAGTGGACAACTGCTTTGATTTGCCTGTCGACGGAACGGCCAACAACAAATCCACCGCGGCAAAATAAACAAAGAACAACGAACCAGCGGTGCGGTTTATTTTCTGTCCCTGGTTTCCCAGCGTTCAAGGCTGCACAAAGCGCCGCCAACCAAATTTTTAAAAATCAAAATTGCCAAGAGTGAGGTCAGTATTAGTTCGTGGCGGAGGGTCAAAAGGATCAGTCAGCAGGTTAAGCCCCCGCGTTCTACCTTGTCATGCTCTTCTTTGCTCATACTCAGCGCAAGCTGCAGCTGTAGCTCTTCATCGTTGGCGGGAGGGGCCCGTGGGGCCGTCGGCTACAGTGCAGAGTATTAGAGAGGATGTTAGCGCGCGCGCACGCACGCGCGCGGACGCATGCACGCCCGTGGACGCATGCACGCCCGCGGACGCATGCACGCCCGCCCGCTCGCCGGCCGGCCGGCCCGCCCGCCCGCCCGCCTGTTGGCTCACTCACTCGCTCGCTCACTCACTCGGCTGCCCTCCCCGGGCGCTGTGGACACACCAGGCGAGTTCAGAAGCGGCAGCAGAACCGCACGCGGAGCTGGCCCTGTCGTCAGAAATACCGCTGCTCTGCAAAATAGTGCTTAGGGCTGATCGGCAGGTCTGACCCTAACCCGAACCACAACGCTTCCCCCACCCCCCATCTCCCCTTTCCCAAACATCTTATGTAGCACCAATTACCACCGCACCCAGTGGGCCTTAAACTAACTCTGATTGGCAGCAGCGGCAGTATTTTTCAGAGCAGCGGTGTTTCGCACGACGGCGCCAGCATGCGTCCGTATTAGAGGGCCGTAACGACTCAGTGGTTAAAAAACATTAAAAAAATGTTACGCTCATAATGCAAGAATCAAATAGTGTACGGCCAGAATTATTATTGTTGATCGATACAAGTTAAAAGTCTCCTTTTGTCTTACCCACTGCACATTATAAATGCAATACACGGCACTGTTGACAATTGAATTGCGACTCCAAACCTTTGCCAATCGAACCACGAAGGGGGTGAATCGTTACTTCCCGACCAAGTTTAGCCAGGCGAGGGAAGGGGGGGGGAACGAGGCGAGAGTACGACGGGCAAACAACGTGGCGTTTGCTTTCATAAATCGGCGCCAAAAGACAACGAGTGCTTATAAACAAAGCCGTCAGTAAACATTCTAGAGGTGGCACTTGTTACATCACCAATAGGGCGTGCCTGTGAAAATGCACATCATCACAAAAAAGACAACCTCTTGCACACTGCATATCTCCGTGGCCAACTACAGAGTCACTGAATTAAGGCCACGGGATAAAGATTCCCATTGCGTTTTAATTGGACGATCGATGTGGAGTGGAGTCCAACAGTGTTGCAACGTGCTTTGATATAAAAGTTGGAAATTCTCCTTCCGTGACATTGCAGCAGTGGTAATTCCATAAAACACAGAATTGCTGATATAAAACACACGAACCGAAGACAAGGAGCGCCACCGGGCCTTGCAAAACTGTCAGGCAAGTACTATTAGTGAGCACCTATTAAGGCCAGCGCACAGCAGGGGATGTTAGGGCCACAGCACCACGCATATGCCTGACTGCAATTGATTTTTAGGCCACGTCAACTCAGGGGGAGTCCCAAGCCTGGTTCAGATATCAGCTTCCACTGGAGTTGCACAATTTGGAGAATTAAACCTCAGCCCAGTGGGATAGTAGAGCATTGTGCGAACCACTATGCCACCATTCAGTAGCCTATATACACAAATACACAAAGATCCCCCGTATAGCCTTACCAGACTGATGGGGCAAATTCTGTTAGCGAGCGCCTATTAAGGCCAGCAGAGCACACGAGGGGGGTGGGTGGCCAGAACCACGCCTGGTTGCCTTTGTCTCCCTAGTGGTGACGTTTACACATCGCACTAGGTACTCATTTGTGGCTAGGACAACCTAGGGCAGGGCCCATAACTGGCACAGATAATTGTCACTGGTGTTGACCGCGAGTGGAAATCGAACTCGGG
The DNA here is from genome assembly GCF_048934315.1 of Petromyzon marinus. NCBI lineage: Eukaryota > Metazoa > Chordata > Hyperoartia > Petromyzontiformes > Petromyzontidae > Petromyzon > Petromyzon marinus. Next base: position 21,049,708 of record NC_133703.1, on the reverse strand, counting down.
TCGCTGGGTTCGCAAGGCGGTGCGCGCTAACTGCTGCAAATAGGCCACTGGGTTCATAACCACTGCGCCACCGCGTCCCATCGAAAACACACACACAGACAGGCAAATAATAATCAACTCCCACAGGGACGATTATATTTACGTGTTTGCGTGGATAATAACAGATTTCATCGATCAATTTACAAATTATGTACATGCCTACATATTATGTAGTGGTCATAATGAACGCGGTGAGTTTCATCGTTTGCAACTCGTGCTTGTAAACAATATATATTTTTAACACGGATATATACATGTACAGTGTAGATGTAAGAACATAGTAACGTAGGATGGGAACAAAGCAAAAACATCACCCACCCCACAAACCCCACCCCCTCCCAGCCGCCCCACCCCCCTGGGGTGATCCCATCCTGCCAGCTTGGCTCGCACATTCACATGGGATCAGTTTACGAGCGCAACACCAGAAGTCTTCAGAGCGCTGGGTGGCAGTAAGGGGTGTGGGTGGGGGTTTCCTGTTAAAAAAAAAACCCAAAAGGCACGAGAGGGGGGAGGGCAGGGTAGGTCAGGGAGCAGGAGGGGGGGCAAGCTGCCAGACCAGACGTTCTCACCGAGACGACCTCCGACGCCGAATTATGCCTTCTTCTCGCGAACGCTCAAATCGGCGGCACGTGGTGCCAGGTACACTCTCGCGTCTCGGGAAATCAATCGGCCGCTCGAATCTTCGAGTATTCGACGTGCCTCTCTCTCTCTCGCTATCCCCCTCTCGTTGTGTCTCGGAAGCCATTAAGGCCCCCCCCCCCACCGCGTGGGTGTTTTGTTTCAGCCGTGTGTAATAAACCTAAAGGGGCAATTCGAGACGGGCCGGGCCAGGCAAAGCCCACCTACCAAGATGCCGGTGGGCATTCTTGGTCAAAACGGGTTTTCTAACGCCGATAAAAAAAAAGCATTTCGATAAAGATAACAATGCGAGGTACTGCCGGGCATGTCACGCGTTTGAATGTTACCCTCGGTGGGGCAATGACTGAACATCGCTACGGGAATTTTACCAAGTACACCGCGCAGTTTGAGTCCACTTCACACTCAGTGCCTTGGCGAGCTTAGCGACTTCCTGACCAGTCGTGTCCCCTCGAGTCTGGTTCAAACATTGGTGCAATCTCCTAGTTATGGCAGTGAGCAATAAAATGAGTGTATTTTTAAACACATGTGAGTTGCTTAACCACTGTCAAACTCGCAGCAATCGTACGTTTCACGAACATCATTGCACGCACAATGTCCGAGATAAAAGACCCGTGCTTTGCGCTTGTTTCAGAGGGGATGAGGCCAGCCATAATGCGTCAATGGTCGACCAAAGTGACGTGCTTTTCATTGACTTGGTCACAACCCCCCCCCCCAAGGGTGAACTTTGTGGGCCTTCCACTGTGTGGCGACAGGACGGGGCACGTACAAAACGACGAGCGGCTCATTTGCTGCCAGCGCGACACACCAGCGCAGGTCGCCCAGCGTGCGATGCAAGCATGACTCACGAGCCAGATTACGCAAGCCAGTGCAGGCGTACTCTCCACCACACGTCACGCCGCAAATACAATCTCCTCACTCAATGCATCTCTCCGATCCTTCCGTTCAGGACATTGTTACGAGATGGCCAGAGTACATGATCTGGGGATTCCAGGTTTTTTCGCACAAACCAGTGGCCAAATACTTTCAGAGCATTTCCCTCTAGGAGGGTCACGATGCATCGATTAATACTGACAGGTGAAGCTCACCATTCACACATCGAATTGCTTGTTTAAGAATAAATGTTGTTCAACTTGCGTCACATGGCCCTTGCAGCTGTTGAGATAGCTATATTCACAAAAACATTTTTTATCGGTTATTCAATCAAATCGTGACCCTGAATCGTGACACTTAATGGAATCGTCGGGAAGTAAATCCTTACACCCTTAATGCCAAACCTTCAATAGACTAACCTCTTGCCCAATCTCCTCCTCACGCCAGAAAGCATAAACGTAAACGATATGCCAAATGCTCTTTGCACATCTGCACTAGTATTGCATCACCTAGTAATTACGAAAAGCACTACGTCCAACAGCTAACACTTGAAAGCAGTGACAATTCATTACAAGGGGGCCCCCCGTTACTCTCCGAATGAACACCAATGTCCCCCCCTCTAAGTGTGCCTATCCATTCATCAAGGGCACCTCTTGGTGGTGGCTGGGGACACACCAAGGGTCAACAAGGACAATTCCCATTGATGCCACCACACCACCGCTTCCTCCCTTCTGTCAGATCCCGCGGTAGTTGCAGTCAACACCTAACCTCCAAGGTCTGCTCTTACAGTTCCCCCCATCACACTCAGGATGTTTTACATTGAGAGTGCGATTACAGGTTTCATTTGAGCAAGGTAGCCCCGGGACTGCTGACCCATACGCTCTTCACCAATTCCTGGAATCACTGCTGTTAAAGGGACACCGCTGTGCCATTTCACACGAGGGTCATTGTTTAAGGGAGTTTTTCCAAGGCCTTCGGTGCACACGCTCTGGAATTAAGCTCAATTTCACATCTCCCCATCCCCCCTGGGGAGCAAACCGAGCCGGGCCAGGTTTTTTCTGAGTGCGTATATGACAGCACGGCCATGACATGCTTGCCAATGTTATACATGCAGCTTTCTGTGCATGCACCGCAAGTGAGCGGCGAAGATCATAGACTGCACATGATTCAGCAAGTTGCTGTACTCCCGACGAAAGTGTCAGACTATCGAGCTGAACAGCTCAAAATGTGAATTACTTTTGTAAAATGTGCTACAGCCAAATGCACTGATGTTATTACGAAGGAGGTGAATGAGGTTTTGCAGAGCAACGGCTGAAAGTGAAAGCACGTCGGTGTATGTATGCTTAAAGGCTTACACACACGTATGCACATCTATGCCTATGCAGCTACATTGACCAAGTACTATCGGTGCACTGATGCATTTATCCATCAATATTGATTCTTCAGTACATGCATCCATGGAATTGTTTTGAGCATTCAAGCAAACAATGGAAGGTTGCGAATTCGTGTGGGTCAACTCTGGCCATCACTCTACAGTGGTTAGTCGACAGTGATGAGTCATTCCTTTAAATAGGAACGTGGAATTTCCACCACTGGCCACAAAAGATATAAGTGGTGACCAATGCTTGTTGAGCATGGACTTTGGCTCGGTGAGTAAACTGATACGGAAGCCTCATGCAGTAGCAGTGATGATCATTTACACTGCTCAACCTTGTGCATGTTAGCGTTAAAGGCGAAACCATTCGCAAACCCTGACAACTTGCCAAACAATTAAAACATAAACACTGTCCTTTATAAGATAAGAAAAGGTTTACTGTCTAATGGGTTTTCGTGTTGTACCACGGTGTTGTCTGGAAGCTCCGTCAGGAGCATAATTCAATTCAGTGAATTGGATTCAGTGAAGTCTCGATGCTCCACTCTCGCAATTCAGCTTGCCGAATTTCACTTCCTAAAGAAGTTCTCCGCACGCGGAGTGACACATCAGACATCGCGTCCAACGACACGCAGCGCCCACCGAAAACACACACCGCAGAATTGTATAACACAACGGTGAAAATGTAGCGCAATATTATGCACAAAGATTACTCTACTGCTCGCACAACCGTGTGTGCAATGAGTGCCCGACTCTCAGCGGTTGGTAGAACTGCCCGTCCACCCACCCACTAACTGGTGCATGCCAACGTGGCCCCAAGCGAATAAATGCGAACATTCAGGGTGAACCAGCAAGCGCGTCAAAGGCAACCCAATCTGACCAGACTACCCCAGAAAAACCTTGTCTCCCACTACTTTTAAATCACCAGTGTCAAATCAGTGCGCCTCACACTTGATGGGTGTGAGGGGATTAACTGTCAAGTCACGGTTGCATCAACGTGTGCATCAATGTCCTTTGATGTTTTTTTCACTGGGCAAATCAATGATTGTTGGGTGAAAACCGGTGATATTTAAATGTAATTGTAGTGCAAAGAATAAATAAATGTATCTTGTAACTGAATTCATCCATGAATATTTGCACATGCAATGATTCCCTCTTAATATATGATAAACTCCTCACAATTCGATTAAAGAATACACTTTTTTCACTGTGAACACAGCACAAAAAATACCAATTCAAATAATTGGTATTCAAAATGTACTGTGAGCACAAGAAATTTATTTTAGTGGTTAAATTGAAGCATTATAGCATGCTTAAAGTGGCTCCAAAATTCACACATCTGAACAGGTGGCACTGTAGTTTGGGCACCCGACTGATGATTAAAATGTTTAACGTTGAAATTTGTGGTCAAATCCGCCTATTATCTTTCCAGGATTGATAAAACTAGTACAAAGTTGTGGTTATATCCTACGAACAATTTGGTATCCTCCATAATAACATGGAATTTCCACAACTGGTTCTGAGCCATTGACGCCCGCCCCCATAACCTCTGTTTGCGCAGGGGAGACACTCTTTGACCTTTTGACTTTGAATAAACAATTAACAGATAAGTATCAGAAACGAATGCGCAAAAAGTTCTGCCCTCACCCTTCCCAGAAAACCGATCAAGCTTTGCCCAATGGGCACACGGTGAACCTGCTCCAGAGAGATTGCGTGTCCGGGCCCTCGGGTGTACACACAGCATCAACACCCCCGCCTCCCACAAGGTTAGGCCCATTGCCAAACAGCACCAAGAGCAAGGATGGACTTTGTTTTTAGTCTGCCTCGCAAACCGTCGCAATCACGATCACTTAAAAAAATAAAATTAAACTAAATTGCTCAACTTTTTTGTTTTCATGAATGAGGGCCTGGCATGAATATTAAGTTTCTCGTTAATTATCAGTTGCAAAGCAGAGGCCTATTTTCCTACAAATGCTGCTCGGGCTATGACAAGGAGCTAGCGGCCATGAACAAAGTGTAGGGCTAAATGTCTCCCAACGGCGAACAAACTAATATTACACAAGGGGTAGTAAATAAATCCAACTAGAGCACCGACCGACTGATTCGACCAGACATCCAAACAGGGCAAATGTGCTTTAAGAGGTCTACAACACGATGTGTGTTCGAGGCCAAACAAAATCACAAACCTCCAAATGAGTTTCATCCCGTGTGTGTGTGTCAATGCTACTGCAGCAGGATTATTAAGTAGGGTTGCCACAACATAATTTCTTCAAAGTACAATGTTAATATTAACCATTTGATATGATTATCATAAGTCAGTTTCCTGTAAATTTGTAAGTGAATTTCACAATTTTATCGTATTCGGTTTGTGCTTTGCTGGACTCCAGCACAAAATAAGGAAGTTGACTTGGTATATGCCTGCCATAAGTAATTTAATATCTGCAACATCACAACCTATAATGCTTATCACTCACATTATGTTAGTTATGCAAGGCATAATTAAATAACTAAATGAACTAGGGAAGCAATGAGGTAACAGCCATCATGCATCAGTTACTCTAGAAAACATTTTGCGAAGTACTCGTTTATAACGGACAATAACAATGTATTTAGAAGTTTAATTATTGTGATTTTGTCATTTGTTAAATATTGTATTAGGTTATAAAATATGAATTAAAATATGGGCAAAGATAATAAGACATTTCTCCTTGCACTCGGTTTTTTTTCCTAGACACTTTTTTTTCAAAGGAATTGACAATACATTTAAAGTAGAAACCTGAAGAAAATATCGGTCAATGTTTTATTTTCCCAAAGCAAAGAACAAATCGTACACACATCTAAATCACCATCTTTCAGCAAAGTATTACCTTGCAACACAACAATAATAAGGGATCGGTATAAAGTGGAAATGTTTTTTTTTCGGCTGGATTTAATGCGCATGTAATTATTTATCGTTGAACTATGTCCTGCTGAACATTCCCCACTGCTGAAATGGAAATATTAATAATTGAGTGATGCTACGATAATGCTACAGACGGTGCGAAGTTCAACAGATACATTGTACTCACCGGACAATTATGGGAGGACAAGGCACTGTTGTGTGCATTGGTGTGTGAACGTGACCTCAAAGTTTTACCTAGCCTGGTACAAGAGGCTAAGACATCAAAAGAAAATGGGTCAATTAATTTTTGGTATGTATGTTTGTGTGCATTGCATTGCGCATGTCTGTGAGTGCGTGCCTAAATGTCTGCATGTGTACGTGTCACGCATGTCTGTGTGTGTGGATGCATGTGGGGCTGTGTGTATAGCTGGCAGGGTCATGCAGCCCGCATGCCCAGCCACCGCATGCCGAAACAGCTTTTGTTCGGCCGGATCGAGGAGGCTAAATGGGTGCGGCACGGGCTAGAGAAGAGATGGAGTGATGTGGTACAGGAGGACATGGAGCTGAGTGGACTTGCCGATGACTGGTACCAGCGGTGTCAAGATCGGCCTTTGTGGAGGAGGCTCGTGAAGGACGCTACTGGGCAGTTGGAGACAGTCGCTCTCCAACAACAACGGAGGGCGGAGGAGCGACGTTCACAACAACGAGCCGAGCGCCGCGTGCCTAAAGCACAGCAGGTTGGCACAGTAGGGGGCACAGGTGGTGCATCAGCCAGTCATCTCAGTCAGTCGACCCGTGGCACCTGGGTCTGCCCCGTGACCTCCTGCCAGCGGGCGTTCGACACTTCACGTGGCCTCAAGGTGCACATGGCCTGGCGCAAGCGTCGTGGTGACGTCACCGCCACTTAGTGGCGAATGGCGGTTGTTGATGTTGTTGTGTGTATAGCTCTAAATGCGAATGTTTGTTTACGTGTACACTTGTGTGTGTACATGTGAGTATGCATCTGCCTGTGTAGGTGGCAGCACATGTGGCCTATGCGCGTAGATGTCTAGAAAAATGTGTTGTTCGTGTGCTTTAGAGCTGGGACGATTAATAGACTAAGTCGATTAATCAACAACAACAAAAATATAATCAACTCTGTTCACAGTTTACTACTCGGGACTCTTTAAAAATGGAACCCCACACCCCCTCCTCACATTCTGCCACCTGAAGGCAGGAAATCCCGCCAAGACGCATGCATCATGAGCTTAAGAATCGATACGAATCAATGAATCGGTGAACAGTTCTACCCGTGATGTCTGCGCGCACACCTGTATACGTAAACAAATCTGTGGCTATGTATTTGTGTTTCCGTGTGTACACACGGCCACCTGCGCCTGCACGCCGAGTGTGCGCGCATGCAGGCGCGAGTCCGCGTGACCGCAAGTTTGTCAGAGCTGCGACTGCCGCAAAACGATTGAAGCAATAGATCGAACCATCGGTTATTCCATTTCATCATCGACTAGACAGGTTCGGAAAAAGAACCTACTCATTTTGATACACGCACGGGGATCAAAACGTGGCATTGGGCGGGGATTGATGACGTCATCATGCTCGTTGTGCTCATCGGCCGTTGTCACCGCGTCACGCTGGGCACACACTGTGGTGCATTCCCAGAGTTTTGTGAGGCCGGAGGATGCCCATAGCTGCCCATTTGTCATTTTAAAACGGGTGATGCGTAAATTTATTCTAAAAGAAAATTATAATCAGCTATTGTTAAAACCAACTAATCGACCCAATCTATTCATCGTCTCAGCACTACATGCTTGTGCCCTCCTAAGCGCTGGCACTAACCTGTTCGGCCTCCTCTCGGCTCATGGCGAGCGCCAGCTGCAACTGGAGCTCCTCCTCGCCGCTCGTCTGAGGTCGGGCCTGCTCCAGGTCTGAAGGTATGTGTGATGTGGCTGCACACGCACGCACACACACACACACGCACACACACGCGACGCACAACACGCACAGACACGCACAGACACATTCTCACAGACGCGTGCATACACGCACCCACACAGGCAGACACACAGACACGCACAAAGACAGCCGAGCGCACACAGATGATCCATTTAGCCTAACAAACCTTATGGGAAAAGCTCTGTTAATGAGCGTACACTAAAGCCGGCGCAGTGGTGTGGCCAAAACCTCACCTCGCAGCCCGTTTCCCCAGTGCTGTTATTTATACACCACTCTGGGTACTCAGCTAAAGGCACAGAGTTCACCATACCGCACGCCACTGTTGTGCATGGCTGGAAATTGACCTGAGGACGTTGGAGCTACTGTGCAGTGTGTGAACCAGCCACAGCACTCCCCACACGCATCATCCATTTTTGCCTTGTACACTAGGATTAAGTGTCCGCAGTGAGCAACTATCAACGTTTACACACAAGAACATATGGCGAAACCAGCATACCTGGCCACATTTTTTCTACCCAGATTAAGTAATGGAGACCACAGTCCATCACACCGGATGCTCATTTCGGGCCAAGCCAACCCAGAGTAGACATAACCAGGTATGGCTAATACATTTCACAAATGGTGACGTGGACATGTGAGCAATGATTTAACCTATTACTGAGCTCATAGGACACCATTGCGTGCACACAAGAGAAGGGCAAAAGTAGATACAATGGCATTGGAAGAGAGAGGGCATAGTGGAATAGTCCTTCACTTTATCAAATACATCTAGTTAAGCACATTTTATTGCACAAAAGTCAGTTCAATGTTCTTTTTACTAAGTGACAGCTCATTGACAGCGAGTCAACATCCTTTAATGTTTGAAAGCTCAATGACGTAAGGATTTTTGGCAAAAAGGGCACTGCAAGATTATCATTCTATAGCAAAACCATTAATGTAATACACATTTCAAAATTAAAAGTCTTACCTAAAATGAGTATGGGATGGTGCTCACCTCCACTTGTGGTCTTGGTGAAAAAAACATATTCCTAATGCAGGGCCTTTCTCACTTTAGGACAACCAGTGGTGCTTATTTTATTGACTGATGGGCTGAGATGGTCCGAGACAAGCTCTGCGCTGTGCCACAACACACTTCCACCAGAAAATGATGTTTGCTAGCATACACATTAAACTAAAACTAGTTTTAAAACTACTATAATGGCCCAATATCATGTATGTGTACAGCCAAATCCACTTCTGGTAAAGGGCCATTCCTCACCATGCAGGTCACGGACAATATGTGACCAGACTTCACCACGCTGGTCAGTGAATTTCGGTGACACAGGGAACAAAGATGCGGGGACATAGAAGTATAGGACAATAATTGAGATTCCCACACTCCTATCAACTGTCCACCATGTAGCCTCACAGCCACAAAACAAATAGTTATTGCATTGCGATCGCCCATCCAAACACTATTCAGGGTTGAAACCTGCCTAGCTTCCAGGATTGGGCACATTCTGGTTGAACTGGCCAAGGGAAATAATTGTACAAATATAAGAGAAAATTAGCAAAAATATATTTATTATAAAGCTTTACCTGGATAATCCCTCAGGTGCAACATCGCTCCTACGAGTGTCCGTAGAATCAAGTGGCATATGCAGAGGTGAATTTAAAAGCGCAACCAGGTTTGTTTAACAATCACTGAAAGAGGCCAGTTGGCAGACATTGGATGGAATATATTCTGTTGACACCATCAACTTCTTCTTTTCCTCTCAGTGACAGCAAAAATATATATTTGCTACTATTTTTAACATTCCCAACTGTTTCGGTTCACTGACGCAGCTCAACCGTGTAGATTACAAACATGTTATTTTGAAAAACAATAAAATGAGGAAATGTAATTAAGCCAAAATGCCTGACGGTCATTATTCCCGACAAACGATTGCCGTTGAAATGTTGTCACACAACGTGTGCATCGTAATAAAATTGCCGTTAATACTCCATCTGAAGCCACATGAACAGTCCAACGTACTTTGTGGCATCTTATCCATTACTATAAATTGCAACTGAAAGCTATACAGTACGACCTGATGTACATCACCTCTGTAAAAAAACACCATACGTTATAACCATGCATTGCAACCGTGGGTGTAGGTTTCATTTCGCAGGTTTCAAATAAACGACAAAAATAACAGAGGTGAAAAAATAATCTATTCAAGTCGGGTAATGTAAAATAAAAAAAATGTTGTCTATTCGGTTTGCCAGTGAGAGAAACTGCACAAAACCTGATTGAAACTGGGGACTTCGCTGTCGTATTTCCCTGTTTTCCCGACGAATTCACTGCTCATGTATTTTCCCACTCAATATATGAAAACCCCCGGTGGCTTCAAATACAAATGGCCCCTGAGTAAAGAAAATAAAACAACACACTTTGGCAGCGATCATAAGACAAATACCGCTATCGCTACGTAAACATGTTAATGTTTTTACCGCAGCTTATTGCCATCAAGAGGTTGAGTAGATTTTTCCCAGTGCTAGGGACGAATTTGTCCAGATTCTGGCACTGGTATTCATAATGCTGTGTGGCACGAGCAGGGCCGCCCAGAGATTGCCAGAGGCCCAAAGCAAAATGCCACGTGGGCCCCCCATATTTGTCAGTGAAAAAACAACATGTCCCGTTGAGGGCCCTTCTTTTGTGCAAGGCCTGGAGCAAATTTTCCCTGTTGCTCCCCCGCTGCTCTGGGTGGCCCAGAGGACTAGTCTCACCATTGAGAGGTTAAGAGTTAAAATCCAAGTCTGAGATTCATTCGGCCCAACACTAACCAGTTCGTGTAGGAGGCCGATAAAATGAGTACCACTTTGGGCAATTCAACCGTGGTTGTACCTCAAGGAATATGAAATTGCACCACGGGTTCAAGGTCACCAATGGAGAGACAAGTTCCACAACACTGCTCTTTGAACAGGAAGGCACTTCAACTCTTACGTCGACCAAATAAACACAGGCCAAGATCTCAGATTATGCCACACTAAGCACACGTACAGTGGGTAACTGCCTTATCTGACGAAACATCTTTGCAATTGACTTTGCCGCCTTATCTGTGGCCTCCGAGTTAGCCTTTTAAATTGCCTCGGATAGGTACCAGCAAACTTAAAACAGCGTGCCACTGTGCCACTCGCGCCCAATGCAATGACAAGGTTGCACCTCGTGATGTGCATTCCACAACAGAGATGAGAACAAAACAAAGTCCTTTCACAAACACACGCGCCATCACGTTAAAGCAGAACAGTGCGTGGAAAGTACCCTTCACGGTTTCAGTTGTTTGGGGGCCGAGCAGCATTCTTTGCTCTGCATGGAGGGAACATTTGGAACAGGCTCTGCTGCACTCCGATACGCGTGGTGGAGCCGATCATCAGATGGCAACGTCAGGCTTGGGTGCGTGGTACAGTCCCGGTGCCATAGAATAATCTCAAGCACTCATTCCCCCCCAAAACAGGGGGGCAGACCGGACCACACGGTTTGTGCACTCCTTGCACACAAACAGTTCGCAAACAAATCGGAGTACGGTTTGTTGTTTTGAGGGTTACACACCTGGGGAATTTAGATAATTAAGTATTTATTTTGACTGCCAAAAATAGCCTGCCTGTGTGGTTCTATTCTGTTGAATGATGCCTGTTCAAAAGTCGTATATCTCACAACACATGCATGTGGAAACTATGCTGAATGTAATCAAGAGCATTCCCAACCATTTAAACATTCAGTTATTTATTTTAAATGCCTCTCTTTTTTTATCCGCCTGTTCAAAAAGCTCAGATTCTCTGCAGAGCGGCAGGCAACCAGTGCCAGGAGGAGATGCTATAATCTTGGATGACGTCGGCACCTACGCAGTACGATGGAAAACATTGAGTTGATCCTGTTAAATTCTTATGTTTCATTTAACAGCATTACTGCGGTAAAGAAAGTCATGACATTACAAAAATTAAATTCGCATCAAAATGACTACAAATGTCTATCGAGAGAAAAAAATAAAACGGTTGAGAAAAAAAATTGAAACCTATCCCGTAACTTGACAAAATTCATGTCCTGCCATTTCCACGGCCACCTTCCCCCATAAAAGCTGCACTCTCACTCAACCCAGCCTGGTAAATGGTGCTAAAGATTAACCGGCGGCGCTGCTCACGCATTGAGGCGGCGATGGCGTGAGGGGCTTCTGCCCACCCTGATGTTGGCCCCACCCTCCCCAATCAAATGCATCGGCGAGCGGCTGAGTACCGCCGTTCAAGCGAGGGGAGCAGAGGCTCAACCACTCCAGCTGTGCAAGGTCACGGGCGCTCGGGCTGTGGGAACAAATTGAAGCGCCTCGCTGCTACGCCTCGACCACGACAAGCACAGAGCGGTTCGGACTCCACGATGTTGCGATTCCATGAATTGTCGCAAGTCGGGGGATGTAATTATATCTTTTTAATAGAATCTCTGTTCTCGGATTTTTACCATTCCTTTTGTACAAAAGTTTCTCACCTTTTTCCGTCTCATTTGTATAGTTTGGTTTGCTCCATTCGCCCCAATGTAGCATTAGCAAACAATTTGCATATGTTATACATATCTCAAGCACAATATTCAATATATGCATTGTAAACATAATTGATAAAAGAAAATCGATGGAATCATTAAATGCCGAGCAATGGTCAAAATCCAAGAGCTTCTACACTGTAATGAGGCTCATTACCATCTGTGACTTATCATCGGAATTTGGAATACGTTTTTGTGCACAGAATAAAGTCAAAGCATCCCCCTGCTCAAATAAGCATGGGATGGCACTCATTTCCACTGACGTACAGAGCCAGTGGTGGAAATTCCACATTGCCATTCATGGAACCAGTATCTCTCCGTCAGACAGTCACTGTTGACATCTCGCAAAATGCTTTTCATCGACTTTGAAGCAATGATGGGCAGAGCTGTCCCTTGGCCAAAACTTGAACTCTGCCTTTCGGGCAAACCGGAACACAGCGCCACTATTTCAGGATCCGAGATTCTGTGGGCGATTCCAGAAGAGACCACAACTAGAGTTTTCGTGTCACTTCCGCGCATCACACAGAGTTGGATTTTTGTTCGGTCATATTACCAGACTTGTTTGGTTTATTAAGCAACATCTGTCCATGGATCTAATCACATGGCTGTGTTTACTTAAAGGAGTCCCTCCGAGCACAACTTTGCAACCTTGGTAGGGATGGATTTTACACATCGTAAAGGTAACAAAAACAAAGGAGGCTACATGCCAAAGAGGACACCCGCTTCGGAGATGCGGCAATGAGATCGGCTCACGCAGAAGAGCGAGACAGAATGTGGCATCGTAAGACCGAGGGGATGGTGTCAGCATGGAGAAGACTACATCCAACAGTGGAGAGAATGGCTGACTTGAGATTCCAATGATGAAGGTGGTTTGTAAAAAGGAGAAATAAATAAGTATGCTTATATAGGGATTTTTGACTGTTATCACTTCATATGAATGAGTGGATTTTCACTGCATAATGCTGGTTAATTTCACGTGAAAAAATTACCAGGATTTATCCAAACATCACAAGACAGGACCCCCTCTTCAAAGTCTGTGCGATGACTCAGTGAAGCCTGCTTTTACTTGGGTAGACAAAAAAAAACCTAGAAAATTATCCCACTTCACCGGTAGACAAAAAAGTGTCTTCAAACACAACTCCATTAATCCGAACACATAGCTTAAGGGCATTAAAAAATGCATGAACCGCAACAGCACTCCGTTTACAGCTGACGGCATCCGCTGAACAACAGCCTCATTTCGGAATGGCGGGAATGGCGCGACCATAATGTGTCGCCATCCACCGCCCGAACCCCCCCCCCATGACGCACAGACATTGGCGTTCCCTTAACCCCACCAGTTAGGCTCCCCCGTACGCAGTCACAGTGCCGTGACGGCTGAGAACAGCCCGCTGCTGACACGTGGCGAGCCGTCTGCGTGCCACGTAGGTGCACGCGAGGGGAGGGGGTGCACGTTGGGATGAACCACCCTATCTTCTTCTCATCCTCCTCCTCCTCCTCAGCAGTGGGAAGCGAGCAATCATCGCTTGTGTCCGAGGAGTTTCTACGCTTGTAAGGTGCGTGTTTAAAAACAGGTCCGACCACACCTGCCTGCTTGCAAGGGGTGGCTCAGCAGACAGCAGTGCGCTCACCAGCACCGTATGCCACGGTGGGCATGGCAACAGAGCTCACGATCCCTCTGGGGGATGAGCCGCCTCCTCCTCCTCCTCCCCGGCACAGTGGGCTTTCACAAAATGAGTCAGCGCTGCCCTCCACCGCACACTCCGCCCTGAGATTAGGTCACGGGTGTGGGGCGCGTGTCGTCTTGCCGATAGACTAGCCACTTGCCGCGCGGTGAAAAACGCAAATGTTTCGACCGAGCGAAGAGGTCCCTCGTGACCAACAGCCGGCTCGTTTAACCAAGGCCAGTTCAGGGAAAGAGGTGTGGTTGAGCGAGATTACTCTTCGACGAATGGAAATAAGAATGAAATAGACTCAAAGTGACGGTGAAATCACCACAGCGTTCGGGCCAGGCTAGGCGCACTTTGAAGACATGTTGAAGGCTCGCTTGCGGTAAGGTCACAGGACAGAAGTAGGTTTATATTCTTAGCTCTTTCGGTAAAGTCACGTTGAAGGGAAACAATAAAATTATAAATATATATCGTCATCAGATGACGACCGTTTGTGTTATGGTCGAAACGTCGTGAGAATTTTTATTGTTATATATATTTTATTATTTAATTGTTTCCTTTCAACGTGACTTTACCGAAAGAGCTAAGAATATGAATTACTGCAGTCACGAAAGCTTTAAATCAAAATTTAGAAGTAGGGTTTTAGTAGTAGATGGCAACACACGCACACAAACCACCAGACTCGCGACACATAACACAGCGCTTCCCCTTGAACAATACCGGCCAGCCGAAAAAGAGCTACGCCCGATAATCAGAGAATGTGTCGCCATGCAGTCAGCAAGAACAGCAGCGGGGAATGAACTACGTGGAAACTACCGCGTTCCATCCTCTAGTGCACGAGCTTAAACGGTCATCGTCACATGCTGTCCCGTATACAGTGGGTCACATCGAGCTTCCCCTGCGGCCTCTACCGCTGTAACATTTCCCCACCGCCAAACATCCCCCCACCAGCACCAGCACAGAACCGAGAGTTGATCAACACTCCGCTACGTCTGCATGGCACCTGCCCTCCACTCTAGACTCAAGCAAAACTCAAATTCCCAGAACACGCCAGGCTGAGAAGCTGCACGGAAATCATTATCACCCTAATTTGTCGTCATCGTCATTATGTCGTGGTCTATCTACTGCTAAATGAAGTCCTTCCAAGTTGCTTTCATCCCTCACGCGATTACTTATTCCTGCACATAAAATAATCTCATCACAGCACCTCCACAGTGGTCATTCTCGCATGAAAATTCTCTACCTGTGGCTGTCGTAATGTCAACATTGATCAATGGCCATCATCCCTTTTAGTCATGTGCCTTGCCCAAGCCCAGTGACTCTGCTTGGCAGTCAATACGATGGCTCGTTTCCAAGTGTTACCTGATCAATGTGGTCTTATGTCATTGCTTAGTGGAAATTCCAAACGTGCACCATCCCAATGCTTCTTTGTGCACTCCGAAGCTTTCTCTATCTCTTGCTTGTCAGAGTGCGCATTTCCAATTCATACTTCCCCGCTGCCTATGCACATTAATCCTACCAGGGGTGCAGTGGTTGAAGCGTGCCTGTATTACAAATCGAAGGTTACAAGTTCAAACCCTGTTCTGGGGCTGACTTAGTCAATCATCCCTTTGTGGTCCATAAAATAAGTACTACTGTTGTAACTTAAAATAGCGATTTTTTTTCTATTAATAGCCTGCTCCCGTCCATAGTAATATGGAATTTACACCAATAGCTCAGTGCCATCAAAGCCGATGAGGGATATCCCATTACTTGTTTGAACGAGGGGTGACGCCTTGACGTTTTGACCTTATCGTTATTAGACTCATTCATGCCATAGGAATGTGGAGTTTCCAACAGTGCCTCAGACATGCCGCTTCCATCTCGGCTTTCTTACTCAATATGACGCATCATAAACCTTGGGTTGGTTGAGTGACGCAAACAGGCGCTGTGCATCGCCACTATGAAGTATCCGCTACGAGAAAGCTTTTATCTACAGGCACAGTGATATCTGCGCTGCTTTTCGAGACCGAATTAAGATTATAAATCACTGGACGGAGGCAGGCCTCAAGCCACAGCTCACAAAAAGCACCAACGCTAAGGCACTGCCGTCTCCTGTCACAGGCTGGTGTAACCAAAAGCCTCAATTCGGGAAAGTGATATGGGTTTGCAGTAATGTGAAAAACATCGAACGGTAAAAGCCAAATCACCAGACATCGGGCTTTGTGTGCATATTGCCTGACTCATACTCTCTGAAAAGTATGATAAAAAATTAAAACCCAGACAAACACAAAGTCAACATAAAAATCCCAGCTCACTAGAAATGCTCCACACAAAGACTCAAACTACTGCTGCTAATGTAATAATAATGACCAACCGCACCATCATAGAACTACTGGTAGCTACGATTTTCCTGCTTGAATTTTACCGCAGAGGTCTGCTGAATCGAGGCTCTCAACTGGCTGCAACAAACCATATGTTGCGAAGTATCTACCAGCAGTGCTCATCAGACCCCCAGCTCTATCAACCTGGTGCCACCCATGCAAACGAGGCCCATGTCAAGGTAACCCTTCATCGTTTCAGCAGCTCGTGGGCCTCACTGCTCACAGCAGAGTTAATTATCCCAACTATTGCCACCAATCAGCGCAAGACATTTCCAAACGGCTCCTAACTTACTCTACGATGCCAGGAAAGCCTGGGACTCGGATCAAACCGCCTTATATGTCCACTACAAAAAAAACTAAACTAGTTATTTTATCTTCTTTGGTTCTTTCGGTAAAGTCATGTAGAATGAGAATAAAATAATAAATTGATAAAATAAAATAACACAATAATATTCTCACGACGTTTCGGCCACAACACAAGCGGCCTTCATCAGGTGAAGGGACGAGACTGTCTGGTAGGACAGCGCTGGAGTGAAAGAGCCACGTTCAGATCACGACCTTTAAGCTGTGTGAGAGGAAACAAAGCGCCTTGACAAAGGAATTAGCATATAATTTAGCATTGAAATGGCTGAGTGATTAGCTTGTGACTGGTCACTCAGCCATTTCAATGCTAAATTATATGCTAATTCCTTTGTCAAGGCGCTTTGTTTCCTCTCAGCTTAAAGGTCGTGATCTGAACGTGGCTCTTTCACTCCAGCGCTGTCCTACCAGACAGTCTCGTCCCTTCACCTGATGAAGGCCGCTTGTGTTGTGGCCGAAACGTCGTGAGAATATTATTGTGTTATTTTATTTTATCAATTTATTATTTTATTCTCATTCTACGTGACTTTACCGAAAGAACCAAAGAAGATGAATCATTGCAGTCACGAAAGCTTTAAATAGTTATTTTATTTTATCAGGTATGGCCCACTGAGCGATCTAGCTCTTTTCAGAAGCGACCTGGCCACAAATGATAGCCTAAAGAAGTGGCTTATCACGTGGAAATTTATAACTAAACTCAAAAAACGCATGTTTCTAAATGCAGAAAAAAAACAGAGCACCCAGAGAAAAATCAACACGATCACAGGGAGAGAGACATGAAAACTCAAAATATACAGGGTCGGAATCGAATCCATGACCTCCTGTATACCAGGCGAGGCATTTAACATCTCACCACTGTGGCGCCCCTATATACACTTGTAAATCAGCCCCAGCTAGCTACACTGGCTTGGATAAAGTTTAAAAAACAGACTGGTGTGTCAATTTGGCACGATGCACTATTTTGGTGTGTGTGTCTGCCACCCCAACAACATGTGATGGAGGAGCTGCCACAAGTCGTCCACGTGGTTGAGAGGCCACCCTTACGATGGCAGCTCGGAGGTTAGGGTGACAAGGTCGATTGAACTCGACAATGTGGAAATCAAGTGGTTGAGTGATTTGGATATCGACCCGTGATGGCCTGGTTGTAATTGCAACTGAAGAAGCCGACTGACTCGATAATAACGGAGATTAAACAGTAACACAACTACAATCCACGAAATCGACGGTGCTGCTGAACCGCAACGCTTTGGACAACGCCCCGGTGGGTTTTGCACATGGAGCCTTGCCGTGTAAATGTTACGTGGGTATGGAATTACAGTGGCCGGCACGTACCGGCATGTCCCGGTGCAAGACCGCCGCTCACCGGGGCAGTGTTTACAGACTAATACGCCGCCCGATGGCTAGCTTGCCTCGTACACTGTGCGGATCCACTGGGTCACATGAGCCTTGCTCGTTATCAGGAGACTTTCAATCACTGAGTCTTCAAGACACTTTGCTTATTTTTTGGTTTGTTCGAGGAGCGTTCTGCTTCAAATGTTAGTTTGCCAAGTGCAGCGACTCCAAAACCGGCAGAACTGTGAGATGGGCAGGATATGCAACTGCAGCAAAGTGGGCTCTCGAGTTGACACATCCATGCAGAATTGTGAGTGTTATTCCCTTGTACGCGTGGGTTTGCTCCAGATACTCTCATTTCTCTCCGCATAGAAAACATTTGTTGAAAATAAAATGGTCAAACATTTGACATGCAAGACTTTCCGAGACGAGGAAATTTGGACTTGGCGAGGCTTTTCCTCAGTATAGATTTCACATTGTCAGCACCAGGATGTAGTCACAGGTAGTTGATGTAAACACACCTCACACCATCGCGGTCTTCTTTTATCGTCAACACCTGACCTCGAGTTGCGCCATTAAAGTAGTCAAGAAGGCTAGCTGGTGGAAACCATCAACATCTTATTTCTTTTCAGCGACAGTTAAAGACTGCACTGGTTATTTTTCGCCTGCTTGCAATTCACTACACAATTTCAAAGAAGCAGCAAACTTTATACCAGGTATCACGGTATCCTACACCATTCAGTTTTAGGGCCTACCCCGCAGGTCGCTGACCTCTGGACATCGTTCCGACGCCCGCATCATAGCCAACCCTCCACCATCCTGCGCACAAGAATTCTACCACTACAGTCGGTTCCACCGGGTTGGTATTCAGGGCGGCTGAGCCCTCTCTCCCCACTGCAGATTAATTGAAGAGCCCCCCCGTCCCGCTGTGCAAAGCCTTGTCGCCACACACCCAGTCGCTCTATGCTTTTCTTTAATTTAGCAAACTCCTCCGCTGCTGAGCAAAGTCGTCCTTGAATAAAAAAAAGACGGAGACTGCTTTGTCTCTCGGCAGACCGGGGAGACATTGTGTGACACGCACATAGCGGTTACATCTCCAGAGGTGCAGTGTGGGAACGGTACACTGTGATCAGAAATAATTTCGCACCCCTTCCAAACTTGACCGTTTTGCTTTCACCGAAATTAGAAAAACCTGGCATTCGCAAGTGGTGCTGGCTTTTCTGAGTGTAGTCTACAAGGTCACAGCTAAAGGCTTGTAAGTTTTAATGGCACACACACAAATTATTAATGCCGCCTACACGACCAACTGTGGCTTGGAAATGTAAACCAAATTGCAAACATTAGTGGAGGACATGCGGACTAGGCAAGCATGTGGACTCTGAGCATCAAAAAGTGAAAATACAGGACCAGCCGCTTTCCACGCAAGCAGAAAGGATCAACGTTTCAAAATACACGTCAAGGAAAATCTTGATAAAAAAAATCAACCATTTTCTTTCGTAAAATTCAGAAATAAAGAACAGGCAGGTGTTTAAATATATATCAGATTCGAAATGAGATTTTTTTTTAAAGCATGAGCAAAGCTGGCCATTGTCATATTCACATCTGTTTGAAACTCAAGTGAAAACACATATTATTAAATATTAAACGGTAATTGAGCTGTGGCCATAATCACGACAAGCTGAATCTCTAGAAAGAACACTGGGGAAACTGCTTTAATACTGGACATTTTACTCTTCTTGATTTAAAGCTTTTGTGACTGCAGTGATTCATAACGTTGTGTTACAGTTGAAACGTCGAGAGAATTTTATTGTTTTATATATTTTTTATTATTTTATTGTTTCCCTTCAACGTGACTTTACCAAAAGAACCAAGAATATTTATTTTACTCTTCATTAACACAAAAAAATTTACTACTGCCAACAACCATCATCAGAATTCAGAATTTGTTTGCTGACAGAATAAAATCCAATATGCCAACACCCCCCCCCCCACTCAAATGATTAAGTAGTGGAAATTCCACATTCCAAAAGGTGAGTGCCAGTCTCTCCACATAGCAAGCACCGTTGACATCCCAAAGTATGGTACAACAGAGGCTGGTTATACGCACACACGTTGGGCGCAAGGCCAACTGTGCTTACATCGAAAAGTATGATCAAACGAAAGTTTCCCTCTGCCTTCTGTGTATTGCAATTCATAATAAAGGAGTTTTTTTTGGGAGAAAGCACGTAAATATAAATGTGTCGGTTAACACACCACAAATTGTAAATGTTGTGGGTTCACTCTCCAACACGCCGGTGTGCTGAAGTAGTACACTCATTGGCACATTTTGTTTGCGTGACAAACTTTACTAACTGGCTGTGTCGGGTGGTGGTGGGTTAACGACACATTTATATTTATGCAATCTAACACAAAAAAACGTTAGTTATAATACTCTTTGGTTCTTTCGGTAAAGTCACGTAGGTAGAAAAAATAATAGATCACGACGTTTCGATCGCCACACAAGCAACCGTCTTCTGCCTGTGGCGTCTTCAAGTGAAGACGACTGCTTGTGTGGCGATCGAAATGTCGTCATCTATTATTTTTCCTACCTACGTGACTTTACCGAAAGAACCAAAGAGTATGGATTCCTGCAGTCACGAAAACTTCAAATCAAGATTTATTTACGTTTGTCGCGAAAGCCTACGTGTTAATAAAGCGTATCGCAAGCATGTGTTGCTTATATCGAGAGCTGTGCTTGTATACAGCGTGCTCGTTATATATTCATAAGGGTTTTCACTCACAGCCGTGGTACGACGCCGGCGATCCTCCCGCCTTGCCGTACTCGTCCGAGTAGCTCGTGGACAGGTTGGGCTGGCTGGATCCTCGGCCGAACGTCACCTTGTTGTTGCTGCCCATGCCCGTGGCGCCTTGCGCCAAGCGCTCCTTGGTCTTGAGCGCGTGCTCACGCTCGCCCCGCAGCCGGTCCTCGTCGCGCAGCAGCGCCACCAGCTGCTTTGACTTCTCGCGCACGTTCACGCCCTGGTCCTTGCCGTCGCGGTCTACGTACTGGAAGTCCTTGAGCGTCTGGATGGCGAAGATGTTCTCCTTGCACTGCTGCGCCACGCGCTCCGAGCCCGTCTTGATCAGGTAGTCGAGCAGCGTCAGGGCCTGCGCGAGTCACGGAGGGCCCGACCCCAGTGGACACGGGGGGGGGGGTTGAGGGGGGTGAGGAATTAACAGTGGTGGGTTTGTT
Organism: Petromyzon marinus; assembly: GCF_048934315.1. Classification (NCBI taxonomy): domain Eukaryota; kingdom Metazoa; phylum Chordata; class Hyperoartia; order Petromyzontiformes; family Petromyzontidae; genus Petromyzon; species Petromyzon marinus. Next base: position 21,028,451 of record NC_133703.1, on the reverse strand, counting down.
GAGAGTAGGCGGTAAACACTCGGCGATTATCCAAAAACTACTGAATATATGTGCCTCCGTGCAGCGGTATATAAAATGGCACAATATAAACACAAAATATTTTAAAGAAACAGTTCAAAATCCGCACTCATTTCTGTAAAAGATCATTGTATTATGCGAACAATCTGTGGGATCTGTCATCTTGCCGAAAAAAGTCACGCCACAAATATGCAGCTTCGGTTATACTGTAAGATTTCTATCTCTATTTGATACCATCGATGATGTGATACTTGTTTCTAAGTAATGCAAAAGCACGGAGGAGAAAGAGTTTAACCACCGTGTGGCACGAGTACTGGAGTTTAACACCGACATGGGATGTGCATTCTGTGCGATCGACCAACGCCTCGACCCCGTGCCAGCCAGTTGCAATAAAAGATAATACATTCAACCACACCAAGTTGTCTTTCGGTTTTACCTCCACATCCATCAGCATCTTCAATGAGCACGCCCAAAATTTACACACACCACGCACTGAATGCGGCTTCAATTTGTTGGCCGCCTCAAGAGAGAGCAGCGGTGAACAGACAATAAAAATTGCCTGCTCACGATGATCTGTCCCCTCAGCCTTGTGCACCCGGCCGTTGTGACACCAAGGTTGAATTTACACGTCCCCCCCTCCCAATCGAACCAGCTCAGATTTCCCACAAGTCCAACGAGGCCGATAAAGAGCCACGCTAATGGCTTGGACTTTACTCATGCAATGGCACGTTAAATCCATGGGCCACACCCTGGCGTAATCGCTAGGTTGGGTGGCAGGAGGAGGAAGGAGAGGAAAAAAACTGAGAGAAAAAATACAGCACGATTGACCACACCTAATTAATAATTCACGTCGATGGTTTGTGTGCAATGTAACGGAAAATTATTTGCGACAAAGCCAAAAAGCGCAATGTCAACTCCCGGTCTTTGAAAGATCCTATTCGGCTTGGACAGAAGTAACCAATGTACAGAGACCGGCAACGATCAAATCTCACACTCTGCTATGCTGATGACCACTAAAAGCAGTGAAATTCATACAAGGACGTGATAGCCATTTCACTGCCAGAAATATCAATGTGAACCCAGCTCGAAAAGGCAATGTGACCTTACACGGCCGCTTGTGTGAATAGCTTTACAATCCCATGATCCCTTGTGCGAGCTATATAAGAATAATCCTTTGATTACCGAGGAAGGCCACAGAGCGAGTCTCCAGATTTTTTCATGAGGTTTTGCTGTCTGGATATATCAGAACTGAAAATTGGTTGATTAAACAGTCTGTGCGGATCATTGAGTGTTATCACCTCACAAGAAATTGATTTTCTGCAGATACTTTGGCCAACGCCCACATGCTATAAAGACTCATAAATGGCATTGGCTTCGTTGCATTCACATGCAAGACCATCTTGGAAATGTCTTGAGATTTAGTGAGCAGCTTCCTGGATTTATACATTTTTAAAGGATGGCTAAACACTGCCAACTGAAAACACGTACTATTGTAGGCCAACAACCTACTTGCTGTACCACCTTTTCCAGGCGCCACCTTACAGCCCCGTAAGGCTGGGCTTACCGCATCTATGTTTACCTTTCCTATACTTTCGACTTGTGTTGTGTTTTTGCATTGTTTGTTGTTGCAACGTTCTGACCCCGTGCCTCTACTGGACATCTGCGAAAAAGCGCTCTGTAGCTCATCGGATTCCCCCAGCAATAAATATACTTATTCTTGAAGATTGCCGAATCTTGGGGGCGGCCAACAACATCGTGCTGTCGGCCTAGCCAAGAGCAATCCTTTAATAACCCAGGTTAACCAAGAATTTCCCCAAGAACACGTTGCTACTCTCTTCGCAAACCCGCGCGCGCTCCATTACCTTGTAGACGTGACGCCAGTTCTTGCCGTGGTCGTTGAGGCGCTTCCAGATCATGCTCATGATCTCCGAGAAGGCCACCACGTTGTAGGTGAGGTCGGCGATCTCGGACATCAGGGAGCTCGAGGGACCCCACGGGTCATTGGACGTCGCCTCGCGCACCTTCACCTCGGCCTCCGAGAAGTTGTTGACGATGTTCTTCATCTGCCGCCGGAGCGAGGAGGTGGCCATTGCGCCGTCCGTTTTGAAAGCCGTACGAGTTAACCGGGGGTCAAAGAATTGTTTGAGCAAGAGCAAAATGCTCTCGGTTGCGTTTCGCTTTTTAACGGGGGAGGAAGATTTCTCGGTCTGTGTGTTTTTTTTTTTACTCTGTCGCGATTTTTTAATGTTTTATTGTAAGGCCGTTTAGGTTCAGGATCACTGGCGTTGTCCGAGCGTCAAAAGGTCCCACGAAGCTGCGCTAAACAGCAGCTGTAGAAAAAAGCATACAAACATAAAGTTGAGTGACAATTTAGAATTACGTGCATACAAACGTAATACACGCCATACTTCGTCCTGCACCTCCAATTAGCAAGGTTGGCTACGTACAATGAGAAAATAGTTACATTTCAAGAAAGATGTTCAAAAGGCAGCAGTAGTCATCCTATGAAAACTCTACGATGGGAATGGCAAAGTTATAGCAAGAGAGGTGGTGGGCCACTGCCCTAATGCTTAGCTCCCATCTGTATTCAGGCTGTGCATCGTGTTTGTGTTACACGATGTCCGACGTTTCACTCCCAGCATGTCATTGAGGAAGCTGCCGGCACGTGTGGTGCATTGTCAGATGTCATGCCGAAACATGCGGAACAACCGCAAAACTCATCCAAGAGGCACGAAGCAGAACCGTGGCAGCCAACGCAGCGGCACGCCACAACGCTCAATTGCACGAGAAACAAGACAGCGACGAGACTTTTTTTTTAAATGCAGGCAACTCTTCCAAGCATTTCGAGGCGAAACATCGTGCTTCGGCAAAAAACAAGTCAAGGGGCAAACGCAGGGGCGGAGCCAGGATTTCAGGCCGGGGTGACATTCAACAAATTTTAATTTCAAGAATGATTTAGAGAGTCAGGCTGCTGAACTAGACGCCATCGGTTGGCGACACGCTCTGACAATGCAGTTGCACGGAGCCCGCCAGACCGAGTGTCGTACACTTACACGCAGAATGTCACCCCTGTCACCCCCCCTGGCTCCGCCCCTGGGGAAACGTATAATATTGGAACGCAAACACGATGCAAAAATAAAGTATTTCATTTACATTATGCCTTGTTTACAGATCCCTGGTAAACGCTTGCATCTTTGATCCGTGTTAAGTCACGTTCCATCAGTAGTTTCACACTACGTGTTTATGAATAATGCAGCAATGCGGAACAAGTTTTTTTTCTCTCTCGCTCCAGCACAGCTCTCCGACCCCACAACTCGCTGCTCAGCTCATTACCAAAGGGGCCCGCGCACGTAACTACTTTACAACGAGTTGATGTAAACTGGTGAGGGCACGGCACTGTACTTCTCAAGGACCAGTTCTGGCTCGCACAAAGCCCCCACACACGCCTTAAGTTTTCTGACCACACTCCACAAAAGGAATAAAAAATAAAATAAGCCTCCTGCAAAACACACCTCTGCGAAATATGAGGGTACTGAGAACGATGAACGTCACGTAATTACTGGAGCCGCTCCAACTTCTGCAGGCAGTAACTACAACATTTGAGGCCATTTCTATACTAATACAGCACGATTACAGGTACATTCAAAGTCACTGGCCTTTATTTAACCAGTCCAGAGTCCGCTGACACACATTACCCCGGGAGACATGGCTTAGCGTTGCACAAAGGTAGCGTTTAAGGTAATTTGTCTTGTAAATTTGTTGATAAAAGTCAGAAAGTTAAAGCCATCTTCCCCCATTGTTCAAATGACGGTAGAGTGGTGCTCAGTTACCATTGCAGTACTGTGCCAGTTCTAGAATGGACATTCCTGTGACAGGAGCGCATCTCTCCTACACTACATTCTGCTGTGGTTTATGAATTGAGTTAAGATTGGTTTAACACGTAGGCTGTCGCTTTGTTTACTTGACAAACATAATTGACTATGGTCGGGTGGTGGCGGGTGTAAACGACACATTTATATTTACGCGATGGAACCTCTGTTAAGGACGAGTTAATATTATCTGTCAATGTTTTCGAGACACTGAGCTTTACTCGCGTCGCGTGTTCAATACACACGCAGGCATGTGCAAGAAAGCACCCAGGAAATGCCCGAGCCGTCAGACCTCAGAAGTTAGGCCGGTTTGAGCCTGGATAATGCTTGGATAAGATACTGAAATGCATACAAGTGTTGCAGGCTGCAGTGCTGGCTATGTGGTGGACAGAGGTCAGTGCAAGAAAATTCCATTGTCGTGTACTCCTTTGCTTTCCGCCTTCACCAAACATCGCGAGCAACTTATTTCGCACCGAACGTGAACTGTGCTAATCGGAGGTGCGGGGGTCGGACAACAAACGAAAACACAAAAGGCAGTTCTAAATAACCACAACAAAACTCGCATGGCGTGGGGTGGCCCTCAATCCAGTGTGCATGCACATACTGTACCTGCATGCTAATTGTACCTGCATGCACATTGTACCCTCATGCACATTGTACCCTCATGCACATATTGTACCCACATGCACATATATTGTACCTGCACACTGCAGATTACCAAGATACACACATGCTCGAAGTTGCAGAAAATTACGTATACCGAGACAACGAAATCACAGGAACATTTGAAGACTGCCACCCCAAGAATTACAGCGCACCGATACGGAACACAAGCGAAAGTGTTATTTTTAGTTTCGGGGGACTTTGTCTCGTTATTTTTGGAGATGGAACCAAAGAAAAACAAATGACAAACCCATTCTGTTTAACATTAACGTCACAAACTTCAACGCATTTAGCAGTCTGCCAAAAAAACAACCGTCATTCGCCACTAAGTGGCGCTGACGTAACCACGGCGCTTGTGCCAGGCTAGATGCACTTTAAGGGGCAATTGAAGTGTCAAAGGCCCGCTGGCAGGCCACGGGACAGACCCAGGTGCTATGGGTTGAGTGATTGAGATGACTGGTCAATGCACCACCTGCGCCCCCAACTATGAAAAAAACACACACGTGGTTTCCAATCTTTATGGAATCACCGTGACCCCTAAAAAAACATGTAGGTGGCAACAAGCATAAAAATATATTGTTTTGTGAAAAATATTGGAAAGTTCTGCAAACCATTTCCAACCCGTGTGGTCACCAAACCACAGATTGGTAACCACTACTACAGACTGTTTCGCCAGCGTGCAATTGTGACCAAGCGCAAGTGGCAATAGAGCACTTTGAGATGTTTCGTAACTTTAAATAACGTGTTGAAAAAAGAACACAAACGTATAAAAACTACACACAGGAATGAACGAACGAATCGATGTTAGTCATCTGGGATGGGCTGCGTACGTATTCCCCAGTCAAGCAATGTTCGCCTATACGTCTTAAAAGTCAATGAAATAAACGTTTCGAATTAACACGGCTACGAGAAAAGTCTGTGAAACGGACACAGACGTGAACAGTGATGTATAAATGTAGGTACACGGTACTTGAATGATTTTATATGTGTAGTGACAAGCACGAGCCGCACCGAGGTTGTTATCCACCATATAGAAGAGGGAGGGTGCTGTTTGCGATTCTCAAGATGAACGAAAAGTTGTGACAATTACTGTCCAGACCACGCAAAAAAAGCACTAATCATTGCCTACTAGGTAGGCCTCAGCAAGGTAAGGTAATTTACCTTTTTTACCGGGTAAAAGGGTCGACCATGCCAAGGAGCAAGGTAAAGGGTAGGGTAAAGGTAGCGCGGAAGAATTACCCGGTAGGGTAAAGGTAGCGAAGTATTACCCGGTAAATACCCTGTTTACCGCTCGTTAAAAGCTCCGTGGCGCAGTCCGTGGGCTCCATTTTAAATGTGAAAGCATTGATGTCGGACCAGATGGAGACGGACCACGTTCTTGAGGTAGAGGATGAGGTCGAGAATGCCAGCAACGGCATTTTTGGGATCGCTACGAACAGCAATCGAAAGAGGCAGTGGCGTGCGTTCCCGTGGGAGCACACGCACGATTAGATGGAGGTCGGGAGGTCGGCGTCGGCGAGCCGCCTAATGCAGCAAACGCTGAGCCGGCCAGCAATTCCGGATCGCCTCCTGGTAAAGTTTGAGAACGCGGTGGTTGATTTTGTTATCCAAGGTGGATTCTCTTTGCGAGCCGCCGGCAGCGACAAGTTCAAGACCTTGGTCCACACAATGACGCATGGATACTAGGGCCCGTCAACCCGCACCATCATTTGCAGGATTGTCGAGCATCACGCCATCATGCTGCCCATCGTCGGGGCGTTCTTCTCCAACCTGGACGTCGCCATCTCGCTCACCATCGACGGGTGGTCGAACTGCAACCTGAAGGGATTTTGGATGGTCACGGTGCACTGGATGGACACCAAATCTGGTGCGTCGAAATCCATGCTGCCGACGATCCTCAATGTACAGTCCGGAAGGGGTGTCGACAAGCGCATTGGCACCACTCTGTTTGAGCACCTCAAAAGCCTCGGGCGCAATGTCTCGACCAAGCTGCTCGCTGTCACCAGCGACAATGGCTCCGATGCAATCAGTGCTGTCAAGACGTTGTTCGCCCTGGTCAACGCGGACGCTGGATGAGCAGTTGCGGGCTTGCCACTATATTCGCTGCGGGGATAGGTCCAGATCGGCGTCGTCCAAATTCTCAAACTGATCAAGTCGACCAACGCCGAACTGCGCAAAGTGCTCGTCAATATCAGGCGAAGCAAGGTCGTCCAGGCAGTCGTACCGCCGCGAGGCCGAGATCGCCAAGCTCGCCAGCGAGGAGCCGACGCACCAGGACTCGCCGACCAGATGGAATTCGACGTTTGACATGGGCGACGACGCCATCAAAAAGCGTGTCCCATTGGACATTATCATGGCGCGCTTCCAGGATGCGATCGACGTCGGTGCTTTCTCTGAACTACAGTGGGCAAACATCGAGGGCGTGACAGCATTCCTGCGAATGCCGCGCCAGGTGATGATTTCGTTGGCGGCAGACCGCAAGTCGACATTGGATCTCATGCCGGTGACGATGGAGCTCCTGATCCGTCATTGCGATCGATGAGTCCTTGACCGCGACGGGGATGAAGGCCGAGCTGGTGCGGTACCGCGATTTCCTGGTTCAGGAACCCTCCATTGTGGCATCCTACTTGAATCCACAGCTGCCGAAAACGACAGACCAAGACGAGCTGGCTACACTGAAGTCCACGATCCACTCTGTCCTGCAGCATCGCTACTCGGACGTGCTCGCGATCCCGCCGACGGCAGTCGCTGCCCATATGGAGGGGTCCCTGTTCAGCACCCTGTTCAGCAACGTCGGCAGCTACATCGACGACGGCGATGAAGTCGATCGGTTTCTGAGCATGGTCGTCACGACCGCCAGCACCTTCATTGACGTAATGCAGTGGTGGTCTCCCCGCAAAGAGCTGCTCCATGCCCACTACAAGATGGCCTGCGACTACATGGGAGCACCGGCGACGTCAACTCCCTGCGAACGCGCGAATAGCGGAGCTGGGCGGGAGTTCACGCGCGTTCGCCAGTCGCTGTCATCGACACTCTTCATCCAATCCACGTGCTTGCGCTCGTGGATCGCGGCCGGCTGCCTGAAGGTCCCGTCTAACTGGAACGGAGCGGCACGGGATCCTATTGCCTGTCGTTCGTCTGAGGACGACGGCAATGACGAACTTGATCAGGTTGTTGATGAGATCGTCATCGACCAAGACGACTGGGACGAGGAGGTTATGGAGGACGGTGTCGTCGACAGCCTCAACGCCCGATTCGAGAGTATTCTATACGAATAAAGCGCTCTACCTAGAATTTACCTGTTATAAACCTTTTTCATGTGTGGTACCCCGGTAATAACCCTGTAATCGGGTAATTTGTATGGGGTAAGGGTAAAAGGTAGGGTAAAGGTAGGCTCATTGCTTTTTACACGCTTTTATTTAACTCACTCTGTCTGTTGTATCCTGAACTCTGTCTGCTGTCATATCCTCAAATCTTGTAACTCAATTTTAACCCACTTCCCAATGTGGTTTCGACTGCAAACTTGGTATACGCATGTCATACTGATGACAATACTGTAGTCTATCATTAAAAAATATATATTTTTAAGCAATATTTTTTACATGTTATGTTTCGGCTTGGGTCTATTAGTCCACGCTCAACTCACGTTGGCAGTAAATCACTACGGTTCCCTTACGTTATGGCGAGCTTCGGGGCCACTTCCTGGAGTCGTGGAGTTCTGCCATTACTCGTACGGTACATTTAATTAAAGCGTGTTTTAAAAAAAAGTATTTTAAATATTACTCATTAACTTTTACCTTGCCACGGTCTACTACCAGGCCTGAACCAGGAAAAGATTCGTCAGTGAAGTTTTGATTTCTTCAAGTGTACTTTTAACGACCACACCAAAAACAATGATGAGTGTAAAGAGCCCTTGAGTCATGTGCGTGACGAATGAACCACGGGCCATTTCATCTGGTAGTTGTAAACCACCACCAAATCGACTCCAGTAATTATTTGTAACAGCTAAGGGGAAAGATACGATATCGGTGACTCTTTGACAACAATCAGGCTTTAGTTCAATCTATTGGCCACTAAAATACAAAGTCCTACGATGACACGGCGCTATGGAAGTCTCCGTACAGCATTAGCCAAAGATAGAGGCCTCGGCACATTTTAACTTGCGTTCAGTCGCTAGGCGTTGACATTAATCAACTCAGCGCATGACACAAACCTCGAGCAGTTGATTGGAAAAGGGCTGCAAGTTACTAAAACGCAATATGAAATACTTTAAAACACATGTTTTCAGCACAATAACGAGGCTTCGCTCATGGTCCAAAGTCACATTCCTCCATCTCCCTCTCTCCCTGAAGCTTCTGAGTGTCATCACAGAAACACCCAGACAGATCCCGACTATCTCGCGCATTCGAAGCAACAAAGCTCACGCTCTCCAGCACCACTGAGGGCCTTCGATATCTGTCCAGAGATATACAAAGCGAATAAAACACACACGTACACACACGAGAATGTTGTCTTGCAACATACGTGGACTGTGTGTTTCTCCCTCTGGGTCTCTGTGTCTGTCTCTGGATATTTCTGTGTCTCTCTCTCTGGGTCTCTCTCTCTGGATTCTCTCGCGTCGTCTGTTCCAGTCTCACACTCGCAACACCGTCTGTTAAGTCTCACGCAGATTCTTTTACGCGGTTCGTGACGGCTGTTGCACGCAACAACCCTCACACGCCCGGCTGTTTGTCAGTCTCACGCCAGGCTGTGTGTCAGTCTCACGCCAGGCTGTGTGTCAGTCTCACGCCCGGCTGTCAGTCTCACGCCCGGCTGTGTGTCGGTCTCACGCCCAGCTGTGTCAGTCTCACGCCCGGCTGTGTGTCAGTCTCACGCCCGGCTGTCAGTCTCACGCCCGGCTGTGTCGGTCTCACGCCCAGCTGTGTGTCAGTCTCACGCCCGGTTGTGTGTCAGTCTCACGCCCGGCTGTGTCGGTCTCACGCCCAGCTGTGTGTCAGTCTCACGCCCGGCTGTGTCAGTCTCACGCCCAGCTGTGTCGGTCTCACGCCCAGCTGTGTCAGTCTCACGCCCGGCTGTGTCAGTCTCACGCCCGGCTGTGTCAGTCTCACGCCCGGCTGTGTGTCAGTCTCACGCCCGGCTGTGTGTCAGTCTCACGCCGGGCTGTGTCGGTCTCACGCCCGGCTGTGTCAGTCTCACGCCCGGCTGTCGGTCTCACGCCCGGTTGTGTCGGTCTCACGCCAGGCTGTGTGTCAGTCTCACGCCAGGCTGTGTGTCAGTCTCACGCCAGGCTGTGTGTCAGTCTCACGCCCGGCTGTGTGTCGGTCTCACGCCCGGCTGTGTGTCAGTCTCACGCCCGGCTGTGTGTCAGTCTCACGCCCGGCTGTGTGTCAGTCTCACGCATTGAACCTCGCCGAGGCCCACGGCGGCCCTCGACGCCACCGCCAGCAGTCACCCTCGCGGCACTCACAACAACGGATTAATAAGTCACCGGCAGTTAAAAGGCGATAAAGTGCGAGTTAGACATGTTGTTTTAAACGAAATAAACTCTTGTGAGGGAGAGGCGGCAGAAGGCCACCACCACCACCACCACCCCTCCACCCACCACCCACCTAAAAAAAAATTATAAAGAGCCGCTCACCTCAACATTTTCACTCAACACCGAACGAGCGAGCAGCGGCGTTACCCGTCGACTCCGCCAGCAACTTTTAACGACGGCCGGCGAAGTGGTTGGAGCAATTAAAGTCGCTGTTGCGTTTGTTGTTGTTGTTGTAAATGTTTTTTTTTGTTTTACCGCGAGCGTCTAAAGAGCCTCGAGCCGCCGCCGCCGCCGCGTCCCAGCGAGAACCGCTTAGCGGACAAGAGCCAAGATGGCGGGCGAGCGTTTCCGGTGTGGGCGACAACAAGAGCGCCGCGATCGGGGGGGAGGAATCGACGACTCTACCACGCCTATGTTATACCACGCCCCTTTACCTATCTTATACCACGCCCCTTTACTATAACGAGTAACATTGGTTTAAATTTTTTTATTTAAAGCTTTCGTGACTGCAGTAATTCTTATTCTTAGCTCTTTCGGTAAAGTCACGTTGAAGGGAAACAACAAAATAATGAAATATATATGAAACAATAAAAATTCTCACGACGTTTCGACCATAACACAAACGGTCGTCATCAGGTGTGTCGGTTTGCATTAATTTATTTGTTATAAATTGCATTAATTTATTTGTTATAAATTGCATTAATTTATTTGTTATAAATTAATGCAATTTATAAACCGACACACCTGATGACGACCGTTTGTGTTATGGTCGAAACGTCGTAAGAATTTTTATTATTTTATGTGTATTTTATTATTTTATTGTTTCCCTTCAACGTGACTTTACCGAAAGAGCTAAGAATATAACATTGGTTAATTGTTAATTAATAATACTACTCAATAAACGGCTTCGTGAGTAAATTGAAACCGGATTTTTTTTTATCGATTGCGGCTGTGATGGGGGCAGTCGATTGAAAACCAGCATCGGGGGAGTTTTGATTTAAATCTTTCGTGACTTGCAGGGATTTATATTCTTGGTTCTTTCGGTAAAGTCACGTAGAAGGGAAACAATAAAATGATAAAATATATATATAGAACAATACAATTCTCACGACGTTTCGACTGCAACACAAGCAATCATCATCAGGTGTGAAAACCACAACAAAGTAATTTGAAAAAAGTGGCGTTTTTTATTATTTTATTGTTTCCCTTCTACGTGACTTTACCGAAAGAACCAAGAATATAGGGGAGTTGTTCAGTTGCCTCCCCCCCCCCCCCGATTGGAATGGTAGAGTCCGCCGCCCGCAAATCCGGATCCCAGAGCGGTGGAGTTTGCGCGTCCGTGAGCGGATTCCGTTCCGGCTTTTGCGGGTTTCCCGCTCCGCCCGCACACACACATCAGGTGTGGCCGAGAGGGACACTTGGTAACACCACGTAACACACTTTGTGTTCCTGGGTAGTAAGCGTTATTTCGTAATTGCTTATGCCTAAAAAGTATTTTTTTTTTAAATGGCTTTTATTCCCCACAAATTTTGCTTTTGTGACCAGGACAGTGATATTTAGAAATGTACCTATTGTCAATGATAAAACGGGCGAATTTGTGTCTTTTCGTTCACAAAATCAGGAAAAAAAACAACATGAATCAAAATTTACGTATATACTAAAGTGATCAAAGAAAATTACTACAAAAGATTGAGAAGTGAGTAGTTTTTCGAGATTTACGATTATACTGTAAATCACTTTCACCAATTAGCCCCAAATGTAGTCTCCCATCATGTTCTCGTTACACTGTCCTTGGTAGCAGCATTCAAAGTCCAGTATATCCTGGTGAAAGTGCTCGCCTTGCTCCTCCGAGTACGGTCCCATGTTATCCTTGAATTTATCAAGATGAGCATAAGGATGTGGACTTTGAGGGACATCCTACAGCCCATTGTGCCGTAGTTCTTCACCAGAGTCTCAACCAGCCCCACGTAGTTTTCGACCTTGTGATGGCCCAGGAAGCCACGAACCACTGCGACAAAGCTGTCCCAAGCCGCTTTCTCCTTACTAGTGAGCTTCTTGGGGAATTCATTGCTATCCAGGATCTTCTTTATCTGTGGTCCGACCAAGACATTGGCTTTGACCTTTGCCTCAGACAGCTTAGGGAAGAAGTTTTGAAGGTACTTGAAGGCTGCCGACTCCTTATCTACAGCTCTAACAAATTGTTCATAAGGCCCAATTTGATGTGCAGTGGTGGCATCAGCACCTTCCGGGGGTCCACCAGTGGCTCCCACTTGACGTTGTTCCTCCCCACAGAGAACTCGGTCCGCTGTGGCCAGTCCCGCCTGTGGTAGTGCGCCTTGGTGTCCCTACTGTACCAAAGGCAAAGATAGCAGGGAAACTTAGTAAAACTGCTGGCACCATGTGGCAACGGCCCTTCTTAACCCTTTCCCGGTGCTGTTTTCTGGCTCACCAATCGGTGCCATATCTGAGCACATCAAAGGGTAATTTCCTAAAACGTCCCCAAAAGGGCTGTGTTACTGACGAATGTGTTGCGTTTGTTATTGTTGACTGTGCTTGTGCACCGCAGCCAACGTAGCAGTAACAGCAGCATCACCAACATGGATGTGGACGATGGTCACGCATCGAAGCAATATCCAGGCCCCAAAAAACCCGACTGAGATTCACAGATCTGACGAGTTCTGGCGCATTTCGACTGACTTGGTTTATAACTTGGCTGATATAACCTGCTCATCAATAATGAATTTACATACCATAACAGGACACCGTGAACGCTGTGCAAGAGCTTTAACCCTGTCTCCCTCATAGCCAACGTGTGCTGAATTATAAAACAATTTAATCTGTGGCATTTAAAAACGATGACCTCGTTCTCCCACCTGTTTTCCGCTGGTCTCACAGCTTGCTCCAGCTGGGCAGAGGTGGCTTGGACCAGATAGGGCTTTGAGTCTGGGCCTCTTAAAATAATACTCTCAGGTGCTGTCACATTTATATTGTATGTGCATTCTCATCAACGACACGTGCTTTTAGGTGATTATTCTTTGCTGCTATAAATTTCCACGTGTTGATAAGCCACTTCGTTGAGTTGTCATCTATAGCCAGGTCGCTTCTGAAAAATAAGCTAATAGCTCAGTGGGCATTATCTGGTAAGCTAAAAAAAAGTTTAGTTTAATTCGTATATCTTTTTGAAAAGTTATTTGTTTCCCTTTGCTATAATTTGCACTTCAAACATGACTTTGTATTGGTTGTTATTGTAAAGTTCTTACCCGCCCCAATTAGACATCTGTGAAAAAGAGCTTTATAGCTCATCGGATTCCTCAGTATAAATAACTATTCAGATTCAATGTTAAACGTGCTTTTTGTTTTGTTTCCGTTTCTTCATTTGTTTTCTTTATTTTTTTATTTTGCTTGGTAGGATTTCCTCGTGCTTGCTCGTGGCTGTATATGGAAATGTGTTCATTATATATAATTAATATATAGCGTTATGGGATGCTATTAGCACTAATGGCGCTGTATAAAATGAAAGTATTATTATACGTTCAATTTGTGATAAAACACGAGGCGGAATAAGTAACGATATGATGATGTTTATCTATCGTGCATTCTACTGCAGCTGTCGCCCCCTATACGTATTGCGAGGTAAGGCTGTGAAGACACCCACGCTTCCATCGTACTCAGTTGTGCATTTGTCCTTAGCTCCCTCTGGCTACTGCAGACGGTTTGTGCGTCAGGGCACAGATTCCGCGAACGGAAGGAAGAGACGCACAGGGGCATATCAGGAGCATAAACCATCATCACGCGAAACTCCGATCATCCTCACTGCAAGTGGCTTTCGGCTCAACCGTCGAACAAAGACGACGGCGGCGGTCAGCGCATCGCGCGGCGCTTTCAGATGCGCTTCTGCGGCCGTCTGGAACGTTCTTCCTTCCGATTTTAGGAAGCCACTGGGGCTACGCGCTTTTAAATAATCTCGATTGAAAACTCATTTATTTAGAACTGATTTTTGTGTTCAGTTTGCTGTTCTCCCCCCCACCCCCCGTACCTCCGATTGGCGCGGTTGGCTGCGTGCGGTGCGTTCGCCAACGCGGCAAATAAACAACAACACTCCACTGCTGATGAATAATTTCCGACCGAGAATTTTGAAGTCGGAGATAGGGGGAGGGGGGGTGCTGAGCGTTCAGGCTAGAATTTAGAAATGGGGGGCTCAGAGAGCGGTTGGCTACGTACGGTGCGAAAGAAGTTCAACATACATTTAGCGCCCCTTCCCATCTATCCCTGTCGACGCTATGAGACTGACTCGGTGGCCGACATTACGGATGAGTAATGCAAAATTTCAGAGATGGGTAGTGGAGGAGGGGAGGGGGGGGCACTCCAAAACGTCGAACACATTTCCCGGCTCAGAAGTGAATTAACGACCGGTGTGTGTGTGTGTGTGTAAGAGAAAAATGCGCCTCGACTGAGCGGGGCTGACGTAACACAACGCGTTTATGCTTTTCGTTGCTGCTGCTGCTGCTGCTTGACAATGAGTCACTTTTTATTTTATCCGCCGAGCAATCTATTTATTTATTTATTTTGCACGTTAAAAACACACACACAAAACAAATCTCACCCCATATCACGTTTCCGAGAAAGAAAAAGTCAAACATTACATCTATGGGAAACCATATTTGCATGAGTTTTATGCGCTTAAATTGTCACACTGCAATTGTACTTCGTGGCTGCGTTTTAACCGTTAGCAAGGACTCTGTTGGTTACACGATCGTTCTTTGTTACGCGCTTAACGTGTGCGTGTCTAAGCTACATAATGTCCGGAGAAACACAGCTCACGAACTAAACGGTGTTTCACTTACATTCTGACTGTACGGTGGCCTTAAGCTGCAAGCATCGGTTTAGCGGTGAATAGAGACTGGCCACACGTCTATAGTTGTATGTTGGGATTGCTGAAATAATTCAGGTTGAGAAATCTCAATTATTACTACTACGACTACATTTGTTAATAATACGCAATCCCTTATAAACTATGACGCGTGTAATAAGCTGACATTTCAAACCGAGTCAACTTCCTAGGAAGGGATTTTTTTTACAGAAATGTCATCTGATTAGATACTGCCCAGTAATTCCTCGTTTAACGCGACAGATGAGTAACTGAAAAATGTCACGTTAAACGAAAATATTTTCCCCATGATTAATGTAACGATAAAGTTTGGCGAGATACTGCACACACCCCACACTGATATACCACCACATCACTATTGATATTCTTTGGTTCTTTCGGTAAAGTCACGTAGGTGAAAAAATAAAATAAATTAAATCACGACGTTTCGATTGCAACACAAGCAATCATCATCAGGTGTGACAACCACAGCAAGACATTTTTACTGAAGTGGAAGAGATGCCAGAGTTAGGGCACCGCAAAGCCTCACAGCTCAAACAAGTAGTTGGTTGTCGAATGCTCAGAAACCACGTTATAACTAGGCGCCTTCCACGTTATAACAGGGCGCGTTCCACGTTATAATGGGCGCGTTCCACGTTATAACAGGGGGCGCCTTCCACGTTATAACAGGGCGCGTTCCACGTTATAACGGACGCGTTCCACGTTATAACAGGGGGCGCCTTCCACGTTATAACAGGGGGCGCCTTCCACGTTATAACAGCGGGCGCGTTCCACGTTATAACAGGGCGCCTTCCACGTTGTAACAGGTGCGTTCCACGTTATAACAGGGGGCGCGTTCCACGTTATAACGGCGCGCGTTATAACAGCGCGCATTATAGCGTTGAGCGAAAGGTATTTGTTCATGGAAGAACCGCGGTATAACGAAAACGCGTTGCGTGAACACCGCACGTTCAGCGAGGACTTACCATATTGTTAATTTACAGAGCAAGGTGCGTGTCTGGATTACAACGTCGTGGCACGTCGTAGACCCCATTTACTGGGATGCTGCCAGTGGCGAGCAGTTATGTTAAACTGTTTCTCTGCATGTCTCTTTATGTGCGTCTCCGTGTTTTTTTCTCTCTGTCTTACTGTGTTCTTTTTGATGTCCATCTCTCGCTGTGCCCTGTATCTCAATGTGTCTGTTCTCTCTTTAATGCGCCCATGTCTCTCTGTACATTCCTCTCCTTGACCTCCCCTGTATCCATGTCTCTGGGTTCTCCACGCCTTTGCATCTCCCCTTAATATTTTTTCTCACAGTCTGTGTCGCTCATCTGTCTCTTCCCGTGCATTTATCTCTCGCTCTGCCCCGTTGTTTGCACATGGCTCTAGTCAAGCGTTGAGTTACCTCCGAGTTCATGGGGGGAGTCGCATATTTGTTGGAGGCCACAGTTGCGACTGGCGAGACGGATAGTGTGGTGTCAGCCAGCCCCAAGGACAATGATGACTGAATGGCGGAGTGTTTGTCTTTATGTTGAACTTCTTCCGCACCGTACGTAGCCAACCGCGCTAATCGGAGGTGCCTGGGAAGGACAACAAACTAAACACAACAAGCAGTTCTAAGTGACGAGTTTTCAAACGAGATGATTTAAAAGTGAAAATATCCAGTGGCTTCGTAATTGTCCTGGTAATCGGTAGCAGGCTGTTCTATCAATGTATTCGTGAAACCTCAGGGCAGGCAAGTGACTCGGTTCACTTATTGTGACGATGGTGTATTTAGAAGCGCTTAGAATGATACTTGGGTGGAGTGGTGGCATGGTTACTGCACTCCGCTGTGGACCCAGTCGCGATCTTATGTCGCGTATTACATACAGCACATTTTTTTTTAACAAACCACGTTTTACAAGACGTACATAGTAAAATACGTTTAATTTATATTGAAACAACGATTGGACTGCATTACAATGCTTCTACCACAACATAAACGGTTTTATTAAAAACACACACACACATAGCTAACCGAAATAAACACAAGTTGGCCTCCTTACACTGCGCGACGTAGTCACAAGCCCCCCCCCCTCCACGCGTCGTGAAACATTGACGTCCTCCAGCAAAGCCCTCGGTGCTCAGCGCGCTGAGGTCTCTTTGGGGCCCATCCATTGAGTCCGTACGCATGGAGGGGGGGATTGGGGGGGTTAACCCAAACGCGTACGCTTCCGTATGGGGGGAGGGGGTCTACTGACAAAATGTACGTACGCATAGGAAATGGAGGGGTGGGGGTTGGTGAAGCCTCGATAATAATAATGCAGCCGGCGGTTGACTATCTGTTTGCTTAAAACACGTTAATATTATTCATCATTGATCGTTGGTCCAGAAGCCACAGCATCAGCTCCACCTCGCCGCCCAGCAGCGTGGGCTTGGGCCAATCACACTGCAGGAAACTGTGACGCGCTCTCGACGCCAACACGGCCAAGTCCTCGCTTAACGCGTGGGGTGTTAACGCAACCCGTTTTCGACGAGAACACGGTTCTTCCATTCGGGGAACGGTTTTCGCACAACGCGGAGCGCGCACCCCGTTATGACGCAGTTTCTGAGCGGTCGACAACGAACTACTTCAGCTGCACGGCTGCGCGTTGCGATACAGCACGTGGAATGAATCCGTAACGCGGTGACGTACCCTCGGTTATTAGTCGTGCCATCTCACTGCGTGCGTAGTAAAAGGAGTACAACGTATCTCTCTTAAAACTTGATCGTTGCATTATTTTAGGGGGAAATAGTTCTCGCTTCACAAGTTTTTCCGCTTACCGCGACACTTTCAAGGAACACATCTATTCCTACTGCTACCGGGTTAAACGAGGACTTGCTGAAATGCGCAGTCAGACCAATTCACACACTTTACGCAAGTGACGAGACACGCGTGACTAACAGAAATGTGTTGTGCAGGCTGGAACTGAAACGAGAGCAATAATAGCACGCGCAACAGTCGATTTAATGTGACGGCACAAAGCGAGACTGACAGCTGGCTTGGTCCATCCCATAATGCCTTGCACGTCACGTAACATCACTAGATTGCAGGTATTATGAAGCAAACGGCCTTGTTATGTTCAATTCTGGCTTTTGCCTGATGAGGCTGGTTGTAACTATCGGCGAAACGTCGTGCTCGAATTGGAAATGCTGTGAGTTTACACACCGGTGTGCTGAACTCGTAACAAATTTGCATGTTTTGCATACGTGACAAACCTTACTTAATGGCTGTGTTCGGTGGTGGCAGGTTGAACGACACATTTATATTTACGCAATCTAACACCAAAAACACCCTCTCTATTATGGCCTTGTTTTGGCCGGCAAGAGTCAAAACGTTTGGGGGTTATATTACAACAATCTCAGCAATTGATTTACATCAAAGTGTCTCGCTGCCCAAACGAGCAGTAGGCGACACTCGCTGTGCGTGGCGCTCCTGAGCAGGTGATGTAAATGTCAACATTCCTATGGCGAAAGCCAGGTCTCTCCACAGCACTACAGCTCACCTTGACATAGTGGTGGTACCCGTTTAAAATATTGACCATAGAGCAATACATTACAAGCCACATTGAAAGCCTCAACATCATTAGTTTCCAACCTATAATTTTTTTTTACCAGGTAAGGCCCACTGAGCTATGTTAGCTTTTTCAGAAGCGACCTGGCCATAAATGATAGCCCAACAAAGTCACTTATCATGTGGAAATGTATAGCAGCCTAATACTCTAAACGCATGTTTCTAAATGTGGAGGGAAAAACCGGAGGACCCGGAGAAAAAGCCACACGACCACAGGGAGAGACAGACGAAAACTCCAAATATTCAACGCGTCAGGGTCGGGATCGAACCCACGACTTCCTGCACACCAGGCGAGGAAGTTAACATCTCACCACCGCTGCACCCCTTTTCAAAAATCCCAGCATGCGAACATACGAGTTCAGTCGAGGCCTCTCGTCACCGGCTTCCGATACACTTCCAAGTGGGAGTTTTACCGTCCTCCTTCTGACCTGTAGGGCTCTCAAAAAGTGGACACAAACCCAAGCGACCTCGCAGATTTACCGACCACCACGATGTGTGTGGCCCATAGCGAAGGCTTCGTTCTCCGATGGCCGGTGCCATGTGCCATCCCCGAACTGGGCATTGCCCCGTGCCGGTGGCCTGTGCCGCTCTCTATCTGTGGAACGCCTTGCCCAGTGCTGCCCGCGATTGGGAGAGAAACAGCGGTGGTGCTTAACCCCCCCCCCCCCCCACCACTCTCTCTCGCCTTTGGTTCTTTATTCATTTTCCTTCGATAGTTGTGTTTTTCCTCCCCCTGGCCAATGATTTATATATTTTTGTGAAGTACAGCGCCTTGAGTACCTTCTAGAAAGGCGAATTATTAATGTAATGTATTGTCATTATTATTAGTTGAACAGACCACTTTCCACGGCCTTACGGACCACAGGTTGGTTGGGGAGCACTGCTCAGGACTATTTGTGGACGTTTGGCCGATGGATTTGAGAACGTTCTAGTTTTTGTTCTTTCAGGAGGTAGAGAAAAAACTTTGGTGTCAGGGTAAAACTCAAGCCAAGGAGACGAACAGTCCCACTTGCGAATGTTTTCGTGGTTGCGCTGTCCAGGCTCTCCGGACGTGCGTTTCGGGATGGGGCCGTCCATAAATGACTTCACGCGATTTTGGACGATTTTTGACCCCCCTCCTCTCAAATATGACGTCAAAAAGCTCTGCCCCCTCCCCCAAAAATAAAACATGCTTCAAATCGCTTTAAACTATTGTCATTGTAGTGCGTATTTAATGTGGCGCTGCACTCTGATGTAGGAGAAAACATTTATGAAAAAGTCTATTTAATTGCGCATTTTGATGTGACGTCACATTTCTCAACCCCCCCCCTCACATCGTCACAAATGTCTGACCCCTCCCCCCCTAGGTGCGTGACGTCATTTATGGACGGCCCCGTTGTACCGCATCGTTGTTCAACACGACGCCCGATCGTTTCGCATCTGGGGTACAACTCGAAAGTACGTGACAGATGTAGTGGCGAACACCCGCGCTTCTGCACAGGTGACCTCGGATCCTGTCGGCAACACGCAACAATTTTGATCGACTCATTTTCATCAATGTTTGTTTTTTTGGTTTAACTTTACTCGAGGAAAACCTAACCCTAGAAAGTGCAACAAATGTGAGTCGCGAGGCTGCGTCGTGAAACGATCGCAGCAGTCACCAACTTGGGGGGTGGGGGGGAAGATGTCTTAATAGTGCATCTGATGCAGACAATGGCAGGCAGCATAAGCTTCAAATCAAGATCAAACAAGTTACTTTACATTCGAGAAAGAGCATCCATCGTAGGGGATGCGTTCACAATTTTCCGATTAATCCGAAGTATACGAAATTCAGACGATGCGGGGGGTAAAAAAACTGGACACACACAAAACCACGTGTCAATAATGATCTGCCGTTTTCCCGTGACATCACGGGAAATGGCGTCACTCGTATCGCATCACTTCAGAAAATTTCCACACCACACAAGTTAGGTCACGTGGCATCAGGTAACTACGTCACTTTTGTTAGCACAAACACACGTCGAAGTGACGACACAATTGAAAAGAAAATATATATTTTTTTTACTGAAACTCATCCCTGATCTATTAGGCACAGTTAAACACACACATTTAAAATATGCAACTAAACATGGAGACGCTTTTAAAAATGCACATTTTAGTTTTTCGACGACAAACGTAAAACTTGACAACTTAGCCACAGGCGTGAGATTTCGGCGACGGTAAATTTTCCTCAATGGAGCAACGACGCCGTCTCGAACCGATCCCCAAACCTCGGGAGGCCCGCCCGCCTATCTGCGCCGCAGCCAATAGCGTAGTGGCACTGCCATGGGCAACCGGGTTTCGGGAAATCCAGTCATCGTTTCTATGGCAATGACAACAATATACAACTATGCCGAAGCGTGTTGCTAGGCTGAGGTGCGCGAGTTGAGTGGTCTGTGACCGGGTTTGGGGGCAGGCTACACACTTCGCTCCAGGTGTTCTCGGTTTCAAGAGATTGGTTTATCCGAGGAGTGCAATCGTAATGCAATAGCTGTGATTTCGTTAGGGCTCCCTCTACCAGATGGCATCGCTGATGCAATAATAGTAGAAAAAAGCCTCAGTGAGTCACAATATTCTTTTGCAGGTGGGTCCTGCTACATTGGGGATGCTTGGCTAATTTAATTAACATTTGCGTGGCGTGTGGGAGCAGGATACCCACGCATATGAAAAAGTGGCGATGCTCCAAACCTCCGATCAGATAGATTAATCAATGTATTGCCGTACTGCCGTACTACCGTCTCTCTCAGCTACGTCGCGAGCCATGGAGAGCTCGTCTGGAAACTGTTCATCTGCTCAGCACCCATAGAACATCAGTATTATTATGCGTTTTGTCTCTACATTGTCGTGAATAACTATACCAACTGCGAGTGTTGGCTGAAACTGGAAAACCCGTAAGTGGCGTTTGTAGCACCAACTTTGGAGTTGCCACGTGTGGAGGTCGACCTCCGCTATTACACGAGTATTGATGCAACACACAGCAAATATTTCATAAATAAACGTAAAAACAACCGCAACCCCACCCACCTCCTCCCCCATTATTTTTCGACGTAACCAAAACGACGCTCTCAAGACTGCTGTACAAACGCTCGACTGATTTTGAAAGTAGGAAACCGATTGCAAGTTGCACGCAACAGTATCCGATTGCTGGACGGACTTTGTGGTCGCGTTCCCTATTTTCACGACCGACCTTTGAACGTGAGAAAACGAGGCCAACGCTCTGATCATTGTACTAAACACATTATGTTTGGCCCGTGTGCGGAATGAGGGCCCATCTCTGGGCTGTGCAGTTTGGCCAAAGTGAAAAGTCTGAGAAATGCATCCGAAAGCCAGGTCAAGAGATAGAATTAAAGAATGAAAACCAAAGCAGATATAAAACAGAATAAACATTTGGCACGACTGATGGTAGCATCATAAATGAAATGGATTCATGAAATCAATCAAGACCTTTTTCGTTTGATTGCATATTTAAAAGTGAAGGTGTCACTGGTGGCGCAAAAGGGAGATCTGTTTTAAAGGTAGAGTACCATGGAGATGGTGCGGTGAAATCAGCTCGTGTGGAGGAGCCAGGCGAAAGTGTTACATTGCAGGATCACGAGGCAGCAGTGACTTGGGGAGGCCTTCATCCAGCAGTAGATTGATCACGGCTTCTGATGACGACTGAAATGGATAATAAATTACTTGACTCAAATTTCAGTGGGAGCACCTACCTATCCTCTTGTGTATATGAACCTGTCAATGAAGACGCTAACCTGATGGGACACTGCATACACCGAGTTGGGAAGCCATCCCTATAACCTGGCCAAACTGCAGCAAGGCAAATTGTTGATATATAGCTCATAGAATAACGTGCGCATAAACGGCGCATACGAGTATCCAAGACAAAACACACACACGCGTGACGTAACAATTACATCCAGAGTCAAAGTCTCCCAGTGGTTAACCGAGCACAAGTAGAAAGGGCGGCGCTCTTATCTCCGAAGGCCTTTCCTGAGCCAGTGGTAAATTTCCCACATTTCCATGCGGGAATTCAGTCTCCGCACAACCGCTGACAACTTCCCGCCGTCGAGTGCGAGAAGTGGCGGCGGCGGCGACGAGGGCGCCAAGTCCGCGACGGAAGTCGAGGTTCAAACACGCCGGGTCTCAAACCGGTCGCCAGTTCCTTCCGAAGCCAAGTAACCCATCTTTGTTCCCCCAGTTCTCGTTAATACTCATCCTCTCTCAATACCCGTTTTTCATACTGGTGCATCCGAGCCAGGGCAGCGCGGCAGGGCACCGCGCGGCACACGCTAACGGGTGGCTTCGCCGCCGGCACTTTACCGTGCCGAGCCGGAACCAAACCGTGATACACGGGCCCTCGCGACAGCATCTGAATCTGGCTCGGGGGGCCAAGCAGGGCCAGGGGCGGAGGGGGCGAACGACACGTTCGTCACGTCGCGTCGTCTTTTTAAATCTCGATTGAAAACTAATTTCTTTAGAACTGCTTTTTGTGTGTTAGTTTATTGTCCCTCCCCCGTACCTCCGATTAGCACGGTTGGCTACGTACGGTAAGCAGTTCAACGTATACGCTTACATCTAAGCTCGTACGTTGCGCGTGACGTCGGCGGCACGGCGCCCGACTGCTGTGGAAAAACAACCCGGCGCCTGCCGAGCCGTGCCGGGTTTGCTCAGCATGGCCCCCGGGCGTGGCTTGGTTGCAAAGAGCGGACAAAAATAAAGAGGTATTGGGTTTTCATCGCCGATTCCCCTCCGTTGTAGTTTGAGACAACGCGCTAACAGGGAAAACCAAGGATGAGGCAGGAGGAAGAGAGGGAGGTGATCGCCGGCAAAGGTTGGCTGCGTCGTGTCCGTCGATTTTGTCCAATTCGACTCGTCATATCCGGGACAACGGAGGAGGGGGGGGGGGTTGGGGTGGAACAGCACGGTAGTGAACAGCGCGGGGAACAGCACGGTGAACAGCACGGTGAACAGCACGGTGAACAGCACGTCTCTCGCCATGAGCTCAGCAGAGCGGTGGGCGGCGCAGACGGGCGACCGGCACCGCCTGGCCAGCGCTTAGAAGGGAGAGTTCATGCCCAACTTGGTCTCGAACTGCAGCTTCTGCCGCTTCTGGTAGCGCACGCGCATCCTGTCGCACCAGCAGCGGGAGGGGGGGGGGGGGAGGAGAGAGGACGTCGTTAGTGTGGTGGCAGCGACGTGGCCGTCGTGAGTCCCAGCTCCAAGGGACTTGAACCCCCCCCACAGCATCCTGGTGCCGCTGGCCCAGTGTCATTATCAACACCCCCCTCCCCCCCCCACAAGCCACTTAACCCCAAGCAAACCAAAGTCGCCCCCATCAGCCCAGCAGCCAGGGTTGCAATAAAACAACTCAAACACAATATTCCCCCCATAGCTTTTAAGTAAACGATGTAAATTTACTCGGTTGGAAGACATAAGCTGCAATCATCGCCGCCCCGCTGTGAAAACTTTGCAGGACCCTCCCTGGCAAAGAGTCGTGAGACTCAGTTAAGCTATCCTGGGTAAACAAGCGCAGTAAATCGTAGTAATCGTGTAAGCCTAATGAAATGGCCACTGGTTGAGTGTTATTTTTTATTTATGATCTATAATTAAAGCAGCAGCCAGGGGCACACTCACCGGATCTCATGCAGCTTGATGAGCTCGTTGATCACGACGAGCGGAACGAGCCACAGGAAGCCCATCAGCCACGTGACGATGGGAACGTCGGCCAGCCACACCGCCACGAGGCTCTCCCCGTTCCGCCACAGCTGCACATCCACCGCCGCCTGCACCGCTTGCAGTGCCAACCTGCGGGCGGGGCCGCATGTGGGGGCATGGGTGGGGTCACGCGGGGGCACGGGTGGGGTCACGCGGGGCACGTGGGGGCACGTGGGGGGCTAGGCGGGGGGCATGGGGGGGGGGGGCACGTGGGGGGCGTGCGGCGTGATCGGCGACATGCCCGCAGCCGGACTGGCTTGGCGCAGGCCGATCCTCGTCACGCTCGTGATTCCATTCAAGAATTGTTTTTATTTTTTCTATACTACACACATTGTGGTGAATTCAGCAATCTGTGTTGGTTGGGGGGAGTCGAGTGAACCCCATCGTTACGTACAACGTCACGCATATTGAAAGACACATCGACAGCACACGGCTCAGCTCGGTTGCTGCAGTGGAACAACAAAACCTGGGCACCTGCTGAGCAGCAACATCAACTGCTGATGTAACGATGCAACTTTTTTCGCATACCTCGTGAGGTTGTTATCGTCTCGATGCAAGCGAAGGGTTACGTCTATGAACGGGTCGGCCAGTCCTCACAATTAAACACACCGAGTGTTATTGACGACGGGTTACTGGCGAGTGCTGGGTGGGGTGACGCAGTGAAGCATCAGTGTGAGGACTGGGACTGTTGGGCCCTTCACGCTGCAATGGCAGCATGGCAGCCCGACTCCATGCGAGTGAAGGGTTAGGGGGCGAGAGATTAATGAGGCAGCACTCACAGGAATAGTTAGGGGCTAGCTGCACGCTGCACAACGTTCACACTAAGGGTTAGGGGCTA
This sequence comes from Petromyzon marinus, assembly GCF_048934315.1. Classification (NCBI taxonomy): domain Eukaryota; kingdom Metazoa; phylum Chordata; class Hyperoartia; order Petromyzontiformes; family Petromyzontidae; genus Petromyzon; species Petromyzon marinus. The sequence continues at coordinate 21,003,338 of NC_133703.1, read as the reverse complement.
GCTGCACACTGCACAGTACTCACAGTAAGGGCTAGGAGCTAGCTGCACGCTACACAGTACTCACAGTGAGGGCTAGGGGCTAGCTGCACACTGCACAGTACTCAGTGAGTGTTAGGGGCTAGCTGCACAGTACTCACAGTAAGGGCTAGGGGCTAGCTGCATGCTCCACAGTACTCACAGTAAGGGCTAGGGGCTAGCTGCACACTGCACAGTACTCACAGTAAGGGCACCATTGCTGTCCACCACGTGTTGGTGAAGGGACTGTGCCTCCAGAGCGGCTGAGTGCGATGCACGTGGGTCACCAGGACGCACACTGCCAAGGGACAGACACAACGACATTACACCCCCCCGCCCCTGTAGTCTCACACACGTCGCTGCAGCTAGCCCCGGTTGCTGAGAGGTTAAAGGGTGCGTGTACCCTCTAGAGGGGCTCTCGAGCACTCGTGGAGACCCCACCACCAGCGGGGGTGAGAACAAGCAGTGGGGCGCCACGGTGGCAAGGAGATGTTAACTATCCCTCCCAGTATACAGGAGGTCGTGGGTTCGATCCCAATCCCGACGCTGCTGCATAGTTGGAGTTTGAGCGTCTCTCTCTCTCTCTCTCCCAAAGGTCGTGTGGATTTTTCTCCGGGTCCCCCGGTTTTTCCCCTGCACGTTTATAAACGTGCGTTTAGAGTATTTGGCTGCTATAAATGTCCACGCGATGAGCCACTTTGTTGAGCTATCATCTGTGGCCAGGTCGCTTCTGAAAAAGAGCTATATATAGATCAGTAGGCCTCACCTGGTAAAATTCAAAAGTTAATCGATAGTTAAATGCTATTTATTACCATCACTATTTTCAGCACGCGGCCCAACAGAGCGTCTCTCCCAGAGCCCCGTATCAGACGCCACTCACGGCTGTTGAGGAGTAGGAAGCCGGCGGTGATTTTCTGCGCCAGGAGCAGAGCGTTGGAGTAATCCCCGAACCACAGTGTCCCATCAAACTGGCTGGTGGTGGTGATGGTGGTGGCAGAGATGGTGATGGTGGTAGTGGTGGTGGCAGAGAACAGCGCACGGGTTAGATCGGTAAGCGTACACGAGGATCGGCAGATAAACTCACGCCACCGCAGTCACCACCCACACCACACCAAGGTGCTATCCTAACCGCACGCTGGTGATGGGAGACCATAAACATCCTCACCACACCAGCCACAACACCCACGTGACGGCTGGCCATCCATACCACGGAGATGACACCTCGGTATAAAGCAACCACACCGGCCAGAACAAACCTCGTACTCACCAAACCCCCCGAACAGGCCACACCACCCTGGTTCCTTGCCATCCAAGTCCCGGTGCAATCAAACGACAAACCTAGGACGAGCCGGCCACCCCACCTAGACCACCGTGTGGCGGCTGGACATCCATGCCACACAGGCCACACCCTTGGTGCCAGCCTGTCATACCCTGGTGATGGGAGGCCATACCATCCTAACGACACTGCCAAGAACACCCTGTGGCGGCTGGCCATCTACACCAGTGGTTCTCAACCGGGGGCATGAGAACCCCTGGGGGATACGTGGCAATGTCCCAGGGGGTATGCAAAATTATTTATAAATGTGAAATGAAATGATACGTGAGCGATTGGTGAATATTCATGGATGAATCTGCCAATATTAAATATCTACGATAACATTTAAATCCACAGGGTAATCTCGAACAATATAAAATACCTTTCTCAACTCATTGATAGTAAACAGTGCGGGTTTCCAAGAGTAACCAGTGAGTGTGAACAGATGACGTCATGTACGCAGAGCGTCTGTTGCATTTTTTTCCTCGCTTGCAGTTACTCGCAAGTTAGGATACCTTACAAAATGGACAATTGGTTAAATTATTGACGTTCATTATGAATAGATTTATTTCTCAGAACCATGTTGGGTCAGGCAAGGGGGGTTTATACTCGGGTGAAACTAAATTCAACAAGGGGGTAGTACAGCGGCAGAATAAGGTTGAAAACCACTGCTCTATACCACTCAGAACACACGATCCAGACCACACACACCACCACCTGGACCACACATTCTGCTACCGGTCACGCACACACACACACATGCACGCATGCGTGCACACACGCGTGCACACACGCAGGTGGGCGAGCCACCCCCCCCCCGTGTCCGCACCTGAAGGGGTAGGCGTCGCAGTGCGTGGCGTTGTGGTTTCCCATGCTCTCGCTGCCCGCCCGGCAGAAGCCGTTGAGTGTGAGCGCGAAGCAGCACAGGTAAATGCACACAGACGGGAGGAACTTGCCCAGGAAGCAGAGCACATAGTAGTGCACGGTCTGTCATGGTGAGCGAGGGGCGGGGGGGGAATGGGGGCGGCACGTATGTATGTATGTATGTACGTACGTTGAACTTCTTTCATACCGTATATAGCCAACCGTGCTAATCGGAGGTGCGGGGGAAAATGTAACGAACTAAACACAAAAAGCAGTTATAAACAAATAAGTTTTCAATATAGATTTAAAAGTGCATAGCTCCGATTGTTTCCTAATATCGTTCCGGACGGTCACAGAAGCGCATATTAAGGCGCGAGATGCGATGACCATCTGATTCGATGGCCGAGCCAAAAGCCGCTGCAAGAGAAAGAGCGGCAAGTCGAGTTCGTGTCGACGCTGGATGCGGAGCAGAGACTCTGCAGATTAAACTAAACTATTTGTATTTTACGAGGTGCAAGGCCTACTGAGCTGTGTTGCTCTTTTTCAGAAACGACCAGGCCACAAATGACAGCTCAATGAAGTGGCTTATCAGATGGAAATTTATAGCAGCCAAATACTCTGAAAGCACGTTGATTCTAAATGTGGAGGGAAAAACTTGAGGATCCGGAGAAAAATCCACACGACCACGGGGAGAGACACCGCAGGGTCGGGATGGAACCCACGACCTCCCGTATACCAGGCGAGGGTGTTAACATCTTGCCACAGTGGCACCCACCCTGCGCGGCAGCACCATAAGATTCTTGCCAGTGGCGATCGTCATGACGGAGTTGTCCGGCTGCTTGCCGAGGAGCGACACGCTGCAGAGGGGAGGGAGAGGAGCGGGGGTGGAAATTCAACACGAGGAGGGCCCTCGGCCGTGGCTCCGTCACAATTACCATGATCTGAGCAAGCAGATATCAATAAATAATTGATGAATATATTTTTTCGCAATTATCTGTAAGTCCACCGCGGTGGTCAGTGTAGGTTGGTGTATGGAAAGCACGGGACCAATTCATATATATAAACATATATCACTCACCATGGCTATGAATCAAAATAATGTTTTTTGTGAACTCCAGGATGCCAAGGTGGCGAGATGTTAACCACCTCGCCTGGTGTGCAGGAGGTTGAGGGTTTGATCCCGACCTTTGATGCCTGCATATTTGCAGTTTGCGTGTTCTCCCTGTGATCGCGTGGATTTTTCTCCGGGTCTTTTGGTTTTTCCCTCCACATTTATAATAAACGTGCATTCACACTATTTGGCTGTTATATAGTTCCACGTGATAAGCCACTTCGTTGAGCTATCATTTGTGGCCAGGTTGCTTCTGAAAAAGAGCTATATATAGCTCAGTGGGCGTTGCCTGGTAAAAGTAAAAATAGTTTCTAGTTTAGTTTATAATCGCACCTGATGAGCGGGTGCGACACACAGGACATCCACAGGACGTCGGTCGTGCTGAGTGGTGGTGGCAGCTGGACTAGGCAGCTCACGACCTGCCGCACGCAACGCAAACAAAATCACTTTAGCAGACATTCACCTCGTTATTCACAAACTTGCTATCCGCGACTTGGGCTGGGCCACCAGGCAACGGGGCCGTTTCCCAGTAAGCTAATCCCAGAGCGGTTCCTCGAAGTCGTCTAAAATCAGGAGGGGGCAGGAGAGTCCTTGAGTTACTCTGCTCTCTCTCTAAGTCACGTTAGGAAATTCTACTGCCACACAACGGAGACTTGTTTAATCAAATTAATCAAAACACATTTGAGCTATATCTTATCGACATTCATATAGTGCCTTGTTTCAGCAATTATAATAATGGTCGAGGTGGAGCGAGCAGGGTTATTATTGTCTGACGTTTGGGAAGGGTCGCCTGGTTCAGGCATCCGTCATTCTCCCCTCCGTAGCGCCCACATCTCGACTACTGCGGAGTAGACGCGACGTTCACACGGCTACCACTGACCGGGCGTGGAGTGACCCACTCACACTCCGTGAGTTGAAAGCTTTGCGTGCGATATCAAGTTAATTACAATTCGTGCCAAATGCATGCAATCGTTATGCTAATGCTATGCTAATGTAAGAAAAACGATGCAAACGAGATGGTAAAAACGATATATAGACTTTAAGCTGAATATAAGCACACTTTATATTTTCACACCACGTGATTACATGATACCGGTGGGGGGAGTCGAAGTTAAACTTCTGATACAAGCACACTCTTTCGGATGTACGCATGTATGTTGAACTTCTGTCGCACCGTACGTAGCCAACCGTGCTAATCGGAGCTGCGAATAGGTGTGGATCTAAACACGCACAATGGCCTTGCTCTCAAGGGGTGTGCTTGTAACCAACTCCTTCCCTAATTAGAGGTGTCAATTCTTGGAACAGAATCGTGACACCGAATCGCGACAATTCGTCCGACTGTCGTGCAGCCCAAACGGCTCCACGGCCCCACCGCGGTTTGTCGAGTCGCTGAGCGGGCCTCACGGACAGCGCCCCCGCGAAGCGTGCACCCACCTGCAGCAGCACCAGGGATAGCTGACACTGCAGCAGGAAGAGGAAGCACTTGCGCATGCCGTTGATGGTGTGCCTCGCCTGGCAGACGGACCCAATCGGAAGGCAACGCGACGAGCGCTTGAGTGTCAAGGTACAGGCTCACGGGATTACCCTCGCTCGACGCGGAGGCGGCAGTCGTGGTAGAAACGTTGCAAGGAAAGGGCGCAACAAATCGAAACCGCACGACGAGACAGCTGCCTACCGAGTAGCACACACAGTACACGCACAGTACACGCACAGTACACGCAAAGTATACACACAATGTTGTAACTCTGTGTGTATCTCTGTGTATGTACCTGTGTGTATGGATCTCTGTGTATCTCTGTGTGTGTATCTCTGTATGTAGCTCTGTGTGTATATATCTGTATGTGTCTCTGTGCACGAGACAGCTGCTATTACGGGCCCGGCACATGGCCAGTGGAAAGCCACCTGTAAGTACAGCGATGGCCCCCACGTTGGCTCAGCTCGGATGTGCCAGTGGTAAAAACGGGGTAAAGACCGACTCAATGATAAGTCTGCTGGGCGTCCGGTTTAATTCCGTGTATTGCAGATAACCGATTGGTAATCGTAAAAGTTTTCGTTTTGGAAATCCACAATTGCAGGCAAATATAGAATGCCAACTATGCCAATTAAAAACCCAGGAGAGCCTCGGTAACAATGGTCCTGCAAATAAGATATTTGGCCAATTTCAAGAAGTGAGTGTTTGGAGGTGTGCGAGGAATCCTGAATGCCCGGAAACCATCCACGCAACCAAGGGGAGAACGCTAAAACTAAAAACACAACGGTGGCTTGTCAGAAAACGACTTGTTGTACTGCCCTCCCGACACGCACCACCTCACTTGGGGCTGCTTGGTGGCCAGGATACGGCAGTACGGATTCCTGTGTATATCTGTGTGGAGCCGCGAATGCTATCACATTTGTATTCATCGTTTCCTCCCCCCAGGTACTACCAGTTTAGAATCTGTATTGAGACTGGAGGAATCCGATGAGCTATGAAGCTTTTTTTTTTTTCACCAGGGGGGAGCCAGGATTTTGACTTTGGGGGGGGCTGACTTCAATATTCTGAGATATCCAGTGAAATGTTTTCCAATGGGCGCCACAAATGTATAAAACTAATTTTTTGGATTTGAACGCGGAGTTTATTAATAGGTCGGAGCCGCTGATGTGGCTAATAAGTTCGATAAGTTCGAAAGGCTGCCGCTCAAGCAGCCTGCAGGGCAGCACAAGGTGGCAGCCTGCAGGGCAGCACACAAGGTGGCAGCCAGCATTTTGCAGCAGCCGGATATCCGGTTATCCCGATTACCGACTTTCCCAAAATTTCAGGGGGGGCTGAGCCCCCCCAGCCCCCCCTGTGGCTCCGCCCCTGCCTCCCACACGCGTCCAAAACGCTCGCTCGCGGAGTTGGTCAGACACCCCCGTGTGGCAGGACCCGACTGGACATCTGTGAAAAAGAGATTTGATTTGAAAAAAAAAAAGAGCCTCGAAACTCAGAGGCTTTCTTGGATAAACAATGGGTGTTAAATTTCCCTGCAGATAACAATAGCCGCTGTTCTTGTTTGTCCGGCAAAGCAAGACTTCCCAGCTCCGGACGCACACAGTGACTGGATGGACGTCTAAAATTAGACATTGTGCCGCTGTCAATCTTGCTACGCGGACACAATGGCTGTTTCCCAGACTGTCCTGGCCAAATCCGGACGGGCGGTGACCCTAGGCTGAGGGCACCCGAGCAATCTGGCGTCTCTCTCTACGTGCTGCAAAGAAGAGCCATCGCCCGAAACGTCGTCTATTGTATACTTGCTTTTTATTTTACGGCCACAGTATTCGAGACGAATATGCCAAGGTCGGTGCGGCGGCGTGGCCCAGCGGAAACTTGCTTTGCGAAAGTTCACGGTTCGTGGGAGGGGGTTTATGTCTTTGGTGAATTCTTGTACGTGCATGCACGTGTGCGCGAGTGCGTGTGTGGGGAGCGGTGGCGCAGCGGTGAGCGTGCCGCGCTATCAAACCGGGCAAACCCAAGTTCGATTCTCGCTCACGGCCACCAACACCAGTGACGATTATCTGAACCAGTCTTGAACCTATGCTAGGTCGACTCAGCCTTAAATGAGTACCTGGTGCGGTGTGTAAACATCGCCCCGAGTCAGATAAATGCGGCCGGGCGTGGTGCTGGCCACCCATCCCCCCCTCGTGTGCCTTGCCGGCTTTTATAGGTGCTCGCTAACATCACTTTGCCCCTACAGTCTGTTAAGGCTACACGGGGGATCTTGGTCCTTGTACGACATATGTATGCGTGCGTCTCGTCCTCTCGCCTGCTTGATGAGCTTGATGATGCTGAGGTTCTCCTCGTGGTGGAAGGCCACGGAGCAGGGCAGCCCGTTGAGCTGGCCCGACAGTCGTAGCGGCCCCCCGCCCTGCGCCTCCGTGTCGGCCGGCATGCCGCTCGGCGCGAAGCCGAACCGCTCCCACGTGCACCGTGACGGGTACAGAGGGTCCACCGCGATGCTGCGCCGACGACACCGCCGACGGCGTCACCACCGACGCCGGCGTCCAGGGTTAAGCGGCGCGGTTCGGGTGGTTTTGTATTGTTCGTAAGACAGGTGCGCCGAGCGCAAGTGCGCATTTGTGTGTGTGTGTGTGTGTCCGCAGTGGGGAGCGGTAGTGCAGCGGTTAGCGCACTGCGCTACGAACCCGGCGACCCGAGTTTGATTTCCTTTCACGGCCATCACCAGTGACGATTATCTGAACCGGTCCTGGGCCTCCCCTAGGTTGACTCAGCCTCAAATGAGTACCTGGTGCGGTGTGTAAAGATTACCACTAGCGAGACAAATGCGGTTGGGCGTGGTGCAGGCCATCCATCCCCTCCTGTGCCATGCCTACCTTGATAGGTGCTACTCGCTAAGAGCACTTGTCCCAGCAGTCTGTTAAGGCTATAAGGGGGATCTTTGTCTTTGAATCAGGATGCATATGTAGTGAGGGAAAAAAGTATTTGATTACCCTGCTGATTTTGTACGTTTGCCCACTGATAAATAAATGATCAGTCTATAAGTTTAATGGTAGGTTTATTTAAACAGTGAGAGACAGAATAACAACAAAAAAATCCAGAAAAACACATGTCAAAAATGTTATAAATTTATGTGCATTTTAATGAGGGAAATAAGTATTTGACCCCTCTGCAAAACATGACTTAGTACTTGGTGGCAAAACCCTTGTTGGCAATCACAGAGGTCAGATGTTTCTTGTAGTTGGCCACCAAGTTTGCACACATCTCAGGAGGGATTTTGTCCCACTCCTCTTTGCTGATCTTCTCCAAGTCATTAAGGTTTTGAGGCTGACGTTTGGCAACTCGAACCTTCAGCTCCCTCCACAGATTTTCTATGGGATTAAGGTCTGGAGACTGGCTAAGCCACTCCAGGACCTTAATGTGCTTCTTCTTGAACCACTCCTTTGTTGCCTTGGCCGTGTGTTTTGGGTCATTGTCATTCTGGAATACCCATCCACGACCCATTTTCAATGCCCTGGCTGAGGGAAGGAGGTTCTCACCCAAGATTTGACGGTACATGGTCCCGTCCATCGTCCCTTTGATGGGGTGAAGTTGTCCTGTCCCCCTAGTAGAAAAACACCCCCAAAGCATGTTTCCACCTACATGTTTGACGGTGGGGATGGTGTTCTTGGGGTCATAGGCAGCATTCCTCCTCCTCCAAACACGGCGAGTTGAGTTGATGCCAAAGAGCTACATTTTGGTCTCATCTGACCACAACACTTTCACCCAGTTGTCCTCTGAATCATTCAGATGTTCATTGGCAAACTTCAGACGGGCATGTATATGTGCTTTCTTGAGCAGGGGGACCTTGCGGGCGCTGCAGGATTTCAGTCCTTCACGGCGTAGTGTGTTACCAATTGTTTTCTTGGTGACTATGGTCCCAGCTGCCTTGAGATCATTGACAAGATCCTCCCGTGTAGTTCTGGGCTGATTCCTCACCGTTTTCATGATCATTGCAACTCCACGAGATGAGATCTTGCATGGAGCCCCAGGCCGAGGGAGATTGACAGTTATTTTGTGTTTCTTCCATTTGCGAATAATCGCACCAACTGTTGTCACCTTCTCACCAAGCTGCTTGGCAATGGTCTTGTAGCCCATTCCAGCCTTGTGTAGGTCTACAATCTTGTCCCTGACATCCTTGGAGAGCTCTTTGGTCTTCGCCATGGTGGAGAGTTTGGAATCTGATTGATTGATTGCTTCTGTGGACAGGTGTCTTTTATACAGATAACAAGCTGAGATTAGGAGCACTCCCTTTAAGAGTGTGTTCCTAATCTCAGCTCGTTACCTGTGTAAAAGACACCAGGGAGCCAGAAATCTTTCTGATTGAGAGGGGGGTCAAATACTTATTTCCCTCATTAAAATGCAAATACATTTTTTGTTGCTGTTATTCTGTCTCTCACTGTTCAAATAAACCTACCATTAAAATGATAGACGGATCATTTATTTGTCAGTGGGCAAACGTACAAAATCAGCAGGGGATCAAATACTTTTTTCCCTCACTGTACATAGCGTGTGCGTGTGTACATATATAGTGACATCAGGGATGTCACTGTATGGTGCCGGCCCGGGAGGGTCGTGGCGTGCGATGTTCCTACGTCGCGGACAGCACTGGGTGGGTTGACCTGTGTGATGCCGGCTTTACTATAGCACGGCGTGCGATGCACCATCATCGCGTACACCCCGTAGATGGGTGTAGTACCAGCCCTAGCGGGGTTTGGTGAGCTGTTGCCTCTAAAAAATAACGTCTGCGACTCAGTTGGACTCACTACACGTATGCATAAGCATGTGTGCGCATGCATGAGCGTGTGTGTGTATATGCAAAGGTGTGCGTGTATGTACAAGGGCGCGCGTGCCCACCTGACGTTGCTCTGCAAGAACACGCGTCCGTTGCGAACGTTGGCGGAGCTGCCGAGGCAGCAGACGACCTCGCCGTGCTCCTGCATCACCGCCACCATCTCGCACATCGCTGGAGACGCGCGCGTCGAAAAACACACACAAACAATGAACGTCTACTCCCGTCTGGCCTTCAACAGACTGTCGGAGCAAGTGCTGTTAGCGAGCAGCTATGAAAGCCGGCATGGCACACGAGGGGGTGGGTGGCCAGTCCCACGCCTGGCTGCCTTTGTCTCCCTAGTGGCGATGTTAACACACGAGGGCTAGCTAAGGTCCATGTCTCAGCATCTCAATGTCGGGCTAGGGGTGAGTACTAGCTCAGGGTCATGTCTCAGTGTCTCACTGTCGGGCGTGCAGTCCGTGAAGAGTGGCACGAGGAGCGGGACGTTGTCAATGTTCTCGAGGTGCGGCCGCACGTTCTCGATGCCTCGAGGAAGTTTCGCCTGTGCCAAACGAGATCAAGAACGCAGGTCAAGAGGTCATCAGGGTCAATGCTGCTGATGTCACCACACTACACCGTGACTTCCTTCTGCTAGATCCTACGGCTGTTGCGCAGGTTTAAAGCCTTTCCTTTAGTTGTCGACTTTTGTTTGGCCAGACAGAGGGGGCTAAATGGGCGTGGAGTATTGGCTACAGAGCAGATGGACTCGCGTGGTATCGCATTGTTTGAAGCCGATTGGACTTGCTGAGGTATAAGATGTGGCTGAGGCTCGTGAAGGATGCTTTTGGGAAGTTGGGAGGCAGCCGCCCTTCAGCAACAACGGAGAGCAGAGGAGCGACGCTCAGAATGACCAACGGAGCGCCAGGCGGATAAAACACGTAAGTTTGCACAGTATGGAGAACAGATGGTGCATCTGCTAGTCAACTCACCTGGGTTTCTCTGGTGACCTCCTGTCAGAAAGCCTTCAAGTGGCCTGTATGAGCACCTAAACTGACACAATAGTCTAGTGACGTCACCGCCACTTAGTTTCAAATATATGCTATTGTTGCAAGCGCGTTAGATGTGGAACTGTGTGAGAGTGTGTGTGCGTGTGCGCATATGTGTGTGTACGTGTGTACACATGCATATGCTAAAAGCACCTGTCCCAACAATCTGTTCAGGCTATAGGGGAGATCTTTGTCATTGTGTGCGTGCACGCATATTTGCATGCATGGGGAGCAGTAATGTAGCAATTCGTGCACTGCACTATGAATCCGGCAGCCCGAATTCGATTTCCTCTCACAGCCAACACCAGTGATGATTATCCAAACCGGTCCTGGGCTTCCTAACCAAAGTCGACTAACTCAAATGAGTATCTAGTGCAGTGTTTAAACATCACCGCTGGGCCGGCACGGCATGCAAGGGGGCATGGTGTTGGTCACCCACCCCCTGATGTGCCGTGCCGGCCTTCATAGGTGGTCACTAACAGCACTTGCCCCAACAGTCTATGAAGGCTATACGGGGGATCTTTGTCTTTGTGCGTGCATGGCGGACCCGGTTGGAGTACTCGAGGATGCTGGGCGCGTCACTGTCCGTGGGAGGGTAGCTCACGACGTCCGAGTGCGTCTCCTCCTCCAGCAACATCTGCACCTCCCTTTCTGCATCCGCACGGGGTCACAGGTCAGGGGTCAATGTCGCCATCGCACGATTTCCCGGGGTGAGCAGCGGCGAGGTGGGGGTAGGGGTGGCGGGGTAGAGGGAGGCGATGGCGGGCGCGGTGGCGGCGGCATCACCTTGCTGGGCATGGTCGTGCAGCGAGCTGGCCTGGCTGGGGCTGTGCGGGGGGGCGTCCGTGCCCAGGTCGTAGCCGCTGGACTGCAGCGAGATGTGGCAGTTCCAGCCGGACTCCAGGCCCATCTTCTCCGCAAACACCTGCATTCGCACGCGCACACGCGCACGCACTGACGGCATCGTTCACCGCAGTCCAAACACCCGCGCTGACAACGCCCGACTCGGTGCCATCGCAACCAAACAGCTCCGACGGGGAGCGTAGGAAATGCTTCACCGCTGACCGGCACTCCGTGCAGTATTTGTCAAGGCTGAGTGTGTAGGTATGCATGTTGAACTTCTTTCGCACCGTAGGTAGCCAACTGTGCTAATCGGAGGTGCGGGGGAAAAACAACAAACGAAACACAAAAAACAAATAAGTTTTCAATCTAGATGATTTAAAAGTGCGTAGCTCCAGTGGCTTCCTAATATCGGAAGAGCATTCCAGACGGCCGCAGAAGCGCATCTGAAATTGCGCAATGTAATGAGTAAGTAATGGTCATCATCAACATCATCCACGGTCAGCACACCACTGGATGAAAGCCTCCCCACCCCACCGCCATCTCCCGCAATGTTTTCATCTAGCCAGCTCCTGCATACGAGCCGATTTGGCCACTCCATCTCCCATGCTTAGCCAATAAGTAAGGTTTAACACGTAAACAGAACATGCCAATTCGTTACTAGTACAGGACACCGGTGTGTTGGAGAGCAAATCCACGTGACAAACCTTACTAATCGGTGGTGGCGGGTGGTGGCGGGATTAACGACACATTTATATTTACGCGATCTAACCCAAAAAACCTCTTATGCGTTAATGCTGCAGCTGGTGTTAAGACTCAGGCTGGAATCAGTGTCATCAGTGTTGTGGCCGGCGCTTCTGCTGCAGCTGCTGCTGCTGCTGCTGCTGCGTGAGCGCCAGCGCTAGCGGCGGCGGACCTTGCTACGGAGCTCGTCCTCCATGGAGAAGTAGACGAAGCGGATGCAGGCGCTGTCCAGACCGTCGACGAGGCGCACGATGTCGAGGCGCGCCTGGTACTGCGCCGACACGAGCCCCATGAAGATCTGCCCCGACAGCGCCTGCACGCCCTCGCCTCTCTCCGCGCCCTCGCCTATGCCCTCTGCCGCGCGCCAGCGAGCGGCGACGGTGGCGAGCAACACGGTAACGACAAGACGTGGATTCGCCTAGCGCGCAAAGACTCTTGACCCCTTTGCCGTTCCGATGATATACACGTACCGGAAGAAAAACTAAAATAAAATAAGTTTATCGGTACAGAGGCAATAAATTAATAAATACATTTCTCCGCCGAGTTTAGGAAAACATACTCTTTGGTTCTATTCGGTAAAGTCACGTGACTTTACCGAATAGAACCAAAGAGTATGGATCCTTGCAGTCACGAAAGCTTCAAATTTAGGAAAACAGTTTAATGAATGTGGGCAGTTATTCTATATGGTAAGTCGCGAGCAACATCGTCCTTACAGTCGTTACCGTAACTCCCCCGTTGCAGGCAGACTGGGCTAATGCATTAACGATTTAGACGAATAAACTATTTAATTTGAGCAGGTAAGGCCCCCTGAGTTATAAAGCTCTTTTTCAGAAGTGACCTGGCCACAAATTATAGCCCAACGAAGTGGCTTATGTGGACATTTATAGCAGCCAAAGAACCTAAAATCATGTTTCTAGGACCTGGAGACAAATTCATGTTACCACGGAGAGAACATGCAAACTCCAACTATACAGGCATCGTAAAGGTCGGGCCCACGACCTCCTGCATACCAGGCGAGGTAGTTAACATCTCACCACGGTCGCACCCCGAGTTGGAAAGCGTGTCATAAAAGTGAGCCGACGGTCTCACCGTCCGAGCTCCAGCTGTTCTTGCGAGCGCCGCTCGTCTTGACGGGCGTGTGGCCGGGGGTGTCGGCGTGGCGAGTGCCCCCCAGGTTCTCGGCCGGCCCAGCGGGGGCCGAGAGGGCGGCCACGGCGGTGGCGGCGTTGGCGGAGGCCGCGATGGCCCCGAAGGGGTCGTGACCCGGGGGAAGCTCGACGCAGCGCCTGTCCAGCTCGGGCGCGAGCGGCCCGTGCATGGGCTTGTAGGCGAAGGCAACGCAGTATCCCGAGAGGCAGGTGCGCTGGTAGAAATCGAGGACCTTCTTCCTGTGCGCGGACGCGGGTACGCGTGTCGAGCGCGAGACACCCAACACACACGGCAAACGGTGAACACGGTGCACGCACAATGCACACGCAAAACAGTAAACACGGCGCACGCACAACACGTGCGTGCGCAACAATGCACGAGCACGCCAAACGGCGAATGCACGCACACTGTACACACGCACGCCAAACGCACGCATAACACACACAACGCACACCAAACAGCAGACACACGAGCACACACACGCCCAACGAACACACGCACGCCAAACGGCGAACACAAGCACGTGCCCAAGTATAAGATAGGGCTACTACATTTTTGTGAGGCTCAACCATGACACATGGTGAGCAACAAGCCCCACGCACTTCTACATAGCCAAGCCACACTAATTCTGGTCTGGTGCCAACTAAACCTCATCACAATCCTCACCGCAAGCCTCTGCGTGTGCGATTGTCACAACAAGGCTGTGTGTGATTGTGACCGCATGTCTGTGTCTTTTGTATTTGTATGCCTGAAATGAGTACCTCGTGTAGTGTGTAAACACTTCTACTGGGGAGACGAAGGCAACTGGGCGTGGTGTTGGTCACACCCCCCCCACCCACCCCCCGTGCGTGCCGTGCCAGCATTTACAGGTGCTACTCGCAAACAGTACTTGCCCAAACAGTCTGTTAGGGCTATAAGGGGGATCTCTGTCTTTGCGTGTTCGCGAGCGCAGGAGACGGCAGGAGCACAGGAGGGACGTCACCTGTCGGAGGCAGACAGCGGGTAGATGTCGAACCCATCCCAGAAGTCCGTGCAGGCATCCAGCACCACGTCGGCCGTGCCGTGGGACAGCAGCTGCAGGTCACCTGTGGGTGCCGAGATGGTGGGAGAATCGTTTCGATTTAAAAAAACCGCGGCAGGGATTTCGAGTTTTCGTTTTTTCCCGGAAGTGAAATTTCGCCGACCGTGGTGAAAGATGGGCGAAAGCACGGGGCCGACAATAATAACGCGCGACCGCCGCTGTTCAGGGGATTTGGCTGCAATAAATTTACACACCATAAGCCACTTCGTTGCGCTATTATTTGTGGTCAGGTCACTTCTCAAAAAGGCTATATAGCTCAGCAGGCCTTACCTGGTAAGATAAAAAATAGTTTTGTCGAGTCAGCAGATGCTTCTGGGTGCGGTGGGGCTGTGCTGGGAGATATTTGAATATGTCGAGAGATGGCGATAGATGGTGGGAGGTGGTGGGAGACTTTGGGAGAAGGCAGAGCGCAGTGTGAGACAGGGAGGCTTAGCGTGGGGCACGTGACACGGTGTTGAGAGGGGGCCAGAGTGCGAGACAGTGAAACATGGTGGAAGAATTCGTTAGACAGTAGGCCACTGTTAGAGAGAGGGGAACAGATCAGGATACTGTTGGGCAATTTACTCATTCATTCATTCATGCACTATATAACTCCTTCGGTATTAACACACACACTCATCCACTAATTCATTTAGTCATTAATACTGTCACCAAACCCACCCACCCAATAATTCATACTATATGTATGTATGTTGAACTTCTTTTGCACTGTACGTAGTCAAACGTGTTCATCGGAGGTGCAGCGGAAGGACAACTAAACTTAAAAATCAGTTCTACAGAAATTAGTTTGTCAATCTACATTATTTAAAAGTTGCATAGCTCTCAGTGGCTTCGTAATATCGGGAGGAAAAGCGTTCCAGACGGCCGCAGAAGCGCATCTGAAATCCAACGGCAACAAATCAAGACGCACCGCAAATGCCTCCAAATCGCTTCTGCCCCATCCTCCCCGTCCCCCCCATCACACCCTGCCCTTCCCCCCTCCCACCCGCCGGTTCCTCTCACCAGAATTGAGGTCCTTGACGAGGAGAGAGACGAGGTGTCCGATGGGGAGGCGGCGCTTGACGACGGCGGAGAGGCGGCGCGCGCGGTCGCGCCCCGAGGGGAGGTGCTCGCCGCTCGGCAGCTGGAAGAGCGCCAAGTAGCTCTCGACCGAGAAAACGTCTTTGGCTCCGGGCGTGAAGCCTGCGTCGCGGACAAAACACGCTCAGCCACCTGCCCGCCCGCGCGGCTCCGTCCACATTCAAGCTCGGCCGTCGAGCGCGACCTTACGTTCAGCCGCCCGCTCGCTCGTTCGCTCGTTGGTTGGTTCGTTCGCATGGTCAGTCGATAATGAGTTAAGTTTTGATCGGCCGCCAATTCGTTGACAAAGTCGCACATCCGGCGAGCCGCTCGTTCATTCACTCGCCAATTCGCTGCGTCGCTCAAACAATCACACACTCAAGCTGCTTCCATCATTCATTCGGTCTTTAATGCAATCTTACATTCAGCCACTCGGTCATTCGCACTCTGTTATTAATACACTCATTAACTTCCTCCTTTATACTCCTCCATTCAACCACCAATATTCTTGTTGACTCATTCATGCACTCTATACCTCCTTTAGTCTTAATACACTCATCAATCCACTCAGCCACTCATTCATCATTAATACTCTCACCAATCCCACCCGCCCAATCAATCGTACTGCACCCAAATCCAACACCAACAAATCAAGACACACCGCAAGGGCAGCAAGCCCGCTCTCCCCAACCCCCTTCTTTAAACTCAGGGGCACAGCGTTCGGGACTAAGGTCTGCGGAGTTTCTGTACCCGCTGCCCACGTCACGGTTTGTGCTCTATGCTGGACTCCTATTGAAATATCATGAAAACTAAAATAAAGTAGACAACGCAAGCCTCCAATCACAGACCCCCCCCAACCCCGCAACCCAAACCACTACATCACCCCCGCCGCCTTCCCTGCTTGACCCCTATCGCGGAGTCGAACCTATGATGCGAGGCAGCTCGCAGAGCCCCCAGGGCGGCCGCGTGGGCAGGCAGGACGAGGCGGCCCTGCCGGCGCGAGCCGCCTGCGCCAGGTGGTCGCACAGGCGCAGCGTGCGCGGGGCGAGCGGCGCGTTGCACGCCGTGAGCAGCACGTTGAGGCCCAGCGGCTTGAGCGAGGTGGCGTGCAGCGGCCAGCGCGCGTCGTCGAACTGGACGCTCGCCGGATTCTGCTGGTCTTGCGACAGGCTCAGCACCTCAAGGCGGTAGTCGCACACGAAGTCGTCCGTCTCCCCGTCCACGTCGTCCCCGCCGTCGCCCTGACGTTCCGCCCCCGTCGCCGTCACCGCTTCCTCCTCCTCCTCCTCTTCTTCCGCCAGCTCAGCGATGGCCTGCGCGGCCGGGGGGAGCGGCCACGCTTTATAAGTTGTATGTCTGTATGAGTGTTGAACTTCTTTCGCACCGTACGTAGAAAACCGAACTAATCGGAGGTGCGGGGGAAGGACAGAAAACTAAACACAAAAATCAGTTCTAAAGAAATGGAAGGCCTCTCAACGTCGTGTTCGGAACAGAAATCTTTGACAATACTTCACCACCGTCACCCACCACCCCCACCTCCCCCCAGAGCATACACCCAGAGGTGAACCCACTCACCTCGACCTCTAGGCCGTCCCTGCGCCGCTCCTTCTCCGGCTCGCCGGCGCCGCCCTCCACGCACTGGCAGAAGCTGACGACGGACGCCCCCGCCGGTTTGGCCCCGGGGGTCGCTGGCGGGCAGCACCGAGGGCTTGAGCCGACGGTGAAGGTGGCGGCGTTGGCACTGCTGGTGGCGGTGGTGGTGGCACTAGGAGCGGCACATGACTTTCGACCTCCTTCGAGCGGGCGGGGAGGTTGGTCCAGGCCGCGCTCGATGTCGGCGCTCGGTGGGAGGAGGGACTGCGTCTCGCGTAACTGCTTAGGGAGGAGCGGGGAATGGAACGTCAGAAAGACACCCGTATGTTGCTTATGTTGTTTGAGGCTCCCGAGTTAAGCGCACGTGATATCAGAATGATGGCAGAAGGCAAGGAAGCAATTCATATACAGCTTTATAGCACTGGTTCCACGAACACATGAAAAGGTCGGACTCATTTACACACAAAGTGCCTGTCACAAATTAACCACAATACCTTGCTGATCTCGTCAGGGAGCATAAACCATCACGCAAACTCCAGCCATCCTCACACTAGCGGCTTTTGGCTCAATCATCGAACAAAGACGGTCACTGCATCGCGCACTTTCAGATGCGCTTCTGCGGCCGTCAGGAACGCTCTTCCTTCCGATAAGTTCAACATAAGCACACACTCGGTGGAACGGTGGTGCAGCGATTCGCACACTGCGCGACGAAAGCCCAGGCAACACGAGTTCCATTCTCACGGCCACGGCTGTTTCACATCAGTGGTAAGTGATGTCCGTACCCACCAGCACCCCCCCAACGCCCACTCCCCTTCACCAACACACGGACACGCTGACCAGCGCGACCGTGGATGGCATCGTGCTCCTCTCACCTCAGCCCACTCGGCCTCCAGGAGCCGCACGGAGCTCGACGACGACGACACCGCCGTTCTGCCCGCCTTCCTCCTCCGGGCGTCCGCCACCTCGTCCACCTCCTCCACCTCGTCCACCTCGTCCCCACGCTCCTCGTCTCCCATTTCCTCGTCATCATCTTCGTCGTCCTTTTCTTCTTCGTCTTCGTCGTCATCGTCGTAGCCAGGCTCTGGGCCGGGCTGGCTGCTGAAGAAGACCACCTTCTCGGGGCTGGGGTTTGCCCAGGAGAGGACGCCCTGCTTGTCCACGCAGCACAGCACCTGCGTGGCCAGAAAGTGGCAGCAGCAGCAGCAGCAGCGGCAGCAGTGGCAGTAGCAGCAGCGCCAGATGCAGTGGCAGCAGCAGTGGCAGCAGGAGCAGTAGCAGGAATGGCAGCAGCAGTGGCAGCGGCGGCAACAGCAGCAACAGCGGCAGTAGCAGCAACAGTAGCAGCAACAATAGCAGCAATAGATGAACAGCTGAACAGTCAGACAGACAAAGATCCCCCGTGTAGCCTTCACAGACTGTAGGGGCAAGTGCTGTAAGCGAGCAGCACCTATGAAGGCCGGCACGGCACACAAGGAGGTGAGTAGACAGGATGTTTACACACCGCACCAGGCACTAATTTCAGGGCCAGTCGACCTAAAGGAGGCCCAGAACCTGTTCGGATAATTGTCACTGGTGTTAGCTTTGAGCGGGAATAGCACTCGGGTCACCGGCTTCATAGTGCAGCGCGCTAACCGCTACACTATCGCTCCCCATGACACAAACAGACCGATGGACATACCGGAGAGTTGACAGACACACAGACGTACACAAAAGGCCACAGGACAGAGATTATACGAATGAGCAAACGTACAGAGCGACAAAACAGACGGACAAAGAACTAAACGGACAGGCGCACGCACACGCACGCACGCCAACGCACCGTGACGGAGCCCAGGTTGTGCAGGAGGCTGCCGGTCTGGCACAGCGCCGGCGAGCGTCCGCGGAGGACGCGGATGAAATGGCTCCACTCGCACAGGCACATTTCCTGTGGGGGGGGGGGGTGGTGCAGACAGGGAGGTGGGGGGGAGGCACGGACTCAGGCACCAGGGGTGGAGGATCGAGCGAGCGAGCGAGCGAGCGAGCGAGCGGGGTAACGCACGCGGACACCTGGCAGAACCACACGGATCACCGTGTAACGTTTCACACGGCGGTGTGGCTATCGAGTGCACAGGCGGCGCAAGTGTGTCGGGGAACCGTGCGCCTGGAGGTGCCCCCCCCTCCAAGTACCTGCACCAGCGCCCATGCCAACCGCACCACTGTGCCGCTGCTTTAACAGACCGTGGGCAGAGGCGAGTGCTGTTAGCATGGCGCACAAGAGGGTGGGGTCCCCCCAGCTGCCTTTGTCTCCCCAGAGCCGATGCTTTTACACCGCACCAGGTATTGAATAAAAAGGCCAATTCATTAGGTTAACGTTTTCGGCATTGTCTCATTTCCGCCGTTTCGTTTGTATTGTTTCTCATCATATCCGCCTCCTTTGTCACGCAGTTTCCTTCACTCCTTTGGAATTAAATGTAACACAAGACGTACGGTTTGTATGTAATTTTCAGGAACACAAAATGCATTAACTCCTGTACTCGCGTTTTCGACGCACGTATATGTATGTAGCGAGCTTTAAGAATCGACGTCAAATCATTGAACCGATGCGTCGATACGCCCCTGCCTGAAACGTTAGCCTGGTGCTATGCCCGTAGGGGAAATCGGCGGTAACTGAATTACAAAAGCATGCGCGTACTGCCACTGCCGATGAACGAGGCGGTTTTATGCATCACGCCAAGCTATTAAAGCGCCAATGATGCTTTGAACGTTAAATACCGTGACTTATCTGGGACGCCGCTGTGGTAGCGAGATGTTGACTACCTCGCCTGGTATTGACAGGAGCTCGTGGATTCGATCCCGACCCTGACGCCTGTTTATTTGGAGTTGGCACGCTCCGTCTCCATCGTGGTCGCGTGGAATTTTCTCCGGGTCCTGATATTGATGTCCACATGACAACGCCACTTCATTGCGCTATCTTTTGTGGCCAGGTCGCTTCTGAAAATCAGCTATATAGGCTCAGTGGGCATTATCTGGTAAAATATAAAAAAAAGTTTCAAATAGTTTTTAGGTTGTAATTCCGTTACGGCGACATTGCCCATTGCACAATTGAACAAGGCAGTGGGAAGGATGACGGAAACGAGGAGTTTTGTAGAGGTTAAAACACGAAGAAACACTCATCAGCGTTCCCAAACCCGTGCAACTGAAGTTAAACAACATGCATGCATGGAGCAAAACACACACACATACATGCGCGTAAGAAAGAGCTAAATATTTTAATTGTTACTTTTTAAAGATGACGAAATGAATGACTGCAGGGGGACAAACGGAGCACGTGAAAGCGCCGGTTCATGCCGGCATCGTCGGTGGAAATTGCCGTTCGGCGATGAGCGTCGCGCACCGACTGCCCGCGGCGCAGCCTCGCCGAGCCGGGCGGCGGAACAGCCGCCTACGCCGATTCGACCCATCTCGCTAGGCCGCACACGGCCAACCGATTCATCGATCCGGACATCCGTGAAAAAGATGCTTCGTAGCTCACCGGATTATTCCAATCTAAATAAAAGATTCTGACTGTGATCAATCGGAAGAATGCCTCCCTCGGTTTCGCGCGTACGTTTCAATTATCGCCACTGCGGGGGCCCGTCGCGGTGG
Organism: Petromyzon marinus; assembly: GCF_048934315.1. Classification (NCBI taxonomy): domain Eukaryota; kingdom Metazoa; phylum Chordata; class Hyperoartia; order Petromyzontiformes; family Petromyzontidae; genus Petromyzon; species Petromyzon marinus. The sequence continues at coordinate 20,982,613 of NC_133703.1, read as the reverse complement.
GCGCAGAAAACGCCGCCGAATGCGCGCGGATCACCAAGGTGAAACTGAAACGGCTGCAAGCATTTAAAAGGGCACACGGACGCGTGCAATCCCGTGAAGTGACATTGCTGCTTGCGTCGAATGGAAAATGCAATCCAAAGGATGTAACTCGCAAGAGTTTCAGTGGCACGACCGCCGGTGCTTTCAAATCTGTCGCTGCGGCGAGGTCACTGCAGCGTTGGCTGACAGTTTTGTGAAACGATTCCATCCGGAGGCTATCACGATCGATAATTAAGTTTATTTTGGGTTATTTTGTGCTGGTATAATACATTTTTCTTAACTATAACCCTTCGCCACCATCAGACGGCGCTAGTCACGTGGGCATATATGTAAATTGATTTGGTGTGTTCGAAATACTGGAATGTTGAAATGCGAGCAACATTTTTTGACTAATCATACACAAATAAATAAATTGGTATCAATTTTGCTTGGGCTTTTCCACATCCCGGTTTTAATGATAAACCAGACTCATGATCTCCACACCGATGCTCATAATTATTTTGAGTTAAAACTTTTCCGTATTGTTGACGAAGCTTCCCATGTACGTTGGACGGTCCCGGGTCATGCCGCTTAGGTATGCATCTACAAGGTTAAAACGAGGGCGGGGGGTGTGATGGTGGGGGGGGGTTACGGCAAAGCAGATGGCTCAATGGGGAGAGGATGACGATGCAAGCAGAAGGGGGTGGGGGGGGGGGCGCGGGGGTACGTGTACCTTAGAGGACACCACTTCAGTGTAGCTGCTTATAGTGTCCTCAGAGAACTTAGCGAGCTACAAGCGAAACACAGGGAGGAATCAGAGGGCGAGGCAAAAGCACTACACAGCGACGATCACAAACGTCACGGAGAGATCGACGGGGAGGGCGTGACGAGGTGTGTAAGCATGTAGAACTTCTTTCGCACCGTACGTAGCCAACCGGAGGTGCGGCGGGGGGGGGGGGGTGGGAAGGACAACAAACTAAGCACAAAAAAGCAATTCTAAAGGAATGAGTTTTCAATTTAGAAAATGACTTTTCACAGACCATCGACGCGTGACCCAGCAGAGTTTGCTCAAGAATCACGACGCACTCCACCCCCCTCCTCCCTCCCTGCACCCGCTCTCCCCTTAGAATATTGGTTACCTCTTCCTGGCCCCAACCTCCCCCCGCTCCATATATATAAAAGCCCTCACTCCCCCCACCTTCCTGGACGGAAGATCCCACAAGTTGGGGACATCGAGCCTCCCACCTCCCACTTAGGTATGGATCTGAAGCGCCGAAAGTTCTCCCCCCTGCGTTTTTTCAGTCCCCCTATCCTGAAACTACCGACGTGTTGTCCCGGGCTTGCGTGTTTACCGCAACATGAAAAAATGTAAGTAAAATAAAAAAATACAAAAATAATCACGACACAGTGCCCTGGACCGGTCTCATCAGTGGCGGCGTTAAACCAATAACGGGTAAGTTATTAGTTTAACGGAGAGCTGTCTGTGAACACCGTGGGGTCCCCACAAAGCCACATCCAGCGAAGCGGCGATTGACAAGCTCATGGTGCGCTGTCTTGCCTGACGCACGTAAATGATAAGCGGCGTGTTTTGCTTTATTCGGCTTAATTAGCGGACACCAGCAGCACGTGACCAGACTTGCGATGCGAAGTTCTCCGGTTCGATTCGATCTCCCGGCGACGGCCGCTAAAACTATCGGCAGGCGGTTTTCACGAGCGTTCGCCAGGTTGGGGACCATCGTAGAAAAATCGGCGCTGGTGTCAGACATCGCAGCGACATTTTTTGACCTGACTCTACAAATTTAGAAAGGGGGGTTGAGTTAACAGTACGGTGGTGGGGGGGGTCTATGGGGGTGCTCAGCCCTCACCAGCCAGCCTCCCCCCCCCGCCGTTCCTCCCCAGACACAAAAAGCAGGGTGGGTTTCTCGGCGAGAGTGCAAAGGCGCGAACGTACCAAGGGCGTGGGGGGCGCCTTGCTGAACTGCGCGAGCACCTTGGCCTCACCGTACGCGTTCACCAGCACCCAGAGCCCCGGGAAGATGAGCGGCAACAGCGGCAGGACGCCGTTCACCTGCACGAGCAACCGGGGAGCAACAGGTAGCCGGGCGGCAGAGCGTGCGACATTGGCGGGGCACGATGCGTCTCCACCGTGCCGGTTTACAGCAGGAGCTGGCGGTGACGCCTGCTGTATATTTGGAGTTTCCATGTCTCTCCCCGTGGTCGTGTGGATTTTGTTTTCTCCGGGTCCTTCGGTCTTTCCCTCTCCACATTTAGAAACGTGCATTGAGATTATTTAGATTATTTGGCTGCTATAAATTTCCACGTGACAAGCCACTTTGTTGAGCTATTACTTGTAGCCAGGTCAGTGAATATTACTGTTTCTGAAGCAGCACTCTCGTGAGGAATCGGGTGAAGCCGTTGCGATGGGACGTCCCGGTTTTCCGCCGTGCTCTCTCTCCTCTCTCGTTTATTTTTAGATATTACCCAACATAGATTCTTAACGTTCGTCAGAAAATCTTTCAGGCAAATAGGGGGGAAGAGATGCGGCGGCCAGTGGTCTTGATTTGGGGGGAGGACCGCTGGGCTATGGTGATGGGCTGCGGGGTGTACCTGCAGTTGTATGAACGTGTAAACAGGACTTCCAATGCCGGGCGCCTTCAGGATAAACCGCAGAGCGTTGGTGACGAGCAGGAGAAGCTGTGAACAAGGAAGCGAGGACATCCTTCAATCGCTTGAATTGGCCGGGCTTTAACATACGTGATAATTGACCGCTGGGTCTCGGAAGCTAGGCAGGGTGGAACCTGGCGAGCACTCGGAGAGGTGACCACTGGGGCTTGCCAGGTGTTGTAGGCGTAGATACGTATGTATGTTGAATTTATTTCGCACCGTAAGTAGCCAACCGTGCTTATCGGATATACAGCCACATTTGCCAATGTGATTTGTAACTTTTAATCTGACCCGTGTATCGATAGTTACTTTAATGTGCAATGTAACTGAGGGACTGTGTGTGTTTTGGGACTGTATTCATTGTTGTTTTTCTGCTTCGCCCCAAGCTTGCAGTTGGTGTTTACAAATCAGCAGAAATGTATGCACCGGTGCAATTAGTACAACTTTATTCATGTTTGTTTATTTTAGCGACTTGCTTACGTTTTCTCTATCTTGCTCTTATATCGTGTTTTTATTATTGTTTGTTGATGTAACTCGTTGCAGCTGCGTTGGTGGTCGCGTTGCACGGTCTTCCACCGGCTGTGCGTGCGGCTGCGCACACGTGGTTGTGCATGCGTGCGCGCGAGCGAGCAAGCGGTTGCGTGTGCGTCGCACCAGCGTGGCGGGCACGACGAATCGGTGGAGCAGCGTGCGGGCGGCGAAGCACTCGTTGTCCAGCACGCTGACGGGGCGGCCCGTGCCACCCTCCAGGCACTTCCTGCCACCACCAAACAACGACGGCGAGGACGGTGAAGATGAGAAAAAAAAAACACGGAAAAATGTTACTGACAACTGGGGGGGGTGGGGAACGGGTGCAGCGATGAAACAGTGCATCGACTGAAATTGATTCTTACGCTCACGATACATGCATGGAATGATGTGTGTAAGAATCCAATATTACTGAATTGTATTTGAAGTAGATCACTAGCTCACATGGCCCCGCGCAGACACTGGAGGTGCTACAATGTACTACAATTAAAACAGATTTTTATTTTCATCTTCTTTGGTTCTTTCGGTAAAGTCACGTAGAATGAGAATAAAATAACAAATTAATAAAATAAAATAACACAATAAAATTCTCACGACGTTTCGGCCACAACACAAGTGGCCTTCATCAGGTGAAGGGACGAGACTGTCTGGAGGACAGCGCTGGAGTCACGAAAGCTTTAAATCGAAACATTTTTGTTCTTTTCTAATCGAATTGTATCAGCAGCATCTCGCATCCACTGCACCCTGTATGATGGACGTGTCTCAAGATGCCGTGTGTCGAGCTTCATGTTCTCCAGCATGGGCATATGCATCACATGGAACACTCGCACACTCAGACAAATGTTCCCCTTATAGCCTTAACATACTTTTGAGGCAAGTGCTATTAGCGAGCACCTATGAAGGGCGCGAGGGCACACGAGGGGGTGGGTGGCCAACACCACGCCCCAGTGGTGTTGTTTACACACCATTTCATGCCAAGCCAACCGGTTCAGATAATCGTCACTGGTGTTGGCCGCGAGCAGGTATCGAACTCGGGTCACTGGGTTCGTAGTGCAGCGTGCTAACCGTTACACACGCACACACACTCACACTCGCTCTCACCTGACGCTCTCCAGCACGGGTGTGCGCGTCACACGGAACTGCCGCGGTTTTTGCGGCGCGTGGGGGCGGCCGCGGTCACACGGCACGGGCGACGCCAGCGGCGAGGGCCGCAGGAAGAGGTCGCCCGGCGCCAGCAGCAGGTGCTCCTCGTCCTGCTCGCACGAGGAGACCACACGGCGACGCACGGTGAATACGCGGCGGCGGACACAAGGTCTTTCTTCCAATTCCGTTCCGTCATTGGAATGGAAAAGGGTTAAAATATATTCTTCGGCTCACGATATGTGCGTTAAATCGTTAGCGGGAAGATTTATCTTTACATTTAGTTGAAATGTCATGCAAATTACACGCTAATGGGAACATTTAGTTTAACGAAGTGAACGGAACTGTACAGAGATAGAACAAAAAAGAAATTACGCAAACAAGATGCAAAAGAAATGAACGATGAGGAATCAAATCACGACCGCTGAATCGTAAACAATTCTTCGAATCACTGGGGTCCGTGGGGGGGGAGCTGGAGTAAATCCTTACACGGATGGTAGTAAACACAGCGCGCCAAGTTTTTTTAGTCGCTAACTGAGACAGAGAGAAGCGCTGGCCTTGATTCCGCGCAGGTGCACGGGGGCGTCCTGGCCGGGCCGTAGCGAGATGACGTCGCCCTCGACGAGGAGGCTGAGCGGGAGGTTGATGAGCGCACCATCACGGTACGCCCATTGCAGTGCAATGGCTTTCGAGTGCGGCATCAGCAGGTCCGGGTAGGCCAACTTCTCCCAGGGGGTCGTGCGGCCATCGCCGCACTCACGCAGCGTGTCTACGCAGGAGAGAATGGGAGAGAAGGAAGAGAAGGGAGAGAGGGGAGAGAGGGGAGAGAGGGGAGAGAGGGGGAAGTCGAAAAGAGCCAGAGAGAGGGCAGAGAGAGAGAGGGCAGAGACGGAGAGAAGGGAGAGACAGAGAGAGAGGAGAGACAGAGGGGAGAGACGGAGAGAGGGGAGAGAGGGGGGAGACGGAGAGAGGGGAGAGACGGAGAGAGGGGAGAGACAGAGAGAGAGGAGAGACAGAGAGAGAGGAGAGACAGAGGGGAGAGACGGAGAGAGGGGAGAGACGAAGAGAGGGGAGAGACGGAGAGAGGGGAGAGACGGAGACAGGGGAGAGACGGAGAGAGGGGAGAGACGGAGAGAGGGCAGAGATAGAGGGGAGAGAGGGTAAAGTTGGAGAGAAGGGAAAGACGGAGCAAGGGGCGAGACGGAGAGAGGAGGAGAGAGGGAGATGGCGGCGCCTACAATTATACCCACGATCTAAAAACAGTATGTTACCATGAGTGATTAAATGAGCGAGTGTGCACGTTAACAAGCAAACGAGCGAACGAGCACCGACCGCCAATGCCGTCGAGCAGCGAGCGCAGTCGGCGCGGGATCTCCGTGTCCTTGAGCCGCGCCTGCCGCCCCATCACGTAGAGGTTGACTCCCAGCAGCGCCAGCAACGCCAGCCCATTCACCAGCTCCGCACCCTCGCTGCAACGCACGTGACAACGCGCTCACTCGGCGGCCGCTTCACAACGGATGCGAGGCCCACAAGCGGCACGAGCCGTTTCTGCCGTGATATCTAAAAATAAAAATAAAAATCTCACGCGGTAGAAGTGACATGCGTGACTCAGGTGGAGATATTGCTATGTCATACACACGAGCCGACACTTCCTGAGATTTTGGGTTCAAATCCAGGTTTTAGCTGCCTGTCATTAAACTAGGTTCTCAAGGGTAGCTCGTTGTATGTACGTATGTATGCATGTTGAACATCTTTCGTACCGTATGTAGCCAATCATGGTAATCGGAGGTGTAAGGGGAAGGACAACTAACTAAACACAAAAAGTTGATGGTCTAATGTAAATCTTGACTGAAAGCTTTCGTGACTGCAGGAATTCATATTCTTTGGGTCTTTCGGTATACTCACATAGATAGGTTCAAAGAAAAAACTAAAAATAACAAAAAAACTAGTACTTTTTTGTTATTTTCTTTGAACCTATCTACGTGACTTTACCGAAAGACCAAAAAAATAGGTCTAATGTAATGTGATGTAAATAGTAATTTAAGAAACTCAAAATCATGCGAATAGCATATTTAATGCGCATTGCAGTCTGGTCACACTGTGTTCATTACATTAATTTTAAGGTATCTCTAGAGGTGGTTGAACTCACGGTCTAAGTTCAGTCACCAATAATTTCACAGAAGATCCATCGTATTAAATTTTCTTTCACTTAACTTGGCTAAATGCTATCTCCGAGACTTAAAAATATATCTTCCGCTGTCATTCGGCGAACGTTAATCTGCCGTAGGAGAGAGGGTGAATGATTAATTGCCTATTAAGCACCCAGAAAACTGTCCCTGAATCCCGCCGCACTCTGACCGCTGCAGCCCAAACAAAATATAAACTCTCACGGACAAAACCAAAACTTGATGGTTCGAGCCCAGTCCTTGAGCAGACAGTTATATCTGCCACACAATCCCTTCTTCATTGCCAGCACAATGGGTGGTGGGGGGCGGGAGGTGTGTGGGGGGGGGGGTGTCTCACCTGCCCTTGGGCTGTCCCCCATGGCAGCAGAGAAGCAGCATGCCCGCCAGCAGCATGAGCAGAGCGCCGAGCAGATGGAAGCACGACCAGCGGTTTCCGTGGTGCAAGAAACTCCTCTGCCATGCCAGCTATACCGGAGCAAGGGACGAGACGGGACAAGACGAGAGGAGATGTAGGTTCACACTAAAGCCCCAGTGAGGGCCACAAGGTGATGCGACGGGCCCTTGTGCAAGGGAAAAATAAGGAAATATGCGGACAAAAATACCGAAGTGGAATCCTTACCAACAGACGTTCCGCGGAAACGCAGATCAGAGCTACCACCAACCTCCGAATGAGAAAAGGTAGTTGAGATAGAGAGATGGGACAGGACTCGGCCAGAAACCAAAACTATAAACTGAACTAGTTCTATTTTACGAGGTAAGGTCCACTGAGCTATATAGCTATTTTCAGAAGCTACCTGGCCACAAATGAAAGCTCAACGAAGTGGATGATCATATGGACAGTTATAGCAGCCAAATACTCTAAACGCATGTTTCTAAACGTGGAGGGAAAAACCGGAGGGCCTGGAGAAAAATCCACGTGACCGCGGGGAGAGAGACATGCAAACTCCAAATATACAACAGGCGTCAGGGTCGGGATCGAACCCACGACCAGGTGTGGGAGTTAACACCGAGGGCACCACAGTAGCGAGATGTTAACGACGCGAGCGAGGGGGGGGGGCCTCCTCACCGAGCGAGGTCGGTCCTCCTGCTGCCGCTGGTGGTCGGCGAGGACCTTCTCCAGCTGCTGCTTGAGGATACCGAGGGCTTCCACGGTGGTGAGACCCAACCTCTCCGTGCCCTCGCTCCCCTGGCAGCGGTGGCACCGGGGGGGGGGGGGGGGGGGGGCCAGGGGAAAGCGGAGACGGAGTACGGAAGAAACGAAAACCGCCGTCACCAAATCGTCACGCGCGTCGTCGTACGTGTCGGTCACAGTTGCGGAGAGTCTGTATGCGGACACGGCATGATCATGGCTTCAACGCTTCTCCAGAAGTGACTGCGTGGCTCGGGGTAAGAGCACTGAGCCAGCACAGTTGAGGATCCTGCATTTGAATTTGGGTTTCAGTCGCTAATGATTCAAACAGGTTCTCAGCAACGACTGCGCATCAAACCAAAAATATAACCACATTAAATTAGATTTTTTTGCTTAATTTTATGAAAATGCCAGCTCTGAGAATTAAAATACACAGGTTTGATGACTACCATGCAATGAAGATTTCTCTGTAGCCGAGCAGACAAGTGAGCAAGCGAGCAAGCGAACAAGCTCAACGAACCTGCTTGCTCTTTGGGGACGCTGCCATCGCCGTCACAGCGCCGACCGTTGTCCGCGCTGGCGCTCCAGGGTGGCACGGCACCCCCGCGCCATGCACCAGCCTCGCGTCTCGGTGCACACTCAGCGAAGCTGGCGGCTGACAACAAAAATTAACGGTCGATCACAAACCAACACGTGCGACGGCACGTCACGTAAACAATTTGCTTGTGCCCACAATTAAAAATACACCCAATGGGCAGTCGTGAATGGGTTTCTTTCCCATTGCAATTAAATTTGCAATTAAGTTTACTAGGCACGTATTGATTCACACCGAAAGGAATTTGACGAATGGTCACAATTGAGGGTCATGATCCCATTCAAGAATCAGTTTTTTTTTACTTTACTGTATGATAGTTGGGTAGTGCAGCCCCTTTGGCGTCCATGTACTAGGTGCCTCTGTGGATGTGTAAACTTTGACTTTAACATAGCTATTTCTGTGACCAGTCACAAGCTAATCCCTCAGCTATTTCAATGCTAAATTCTCCTGTTTGATATGTAAACTCCTTTGTCAAGGTGCCTCACTTCTCTCACCCAGCTTAAAAGACGCTACGAATCTTAGCAGCGTTCATTGAAGCTCTGTCGTCCCGACAGTTCTGTTCCTTCACCTGAAGAAGGCTACTTGTGTTGTGGCCGAAACGTCGTGATTTTTGTTGTTTTATTTTTTACCTACGTGACTTTACCGAATAGAACCAAAGAGAATCAGTTATTTTTGTCGTGTTTGACAATCCCGTTTCTCATTGATATGCAAAGTAACCTTTGCATATGATATGCAAAGTATATCTTTGCATATCACTTTGATATAATTTGCATAAATCTACATTTTATATACTCCAATATAAACAATTTGATGCATGCCTTGCGATTGCAAGAATCGATTTTGATCGTCGATTGGATGCGTCATCGTTTCACGAGTAGCGCTTACAAGCGTGTGTGTGTGTATGCATGCATGGTTAGTGTAATTAAAAAACATGAGGGCGTTTGCTTGCCCTGTATGTGCCACAACAATAAGCGCTGCAAATGTTTCCATTCGGCGTTGCCAACTGGAAACTTGGGAGTCAGTAAATAAAATGATTAATAATGTAACTTTTTGGTTCCACGTGACTCAACAGCCTTGGACACAGCAGACTTTGAGAGCGAGTTGAACTTTGAAACCCATTTCCCATGTAAGGTATTTGCGTAAAAGCACAACATTCCCCACTGTCCACGCTCTGGTCCAATTATCATGGCAACTTTTTGATTCACCTTTCAACAAATTCGTCTCAAATTCTCTCTCTGCGTGGTTGCACGAAGGAGGGGAATCCAAACGTCATCCCCGCGTCGCCAAAGTCGAATGTATCAACAGAGCCTGTGCAGTCTTCATCAGGGGTTCTCAAGTTCTTACCCAGTGCACCTTCAATTAGCACGGTTGGCTACGTACGGTACGAAAGAAGTTAAACATACAGTACATACATTGACCAAAATGTTCAAGTCACGTACACAATCAAACAATTAAGTATTGATTCATCGATTGCTGCAGTCTCTATTGATCAAATTGGGTATTTTTATTCAACGGTTAAACCCATTAATTAAAGAGCATCGACGGACTATCTACCTTTGTCTCAATGCATTCGTGATTAATCAATTACACCTGTATAGATTAGTGCATTATTCCCATGTCGATTAATCAATTAGTCGTACAGTAAAAACCTCTCAAAGCTGGTCTCGAGTAAGCCATAATGCATGGTAAGCCGGTCAGGTCACCTGAAGTATAAACAATATATAAAGTGTAATAGGTATTTTTGAAGATCCAAAGCACTGCTGACTGGACTACATTTCGCAATTAATCCGCAAGCATCGGTCTACCCCAGGGGTTCGGTAACGAAAACAGCAAGTCATTTTCTTTCGAATATGGTAAACAAAATCTCAATATTTCAAGAGGCCGCAATGCACTGTGTCGTGAATACGAGACACGGTGGCATTCCTGTCAACCTCCTTATCAGTGCCCTACCTTATTGCAGACCAATTCAGACGTTATTGGTCACCCCGTGCACTTATAAATCTCAACGTTCATCCTACAAAGTCCCATCACCAAGGGTGAAAACTCAATTCCCCTGTACAAGAATACAGCAGGGTTAACCCGTATGGGTTGACAGCTTTGCGGTAGTGGGTCACGGAGCGGTCCTTAAAGAGGCACCCCATGAGGTTGCAGAGCCTCAGGATGCCGACCCCTGCCCAGGTCTTCCCCCCCCAAAAGGTCTATGACAAACCACGTGCAGGAGATGCATATTGCGCTTGTCAACCACTAGGAAGTATAAGCGTGAGACTCTTATGCCCAAAGCTGTATACGTATATATTCTTGGTTGAAACTTGAATTTGGAGCTTTCGTGACTGCAGGAATTATTCTTTGTTTTTTTTAGTAAAGTCACGTAGAAATAATAAAATAACATAATAGTGTACGACGTTTCGATTGCAACACAAGCAATCATCATCAGGTACAGAAGAGCTAGATTTACGAGAGAGAGGAGACATAACCGCGGAAAAAAAAAACAAAGAATATTCTTGGTTCTTTCACTAAAGTCGCGTAGACGGGAAAGAATAAAATAATAAAAAATATAAAACAATAAAATTATCTCGACGTTTCGACTGCAACAAAAGCAATCATCATCAGGTGTGAAAACCACAGCAAGAAAATGATGATCGCTTGTGTTGCAGTCGAAACGTCGTGAGAATGTTATTGTTTTATATTTTTATTATTTTATTGTTTCCCTTCTACGCGACTTTACCGAAAGAACCAAGAATATGAATCCCTGCAGTCACGAAAGCTTCAAATCAAGATTACACATCCAGTTAATGTACACATTTCCATCTCTGCACCAATCGCATCCAATATTTTGGTTATCGAGCAACGAAATGTGAATTACAAGCGGTTAGGTTTTAATGAATTGTAAGTGCAATTACTGAAGTCAAGTAATTGTTGAATGTTTTGATTTGGTTGAATGTTTGCCGGACATCCCACACACCCGGGAAGTCTCTCCACCCCAATTATCCCGGTCTCTACAAGTTGTACATCAACTTTTCAATCGATACTCATCGAATAGTATCGATTAATCCACAATCGGTCTCGGCCAATCGATGACTCCGATCCCATCTAACACCACCACTAACTACTACTATCAACGCTGTAGAGTATTTGCAATAATATAACAACGCTTTGCCAAGCCATCGACAGGTTAACGCCTCTCTCTCTCTCTTCACCTACGCCGTTGCAGGCGACTTTGTCACGTAGGCGATTTGACCATACTTCACCACGCTGGTCACTGCAGGTTGGCTGAAGGTGGCGGCGGGAGGTGAGTGGTGGTGGTGGTGGGGTGCACAGGACCGGTTCAGATATCACTCGCCACTGATGATAGCCGTGGCCGGGAGATCCCAGCCACGATTCGGAGCGCGGTGCGCTAACCACAGCGCCACCGCTCCACCTCACAGGTAGATACAGTACAGCAAAGCCTAAAGCGTTGCGCACGTAAGCTCGCTTTAAACGCCGACGTCCAAGCACCGACCAGCTAGGCGATCGAACAAACGTTTCGTTGTGATCAAATGATACGCGCAATTTTAATTAAACTCCCGTTCAACCCGGCTGTTCGCGCGCGTTTACACGAATACAGGGCACTGTACGTGCATGGTGTTAAGACGGAGGCTGGACGCTTGCCTGTAAAAAGACATTGACGCGATCGACGTTGACTTTACCACGGCGGGGGGGGGGAGGAAGGACCTCCTGCGCGCGAGATTCACCCAGCTAATGAAGCGGATAGCGAGGCTCGAGAGTGAACGATCTTGCAAACGGCGCTGCTACTTCTGAAGAGGCGATTATTATGAAACTCGCCGCTAAGCCTGAATGCGGTCGGTCACGCCGAATAACCAAACGCGAAACGGGCCCCCACCCCCATCCACCCACCCCACTATCTCCCTCCCTCTGGCTGACGGCTCGACCGCCGTGGCCACCGTAGTTTCCGAAATTCAAAGGCGCGTTCTGATTGGCCCGCGGCGCGCCGTCCCCAAGGGAGAATAAGCGCGGCCGTGATTGGCCGGCTCCGCTAATTCTCTTCCCATTCCGTAAGATCTCTTCCTTTGCGTTTTATTCAATCTTCTATCTTCTGGAAGATACATGATTGCGATTATGATTGATTTTTTTTTAAAAAATGCATTTATATTCTTTGAGTCTTTCGGTAATGTCACTTAGATAGGTTTAAAATTATTTTTTAACACAAAAAATATTTTCAAAAAAATATGTTTTTTTTAACCTATCTACGTGACTTTACCGAAAAACCCAAAGAATATGAATTCCTGCAGTCACAAAAGCTTTAAGTCAAAACAACATTTGTTTAGCAAAACCTCTTCCAATTCCAGAATAATTCAGAAATATGTCATTTCATGGGTGGCGTTATGCTATAAATGTCCAAATGATGGGGCCACTTTGTCATTGAGCTGTAATGTTGTGACCAGGTCGCTTCTGAAAAATAAATTGATACCTCAGTGGGTTTTACCTGGTAGGATGGGGATGGTTCAGCGTTGTATTTGGATGTGTGATTTGTTTACATTTCCTATACTTTGCACTCATATCGTGTTCTTTGTAATGTTTGTTGTTGTAACGCTCTTACCCGTCCCGACTGGACATCTGTGAAAAAGAGCTTTATAGCTCATCAGATTCCTCCTGCAGTATAAATATTCTGATTCATTATTGGTTTATTTTGGGTTAGGCCGTTTAAGAGTGTGTCATTAACCCGGCAAAAACAACCCCCTACCTCGTTGGTGCCGGGCGGCAACGCTGTGGTGGGCAATGCCGTGGGGGGGAGGGCTAATTTAGATTTGCCATTCTCCTCGTGGCGTTTGTAACCACCACAGCGGCCAAATGGGGGCTCTGTCCGGGTGCGAGGGGCTGGTAACCCCTCCACCTTTAATTAATTACCACCCAACCACAATTACAAGTTTTAATTAAGCTTGTCCTGGAGGCCCCGGGGGACAGGCGTCTTTGACTTCTCCTGGCCAAACCCCATTTGGCAGAACCAGGAGACTGAATCCTTACCCTCGGGGCTCCTCCAGAAACAACAAAGCCACTATGGGTGGCCACGTGGAATGTTCGAACGCTCAATGCGAAGAAGAGGCTGCCACTCCTCTGTTGGGAGCTGGACCGGTACCGCCTGGATCTCTGTGGTATTCAGGAGGTCCGGTGGACAGGCTCTGGCTCCTGCCACCATGAGGGGTGGACAGTCCTCTACTCGGGGCAGGAGACTGCCAAAAAACAGGAAGTGGCTCTTCTTCTGAACAAAATAATGAAGGGGGCGTGGGAGCGTGGCAGTGAGGTGTGGGAAGCTGTAAGCCCCAGCCTACTTTGGGCTCACCTTTCCATCAACCGGAGGCGAGGAGTGGTGGTCATGGTTACTTATGCCCCCACTGATGACGAACATCCGTGGAGGGATACAGGCAAAGCCGATCAGTCAGATGCCTTCTATGACCTGTCACAGGTGCTAGCTAAAGTGGCCCCTCGGGATAGAGTCATTTTGTTGGGAGACTTCAATGCCCGAGTTGGTCATGATGCTGGCACCTGGTCTGGAGTGATTGGAAGGCATGGGGCAGATCAGCTCAATAACAACGTCAGGAGGCTGCTAGATTTTTCTGCAGCCCATGGGCTTGTAATTACCAACACGCTGTTCCGGCATCGGCGCATCCACACAACATCATGGATGCATGCCGGGTCCAAGCAAGAAGATCTGCTGGACCACATAATGACGGAACAGCGGATGCGGGCCCATGTCCTTGACACCAGGACATACCGTGGAGCTGATCTGCCCACTGATCATCGACTTGTCATGTGTAAGATGCGCCTGCCATTCTTCCAATCCGGTGGTGGGTGTACACCCAGGACCCCATTCAAACCCATAGTGGCATGGTCTCATCTAGCTGATGAATGTTGCAAGCGAGAATTTCATCATCGCTTGCGGCTGGGGTTGGCATTGTTCCCCACTCCTTCTGATGTCGAGGGGAAATGGGCGAGGTTTAGGACTGTGGCTCATGCAGCTGCAATGGCTTCTTTGGGTACACGGTCAAGACTTCCCCAGAGACCCTTGCTGACAGAGGAAGTGTTCAGGCTGGTTCAGAAAAAGCGACAGGCCCACTCTCATCGTCTACAGCATCCAACTTCAGAGAATGAGGAGGTTTACCACAGCCTTCGCTCGGAGGTTCGGAGAGCCATGAGGCACTGCAAGGATGGGTGGTGGTCGCAGGTTTCTGAGGAGATGGAGTCTGCCTCAACGGCCCGCGATCACAAATCGCTCTTTAACTCCATTAAAAAAGTATCCTGCAGCGCCACACCTATTACCATCATTAGGGGAAAGAACGGTGATCCAATCTCTGACCCCCAGGAACAGATTTGCAAATTTGTTGAGTATTTCTGTGAGGTCCTGGGGGAGGGGGAATCCTTCAGCCTGGAAAACATCGTGGGACAAAGTGAAGATTACCCTGTTGAGGCTTCGGTGCCTCAAATATTGGAAGAAGTCGCCCCCTGTGAGTGGCAGGCTGAGGTGCCATCTGTTGAGGAAGTACTGAAGGCGATCTGGAGTCTGAGACTAGGAAAGGCACCGTGCAGAGATGATCTCCCAAGCGAAATGCTGAGGGAGGGTGGCGTTTGTGCACAGACTGCCCTACATGACATCATAACAACAGTCTGGACCACTGGACAGGTTCCGCAAGATTGGAAGTATGCCCTGGTGGTCCTCCTTTTTAAGAAGGGGGACCGCACAGACTGTAACAACTACAGGGGCATCTCACTCCTCAGTGTGCTAGAGAAGGTCCTGGCAAGGATTCATCAACATCGCCTTGCCAGGCATGCTGAGGAGAGGCTTGTGGAGCCCCAATGCGGTTTCAGGAAAGGGCAGTCCTGCACAGATGCCATATTTTTTGTCCGCCTGCTACAGCAGATGTGTAGGGAATTCCAACAAGCTCTACATCTCTGCTTTATTGACCTGGTCAATACCTATGATACCATTAGTAGTACTGGGCTCTTGGTTGTTCTTCGTGCTTTCGGTGTCCCTGACCCTCTGCTCATGATCATTAAGGACCTTCATGATGGTGAGCGGGCCCGGGTAAAACTACGTGGCCGGGAGTCGAAGCCATTCCCTGTTCACCTTGGGGTACGATAGGGATGTCCTCTGGCTCCCACATTATTTAACATCTATTTAGACCACGTAGTTTGTGAAGCCTTCAATAGCTGTACCGGAGGAATTTCCATCTGGTACAGATACAATGGGAGGCTGGTCGATGCCCGGGTGCAGTCACGGGATGGCTCCCTATTGCTCAACCATGTTATGTATGCCGATGATCTGGTAATTGATGCTCGCACAGAGGAGTTGGAGGTGCTACTGCTGAACCTGGAGCTTTCCACTAATTGGTGGGGCCTTACCATCAGCCCCACCAAAACTAAGCACATGGCTGGGTATTTTGTACCATCGGACACTCCACCCCCATAACTCATAATTGGTGATAGGGCAGTTGTGGAGAGAGTGGAGAGTTTCCCATACCTGGGCAGTGCGCTCATGACCGGCTCTGGTTTGACAGCAGAGATCTCACTCTGAATCAGTCGAGCGGCATTATCTTTTCACCGGTTGCGTAACGCTGTGTGGAAGCTCCCTGATCTGTCGCTCCGCACGAAGCTTCAGGTCTTCCAGACCACAGTCATTCCCTCCCTTCTCTACGCTTGCGAAACGTGGACCCCCCTAATGCAACATCTTCGCTGGTTAGAAACATTTAGGCTGGCCTGCCCACGATCCATCCTGGGTTTAACCAGGCTGGATTGTGTGAGGAGCTCACAAATCCTTGAAAGATCTGGACAAAGTCCCATCGGTGAGCTCCTCCGGCAGGCAAGTCTGCGTTGGCTGGGTCATGTAGCCCGCATGCCTAGCCACTGCATGCCTAAACAGCTTTTGTTTGGCCGGATCGAGGGGGTGAAACGGGTGTGGCTCAGGCTAGAGAAGAGATGGAGTGATGTGGTACAGGAGGACGTGGAGTTGAGTGAACTTGCCAAAGTCTGGTACCAGCGGTGTCAAGATCGGCCTGTGTGGAGGAGGCTCATGAAGGACGCTACTGGGCAGTTGGAGGCAGTCGCCCTACAACAACGGAGGGCGGAGGAGCAACGCTCACAACATCGTGTGGAGCGCCGGGTGGCTAAAGCACAGCAAGTTATCACATTAGGGGGCACAGGTGGTGCATCAGCCAGTCATCTCAGTCGACCCGTGGCACCTGGGTCTGTCCCGTGACCTCGTGCCAGAGGGCGTTCGACACTTCACGTGGCCTCAACGTGCACATAGCCTGGCACAAGCATCGTGGTGACGTCACCGCCACTTAGTGGCGAATGGCGGTTGATGTCGTTAACCCTCCTCCACCCGACACAAGTCGATTAATAAAAAGTGTCGCGGTAAACCAGACGTGCCCACATTTCTCTTTGCAGCAGCGGCACCACCGGTGTGTGTGAGGTTACTCTCCAACAAGTGACACTTTTATTAATTGGCTGTCCCGCGTCGGGGTGGCGGAGGGTTTAACAGACACGCGTTTTTACACGACCCAACCCAAAATAACACAATTATGAATAGGGGGAAATGTAACTTAAATGTAACTTATGTTCCCTGCAACGACGCTGATGATTATTCTGTCATGTATTTTTCGGTTTGTGTCAAACTCGGACCTATATCTAATAGAGCGCCATTGTCTCCGACTAGCACGGTTGGATGCGTCCGTAAGGGTGCGAAAAAAAGTTTTACACACATTGAGTACTTAAGCATCCAGCAGTTCTCCAGAATTGAATCAAGTGAGCCCTGACTCTGCTGATGAGACACTCAAGTGTCAAAACCGGTGAGTGATGGATTGCAGGCCACGTACAGTGAGGGAAAAAAGTATTTGATCCCCTGCTGATTTTGTACGTTTGCCCACTGACAAAGAAATGATCAGTCTATAATTTTAATGGTAGGTTTATTTGAACAGTGAGAGACAGAATAACAACAAAATAATCCAGAAAAACGCATGTCAAAAATGTTATAAATTGATTTTCATTTTAATGAGGGAAATAAGTATTTGACCCCCTCTCAATCAGAAAGATTTCTGGCTCCCAGGTGTTTTTATACAGGTAACGAGCTGAGATTAGGAGCACACTCTTAAAGGGAGTGCTCCTAATCTCAGCTTGTTACCTGTATAAAAGACACCTGTCCACAGAAGCTATCAATCAATCAGATTCCAAACTCTCCACCATGGCCAAGAACAAAGAGCTCTCCAAGGATGTCAGGGACAAGATTGTAGACCTACACAAGGCTCGAATGGGCTACAAGACCATTGCCAAGCAGCTTGGTGAGACGGTGACAACAGTTGGTGTGATTATTCGCAAATGGTAGAAACACAAAAGAACTGTCAATCTCCCTCGGCTTGGGGCTCCATGCAAGATCCCACCTCGTGGAGTTGCAATGATCATGAGAACGGTGAGGAATCAGCCCAGAACTACACGGGAGGATCTTGTCAATGATCTCAAGGCAGCTGGGACCATAGTCACCAAGAAAACAATTGGTAACATACTATGCCATGAAGGACTGAAATCCTGCACCGCCCGCAAGGTCCCCCTGCTCAAGAAAGCACATATACATGCCTGTCTGAAGTTTGCCAATGAACATCTGAATGATTCAGAAGACAACTGGGTGAAAGTGTTGTGGTCAGATGAGACCAAAATGGAGCTCTTTGGTATTAACTCAACTCGCCGTGTTTTGAGGAGGAAGAATGCTGCCTATGACCCCAAGAACACCATCCCCACCGTCAAACATGGAGGTGGAAACATTATGCTTTGGGGGTGTTTTTCTGCTAAGGGGACAGGACAACTTGACTGCATCAAAGGGACGATGGACGGGGCCATGTACCGTGAAATCTTGGGTGAGAACCTCCTTCCCTCAGCCAGGGCATTGAAAATGGGTCGTGGATGGGTATTCCAGTATGACAATGACCCAAAACACACGGCCAAGGCAACAAAGGAGTGGCTCAAGAAGAAGTACATTAAGGTTCTGGAGTGGCCTAGCCAGTCTCCAGACCTTAATCCCATATAAAATCTGTGGAGGGAGCTTAAGGTTCAAGTTGCCAAACGTCAGCCTCGAAACCTTAATGATTTGGAGAAGATCTGCAAAGAGGAGTAGGACAAAATCCCTCCTGAGATGTGTGCAAACTTGGTGGCCAACTACAAGAAACGTCTGACCTCTGTGATTGCCAACAAGGGTTTTGCCACCAAGTACTAAGTCATGTTTTGCAGAGGGGTCAAATACTTATTTCCCTCATTAAAATGAAATCAATTGATAACATTTTTGACATGCGTTTTTCTGGATGTTGTTGTTATTCTGTCTCTCACTGTTCAAATAAACCTACCATTAAAATTATAGACTGATCATTTCCTTGTCAGTGGGCAAACGTACAAAATCAGCAGGGGATCAAATACTTTTTTCCTTTACTGTACATAGCCACAGCTGCCCGGTTTGGACCAATGTTGCTGGAGTTATGCATTCACAGATGGCTGTATTTTTGATGGGTTGTGTAAATATATTTATATTATACATGCGGAGTGACAAATTACGTGAAGGAGGCGTGTTGTGTGTGATTATTTATTCAGTAGAGAAGATGCATTTACGTGGTTAATTAAATATCCTTCATGTATAACCAGTCTAAGAACTGGAATACATAAACCTGCAAGGTGAAAATAATACAAAAGCCATACGCATGCAACAAATTTGCGAAACACATTCTGGCTGGTCCCTCAATCCCTCTCAATATTTGCTGTGACTCCTGCCCTCCCTCAGAAAACATGCAAAGTTGTTGGGCCAACATTGGTTGTTGACGTTGAGCTGACGTCAGGAAACGTCGGGCCCCCAACGTTGCATGTTTACTGCGAAGTTTAAAATCGTAGTGCTTGTTTGGGTGACCACCAGGGCTCGCCAGGTGTTGTAGGTGTGTGGTTCTGACGTGTGGCGAAGAGAGAGTTCTGCAACTTTATTCTCCTCATGTGTGTGACGGGGTTTTCTCCGCGTACTCTGCCTCCTTTTTTTCTCCTCCCACACGAAGCCAAAACAACTCATTCATGGAACCGGCTAAACATCCCTAATCCAGCAGGACCTTTCCTGGGAGATACCCTTCATAATCTTCACCCCACCAGTAAACACGCAAAGGTTCGTTGGGCCAACGCATACCTGTCAACCCCTTATCAGTGCCTACCTTAGTACAACCAATACAGACTTTAAATACCCCTAAATACTACCAAATACAACTGTCAGCAGCAGAACACGCGTGCCAACAAGGACACTCAATTGATTTTGATAATACTCTCTGGTTCTATTGGGTACAGTCACGTAGGTAAAAAAAATACCTACGTGACTTTACCCAATAGAACCAGAGAGTATGGATCCTTGCAGTCACGAAAGCTTTAAATCTAGAATTAATTTTGATCATGTTGAAGTTCTGTGCAAAACTAGCTACGACTGGCCAAGACTAATTGGAGAATATATCGAAATTTAAAGAAGTAAAAATAACTTAACCGCTCGGATAGCTACCGCCTCAGTGCTGCGTGGAAGCGAATCATCAAATAATACATTGTTTAAATGCATGCCTATAAATGCCACCAAATTTCAATAGGGATTACTGTTGGTACGGCTATTTTAGTACACACAATGGACAGGAAGGACAAGATCAATGGGCACGCATAATGCGCGTGCATTATGCGTGCCCACGTTGACTCAGTAATCCCCCCCACCCCCCACCTTGCGCAAGATCGCAGAAGCGTGGTCACCACATCTACGCCTCTACGTAAGGAACGAAACGGGTGGACTTCTACACAAATCTGTCTGTCGCCTGATGAAGCTGGTTGTAATTACTTGCGAAACGCCGTACTCAGATTGTAAATGTTGTGGCTTGGCTCTCCAACACACCGGTTAGTGCTGTGCTAGTAACGAATTGGCCACGTTCTGTTTACGTGACAACCCTTACTAGTTGGCTACGTCGGGTGGTGGCGGGTTTTAACGACACATTTAAATAGTTACGCGCTCTAACCCAAAACAACCTCTATTATTATGAATTCAGACCTTATTGGTCACCCCGTGCCCTTATAAATCTCAACGTTCATCCTACAAAGTCCCATCACAAGGGAGAGACACAAACAAATCGACATTGTATTTTTGCCCGTATTAAAACGTCTGTACGCCGTGTGGACCTGAAAACTCAATTTCCCTGTTCAAGAACACGGGATGAACCCGAATGGCTTGACAACGATATGGTTGAAACAGTTGAACCCCCACCCCAAAGTTCCACGTTTACTGGGACGAACACGCAGAGCGACTGTGCACGTGGCCACCACCAACCCTGCCCCCAGGGCTTCAGAGTGTCCGGCTCCGCGTCGACCTTCGCGAGACGCGGGCACCCGAAGGCACCGGCAGTCGCGGCGCGGTGTGGAATGTGAAATGGGAGCCGTGCCCTGAAAAAACTTCACAGAAGCATCGGGCGAGTGGCATCCTGTCCGCCCCCCCCCCCCGACTGCTGTGGTTGCGGGGCGTTTGGGTGGTTCGCTGCTAGTTGCGGGACGGCGACGATCGGTCAGCCGTGTGGGAGGCATGCCACAACATCCATGGGGCTTCGTAGATTCAAACAGATAAATGTTTTCCGTTCCAAACGCACGCCCCCCCCCCCCCTCCAACAAACTCACCAAGTATATGAATAAAATGGCTCAGAAAATGCCATTAGCGTCGTTGTGGTGTGTATAAATAACTAAGTAAATATGGGGATACGTCTCCTTCCCATGTCCGTCCCTCCACTTACACAATATAAAATTATTTTTCTGCACGACCCATCATCAGACTCACGACCATGACTCTATAGGAGTGCATTATTTCAGCACGATTAATTCCAGACAAGCAAAGCTCTGGACCGGTTTCCCCTCACTGCCTCATCAACAATGCTGCTGAAATGATCCCGCATTATGGGTAATTTAAGAAATACTCTGATATTTTTTGGAGACACTGCTTATTGATTTGGTTGTTTCTAAACGACATTTTGACTTAAAGCTTTCGTGACTGCAGGAATTCATATTCTTTGGGTCTTTCGGTAAAGTGACGCAGATAGGTTGAAAGAAAATAACCAAAAACTACGTTTCGATCACAACACAAGCGATCGCCATCATGAGGACGATCGCTTGTGTTACGATCGAAACTTCGTAGTTTTTGTTATTTTCTTTCTGCCTATCTGCGTGACTTTACCGAAAGACCCAAAGAATCTACATTATTTACATGTTATTCAAATTATGTACTACTGTTCACCTACCTACTGTGACATATGGTTCAGAAACATGGCCATTTATGAAAACATCGACGCACAAATGGAAATGTGCGCAAATAACCACGCAGAGAGATGCATGCCATGACTTACATTGAGAGACAGATAGAGGAATGTGTGGATTAGAAAACATACATCTTTTAACAACATCATCCAAACTATGAGGGCAAGTGGGCCGAGACAAGACATGGCGATAGAAGGGATAACGGACAATGCTCAATTATAATATTAGAGTGGTATCGAATTAATATAACGCGAAAAAGGAAATAATTTCCTGCGCAGGTGCTAAGTGGACGATTACATTGCAAGATCGTGAAAGGTGGCAGCGGATTGGGTCTCTGTATTTCTCTCTCTCTCTCTGCGTCTCTGGGTTTACTGGTTTACGATATGGTCAAAAGTTTGGATTGCATGGCCACAATCGCACTCCGACTGGGGCTCGTCTGTAATTTTCCAGAATATAATTGTAATACTTACAATTTTCTCTGAAGTATAATACACACGTGTGTCACCGTGGACACCGGGCACATACTTGCAGTGCGTCTTATAATCGGGAGAATACGATGCACATTTTTTGTTACTGCAATCTACACAATGGACGAATGTATATCTTTACCGAAAGCCATTGTTGCATGTTACCCTACGCCCCAACTGTCATGCCGTTTGTTGCAGTATGCACCCGTGGTCTTAACATTTTTCATTTCTCAGCTCAGCCCGACATGCCCTGCAGTGCCTCCTCCACTCAAAACAGGTTATCCCGGAAATTGCCTTCACCTGTGTGTGTGTGCAGGGCTGGTGGGTGGTTTACAAAGATTGTTTGTTTGTCCTTCTTCACTCAACGAACCCCACGGCAAGGCACGGTTAACTTCATTAGTGTATCACACTGATTATTTAACATCTCTTACTCGCACACACACACACCCAGACACCTTTAGTCGTGTCACACAATTATTCAACAGCAGCAGCAGCAGAGGCGGACGCACTGTTCAATTAGTTTTTTTTTCATCTCCAAGATAGTTTGAAGACATTCGAGGAAGCTGCGTTAGTTGCCTCACAAACGAAGAAAAGGGAAAAAAATTGACATCGTTTTAGACACAACAACCATCGCAACAGACGCGCAGTTTACTTCTTCTTTACTCTAAAGCCAGGTCTGAAAGATAGTTTCAGTCGCGCTCATTATCTCACACTCGCACACACTCGCACACACCGAGAGGCATTTGACATTTTCGAGAGTAAAGTCACGGACGACGACGACGACTACTGAACAATCACGTAGGCGCGGTGTTTCGTGCCAAGTCGCATTGGAGAGGGGTGGAGGGGGGGTACAAACACTTAAATGTAGTGGCACACATAATTAATTACACTCTTCTCACACACACACATCGACAAACATTTGACATTTTATTCAGTCAACAGTCACAACAATTAAACAACAGGAGGCGCGCCGTTTTTTGGGAGGTGGTTGGTTGGTTGGTGGTAGTGGTTGTTGTTGTTGGTGGTGGTTGACATTTCTGGTGACGACTTTGGCTCCGGCGGGCGATGGCCGAGTCTCAGATCGCCTGTCTGGAGGACAATTTCGGCTGGCGTCCTGGCGAGACCCACAAGGAGACGAACCACAGCGAGGAGCAACGCCTGGCGCTGGAAGCTCTCCTCCGCGGTGGGACCTCGGAGTACCTCGGGTACACGAACACAGCCAAGGTGAAGCCATTCCTGTCTGACAAGGAACTCGCTCTGCTCCTGCACGAAGGCGACCCCACTCGAAGAAAGCAGCGAGGGGGTCACGGCCCCTCCTCCGTCGGATCGTCCGAGCGACGTCTGCCGGGGTCCGCGTTTGGTTCGCCGGCGGACGGCGGAGCAGCGGCGCTGTCCACCACGGGGTCGCTGACTTACTGGCCCGATCGCTCGGATGCCCCCACGCCTGACCTTGAGTTGGGATGGCCGGCGGCGGGCAGGTACCGCGGTGTGACCCGGGTCCAGGCCGTCCACGCTCAGCCTCCGCTGGGACCCAACTCGCCCAGCATCAAGGAGGCGGCGCGGGCTATGGTTCACGGTGCCCACCAGGTGAGGCCATGAAGACGTTTGGTAGTAGTGTGGGGTTTTTTGCAACCGTATTTTGCGGATTATTAAACGCGCTTCAATCCCTCCCCCCCCATGTAATTGAAGTAAACAATTGAGAGTGTCTTCTTTGGTTCTTTCGGTAAAGTAACGTAGAATGAGAATAAAATAATAAAATAAAACAATAAATTTTCACGACGTTTCAGTCACGAAAGCTTTAAATCGAAAAAATTGAGTGTATGTGTGTAACTTTGTTGATACACAATGCGCAAAAGTTTGGGGTGGCGTCTTATTTTCCGGAGCGTTTTATTACGGGAGGATACGGTGGTGAGTATACTCTTTGGTTCTTTCGGTAAAGTCACGTAGGTAGAAAAATAATAGATCACGAAGTTTCGATCGCAACACAAGCAATCGTCATCAGGTGGAACAACCACAGCAAGAAAAAAACTGCTGAAGTTAGTTTTTTTTTCTCTATGGTTGCCCCACCTGATGAAGATTGCTTGTGTTTTGATCGAAACTTCGTGATCTATTATTTTACTACCTACGTGACTTTACCGAAATAACCAAAGAGTATGGATTCCTGCAGTCACGAAAGCTTCAAATCAAGGTAGTGGGTATGTGTTTCTCTGTCCGTGTTTCTCTCCATCTTCGTCCATCCATCCGCCTTTCGGTTCGTGTCTTGCCTTTTCTGTCCGTTGATGTTTCTACATGTTCGTCTCTCTGTCCATCTGTGTGTCCGTATCTGCATCGTTTACTCTGTCCGTTCGTTCATCCGACTGTCCGTCAATAACGTTGTCCTAAAGTTATTCTGCACAACGTTCCGCGAGTCAATCTTGTTCATTATCCATCTTAAAATCTGTTTGCCGATCGTTCTGTAAGTCCTTCCGTTAAACCAATTTGTCCCTCCTTCCATAACTATGTCCACCTCTAATTTTATTGGTCTGTTCATCATTCTGTGAGTTAGTTGTCCGTCTGTTGTCCTTCTCCCGCACCTCCGATGAGCACGGTTGGCTACGTACGGCGCGAAAGAAGTTGTACACGCATGACGTCTGTCTGTTTATCCGTCTTTCCGTGAATGTGTCCATCTCTAAATCTATTACCTGCCCAGTTGTTGATGATCTGAGACTACATTTTCGGCAGTGGGCAGCACAGCAACAACATCCGTTGCTCAAACGCCTGTGCTCTCCGCCTTCACCAGCCGATCCCGACCATCGTGATAAATTGCGGTCAAATAACCCTCACTACCCACACAGCATGGGGAGGCCTTCATCCAGCGGTGGACTGACAAAAGGGCCTCTCCATGGCCCTCTTGGGTCATGAAGATAGCAGCACATTTTGACCACAAAAATGGGACGTAAAAGGGAACATTCTTCAACTTGCGAATTTACTCCCGAGACGACATGGCCCTCTTGAAAGACTTCCCCCTTCAGTGACCACGTGGCTGAGGAAGCAAATATTGTCAGAGTAACTGAGCCGGCACTGCCGAGATCCAGGGGTTTACGAGTGGTGTCAACCACCCCGTGATTTTAAACCGGGCTTTCAAGTGGAGCAACTAAAGTTGATTGTGCCATACCCGTCAACAGTAACTGCATAAAAAACTCGTTATGTAAAATGCGTTTTACACTTTGGCATTACAAGAGCCCTGAAGTATTGCAAAACGTTAGGCTTGCTTAACCTTTTTTTAATTAAACTTTTTTTTATATATAGCAGGGCAAGTTAGAATTACGGAGCTCATCTTCCCATGACTACAGAGAGAGAGAGGGGAGGGGGCAGGAGTGGG
The DNA here is from genome assembly GCF_048934315.1 of Petromyzon marinus. Taxonomy (NCBI): domain Eukaryota; kingdom Metazoa; phylum Chordata; class Hyperoartia; order Petromyzontiformes; family Petromyzontidae; genus Petromyzon; species Petromyzon marinus. The sequence continues at coordinate 20,957,193 of NC_133703.1, read as the reverse complement.
GGGGCAGGCAGGTGACATGCAGTTATCCCCAGGCCTCTGGTCACAAAGAGGGCCTTAGAAAGGGCTGAGAGCGGGAGGGGGCTTCAAAGGGGCCCTGATCTGGGGCCTCCACTATCATTTTGGCAGCCCTGCATTGTGTTTTTTCAAGGTTGTTCACTAAGATGTTGCACAGGGGGGAGGGATAAATATTGCGATATGTAAATGAAAACCCATCCACCCGCTCAACCGCTCACCCGCCCACTCACTTCAGAATCAGAAGTCTATTTCCCCGATTAAAGCCCACCGAGCTAAGAAGCTCTTTGTTAAGGGCGAATCGGGCGGCAGACAACATCGAAGGATTTCACAATTACACATTCTCACTCACACTTACTGGCCCACTCACACAAGCACTCAACTGCCCACCCACACACAAACTCGCCCACCTACCCAAACACTCACTCACGCACCCACTCATTAATTCGTCCACCCAATCGCTCACTCTCCCACCCATTCGCCCACTCACACGCCCACGCATTTCAGAATCAGACGTGTATTTTCCCGAATAAAGCCCACTGAGCTAAGAAGCTCTTTGCCAAAGGCGACTCGGCTGGCAGACAACATCACAGCCTTCCTTTCACTCCGCGTGTTCACGTGCGATGACCACGGTCCTGCCCGCCCACCTGTTCCAGTTAATCGCCGTGGTGATGGACGAGTTCTCCGACGTGGACATCCTGAAGGACGTGGCGGACGCGGCGGTGAGGCGCCGGGTGCCAGTCTACGTGCTCGTCGACGAACTGAACGTGGCATCCTTCCTCGCGGCGTGCCGTGCCGTGTCCATCAACATCTTTTCCATGCGGGTGTGTGTGCCGTGCTGTGCTGTGCCAGCCTTCATAGGTGCTCGATGTTTGTCTTTGTGTGTGGGGAGCGTGGTGCTGGCCACCCACCCCTCCTCGTGTGCCGTGCTGGCCGCCATAGATGCTCGCTAAGAGCACTTGCCCCAAGAGTATGTTGAGGCTATATGGGGGATCTTTGTCTTTGTGGGGAGCACAGGTGTGTGATGAGCGGTAGTGTAGTGATTAGTATGCTCCGCTGCGAACGCGGCGGCCCCAATTCGATTCCCACTCACGGCCACTGACATTAGTGACGATTGTGTTAACTGGTCCTGGGTCTCCACAAGGTCGACTCGGCCCCAAATGAGTACCTGGTGCAATGTGTAAACATCGCCACTGGGGAGACAAAGGCGACCGGGCATGGTGCTGGTCACCCACCCCCTCGTATGCTGTGCCGACATTTATCGGTGCTCGCTAACAGCAATTGACCAAAAAGTCTGTTAAGGCTATACGGTGGATCTTTGTCTTTTTCTATAGGGTGCACATGTGGAGCAGTAGTTAGCTTGCTGCACTCGAGGACCGGTACGAAACCGGTCCTCTAGGTGGACTCTGCCTTAAATGAGTACCTGCGCAGTGTGCAAACATCAATACTAGGGAGACAATGACGGCCGGGCATGGTTCTGTCCACCCAGCGACTCGTGTGCTGTCTGTATGTCTTGTCATGTATGGCTGCTGCTGTTGCTGCTGCTGCTCCTGCCTGTGGTGTGCAGAACATGCGCGCTCGATCCCTCGAGGGCCTCAGCTTCTGCTCGCGCAACGGCGCTCGCATCACGGGCCGCATGCAGGAGCGCTTCATGATCATCGACGGAGACCAGGTGCTCACGGGTACCTACAGGTGCGGTCATCACCACCACAGCCTACATACAACACCACCAATGGTTACCACCACCACAGCCTATAGCCAACGCTACCACAGCCTACAGCCAACAACACCACCACCACGACCACCACTGTTACCACCACCACAGCCTATAGCCACCACCACCACAGCCCACGGCCACCACTACCACAGCCCACGGCCACCACGACCACAGCCTACACCCTCTACCACCACTACCATCACTGTTACCACCACAGCTTACGGCCAACACCACCACCAATACCTATAGCCACCATCACCGTCACCGTTGCCACCACCGCCACCGTACGTGTGACAGCTGTCACAGCCACATCACCCTCGTTGGCACACACCGGTAATCCTGCACTGTAGAGGTGAGCGTATGTCAGTACAGCAAGTGATTTAATCTCCATCTGTATTCCATCTGTACGACGATTGAGTGTTACTCCCCCAAATTTGCACGAGAGGGTATTTTCCCCGGGTGCGCCAGTGTCTTCCCACATGTCTAAATGGAGTTTAACACGTAGGCTTTCGTGACCAATATCATCCATAATTGAGGGTTTTTTTGGGTTAGATCGTGTAAATATATAAATGTGCTGTGTCTGGTGGTGGTGGCTTTTAAAGACACATTTATATATTTACGCGATCTAACCCCCGAAAAAAACCCCCAAAAAACTTCTATTATGGGGTTAATAGAGTTGGTTAAAACATCGCAATGTTGGGCCACAGATTTTGAGCAACGGTTGGTAGCGCCGGTTCTGGCTGCCTTCCCGCTTATCTGTGTTTTCCTGTGCCTCTGAATCTAACGGAAACTGTGTAGCACGTAAAAAAATGTGTGTACTTATTTATTTATCATCCATGGAGGTTGGACACCGCCATCACCATCACCACCACACATATTGTGGGAAGTTTTTCATGAGCACAAAGACAACGATCCCCCGTATAGCCTCACAAGACTGTTGGGGCAAGTTCTGTTAGCGAGTAACTCTCATGAAGGCGGGCATGGCACACAAGGGGTTTGGGTGGCCAGCACCACGCCTGGCCGCTTTTGTCTCCTCAATGGCGATGTTTGCACACCGCACCAGGTAATAATTTCATGCTGACTCGACCTAGGGGAGGCCCAAGACCGGTTATGATAATTATCACTAGTGTTGGCCGTGAGTGGGAATCGAACACGGGTCGTCAGGTTCATAGCGCAGCGCGCTAATGACTACGCTACTGCTCCCCACAAGCACCATCATCAGTCATCTTCATACCTACAGGTGCAGCCAACGCCACTGATTTCTGAGCCACACGGCCACCTAGAATGACCACACATCCCCTAACAAAAGCCCCTACCAAATGTAGCTGCTGCCCCAAAATTTTGGAACCACCTAATGTCATCTCCTTGGCATCTCTATTCAGCAATCTCTGTCCTGACTTCAAACGACTCTATTAAAATCCATAAAGTTTAAGTGTCAATGTAATTTTAACAACATAATTGCTCTTATTAAGTTGGTTTCTTTAGAATCTGTAATTTTGGAATGCTTTGCTGTTGTCCTGAAAGAGAGCTCAGCTCAGTGGCCTTTACTCGTGGGGGGGGGGGGGGGGGAAATAAACTCTTGATTTCTGAATCACTCATCCGTTGTCTTGATTTACTATACCCCCCCTCCCTCTCACGTCGTCAAGTTTCACGTGGTGGGCATCGCGGATGGACAGGCACATCGTCACGTCGCTGTCAGGCCAGGTGGTGGAGACGTTCGACATGGAGTTCAGATTCCTCTACGCGCAGTCCAAACCCCTGCAGGAAAAGCAGCAGCAGCAGCCAGGGGCGGCAGCTGTCGCACGCCCACTTCTCCAGCTGCCGATGTTCAGCTTCTCCCCTTCGCCGGCTGCGAGGGCCCAGGCTGTCAACGCACAGCCGCCGGAGCCGCCGCTGCAGGCCACCTCGAAGCCTGGCGTGCAGGTAAATATCGGAGTTGTCGACGAGTTACCCATGGTTATCGACGGTTACATTTGAATGTGCAGTGTAATCGAGGGACTGTAGTGTAGTGTTGTTTGTCTCGGTGTGGTCTGGGACTTGTTTGGCTGCCTCGCCCCCAAGATTGCATTTGGTGTTGACAAATCGTCAGGAATTTATGTACTTGTGCAATTTGTACTTATAGGCTTTATATATATTTATTTATAGAGGACTTGCTTACCTCTTTCCCTATCTTACTCTTATATCGTGCTTTTGTCATTCTTTGTTGATGCAACTCGCTGAACCCACACCCCGACTGGACATCTGTGGAAAAGAGCTTCATAGCTCATGGGATTCCTCCAGTCTAAATAAAGATTCTGACTCTGTCATGAAAATATCACTACAAGACTCCTCTGTGGTGGGGAAACGCCGGCCAGGGGTGAGAAACGATGTTAAAGTTGCTCTATATACGCGTTTTGGTCCAGCCCCAAATACAGGTTCATATCTGTCCTTTTGTGAGCTCCTGGCAAAAGGACAGAGGCCTCTTGCAGTGCTGTTTCCATCACATTTTCTCCACCACGTCTTCAAGTGTTCTCTCAAATTTAAATGCTTTTTTTAAAGAGCTATGTATGTGAAATGAGCATTACTGTAAGACAATGTCACTTAGTTTAGTACACACGATCATACAAAGACCCATCGGTATAGCCTCGCTCGTTCGTTGAGGACAGTGCTGTTGGCAAGCACCTATTAAGGTCCACACACTCAAGGTGATTTCCTGCCCAGTTGAGTTATTCTGGCAGTGCTTATCTCCTGCTTACAACCTTGAGGGGTGTTGACAATTCCACGTTCCTATGGTGGGGGGGGGGGGGGGCAAGCATATCCATAGAGCAGCCACTGTCTACTTCTCCACAAAGTGGAACAACCTCCTCGTATGAAGCAGGTCGTGGGTTCAACCCCGACCCTGACATCTGCTGTATATTTGGAGTTTGCATGTCTCTCTCACTCTCTGTGGTTGGGTGGATTTTTCTCTGGGTCCTCCAGTGTTTTCCCTCCACATTTAGAATCAACGTGTGTTCAGAGTATTTGTCTGCTATAAATGTCCATGTGACACTAAGCCACTTCGTTGAGCTTTCATTTGTGGCCAAGTTGTTTCTGGAAAAAAAAGCTATACATCTTATTAGACTTTACTTGGTAAATAAAATATTGTAAAATTTCTCAAAAATGTAGAAAAAAAACCCTATTTTCACGACAGACACATTTTTTCCCTGCCCAACAAAAAACCACGCAGGCATTGCCGAAGCTCTTCATGCCGCCCGTGAACCCGCTGTATGCGCTCGTGAAGCAAGGCCACCGCTCTCCGGCCACCACCCTCGAGCCGCCACCGCCGGCGTCACCCGTGGCCCGCAGCGAGGGCGGCGGCGGCGCCGGCCCCGGCGGCAGCCCGGACTCCCGGCTGCTTCGCAACTCTCAGCTTCTGACCCAGCAGCCGAGCCGCAGCGTCCAAGGCCCCGACGCAGCGAAATCCCGCGAGCAGGACGTCCAGCCTCCGCTGTCGCCGGCCAACGCGGTCGCTCCGGAGGGGGCCCACCGCGAGATCTGCAAAGCGGCGCTGCGCAAGGTGAACCTCCCCGACCACGTCGCGCGCCACAAGGTGGACTCGTGCCTCCTGTTCGAGGGGGACAAGGAGCGGGGCGAGGCGGCGCCTGCACGCAGCGCCATCGAGGAGAGCTCCTTCGCGCTCAAACGACGGGCGACGCTCTCGTACGGCCCGCTCGCCACCCAGGAGGACAGCCTCTTCAAGTCGCGCTCCACGTACGACCTCAGTACCGCTGCTGGCGATCATTTTGATGAGGAGGAGGATGATGAGGAGCCTCCCCACGCCGAGCAGGGAGAAGAGGGCGACAAGGCGAAGAAGGATCAGGCGGAGTTGGAGAAGGAGAAGGAGGGGGCGGCACCTCCGTCATCGGTGGCGGGGGATGACGACGAGCAGCGGCAGACAGAAGAGCAGCCTGGCTCCAAGCGACGCCTGTCCATCCTCAAGATGATGAAGAGCATCTTCAGGAGGAGCGTCAGCAAGGACGTGCCGCAGAGACGCACCTCGACGTTCTACCTGCAGCCGATGACGGCTCCAGAAAACGCTTCATGAGGGGGATGGAGGAGTACAGCCCTTCTCACGTTAACGAATGAAAGCTGGCTCCGTATATATTAGTAGTTTAGTACACTTGGCATTTGCACCATTCCAATAGCACAAGGCTACCACAAAGGTGCTATGTTTCACAGATGGATATGGTTAAACCGGTAGGGGTCAATCTTGCTGTACGGTTTTACCCAATTATGTAATTTTCAGGTTATTCCTCAAATTTAGACCGTGACGTCGGCACACGTGGCCCCATTCTTTAAAATTGTAAAAATAACGTCACCACATGGTCTTGTAACGTCCATTGTGACGTATTTTATGGTTGATACCTGCAGTATTAACTAGGGCGGCCGCTGGGTTTCGAACCACGGACCTCAGCAACGGCTCGACCACGTCACGGCCCTTGTGAGGCTGTTTGACCTGAAACGTCTCAGAAAAATAAGCTACCTCCTTCGGGTGGATCTGTTTTTTTTCTTTTTAGTTTGCAACCTCTTGAGAGCAGAATATTGTAGAGTAATTTTTTGTCGCGTTGTGGTTTAATTTCCATTAGTCCCCCCCACCCCCTCCCTCAATTATAATGAAATGATTCTGCGAACAGTTTGACTGCTCGCACCTCTCGCTTGTTGCATTTTTTTAAATGTTAGGCTGCTGCCGTGGTGAAATGGTTCGCAGCACAATGCTGGACTTGCAATCCAGAGGTCGCTGGGTTCAATCTCCCCGGGAGTTGAAACAATGGGGCAAGTTTTGATTTAAAGCTTTCGTGACTGCAGGGATTCATATTCTTGGTTCTTTCGGTAAAGTCACGTAGAAGGGAAACAATAAAATAATAAAAATATAAAACAATAAAATTCTCACGACGTTTCGACTGCAACACAAGCAATCATCATCAGGTGTGAAAACCAGAGCAAGAAAATATGAAATTGCTGTGGTTTTCACACCTGATGATGATTGCTTGTGTTGCAGTCGAAACGTCGTGAGAATTTTATTGTTTTATATTTTTATTTTTTATTGTTTCCCTTCTACGTGACTTTACCGGAAGAACCAAGAATATGATGGGGTAAGTTTTTTTAAATCGCTCCTCTGGCTTCTACCCACCGAGCAATGTAAAAAAGTGTGCGTATTTCCACCTCTTCCAAGACGGCTGACCAGCGTGGAAGATTAGCCCAAGCAGTGCCGGCCTAAGCTAGTGCGGGGCCTGTAGCATATGTTATAAAGGGGCCCTAAATAAAAAAAACACGTAAATATTAAAACAGATTTTGTTTTTTTTTACTTGCATAGTAGAGTAATTGTATGTTTTCATTTTCTATACAGCCAGATAATACGACAAATCTCTAACCTTAAACACCCAGTCGTCGTTCATGAAAGTTGAAGGCGGTATAGTACTTTAGTAATGGAGCAAGTGCAGAATCACTGAACCGGAATTGATAGCTTGAAAGCATTTAGTGCAGGGCCTTTGAAAGTGCAGGGCCCGTAGCATGTGTAGCTACTTTTGCTACTAGGATATACCGGCACTGAGGCCAAACACTCACTGGAGGGGCTCTCTAGAGCTCCGTCTCGCAAAGACCCTTCCACTAACAGTGGCGTGAGCAAAAAATTGCAGGGCTCCACCTTTGCCGTTTAAACTTGAGCTCTGTCTTAATTGGAAAACGAATTCGTGTATTAACATGTTGGGATAATGACGCGATGAAACACCAAAGGTAGATAGACATTTAACACAGTGGATTTAGAAATGTAGGAATTATATTATTTGGTAAAGATATGTTGCACGTTTTATATTTTTAATATTCTTAATGGATAGAAAGACTTGAAAAGCAAGCTTTAATGAAAAGGTTTCTCATGCTAATTGTTCGATTCTTCAAAATATGTTTAAGCCAGGGACTCATAAAACCGTGCCCACAGGCACGAGAGTGCTCGGTTCACAAAATCCCCAGCGTGCGTTTCCATTTCCCCTTATTGTATATCGGTGTTTAACACACAGAACCCTACACACACAGATATTGTACAGTAGTGTTCAACACTTCATCACGTAATTTTATTTGACACTTCTCACTGTGGCTGGATTTTATTTTATTTTTACGTCCGTATGAGGCTGTGGTCTAAAGCTATGTTGGCACTTGCGTCTCCTTGTAAATCTGATTATGAACTTAAAATCGGTTTTACCAAATACCATCGCTCACTCTTAATAAAGGAAAATTGTTTTGGTACACAACTGCGCAAGTGAAACGAGTCGTGATTAGTGAAATGGGTCTTTATTTAATACCAAAGTGACAGCTTCTGGAAACAAAACAATCATAGAATTTAAGCTGTACAGTATTTAGTTTTTTAAGAGAAAACTGGAAATTTTATTTGCTCTTGAATAGTCCAAATGTCAATCTGTTTGCTGGCTGAGGACCTCCTCATGCTCCCGTTGGGCCATATTGGTTGTTTGACCATACTTCACCGCGCTGGTCAGTATGAGTAGGTGAAGCGGGAGGAGGGCGAGGGGGACGGCCCTGTGTGTACTGTTGAACTTCTTCCGCACCGTACGTGGCCAACCGTGCGAATCGGGAGCTGCAGATGAAGGACAACAAACGAAACGCACAAACTGTTTTGAAGAAATGAGTTTTCAATCTAGATGATTTCAAAGTGCGTAGTTCCAGTGGCTTCCTAATATCGGAAGGGAAAGCGTTCTAAATGAGCGCAGAAGCGCATCCAAAAGCGAGCAATGCAGTTAATCGTCTTTGTTGGACGGCTCGCCAAAAGATGCTGCGATGATGACCTGATCTTCTTTGGTTCTTTCGGTAAAGTCACGTAGAATGAGAATAAAATAATAAATTGATAAAATAAAATAACACAATAATATTCTCACGACGTTTCGGCCACAACACAAGCGGCCTTCATCAGGTGAAGGGGCGAGACTGTCTGGTAGGACAGTGCTGGAGTGAAAGAGCCACGTTCAGATCACGGCCTTTAAGCTTAGAGTCGCGACTCGCCAAACGCTTGTCACGTGCTGTGTGTGGGAATGGGCAGGATGGTGAAAGCATTGTTATATTTGTAAACTTACTCAGCCCACCAACCACTTCACACACAAAAAAAAATCAATAATTACATTCGTTTCGTCTTGGTTTGGCTTAAGTTTAGTGTGGGAAATTGCGCCCCCTTGCTGTGTTAAATTATAACCAATATCTTCAACATCGGTTAATAACACTGCCGCCTTAAAAGGAAACCTATATGATAGGCGACGTTTCGGGCAATGGCCCTTCTTCAGAGCACATGAGGCCACTTCAAGGATTTTTTTTCTGGAGAACAATATACCAAAATATTACGTTTTGGGGGGTCACAAGACAACTGGACCACCCTGTACATTCAAGACAAGCCCACAGGTAGTGCGACCATGGCCATGCAACCCAAACTTTTGGACCATTTAGCAAAACCAACTTGCAGTGTTTTTTTATTGGGTGCAATTGTGAACAATGGCCATATCAGACGTTCGTAAATCCAATCGGCATTATTATCGGTTCACTGCAGCTCAAAGACTGCCCCTTCAAGGCGTGCGGTGTAGTTCGGAGATGTCCACGTTTCAGTTTATTTGTTTCAGTTTATTTATTTTGGTATAGCCCTGTAAGCCATTCGGCTCTTGAATCGGGTGCAACCACAACAAACAAACAAAAAAACAAAACCACGAACAAGAAAATCATCTTAAAGTGACTGTGTGACTGTGCAAAACAGAAAATCCATGAAAAAACAGCAAAATATTCCTGAAAAAAGCACCGTACACCAACGCCGTGTGCAAAAAAAATCCCAGTGGGATGCAAGTCAAACAACAACAACAACCACAAGAAAACTTAGATTAAGGCCGTCAGTCTAACTCCGTACTACAACAAAACAAACATGTCCAAACCAAAAAACTTTTCGAAATCACCAAAAAATAAAGCCATAATTGCAACGTATTTGATCATAGGGACTGTGACCGAATTTTTACAATAAACTACATAACATGTAACACCAAATCCTAGAGCCATAGCTGGCTGCATGAGTTACTCCACACCAACAGAAGCATCAGTCGGAGTATCAAACTTTTCAATGCACCTTTAAGATCAGCACGCTAAATCAAAATACAGGTAATACTTTGCAGCGTCATCCGGAGCGAAACATTTTATTTTATTTTACGCCAATGAATAGCGGTGGCAGCTAGAGGTGTACAACTCCTCTAGAGCATACTCTTTGGTTCTATTGGGTAAAGTCACGTAGGTGAAAATAAAATAAGAAAAATCACGACGTTTCGGCCACAACACAAGCGGCCTCCAGAGAGTCTCGTCCCTTCACCTGATGAAGGCCGCTTGTGTTGTGGCCGAAACGTCGTGATTTTTTCTTATTTTATTTTCACCTACGTGACCTTACCCAATAGAACCAAAGAGTATGGATCCTAGCAGCCACGAAAGCTTTAAATCTAGAATCCTCTAGAGCAGCTTTGAGAGAATATCTCATTGGTAGCGATTTAAGTTGTAGTTTATTGGCAATAGCATTCCAGACCCTGGGGGCATCAATAGCAAAGGCCCTTCCTCCAGTTTTTGTACGGCAATAGGGAATGTGAAGCTGGTAAATGAGCGAAGACCTGAGGTCAAATTTGTTCTTTGAAACAGTGAGGAGATCCAGCAGGTAGTCTGCGGATTTTTTTGTAAGTACATCGTGAATAAATAAGATCTGGTGCACAAGCCGTCGAACATTAAGATACGTTAAGTTTGACCCAATGTAGAGATCACAGTGGTGAGTCCTATATGGGCAGTTCAATGTAAATATTAAAGCCGAGTGATAGATGGAATCAAGCTTCTTCAGTACGGTACTTGGGGCTGATTTATACACGATGTGCGTGTTTCGGCATTTAAAGGCCCAGAATCAGCGATCTCGCCGACAATGTTGTTGATGAGGTAGGAGGCACTTCCAAATTCCGACAGCAGAGTGAAGGTGGGAGCTTCTGGCCAGGGAGCAACGTTCTGGAGACTTTGGTGCGGGGAAATGGTCGAGGCTTGGCAAGGGTTGGAGGCCGTCCATAAATGACGTCACGCACCAAGGTGGGGGGGGGGGGGGTCAGACATTTGTCACGATGTGTGACGAGGAGGGGGGGGTAGAGAAATGTGACGTCACATAAAAATGCGCAACTTTAAATACATATAGACAACACGTTCTACTTGTATTATATTCTTGGTTCTTTCGGTAAAGTCACGTAGAAGGGAAACAATAAAATAATAAAAATATAAAACAATAAAAAAATGTGTGTTTCCCTTCTACGTGGTGACTTTAACGAAAGAACCAAGAATATGAATCCCTGCAGTCACGAAAGCTTTAAATCAAAATTTTCCGTTCTACTTAATTAAATAGACTTTTTAATAAATGTTTTCTCCTACAACATCAGAGTGCAGCGTCACATTCAATATGAGTACTACAATGACAATAGTTTAAAGCTATTTGAAGCATGTTTTATATATTTTTTTTGGGGGGGGGGGCAGAGCTTTGTGACGTCAAATTTGAGGGGGGGGGGTCTGACTTTCTGTGACGTCGTGTGACGAGGGGGGTCAAAAATCGCGTGACGTCATTTATGGACGGCCCCCTTAGGAGATGTCCAGGAGGGAGCTTCTGTCCAGGGAGTAACGTTCTGGCGACTTTGGTGCGGGGGCAATTGTCGAGGCTTGGCAAGGGTATGTGCATCATCATCATCGGGTGGCACTGCATCTTTCGTATGTGGGTGGAAGTTTGTGCTCCTTCGGAGGAGGAACAGCAAAACTCCACGAACTCTCCCTCCCTCTCTCCCCGTCTCTCCCCGTCTCTCCTGAAGTCTTCTCGTCGTGGCCGACAGCCGACCTCGACATTGCCAATTTTTGCTCCTGAACTTGCATCGCTGATGTTGCTGCTGGCTGATGCGATCACACACACACAAGGATGGAAATAGCTTCCCCTGTGCTGCAGGCGCTGGTTGGATAATGGTAACACTGCAGCGACTGTTTTGGGGTGGTCGTCATTCAGCAGTGGATTGATCATGGTAGATAATGATGATATGCACGTACGATGAACTTCTTTCGCACCGTACGCGGCCAGACATGCTAATACTGCGGTCTTTGTTTTTAGTTTGATTCTGGAAGTTGTGATTCGGTGGTAAATCCAAAGGAGGAGTGGTTGTTAAAAGGTTTGCTTGCTTTATTTGCCGGTAACCGCGTGAAAAAAGGGTTACCGGTTTTTGCGGCAAATATAGAAATGTCCAGCAAATAAGCAAACATCACATTTTACCTTTTTAAAACCGAAAAACTACGTGAGTTTCCGTGGAATAGTTTATATGATAAACTTGCGATCCAGATGCCGTTGATTCTATTCCATCTCTGAGCGTGGTAGTTAAAACAATGTATTTGCTGTTAGTGAGCACCTATGAAGGCCGGAGCGGTACACGTGGGGAAGTGGGTGACCAGCACCACGCCCGGCCGCCTTTGTCTCTCCAAGTGGCGATGTTTACTACACACCAGGTGCTCATTTGAGGCCGAGTCGACCTAGGGGAGGCCCAGGACCTTGTTCAGATAATCGTCACCGGTGTTGGCCGTGAGCGGGAATATCGAATTTGGTCACCACATCTACGCCTCTATATAAGCAACGAAACGGGTGGACTTCTACACAAATCTGGCTGTCCGCCTGATGAAGCTGGTTGTAATTACTGGCGAAACGTCGTACTCAGATTGTAAATGTCGTGGCTTGGCTCTCCAACACACCGGTTAGTTCTATACTAGTATACTACACTATACACTACACTACTATACACTAAACTATACACCACACTACTATACACTATACACTACACTATACACTACACTACTATACACTATACTACTATACACTACACTATACACTACGCTACTACACACTATACCACTATACACTACACTATACACTACTATACACTACACTACTATACACTATACTACTATACACTACACTACTATACACTATACTATAATACTATACACTACACTATACACTACACTACAATACTATACACTACACTATAATACTATACACTACTATACACTACAATACACTACTATACACTACTACTATACACTACACTATACACTACACTATACTATACACTACACTATACACTATACTACTATACACTACACTACTATACACTACACTATAATACTATACACTACACTATATACTACACTATAATACTATACACTACACTATACACTACACTATAATATTATACACTACACTACTATACACTACACTATACACTACACTATACACTAGTGCTGTACTAGTGACGAATTGGCCACGTTCTGTTTACGTGACAACCCTTACTAGTTGGCTGTGTCGGGTGGTGGCGGGTTTAACGACACATATATTTACGCGATCTAACCCCCACCCAAAAATACAACCTCTATTATGGATGATATTTGTCGCTAAAGCCTGCCACGTGTTAAACTGTGAATATCGAACTCGGCTCGTCGGGGTTCCTGGCGCGTTAACCGCTGCGCCACCGCTCCCCCGTCCCCACCTACTGACAGCCCCTCCAACTCAGGCACGGCACCTGTCGACTCGCCACTCGCCCTGGGGGCAGAGACCAACAACGCGGGCGGCTTCACGCGCGCGCGCAAAGCGGCTCTCGGGGCGTCTGTCGCTCTCACAGCCTCACCCCAAGCCGCCCGTCTCCAATCGCTCCCATTGCTCTGCAGGGCTTCTGCGTCTCTCCCCGTCTCTCGCTCTCTGTCTCATCGCCGTCGTCTCCTTGTCCCCCGCCATGCCGGAAGGCGTGGACAAGGAGGTTTACCCGGAGGCCCCGAGCCGCACTCCGGCGGCAGAGAGGACCACCACGCTACCCGACCCGGGATTAATCGTGGCCCAGCTGTACCACCTCGCCATCGACCTCCCCGTCACGACCTTGCGGGGTACGGCCATTCGCAGTCACCTTCGTGGTGGCACAACACAGACACACACTACACACACCACACACACTACACACACACACATATACACACTACACACACACACCACACACAGACACACACACTACACACACCACACACAGACACACCACACACCCCCACACACACGAGCTGTCTGGCCGAGGAGGACGAGCTGAAGTGACACGGGGATTTGGTGGCGCACGCCTCTGTGTAGACCGCGCAGTCTGTGTGTGTTGTGCTGTGTAGACTAAGGACGATGTGATGTGTGTGTGTTGTTGCATGCGGGGTACCACCATTCACAGCCACACACGAGAGCTCTTCTACATTTGAAGCTTTCGTGACTGCAAGGATCCATACTCTTTGGTTCTATTCGGTAAAGTCACGTAGGTAAAAAATAAAACAACAAGTAGCATGAGCAGAAGTAACGCGGGGATGGGTGGTGCATGTGTGTGTGTACTGTACAGTGGGTGTGTACTGTACAGTGGGTGTGTACTGTACAGTGGGTGTGTACTGTACAGTGGGTGTGTACTGTACAGTGGGTGTGTACTGTACAGCGGGTGTGTACTGTACAGCGGGTGTGTGCTGTGCAGCGGGTGTGTGCTGTGCAGCGGGTGTGTGCTGTGCAGCGGGTGTGTACTGTACAGCGGGTGTGCACTGTACAGCGGGTGTGTACTGTACAGCGGGTGTGTACTGTACAGTGGGTGTGTACTGTACAGTGGGTGTGCTGCACAGGGTATACTGTACAGTGCGTGCGCGGTACAGTGCGTGTATTGAACAGTGCGTGTACTGTGCAGTGTGCGCGCGCGCTGTACAGTGTGTGCGCGTGCTGTACAGTAGTATATGCTCCGTGTGTGTTTTGTATGCGGGGTTCCGTCAACCACAGCTGTAAGTTCGGGATGCATCTCTCGATTGAAGGTTCAGAATATTTTATTTATCCGGAGTTAATGTCCGTTATTAACCTTCATACGTAAATATATAGCTGATGTATCAGTGCCCCAAATGTGTGTAGACTGCAGAGTGGATCTTTGTGTGCGTGAGTGCAAGATCGTTGCAGCGGTTAGCACGCTGCACTACACACCCGGGAACCCAAGTTCGATTCCCGCACACGGCCAATATCTGAACCGGTCCTGACCCTCCCCTAGGTCGACTAGGCCTCGAATTAGTACCCTTGGTGCGGTGCGTAGTAAACATCGCCACCGGAGGAGACAAAGGCGGCCGGCCGTGGTGCTGGCCACTCGCCGCCTCGTGTGCCGTGCCGGCCGTCATGACAGCACTTGGCCCAACAGTCGGTGAAGGCTATACGGGGGATCTTTATCTTTGTAAGATCGTGTCTACTGGACTAGTTGACCACAGGACTGCTGTAGTTTTTATTGTACGGTGTATGGCCTTTGCACGTGAGTTTTAGTCAACCCACTGGTGGATGAAGGCCTTCCCACGCCTCGCGAATAATTGGACCCGAACTCGCCACGTTGGTCAATGAGTTGTCACAAACCGTACCGTGTAGCGCCGTTGCGTCTCGTTCAATTCCATTGATCAATTCTCTTCGATGATTGCGTTCGGCGATACGTTCGGGAGTTAGAATGCCAACGTGTTGAGGTCTTGTCAGCAACGGTGGGGGCTTCAGGACAGAGAGACAGAGAGTTCGTGTCGTCTTGCTGTTCGTCCTTCGTTGAAGAAGCGCGGACCGCAGTGGGTTTTACTTTCGTGGTCCATAGTTTGCATTGCCACGGCCACAGTCGCCCTGCTCTGGCTCGTCCTTGTTCTATTGCCATTCACGAAGATGGTGTGCACGGGCGTGTTGTTCTGATGCGATTGATGGTTATTATACCCGTGCCTTTTGAGGAATGTCAGAAGCCAGGCAGGTGCGATATTTGGGTCTCGGAATGAGGCGTCTGTTCTGGACGTCCGCATTTTTCCATTTGTACAAATTGCAAAGCAAAACTTGATGCGGGCAATGCGACGCCGGAATCCATCATGACCGTAAGTATTCGTTACGGTTGACCTGATCTTGTTTTGGGTGATTTGTTTACCTTTCTTATACTCTGCACTACCATGTTTCTGTACTGCTTGTTGTTGTAACGTTCTTACCCCGTGCCCCTACTGGACATCTGTGAAAAAGAGCTTTATAACTAATCGGATTCCGCCAGTATATTCAGATTTAATTCAGCCACATCGTGGCTGTGTGTCCGTGTATGGCTGTGTGCACGTGCGTGGCTGTGTGCGCGTGCGTGGCTGTGTATGTCCGTGCATGGCTATGTGTGTGTGCGTGGCTGTGTGTGTGCCCGTGCCTGGCCGTGTGTGCCCGTGCGTGCCCGTGCGTGGCTGTGTGCACGTGAGTGGCTGTGTGTGTGTGCCCGTGCGTGGCTGTGTGCACGTGAGTGGTTGTGTATGTCCGTGCATGGCTATGTGTGTGTGTGTGTGGCTGTGTGTGTGCCCGTGCCTGGCTGTGTGTGCCCGTGCCTGGCTGTGTGCGCGCGTCTTGCCAACGCAGAGTGGGTGGAGCGCCAGCAGCAGAACAACAACGTCTACTACCATCGCCAGTACCGCCGCGTGCCCATGCTCACCGAGTGCACTGTCGGGGACCTGCTGTGCAACTACGAGGCCGACCGGCAGTGGAAGCGTGACCTGTGCGTAACGTTTGCACCTTGAAGCCGCACCCCCCCCACCACCACCATCATCCAGGGCCGGATTAAGGTTCTTGTAGGCCAGATTAACACGCTTGGCTCGCAAGTGACATCACAATTTATCCCTCTTTAAGACCGAAACAGGAGGATTTCCCCACAAATCTGGCTGTCCGCCTGATGCTCGTAATTATTGGCGAAACGTTGTAATCGAATGTTGTGGGTTTGCTCTCTAAGACACCGGTGTGCTGTACTAGTAACGCATTTCCATGTTTTGTTTATGTGACAAACCTTACTAATTGGCTGTCGGGTGGTGGCAGGTTTTAACGACACATTTGTTTACGAAATCTAGTCCAAAAACCTCTTATGGATTGTAGGCCTTTCAGTGATAATTTATATTTGAAGTTTCAGTGCTCACTTTCTATTTGTTGGTACTGCTGCCCCCAAGTTACTACCGCCACTGTCACTCTGCTTGTTTCAAGCGTACTTCATCCAGCCACTGAACAAATGTCGTTATCGATACTCATTATTTAGTCTGTGCCCTAATTCGATTGAAACGTGCTGTGTGCCGCAGATCACCAATAAACCTTCACCTGGTCCTCTTGCTACCGCCCCCGCAGGAAAGTGGACCGAGAGGTTGTGAAAATCATGCAGCAGCGCATGCAGGCGTGCGTCACTCGCGAGGGAGAGAACCACCAACAGAACTGCTTCGAGGAAATGCAGAAGTACAAGGAAGTGAACGCCGCCTTCGATTCGCGTTGTGAGTGATGTACCAGTTCTTTGCACATGGCAGAGTGGGGGGAATCTACCGGACGACCCCTTTGCCGCACTGCCATCTCGGTATATTGGGAGATGGGCAGGGCAGCTCGGCAGTTGATTTGATCCACGGCTAAGTTTTTATGCATAATGAACCATGCAAACGTTATGCTGTAAAAATAAACTAATGTAGCACTTCTCTTCTAGAGTTATTTATAAGCGAGTTTATAATTTACACCAGTGTAAATGCAACATAACAGGTGCGATTATTTACCCCAGAAATATTAATTTGGATCTCTGGCATGGATGGCAAATGTGAAGCCACAGCTACTTCTGAAATCTCTGGAAGTGACATCTGGTCCACACAGCAGTGGTCAGCACTGGCACCCACTCTGCTGAGAGTAAATGTTCTACACATCAGTGTTTTAATTGCCAGAGCTGAACTTTCAGCAAATTTGATAACAGAATAAAAATGTTGTGCAGTCCAATAACTGGATGCGAAAATAGTATCTCAGCAGCTGTAAACCAAGGCATATGGCCATTAGATACAGTATATATTTAAGCAGTATACAACATTTGGCTGAAATCACTAGTCTAACAGACTTGATCATACCAAGACCTGTCTGTACAGCCTAGTCTGAAGGACAGTGCTGCGAGCACCTGGTAAGGTTCACAGCGATTTCCTGCTCAAATGAGAATTCTGGCAGAGGTCTTTTTTTATAACCCTGTGCCAGTGGTGGAACAAGTTTCAACCACATTTCCCGAGGGTTCCTCATTTTATCACCCTCTAAACAGAATTTCAACTTGTACCCTTCTGATTGGGAGTGTCTGATCGCTCTTTTGCTGGGCCATCAGACCAGACACATTTTCAAATACAACACTGTTTCATTGCAGGTGGCTGGGTAGCTAATTTGTTTGTTGCTCGATGTGCACAGATGGCGACCTGGGCGTCCTGGGGAATGCACGCAGATGCCTGATGAAGCAGAAGCATCGCATGATCAAGGAGAGGCACCAGGCAGCTGAAAATGAGTAGTGGAGTGGCAGCAATATAATAGAGCTCTGTTTCAGATCCTTTAAACGTCTTTCTCGCTGGCGCAGATGGCACCAGCCAAAGCAAGCCAACACGCCACCTCTGTACATTCTAATAAAGATGTAAAAATATGCCTGTGCGAGACTGTCCGAATATACACACCACCCATTACATACCCACGCACAATGAAATTAAGCGCACGAAGATTCAACGCTTTTTTTCCTGGGGTGGTTTTATTGACTACGACCACAGCAACGCAGAGAAATCCGTGTAGCTTCCCTGAGAAGCAGCGTTTTACGCTGTGGGCTTGGCCACGGCCACCCTCGTGTGGTTCTTGGCCAAGTGGTCGCTGTACTCCTGCAGAGGGAATAGTCACAAAGGGGGGGGAGGATTACACATCACCGACTCTTCACAGCAGGTATATAATTCAAATGAAGTGGGTAAAAAATAGCACAATAGCTTGTTTTATTCTCATCTGTTGTGTATATCATTACTCTTTGTACGTTGTATTTGCTCCAGGATATGGAGATGTATTTGATGGGAAGCGCGGTACAAATAATATGCGCACTCGACGAAGAGGAAAGCATTTATATGGCGTGATTCCAGAACAATTCTAGTACACTTCCACCAGGTACCTGGTAAGGAGACTTGATGAACACCGTCTCCTTCCAGAGGTCCGGAGTCAGGTAGCTGTACGTCTTTGAGATGGCATCAAACGTAGCCTTGGCTGTGGATGCAAGCAGTGCGGTGGGTTAGACAAGACGACAGGATGTGAGAGCAAATGCTGTTACATTGAGCAAAGCTTGCTATTAAGCTTTCCAAACTCAATGCAGGGCACAAACTACTGCACCACCGCTGTGCCCCTTTAAACAAATTATCAAAACCCGACGGCACAATCAACAAGACTAACAATAGTGCAACAGCGGCCTTAAGTCTCTGCATCGGCAAGAGCGTTTACCAAAGTTTCCCAGCGTGGCGGTGCAACCGCGTGCCGACGTGTAGCAGTCGTCAATGCCGGCCATGGTCAGCAGCTTCTTGGGCACAGGGGCCGACACGATGCCAGTACCGCGAGGCGCCGGGATGAGGCGCACCAGCACGGAGCCGCAACGGCCTGTGACCTGTCGAGAACAGTCACAACAGCAGCTTATCACTCTGCGCGCAAGGGCCTCTCCGGTCGAGCGGCGTGGGGATAGGTGCGACACCGGGTGTGGGATAACGTGTATTATGTTGAACTTCTTTCGCATTGTACCTAGCCAACCGTGCTAATCGTAGGTGCAGGGTAAGGGCAACAAACGAAAGAAAAAGCAGTTCTAAGGAATCTAGATTTAAAAGTGCACAGCTTCAGTGGCTTCCAAATATCGGAAGAGCCTTGCGTGTGTACGGGGGTAGCCACTGAATCCGAGACTTCCCATTATATTGTATAATCTGGTGGTTGGAAAGGGTCCCCGTGAGTTGCGGAGCATGGTGAATGACTGAAGGTCAGGTGTCGTGCAAATGCGTAGTCACCCATGCCTTGAGGGCAATTGGACGACCCACTCGTGTTATAGGAGTCTAAACAATGCCAACGGCGTGCTACATTGAACAGTGACAATGTGGCAGTAGTGATGACTTCATGAGGTATTGTAGAATGCTAAAAGGTGTGCTTCATAAGGCACTATGCAATAATAACGGTAAACTACGTAACAGTACAATGCTAACAGTTTCCTATGTTTTAGTGTCATCTATTGTTAGGCAATGAGAGTGGTGACGGCGTTCAGGAAGTGCAAGAAAACTAATAGCATGCCTCACACAACTGTACAATGCAAAGGGTGTAGCTACTCGGATTGAGCTACGGGTCAAAAACAAAAACACGATAGGAATGCAAAGTATAGGGAAGGTAAACAAATCACTTACAATTATACAAATAAAACGTAACTTTTTTTTAATCTCGCCAGGTAAAACTCACGCAGGTATTAGCTTATTTTTCAGAAGCGACCTGGCCACAAATGATAGCTGAAAAAAGTGGCTTATGTGGAAACGGGGTCTGCAGGGCACGGCGGTGGAGTGCTGTGGTAGGGCTTACCTTGCAGGGCACGGTGTGCGGTTTGCTGATCTTGTTACCCCAGTAGCCACGGCGCACCGGCACGATGGAGAGTTTGGCGAGGATAATGGCGCCGCGGATGGCGGTCGCCACCTCCTTGGAGCACTTCACGCCGAGACCGATGTGTCCGTTGTAGTCGCCGATCGCAACAAACGCCTGGCGGAGGGGTAATCATGACAACGCATGCTTACATTACCATGACATTCACGGGCAGTGTCGCTGCAACACAGCCACGTAACTTTATGTTCAGGTGAAGAAATTCACAACCCCTGGAATTGATTAATTGTCACAAGGTAAACGTGCAACTTATAAATGTATTGAAAAACAGTCTTGCACAATTCAACTACTCGAGCTTGAGAGTCAATATCGATTAATCAATGCAACAATGTACCCCTACTAAAATGTATTTTACAACCATCTTGTTCCGATTATTTCCACATCGTCGGGAATTGGCAACCTCCCACTTATGTTTTTAATACTGTATTCCACTGCCTGTGCTCCTGTGCAATCGAATGGTTCGATCCCGACCCTCACGCCTGTAAATCTGAGTTTGCATTTTCTTCCCGTGAGCGTATGGTTTTTTTTTCACCGGATCCTCTGATTTTTTCCCTCCACATTGAGAAAAATGCGTTTAAGAGTATTTAGCTGCTATTAATGTCCATGTGATAATCCACTTCATTGGGCTATCATTTGTGGCCAGGTCACTTGTGAAAAAGAGCCATATAGCTCAGTGGGCCTTACCGGGTAAAATAAAAAAAGTTTTAATAGTGAACCTCTTACTCCCCCAGCTACAACCACTCACCTTGAACCTGGTGCGCTGCCCGGCACGTGTCTGCTTCTGCACGGGCATGATCTTGAGCACCTCGTCCTTCAGAGCCGGGCCCAAGAACAGGTCGATGATCTCAAACTCCTGCAAGGGGGCAGCCAAAACATGTCAAGTTAATAAAGGGCACAGTCGTCGCGACGAGGAAGGTGCACGACAATGCACCAACGAGCTGGCGAGAGGAAAATGTTTTGGGGGTTACCCCCCCTACACTTTTTCAATCCAATACCTTGATGGGCAGAGAGAAGAGGTAGATCTCCTCCAGGGACTTGATCTTCATGTCCTTCACCAAACGACCCAGCTTGGTAACAGGATTCCACTGCGGCCAAGGAGACGTTGGGCATTACTATCCGGTGCTCATTTTGCATGACATCAATTGCCCGTAACGGTGGATGCCACGTGGGCGCGTGTCTGCTTGGATGTGTAGGTGAATGTATGCGCCATGGCACATCGGTTGTGCAAGGCACCGCACTACAAGTGTGGCGACTCGAGTTGGACTTTTGGCAAAACTGGTTGAGATGGCGACAGTTTGGGGCGAGGCCTCATCCAGCAGTGAACTGATCATCGACTCATGATTATGAAATTAACACTGTTTGTCAATGTAGGCGATGTTTGCAGAGGTCAGTGCAGTTCTTTTAACGACTTCACCACTGTTCCAGCCTGTTGCAATTACATGAACTGGCTAAAAATGAGTACCTGGTGCTGTGTGCAAATATCAGCACTGGACAGTCGGCCGGTATTGTTCTGGCCACACCATAACAGTGCTTGCCCCTACAGTCTATAAAAGGCTATATGGGGGATCTTTGTCATGTACGCAGGTGAGTTAGTGTGCATGTGTCGCTCCCACCTCCTTGTCCTCGCTCTTCCCTCCACGTCCACGACCCCGGCCACGACCCCGACCTCGGCCGCGACCTCGACCCCGGGCCCCAGAGCCGAACCCCCCGCGGAAGCCGCCCCGATTACCACCGGCGTCGTCCGCCATTTGCTGCACGTGCACACACACACACGGCACGATACTTACATTTGGGATTTACATAGCACGCGAGGGTAAAACCAGAAGATAAGTTTGCATGCGGCTCTCCTCCCAGTGCCCTTTCAAGGATGATTGTCCCAATGGGCTGCAATGCTCAAGTACACAAACTATCAGGAGTGCTGCGTTAGACCTCGTTAAAATGTCATAACAAGAGGGGGGGGGACCTTTTTCTGAGTGAGGGATGAATAAGGACTTGCAGATACATTTTGGTGGGCCACACATTTTGGCGTTATCCAATAATAAAGCAAAACAAAAGTATCTCAATCTTTATTTCTGAATCAGAATCCGTATTTAGACCGGATGAATCCGATGGTCTATGAAGCTCTTTTTCACAGATGTCCAAAAACCAAGGGCACACTTTTACTATTGTTGCGAGGTTGAAAATTTCCCCCCTAGTACCCAACTAGTGGTGTTAAAATGCTTGCAGTGAAAGGCGTCTGCAGGCCGATTTGAAGTGATAGGCCCTCGTGATCGCGGACCTAATCATGTATCATCGGGGGTAGCATGCGAACCAGGTGACGTAGGTTATCTATTCGTGCCTTTAAGTTGAAAGCCGGCGTACCCGGATAAAGTTTAACACGAATGCTTTCGCGACCATTATCATCCATCATATACTACCCGGAGAAACCTCACAAAAAGGAGATAACACTAAACGCTCCCGCACGATGTATCGTGGATGAACTTTCCGTCTCTAGGCCACCTTGTAGCCCAAACATAAAAACGCCTGGTATTCCGCATCAACCTCCAACCCTGCTACAATACTAACCAACTCCGCTTAGCTTTCGAAATAGAATATATTCCGGGTGATTTGGTCGTAGATTAGCCCCCAACAAAGGGTTAATGGTAAATGATAACTCTACAGGGGGCACAGTGGGCGCCGAAAACGGGCGATCAGAGTTGGATTTCCAACCACGGCTAACATCAGTGGCGAGTTACATCTGAACCGATCCAAAGGTCTCAACCCCCCTCCCCTTTTCACCTTTCCGCACTAACCAGCGTGGCGAAGTATGGTCAAACAACCCACGTGACCAACACTTTCGGGACGGGGGAGGGCTTCATCCAACAGTAGAATGACAAAATTAATAAATCACCATCATACAACTACTGAAAATAAGAACCATGCCTCGCATACCTTAATAATAAAACAGGCGCCGTTTCGGGCAACGGCCTTTAATCAGAGTACAAAGGCCATTCGTTTTGTGTGACCCGTGGGCACAAGAGCGCTCATAAGCACAACCGTGCATTTATAAACGTTGACAAGTTTCTCATCAGCCATCATCAATCCACTGCTAGATGAAGGCAAGTTGTTGCCATTCTCCACAGCCCTGCCATGCACAAGGGCTGATTTCACCACTTCCATCTCCGCGATTGACGTCCCGACTACCTTTTGTCTAAGTGTATAGTTTTACGAAACTTGTAATTTTTATTGAAACGTTTTCCCAATCATTAATCAAAATCCCTTCCTATGCTGTGGCCTAGGCCAGGCTTTACTCGAACACAAGTTACACGTTGGTTTATAAATTAAATTTACAATTACAAACATTCGAGTTATCATCGCGTATCTATACCAGCCAACAGATAACTTTACATCGCGTTCGACCCTTTGAAACTCACAGCGATCGCGGCAAAGTGAACGCGCACAATCCACGCCGCACCGAACACGCCATTACCACCAGCGGTAACCCTTATCGGCGCGACCGCACGGCACACTAAACCTAAACAACGAGCGAACTTTACAAACGAAAGTCGCAAATAGTGCAATGGCAGCCTCCAGCAACGTTCGAGGAATCGTAATCTACTCGATTAAAGATCGCGCGGGGTCGGATGGCCGGAATGTGCGGCGGATTGCGTCAAGTCAACAGGAGCGAAAGCGAGGCGCCATGACTTACGTGATGTCTCTGGGAGAAGAGGGGGCGCCAGTGCGCATGCGCGGCTATCAACGGCCCTCTCCGAAGTCAAGGCGTTGCCATGTAAGGGAGGATTTACCTCTAGATTCGGAGGATTTACCTCTAGGTTCGGAGGATTTGTCTCTAGATTCAGAGGATTTGGCTTTAGATTCAGAGGATTTCCCTCTAGATTCAGATGATTTATCTCTAGATTCAGAGTATTTGTCTTTAGATTCAGAGGATTTAACTCTAGATTCAGAGGATTTCCCTCTAGGTTCGGAGGATTTTCCTCTAGGTTCGGAGGATTTGCCTCTAGATTCGGAGGATTTGCCTCTAGATTCTTGCCGATATTAACTATGTCACCCCTATTTGTATTTTTTTAATTTTTAAATTATATCTTAAAGCTATTTTATATTCGATATTTATTTAATTTTATATACTTCAGCCCTTTGGTGTTAGACTTTTAACCCTTATTATAGTAAGACTTGTTAAAAACTTATTTAAGATTTTAGATTCCTATATGTTGAATGTATGCACCATCCTGCCAAAGTAAATTCCGTGTCGGTGTGAACTTACATGGCGAATAAAACCCTTTCTGATTCTGATAGATTCGGAAGATGTGCCTCTAGATTCAGAGGATTTGTCTTTAGATTCAGAGGATTTTCCTCTAGATTCAGAGGATTTCCCTCCATATTTAGAGGATTTGTCTTTAGATTCAGAGGATTTAACTCTAGATTCAGAGGATTTCCCTCTATATTAAGAGGATTTGACTTTAGGTTCAGAGGATTTAAATCTAGATTCAGAGGATTTGTCTCTACATTTTTTTAATAAACTTCCAGATCCAGATTTTTAGAACGCTTTGGAAAATAATGGGGCTATTGCCCGAAACGTCGCGCGATTATATGTTTAAAAAAACATCTATTTAGTGTTTATAGTTTTTGTTGATCGTTTGTGCTTAAGCTCAATTGCCAATCGCAGTTTAACTGAATAATACGTCGTGTTTTATACGGGTTTATTTCCAGGTATAAATTAATTTTATTTGTCACATTTATCCTGAGCCCAACCCTTGCAGGCCTTCTTTCTTACGTTTCCGCATTACTCGTGTTATAATTAGCATAGTTCATTCCCATTGGAGCTTACCATCCCTGTAAATCTTCTTGGTTCTTTCGGTAAAGTCACGTAGAAGGGAAATCATAAAAATAAAACATAATAAAATAACATTCTCACGACGTTTCAGCCACAACACAAGCAGCCGTCCTCAGGTGAAGAAACAGACCTGTAGGAAAGACAGCGCTCCAATGAACACATCTTGCTAATCTCTCACATTAATATAGCTAAATTATTTTGTTGATATGTAAACTCCTTTGTCAAGGCGCTCTGCTCCTCCCACCCAGCTTAAAATACGCTGACAGCTTGGCAGTGTTCATTGGAGCGCTGTCTTTCCGACAGCTCTTTTTCTTCACCTGAGGACGGCTGCTTGCGTTGTGGCCGAAAAGTCGTGAACATTTGATTGTATTATGTTTTATTTTTATTATTTTATTATTTCCCATCTACATGACTTTCCAGAAAAACAAGAAGATTAATCCCTGCAGTCACGAAAGCTTTAAATCGAAATCCCTGTAAAGCCACGTTCAATAAGTTCATGAAACAGCTGGAGACGCACACAAGTGGAAAACAGCAATGTTCCCGTTTCAGTTTCATTTGTTAGGTATAGCCCTGTGAGCAGGATTTTCAGCCCGGGGTGACATTCAACAAATTTTATTTTCAAGAATGATTAGAGAGTCAGGCTGTTGAACTAGACGCCATCGGTTGGCGACACACTGACAATGCAGTTGCACGGAGTCCGCCAGACCAAGTGTCGTACACTTATACGCAGAATGTTTCAGATTTTCGATTTTTTATTTTTTTGTTCGGGGGTGACAATTGTCTACCCTGTCACCCCCCTGGCTCCGCCTCTGCCTGTGAGCCAATCGGCTCTTGAATCGGGTGCAACCGCAACAAACAAAAATATGAACAAGAAACATCTTAAAGTGACTACGCGCAAACAGAAACATCCAGGAAAAAACAGCAAAGTCTTCCAAAAAAGCACCGAACGTTGGCCAAACGTTCAGAAACGGTTCCAACCGCATTTGAACGTTCGACCAACGTTGGATTTTTTTTGATTGGGGTCTACCTCGGACAGTTATTGAAAGGCGCCCGGGTTCAACTGGATTGATTAAAGAGATTTAACGATATTCTTAGTTTTTTCGGTAAAGTCACGTTGAAGGGAAACAACAAAATAATAAAATATATATAAAACAATAAAAAAATTCTCACGACGTTTCGACCATAACTCAAACGGTCACCTGATGACGATTGCTTGTGTTGCGATCAAAACGTCGTGATCTATTATTTTTCTACCTACGTGACTTTACCGAAAGAACCAAAGAGTATGGATTCCTGCAGTCACGAAAGCTTCAAACCAAGATTGAACTATTGAATAGTTATGCAATCTGTGGCGAACACATCCGAGATCACTCGAAAGCCATGCGAGAGGCGGGCCCTTGAGTGAGGAGGTGGCGTCTTTAAGAATGCGCAAGGGCCTTCAGGGAAGAGGGCCTCTCAGAATTAGATCGGGCTTGGTAACGACGCACGCCGGCGCCTTCGAGGAGGTGGAATGTCAAAAGCCGGATGGGGGCGATGTCTATGGGGGGGGGGTAGGGCGGAGAAGGGGGTAGGGCGGGTGGGGGTAGGGCGGGGGGATAGGGCGGGTGGCGGTAGGGCGGGTAGGGCGGGAGGGGTAGGGTCCGGGGGAGGCGTAGGGCGGGTGGGGTAGAGGGTAGGGCGGGGGGGCGTATGGCGGGTGGGGGTAGGGCGGGTGGGGTAGAGGGTAGGGCGGGGGGGGGGCGTATGGCGGGTGGGGGTAGGGCGGGGGGGGGGTAGGGCGGGGGTGGGTATGGCGGGTGGGGTAGAGGGTAGGGCGGGTGGGGTAGAGGGTAGGGCGGGGGGGGGGTATGGCGGGTGGGGGTAGGGCGATGGGGGTAGGGCGGGTGGGGGTAGGGCGTGGGGGTAGAGGGTAGGGCGGGTGGGGTAGAGGGTCGGGCGGGGGGGGGAGGTATGGCGGGTGGGGGTAGGGCGATGGGGGTAGGGCGGGTGGGGGTAGGGCGGGGAGGTAGAGGGTAGGGCGGGGTGGGGGCGTATGGCGGGTGGGCTAGGAGGGTAGGGCGGGGAGGCGTATGCCGGGTGGGGGTAGGGCGAGGGGGGGTCGGGCGGGTGGGGCGATCTCGTGTGTTGTTTGCAGACTGACGACCATTAGCCCTGCAGAGGGCGCGTCGCACGTGGCAGGGGATGTAGCTCAGTGGTAGAGCGCACGCTTCGCATGTGTGAGGCCCCGGGTTCAATCCCCGGCATCTCCACGCTTGAGCGGTATTTTTTTTTATTTCAAAACGTCTTTTTTATAATCTTTCATTCAACATGCCTTAGTTTCAAGAAAGGCGCTGAACAGTATAATGGTATAATAACATATTCTTAGTTCTTTCGGTAAAGTCACGTAGAAGGAAAACAAAACACCTGATGATGATTGCTTGTGTTGCAGTCGAAACGTCGTGAGAATTTTATTGTTTTATATATTTTTATTATTATTTTATTGTTTCCCTTCTACGTGACTTTACCGAAAGAACCAAGCATATGAATCCCTGCAGTCACGAAAGCTTTAAATCAAAGGTATAATAACAGTATAATAACAGCATAATGATAATTTAGTATAATGGTAGCGTTGTTCAGGTTATAAGTGCTGGCAAGTAGAGCAACACACGCGTCCACATGTGCATAAACGCATGCAAAAATATACTCAATTGAGACGAGACGCAAAAAAATGAATCGCCCTCACCACGCTGCTTGCCAAACGAATGCGCCAGGGCACTCTTGTAAATGAGACACTATCCTGGACTCTAGAGTTCTCACGTGGTTAAACGAAACAACACTTCATAGACGCATGTGTGTTGTGCTGTGTTGAAGGAATGCTCGTATGTGCAGCTCGGCAGTGCTGGTTATGGATTGGCGCGCAGCAGGACTGTGAGTAACCGCTTGGGAAGGCTTTCATCCAGCAGTGGATAGCCATGAGACTAACAAACCATTCTGAACTCACGCAGAGCCGTGCAACCAATTCCCCCACAACACCCACCACCCCTGGCTAGCGAATGGCCCGTGGAAGCGATCATTACAGAGCTGCTAATGAGATGTCGACCGGTGATTTATCGTTGCTGACGTCACCGCGCAGCATCTGCGTCACTGAGGTCACCAGAATCCCCAAACCTCATTCCATCCCCGGCCGTGCATCCCGCCGGCAAATGCGCGGGCAGGGGTGAATCTAGACGTAAATCATCTGGATCAAAAGGAAAATCATCTGTATCTGGTACGTGGTGAAACTTCGTCATCAGCTCCTTCCTCTCACTTGTCACCCTAGTCACTCTCCTGTTGGCCCTGGGCCCTGGTACCCATCGAGTCTGCGCAGAGTCCGAGCAAAATGTATTTTCTTTGAAACAAAAAGAAATAACAAGAATACATGTGGATGGATACTATAATGCTTTCCCAATTAATTTATCCTTAACATTTAATTCGGAAATAAAAGTGTTCTGGATACTCTTAAGCACTTGTTTTCATCTCCAAATGTTGAAGTAAACCATTTGATCACTACGTTTCGATCGCAACACAAGCAAATCGTCATCAGGTGGGACATCCACAGCAAGAAAAAACTGCTGAAGTATCGGCTTCATCCACGCACCGTTCGAATTTGGAAGTCCATGCTGCGATATCAAATCTAATAACGTTTCTAATTTCTATAAATATGTTAACTCTTATATACTACAACTGTGTTTGCAGTGCTGTTTATTGTTGACCGTATGACATGTTGGGCTTCTGGATCTGTGCTCTGCAACCATAAAGAATGAAAATAAGGAGCATTTTGTCCAGGCCTCGCATATTCCTTTTGTGTAAATTTTTGCACTGGCAAAATGTCACCACGTGGAGATGCCGGGGATTGAACCCGGGGCCTCACACATGCGAAGCGTGCGCTCTACCACTGAGCTACATCCCCACCACATTAGAACCAACTCTGAATCCAGTAACGTGACCTCGCTGTGTAAGGGGGCTATCGGGGTCATGGCCTGAGTTGAAGAATCTTCTCGGAAATCTCGCAGATCTGTTCTTTATACCGGTTGTTAGATAGCGGCACTTGGAAGCGAGCATTTCCCGGGCTACTTGAGAAGACCATGAAAGTGACATTTCATGCAGATTAGGGGTCATCACAAAAAACACACGAATTGATGAATATGGCCCAGTGGCATAATGGATAAGGCACCAGCTTCTGGAGCTGGGAATTGTGGGTTCGAGTGCGATCTGGGTCTTTTGTGCTTTGGTCAAAATTCAACGATCATCTTTCTTCTTCAAATTACAAGTTGATTTCCCATTCAATTACCTAGGCATAATTGATCTCTACTCTTCTAAAGAAAAATTTCCAAGTATCCTGATATAATTCCGATCGTTGAGTTATCCTTCAACGAAGATGACTCCAGAATGATTTTTATCTCACCCACTCTGTTCAACCACGACTTGGCAGGTCACAACACTTTTCTCTCGGCTTCTTCCACGCACTGCTCGAATTTGGATGTCATGCTACGATATCAAGTCTCATAGCATTTCTAATTTCTATCAATATGTTAACTCTTAACGACAACAACTTTGATTGTCGTGCAGTTCATTGCTGAGCGTGTGATACGTTGGGCTTCTGGATCTGTGCTCCACAACCATAATGAATGAAAACAAGGAGGCGCTTTGTCCAGGCCAGGCATATTCCGTCGAATAAAATTGGCCACTGGCAAAATGTCACCACGTGGAGATGCCGGGGATTGAACCCGGGGCCTCACACATGCAAAGCGTGCGCTCTACCACTGAGCTACATCCCCATTCTGGCATTTACTGGGCGCAGTTCCACCCAGGTACGGAGTGAAACTTCGTCACCAGCTTTTTCCTCTCCCTTGTCACCCCACTCACTCTCTTGTTGGCCCTGGGCCCTGTACCCATCGAGTCTGCACAGAGTTCGAGCAAAATGTATTTCTTTGAAACAAAAAGAAATAACAAGAATACATGTGGATGGATACTATAATGCTATCCCAATTAATTTTTTCTTCAAATTTAATTCGGAAATAAAAGTTATGGATACTTTAAGCACTTGTTTTCATCTCCAAATGTTGAAGTAAACCATTTGATGACTACGTTTCGATCGCAACACAAGCAATCGTCATCAGGTGGGACATCCACAGCAAGAAAAAACTGCTGAAGTATCGGCGTCAACCACGCACTGTTCGAATTTGGAAGTCCATGCTACAATATAAAATCTAATAACGTTTATAATTTCTATAAATATGTTAACTCTTATATACTACAACTTTGTTTGCAGTGCTGTTTATTGTTGACCGTATGACATGTTGGGCATCTGGATCTGTGCTCAGCAACCATAAAGAATGAAACCAAGGAGCATTTTGTCCAGGCCTCGCATATTCCTATTGTGTAAATTTTTGCACTGGCAAAATGTCACCTCGTGGAGATGCCGGGGATGGAACCCGGGGCCTCACACATGCAAAGCGTGCGCTCTACCACTGAGCTACATCCCCACCACATTAGCCCACTCTGAACCCAGTAACGTGACCTCGTTGTGTAAGGGGGCTATCGGGGTCATGGCCTGAGTTGAAGAATCTACTCGGAAATCTCGCAGATCTGTTCTTTATACCGGTTGTTAGATAGCGGCACTTGGAAGCAAGCATTTCCCGGGCTACTTAAGAAGACCATGAAAGTGACATTTCATCCAGATTAGGGGTCATCACAAAAAACACACGGTTTGATGAATATGGCCCAGTGGCCTAATGGATAAGGCACCAGCTTCTGGAGCTGGGGATTGTGGATTCGATTCCCAGCTGTTTTTTTTTTGTGTTTTGGTCATAATCCAACGATCATCTTTCTTCTTCAAATTACAAGTTGATTTCCCATTCAATTACCTAGGCATAATTGATCTCTACTCTTCTAAAGAAAAAATTCCAAGTATCCTGATATAATTCCGATCGTTGAGTTATCCTTCAACGAAGAGGACTCCAGACTGATTTTTTATCTCACCCAATCTGTTCAACCACCACTTGGCAGGTCACAACACTTTTCTCTCGGCTTCTTCCCCGCACTGCTCGAATTTGGACGTCATGCTACGATATCAAGTCTCATAGCATTTCGAATTCCTATCAATATGTTAACTCTTAACGACAACAACTTTGATTGTCGTGCAGTTCATTGCTGACCGTGTGATACGTTGGGCTTCTGGATCTGTGCTCCACAACCATAAAGAATGAAAACAAGGTGGCGTTTTGTCCAGGCCAGGCATATTCCTTCGAATAAAATTGGCCACTGGCAAAATGCCACCACGTGGAGATGCCGGGGATTGAACCCGGGGCCTCACACATGCGAAGCGTGCGCTCTACCACTGAGCTACATCCCCATTCTGGTTTTTATTGGGCGCAGTTCCACCCAGGTACGGAGTGAAACTTCGTCAGCAGCTTTTTCCTCTCCCTTGTCACCCCACTCACTCTCCTGTTGGCCCTGGGCCCTGTACCCATCGAGTCTGCACAGAGTTCGAGCAAAATGTATTTCTTTAAAACAAAAAGAAATAACAAGAATACATGTGGATGGATACTATAATGCTATCCCAATTAATTTATTCTTCACATTTAATTCGGAAATAAAAGTTCTGGATACTTTAAGCACTTGTTTTCATCTCCAAATGTTGAAGTAAACCATTTGATCACTACGTTTCGATCGCAACACATGCAATCGTTATCAGGTGGGACATCCACAGCAAGAAAAAACTGCTGAAGTATCGGCTTCATCTACGCACTGTTCGAATTTGGAAGTCCATGCTACGATATCAAATCTAATAACGTTTCTAATTTCTCTAAATATGTTAACTCTTATATACTACAACTTTGTTTGCAGTGCTGTTTATTGTTGACCGTATGACATGTTGGGCTTCTGGATCTGTGCTTGTGTAAATTTTTTCACTGGCAAAACGTTACCACGTGGAGATGCCGGGGATTGAACCCGGGGCCTCACACATGCGAAGCGTGCGCTCTACCACTGAGCTACATCCCCACCACATTAGCCCACTCTGAACCCAGTAACGTGACCTCGTTGTGTAAGGGGGCTATCGGGGTCATGGCCTTAGTTGAAGAATCTACTCGGAAATCTCGCAGATCTGTTTTTTATACCGGTTGTTAGATAGTGGCACTTGGAAGCAAGCATTTCCCGGGCTACTTGAGAAGACCATGAAAGTGACTTCTCATCCAGATTAGGGGTCATCACAAAAAACACACGGCTTGATGAATATGGCCCAGTGGCCTAATGGATAAAGCACCAGCTTCCAGAGCTGGAGATTGTGGGTTCGAAGTGCCATCTGGGTCTGTTGTGTTTTGGTAAAAATTCAACGATCATCTTTCTTCTTGAAATGACAAGTTCATTTCCCATTCAATTACCTAGGCATAATTGACCTCTCCTCTTTTAAAGAAAATTTCCCAAGTATCATGATATTATTCCGCTCGTTGAGTTATCCTGCAGCGATGAGGACTCCAGACTGATTTTCGTCTCACCCACTCCGTTCGACCACCAATCGGCAGGTCTCAACATATTTTTCTCAGCCTCTTCCACACACTGCTCGAATTTGGAAGTCCATCCTACGATATCAAGTGTAATAGCCTTTCTAACTTCTATAAATATGTTAACTCTTATCGCCTACAACTTTGATTGTTGTGCTGTTTATTGATGACCGTATGACATGTAGGGCATCTGGATCTGTGCTCTGCAACCATAAAGAATGAAAACCAGGAGCATTTTGTCCAGGCCTCGCATATTCCTTTTGTGTAAATTTTTGCACTGGCAAAATGTCACCACGTGGAGATGCCGGGGATTGAACCCGGGGCCTCACACATGCAAAGCGTGCGCTCTACCACTGAGCTACATCCCCACCACACTAGCCCACTCTGAACCCAGTAACGTGACCTCCTTGTGTAAGGGGGCTATCGGGGTCATGGCCTGAGTTGAAGAATCTACTCGGAAATCTCGCAGATCTGTTCTTTATACCGGTTGTTAGATAGCAGCACTTGGAAGCAAGCATTTCCCGGGCTACTTGAGAAGACCATGAAAGTGACATCTCATCCAGATTAGGGGTCATCACAAAAAACACACGGCTTGATGAATATGGTCCAGTGGCCTAATGGATCAGGCACCAGCTTCTGGAGCTGGGGATTGTGGATTCGATTCCCAGCTGGGTTTTTTGTGTTTTGGTCATAATCCAACGATCATCTTTCTTCTTCAAATTACAAGTTGATTTCCCATTCAATTACCTAGGCATAATTGATCTCTACTCTTCTAAAGAAAAAATTCCAAGTATCCTGATATAATTCCGATCGTTGAGTTATCCTTCAACGAAGAGGACTCCAGACTGATTTTTATCTCACCCAATCTGTTCAACCACCACTTGGCAGGTCACAACACTTTTCTCTCGGCTTCTTCCACGCACTGCCCGAATTTGGACGTCATGCTACGATATCAAGTCTCATAGCATTTCTAATTTCTATCAATATGTTAACTCTTAACGACAACAACTTTGATTGACGTGCAGTTCATTGCTGACCGTGTGATACGTTGGGCTTCTGGATCTGTGCTCCACAACCATAATTAATGAAAACAAGGAGGCGTTTTGTCCAGGCCAGGCATATTCCGTCGAATAAAATTGGCCACTGGCAAAATGTCTCTTCGTGGAGATGCCGGGGATTGAACCCGGGGCCTCACACATGCAAAGCGTGCGCTCTACCACTGAGCTACATCCCCATTCTGGCTTTTACTGGGCGCAGTTCCATCCAGGTACGGAGTGAAACTTCGTCAGCAGCTTTTTCCTCTCCCTTGTCACCCCACTCACTCTCTTGTTGGCCCTGGGCCCTGTACCCATCCAGTCTGCACAGAGTTCTAGCAAAATGTATTTCTTTGAAACAAAAAGAAATAACAAGAATACAAGTGGATGGATACTATAATGCTATTCCAATTAATTTATTCTTCACATTTAATTCGGAAATAAAAGTTCTGGATACTTTAAGCACTTGTTTTCATCTCTAAATGTTGAAGTAAACCATTTGATCACTACGTTTCGATCGCAACACAAGCAAATCGTCATCAGGTGGGACATCCACAGCAAGAAAAAACTGCTGAAGTATCGGCTTCATCCACGCACTGTTCGAATTTGGAAGTCCATGCTGCGATATCAAATCTAATAACGTTTCTAATTTCTATAAATATGTTAACTCTTATATACTACAACTTTGTTTGCAGTGCTGTTTATTGTTGACCGTATGACATGTTGGGAATCTACTCGGAAATCTCGCAGATCTGTTCTTTATACCGGTTGTTAGATAGCGGCACTTGGAAGCAAGCATTTCCCGGGTTACTTGAGAAGACCATGAAAGTGACATTTCATCCAGATTAGGGGTCATCACAAAAAACACACGGCTTGATGATTATGGCCCAGTGGCCTAATGGATAAGGCACCAGCTTCGGGAGCTGGGGATTGTGGATTCGATTCCCAGCTGTTTTTTTTGTGTTTTGGTCATAATCCAACGATCATCTTTCTTCTTCAAATTACAAGTTGATTTCCCATTCAATTACCTAGGCATAATTGATCTCTACTCTTCTAAAGAAAAAATTCCAAGTATCCTGATATAATTCCGATCGTTGAGTTATCCTTCAACGAAGAGGACTCCAGACTGATTTTTATCTCACCCGATCTGTTCAACCACCACTTGGCAGGTCACAACACTTTTCTCTCGGCTTCTTCCACGCACTGCCCGAATTTTGACGTCATGCTACGATATCAAGTCTCATAGCATTTCTAATTTCTATCAATATGTTAACTCTTAACGACAACAACTTTGATTGTCGTGCAGTTCATTGCTGACCGTGTGATACGTTGGGCTTCTGGATCTGTGCTCCACAACCATAATGAATGAAAACAAGGAGGCGTTTTGTCCAGGCCAGTCATATTCCTTCGAATAAAATTGGCCACTGGCAAAATGTCACCACATGGAGATGCCGGGGATTGAACCCGGGGCCTCACACATGCAAAGCGTGCGCTCTACCACTGAGCTACATCCCCACCACACTTGCACAGTCTGAACCCAGTAACGTGACCTCGTTGTGTAAGGGGGCTATCGGGGTCATGGCCTTAGTTGAAGAATCTACTCGGAAATCTCGCAGATCTGTTCTTTATACCGGTTGTTAGATAGCAGCACTTGGAAGCAAGCATTTCCCGGGCTACTTGAGAAGACCATGAAAGTGACATCTCATCCAGATTAGGGGTCATCACAAAAAACACACGACTCGAAAAAAATGGCCCAGTGGCCTAATGGATAAGGCACCAGCTTCCGGAGCTGGGGATTGTGGGTTCGAGTCCCATCTGGGTCTTTTGTGTTTTGGTCAAAATTCAACAATCATCTTTCTTCTTCAAATTACAAGTTGATTTCCCATTCAATTACCTAGGCATGATTGATCTCTACTCTTCTAAAGAAAAATTTCCAAGTATCCTGATATAATTCCGATGGTTGAGTTATCCTTCAACGAAGAGGACTCCAGACTGAATTTTATCTCACCCATTCTGTTCAACCACCACTTGGCAGGTCACAACACTTTTCTCTCGGCTTCTTCCCCGCACTGCTCGAATTTGGACGTCATGCTACGATATCAAGTCTCATAGCATTTCGAATTCCTATCAATATGTTAACTCTTAACGACAACAACTTTGATTGTCGTGCAGTTCATTGCTGACCGTGTGATACGTTGGGCTTCTGGATCTGTGCTCCACAACCATAAAGAATGAAAACAAGGTGGCGTTTTGTCCAGGCCAGGCATATTCCTTCGAATAAAATTGGCCACTGGCAAAATGCCACCACGTGGAGATGCCGGGGATTGAACCCGGGGCCTCACACATGCGAAGCGTGCGCTCTACCACTGAGCTACATCCCCATTCTGGTTTTTATTGGGCGCAGTTCCACCCAGGTACGGAGTGAAACTTCGTCAGCAGCTTTTTCCTCTCCCTTGTCACCCCACTCACTCTCATGTTGGCCCTGGGCCCTGTACCCATCGAGTCTGCACAGAGTTCGAGCAAAATGTATTTCTTTAAAACAAAAAGAAATAACAAGAATACATGTGGATGGATACTATAATGCTATCCCAATTAATTTATTCTTCACATTTAATTCGGAAATAAAAGTTCTGGATACTTTAAGCACTTGTTTTCATCTCCAAATGTTGAAGTAAACCATTTGATCACTACGTTTCGATCGCAACACATGCAATCGTTATCAGGTGGGACATCCACAGCAAGAAAAAACTGCTGAAGTATCGGCTTCATCTACGCACTGTTCGAATTTGGAAGTCCATGCTACGATATCAAATCTAATAACGTTTCTAATTTCTCTAAATATGTTAACTCTTATATACTACAACTTTGTTTGCAGTGCTGTTTATTGTTGACCGTATGACATGTTGGGCTTCTGGATCTGTGCTTGTGTAAATTTTTTCACTGGCAAAACGTTACCACGTGGAGATGCCGGGGATTGAACCCGGGGCCTCACACATGCGAAGCGTGCGCTCTACCACTGAGCTACATCCCCACCACATTAGCCCACTCTGAACCCAGTAACGTGACCTCGTTGTGTAAGGGGGCTATCGGGGTCATGGCCTGAGTTGAAGAATCTACTCGGAAATCTTGCAGATCTGTTTTTTATACCGGTTGTTAGATAGTGGCACTTGGAAGCAAGCATTTCCCGGGCTACTTGAGAAGACCATGAAAGTGACTTCTCATCCAGATTAGGGGTCATCACAAAAAACACACGGCTAGATGAATATGGCCCAGTGGCCTAATGGATAAAGCACCAGCTTCCAGAGCTGGAGATTGTGGGTTCGAAGTGCCATCTGGGTCTGTTGTGTTTTGGCAAAAATTCAACGATCATCTTTCTTCTTGAAATGACAAGTTCATTTCCCATTCAATTACCTAGGCATAATTGACCTCTCCTCTTTTAAAGAAAATTTCCCAAGTATCATGATATTATTCCGCTCGTTGAGTTATCCTGCAGCGATGAGGACTCCAGACTGATTTTCGTCTCACCCACTCCGTTCGACCACCAATCGGCAGGTCTCAACATATTTTTCTCAGCCTCTTCCACACACTGCTCGAATTTGGAAGTCCATCCTACGATATCAAGTGTAATAGCCTTTCTAACTTCTATAAATATGTTAACTCTTATCGACTACAACTTTGATTGTTGTGCTGTTTATTGATGACCGTATGACATGTAGGGCATCTGGATCTGTGCTCTGCAACCATAAAGAATGAAAACCAGGAGCATTTTGTCCAGGCCTCGCATATTCCTTTTGTGTAAATTTTTGCACTGGCAAAATGTCACCACGTGGAGATGCCGGGGATTGAACCCGGGGCCTCACACATGCGAAGCGTGCACTCTATCACTGAGCTACATCCCCACCACACTAGCCCACTCTGAACCCAGTAACGTGACCTCCTTGTGTAAGGGGGCTATCGGGGTCATGGCCTGAGTTGAAGAATCTACTCGGAAATCTCGCAGATCTGTTCTTTATACCGGTTGTTAGATAGCAGCACTTGGAAGCAAGCATTTCCCGGGCTACTTGAGAAGACCATGAAAGTGACATCTCATCCAGATTAGGGGTCATCACAAAAAACACACGGCTTGATGAATATGGTCCAGTGGCCTAATGGATCAGGCACCAGCTTCTGGAGCTGGGGATTGTGGATTCGATTCCCAGCTGGGTCTTTTGTGTTTTGGTCAAAATTCAACAATCATCTTTCTTCTTCAAATTACAAGTTGATTTCCCATTCAATTACCTAGGCATAATTGATCTCTACTCTTCTAAAGAAAAAATTCCAAGTATCCTGATATAATTCCGATCGTTGAGTTATCCTTCAACGAAGAGGACTCCAGACTGATTTTTATCTCACCCAATCTGTTCAACCACCACTTGGCAGGTCACAACACTTTTCTCTCGGCTTCTTCCACGCACTGCCCGAATTTTGACGTCATGCTACGATATCAAGTCTCATAGCATTTCTAATTTCTATCAATATGTTAACTCTTAACGACAACAACTTTGATTGTCGTGCAGTTCATTGCTGACCGTGTGATACGTTGGGCTTCTGGATCTGTGCTCCACAACCATAATTAATGAAAACAAGGAGGCGTTTTGTCCAGGCCAGGCATATTCCGTCGAATAAAATTGGCCACTGGCAAAATGTCTCTTCGTGGAGATGCCGGGGATTGAACCCGGGGCCTCACACATGCAAAGCGTGCGCTCTACCACTGAGCTACATCCCCATTCTGGCTTTTACTGGGCGCAGTTCCATCCAGGTACGGAGTGAAACTTCGTCAGCAGCTTTTTCCTCTCCCTTGTCACCCCACTCACTCTCTTGTTGGCCCTGGGCCCTGTACCCATCCAGTCTGCACAGAGTTCGAGCAAAATGTATTTCTTTGAAACAAAAATAAATAACAAGAATACAAGTGGATGGATACTATAATGCTATTCCAATTAATTTATTCTTCACATTTAATTCGGAAATAAAAGTTCTGGATACTTAAGCACTTGTTTTCATCTCTAAATGTTGAAGTAAACCATTTGATCACTACGTTTCGATCGCAACACAAGCAAATCGTCATCAGGTGGGACATCCACAGCAAGAAAAAACTGCTGAAGTATCGGCTTCATCCACGCACTGTTCGAATTTGGAAGTCCATGCTGCGATATCAAATCTAATAACGTTTCTAATTTCTATAAATATGTTAACTCTTATATACTACAACTTTGTTTGCAGTGCTGTTTATTGTTGACCGTATGACATGTTGGGCTTCTGGATCTGTGCTCTGCAACCATAAAGAATGAAAACAAGGAGCATTTTGTCCAGGCCTCGCATATTACTTTTGTGTAAATTTTTGCACTGGCAAAATGTCACCACGTGGAGATGCCGGGGATTGAACCCAGGGCCTCACACATGCGAAGCGTGCGCTCTACCACTGAGCTACATCCCCACCACATTAGCCTACTCTGAACCCAGTAACGTGACCTCGTTGTGTAAGGGGGCTATCGGGGTCATGGCCTGAGTTGAAGAATCTACTCGGAAATCTCGCAGATCTGTTCTTTATACCGGTTGTTAGATAGCGGCACTTGGAAGCAAACATTTCCCGGGCTACTTGAGAAGACCATGAAAGTGACTTCTCATCCAGATTAGGGGTCATCACAAAAAACACACGG
Organism: Petromyzon marinus; assembly: GCF_048934315.1. NCBI lineage: Eukaryota > Metazoa > Chordata > Hyperoartia > Petromyzontiformes > Petromyzontidae > Petromyzon > Petromyzon marinus. Next base: position 20,917,848 of record NC_133703.1, on the reverse strand, counting down.
CTTGATGATTATGGCCCAGTGGCCTAATGGATAAGGCACCAGCTTCTGGAGCTGGGGGTTGTGGGTTCGAGTCCCATCTGGGGCTTTTGTGTTTTGGTAAAAATTCAACGATCATCTTTCTTATTCAAATCACAATTTGATTTCCATTCAATTACCTTGGCATACTTTACCTCCCCTATTTTCAAGAAAATGTCCCAAGTATCCTGATATAATTCTGCTTGTTGAGATATCCTTCAACGATGAGGACTCCAGACTGATTTTGTCTCACCCAATGCGTTCGACCAACACTCGGCAAGTCACAACACTTTTCTCTCGGCTTCTTCCACGCACTCCTCGAATTTGGATGTCCATCCTACGATATCAAGTCTAATAACCTTGCTAATTTCCAAAAATTTGTCAACTCTTATCGACTCCAAATTTGATTGTAGTGCTGCTCACCACATGAAATGTTGGGCTATTGGATCTGTGCTCAGCAACCATAACGATTGCAAACAAGCGTTTTGTCCAGACCACGCATATTCCTTTGAGTAAAATTGGCAACTGGCAAAAGGTCATCTCATGGAGATGCCGGGGATTGAACCCAGGGCGTCACACATGCGAAGCATGCGCTCTACCACTGAGCTACATCCCCATTCTGGTGCTAACTGGGCGCAGTTCCATCCAGGTATGGGCTGAAACTTCGTCATCAGCTTCTTCCTCTCCCTTGTCACCCCACTCACTCTCCTGTTGGCCCTGGGCCCTGTACCCATCGAGTTTGCAGAGTCCAAGCAAAATGTATTGCTTTGAAACTAAAATAAATAACAAGCATAAATGTGGATGGATACTCTAATGCTTTCTCAATTTATTTATTCTTCGAAGTATTAACTTCGGAAATAAAAGTGTTCTGGATACTTGTAAATATTTGTTATCATCTCCAGATGTTTAAGTAAACCATTTGATCACTGTGTTCATCGTGAGTTATACAAATAGCATGATCCAGAAATCACCACAAATTCATCCTAAGGTATCCTTCAAATAGGGTAATATTTTCGAGCGTTAATGTGCACCCCTATTACAGGGACATGGACACAGCCAATTGATCTTGGAATTCAACCTTTTTTGAGGATAATGGAATAAAATGAAAGTTTACAACATGGAGATGCCGGGGATTGAACCCTGAGCTACATCCCCACCACACTGGCACAGTCTGAATCCAGTAACGTGACCTCGTTGTGTAAGGGGGCTATCGGAGTCATGGCCTGAGTTGAAGAATCTACTCGGAAATCTCGCAGATCTGTTACTTTTCCCGGTTGTTAGATAGCGGAACTTGGAAGCAAGTATTACCAGGGCAACTTCCGCGGACCTTTAAAGTGACATCTCATCCACATTAGGGGTCATCACAAAAAACACACGACTCGAAAAAAATGGCCCAGTGGCCTAATGGATAAGGCACCAGCTTCCGGAGCTGGGGATTGTGGGTTCGAGTCCCATCTGGGTCTATTTGTGTTTTGGTAAAAATTCAACGATCATCTGTCTTATTCAAATAACAATTTGATTTCCATTCAATTACCTTGGCATAATCTACCTCCCCTATTTTCAAGAAAATTTCCCAAGTATCCTGATATAATTCTGCTTGTTGAGATATCCTTCAACGATGAGGACTCCAGACTGATTTTGCTCACCCAATGCGTTCGAACAACACTCGGCAGGTCACAACACTTTTCTCTCGGCTTCTTCCACGCACTCCTCGAATTTGGATGTCCATCCTACGATATCAAGTCTAATAACCTTGCTAATTTCCAAAAATTTGTCAACTCTTATCGACTCCAAATTTGATTGTAGTGCTGCTCACCACATGAAATGTTGGGCTATTGGATCTGTGCTCAGCAACCATAACGATTGCAAACAAGCGTTTTGTCCAGACCACGCATATTCCTTTGAGTAAAATTGGCAACTGGCAAAAGGTCATCTCATGGAGATGCCGGGGATTGAACCCGGGGCGTCACACATGCGAAGCGTGCGCTCTACCACTGAGCTACATCCCCATTCTGGTGCTAACTGGGCGCAGTTCCATCCAGGTATGGGCTGAAACTTCGTCATCAGCTTCTTCCTCTCCCTTGTCACCCCACTCACTCTCCTGTTGGCCCTGGGCTCTGTACCCATCGAGTCTGCAGAGTCCAAGCAAAATGTATTGCTTTGAAACTAAAATAAATAACAAGCATAAATGTGGATGGATACTCTAATGCTTTCTCAATTTATTTATTCTTCGAAGTATTAACTTCGGAAATAAAAGTGTTCTGGATACTTGTAAATATTTGTTATCATCTCCAGATGTTTAAGTAAACCATTTGATCATTGTGTTCATCGTGAGTTATACAAATAGCATGATCCAGAAATCACCACAAATTCATCCTAAGGTATCCTTCATATAGGGTAATATTTTCGAGCGTTAATGTGCACCCCTATTACAGGGACATGGACACAGCCAATTGATCTTGGAATTCAACCTTTTTTGAGGATAATGGAATAAAATGAAAGCTTACAACATGGAGATGCCGGGGATTGAACCCGGGGCCTCACACATGCAAAGCGTGCGCTCTACCACTGAGCTACATCCCCACCACACTGGCACAGTCTGAACCCAGTAACGTGACCTCGTTGTGTAAGGGGGCTATCGGAGTCATGGCCTGAGTTGAAGAATCTACTCGGAAATCTCGCAGATCTGTTACTTTTCCCGGTTGTTAGATAGCGGAACTTGGAAGCAAGTATTAACGGGGCAACTTCCGCGGACCATTAAAGTGACATCTCATCCACATTAGGGGTCATCACAAAAAACACACGACTCGAAAGAAATGGCCCAGTGGCCTAATGGATAAGGCACCATCTTCCGGAACTGGGGATTGTGGGTTCGAGTCCAATCTGGGTCTTTTATGTTTTGGTAAAAATTCAACGATCATCATTCTTATTCAAATCACAATTTGATTTCCATTCAATTACCTTGGCATAATTTACCTCCCCTATTTTCAAGAAAATTTCCCAAGTATCCTGATATAATTCTGCTTGTTGAGATATCCTTCAACGATGAGGACTCCAGACTGATTTTGTCTCACCCAATGCGTTCGACCAACACTCGGCAGGTCACAACACTTTTCTCTCGGCTTCTTCCACGCACTCCTCGAATTTCAACGTCCATCCTACGATATCAAGTCTAATAACCTTGCTAATTTCCAAAAAATTGTCAACTCTTATCGACTCCAACTTTGATTGCAGTGCTGCTCACCATATGAAATGTTGGGCTATTGGATCTGTGCTCAGCAACCATAACGATTGCAAACAAGCGTTTTGTCCAGACCACGCATATTCCTTTGAGTAAAATTGGCAACTGGCAAAATATCATCTCATGGAGATGCCGGGGATTGAACCCGGGGCCTCACACATGCGAAGCGTGCGCTCTACCACTGAGCTACATCCCCATCCTGGTGCTACCTGGGCGCAGTTCCATCCAGGTATGGGCTGAAACTTCGTCATCAGCTTCTTCCTCTCCCTTGTCACCCCACTCACTCTCCTGTTGGCCCTGGGCCCTGTACCCATCGAGTCTGCAGAGTCCAAGCAAAATGTATTGCTTTGAAACTAAAATAAATAACAAGCATAAATGTGGATGGATACTCTAATGCTTTCTCAATTTATTTATTCTTCGAAGTATTAACTTCGGAAATAAAAGTGTTCTGGATACTTGTAAATATTTGTTATCATCTCCAGATGTTTAAGTAAACCATTTGATCATTGTGTTCATCGTGAGTTATACAAATAGCATGATCCAGAAATCACCACAAATTCATCCTAAGGTATCCTTCATATAGGGTAATATTTTCGAGCGTTAATGTGCACCCCTATTACAGCGACATGGACACAGCCAATTGATCTTGGAATTCAACCTTTTTTGAGGATAATGGAATAAAATGAAAGCTTACAACATGGAGATGCCGGGGATTGAACCCGGGGCCTCACACATGCAAAGCGTGCACTCTACCACTGAGCTACATCCCCACCACACTGGCACCGTCTGAACCCAGTAACGTGACCTCGTTGTGTAAGGGGGCTATCGGAGTCATGGCCTGAGTTGAAGAATCTACTCGGAAATCTCGCAGATCTGTTACTTTTCCCGGTTGTTAGATAGCGGAACTTGGAAGCAAGTATTAACGGGGCAACTTCCGCGGACCATTAAAGTGACATCTCATCCACATTAGGGGTCATCACAAAAAACACACGACTCGAAAGAAATGGCCCAGTGGCCTAATGGATAAGGCACCATCTTCCGGAACTGGGGATTGTGGGTTCGAGTCCAATCTGGGTCTTTTATGTTTTGGTAAAAATTCAACGATCATCATTCTTATTCAAATCACAATTTGATTTCCATTCAATTACCTTGGCATAATTTACCTCCCCTATTTTCAAGAAAATGTCCCAAGTATCCTGATATAATTCTGCTTGTTGAGATATCCTTCAACGATGAGGACTCCAGACTGATTTTGTCTCACCCAATGCGTTCGAACAACACTCGGCAGGTCACAACACTTTTCTCTCGGCTTCTTCCACGCACTCCTCGAATTTGGATGTCCATCCTACGATATCAATTCTAATAACCTTGCTAATTTCCAAAAATTTGTCAACTCCTTTCGACTCCAACTTTGATTTTAGTGCTGCTCACCATATGAAATGTTGGGCTATTGGATCTGTGCTCAGCAACCATAACGATTGCAAACAAGCGTTTTGTCCAGACCACGCATATTCCTTTGAGTAAAATTGGCAACTGGCAAAATGTCATCTCATGGAGATGCCGGGGATTGAACCCGGGGCCTCACACATGCGAAGCGTGCGCTCTACCACTGAGCTACATCCCCATTCTGGTGCTAACTGGGCGCAGTTCCATCCAGGTATGGGCTGAAACTTCGTCATCAGCTTCTTCCTCTCCCTTGTCACCCCACTCACTCTCCTGTTGGCCCTGGGCCCTGTACCCATCGAGTCTGCAGAGTCCAAGCAAAATGTATTGCTTTGAAACAAATAGAAATAAAAAGCATACATGTGGATGGATACTCTAATGCTTTCTCAATGTATTTATTCTTCGAAGTATTAACTTCGGAAATAAAAGTGTTCTGGATACTTGTAAATATTTGTTATCATCTCCAGATGTTTAAGTAAACCATGTTATCACTGTGTTCATCGTGAGTTATACAAATAGCATGATCCAGAAATCACCACAAATTCGTCCTAAGATATCCTTCATATAGGGTAATATTTTCGAGCGTTAATGTGCACCCCTATTACAGGGACATGGACACAGCCAATTGATCTTGGAATTCAACCTTTTTTGAGGATAATGGAATAAAATGAAAGCTTACAACATGGAGATGCCGGGGATTGAACCCGGGGCCTCACACATGCAAAGCGTGCGCTCAACCACTGAGCTACATCCCCACCACACTGGCACCGTCTGAACCCAGTAACGTGACCTCGTTGTGTAAGGGGGCTATCGGAGTCATGGCCTGAGTTGAAGAATCTACTCGGAAATCTCGCAGATCTGTTACTTTTCCCGGTTGTTAGATAGCGGAACTTGGAAGCAAGTATTGCCGGGGCAACTTCCGCGGACCATTAAAGTGACATCTCAAGAAATGGCCCAGTGGCCTAATGGATAAGGCACCAGCTTCCGGAGCTGGGGATTGTGGGTTCGAGTCCCATCTGGGTCTTTTGTGTTTTGGTAAAAATTCAACGATCATCTTTCTTATTCAAATCACAATTTGATTTCCATTCAATTACCTTGGCATAATTTACCTCCCCTATTTTCAAGAAAATTTCCCAAGTATCCTGATATAATTCTGCTTGTTGAGATATCCTTCAACGATGAGGACTCCAGACTGATTTTGTCTCACCCAATGCGTTCGACCAACACTCGGCAGGTCACAACACTTTTCTCTCGGTTTCTTCCACGCACTCCTCGAATTTCGATGTCCATCCTACGATATCAAGTCTAATAACCTTGCTAATTTCCAAAAAATTGTCAACTCTTATCGACTCCAACTTTGATTGCAGTGCTGCTCACCATATGAAATGTTGGGCTATTGGATCTGTGCTCAGCAACCATAACGATTGCAAACAAGCGTTTTGTCCAGACCACGCATATTCCTTTGAGTAAAATTGGCAACTGGCAAAATATCATCTCATGGAGATGCCGGGGATTGAACCCGGGGCCTCACACATGCGAAGCGTGCGCTCTACCACTGAGCTACATCCCCATCCTGGTGCTACCTGGGCGCAGTTCCATCCAGGTATGGGCTGAAACTTCGTCATCAGCTTCTTCCTCTCCCTTGTCACCCCACTCACTCTCCTGTTGGCCCTGGGCCCTGTACCCATCGAGTCTGCAGAGTCCAAGCAAAATGTATTGCTTTGAAACTAAAATAAATAACAAGCATAAATGTGGATGGATACTCTAATGCTTTCTCAATTTATTTATTCTTCGAAGTATTAACTTCGGAAATAAAAGTGTTCTGGATACTTGTAAATATTTGTTATCATCTCCAGATGTTTAAGTAAACCATTTGATCATTGTGTTCATCGTGAGTTATACAAATAGCATGATCCAGAAATCACCACAAATTCATCCTAAGGTATCCTTCATATAGGGTAATATTTTCGAGCGTTAATGTGCACCCCTATTACAGGGACATGGACACAGCCAATTGATCTTGGAATTCAACCTTTTTTGAGGATAATGGAATAAAATGAAAGCTTACAACATGGAGATGCCGGGGATTGAACCCGGGGCCTCACACATGCAAAGCGTGCGCTCTACCACTGAGCTACATCCCCACCACACTGGCACAGTCTGAACCCAGTAACGTGACCTCGTTGTGTAAGGGGGCTATCGGAGTCATGGCCTGAGTTGAAGAATCTACTCGGAAATCTCGCAGATCTGTTACTTTTCCCGGTTGTTAGATAGCGGAACTTGGAAGCAAGTATTAACGGGGCAACTTCCGCGGACCATTAAAGTGACATCTCATCCACATTAGGGGTCATCACAAAAATACACACGACTCGAAAGAAATGGCCCAGTGGCCTAATGGATAAGGCACCATCTTCCGGACCTGGGGATTGTGGGTTCGAGTCCAATCTGGGTCTTTTATGTTTTGGTAAAAATTCAACGATCATCATTCTTATTCAAATCACAATTTGATTTCCATTCAATTACCTTGGCATAATTTACCTCCCCTATTTTCAAGAAAATGTCCCAAGTATCCTGATATAATTCTGCTTGTTGAGATATCCTTCAACGATGAGGACTCCAGACTGATTTTGTCTCACCCAATGCGTTCGAACAACACTCGGCAGGTCACAACACTTTTCTCTCGGCTTCTTCCACGCACTCCTCGAATTTGGATGTCCATCCTACGATATCAATTCTAATAACCTTGCTAATTTCCAAAAATTTGTCAACTCCTTTCGACTCCAACTTTGATTTTAGTGCTGCTCACCATATGAAATGTTGGGCTATTGGATCTGTGCTCAGCAACCATAACGATTGCAAACAAGCGTTTTGTCCAGACCACGCATATTCCTTTGAGTAAAATTGGCAACTGGCAAAATGTCATCTCATGGAGATGCCGGGGATTGAACCCGGGGCCTCACACATGCGAAGCGTGCGCTCTACCACTGAGCTACATCCCCATTCTGGTGCTAACTGGGCGCAGTTCCATCCAGGTATGGGCTGAAACTTCGTCATCAGCTTCTTCCTCTCCCTTGTCACCCCACTCACTCTCCTGTTGGCCCTGGGCCCTGTACCCATCGAGTCTGCAGAGTCCAAGCAAAATGTATTGCTTTGAAACAAATAGAAATAAAAAGCATACATGTGGATGGATACTCTAATGCTTTCTCAATGTATTTATTCTTCGAAGTATTAACTTCGGAAATAAAAGTGTTCTGGATACTTGTAAATATTTGTTATCATCTCCAGATGTTTAAGTAAACCATGTTATCACTGTGTTCATCGTGAGTTATACAAATAGCATGATCCAGAAATCACCACAAATTCGTCCTAAGATATCCTTCATATAGGGTAATATTTTCGAGCGTTAATGTGCACCCCTATTACAGGGACATGGACACAGCCAATTGATCTTGGAATTCAACCTTTTTTGAGGATAATGGAATAAAATGAAAGCTTACAACATGGAGATGCCGGGGATTGAACCCGGGGCCTCACACATGCAAAGCGTGCGCTCAACCACTGAGCTACATCCCCACCACACTGGCACCGTCTGAACCCAGTAACGTGACCTCGTTGTGTAAGGGGGCTATCGGAGTCATGGCCTGAGTTGAAGAATCTACTCGGAAATCTCGCAGATCTGTTACTTTTCCCGGTTGTTAGATAGCGGAACTTGGAAGCAAGTATTGCCGGGGCAACTTCCGCGGACCATTAAAGTGACATCTCAAGAAATGGCCCAGTGGCCTAATGGATAAGGCACCAGCTTCCGGAGCTGGGGATTGTGGGTTCGAGTCCCATCTGGGTCTTTTGTGTTTTGGTAAAAATTCAACGATCATCTTTCTTATTCAAATCACAATTTGATTTCCATTCAATTACCTTGGCATAATTTACCTCCCCTATTTTCAAGAAAATTTCCCAAGTATCCTGATATAATTCTGCTTGTTGAGATATCCTTCAACGATGAGGACTCCAGACTGATTTTGTCTCACCCAATGCGTTCGACCAACACTCGGCAGGTCACAACACTTTTCTCTCGGTTTCTTCCACGCACTCCTCGAATTTCGATGTCCATCCTACGATATCAAGTCTAATAACCTTGCTAATTTCCAAAAAATTGTCAACTCTTATCGACTCCAACTTTGATTGCAGTGCTGCTCACCATATGAAATGTTGGGCTATTGGATCTGTGCTCAGCAACCATAACGATTGCAAACAAGCGTTTTGTCCAGACCACGCATATTCCTTTGAGTAAAATTGGCAACTGGCAAAATATCATCTCATGGAGATGCCGGGGATTGAACCCGGGGCCTCACACATGCGAAGCGTGCGCTCTACCACTGAGCTACATCCCCATCCTGGTGCTACCTGGGCGCAGTTCCATCCAGGTATGGGCTGAAACTTCGTCATCAGCTTCTTCCTCTCCCTTGTCACCCCACTCACTCTCCTGTTGGCCCTGGGCCCTGTACCCATCGAGTCTGCAGAGTCCAAGCAAAATGTATTGCTTTGAAACTAAAATAAATAACAAGCATAAATGTGGATGGATACTCTAATGCTTTCTCAATTTATTTATTCTTCGAAGTATTAACTTCGGAAATAAAAGTGTTCTGGATACTTGTAAATATTTGTTATCATCTCCAGATGTTTAAGTAAACCATTTGATCATTGTGTTCATCGTGAGTTATACAAATAGCATGATCCAGAAATCACCACAAATTCATCCTAAGGTATCCTTCATATAGGGTAATATTTTCGAGCGTTAATGTGCACCCCTATTACAGGGACATGGACACAGCCAATTGATCTTGGAATTCAACCTTTTTTGAGGATAATGGAATAAAATGAAAGCTTACAACATGGAGATGCCGGGGATTGAACCCGGGGCCTCACACATGCAAAGCGTGCGCTCTACCACTGAGCTACATCCCCACCACACTGGCACAGTCTGAACCCAGTAACGTGACCTCGTTGTGTAAGGGGGCTATCGGAGTCATGGCCTGAGTTGAAGAATCTACTCGGAAATCTCGCAGATCTGTTACTTTTCCCGGTTGTTAGATAGCGGAACTTGGAAGCAAGTATTAACGGGGCAACTTCCGCGGACCATTAAAGTGACATCTCATCCACATTAGGGGTCATCACAAAAATACACACGACTCGAAAGAAATGGCCCAGTGGCCTAATGGATAAGGCACCATCTTCCGGACCTGGGGATTGTGGGTTCGAGTCCAATCTGGGTCTTTTATGTTTTGGTAAAAATTCAACGATCATCATTCTTATTCAAATCACAATTTGATTTCCATTCAATTACCTTGGCATAATTTACCTCCCCTATTTTCAAGAAAATTTCCCAAGTATCCTGATATAATTCTGCTTGTTGAGATATCCTTCAACGATGAGGACTCCAGACTGATTTTGTCTCACCCAATGCGTTCGACCAACACTCGGCAGGTCACAACACTTTTCTCTCGGCTTCTTCCACGCACTCCTCGAATTTCGATGTCCATCCTACGATATCAAGTCTAATAACCTTGCTAATTTCCAAAAAATTGTCAACTCTTATCGACTCCAACTTTGATTGCAGTGCTGCTCACCATATGAAATGTTGTGCTATTGGATCTGTGCTCAGCAACCATAACGATTGCAAACAAGCGTTTTGTCCAGACCACGCATATTCCTTTGAGTAAAATTGGCAACTGGCAAAATGTCATCTCATGGAGATGCCGGGGATTGAACCCGGGGCCTCACACATGCGAAGCGTGCGCTCTACCACTGAGCTACATCCCCATCCTGGTGCTACCTGGGCGCAGTTCCATCCAGGTATGGGCTGAAACTTCGTCATCAGCTTCTTCCTCTCCCTTGTCACCCCACTCACTCTCCTGTTGGCCCTGGGCCCTGTACCCATCGAGTCTGCAGAGTCCAAGCAAAATGTATTGCTTTGAAACTAAAATAAATAACAAGCATAAATGTGGATGGATACTCTAATGCTTTCTCAATTTATTTATTCTTCGAAGTATTAACTTCGGAAATAAAAGTGTTCTGGATACTTGTAAATATTTGTTATCATCTCCAGATGTTTAAGTAAACCATTTGATCATTGTGTTCATCGTGAGTTATACAAATAGCATGATCCAGAAATCACCACAAATTCATCCTAAGGTATCCTTCATATAGGGTAATATTTTCGAGCGTTAATGTGCACCCCTATTACAGGGACATGGACACAGCCAATTGATCTTGGAATTCAACCTTTTTTGAGGATAATGGAATAAAATGAAAGCTTACAACATGGAGATGCCGGGGATTGAACCCGGGGCCTCACACATGCAAAGCGTGCGCTCTACCACTGAGCTACATCCCCACCACACTAGCACAGTCTGAAGCCAGTAACGTGACCTCGTTGTGTAAGGGGGCTATCGGAGTCATGGCCTGAGTTGAAGAATCTACTCGGAAATCTCGCAGATCTGTTACTTTTCCCGGTTGTTAGATAGCGGAACTTGGAAGCAAGTATTAACGGGGCAACTTCCGCGGACCATTAAAGTGACATCTCATCCACATTAGGGGTCATCACAAAAAACACACGACTCGAAAGAAATGGCCCAGTGGCCTAATGGATAAGGCACCATCTTCCGGAACTGGGGATTGTGGGTTCGAGTCCAATCTGGGTCTTTTATGTTTTGGTAAAAATTCAACGATCATCATTCTTATTCAAATCACAATTTGATTTCCATTCAATTACCTTGGCATAATTTACCTCCCCTATTTTCAAGAAAATGTCCCAAGTATCCTGATATAATTCTGCTTGTTGAGATATCCTTCAACGATGAGGACTCCAGACTGATTTTGTCTCACCCAATGCGTTCGAACAACACTCGGCAGGTCACAACACTTTTCTCTCGGCTTCTTCCACGCACTCCTCGAATTTGGATGTCCATCCTACGATATCAATTCTAATAACCTTGCTAATTTCCAAAAATTTGTCAACTCCTTTCGACTCCAACTTTGATTTTAGTGCTGCTCACCATATGAAATGTTGGGCTATTGGATCTGTGCTCAGCAACCATAACGATTGCAAACAAGCGTTTTGTCCAGACCACGCATATTCCTTTGAGTAAAATTGGCAACTGGCAAAATGTCATCTCATGGAGATGCCGGGGATTGAACCCGGGGCCTCACACATGCGAAGCGTGCGCTCTACCACTGAGCTACATCCCCATTCTGGTGCTAACTGGGCGCAGTTCCATCCAGGTATGGGCTGAAACTTCGTCATCAGCTTCTTCCTCTCCCTTGTCACCCCACTCACTCTCCTGTTGGCCCTGGGCCCTGTACCCATCGAGTCTGCAGAGTCCAAGCAAAATGTATTGCTTTGAAACAAATAGAAATAAAAAGCATACATGTGGATGGATACTCTAATGCTTTCTCAATGTATTTATTCTTCGAAGTATTAACTTCGGAAATAAAAGTGTTCTGGATACTTGTAAATATTTGTTATCATCTCCAGATGTTTAAGTAAACCATGTTATCACTGTGTTCATCGTGAGTTATACAAATAGCATGATCCAGAAATCACCACAAATTCGTCCTAAGGTATCCTTCATATAGGGTAATATTTTCGAGCGTTAATGTGCACCCCTATTACAGGGACATGGACACAGCCAATTGATCTTGGAATTCAACCTTTTTTGAGGATAATGGAATAAAATGAAAGCTTACAACATGGAGATGCCGGGGATTGAACCCGGGGCCTCACACATGCAAAGCGTGCGCTCAACCACTGAGCTACATCCCCACCACACTGGCACCGTCTGAACCCAGTAACGTGACCTCGTTGTGTAAGGGGGCTATCGGAGTCATGGCCTGAGTTGAAGAATCTACCCGGAAATCTCGCAGATCTGTTACTTTTCCCGGTTGTTAGATAGCGGAACTTGGAAGCAAGTATTACCGGGGCAACTTCCGCGGACCATTAAAGTGACATCTCATCCACATTAGGGTCATCACAAAAAACACACGAATCGAAAGAAATGGTCCAGTGGCCTAATGGATAAGGCACCAGCTTCTGGAGCTGGGGATTGTGGGTTCGAGTCCCATCTGGGTCTTTTGTGTTTTGGCAAAAATTCAACGATCATCTTTCTTATTCAAATCACAATTTGATTTCCATTCAATTACCTTGGCATAATTTATCTCCCCTATTTTCAAGAAAATTTCCCAAGTATCCTGATATAATTCTGCTTGATGAGATATCCTTCAACGATGAGGACTCCAGACTGATTTTGTCTCACCCAATGCGTTCGACCAACACTCGGCAGGTCACAACACTTTTATCTCGGCTTCTTCCACGCACTCCTCGAATTTGGATGTCCATCCTACGATATCAAGTCTAATAACCTTGCTAATTTCCAAAAAATTGTCAACTCTTATCGACTCCAACTTTGATTGTAGTGCTGCTCACCATATGAAATGTTGGGCTATTGGATCTGTGCTCAGCAACCATAACGATTGCAAACAAGCGTTTTGTCCAGACCACGCATATTCCTTTGAGTAAAATTGGCAACTGGCAAAAGGTCATCTCATGGAGATGCCGGGGATTGAACCCAGGGCGTCACACATGCGAAGCGTGCGCTCTACCACTGAGCTACATCCCCATTCTGGTGCTAACTGGGCGCAGTTCCATCCAGGTATGGGCTGAAACTTCGTCATCAGCTTCTTCCTCTCCCTTGTCACCCCACTCACTCTCCTGTTGGCCCTGGGCCCTGTACCCATCGAGTTTGCAGAGTCCAAGCAAAATGTATTGCTTTGAAACAAATAGAAATAAAAAGCATACATGTGGATGGATACTCGAATGTTTTTTAATAATTTATTTTTCGAAGTATTATCTTCGGAAATAAAAGTGTTCTGGATACTTGTAAATATTTGTTATCATCTCCAGATGTTTAAGTAAACCATTTGATCACTGTGTTCATCGTGAGTTATACAAATAGCATGATTCAGAAATCACCACAAATTCATCCTAAGGTATCCTTCATATAGGGTAATATTTTCGAGCGTTAATGTGCACCCCTATTACAGGGACATGGACACAGCCAATTGATCTTGGAATTCAACCTTTTTTGAGGATAATGGAATAAAATGAAAGCTTACAACATGGAGATGCCGGGGATTGAACCCGGGGCCTCACACATGCAAAGCGTGCGCTCTACCACTGAGCTACATCCCCACCACACTGGCACAGTCTGAACCCAGTAACGTGACCTCGTTGTGTAAGGGGGCTATTGGAGTCATGGCCTGAGTTGAAGAATCTACTCGGAAATCTCGCAGATCTGTTACTTTTCCCGGTTGTTAGATAGCGGAACGTGGAAGCAAGTATTACCGGGGCAACTTCCGCGGACCATTAAAGTGACATCTCATCCACATTAGGGGTCATCACAAAAAACACACGACTCGAAAGAGATGGCCCAGTGGCCTAATGGATAAGGCACCAGCTTCCGGAGCTGGGGGTTGTGGGTTCGAGTCCCCATCTGGGGCTTTTGTGTTTTGGTAAAAATTCAACGATCATCTTTCTTATTCAAATCACAATTTTATTTCCATTCAATTACCTTGGCATACTTTACCTCCCCTATTTTCAAGAAAATGTCCCAAGTATCCTGATATAATTCTGCTTGTTGAGATATCCTTCAACGATGAGGACTCCAGACTGATTTTGTCTCACCCAATGCGTTCGACCAACACTCGGCAGGTCACAACACTTTTCTCTCGGCTTCTTCCACGCACTCCTCGAATTTGGATGTCCATCCTACGATATCAAGTCTAATAACCTTGCTAATTTCCAAAAAATTTTCAACTCTTTTCGACTCCAACTTTGATTGTAGTGCTGCTCACCATATGAAATGTTGGGCTATTGGATCTGTGCTCAGCAACCATAACGATTGCAAACAAGCGTTTTGTCCAGACCACGACTATTCCTTTGAGTAAAATTGGCAACTGGCAAAATGTCATCTCATGGAGATGCCGGGGATTGAACCCGGGGCCTCACACATGCGAAGCATGCGCTCTACCACTGAGCTACATCCCCATTCTGGTGCTGACTGGGCGCAGTTCCATCCATGTATGGGCTGAAACTTCGTCATCAGCTTCTTCCTCTCCCTTGTCACCCCACTCACTCTCCTGTTGGCCCTGGGCCCTGTACCCATCGAGTTTGCAGAGTCCAAGCAAAATGTATTGCTTTGAAACAAATAGAAATAACAAGCATAAATGTGAATGGATACTCTAATGCTTTCTCAATTTATTTATTCTTCGAAGTATTAACTTCGGAAATAAAAGTGTTCTGGATACTTGTAAATATTTGTTATCCTCTCCAGATGTTTAAGTAAACCATTTGATCACTGTGTTCATCGTGAGTTATACAAATAGCATGATCCAGAAATCACCACAAATTCATCCTAAGGTATCCTTCATATAGGGTAATATTTTCGAGCGTTAATGTGCACCCCTATTACAGGGACATGGACACAGCCAATTGATCTTGGAATTCAACCTTTTTTGAGGATAATGGAATAAAATGAAAGCTTACAACATGGAGATGCCGGGGATTGAACCCGGGGCCTCACACATGCAAAGCATGCGCTCTACCACTGAGCTACATCCCCACCACACTGGCACAGTCTGAACCCAGTAACGTGACCTCGTTGTGTAAGGGGGCTATTGGAGTCATGGCCTGAGTTGAAGAATCTACTCGGAAATCTCGCAGATCTGTTACTTTTCCCGGTTGTTAGATAGCGGAACGTGGAAGCAAGTATTACCGGGGCAACTTCCGCGGACCATTAAAGTGACATCTCATCCACATTAGGGGTCATCACAAAAAACACACGACTCGAAAGAAATGGCCCAGTGGCCTAATGGATAAGGCACCAGCTTCTGGAGCTGGGGGTTGTGGGTTCGAGTCCCCATCTGGGGCTTTTGTGTTTTGGTAAAAATTCAACGATCATCTTTCTTATTCAAATCACAATTTTATTTCCATTCAATTACCTTGGCATACTTTACCTCCCCTATTTTCAAGAAAATGTCCCAAGTATCCTGATATAATTCTGCTTGTTGAGATATCCTTCAACGATGAGGACTCCAGACTGATTTTGTCTCACCCAATGCGTTCGACCAACACTCGGCAGGTCACAACACTTTTCTCTCGGCTTCTTCCACGCACTCCTCGAATTTGGATGTCCATCCTACGATATCAAGTCTAATAACCTTGCTAATTTCCAAAAATTTGTCAACACTTATCGACTCCAAATTTGATTGTAGTGCTGCTCACCACATGAAATGTTGGGCTATTGAATCTGTGCTCAGCAACCATAACGATTGCAAACAAGCGTTTTGTCCAGACCACGCATATTCCTTTGAGTAAAATTGGCAACTGGCAAAATGTCATCTCATGGAGATGCCGGGGATTGAACCCGGGGCCTCACACATGCGAAGCGTGCACTCTACCACTGAGCTACATCCCCATTCTGGTGCTAACTGGGCGCAGTTCCATCCAGGTATGGGCTGAAACTTCGTCATCAGCTTCTTCCTCTCCCTTGTCACCCCACTCACTCTCCTGTTGGCCCTGTGCCCTGTACCCATCGAGTCTGCAGAGTCCAAGCAAAATGTATTGCTTTGAAACTAAAATAAATAACAAGCATGAATGTGGATGGATACTCTAATGCTTTCTCAATTTATTTATTCTTCGAAGTATTAACTTCGGAAATAAAAGTGTTCTGGATACTTGTAAATATTTGTTATCCTCTCCAGATGTTTAAGTAAACCATTTGATCACTGTGTTCATCGTGAGTTATACAAATAGCATGATCCAGAAATCACCACAAATTCATCCTAAGGTATCCTTCATATAGGGTAATATTTTCGAGCGTTAATGTGCACCCCTATTACAGGGACATGGACACAGCCAATTGATCTTGGAATTCAACCTTTTTTGAGGATAATGGAATAAAATGAAAGCTTCCAACATGGAGATGCCGGGGATTGAACCCGGGGCCTCACACATGCAAAGCGTGCGCTCTACCACTGAGCTACATCCCCACCACACTGGCACCGTCTGAACCCAGTAACGTGACCTCGTTGTGTAAGGGGGCTATTGGAGTCATGGCCTGAGTTGAAGAATCTACTCGGAAATCTCGCAGATCTGTTACTTTTCCCGGTTGTTAGATAGCGGAACGTGGAAGCAAGTATTACCGGGGCAACTTCCGCGGACCATTAAAGTGACATCTCATCCACATTAGGGGTCATCACAAAAAACACACGACTCAAAAGAAATGGCCCAGTGGCCTAATGGATAAGGCACCAGCTTCTGGAGCTGGGGGTTGTGGGTTCGAGTCCCATCTGGGGCTTTTGTGTTTTGGTAAAAATTCAACGATCATCTTTCTTATTCAAATCACAATTTTATTCCCATTCAATTACCTTGGCATACTTTACCTCCCCTATTTTCAAGAAAATGTCCCAAGTATCCTGATATAATTCTGCTTGTTGAGATATCCTTCAACGATGAGGACTCCAGACTGATTTTGTCTCACCCAATGCGTTCGACCAACACTCGGCAGGTCACAACACTTTTCTCTCGGCTTCTTCCACGCACTCCTAGAATTTGGATGTCCATCCTACGATATCAAGTCTAATAACCTTGCTAATTTCCAAAAATTTGTCAACACTTATCGACTCCAAATTTGATTGTAGTGCTGCTCACCACATGAAATGTTGGGCTATTGGATCTGTGCTCAGCAACCATAACGATTGCAAACAAGCGTTTTGTCCAGACCACGCATATTCCTTTGAGTAAAATTGGCAACTGGCAAAATGTCATCTCATGGAGATGCCGGGGATTGAACCCGGGGCCTCACACATGCGAAGCGTGCGCTCTACCACTGAGCTACATCCCCATTCTGGTGCTAACTGGGCGCAGTTCCATCCAGGTATGGGCTGAAACTTCGTCATCAGCTTCTTCCTCTCCCTTGTCACCCCACTCACTCTCCTGTTGGCCCTGGGCCCTGTACCCATCGAGTCTGCAGAGTCCAAGCAAAATGTATTGCTTTGAAACTAAAATAAATAACAAGCATAAATGTGGATGGATACTCTAATGCTTTCTCAATTTATTTATTCTTCGAAGTATTAACTTCGGAAATAAAAGTGTTCTGGATACTTGTAAATATTTGTTATCCTCTCCAGATGTTTAAGTAAACCATTTGATCACTGTGTTCATCGTGAGTTATACAAATAGCATGATCCAGAAATCACCACAAATTCATCCTAAGGTATCCTTCATATAGGGTAATATTTTCGAGCGTTAATGTGCACCCCTATTACAGGGACATGGACACAGCCAATTGATCTTGGAATTCAACCTTTTTTGAGGATAATGGAATAAAATGAAAGCTTCCAACATGGAGATGCCGGGGATTGAACCCGGGGCCTCACACATGCAAAGCGTGCGCTCTACCACTGAGCTACATCCCCACCACACTGGCACCGTCTGAACCCAGTAACGTGACCTCGTTGTGTAAGGGGGCTATTGGAGTCATGGCCTGAGTTGAAGAATCTACTCGGAAATCTCGCAGATCTGTTACTTTTCCCGGTTGTTAGATAGCGGAACGTGGAAGCAAGTATTACCGGGGCAACTTCCGCGGACCATTAAAGTGACATCTCATTAACATTAGGGGTCATCACAAAAAACACACGACTCAAAAGAAATGGCCCAGTGGCCTAATGGATAAGGCACCAGCTTCTGGAGCTGGGGGTTGTGGGTTCGAGTCCCATCTGGGGCTTTTGTGTTTTGGTAAAAATTCAACGATCATCTTTCTTATTCAAATCACAATTTTATTTCCATTCAATTACCTTGGCATACTTTACCTCCCCTATTTTCAAGAAAATGTCCCAAGTATCCTGATATAATTCTGCTTGTTGAGATATCCTTCAACGATGAGGACTCCAGACTGATTTTGTCTCACCCAATGCGTTCGACCAACACTCGGCAGGTCACAACACTTTTCTCTCGGCTTCTTCCACGCACTCCTCGAATTTGGATGTCCATCCTACGATATCAAGTCTAATAACCTTGCTAATTTCCAAAAATTTGTCAACACTTATCGACTCCAAATTTGATTGTAGTGCTGCTCACCACATGAAATGTTGGGCTATTGGATCTGTGCTCAGCAACCATAACGATTGCAAACAAGCATTTTGTCCAGACCACGCATATTCCTTTGAGTAAAATTGGCAACTGGCAAAATGTCACCTCATGGAGATGCCGGGGATTGAACCCGGGGCCTCACACATGCGAAGCGTGCGCTCTACCACTGAGCTACATCCCCATTCTGGTGCTAACTGGGCGCAGTTCCATCCAGGTATGGGCTGAAACTTCGTCATCAGCTTCTTCCTCTCCCTTGTCACCCCACTCACTCTCCTGTTGGCCCTGGGCCCTGTACCCATCGAGTCTGCAGAGTCCGAGCAAAATGTATTGCTTTGAAACTAAAATAAATAACAAGCATAAATGTGGATGGATACTCTAATGCTTTCTCAATTTATTTATTCTTCGAAGTATTAACTTCGGAAATAAAAGTGTTCTGGATACTTGTAAATATTTGTTATCCTCTCCAGATGTTTAAGTAAACCATTTGATCACTGTGTTCATCGTGAGTTATACAAATAGCATGCTCCAGAAATCACCACAAATTCATCCTAAGGTATCCTTCATATAGGGTAATATTTTCGAGCGTTAATGTGCACCCCTATTACAGGGACATGGACACAGCCAATTGATCTTGGAATTCAACCTTTTTTGAGGATAATGGAATAAAATGAAAGCGTCCAACATGGAGATGCCGGGGATTGAACCCGGGGCCTCACACATGCAAAGCGTGCGCTCTACCACTGAGCTACATCCCCACCACACTGGCACCGTCTGAACCCAGTAACGTGACCTCGTTGTGTAAGGGGGCTATTGGAGTCATGGCCTGAGTTGAAGAATCTACTCGGAAATCTCGCAGATCTGTTACTTTTCCCGGTTGTTAGATAGCGGAACGTGGAAGCAAGTATTACCGGGGCAACTTCCGCGGACCATTAAAGTGACATCTCATCCACATTAGGGGTCATCACAAAAAACACACGACTCAAAAGAAATGGCCCAGTGGCCTAATGGATAAGGCACCAGCTTCTGGAGCTGGGGGTTGTGGGTTCGAGTCCCATCTGGGGCTTTTGTGTTTTGGTAAAAATTCAACGATCATCTTTCTTATTCAAATCACAATTTTATTTCCATTCAATTACCTTGGCATACTTTACCTCCCCTATTTTCAAGAAAATGTCCCAAGTATCCTGATATAATTCTGCTTGTTGAGATATCCTTCAACGATGAGGACTCCAGACTGATTTTGTCTCACCCAATGCGTTCGACCAACACTCGGCAGGTCACAACAATTTTCTCTCGGCTTCTTCCACGCACTCCTCGAATTTGGATGTCCATCCTACGATATCAAGTCTAATAACCTTGCTAATTTCCAAAAATTTGTCAACACTTATCGACTCCAAATTTGATTGTAGTGCTGCTCACCACATGAAATGTTGGGCTATTGGATCTGTGCTCAGCAACCATAACGATTGCAAACAAGCGTTTTGTCCAGACCACGCATATTCCTTTGAGTAAAATTGGCAACTGGCAAAATGTCATCTCATGGAGATGCCGGGGATTGAACCCGGGGCCTCACACATGCGAAGCGTGCGCTCTACCACTGAGCTACATCCCCATTCTGGTGCTAACTGGGCGCAGTTCCATCCAGGTATGGGCTGAAACTTTGTCATCAGCTTCTTCCTCTCCCTTGTCACCCCACTCACTCTCCTGTTGGCCCTGGGCCCTGTACCCATCGAGTCTGCAGAGTCCAAGCAAAATGTATTGCTTTGAAACTAAAATAAATAACAAGCATAAATGTGGATGGATACTCTAATGCTTTCTCAATTTATTTATTCTTCGAAGTATTAACTTCGGAAATAAAAGTGTTCTGGATACTTGTAAATATTTGTTATCCTCTCCAGATGTTTAAGTAAACCATTTGATCACTGTGTTCATCGTGAGTTATACAAATAGCATGATCCAGAAATCACCACAAATTCATCCTAAGGTATCCTTCATATAGGGTAATATTTTCGAGCGTTAATGTGCACCCCTATTACAGGGACATGGACACAGCCAATTGATCTTGGAATTCAACCTTTTTTGAGGATAATGGAATAAAATGAAAGCATACAACATGGAGATGCCGGGGATTGAACCCGGGGCCTCACACATGCAAAGCGTGCGCTCTACCACTGAGCTACATCCCCACCACACTGGCACCGTCTGAACCCAGTAACGTGACCTCGTTGTGTAAGGGGGCTATCGGAGTCATGGCCTGAGTTGAAGAATCTACTCGGAAATCTCGCAGATCTTTTCTTTTTCCCGGTTGTTAGATATCGGCACTTGGAAGCAAGTATTACCGGGGCAACTTCCGCGGACCATTAAAGTGACATCTCATCCACATTAGGGGTCATCACAAAAAACACACGACTCGAAAGAAATGGCCCAGTGGCCTAATGGATAAGGCACCAGCCTCCGGAGCTGGGGATTGTGGGTTCGAGTCCCATCTGGGTCTTTTGTGTTTTGGTAAAAATTCAACGATCATCTTTCTTATTAAAATCACAATTTGATTTCCATTCAATTACCTTGGCATAATTTACCTCCCCTATTTTCAAGAAAATGTCCCAAGTATCCTGATATAATTCTGCTTGTTGAGATATCCTTTAACGATGAGGACTCCAGACTGATTTTGTCTCACCCAATGCGTTCGACCAACACTCGGCAGGTCACAACACTTTTCTCTCGGCTTCTTCCACGCACTCCTCGAATTTGGATGTCCATCCTACGATATCAAGTCTAATAACCTTGCTAATTTCCAAAAATTTGTCAACACTTATCGACTCTAAATTTGATTGTAGTGCTGCTCACCACATGAAATGTTGGGCTATTGGATCTGTGCTCAGCAACCATAACGATTGCAAACAAGCGTTTTGTCCAGACCACGCATATTCCTTTGAGTAAAATTGGCAACTGGCAAAATGTCATCTCATGGAGATGCCGGGGATTGAACCCGGGGCCTCACACATGCGAAGCGTGCGCTCTACCACTGAGCTACATCCCCATTCTGGTGCTAACTGGGCGCAGTTCCATCCAGGTATGGGCTGAAACTTCGTCATCAGCTTCTTCCTCTCCCTTGTCACCCCACTCACTCTCCTGTTGGCCCTGGGCCCTGTACCCATCGAGTCTGCAGAGTCCAAGCAAAATGTATTGCTTTGAAACTAAAATAAATAACAAGCATAAATGTGGATGGATACTCTAATGCTTTCTCAATTTATTTATTCTTCGAAGTATTAACTTCGGAAATAAAAGTGTTCTGGATACTTGTAAATATTTGTTATCCTCTCCAGATGTTTAAGTAAACCATTTGATCACTGTGTTCATCGTGAGTTATACAAATAGCATGATCCAGAAATCACCACAAATTCATCCTAAGGTATCCTTCATATAGGGTAATATTTTCGAGCGTTAATGTGCACCCCTATTACAGGGACATGGACACAGCCAATTGATCTTGGAATTCAACCTTTTTTGAGGATAATGGAATAAAATGAAAGCGTCCAACATGGAGATGCCGGGGATTGAACCCGGGGCCTCACACATGCAAAGCGTGCGCTCTACCACTGAGCTACATCCCCACCACACTGGCACCGTCTGAACCCAGTAACGTGACCTCGTTGTGTAAGGGGGCTATTGGAGTCATGGCCTGAGTTGAAGAATCTACTCGGAAATCTCGCAGATCTGTTACTTTTCCCGGTTGTTAGATAGCGGAACGTGGAAGCAAGTATTACCGGGGCAACTTCCGCGGACCATTAAAGTGACATCTCATCCACATTAGGGGTCATCACAAAAAACACACGACTCAAAAGAAATGGCCCAGTGGCCTAATGGATAAGGCACCAGCTTCTGGAGCTGGGGGTTGTGGGTTCGAGTCCCATCTGGGGCTTTTGTGTTTTGGTAAAAATTCAACGATCATCTTTCTTATTCAAATCACAATTTTATTTCCATTCAATTACCTTGGCATACTTTACCTCCCCTATTTTCAAGAAAATGTCCCAAGTATCCTGATATAATTCTGCTTGTTGAGATATCCTTCAACGATGAGGACTCCAGACTGATTTTGTCTCACCCAATGCGTTCGACCAACACTCGGCAGGTCACAACAATTTTCTCTCGGCTTCTTCCACGCACTCCTCGAATTTGGATGTCCATCCTACGATATCAAGTCTAATAACCTTGCTAATTTCCAAAAATTTGTCAACACTTATCGACTCCAAATTTGATTGTAGTGCTGCTCACCACATGAAATGTTGGGCTATTGGATCTGTGCTCAGCAACCATAACGATTGCAAACAAGCGTTTTGTCCAGACCACGCATATTCCTTTGAGTAAAATTGGCAACTGGCAAAATGTCATCTCATGGAGATGCCGGGGATTGAACCCGGGGCCTCACACATGCGAAGCGTGCGCTCTACCACTGAGCTACATCCCCATTCTGGTGCTAACTGGGCGCAGTTCCATCCAGGTATGGGCTGAAACTTTGTCATCAGCTTCTTCCTCTCCCTTGTCACCCCACTCACTCTCCTGTTGGCCCTGGGCCCTGTACCCATCGAGTCTGCAGAGTCCAAGCAAAATGTATTGCTTTGAAACTAAAATAAATAACAAGCATAAATGTGGATGGATACTCTAATGCTTTCTCAATTTATTTATTCTTCGAAGTATTAACTTCGGAAATAAAAGTGTTCTGGATACTTGTAAATATTTGTTATCCTCTCCAGATGTTTAAGTAAACCATTTGATCACTGTGTTCATCGTGAGTTATACAAATAGCATGATCCAGAAATCACCACAAATTCATCCTAAGGTATCCTTCATATAGGGTAATATTTTCGAGCGTTAATGTGCACCCCTATTACAGGGACATGGACACAGCCAATTGATCTTGGAATTCAACCTTTTTTGAGGATAATGGAATAAAATGAAAGCATACAACATGGAGATGCCGGGGATTGAACCCGGGGCCTCACACATGCAAAGCGTGCGCTCTACCACTGAGCTACATCCCCACCACACTGGCACCGTCTGAACCCAGTAACGTGACCTCGTTGTGTAAGGGGGCTATCGGAGTCATGGCCTGAGTTGAAGAATCTACTCGGAAATCTTGCAGATCTTTTCTTTTTCCCGGTTGTTAGATATCGGCACTTGGAAGCAAGTATTACCGGGGCAACTTCCGCGGACCATTAAAGTGACATCTCATCCACATTAGGGGTCATCACAAAAAACACACGACTCGAAAGAAATGGCCCAGTGGCCTAATGGATAAGGCACCAGCCTCCGGAGCTGGGGATTGTGGGTTCGAGTCCCATCTGGGTCTTTTGTGTTTTGGTAAAAATTCAACGATCATCTTTCTTATTAAAATCACAATTTGATTTCCATTCAATTACCTTGGCATAATTTACCTCCCCTATTTTCAAGAAAATGTCCCAAGTATCCTGATATAATTCTGCTTGTTGAGATATCCTTTAACGATGAGGACTCCAGACTGATTTTGTCTCACCCAATGCGTTCGACCAACACTCGGCAGGTCACAACACTTTTCTCTCGGCTTCTTCCACGCACTCCTCGAATTTGGATGTCCATCCTACGATATCAAGTCTAATAACCTTGCTAATTTCCAAAAATTTGTCAACACTTATCGACTCTAAATTTGATTTTAGTGCTGCTCACCACATGAAATGTTGGGCTATTGGATCTGTGCTCAGCAACCATAACGATTGCAAACAAGCGTTTTGTCCAGACCACGCATATTCCTTTGAGTAAAATTGGCAACTGGCAAAATGTCATCTCATGGAGATGCCGGGGATTGAACCCGGGGCCTCACACATGCGAAGCGTGCGCTCTACCACTGAGCTACATCCCCATTCTGGTGCTAACTGGGCGCAGTTCCATCCAGGTATGGGCTGAAACTTCGTCATCAGCTTCTTCCTCTCCCTTGTCACCCCACTCACTCTCCTGTTGGCCCTGGGCCCTGTACCCATCGAGTCTGCAGAGTCCAAGCAAAATGTATTGCTTTGAAACTAAAATAAATAACAAGCATAAATGTGGATGGATACTCTAATGCTTTCTCAATTTATTTATTCTTCGAAGTATTAACTTCGGAAATAAAAGTGTTCTGGATACTTGTAAATATTTGTTATCCTCTCCAGATGTTTAAGTAAACCATTTGATCACTGTGTTCATCGTGAGTTATACAAATAGCATGATCCAGAAATCACCACAAATTCATCCTAAGGAATCCTTCATATAGGGTAATATTTTCGAGCGTTAATGTGCACCCCTATTACAGGGACATGGACACAGCCAATTGATTTTGGAAGTCAACCTTTGTTGGAAAAATGAATAAGATAAACGCTTTCAACATGGAGATGGCTGGGATTGAACCCAGGGCCTCACATATGCAAAGCGTGCACTCTACCACTGAGCTACATCCCCATTCCCCATTCCCCATTCTGGTGCTACCTGGGCGCAGTTCCATCCAGGTATGGGCTGAAACTTCGTCATCAGCTTCTTCCTCTCCCTTGTCACCCCACTCATTCTCCTGTTGGCCCTGGGCCCTGTACCCATCGAGTCTGCAGAGTCCGAGCAAAATGTATTGCTTTGAAACTAAAATAAATAACAAGCATAAATGTGAATGGATACTCTAATGCTTTCTCAATTTATTTATTCTTCGAAGTATTAACTTCGGAAATAAAAGTGTTCTGGATACTTGTAAATATTTGTTATCATCTCCAGATGTTTAAGTAAACCATTTGATCACTGTGTTCATCGTGAGTTATACAAATAGCATGATCCAGAAATCACCACAAATTCATCCTAAGGTATCCTTCATATAGGGTAATATTTTCGAGCGTTAATGTGCACCCCTATTACAGGGACATGGACACAGCCAATTGATCTTGGAATTCAACTTTTTTTGAGGATAATGGAATAAAATGAAAGCTTACAACATGGAGATGCCGGGGATTGAACCCGGGGCCTCACACATGCAAAGCGTGCGCTCTACCACTGAGCTACATCCCCACCACACTGGCACCGTCTGAACCCAGTAACGTGACCTCGTTGTGTAAGGGGGCTATCGGGGTCATGGCCTGAGTTGAAGAATCTACTCGGAAATCTCGCAGATCTGTTACTTTTCCCGGTTGTTAGATAGCGGAACTTGGAAGCAAGTATTACCGGGGCAACTTCCGCGGACCATTAGAGTGACATCTCATGCACATTAGGGGTCATCACAAAAAACACACGACTGGAAAAAAATGGCCCAGTGGCCTAATGGATAAGGCACCTGCTTCCGGAGCTGGGGATTGTGGGTTCGTGTTCCAACTGGGTCTTTTGTGTTTTGGTAAAAATTCAACGATCATCTTTCTTATTCAAATCACAATTTGATTTCCATTCAATTACCTTGGCATAATTTACCTCCCCTATTTTCAAGAAAATGTCCCAAGTATCCTGATATAATTCCGCTTGTTGAGATATCCTTCAACGATGAGGACTCCAGACTGATTTTGTCTCACCCAATGCGTTCGACCAACACTCGGCAGGTCACAACACTTTTCTCTCGGCTTCTTCCACGCACTCCTCGAATTTGGATGTCCATCCTACGATATCAAGTCTAATAACCTTGCTAATTTCCAAAAATGTGTCAACTCTTATCGACTCCAACTTTGATTGCAGTGCTGCTCACCACATGAAATGTTGGGCTATTGGATCTGTGCTCAGCAACCATAACGATTGCAAACAAGCGTTTTGTCCAGACCACGCATATTCCTTTGAGTAAAATTGGCAACTGGCAAAATGTCATCTCATGGAGATGCCGGGGATTGAACCCGGGGCCTCACACATGCAAAGCATGCGCTCTACCACTGAGCTACATCCCCACCACACTGTAACAGTCTGAACCCAGTTATAGTGACCTCGTTGTGTAAGGGGGCTATCGGAGTCATGGCCTGAGTTGAAGAATCTACTCGGAAATCTCGCAGATCTGCTACTTTTCCTGGTTGTTAGATAGCGGAACTTGGAAGCAAGTATTACCGGGGCAACTTCCGCGGACCATTAAAGTGACATCTCATGCACATTAGGGGTCATCACAAAAAACACACGGCTCGAAAGAAATGGCCCAGTGGCCTAATGGATAAGGCACCAGCTTCCGGAGCTGGGGATTGTGGGTTCGAGTCCCATCTGGGTCTTTTGTGTCTTGGTAAAAATTCAACGATCATCTTTCTTATTCAAATCACAATTTGATTTCCATTCAATTACCTTGGCATAATTTACCTCCCCTATTTTCAAGAAAATTTCCCAAGTATCCTGATATAATTCTGCTTGATGAGATATCCTTCAACGATGAGGACTCCAGACTGATTTTTTCTCACCCAATGCGTTCGACCAACACTCGGCAGGTCACAACACTTTTATCTCGGCTTCTTCCACGCACTCCTCGAATTTGGATGTCCATCCTACGATATCAAGTCTAATAACCTTGCTAATTTCCAAAAAATTGTCAACTCTTATCGACTCCAACTTTGATTGTAGTGCTGCTCACCATATGAAATGTTGGGCTATTGGATCTGTGCTCAGCAACCATAACTATTGCAAACAAGCGTTTTGTCCAGACCACGCATATTCCTTTGAGTAAAATTGGCAACTGGCAAAATGGCATCTCATGGAGATGCCGGGGATTGAACCCGGGGCCTCACACATGCGAAGCGTGCGCTCTACCACTGAGCTACATCCCCATTCTGGTGCTAACTGGGCGCAGTTCCATCCAGGTATGGGCTGAAACTTCGTCATCAGCTTCTTCCTCTCCCTTGTCACCCCACTCACTCTCCTGTTGGCCCTGGGCCCTGTACCCATCGAGTCTGCAGAGTCCGAGCAAAATGTATTGCTTTGAAACTAAAATAAATAACAAGCATAAATGTGAATGGATACTCTAATGCTTTCTCAATTTATTTATTCTTCAAAGTATTAACATCGGAAATAAAAGTGTTCTGGATACTTGTAAATATTTGTTATCCTCTCCAGATGTTTAAGTAAACCATTTGATCACTGTGTTCATCGTGAGTTATACAAATAGCATGATCCAGAAATCACCACAAATTCATCCTAAGGTTTCCTTCATTTAGGGTAATATTTTCGAGCGTTAATGTACACCCCTATTACAGGGACATGGACACAGCCAATTGATCTTGGAATTCAACCTTTTTTGAGGATAATGGAATAAAATGAAAGCTTACAACATGGAGATGCCGGGGATTGAACCCGGGGCCTCACACATGCAAAGCGTGCGCTCTACCACTGAGCTACATCCCCATTCTGGCTTTTGCTGGGCGCAGTTCCACCCAGGTACGGAGTGAAACTTCGTCAGCAGCTTTTTCCTATTCCCTTGTCACCCCACTCACTCTCTTGTTGGCCCTGGGCCCTGTACCCATCGAGTCTGCACAGAGTTCGAGCAATATGTATTTCTTTGAAACAAAAAGAAATAACAAGAATACATGTGGATGGATACTATAATGCTATCCCAATTAATTTATTCTTCACATTTAATTCGGAAATAAAAGTTATGGATACTTTAAGCACTTGTTTTCATCTCCAAATGTTGAAGTAAACCATTTGATCACTACGTTTCGATCGCAACACAAGCAAATCGTCATCAGGTGGGACATCCACAGCAAGAAAAAACTGCTGAAGTATCGGCTTCATCCACGCACTGTTCGAATTTGGAAGTCCATGCTGCGATATCAAATCTAATAACGTTTCTAATTTCTATAAATATGTTAACTCTTATATACTACAACTTTGGTTGCATTGCTGTTTATTGTTGACCGTATGACATGTTGGGCTTCTGGATCTGTGCTCTGCAACCATAAAGAATGAAAACAAAGAGCATTTTGTCCAGGCCTCGCATATTCCTTTTGTGTAAATTTTTGCACTGGCAAAATGTCACCACGTGGAGATGCCGGGGATTGAACCCGGGGCCTCACACATGCGAAGCGTGCGCTCTACCACTGAGCTACATCCCCACCACATTAGCCCACTCTAAACCCAGTAACGTGACCTCGTTGTGTAAGGGGGCTATCGGGGTCATGGCCTGAGTTGAAGAATCTACTCGGAAATCTCGCAGATCTGTTCTTTATACCGGTTGTTAGATAGCGGCACTTGGAAGCGAGCATTTCCCGGGCTACTTGAGAAGACCATGAAAGTGACATTTCATGCAGATTAGGAGTCATCACAAAAAACACACGAATTGATGAATATGGCCCAGTGGCATAATGGATAAGGCACCAGCTTCTGGAGCTGGGAATTGTGGGTTCGAGTGCCATCTGGGGCTTTTGTGTTTTGGTCAAAATTCAACGATCATCTTTCTTCTTCAAATTACAAGTTGATTTCCCATTCAATTAACTAGGCATAATTGATCTCTACTTTTCTAAAGAAAAATTTCCAAGTATCCTGATATAATTCCGATCGTTGAGTTATCCTTCAACGAAGAGGACTCCAGAATGATTTTTATCTCACCCACTCTGTTCAACCACCACTTGGCAGGTCACAACACTTTTCTCTCGGCTTCTTCCCCGCACTGCTCGAATTTGGACGTCATGCTACGATATCAAGTCTCATAGCATTTCTAATTTCTATCAATATGTTAACTCTTAACGACAACAACTTTGATTGGGGTGCAGTTCCTTGCTGACCGTGTGATACGTTGGGCTTCTGGATCTGTGCTCCACAACCATAATGAATGAAAACAAGGAGGCGTTTTGTCCAGGCCAGGCATATTCCGTCGAATAAAATTGGCCACTGGCAAAATGTCAGCACGTGGAGATGCCGGGGATTGAACCCGGGGCCTCACACATGCAAAGCGTGCACTCTACCACTGAGCTACATCCCCATTCTGGCTTTTACTGGGCGCAGTTCCACCCAGGTACGGAGTGAAACTTCGTCAGCAGCTTTTTCCTCTCCCTTGTCACCCACTCACTCTCTTTTTGGCCCTGGGCCCTGTACCTATCGAGTCTGCACAGAGTTCGAGCAAAATGTATTTCTTTGAAACAAAAATAAATAACAAGGATACAAGTGGATGGATACGATAATGCTATCCCAATTTATTTATTCTTCACATTTAATTCGGAAATAAAAGTTCTGGATACTTTAAGCACTTGTTTTCATCTCCAAATGTTGAAGTAAACCATTTGATCACTACGTTTCGATCGCAACACAAGCAAATCGTCATCAGGTGGGACATCCACAGCAAGAACAAAACTGCTGAAGCATCGGCTTCATCCACGCACCGTTCGAATTTGGAAGTAAATGCTGCGATATCTAATCTAATAACGTTTCTAATTTCTATAAATATGTTAACTCTTATATACTACAACTTTGTTTGCTGTGCTGTTTAGTGTTAACCGTATGACATGTTGGGCTTCTGGATCTCTGCTCTGCAACCATAAAGAATGAAAACAAGGAGCGTTTTGTCCAGGCCAAGCAGATTCCTTTTGTGTAAATTTTTGCACTCGCAAAATGTCACCACGTGGAGATGCCGGGGATTGAACCCGGGGCCTCACACTTGAACCCGGGGCCTCACACTACATCCCACCACACTAGCCCACTCTGAACCCAGTAACGTGACCTCGTTGTGTAAGGGGGCTATCGGGGTCATGGCCTGAGTTGAAGAATCTACTCGGAAATCTCGCAGATCTGTTACTTTTCCCGGTTGTTAGATAGCGGAACTTGGAAGCAAGTATTACCGGGGCAACTTCCGCGGACCATTAAAGTGACATCTCATCCAGATTAGGGGTCATCACAAAAAACACACGACTCGAAAGAAATGGCCCAGTGGCCTAATGGATAAGGCACCAGCTTCCGGAGCTGGGGATTGTGGGTTCGAGTCCCATCTGGGTCTTTTGTGTTTTGGTAAAAAATCAACGATCATCTTTCTTATTCAAATCACAATTTGATTTCCATTCAATTACCTTGGCATAATTTACCTCCCCTATTTTCAAGAAAATTTCCCAAGTATCCTGATATAATTCTGCTTGTTGAGATATCCTTCAACGATGAGGACTCCAGACTGATTTTGTCTCACCCAATGCGTTCGACCAACACTCGGCAGGTCACAACACTTTTCTCTCGGCTTCTTCCACGCACTCCTCGAATTTGGATGTCCATCCTACGATATCAAGTCTAATAACCTTGCTAATTTCCAAAAATTTGTCAACTCTTATCGACTCCAACTTTGATTGTAGTGCTGCTCACCATATGAAATGTCGGGCTATTGGATCTGTGCTCAGCAACCATAACGATTGCAAACAAGCGTTTTGTCCAGACCACGCATATTCCTTTGAGTAAAATTGGCAACTGGCAAAATGTCATCTCATGGAGATGCTGGGGATTGAACCCGGGGCCTCACACATGCAAAGCATGAGCTCTACCACTGAGCTACATCCCCATTCTGGTGCTAACTGGGCGCAGTTCCATCCAGGTATGGGCTGAAACTTCGTCATCAGCTTCTTCCTCTCCCTTGTCACCCCACTCACTCTCCTGTTGGCCCTGGGCCCTGTACCCATCGAGTCTGCAGAGTCCAAGCAAAATGTATTGCTTTGAAACTAAAATAAATAACAAGCATAAATGTGGATGGATACTCTAATGCTTTCTCAATTTATTTATTCTTCGAAGTATTAACTTCGGAAATAAAAGTGTTCTGGATACTTGTAAATATTTGTTATCCTCTCCAGATGTTTAAGTAAACCATTTGATCACTGTGTTCATCGTGAGTTATACAAATAGCATGATCCAGAAATCACCACAAATTCATCCTAAGGAATCCTTCATATAGGGTAATATTTTCGAGCGTTAATGTGCACCCCTATTACAGGGACATGGACACAGCCAATTGATTTTGGAAGTCAACCTTTGTTGGAAAAATGAATAAGATAAACGCTTTCAACATGGAGATGGCTGGGATTGAACCCAGGGCCTCACATATGCAAAGCGTGCACTCTACCACTGAGCTACATCCCCATTCCCCATTCCCCATTCTGGTGCTACCTGGGCGCAGTTCCATCCAGGTATGGGCTGAAACTTCGTCATCAGCTTCTTCCTCTCCCTTGTCACCCCACTCATTCTCCTGTTGGCCCTGGGCCCTGTACCCATCGAGTCTGCAGAGTCCGAGCAAAATGTATTGCTTTGAAACTAAAATAAATAACAAGCATAAATGTGAATGGATACTCTAATGCTTTCTCAATTTATTTATTCTTCGAAGTATTAACTTCGGAAATAAAAGTGTTCTGGATACTTGTAAATATTTGTTATCATCTCCAGATGTTTAAGTAAACCATTTGATCACTGTGTTCATCGTGAGTTATACAAATAGCATGATCCAGAAATCACCACAAATTCATCCTAAGGTATCCTTCATATAGGGTAATATTTTCGAGCGTTAATGTGCACCCCTATTACAGGGACATGGACACAGCCAATTGATCTTGGAATTCAACTTTTTTTGAGGATAATGGAATAAAATGAAAGCTTACAACATGGAGATGCCGGGGATTGAACCCGGGGCCTCACACATGCAAAGCGTGCGCTCTACCACTGAGCTACATCCCCACCACACTGGCACCGTCTGAACCCAGTAACGTGACCTCGTTGTGTAAGGGGGCTATCGGGGTCATGGCCTGAGTTGAAGAATCTACTCGGAAATCTCGCAGATCTGTTACTTTTCCCGGTTGTTAGATAGCGGAACTTGGAAGCAAGTATTACCGGGGCAACTTCCGCGGACCATTAGAGTGACATCTCATGCACATTAGGGGTCATCACAAAAAACACACGACTGGAAAAAAATGGCCCAGTGGCCTAATGGATAAGGCACCTGCTTCCGGAGCTGGGGATTGTGGGTTCGTGTTCCAACTGGGTCTTTTGTGTTTTGGTAAAAATTCAACGATCATCTTTCTTATTCAAATCACAATTTGATTTCCATTCAATTACCTTGGCATAATTTACCTCCCCTATTTTCAAGAAAATGTCCCAAGTATCCTGATATAATTCCGCTTGTTGAGATATCCTTCAACGATGAGGACTCCAGACTGATTTTGTCTCACCCAATGCGTTCGACCAACACTCGGCAGGTCACAACACTTTTCTCTCGGCTTCTTCCACGCACTCCTCGAATTTGGATGTCCATCCTACGATATCAAGTCTAATAACCTTGCTAATTTCCAAAAATGTGTCAACTCTTATCGACTCCAACTTTGATTGCAGTGCTGCTCACCACATGAAATGTTGGGCTATTGGATCTGTGCTCAGCAACCATAACGATTGCAAACAAGCGTTTTGTCCAGACCACGCATATTCCTTTGAGTAAAATTGGCAACTGGCAAAATGTCATCTCATGGAGATGCCGGGGATTGAACCCGGGGCCTCACACATGCAAAGCATGCGCTCTACCACTGAGCTACATCCCCACCACACTGTAACAGTCTGAACCCAGTTATAGTGACCTCGTTGTGTAAGGGGGCTATCGGAGTCATGGCCTGAGTTGAAGAATCTACTCGGAAATCTCGCAGATCTGCTACTTTTCCTGGTTGTTAGATAGCGGAACTTGGAAGCAAGTATTACCGGGGCAACTTCCGCGGACCATTAAAGTGACATCTCATGCACATTAGGGGTCATCACAAAAAACACACGGCTCGAAAGAAATGGCCCAGTGGCCTAATGGATAAGGCACCAGCTTCCGGAGCTGGGGATTGTGGGTTCGAGTCCCATCTGGGTCTTTTGTGTCTTGGTAAAAATTCAACGATCATCTTTCTTATTCAAATCACAATTTGATTTCCATTCAATTACCTTGGCATAATTTACCTCCCCTATTTTCAAGAAAATTTCCCAAGTATCCTGATATAATTCTGCTTGATGAGATATCCTTCAACGATGAGGACTCCAGACTGATTTTTTCTCACCCAATGCGTTCGACCAACACTCGGCAGGTCACAACACTTTTATCTCGGCTTCTTCCACGCACTCCTCGAATTTGGATGTCCATCCTACGATATCAAGTCTAATAACCTTGCT
Organism: Petromyzon marinus; assembly: GCF_048934315.1. Taxonomy (NCBI): domain Eukaryota; kingdom Metazoa; phylum Chordata; class Hyperoartia; order Petromyzontiformes; family Petromyzontidae; genus Petromyzon; species Petromyzon marinus. Next base: position 20,883,862 of record NC_133703.1, on the reverse strand, counting down.
AATTTCCAAAAAATTGTCAACTCTTATCGACTCCAACTTTGATTGTAGTGCTGCTCACCATATGAAATGTTGGGCTATTGGATCTGTGCTCAGCAACCATAACTATTGCAAACAAGCGTTTTGTCCAGACCACGCATATTCCTTTGAGTAAAATTGGCAACTGGCAAAATGGCATCTCATGGAGATGCCGGGGATTGAACCCGGGGCCTCACACATGCGAAGCGTGCGCTCTACCACTGAGCTACATCCCCATTCTGGTGCTAACTGGGCGCAGTTCCATCCAGGTATGGGCTGAAACTTCGTCATCAGCTTCTTCCTCTCCCTTGTCACCCCACTCACTCTCCTGTTGGCCCTGGGCCCTGTACCCATCGAGTCTGCAGAGTCCGAGCAAAATGTATTGCTTTGAAACTAAAATAAATAACAAGCATAAATGTGAATGGATACTCTAATGCTTTCTCAATTTATTTATTCTTCAAAGTATTAACATCGGAAATAAAAGTGTTCTGGATACTTGTAAATATTTGTTATCCTCTCCAGATGTTTAAGTAAACCATTTGATCACTGTGTTCATCGTGAGTTATACAAATAGCATGATCCAGAAATCACCACAAATTCATCCTAAGGTTTCCTTCATTTAGGGTAATATTTTCGAGCGTTAATGTACACCCCTATTACAGGGACATGGACACAGCCAATTGATCTTGGAATTCAACCTTTTTTGAGGATAATGGAATAAAATGAAAGCTTACAACATGGAGATGCCGGGGATTGAACCCGGGGCCTCACACATGCAAAGCGTGCGCTCTACCACTGAGCTACATCCCCATTCTGGCTTTTGCTGGGCGCAGTTCCACCCAGGTACGGAGTGAAACTTCGTCAGCAGCTTTTTCCTATTCCCTTGTCACCCCACTCACTCTCTTGTTGGCCCTGGGCCCTGTACCCATCGAGTCTGCACAGAGTTCGAGCAATATGTATTTCTTTGAAACAAAAAGAAATAACAAGAATACATGTGGATGGATACTATAATGCTATCCCAATTAATTTATTCTTCACATTTAATTCGGAAATAAAAGTTATGGATACTTTAAGCACTTGTTTTCATCTCCAAATGTTGAAGTAAACCATTTGATCACTACGTTTCGATCGCAACACAAGCAAATCGTCATCAGGTGGGACATCCACAGCAAGAAAAAACTGCTGAAGTATCGGCTTCATCCACGCACTGTTCGAATTTGGAAGTCCATGCTGCGATATCAAATCTAATAACGTTTCTAATTTCTATAAATATGTTAACTCTTATATACTACAACTTTGGTTGCATTGCTGTTTATTGTTGACCGTATGACATGTTGGGCTTCTGGATCTGTGCTCTGCAACCATAAAGAATGAAAACAAAGAGCATTTTGTCCAGGCCTCGCATATTCCTTTTGTGTAAATTTTTGCACTGGCAAAATGTCACCACGTGGAGATGCCGGGGATTGAACCCGGGGCCTCACACATGCGAAGCGTGCGCTCTACCACTGAGCTACATCCCCACCACATTAGCCCACTCTAAACCCAGTAACGTGACCTCGTTGTGTAAGGGGGCTATCGGGGTCATGGCCTGAGTTGAAGAATCTACTCGGAAATCTCGCAGATCTGTTCTTTATACCGGTTGTTAGATAGCGGCACTTGGAAGCGAGCATTTCCCGGGCTACTTGAGAAGACCATGAAAGTGACATTTCATGCAGATTAGGAGTCATCACAAAAAACACACGAATTGATGAATATGGCCCAGTGGCATAATGGATAAGGCACCAGCTTCTGGAGCTGGGAATTGTGGGTTCGAGTGCCATCTGGGGCTTTTGTGTTTTGGTCAAAATTCAACGATCATCTTTCTTCTTCAAATTACAAGTTGATTTCCCATTCAATTAACTAGGCATAATTGATCTCTACTTTTCTAAAGAAAAATTTCCAAGTATCCTGATATAATTCCGATCGTTGAGTTATCCTTCAACGAAGAGGACTCCAGAATGATTTTTATCTCACCCACTCTGTTCAACCACCACTTGGCAGGTCACAACACTTTTCTCTCGGCTTCTTCCCCGCACTGCTCGAATTTGGACGTCATGCTACGATATCAAGTCTCATAGCATTTCTAATTTCTATCAATATGTTAACTCTTAACGACAACAACTTTGATTGGGGTGCAGTTCCTTGCTGACCGTGTGATACGTTGGGCTTCTGGATCTGTGCTCCACAACCATAATGAATGAAAACAAGGAGGCGTTTTGTCCAGGCCAGGCATATTCCGTCGAATAAAATTGGCCACTGGCAAAATGTCAGCACGTGGAGATGCCGGGGATTGAACCCGGGGCCTCACACATGCAAAGCGTGCACTCTACCACTGAGCTACATCCCCATTCTGGCTTTTACTGGGCGCAGTTCCACCCAGGTACGGAGTGAAACTTCGTCAGCAGCTTTTTCCTCTCCCTTGTCACCCACTCACTCTCTTTTTGGCCCTGGGCCCTGTACCTATCGAGTCTGCACAGAGTTCGAGCAAAATGTATTTCTTTGAAACAAAAATAAATAACAAGGATACAAGTGGATGGATACGATAATGCTATCCCAATTTATTTATTCTTCACATTTAATTCGGAAATAAAAGTTCTGGATACTTTAAGCACTTGTTTTCATCTCCAAATGTTGAAGTAAACCATTTGATCACTACGTTTCGATCGCAACACAAGCAAATCGTCATCAGGTGGGACATCCACAGCAAGAACAAAACTGCTGAAGCATCGGCTTCATCCACGCACCGTTCGAATTTGGAAGTAAATGCTGCGATATCTAATCTAATAACGTTTCTAATTTCTATAAATATGTTAACTCTTATATACTACAACTTTGTTTGCTGTGCTGTTTAGTGTTAACCGTATGACATGTTGGGCTTCTGGATCTCTGCTCTGCAACCATAAAGAATGAAAACAAGGAGCGTTTTGTCCAGGCCAAGCAGATTCCTTTTGTGTAAATTTTTGCACTCGCAAAATGTCACCACGTGGAGATGCCGGGGATTGAACCCGGGGCCTCACACTTGAACCCGGGGCCTCACACTACATCCCACCACACTAGCCCACTCTGAACCCAGTAACGTGACCTCGTTGTGTAAGGGGGCTATCGGGGTCATGGCCTGAGTTGAAGAATCTACTCGGAAATCTCGCAGATCTGTTACTTTTCCCGGTTGTTAGATAGCGGAACTTGGAAGCAAGTATTACCGGGGCAACTTCCGCGGACCATTAAAGTGACATCTCATCCAGATTAGGGGTCATCACAAAAAACACACGACTCGAAAGAAATGGCCCAGTGGCCTAATGGATAAGGCACCAGCTTCCGGAGCTGGGGATTGTGGGTTCGAGTCCCATCTGGGTCTTTTGTGTTTTGGTAAAAAATCAACGATCATCTTTCTTATTCAAATCACAATTTGATTTCCATTCAATTACCTTGGCATAATTTACCTCCCCTATTTTCAAGAAAATTTCCCAAGTATCCTGATATAATTCTGCTTGTTGAGATATCCTTCAACGATGAGGACTCCAGACTGATTTTGTCTCACCCAATGCGTTCGACCAACACTCGGCAGGTCACAACACTTTTCTCTCGGCTTCTTCCACGCACTCCTCGAATTTGGATGTCCATCCTACGATATCAAGTCTAATAACCTTGCTAATTTCCAAAAATTTGTCAACTCTTATCGACTCCAACTTTGATTGTAGTGCTGCTCACCATATGAAATGTTGGGCTATTGGATCTGTGCTCAGCAACCATAACGATTGCAAACAAGCGTTTTGTCCAGACCACGCATATTCCTTTGAGTAAAATTGGCAACTGGCAAAATGTCATCTCATGGAGATGCTGGGGATTGAACCCGGGGCCTCACACATGCAAAGCATGAGCTCTACCACTGAGCTACATCCCCATTCTGGTGCTAACTGGGCGCAGTTCCATCCAGGTATGGGCTGAAACTTCGTCATCAGCTACTTCCTCTCTCTTGTCACCCCACTCACTCTCCTGTTGGCCCTGGGCCCTGTACCTATCGAGTTTGCAGAGTCCAAGCAAAATGTATTGCTTTGAAACTAAAACAAATAACAAGCATAAATGTGGATGGATACTCTAATGCTTTCTCAATTTATTTATTCTTCGAAGTATTAACTTCGGAAATAAAAGTGTTCTTGATACTTGTAAATATTTGTTATCATCTCCAGATGTTTAAGTAAACCATTTGATCACTGTGTTCATCGTGAGTTATACAAATAGCATGATCCAGAAATCACCACAAATTCATCCTAAGGTATCCTTCATATAGGGTAATATTTTCGAGCGTTAATGTGCACCCCTATTACAGGGACATGGACACAGCCAATTGATCTTGGAATTCAACCTTTTTTGAGGATAATGGAATAAAATGAAAGCTTACAACATGGAGATGCCGGGGATTGAACCCGGGGCCTCACACATGCAAAGCGTGCGCTCTACCACTGAGCTACATCCCCACCACACTGGCACCGTCTGAACCCAGTAACGTGACCTCGTTGTGTAAGGGGGCTATCGGGGTCATGGCCTGAGTTGAAGAATCTACTCGGAAATCTCGCAGATCTGTTACTTTTCCCGGTTGTTAGATAGCGGAACTTGGAAGCAAGTATTACCGGGGCAACTTCCGCGGACCATTAGAGTGACATCTCATGCACATTAGGGGTCATCACAAAAAACACACGACTGGAAAGAAATGGCCCAGTGGCCTAATGGATAAGGCACCAGCTTCTGGAGCTGGGGATTGTGGGTTCGTGTTCCATCTGGGTCTTTTGTGTTTTGGTAAAAATTCAACGATCATCTTTCTTATTCAAATCACAATTTGATTTCCATTCAATTACCTTGGCATAATTTACCTCCCCTATTTTCAAGAAAATGTCCCAAGTATCCTGATATAATTCTGCTTGTTGAGATATCCTTCAACGATGAGGACTCCAGACTGATTTTGTCTCACCCAATGCGTTCGACCAACACTCGGCAGGTCACAACACTTTTCTCTCGGCTTCTTCCACGCACTCCTCGAATTTGGATGTCCATCCTACGATATAAAGTCTAATAACCTTGCTAATTTCCAAAAATTTGTCAACTCTTATCGACTCCAACTTTGATTGTAGTGCTGCTCACCATATGAAATGTTGGGCTATTGGATCTGTGCTCAGCAACCATAACGATTGCAAACAAGCGTTTTGTCCAGACCACGTATATTCCTTTGAGTAAAATTGGCAACTGGCAAAATGTCATCTCATGGAGATGCCGGGGATTGAACCCGAGGCCTCACACATGCGAAGCATGCGCTCTACCACTGAGCTACATCCCCATTCTGGTGCTACCTGGGCACAGTTCCATCCAGGTATGGGCTGAAACTTCGTCATTAGCTTCTTCCTCTCCCTTGTCACCCCACTCACTCTCCTGTTGGCCCTGGGCCCTATACCCATCGAGTCTGCAGAGTCCAAGCAACATGTATTGCTTTGAAACTAAAATAAATAACAAGCATAAATGTGGATGGATACTCTAATGCTTTCTCAATTTATTTATTCTTCGAAGTATTAACTTCGGAAATAAAAGTGTTCTGGATACTTGTAAATATTTGTTATCATCTCCAGATGTTTAAGTAAACCATTTGATCACTGTGTTCATCGTGATTTATACAAATAGCATGATCCAGAAATAACCACAAATTCATCCTAAGGTATCCTTCATATAGGGTAATATTTTCGAGCGATAATGTGCACCCCTATTACAGGGACATGGACACAGCCAATTGATCTTGGAATTCAACCTTTTTTGAGGATAATGGAATAAAATGAAAGCTTACAACATGGAGATGCCGGGGATTGAACCCGGGGCCTCACACATGCAAAGCGTGCACTCTACCACTGAGCTACATCCCCACCACACTGGCACAGTCTGAACCCAGTAACGTGACCTCGTTGTGTAAGGGGGCTATCGGAGTCATGGCCTGAGTTGAAGAATCTACTCGGAAATCTCGCAGATCTGTTACTTTTCCCGGTTGTTAGATAGCGGCACTTGGAAGCAAGCATTTCCGGGGCTACTTGAGAAGACCATGAAAGTGACTTCTCATCCACATTAGGGGTCATCACAAAAAACACACGGCTTGATGAATATGGCCCAGTGGTCTAATGGATAAGGCACCAGCTTCCGGAGCTGGGGTTTGTGGGTTTGAGTCCCATCTGGGTCTTTTGTGTTTTACCAAAAATTCAACGATCATCTTTCTTATTCAAATCACAATATGATTTGCCAATCAATTACCTAGGCATAATTTACCTCTCCTCTTTTCAAGAAAATCTCCCAAGTATCCTGATATAATTCTGCTCGTTGAGTTATCCTGCTGCGATGATGACTGCAGACTGATTTTCGTCTCACCCACTCCGTTCGACCACAACTCAACAGGTCACTACACTTTTCTCTCGGCTTCTTCCACGCACTGTTCGAAATTGGAAGTACATCCTACGATATCATGTCTAATAGCCCTTTCATTTTCTATGAATGTGTTAACTCTTATCGACTCCAACTTTGATTGTAGTGCTGTTCATTGCTGACCGTGTGATACGTTGGGCTTCTGGATCTGTGCTCCACAACCATTATTAATGAAAACAAGCAGGCGTTTTTTCCAGGACACGCATATTGCTGTGAGTAAAATTGGCCACTGGCAAAATGTCACCCCGTGGAGATGCCGGGGATTGAACCCGGGGCCTCACACATGCGAAGCGTGCACTCTACCACTGAGCTACATCCCCATTCTGGTTCTATCTTGGCGCAGTCCCACCCAGGTACGGGGTGAAACTTCGTCACCAGCTTCTTCCTCTCCCTTGTCACCCCACTCACTCTCCTGTTGGCCACCCTTTGCAATATACGTTCAAGGTTTCTGTAACTTAAATGCAATTGTGCTTCGATCAGCCTAAATTAATCTGCCCGGACCATCTTACACTGTACAGTACAGGGAAATGTATGAGAGTATTCAACATTGATTTACGTTTAAATTTTGATGGGTCCAATAATACCGTTGTGTTGTTTTTTTTCTCTGATTTATATTTGCTTCGCTGTTGTGGTTACATTTGTCATCTGTTTTGGTTTGATCATTCTTCAACTCAGGCAACAACCCCGACAGGGGGCGCCGTGGTGTCGAGATGTTAACTACCTCGCTGGGTCGGCAGGTGGTCGTGGGTTCGATCCCCACCCTGACGCCTGCTGCTGAATATTTGGGGTTTACGTGTCTCTCTTTCTCTCCCCGTGGGTTTCTTTTTTGTCCGGCTCCGTCAGGTTTTCCCTCCACATTTAGAAACGCGCGCTTAGAGTAATTGGCTGCTGCTATACTATTCCACGTGACGATAAGCCACTGTCGTTGAGCTATCACTTGTGGCCAGGTCGCTTCTATATAAAGAGCTATTTCGCTCAGTGGTCCTGGCCTGGTAAATTAAAAAAAAAGTTGAAAGGTCAAAATAACAACGTCACGTTACTGGGTTCAGATTGTGCCAGTGTGGTGGGGATGTAGCTCAGTGGTAGAGCGCACGCTTCGCATGTGTGAGGCCCCGGGTTCAATCCCCGGCATCTCCACGTGGGATTATTTTTTTTAATGTTCATTTGAAGCTTTTAAACGAAAGTTGAATGCGGAAACTGAATGACCTCTTTCCCTGTAATGGGGGGGCAGGGGAGGGGAGACGCGGCACATTGATTATCGTGAACGTGAGCCAATAAGAACTAAACTTTTAGGATAAATGTGTTTGCTATCACGAACTTGCTCTTGCTCCAGTAACATACAATGCACGCTGTTGGGGTCTCTCTCACCGTGGTTGAACATTGACTCGACTCGTTTGTAAAATCGGAACACGTCTCCCTCTGCTGGTCGTAGTAGGAAACTCCGAATGGAACTCAAAACAGATCAGAGTCGGGAATCTTTATATTTATACCGGAGGAATCCGATGAGCTATCAAGCCATTTTTCACCGATGTCCAGCAGGGCTGGGCCAGAAGGACTTCACGACCCGCCGAGACAAGAGGACACGAGTTTCCAGCAAGGCATCGTGCGGAGGATCCTTTCGCCCATCGCGCGCGCTTGGGAGGCTCAGACAATCGTATGCATTCGGAGTGCCCGTGCACGAACATCTACAATGTATTGGTGCAAAGGTGCAGCCCTGCCATTTCTCGTTCCCGTCACCGTTGGCGGATGGCGCATTCGCAGGAGAGAGAACCCCTGCAGGAGGTATTTTGGGTCTGTTCGTCGATGCTCCGGGTAAAGTAACGTAGGGCAAAATTGAAGCGCTTCCTTCATCCATCAATGGATAGATCACGGCTGATGATGGTGGTGGTACATGCTTCAACGTTCACAGTATCATCTATCTCTCTGGTGCGTGTAAACCGAGTAACAATTTGTGGAAAGTAGTCAGCAGTTGTCCCGCGGAGTCAACTGTTATGCACCATGGGAATGTGGAGTTTCCACCGCTGTGGCTCAGGACTCCGAACGGAGTTCTGATTCCCATCGACTTGCACGTCAACTGTTGAGTTTGTTTCAACAGAGAAGCGTATTAAAAAAAAAACATTTCTGCGCGTAAATATTTACAACTAATGCTGTTACGGTAAACGCGTCATTTGGTGGTGGTGGTGGTGATGCTCCGTTGGCAATGGTGCATGAGCAGAGTTAACTGTTGACCCGGCCCACACTAAACATCTGTAGAAAAATAGCTTCATGGCTCATCAGGATTCCTCCAGTCTAAATCAAGATTCTGATTTTGTTCACAACAGCCTCAACTAATTCTTCAACAACAACACTGTGTGGCCCTCAAGTGGAAAATATGTTACTGGCTACGTTTAGGGTAGCGGCACTTCTTGGTAACATATGACGAAGGGTCGTTGCCCGAAACGTCACCTCTAACTTTTTATTTTATTTTAATGCTACGGCGTTATTGACGAACGTGTTGAGTTTTTTGTATATATTGTATCGTAAATAAAAAAAATCACATGTTGAATTATAGTAATGTATAAAACTTGTAATTGCTTTCATAAACATCTAGCTATTAACAGTAACGTATAAAGCTGTGGTCTATATTCCTCACGGACTTGTGTTTAATATCAAGTTAAACTGTATACGTAATTATAATAAAATAAAAAAGAACGACCCAGATGGGACTCGAACCCACAATCCCCAGCTCCGGAGGCTGGTGCCTTATCCATTAGGCCACTGGGCCAGGCATTGGCAAGGTGTCTCATTTGGGTCATCATCACCACCAGCCATGATCAATCCACTGCTGAATGAAAATGTTCCCGAGCCGTCGTCAAAGCATCACGGTTGCGAGATGTTAACTTCCTCGCCTGGTATGCAGGATGTCGTGGGTTCGATCATGACCCTGACGCCGGTTTGTTTTGGGGTTTGCGTGTCTCTTTTTCCGTGTTCGCGTAGATTTTTCTCCCGGGTCCTCCGGGGTTTCCCCTCCACATTTAGGATCGACGCGCGTTTAGAGTGTTTGGGCTCCTGCTAGAAATGTTCACGTGATGATAAACCACTTCGTCGCGCTGCCATTTGTGGCCGGGTCGCTTCTATGAAAGAGCTTCATAGCTCAGTGAGCCTTACGTGGTAAAATAAAATGTTTATTGTGGTCATCGCAAAATGTCAATGCGTTGTAACAATCCACGTGGCAAGTCAATTTTCTGGGCGCTCCCTCCATTGGCTGGCACTCCGCTGTTAGTCTCGCGACCTTCGGGCTATCGTCTCTCACTGGCCGGAACGCGTCCCGCTTCTCCAAGCACCGTTGACTTCTCTGAGCAGTAAATGTTTCAATTTCATTTATTTGGTATAGCCCTGTAAGCCATTTGGCTCTTGAATCGGGTGCAACCGCAACAAACAAAAAAACTAAAAATATGAACACGAAAACATCTTAAAGTGACTACGCGCAAACAGAAAAATCCAGGAAAAAAACCAGCAAAAACTTCCAGGAAAAGCACGGTATACCAACGCTGTGTGCAAAAATCCCAGTGGGATGCAACTCAACAACAACCACAAGAAAATTTATATTAAAGCCATCAGTCTAGTTCCGTACTACAACAAACAAAAATGGCCAAACCAAAAAAACTTTTTGAAATCACCAAAATAAAGCCATAAAAGCAATGTAACAGTGATCAAAGGAACTGTGACCGAAATTTCACAATAAACGGCATAAACAACATGTACCACCAAACCCTGCAGACAATAGCTGGCTGCATGAGTCACTCCACAATAGCAGGAGCATCAGTAGGAGTATCAACATTTTTCAATGCAGATCAGCACACTAAATCTCATCCACGTGTTCTTCTTCCTGTCTCTCTCTCTCAGTGTCATCACCACTATCCACTGCTGGATGCATATCAGCGCGACGATGATGTCTCTACCCTGCACGTGCGTGTTCTCTCATCCACGTGTTCCTCTTCCTGTATCTCCCAGTGTCATCACCACGATCCACTCCTGGATGAATATCAGCGTGACGACGATGTCTCTACCCTGCGCGTGCGTGTTCTCTCGTCATCCACGTGTTCCTCCTCCACCCCCTCATGTGCTGTGCGGGCCTTCATTGATGCTGCCCGCTGCTAACAACACATGCCCCAACAGTCTGTTAAAGGCTATACAGTGGGGGGGGGAGGGGATATTTGTCTTTGAGTGTGGTAGACAACGCTGATTGGAAATGATGGACGTGCTGCGTGGGTACGTGTGCACGCGTGTGCGTGTGTGTATATATGCGTGGGTGTTCCAACTGGAGCGGTAGTGCAGCTGCGCTTCGAACCCGGACGAAACGGCTACCAACACCGGGGACGATTATCTGAACCAGTCCTGGACCTCCCCTAGGTCGACTTAGCCTCAAATGAGTACCTGGTACGATGTGTAAACATCGCCACTAGGGAGACAAAGGTGGCCGGGCGTGGTGTTGGCCACCAACCCCCTCGTGTGTTGTACCGGCCTTCATAGGTGCTCGCTAACAGCACTTGCCCCAACAGTCTGTGAAGGCTATAGGGCGATCTTTGTCTTTGTTACAATGAGCCTCAAAGTGCACCGAGCCTGGCGCACTTTCGTGAATGTCGGCTGTTGACGCGTTAATCAACGTACAGGTAGGTGGCCGATTCAAGCTCTCTCTGGCAACGTGAGACCTGTTTTGCAATCATCAGGCGCGTGCAGCGCCTCGCGACTGAATTCGCATATCAACGGAGAGCAAGGTGATAGTGGTGCAGTCCATGACCCTGGATCAGATATTTCGGCTACCAGCTGCACGAGGCGGCAACAGCACATCCGATTAGCACGGTTGGCTACGTACGGTGAGAAAGAAGTTCTACATACATAGTATCAGCGATTCCAATGCTTTGCTGTGGCCAATAATAGTGAATTATGCGATTCCCGTGTGAAATGAGTGGGAGGGGGTTATCAAATACTGAATTCATATTAACCGTGTAAAATGTATGTATACGTGTGTTTGTTGAACTTATTTCGCCCCGTACGTAGTTGGCCGTGCTAATCGGAGGTGCGGAATATCCATCGCGACCACTCACGACGCAAGATGCGGCCGCTCATCTTTCGGATGGTCGCAATTTCTGCTCCGGCCCGTGTACTAATCATAAATAATCAAGACCGACTGCGAGACGCTGGAGTCTTGATGAACCACGTGCGCTGGTTACTTATAGAACCACGTCCCCCCCACCCACCTCCATCTCCCTCCACCCCCACCCCTCTTTCCAAGTTTCATCAAAATTGCGGCCAGGCGTGAAAAACCAGAATCTCCGACTCGCCAATCGGTACACCGAGCCGAGGTGTCGGCCAATCGGGGGCGAGCAGTGGGGTATTTAAATTCCACGTGGCCGGGGGGGGGGAATGGCCCACGTGGCTTATTGCTGGTTCAACTCACGTAGGCGTACCCCCCGTGCCCGGTAAGACGATAATAGCCCCTTGTCCAAAGTGTATCTAGCCTGGCACAAGGAGGGGGAAGAGAGGGTGTGTGTGTGTGTGTTGGCCGTGTAAGTAAGCCCTTCTCGATTTTTTTTCCTAGTACTTTCCACAGAACGAGGACATTGTCAATCCACTGCTGGATGTGTGCCTCCCTCCACGCGTTGCTATGCGTTTTTTGTATGGGTCGTGTTGGTGGCGGCGGAATGAGCATACGTCTCGCTGGTCCGTGCTTGCTTGGAGACGTTGGGAAGGGAAGCCGTAGACGGTCAATTACAGTACAACACAACATTGGATTTTGCAGCACAGCACCGTAGCCGCTTGTACTATGAGTGGTGCATGGTGATCACGCGTCTGCAATGCACCGTCCACGTACAACACCTGACTTTGGCTTCCGAGAATCGAACGGATCGGGTCCGAGCAACTCCATCAGAGGCGAAACGCAGCCAAATAATCGATGACAAATGTCGATGTTTGAGCTCGTGTGTAATGTGACGCGTTGCGTGGGGTTTTTGTTGCAAGTTCCGAAACGTTGTGTAATGGGCGGTGGAGACTCCGCCAACCGCTAGTGGCCGCTATTACTGGTAGGAATGAAGTTGTAAACTGAGTGTACCGGCCTGCAATAGATTAATGTGTCCGGCCGTCCCCTTTCAATACTTTAACGAAGTGAAATCTCGTGCTGTTGGGTGTAAAAATTCCAATGTTCCTACCATCCCACCCTGCAGGGACCTGTATTAAGAATGTTGCAAGAAAAGACGGTGCGAGTCGAATCCGTAGCAATCGCGTCGTGGTCGTAAAATTACTGTGACACCTGGCGAACATTAGGTTAACTTTGTAAAAAAAGTATAACATCCAAATTTGTGTTCGTAACCCCATTGTGGGCAACCTTTTAAAGCGTTTGGAGAAACGGGCCGCGCGGAAGCGGGTATCGTAGAGCTACGTCCGAGACGCGCCCACCCACCCCCTCGCCCGTTTCCCTTCCCTTGGGTGGCGCCGTTTGAATTTTTGGCGCGGTCACACTGCGGGCGGGAGGTGTATTGTTTGCGGTTTTTGAGCCCCCCCCCCCCCACAACTGCAGACGGACCCGACTGCTTGCTGCTACTCCAGCAGGTTTAAGCTACTTGTGGCTGCCCAAAAACCAACCCCGCTCGCCGCCGCCACTCGCCACCACCATCATGTCCCGGATGAAGGTCCCCAACACGCGCATCAATCGGTTCAAGTACAAGGGGAAGGATATGGACGTGAGTTTCCCCATCTTGGTCTCCGCTCGCCTTCGTGGCTCCATAGTTAGGAGGAGGTGGTGGAAGTCTGACTTGGTGGGGGAAGGGTGTAGCTGCAGGCAGGGCCTCATTTAAGGTTATTGTAGGCCCTAGAAGGCACTGCTGTTTTGTTAGGCCGTCTGTGATTAACTCTCTAGACAGCTGCTACTGCCTCCATGTCACTACCGCCGCAATCACTCGCTAAAGCTGATGCCAAAAAAAACTCTGATCAACCGTAGGGACTGCAACAACGCCGCCTTGTTTTCACCTGCACTACTCTCCCATTTGAGAATGAGATTTGTGCGAAAAACACCGTTTGGAGGTGTTGCTTATTTCTGCAATTAAAACATCTCGGTTTATCTCCCGGTGTTAATTTATCACCATGGGGGGGGGGAAGTTGACGTGACACTGCCGCTTTTGCTTACACACTGCCTATCTTTGCTATACAAGTATATCAATTCAAGAAAATATCTTTGTCGTACAAATAAAAACATGGTCAAATATATTTTTTCGTCGGTCGTAGGCTGTGCCCACTGTGCCTATTGGGAAATACGTCCCTGGCTGTGTCTGATGCGTTGCTTAAACTAATTTTGGCGTGGTGAATTTTGCCAGGTGAAGCCCACTGAGCTGAATTGTTGTTTTCCTTGCCACAGGCGACCCAGCTACAATCCATAATAGCTCCATCGAAGTTGCTGCATCATCACACGTGGACATTGTATAGGCACTGCCAAAAAATCTAAACGCATGGTTTGGATTCCTGCGCTCATTAACCCGATCCAATACGAGCAACCCCCCCCTCCCCCCCTCGTGTCACGTTTGTCGCCGTGGGGGGGGGGGGGGGACGCGTGGCGCATTTAACCACCGCATGGAGAGACCCCCCCCCCCCCCCCCGGTACTTCCCCGGAGACGGACCCACAAAACAAACACGCCGTGTAATACGGTCATCGCCTCTCGAGCTGCGCTTTCTTCTCGTGCACGGTTTTTCTTCCTTAGTCGGGTTCTCTCTATGCAATTTGCCCCCCTCCCCCCCGGTCAGGAGCTGAGGCGGCAGCGGATGGAGGCGACTGTGGAGCTTCGCAAGAACAAGAAGGAGGAGGGCCACATGAAGCGTCGCAACCTGGGCTCCTCGCCGGTGGAGCCGCCCGGCGACCTGGACGACCGCTACTCGTCCGTCTTGGACGACACCAAATGTGTACGGGTGGCGGTGCCATGGACTTTGGCGTGTGCGAGTGTCCGCGCACGCGCGTGAACGCTAAGCGAGGGGGGTCTGCCTGTGATCTGGTAGGGGGTTGTTGTTGGGGTTAATCATCTGGGGGGGGGGGGGGGGTGGTGGAGTGTTAAAATCGCATACGTGTGCGCGTTGAACTTCTGTCGTATGGTACCTAGCCATACAGGCGCGTGCGTTTGCAAAAAACCGAAGCCCACTCGTGGTGGTGTACCCTGGTCAACTTGCAAAAAAACCAAAGCGCTAAACAAGTCTAACCGTGAAACGTCGACTTTTGTTGTTGCGTGGATCGCAAGAAAAGCTCCCCAACATCATGACCGTCGCCGACATCCTATGCGGAGTGAAGAGCGGCAACTCTGAGCAACTGCTGCATGCGACACAGGCGGCGCGGTGAGGAAGGGATTCGACTCTGCCGGGGGTTGGCGGATCGCAGCGGCGAGGGGAGGTGTTCGGTCACCGGAGCGGAGGAGCCGGGTTCTGATCTTGCTGCTGGCTGCCTGTTGTTTGTGGCGCTGCTCTCTGAGTCCAGTGCTGTGTTTATGGTACTGTGGGTGGGTCTGCAGGTCTGCGTGTGGTGGGGTAGAGGTGTGAGTTGAGTACCTCCCGAGTGTTAGCTCATACCTTGCATGGGGTGCTCTCTTACCAGGACTTGCCCCAAGAATGTTCAGGCTATAATGGGGGGGGAGGGGGGGGGGTTGTCTACCCAGTGTGGAAGCATAGTCAAAGTGCAGTGTTCACGAATTTTTAGCAGCGGAGGGAGGGGCATCCTTTCGCTGATGAGACCTCGTCCGTGTGAGGTGCAAACACATTTTAAACCATGGGGGGGGGGGGGGGGGGTTGACAACACGATGAGGGTCTGTGCTTCACATTTTGTGTTGGGGGGGGGGGGTCAGGGCGGGGGTGCGCACGGCAGGGACTGCCGGGAGCTCGCAGGCCCATCGATGAAGAACACTTTAGTTCGTGGGTCTGCAACAACAAAAATAACAAAGGGCCATTTTTTTGTTCGAATTCGGTGAGAAACTCCCTATTTTCAAGAGCCGCAATGCCACGTGGTGAACACTAGACTGTGGTCCTTAATAAAATACCATCACGGAGCAGTCCTTAAAGAGCCACGCGTGGCTCCGGAGCCGCAGGTTGCCGACCCCTGGTGGTCTAGTTGGAGGCTCGGCCTAATTGCCGGCAAGTCTCGTGGGCCTGCAGTCCCTTTTTAATATTACAATAATATCCAAGCATCTTTTATACACCGTGCAACGTAGGCGTTCGACGCTACATCATTCGTCGGCCGGCAATTGTGTAAAATCATCCATTCGTGGATTGTGCTCTCTCCCTGGTGAAGTCTGCACGAATCGTGGTCTGGTGCAGGATGGCACCGACCTCTTAACCTCGACCTCTTTACTTTTGCCTCGTCTCTAGTCCAGGCCCGACCTGCTGCGTTTGCACGGTCTAGTGTCAGGCTTTATGAACAAGTATAGATAGTCTCATCTCGTGATTTATTATTATTTTTATTTCCTAATTAATGTGGCGAGTTCAGTGAAATTTGTGCTAGATGTACCTCCTGTGTAAAGCTGACGTAAAATTGACGACACTTTGAAATTTCACATCACACTTCATTTAGTTTTGAGCTTGTCGTGTTGGTTAACTCGCACCCCCCCCCCGCCCCCGCAGGAAGATGCTATCCCGTGAGAAGCACCCACCCTTCAACGACATAATCGCGGCGGGGCTGGTGCCGGAATTCGTGGCGTGCCTGGATCGCGATGACTGCCCGCTGCTGCAGTTCGAGGCGGCGTGGGCCCTCACCAACATCGCCTCTGGCACCGGCGAGCAGACGGCCATCGTGGTGGCGGCCGGGGCCGTCCCGGCGCTTGTGCGCCTCGTCTCCTCGCCGCACTCGCACATCAGCGAGCAGGCCGTCTGGGCGCTGGGCAACATCGCCGGTGCGTGGTTTGGTGCCGGGATAGGGTGGTGGAGGGCGGTGCAGGTGGTGGCGAAGTTGCTGAAGGAGCGTTCTCTCTGTCGCGTTCTATGCTGGGTGCTGCTGCAGGTGATGGGGCGGAGCACCGAGACCTCGTGGTCAACAGCGGCGCCGTGGGTCCGTTGGTCGCCCTGCTGGAGAACTGCAACATCGACGAATTTCACGTGCGTGGCACTCCCCGCTCTGGCCTATCGTCTTCTCTCCGTCGAACGAACAATCTGCATAATAAAACTGGGATAACGGGTTTATTGTAAATGTTTCCAAAGCAACCCACGTCGTTTTTGGGCCATTCTATGCCCCCACCCCAGGTGGGCCTGCTCCGGAACCTGACGTGGACTCTGTCGAACCTGTGCCGGAACAAGAACCCGGCGCCGAGCGTAACGACGGTGCTGATGCTGCTGCCCACAATGGTGCGACTGCTGCACCACGCCGACCACGAGATCGAGGCGGACGCTGCCTGGGCCCTCTCCTACCTCACGGACGGCACCAACGAGCGCATCCACCTGGTGCAGGCGCAAGGGGTCACGCCGCGCCTCGTCCAACTGCTGGGCTGCGACGTGCCGGCCGTCGTGGTGAGTGGTGGTGGTGGTGGTGACGCTGCTGGTCGGATGGGAGGCAGTCGCCCTCGCAACAGAGGGCGGGGGAGCGACGCCTGCGACCAACGCGCGAAGGCGCTGGGCGGCTAAAACTTGGTGAGTTGCCACAGCAGGGGAGCACGGCTGGTGCATCTGCCAGTCATCTCGGTCGGTCAACCCATGGCACCTGGGTCTGTCCCGTGACCCCCCCCCCCCCCGCCACTTGGAGGCGAATGGCAGTTGAGTGGTGGTGGTGGTGGTGCAGATGGCCAGTTTGGGGTGGGTGGTGTGAATGGACTGATGGTTCATGTGGTGGTGGACAGCAATTTTCTCTGGCTTTTAATGACCACATTTTTACAATGAGATTATCAGCGTTCCAGTGCTGTGGCGCAACTCTTTTCTAAAGCTGCATGTGATGCCCTCCACAATCGGAATCCTTTACACTCGAGGAGGAATCTGAGCTATAAAATATATTTTTCGGATGTCCGGTAGGGGTAGCATCGGCAAGTTACAACGACAAACTATTCTAAAACATGATAGGAGTGCAAAGTATAGGAAAGGTAAGCCAGTCACTTCTTATTAAAAAGTATAAAAGTACAAATTGGTATGCAAGTGTGGGTTCTCAATTCCTAGGCCCTGGACTACACTGCCTAAGCTGCCCCTTAATGAACCTGGCAGGGGGTGGCTGTTAAACTCTGCCGTGATGTTTTAAGGTTTTGTGCTCGCGGTCTTTTTTATTTTTCTGGGACGATGTAAGGTGGGTGCCGCCCTTTCAGCAACTGTGCGGGTAACGCATCTGCAGGGGTCTCTTCCCCTTGTAACCTACAGCACCTCCACCCTGCAGGAATGACACTTGCATTGCGTGGCCGTGAATGACGTTACATTATGCTCGGACGATGCAACGGTTTTTTTCTAAATTTAAAATCGATGTTTTATTTGTATCCATATTGTGGGCACCCCTAACGTGTTTTTCGGAACAGGCTGTGTGTAAGTGGGTATCGCAGAGCTACGTCTGAGATGCACCTCCCCCAAACCCGTCCATTTGGTTGTGCTGCTTAATGCCATGGTCACACTGCAGGGCTGAGTTGGTTTGTTGCATTTTTAAGACCCGGGCAGACGACCAGACCTGCTTGTTACACTCGTAGGTTTGGAGAGACTTCGGCTGCCCAAACGATCCCGTCAACCACCACCACCGGGATATGGTCTCCAACAACACTCGCATCTATCGGTTCAAGTACAAGGCGAAAGACATAACCGCGAGTTTCCTTCATGTCTGCTGCCGCCCTCCCCCGACCACCACTAGACCCCATGCCTGCGTGCGATCGGAAACATGGTGACAGGCACTGACGAGCAGACGCAGGTGGTGTTGAAGGCCGGTGCCCTCGATATGTTCCCCATGCTGCTGCGCCACCCCAAGAGCAACATCCAGAAGGAGGCCACGTGGGCCGTGTCCAACGTGGCGGCTGGCCCCATAGACCAGATCGAGCAGATCATCGCCGCCGGCCTTGTGCCCCACCTCATTCACGTCCTCGACAAGGTGGGTGCGTGTTGGGCTTGAACGGTCAGCTTGGTCAGTCCCAATACATACCTGGGTCTGTCCCATGACCTGTCGGGGAGCCTTCGATCCTTCATGTGATGTTCTTGGTACACCTGGCACAGGCACCGTGGTGATGTCGCCATCACGTAGTGGCGAGTGGTGGATATTATTGACTGTCGTGTAGTGGGGAGCCGCCGAGTATTAGTGGTTAGCGTGCTGCACTGTACCCCCGGTATCCTTAGTTAAGATTCCTGCTCTACCGCCAACACAGATGACAATTATCTGAACCGGTCCTGGGCCGCCTCCCCTAAGTCGACTTCGGCCTCAAATGAGTACCTGGTGCGGTGTGTAAAAACATCGCCATTGGGGAGACGAAGGCGGCCAGGCGTGGTGCTGCCCCCCCCCCCATCCCCTCATGTGCCGTGCCAGCCGTCATAGGTGCACCTAACAGGACTTGTGCCAACAGTCAAAGGCTGTATGGGGGGGGGGGGGTGGTGGGTCTTTGTCATTGCCTTTTGTTTGAGGGTGGGGGGGGGGCTGTGTCCATCCATTCCCTCCACAGGGCGACTTCAAGTGTCAGCGCGAGGCCATCTGGGCAGTGACGAACTTCACGAACGGCGGCTCGGTGGAGCAGATCGTGTACCTCGTGCAGGAGGGCGTGCTCAAGCCCATCCTGAACCTCTTCTGTTCCAAGGACAGCAGGAACGTGCAGGTGGCGCTCAACGCGCTGGGGAACCTCTTCCTGGTGGGTTTTTCCCGCGTGTCATCGTCGCCGCCACGGCTGCCCTCCCCACCGGGGGGGGTGGCCCCGTTTGCCGGTTAGGTCCACTCGCCCGCTCCCACCGCCATGCGTGCTCTCTTCATTCTCATTAAAATCATTGTGCCATCTCTGATCGCGGTGGCTTTCGGCTCTGTCCTCTAACAAAGATGGGGTCGGCGCATTGCACGGTGCTTTCAGATGCGCTATCGCGGCCGTCTTGAACGCTCTTCCAATATTGGGAAGCCACTGGGAGCTATGTACTTTTAAATAATCTGGATTTAACTATTTGTGTTCAGTTTGTCCTGCCCCCGCACCTCCGATTTTTAACACGGTTGGCTACGTAAGAAGAAAGACGTTCAACATACACTCCTATCCTCCCTCCATTGCATCCAGCTGCATACTCCGATCTGTTATTGCGCATTTTATTTTGGCATAACGTCTGACGCGTTGCCGAGCTTCAGATTCGTGAAACAACAACTTGATACATACTTTAAAAACCTACTTGCCCGCAAAGCTGTTTAACTAAACGTTCTTGTTGCGAGGTGGATTCTTCTCAATGCGACCACCCAGTGGTACAATTTGATGACGACACTGGGGTTGACCGCAACAGAGCCGTTTTACAAACCGGACCCCCGTCCTTGTTCGCTGTGGTGCGAAGGCCGCGGAGAAGATTGGCGAGGTGGAGAACATGACGCTTATGGTGGAGGAGAGCGAGGGGCTGGAAAACCTGGAGATGCTCCAGATGCACGAGAACGAGACCATTTACAAGACGGCGCTCGCACTCCTCGACAAATACTTTAGCACCGTGAGTACTCTTCTAGCCTCCAGTGTCGCCCTGCTCTGAGCAATCGATGGGAGCAGTTGTGCTGAAGGGGGGGGGGGGGTGGGCACAAAGTGTACTTTATGGCACTCTAACAGCTGCAAGTTGGTGGGCCAGAGCAGCAATCATATCTACCTTCACGACGCAAAACCGCAGTAGCACAAATTGTTTATACATGGCCCGTACGAACAAATTGTTAATAGTCCACTTATAGCCATTTTACCAGGTAAAATCCTCCTGCGCTAATAGCGTTTTCAGAAGCGACCTGGCCACAAATGATAGCGCAACGAAGTGGCTCGTGGAAATGTATAGCAGTCGCAAAATACACTGTACAAACCCAGGAGGATTCGGACATTGACATGACCATGGAGTGAAACCACTCCAACTCCAACTATACAGCAGGTATAAAGGTTGGGATTGGAACCCATGGCCTCCTGTATGCCAGGAAAGGTCGTTAACATCTTGCCACTGTTGTGCTTTCTTCCCCGCACCCCATGGAGGAGGAGGATGGGAAAGAGCTGGTGGGACCGACGGTGACTGGGAGCCTGTACATGTTCACTCAGCCCAGTAACGAACACGACGGTGGCTTCGGCTTCTGAGCTGCCAACAGGGAGGAGGGACGGCGGAGGTAGTGGGAACTATGCACCTCCCGTCGCGTGACTTGGAAGTGCGAAACAGAGGTTTTAATGCCGCCGGCAAGTCGTCTCTCTCTAAAGCGTGCGTGTTCGGCGCCAAGAGGTGGGTGGAGGTGGTGGGAATATAGGGGTGAGGATGTCTTTCTGTTTGTGCAGTGGAGTGAGGTTGAACATCACCTTCGCTGGAAAATATGGCACGATGTCAAATTCCGATCCTCCCTAGTCCATGGACCACAGCAGAATTTTGGGGCTGCACGTTTCTGTTTATGACTAATATGTGGGTTGTGATGTCATGATTCATACATAAGGTCGTTTACAAATTGGCTTTTTTATTGGCTTTTTAAAGACGGTTGGTGTAACTTCGGTCTTGCCGTCTCTCCCTGGTGGTACCAACGGAGGAAACTAGTTCATCTGGGCCCGTGGTGCCACTCCGCTCGCAAGAGCTCAGTGTGGAGTCTTGGTGATCATCGGATGTCTTTAAATCGGCGTTGCAGTTGCATGTTCCATGTATTCTGGGTAATGTTTCCAGACTGAGAAGTCTCAACTTTAATGGTTGACGAGGTGCTTTTTCAGTCCTTTTTTTCCTGTGCGAGTCTCGCCGCATCTTTGTGTTTGTTCATCGAAACTGGCACGTTTTGGAGCTTGTGGTTAAACGCTCAATGCACATTAAACACAAAGCTGTCTGCGCTAATGCAACGGTGTTAAACAGCTTTGAAATCCGAGCACATATTTAAGTTTAAATTATAACAAAGCTCTATTGACTGTTTTAAGTATCCTGAAGTTTTACTGTTAATGACAAATAAAGATTGCTACTTGAATGTTTACATCTACAATGGGTTTTTAATTTAAGTGGTGGCCAGATTTTGACCTAGAATGTGAAATGGCTTTCCCCAATCAACTCTGCCTTGGTGTCCCACTCTCCAACCTGCAGTGACCAGTGTGGTGAAGTATGGTCAAAGAGCTGTGCGAGTCGGCTGTCTCGTGCGGTTTCCAATTTGTGCCCTATTTTGGAAAGCATCTACTGCGCGTCAACTGAGGGGAAACCCCCCGGACAGTACTCCGTTAATAATTTTTGACCAAGTTCCAATCCCTCCCCTCCTGTTTTATGGATTTGTGGGCAATTCGTTCAGCTTTTTAAAATCACTCTACGTACTCTGAGATGGTAATGACTTGTAAAGAGCTGCCACTTCTAAGGTAGGAAAACAAAACAGTACTTATTGCGATAAAAGGGGGGGGGGGGGTGAGAGAACTACAGGTAACCGCATACATACCCTTGAGTAATACATTCTCACACGATAGACGACCACAAACTTTAATATTTAATATTGTGGGAAATTCTGGTACCGATATTCTTTTCCCAGAATGGCTCCTACACTCAAACGATGACTATCCTGGGAAAACAGGACACGTGGTAACCCTCGTATTCGTGTTTTTAAATATTACATTTTATGGAGGGCGTGTGCCATTAGAGCATTGCTACGCTGCCGTTCAGGAGAATTTGTGGCATTTTGTAAAGCGAGGCGAGTGTCAATATTCACCCAGACAACTTCCCCCTGGGTTTTCAGAATTTTTACCGGAAATAACCCCGCGTTGGTCTTGGGCCAATTCCGTGACGATGAATGTAGGAAAGTTAATTTTCTAAATTCGAATGTTAAAGTGGCAGCTTCATTTTATGGGGTTTCCAAAAAATATCCACATTGAAATAAACAGTACCGTAAGAGATCTATGCTAATTATCTGATGGCACCGTGAGTCTTGAGTGACCGATGTAGAATCTAATGATCTTCAGGCGGCAGGGTTGGAAGATTTTAAGGGGTGGGGGGTCACCCTTAAGATAGTCGAGAGGAAACGCTTCGCAGATGCGTTAAAATGTTGCTCGTTTGGCGTGCGGCTGGTGACGCTAACGGCGACCTTTCCCCAAAAAAGTCGAACCCGGCCACCCGAGTTCGATTACCGCTCGCGGGCCCACACGAGTGACCGGTTTATTCAAACCGGTCCTGCGCCTCCTCGCGGGTTGACTCTGCCTCCATGAGAACCTGGTGTGGTGCGTGAACGTCGCTGCTTGGGGAGACAAAGGCGGCCAGCGGTGTTGGCCACCCAACCCCCCCCCTCCCCCCCGTGTGCCGTGTCGGCCTTCGTAGGTGCTACTCGCTAACAGCACCTGCCCCGGGTCGTTGGCTTTGTTTTGGTGACTATTGAACCTGGTGCTGCCCCTTTTTTTTTACCCAACCCTGCATTGATCCGCAACGGTGGCGCACGAGCAAACAAACTCGTGCGGTGGAGGAAAGAAAACTCCGGTGTGGTGTCCTTTGTGTTTTCAGTTTTAATTTACTTTTTTATTTCAAATGTTGAATTCAGCCGGGACCTCCATGCTCAATCTGGTGCTCGTGTTTAGTTTGTTTTTTAAACGTGCACATTTCTATCAACGTTATCAAGTAGTTAACTTTAATCGCCCATTTTATTGGATAATTTTCGGATTTAAATATCTAAGTTGGATTTTCGATATATTTTTTTTAGGATCGATCTTATAGTTTTACAATGTTCGGTTCTTTCGCGGCTTTATCAAATGTGCCTCGTGCTAGCAAGGATGACGTCACCCGATGCCACGTGACGCCCATAATTGGCGGGAAAAGCCCGGAAGTGATGTAATTCAATGACGTCACGCGTTCGTGTATTTCGGATTCCGAAATTTCTTATGCAGGCCCCGATTTTCTGGGGGGGGGGGGGGGGGGGGGGGGGGTTATCTCAAGATTATTAAAAACATTTGGAAGATCTCCCGAGTGCTTAAAATATCGGGGGTAACGAAAAATATCACGAGTGAAAAAAATGTCGGTTCCGTCTACTGGACTTCAGAAAAAAGGCTTTGCGTACGCTAATGACCTTATATTATTGGTTCTTTCGGTAAAGTCACGTAGAAGGAAAATAATAAAATAAAACAATAACATTATCACGACGTTTCGACTGCAACACAAGCAATCATCATCAGGTGTGAAAACCACAACAATTTTTTTCTTCCAAATTTTCTCTTGCTGTGGTTTCCACACCTGATGATTGCTTGTGTTGCAATCGAAACGTCGTGATAATTTTATTTTATTATTTCCCTTCTACGTGTGGTGACTTTACGGAAAGAACCAAGAATATGAATCCCCTGCAGTCACGAAAACTTTAAATCGAAAGCTGATGACCTTATTATGCAGTACAATTATTATAATAAGGCTTCGTGAGTGTCAAAGATATCATCGGTTGCCAAAAAAAAAATGCCGCCGTAGCAACGATTCGTGACCCCCAAATGCTTTGCAATTGACGGCCGTAACCAGTTTTACAACGCATTTGTTTGCATTGTTGTTTCTGCAATGTGCCTCGGAGGTAGGCGTGGTTGATGGCACGGATGGCGATAGTCGTAAAAACTTCGCGTGTTTTGTAAAGTGATCTGCCCACCGAGGGAGGGGAGGGAGTCCCGTCACGAGTTCATTGGCCGTAGCGATGGTTGACGAACGTTACAAGGTCGCACTCCACACACACACACAAAAAGGGGCTTTGCCGAAAATTAACAATTGTTTTATATATTTGTATTTATTATTTTAGTGTGTTTCCCTTTCTACGTGTGGTGACTTTACCGAAAGAACCAAGAATATGAATCCCTGCAAGTCGCGAAAGCTTTAAATCAAAATTCATTGCAATACCCTTTGGGTTTTTTTTCGGTAAAGTCACGTAGGTAAAAATAATAATAAAGTAAATGAAAAACAACTACATTTTTTCTTTTTACTTTTTCAAAATTTTTTTTTTACCTACGTGACTTTACCGAAAAAACCCAAACGGTATGAATCCTTGCAGTCACGAAAGCTTCAACTCTAGAATCATTGCAATACCTTTGTTAACCTCGTCAAGGCGCATATATCGTCACGCGAACTCCGGTAAACCTTAAAAGCAGCGACTTTTGGCTGGCCATCGAACAGGGACTGTCACCGCATCGCGCGCGCGCTTTCAGATGCGCTTCTGCGGCTGTCTGGTTAACGCTCTTCCTTCCGCTATTAAGATTCCAGTTTTTTTAAAAATCTAGATTGACAGACTCTCTTCTTTTTAGAACTCTTTTTTTGGTGTGTTTTGGTTCGTTCTGTATCCACTGTCTCTGCTGCTGTGTCATAACCGCATGCAAATGGGGTGGCAGCTGCACGCATGAGTTCATAGTTCCATTTATTTGGTATAGCCCTGTGAGCCATTCGGCTCTTGAATCGGGTGCAACCGCAACAAACAAAACTAAAACATGAACAACAAATATTCATGAAATAGCACCGTACACCAACGCTGTGTGCAAAAATCCCAGTGGGATGCAAGTCAAACAACAACCACAAGACAACTAAGATTAATGCCATCGGTCTAACTCCGTACTACAATAAACAAAAACATGGCCAAACCAAAAGACTTTTCGAAATCACAAATAAAGCCATAAATGCAATGTAACAGTTATCATAGAGACTGACCGAATTTTTAAAAATAAACGACATAAACAACATGTAACACAACCCTAGAGCCATAGCTGGCTGCATGAGTCACTCAACAACAGAAGCATCAGTCGGAGTATCAAATGTTTCAATGCACCTTTAAGATCAGCACGCTAGATCAAAATACAGATAATACTTTGCAGCGGTCATCCGGAGTGAAACATTTTATTTTAGGCCACTGAATAGCAGTGGCAGCTAGGGGTGTACAATTCCTCTAGAGCAGTCACAACCGATAACGAACGTGAGAAGGTTTTACCCACCCGCATATCCGATGATCGCTTTTAATGGGACCCCAGCATTTGTTAACGCGACCGGAGTGCGATTTACATTCGTGCTGAATCTGCGAACCCCAGAAATGAGATGGGTGAAATCAGTCGGTGTCGGTCGTAGGGCGGAGACATTTCGTCAAAATGAATGCTTTTTTTTGTACGCAGTGCGCATTACATGTCGTGGCAAACAACATAAAGGGCCTCGTGAACCTATCACTTCATTATAGTTGGTCCGAGTCGGCGGTCTTGCTGACAACGCAATAAAACTTGCCCGCGTTCCGACTACACAGGGCTCTTCAGCCTGAGCAAGAGCGTACCGCTACGACTCGGAGGCGTGGGGTGGAACCACAGATGAGCGAGACGTGCAGCAATATTCATGTGGTGAGCTGGTGCCCGATTCCTCCCGGAAGCTCTGCAGTCCTCATAAGGCGTTATCAGCCGATTAATAGGTGCCGACGTGTAAAGAAACCGGAGCACCCAAAGAAAATCCATGCATGCGAGGGGGCAACACTCCATCCCGAACAAATGGGAGATTATTCCACACTTGCTGTACTGACCTCCACTGCTGGATTGCAGGCATGGAATAAGCTGAAGAGTGTGCAAAGACACGTGGAGAGATGCACGCTGGGAATTACACTGAAAGACGAAGAGTAACACATGCATCGGGGAACACGTACAAATCAGAGACATTGATGTCTATGTAAATGAAGTGGGCTTGGGCATGGGACATCCTGATGAGGTATGATAATTATTGGTGGATGAGAGCCGGTGATGAAATGACGGTCAAATGAGGGCATCCACCTGGGATGGTGATTGCAGAGGAGAAGCGGTGATGTGATGTGCCCAAGGATTGTGGATTTTGGCACCACAGCGTCACGAGCATTGGCAAAAAGGGCTGGATTTCTGTTCATCTAAATTTATTAAATCCACCACCGTTACACGTGCAGTGACATAGCGCCGACTGCTGTCCAGCAGTGGCAACTGCGGTGGGCAAAGTGCACACGCTGTTGAGCATATACTGGGTGTGCCGGCAGGGCGGAGGAACTGGGACAAGGGTCACGGAAGACCTCATCTGGAAGCCCCTGGAACCCGCTCGTGGGTTCGAGAAGGGAGGCGTGGCCAGGGCGGAGCCAAGCAACAGCTCTGGGCTGCCGGTTCTGGGAATGGACTCATCGTGTCGTTGCTGCCGTCTTCACGAGATCATTGCGCGGCCCGGATAGTTGTTGGCTGTCTCGTTCGACGTCGGTGGAACACGGTTAGGGTTGCATCTAGGCTAGGCGATATGACATCGGAATGAACCTGTGAACCTAAGAGTCAATAAAGAAGGTGCCTCCTGCAACTACCTTGTCTCCAATTTTTGCTAAACTGCACACGTATTTAGTTTTGTACATTTTTGCAAAGTGGTGCTTGCACATAAACTGTGAAATTAGCTTATTTTTATTTGAAATCCGAGTTAATAAATAAGTCGATTCATGAACTTGGTGAATCAGCAGCTTCCCAGTAATACATCGTTTTTGTGTTTAGTTTGTCCCCCCCCCCACCTCAGATTAGCACGGTTGGCTACGTACGGCGCGAAAAAAGTTCAACACAAAGTCAGTCGGCAGGTCCCCATTAAACGTGGGAATCGTTGGGTCAACATTGGTCCAACGATTTACAATTTGATGCCGACGTTGGCCCAACGTTGCATGTTTACTGGGTTGGCCAAAATACCCCCTACCTCGAGGGTTCTGTAGAGCTCCCTCGAGGGGTGGGGAAGTATTTTCAAGGGGCTGCACCTTCGCATGTTGGTTTTAGTAGCTCAGGTACTAAACCAAACTTTTATTTTATTTTACTAGGTAAAGCCCACTGGACTACATGGTCGCAACAGATAGCTCGACAAAGTGGCTTACGTGGGAATGTACAACAGCCAAATATTCTAAACGCACGATATGTGAAGGTGGAAACCGGAGGACCCGGAGTAAAATCCAGGCGATAAAGAAATGCGAACTCTAAACATACAGCACGCATCAGCGTCGACTTCGAACTCGCGACCTCCTGTATACCAAGCGAGGTAGTTAACATCTTGCCATGGTGGTGACCAACTAACACAGGACTCGAATATCTAAGTACAATATGTGTATCGTGTACAGCATTGTATTGTTTATTGTACTGCTTACAAGAATTCCCTGACATTGCTCCTGGTGTCTGAACAGCTTAAAAAATATATCACTCAGCCAAAAAAGGGGAATGTTAATGACATTGTTTTTTTACTTTTATAAAATGTAAAAAAATTCAACGTTCTATTTCAAAGTTCAAGACAACAATAATAATAATAATAAAAAGTTCATACAACGTTGCATTGTTGTGTATGGTACTGGAATTTATTGTACAAAACCGTGTTCATCAGAACAAGGGCAACGAATTAAATAATTTCTGATAACTTGGCCACATTTAAATTCTTATTCACAACTTGGACCGAACGGGAGAGTTACAAAATTTCATTAATTTCACCCGTACCGGTATTTCCACTTTACGCAACATGTGGGTGTGTGTTCACTATATTACCTGCGTCTTATTCGAAGGACGTTAAGCCCTGGGTAAATTTAAATACTTGATGTGGTTGTCACGGTGTGGGCTGGATGTCAAGTCGATAAAACGTGGTCAGGGTGAGCATTCAGAATCTAACAAGTACACGGGTGAATGAGCTAGGGACTTCGGTGAGTAAGCGTTGTGTGTGGTGTGTGGTTTATAAGTGGGTGTAAAGATAGCACAAGGTGGGACAGAGTACTATAATTACGTGTACAGCAATTGTTTGCGGTGTATGAATGGTACGTTGGGCCGGTCTCTTGTAATCGATCACGGTACCGAGATGTTAACTACCTCGCGTGGGATACAGGAGGTCGTGAGTTCGATCCCGAACCTGACGCTTATATATTTGGAGTTTCCACGTCTCTCTCCCCGTGATCGGGTGGATTTTTCTCCGGATCCTCCACATTTAAAAACATGCGTTTAGAAGTAGGCTGCTGCTTTGAGCAATAATTTGTGGCCAGGTCGCTTTTGAAAAAAAAAGCTCAGTGGGCCTTACCTGGTACAAAATAAAAATGGTTTAGTTTTACATTTTTAGTTTCATAAACACTGCTGAGCTGTATCATCGTGATCATCATCAGCCATCATCTATCCACTGCTAGATGAAGGCCTCCACAAGCCATCGCCATTCCTTTAGGGTATCGCGATGCCACAATCAGCGTAAATCTTGCCACAGGAAGCTGATGTCATCACTCCGTCTCTGCAGCGGTCGTACTCTCGGCTGTCTCCCATCCTTTGGCTGCTATTCCGTCGTGATTCTCGACCATGGGCTATTCCGCCGTCTCGCCGTGGCGTCTCCAACTTGCGTGATGTGTCTCATGCGTGCCCAGTGAATGTTGAACGTTGGGCCAACGTTAGCACGTGGTGGGAGCCGTTGCGCCAAAGTTGGCATGCTTACTGGGTTGTGTTCCTCATCCCCGTTTATCGCGCAGTGGAATTTCAAAAGCACGCGTCTCTCCACACACGCTTTTATTTAACTCACTCTGTCTTTTGTTGTTGTATCCTCAAATCTTGTAACTCAATTTTAACCCGCTTCCCAATGTGGTATCGACTGCAAACTTGGTATACTTATGTCATACTGATGACAATACTATATTCCATCATAAAAAATAGATATTTTAAACATTTTTTTATGTTATGTTTCGGCTAGGGTCTAATTGTCCACGGTCCCTTACGTCATGGAGTCGTGGAGTTCTGCCATTACTCGTACATTTTATAAAAGCTTGTTTAAAAAAAGTTATTTTTTTTACTTATTTTAGCTTTGGTTTCATAAATAAGCCTTTGTCAATGTTTCTGATGAAAATGTCAAATCAGGTAATATACAACGACTTAAAGCTTTCGTGACTGCAGGAATTCATATTCACATAGATAGGTTATTTTCTTTGAACCTATCTACCTGACTTTACCGAAAGACCCAAAGAATATCAAAAATAATATAAACCGATTCATGCATTTTAATAGGTGCGCATTACCTTTGCCTTTGACAATACGGACAATGGGATGCGTATTGAAAAACAAGGCACTAAAAATTCGTAACAATAAATGCTGTGGGAAATAAATAAAAACGTAATATTCTCCACAATACAGGGTTTTTTTTGGGGGGTTAGTAAGGTTTGTCACGTAAACAAAACATGCCAATTCGTAACTAGTACAGCACTAGTACAGCACTAAACCGGTGTGTTGGAGAGCAAATCCACAACATTTACAATCTCAGTACGACGTTTCGCTAGTAACTACAACCAGCTTCATCAGGGCGACAGCCAGATTTGTGGAGAAATCCTGTTTCGATCCATAAGTAGAGTGTTTGACGACATCACTTGTGTGCTCTTCTTGCGCGAAGTGGAGGGTGGGGGGGAGGGAGAATGCACGTAAATAACTACGGCTATTACGGCTCACATTGATCGCGTAAAGTCCACGCGTTAAACTTGACCGTGATGTTTTTATTCCTCGCCGAGAGCTGGAATCGAACCGGCGGACGGGAGGCGGTGCAAGCGAGCGGTGACGTCACCGCGGGACGCCCCGAACATCCGGGTCCTGCGCGAAGGAGGCGAGGTGACGGAAGCCATTACACGGGAGGCGACGGAGCCCAGAGGCGAGCGAGCGGGAGAGCGAGCGGGCGGCTTTGAGGCTTTTTCCCCTCGCGCCACAAACATGTCCAACGCGGTCACGCGACGGAACGGTGCCACCAAGCTCCGACTTACGGGTAAGAGCCGCGTCTCTTGTGCGTTCGTTCGTGTTTCTTCTTCTTCGCGCGCGTGTGTGTGTTGTGTGGTTTGTGTGTGTTCCAACGAAAGGCGCCACCAACCGCCGCCTTTTGTTGACGCGGCCCTGGCCGGGCTCGGGCGCTCGCTGCCCCGCAGGGAAAACTAGGATAGTCGTAAGGCTTCGGCGGGCGTGGCTAGGCCTCGGTGGAGAGGCGTGTTAGACTCGGCGCGCTTAAAGAAGTCTCAGTTTAACCGTAAATACGACCTTTAGTTCCGACTAATTTCTATTCGGCGTGTATTGATGCGTTAGATTGTCTAAAAAAAAAACAATGTACGTCGATGCTGCGTGACCACTGTGGCTGTATAAATAGACCGTGTTGCCATAATACACAAAAGCTCCTTCTACGGTCGCCATAATACAGTATATATACACATACACGACGCTCCTTTAAAGCTAATGACTGCCTCGACATTAAAAAAACCGACGAAACAAAATGATAAGCCACGACGACGGGGAGAATTGCACGCGCGCGGCTTCGATGATGCTTGAAGCCTTCGCTCACGAGATACTTAATTAAATAGCCCGTGTGGCGAGCCGCGCTGGGGCGAGGTGGGGATTTCTGTTGAACGAGGAATTTGCCGTGGGTTTTAAATTTAAGACAAAGGTCTCCCAACCACCATCTCTCA
Source organism: Petromyzon marinus (assembly GCF_048934315.1). NCBI lineage: Eukaryota > Metazoa > Chordata > Hyperoartia > Petromyzontiformes > Petromyzontidae > Petromyzon > Petromyzon marinus. Next base: position 20,852,871 of record NC_133703.1, on the reverse strand, counting down.
CTCTCTGTTAGATCCCAGATATGCATGCCTGGTTCACATCTTTGTCGCCTCTGCCCGGCTTTCTGTCCTTGTGTTTTTATTCGTCCCCCTCTTTGTTAGTGGTAGTTTGGCGAGACGGCCGGATTTTGCACGGTGCTAGCTAGGCAAGAAGAGTGGGCACAACCCCACCACCACCGCAACGTTGGCCAATATAACGTACTGGTGCTGTATCTTTTGTGTGCCGTGTATATATTTACGGAGCACCGGTATGGTGAAGTATGGTCAAAGCAACCCACGACCCACCCACGACCGACGTGGCGTGGCGGAGGCCTTATCCGCAATGCATTGACAAAGGGGGCTGTACATTATTACATTGTTACATACGCGCACATCTGTTAGTAATATGTGAAACCGGTCATGGGCACCACTACCCCCCCCATCGCCAATGCGTACCGACTAGCTTGGTGAAGTATAGTGCAAACAACCCCACATCCAGCAGTGCATAGAGAAAGGGGGCAGTACATTTATTGTCGAGTAAATTATTGGAGCAATGGAATGAGCTCGTCGTGTTTCGCGGCTAGGTGGATTCTGAGGTCGCAGAACAGTGAGCTTGCAACGGCTAGGGGGAAGCCTTAATCCAGATGTGGATTGATCATGGCTGATTATGATTATTAGTGCACTGTGATTATTCGTACATCAGACGGCTTTTTCAAAAGTCATAAAGTCAAGGGCACCACCACACATAAACAACAATGAATGTTAGTGAGGTCTCGCACAGGCTTTGTGTACGGTCTCTAGCATTGACATCAGCTGAGTGGCTTTTTTAAATGCTTGGCCCTTTAAAGATTTGTGCACGAATCGCCAGTGTAGCCATTAAGCCAAGGGCACTACCAGACCAGACGGCAACAACAATGAGGTTTGGTGAGATTTCTTACACCACAAAGGTCTCGAACCCTTGCCATGCCAGGGTCCAGACGTAATGATCCACAGTGAACTGTGTTAGCGCATACTCTTTGTTTTTTTCGGTAAAGTCACGTAGATAAAATAAAATTAAAATAAAAGAAAACAACTAAATCAAATCACGACGTTTCGCAGGCAACACAAGCTTCCGTCTTCAGGTGGAACAGTCACAGCAAGATAGCTGCATTTGATGCAGCTATCTTGCTGTGACTGATGCAGCTATCTTGCTGTGACTGTTCCACCTGAAGACGGAAGCTTGTGTTGCCTGCGAAACGTCGTGATTTGATTTAGTTTTATTTTATTTTATCTACGTGACTTTACCGAAAAAAACAAAGAGTATGAATCCTTGCCGTCACGAAAGCTTCAAATCTAGAATGTGTTAGCGCATATGATGGTCTGGCGGTGGTGATCCAGTAAAGGGGCTATGGAGCTCGTTTTGGGTCACGCCACCTCCCCTCTGCATTGGCTACTAATGTTTTACATGTGCAGGACAAGAGTGGGGTGATGTGGGATTCTTGGTTTATCTGTTACATATTTTAAAATCTAGGTTCCAGAGTACAGGCGCAAGACTTGTACCAATTGGTCAGCAACAAACTGAACTGTTGAAGGTGTAATAAATCGACGGTCCTTAACACAATTCATGAATTGAGCAATGTTGTAAAAATAGTGGGAAAAGACGGTGGCAGGGAATGCTGAAACTGAGGAGCGTAATGGGAAAAAAATCAGAAAGGAAAGAAGCAGAAAGGAGTGTTTCGGCATGCAGTATGGTGGTTGAACACGCTATGGATGAGATTAAAGTCAGTCTGGTAGACCGAGTCCTGGACTGGGTAGACGTTTGAAATAAGTGAAGTTCATGGGAATTAGTCATGGTTACAGGACAGGCTGAAAATTCCAAAAATACTTGACCACCATTTTAAAACTGTAAACATAACATGCGCTACAAAGTGCCCGAGAGGATGTCTTCAGTGGAGACGGACCAATAAAAATCAGGTCGTGTTTGGATGCTGAAGCATTTTTACAGGACAATGAGCTGGTGACAGATGGGGGGGGAGGCCTGCATCCAGCAGTGGATTGATCATGACTGGTGGTGAATAATAAGCTTACGTTTCAATTACTGGCTCCTTGTCAGAGCAGAGGGATGTATAGAGAGTGGCTTTTAGTTAAGGGGGACATTTTATGATGCGATTACTGAGAGAAAGAGGCGAGAAAAGAGTTGGTACATAGACAATATCTCGTGAAACAATTACTGCCTGAACATACATTCATTTCAGTAAGACGGACTAAATCTCAAACAATGTGCCCGATTTCGTTCGATCTCATAAGCTCAGCATATTGGGGCCTGGATAGTGCTTTGATGTGTGACCACCACGTTGTTTTCAGGCTGCATGTCCATGTGGTAGAGACCAGAAGTCAGTGCAGCAAAATCAATTGTTGCACTGTATTACTATGCTCCATGTCTACGGGACATATGTGAAGAAGCCTCATAGCTCATCGTTTTTCTCGAGGATAAATAAAGATTCTGATTGTGATGTCCTTTTCTCCCTGTCTTCTCCAACCTGTCACTGACCAGGGCGGTGAAGTTCTGATCAAATAAACCCCCTCCCCCCCCCCATCACCCGCTCCGTGTAGGGAGAATCCTCATCTAGCAGTGGATAAACAAAGAGGCTGTGCATGTACACCCCAGCAGTGGTTGTCTTATGAAGACACTGCCCCCATGCACCCGCAATGTGGAATATCCATCACTGGCCGAGGGCCGCTGATCGACATGAAAACCACACTGCCCAACGATCGTTTGAGCTGGGAAACCGCTCGCGTTGTATACACATCGCAGATGGACGTTACCGCGCGTCCATCTGTACAAGCGTGAATAAATAATGTTGGGGGGGGAGGGGGGTGCGGGGTGAGTCAGGGGGGAGATGGGTGGGGGGGTTCCCCCAATTCCAACTAATGCTTGCATCCCATTTTGCGCCGCCGACTGTAACACGCTCGCGCGGCGTAGACGCGAATATTCGCGCGCACGCACGCAAGTAAATAAAGCGGGACAACAATTGGAATTGAGAAGGCGGCTTTTGGCAGCGCTGGCTTGGAAACACCACGCGTCATGCCACTGGCCGCCGACTCTGCGCGTGTAATTAAGGTTTATTATAGAAAAGCCTCTGGGGTTGCACTTGTCCAGACAAAGGCAGGCATTAAGGCGGTGCAACGACGCGCCAGTGGCGACATTGTATGACCGAGGAGTGTGGGGGGCCAGTTTTGGATGGGTTGCGAGGTGGGGTGTAGGGGGTCGGTAGTTAGGGTAGGGTTCACGCTTGTCCCTGCTGTACATTATCGTTCGTGTGGGTTTTCGTGTTAACGCCGAGGGGTTTGAGCCGCGGGGAATACAAAAGGAGAGTGGTAATGGTATGTGCAGCGGCGGCAGGAACTGCTGCGTCAGCAGAGCGCTGCTTAGGGTCAAAGTAAAAATGGTCAAACTTGGAAGGGGAGGGAAGCATTATTTTGTGGAATGGAAATGGGAGAGAGGAGTTTTGTGGTGTCTGCAGCAGTCAACACCCGCTCTCATTATATAACTAACACAATCGGTTCGTCTTTCTCGCACGTAACATAGTAAAGTTTACGTACATTTGCCACGACTGGTTGCCCTATATAACACTTTTTAAAGGCTCTGATGTGTGAATATAAACGAATATAGTAATATATCTTAATTTTCTGCCATTGATTAATCCACTGCTGGATTAAGGCCTCCCCAGGCAATGTTGATAGTGGGGGGGGGAGGCGTTGTTTGATCATGCTTCACCACACCGATTATAACTGCTGATTGGTGAGAGGGCAGTTGGCCTTGGACCGTTTTATATATCACTTGCCACTCATGTTATCCCTGGTCAGGCATTCAACTCTTGTCAGTGGGTTCATAGCGCATTTTGCTAACCGATGCTCCACCACTCCGCTCAACAGAACATACAAGTTTAACATGAACTGTAGACACTGGGTATACTGTGTCGCAATCATTGGCGACAAACAGTGCCCTTTGTTTTCACGTTTCCTTAACATCGCTGCTAATTTCGTCTGCATCTTCTGTGCGGCGGCGTAGTTATGGGTGCAAACAGTAAGGGCGCCTTTTTTGAAGTGGTGACTGCGCCAAAAGTGCTGAGTGTTTCTGGCCGCTCATTATATTCTCTCTCATCCATCGCATACCGGAGAAACGCATCGATAGGAATCAGGATGTAAACTGCACAATGCTTAACGGTGCGTCACGAGACGCTCTCTCGCAACAAGTGACTCATTTATACGGAGGCAATCGGCTTGCCTTCGAGGTGCGGCCTTGGTGAATGTCAAAGGGTCTGGCATTTGCGAGGGCCCTCCTTTAAAGAAAAACCGAAAAACGGCACTCTTTTTTTTCTCTCACCACCGTGTATAGTGTGCGCGCGTTTCATGAATTCCTTCACTAGTGGAATGGAGCCGTGCCACCAACTCGACGTAAATGGCCATAGCTCCGGATTCTTTGCCGTGTGCTGGATTTGGACTGCTTTATGCTAACGTCCCCAGCCGGGTCCTTTGTTTTCACTTTATATTGACCGTGATATTTCCCCCCCCCCCCCCCCCCCGGGAATTTGTTCCGGCGATATGTTACGATGACAGAAAATGAAAACGACAACATTTTTTTATAACCTGAGCGAGTGAAAATTGCTGCGAGTAAATTCTTTCCGAGTTGTGCAAGTGAACATTAAGGCCAGTGCTTTTAGGGGGTGGACTAGTGAAGGGAGAGCGGATGTGAGTTGCACTTGGTGGGAAAGTCGTTGGCGCAGTTTTGCTCGGAGATGTTGGTGGGAAAGTCATTGGTGTATTTTTTTCTGGGAGATGTTGGTGGGAAAGTCGTGGGCGTAGTTTTTCTGGGAGATGTTGGTGGGAAAGTTGTTGGCGTAGTTTTTCTGGGAGATGTTGGTGGGAAAGTCGTGGGCGTAGTTTTTCAGGGAGATGTTGGTGGGAAAGTTGTTGGCGTAGTTTTTCTGGGAGATGTTGGTGGGAAAGTCGTGGGCGTAGTTTTTCAGGGAGATGATGTTGGTAGGAAAGTCGTTGGCGTAGTTTTTCTGGGAGATGTTGGTGGTATAGTCGTGGGCGTAGTTTTTCTGGGAGATGTTGGTGGGAAAGTCGTTGGCGTAGTTTTTCTGGGAGATGTTGGTGGGAAAGTTGTGGGCGTAGTTTTTCAGGGAGATGTTGGTGGGAAAGTTGTGGGCGTAGTTTTTCAGGGAGATGTTGGTGGGAAAGTCGTGGGCGTAGTTTTTCTGGGAGATGTTGGTGGGAAAGTCGTGGGCGTAGTTTTTCAGGGAGATGTTGGTGGGAAAGTCGTTGGCGTAGTTTTTCATGGAGATGTTGGTGGGAAAGTATTTGGCGTGGTTTGCTTGGAGATATTGCTGGGAAAGTCGTTGGCGCCGTTGGCTGGGAGATGTTGGTGGGAAAGTTGTTGGCGTGGTTTTGCTGGGAGATGTTGGTGGGAAAGTCATTGGCATAGTTTTTCTGGGAGATGTTGGTGGGAAAGTCGTTGGCGTGGTTTTGCTGGGAGATTTTGGTGGGAAAGTTGTTTGCGTGGTTTTCCTGGGAGATATTGGTGGGAAAATCGTTGGCGCCGTTGGCTGGGACATATTGGTGGGAAAGTCATTGGAGTAGTTTTTCTGGAAGATGTTGGTGGGAAAATTGTTGGCAGTTTGCTGGGAGATGTTGGTGGGAAAGTTCTTGGCAAGGTTTTTCTGGGAGATATTGGTGGGAAAGTCGTTGGCGCCGTTGGCTGGGACATATTGGTGGGAAAGTCATTGGAGTAGTTTTTCTGGAAGATGTTGGTGAGAAAATTGTTGGCGCCGTTGGCTGGGAGATGTTGGTGGGAAAGTCATTGGCGTGGTTTTTCTGGAAGATGTTGAGGGGAAAGTCGTTGACGGCGTTTGCTGGGAGATGATGGTGGGAAAGTTGTTGGTGTGGTTTTGCTGGAAGATGTTGGTGGGAAAGTCGTTGACGGCGTTTGCTGGGAGATGATGGTGGGAAAGTCGTTGGCGTAGTTTTTCTGGAAGATGTTGATGGGAAAGTCGTTAACGGCGTTTGCTGGGAGATGATGGTGGGAAAGTCGTTGGCGTAGTTTTTCTGGAAGATGTTGGTGGGAAAGTCGTTGACGGCATTTGCTGGGAGATGATGGTGGGAAAGTTGTTGGTGTGGTTTTGCTGGGATATGTTGGTGGGAAAGTCGTTGGCGTAGTTTTTCTGGAAGATGTTGGTGGGAAAGTCGTTGACGGCGTTTGCTGGGAGATGTTGGTGGGAAAGTCGTTGTCGTCCTTTGCGAACGCAGCTCCCTCCACATGGCCTCCATTTAAATGCCCAGCCCTCTATCGCACTCAGTGAGAGGCAACACATTACGGTGTTTACATAAATACGCCCATGTAACGTTAGGTCGGTGCTGGATTTTTTGTTAGGTTTGGCTGCGGCGTTTGGGGGATTTTGCGGTGGCGGGTAAAAAAAAGTCCAGCAGCAATTTGGCAACATCAAAAAAGTCATCGGTTGTAATGTGTACCTATTACCAGCTTTTGCTGGTTTGCAACGGTTCCATTAACTGTAAAGTGGTCGAGTACAATAATTGTAGTTTTCAAAAAAGAGTGAATGGCAATAGCGCTCGAATTCCTGGCAGTTCCGAGTGAAACTGTTACGCACGTGGCTGGAGTTACGTCTCTGGTTTTCAGCTTTCTAACCGAGTGCATGAACGGGCTTCTTGTTTCGCAGTGCTCTGTGCCAAGAACTTGGCCAAGAAAGATTTCTTCAGTGAGTACCACTTCACCCACATCCCCTCCCTCCGTCTTCTGCCGCGAACAGCAAGGGCACACTTTGCTTCCCCGCACCTTCATATGCATGAGCTCGCTTATCAACAAACTCTACGCAAGGTAAACAATTAACAATCGTAAATTCGGCGACGACTTTGCTCTGCGCTGCTTAGCGGCGCCGCCGCGTCCAGTCGCCAGTGGGTGCCCTGTGCCCAGCTGTACGTGCTGTCCATCAACTCTGTGGTTTCTGGTTGTATTTTTGGACTTGGGATCCGGTCCTTTAAAAAAAAAAACCTTTCCTCGTGACCTTGTAAACGCCACGGAGACCGTGAAGGTCAACAGCACGACGGCCGCAAGGCGTCAGTCGGCGGTGGTGGCGGTTGGGCGTTGCAGGGGCGGGGGGGATGTGGGGCGAGGGGGGCGTCCATCGTGACCCCTGAAGGTCACATGATACCATCTGTACCCACGTTACCCGGTCACGTGCTAGATTCTTACTCGGCCAGGCATGGGGTTTTTTACCAGGAGAGTCTGAATTTTTCATCGGGAAGCAAACGCGAGGCTACTGGCAGTGCCTCACTCCTTTTCCTCTTCAGCAAGTTCAGCCAGAGTATTTTTTTTTACACACACCCCCCCCCACCACCACCTTCGCTAGAAGCCAGCGTTAAACCGTAACGGCCACATGAAGAAATGACAGTAACCGAAAATGGCTCTTGTGAAAGTGTTTTTGCGCTGCTGCTAATGTGCGGTCCATGTGTAGTGACAATCATCGGAGACGGGGCTGGCAGCTTCTCAATTCTTTTTCTCAGCTGCCCCTATTGCAGACCGTCCTTATAATCTCTTTCGGCACCTTAAATCTACTTTGCCCGCTTGTTTTGCCAAATTTAAGTAACGACACATTTGTGAACTCCTCAGCGGTTTCAGCTTTAAGACTCAAATTATAACCCTGCCAGTCACAAAATTGCGTTGAGATTTCATCTCCGTCACGATGTCCGACGTTTCACTCCCACGTGCTGGGAGATCCTTTAGGAACTCTAAACGTTGAACAACGCAAACACATCAGACAGCCGTACGGCGCAACCGCGAAAAGCCTACGGGGAAGAATGCCCTGGGATGTCATTGTTACTGCATTGTGTGCAATGCGTGCGCATTTGCAATGTGGCCACAGATTAATTGAGTGATCGCCAAAACCGGAGACGCGATGGTGGAGTCACGCGCTAGGCTGTGGTTCCCCGTCTGTGCCCTGCACCGGCTTTAATTGAAACCGGCAACTTTGGACGCGCGGAAAATGCAGTGCCCTTGCCAACTCGTCATCTCCAGGCTCCTGAGGAAAGTAAATAATGCCTGGGCTTTTCCAGGCATTCATTTGTCAAAAACTGTTTCCGTACATTTATCAGAAGCAAAGCCCGCTTGGAAATGGCAATTCAAGTGCGTTATTGTGCCGCTTAATTCTTCATGCATTTGCAAATTGTGCAAAGAGTGGGTTTTGTTTAGCATGTGAAAATATAAATGTTGACCTGAAAATGTAGTTAAGTTTCTTAAACTGTATTTTAAATCTAAAGAAAATTCTGTGAGCCGGAGTGGTGGCCTGTACACGCTGGTAATCCAGCACTTTGGAGCCAAGGGTTGGTGGATCACAGATTTGCGAAACTCTCAAATCCACCTGGCTGCAGCATGGCCCGGGAGATGACCGTACAAAAAGTTGCTTTGCAAATCCCTCAATGCAGATATTCGAGCGTTTTGACCAAACATGCGTGGATTGTACATGTGTATTCTGGTTTATAGCCACACGCAATGTACTCATTAAAAGAGAATGAAGGAATTTACCAAACATTCTTATGCAGGGCCCTCCTGAATACAGCTCGGAGGCCTTTCTAAATCAATAAATTACATTATTATTCATGTTGATGCTCATTGCATTGCCAGTTTATGCGTGGGTAGGTGGGTGTGTGAGTGAGTGGGAGGGTGAGTGAGTAGATGGGTGATATAGTAGTTGTGTGGGTAGATGGATTAGAAGGTTGATGAGTAGATGGGTGGGTGAATATGACTGGGTTATTGGGTGAATAGGTGAGTGGGTGGTTTAGTGACTTAATTGGATCAGTGGATGGGTGGTTGGGTGAGTGTGTGAGGTGGGTGACAGGGTGGGTAGTTGAGGAGGTAAAGTGCACGAGTGGGTGAGTGGCTGGGAGCTGGCGTCTCGCCGTGTCCGGCTCGCTTAAAGTCGGGCCGGCGCTTGCGGACTCGGGGTAAAAAATAAAAGACGCCGTCGTGCTTGACCGACCGCGTGCAGGGCTGCCGGATCCGTTCGCCAAGATCATGGTGGAGGGCTCGGGCGAGTGCCACTCCACCGACACCGTCAGGAACACTCTGGACCCCAAGTGGAACCAGCACTATGATCTGTAAGCGCCTCGCAACCTCCGGCTGCCACAGTGACAACGCTCTGCTTCACTGTGCATCGCTGTACATTCTTTCTCTCGGGCCCGTCGTGGCGAAGGGTGCACGGCAAATGTTTAACTAGGTGGCGTACGGTGTGCGAGTTAATCGCTAGACGCAGCCTTTACTCGTGGGTGCAATGATTCATGCGGATTATTATTACGCTGATAGGCGCATTCAGTGATGACGCGCGTTTGAATTGATGCATTTATTTTATGTTATTCGTGTATGTTGTATGTGCAGCGGGTTCGCTTGAACCCCCCTGTGCGCTAAGAGGCCAGTGCATTCTCCACAATGGTACGATCTAATAGATTCTCTAAATGAATTACAACCCTGCATCACGACAGTTGATTCGCCAGGGGGAAAGAATCGTTACTGCTCGTGTGTACAATTAGTTTTTATTTTTTAGACTTCCCCCCCCTCCTCCCCGCAGTTTTGTTTCACTGCAATTTCATTGGGTAAATGATGCCTTACAAGCTAAAACCTATGAAGAACAGCCCCTGCAACAGGCATGTGGAAGTTGCACGGTTGGCTCGGCACCACCAGGAGAGAATCACCGCCGCCCACCCACCCAATGTTGGTTTTGGCCGACGGAGATGCTTTCAGTTGAACGCGTCGGCTTTTGCAACCAGTATCCATAATAGAGGTTGGGTTATGATATACGTTACCCCCCCCCCCCCCCCCGGCCTTTACACCTGATTGGCTCACAAGTGACGACATCACATATGTTGTGCGGTAGAACCACGTGGAGACGAGGAATATTATGATGGATATTGCCGTTTATTAAACACTTTCTCACTCGGCATCCTCCGCTCGCACCAGTGTAGGTGCACTCTGTCTCGGTCCTTCACCCGGACACTTAGTAGCTATTAAGAGCCTACCCCGGCTATCCCCTCGGCTCTCTCATCTGCCCGGAGCGGGGATCAGCCAACACCGCTCCGCGACGAGGAGAGAGACCCTCTTCCAGCCACTCCTTTCCCTGGTCTCCAACGACGACCTCGCCCCCGTCATGGGGGGTCCCCCTTAAGAATCCCTTTGAGCGGCCCTCCTCCCAGCTCGGCACCGCCCACCTTCTCGCAAGTGCCATCCGAAAGCCCCTTACGTAACCCATAACGTTACGTCATCCTTGGCCCCACATGACTCTCAACCCGTTGGCACCTCCTTCCGTTCGCCCCCTCATGGGATACCCACAATAGTCCTCTGCACGTATATCCCTCATCTATTTAAGACCGAACAGGAAGGTTCTCCACAACTCTGGCTGTTGCCTGATGATGCTGGTTGTTGTAATTACCGGCGAAACGTCGTACTCGAATTGTAAACGAATTGGCATGTTTTGTTTACGTGACAAACCTTAGTAATTGTCTGTGTTGGGTGGCGGTGGTTTTAACGACACGTTTATATTTACGCGAATCTAACCCAAAAAATCTCTTATGCAGATGCTTTCATTGCCGATAGTTAATTGACCCATTCGCATGTTTTCCCGCCTTGTGCGATAAAATTCTCGTCCTTTGCCTTAAGTGGTCGTACACTTTCCTTCTTTTCATACGGCGTCTCTTGTCGGCAGGTATTGTGTACTCGGCCGTTTAAACTCGTTGACTTTGCTAAGTGAAGCACAGCCGGTGTCGCCGCCGCTGCGCGCGTGGCATACAAACGGCATCCTTACCGCACAAGCAGCCGTTAGCGTATCGCCCTCTCGCCCCGCCCCACGCAGTTCTGAAACCGGCGCCCGTCCAAAGAAAGCATCGTCGGGCGTCGCGTTATTTGAGCAGCCTGTCAAACGCAGGGAGGAAAGGGATAAAGCGGCGCTTTCGCTCTCAAAATTACCCCCCACCCTGCCCCCTCACCCCTCGTTCTGTTTTGTGGCGTGCAGCTACATCAGCAAGTCCGACTCCATCACCATCAGCGTGTGGAACCGCAAGAAGATCCACAAGAAGCAGGGCGCCGGCTTCCTGGGCTGCGTGCGCCTGCTCTCCAACCTCATCTCTCGCATCAAGGACACGGGATGTGAGTCGGCCCTTGGCGGGCCCCCCCTCCCCCCCCCATCGGATTCACGCTGATCTTGCGCTCTCGCACACGCGCGCCTGCACCGCCGTTGCCGCTTAACCTTTTGACCACATTGCGTTGTGGCCTCGTGGGGAAAATTCCTATTGTTGAGGTTGGGATTTTTTTTTATTTTAGTTTCCACCCGTCTTCATGGGAGCGAGGAATGTCTGTTGAACAGATGATTTAGTTCAGCTGCAAACACCGAGTTCCTTAAAGTTTTGCGTGTCCCAGACGCCTGTGGAATGTTCTGTGGAAATGCACATATTATTGGTTGTTAACTTTCATTATTATGCATGTGAAAGATTTCTTCCCGATTCCATCGCCACAATTCAAACTGAAGTCTTTTTTTGTTTATAATCTTAAAGCAATTTGAATCTGTATGATCTATTTGAATTCTACACAGCCCTTTGTCAATCCGCTGCTGGATGAAGGCCCCTGGCTATGTCGTCGTGGGGGTTGTTTGACTTGACTTCAGCCACTGATTTTAGCCACAGTTGGGAATCGAACTCGGATCATCGTGTCCATGGCACAGTGGGTTAACCGCTGCGCCACCGCTACTCTGTAAAGAAATATAGCGATATAAAATCTAAACTGAAAAATGTTGAAAATCATTCTTTAAACGCACATTCGCAATGCATGTGCTGCACGTAAAAATCGATTTGAGTCGATGAATCATTGCATCCAAAATCATTGTGTGCTGTCTTCAGCTTGCGGGTGCTACTGCTACGCCAGTTACGATGTGGATAATCGTATCTCAATCTCGGTTCCCTCGTACCTCTGGCTGCAACATGATGTGCACGTTGATAGCCCTACGTGAAATGTAAACAATGTGGAAATTGATGGACTCGCCACAAAAAGGCGGAAGATGATTTTGTGCCCCAAAAAGGAATTTTGTTGGCTTTGAGTTTTACATGCTTGGCAGAAATATTGACATACCCCAAGCGGGGTGGGGAAGGGAAGTATTTTTCTTATGCTGAGGTGTGACTATAACTGTCTGCCTCTGCTCAGTAGGAGGTCGCTCCTTCCCTTCTGCAGACCACGCTGTCTGGAACTTCCTCCTCCAGGCTGTCTACACTGCTGTCTTCCTCTCCCTGTTCAAGTCTAAGTTTAAGATCTTCCTCTTCTCCTCCGCCAGCCGCTCGCTTTTCTGTCTGCCTTGTTATTTCATAGTCATATTCGCTGCGTTTTTTATTTTAGTTTTCCCTTGCTCCCCGCACTTGTGCTGTCTCTCCTCTCATACGGCATCTTGGGGAAATGTTGTACCCTCGGCACCGTGTAAAATACAAGTCGCATTGTAAATACAGGGTGATCCGTTTATAGGTACCGAACTAAAATATTCAGCAGAAATGATCGAGAAATTAAAAGCCTCTGCACATCTCCCATCAATCTCAATACACTTTGTCCACCAACATAGCCATTCTAATTTGCTTACAACATGCACGCTCTTCAATCACCCCTGTTGCGAACAAAGTATGAGTGTCATTATAAATCGGTGTGGTATCTGTAAACGGATGACCCTGTATAATTCAGCAGTTGCATCGAGAGCAACACTTGCAGGAATTCGCATCACTCTCCCGCTACGCGGTTAGTGCGTCTCATTAAAGCCAGACCTTTTCGAAATCCAAACAGGAGGCTCTGTGGTCAGAGTGCGTGACTCGCAAACCAACCCGGGGTCCCTGTGGTCAACTTGATCCCTTTATCCCCACGTGAGGTTGATCAAATGATACCTCTCTTTGGAAACTCGGCAGTGGTAACACCTTTGGAGTGACTGGCCCCTGTCATGGCAATGTACAATTTCACCTTGCTGACAAAAAAAAGCTGACTCATAGCACCTCGCAGAAGCTTTAACTGGAGCAGAGACACGGCTTCAAATGTCCACCAGCTGCACTGCCTCGTTTAAAGTTCACGTTCTTGATACGGTCTCGTGTGGTCTTGCAGGTTTGATAAGTGACGCGTTGTTTCCACGCGTACGCGGTGAATTTCCTCCCTTCCCCCTCCCCCCTGAACAACTACGTACACAGATCAGCGCCTGGACCTCTGCAGACTCGGCCAAAGCAGCAACGACACCGTCAGGGGACAGATCGTCTGTAAGTGTTTCCTGTCCCAACGCTTTGGCTCGCAGTGTTCAAGAGGAATTTTTTTGTTTGTTACTGCCGCCCTGAAAAATTGTTATTTGCTTTAGCCAATCAGATAGTCCCGACCCGTATTCCTGTCTGCAGCCCTAACCGTGCCCTATTTCACCCATGTTTATTTATGGCTGCGCACTGGACAAACAGAGAGCAGAGGAGCAAAATCCATTGTTGTACTGTAGTTTTTTTTATGCTGCCAAGTTGATACCACCAACCGTCGTCAACCTTGCGTTCCTTTTTCCGCAGTGAGCTTGCAGTCGCGCGATCGCATTGGCACTGGTGGAGCAGTGGTCGACTGCCGGGGCCTGTTCCCCAACGACCTGCCCGAGGGGTGAGTGTTGAGGCCGCTAGGGTTCATCTCCATGTGCAGCAGCAGCAGCTGTAACCACCGTTCACGTCTATAATAATGCAAACAATGATTTAGTGCCTATGGTATTCACGCCGTCCTTATAACACGAGGCTATTACGAGGGCGCTCAGTTTTCACAGGCGGGTATAGTAAGTAGGAGGCAAAGTTTGCCATGTGGTTTTACCCACCTAGATCATTTGAGGATAATTGTTAAGATTTTGGCAAATTTGGACTGTGATCGTGCTCCTTTTTAAATAACGAATCTTTTAACGTCTACAGTTTAGCGGGGATGACGTGTTGTTAATATTATGGTGAACACCCTAATATTAACCAGGGCCGCCACGTGGTTTGAACCGCAAAGTTCTGCACCAAACGAAAAACCTTGCAACTGCTTGGCCATGTCATCGGGCGCCATTGTGGCGAGATGTTAACTCCCTTGTCCTGGTATTCAGGAGGTCGTGGGTTCGATCCCAACCCTGACGCCTGTGTATTTTGGAGTTTGCCTATTCTCTTCCTGTGGTCGTGTATTTTCGCTGGGTCCCCTCTGGTTTATCCCTCCACATTTAGAATCAACAAAATGCATTGAGAGTTTTGCTACTGCTATAAATTTCCGTGCGATAAGCCACTTTGTTGAGCTGCCATTTGTGATAGGCTGGTCGCGTCTGAAAAAAAGAGCTGTATAGCTCGGTGGGCCCTTACCTGGTAAAATAAAAACAAGTTTTAATCGTTTTTAGTCTGTGTGCACCCCGGTGTCTTTGGGATTACCGCCCACGTTTCTGTTTCCAGCTCGGCCACGGGGCTTGCCGAGTCGCGTGTGTCGGCAGTAATTTAACCTCGGAAAGAAGGCCATGCCCTGGTTAATATTTAATCGCGATTTTGGTTTGTGTTGATGAAACTTAAAACGGTGCGTTGATTTCAACGAAGAGAAAAGAAACTCTATTCCACGCGAAGCTTTGCCAGGACAGTCGGATGGCGCTAGTGGTCAAAGCGAGCCGCTCACCGTCATACGATTGCGAGTTCACGTTCCACTTTTTGGATTCGTCAGCCTGTTATTGTCTCGCCAAATACCATCAAACGAGTATCGCTTTATAGAAGGTCAGAAGTCGTGTTTTTTTCATATCTACTGGCCCCCGTCTAAGCAATGTGGAATTTTCATCACTGGCTCAGGGCCCACAGTTGGTGACGAGCACACACTTCATGCTCATTTGGGCATGGATATATTTGAACTTTTTTTATTTTAATCAACTTCCCTTGAATAATTGAGAAGTCTCGTTGGGACGCTTGGTTGGTAAAATGGACTGGCTTGCATGATTGCGGTCTGTGCTTTGCATCTGCACTTTTGAGAAAAGTGGGCAAGCCAGTGCATTAAGGGAGCCTCTTTTTGATGTTGGACTTTTTTGTTGTACAATGAAAGTTGCACATGCACATACAGATGGACACATACAGACGAACACACCATTGGCCATGCCGGCTTGCACCCGCGTTCTTCTGTTGTCGCACACACGAGCTGATTGCTGATATGCAGCTTAATATTGATGTTTTAAGTGAAAAAAAAAACGATTTTTCCAACAATTTTAAAAAGCGTTGGAAATTGTTATTGGTCACCATTATTGGTAGGCAGTGTGACAAGTTTTGTGGCAAATGGATTGTTTTTTTTTAATAGATTTCAGGAAATTAGATGTTTACTCGAAAGGATGAACCCATACTAGTTGGGGAAAAGCAAAGTGTGTCCCATTGTCTCCCTCCAGTTAATTTACAGGATGCATTAACAATGGTATATAAACGAAGGGATTACATTGCCCTTTCCTGGTTTGAGCCTTTTGATCAATTGGGCTGGCTTTCTCTCGGGGGGGGGGGGGGATAAGTCCCTAATAGCAAGGCAACTGTATCCTAAAGCTTAATTAATGTCCGATCATCTTCACGAGAGCGTTCGCGTGCTTCCCTCATCATAATTATAGGCAGACGGACAGAGAATGATGCCTTTTGAGGCATTGCGTGGAGAACTTGACGCCAAAATAGTGACGGACACCTCGACCCGAGCTAGGCTAAAATCGACGGGGACGTACGTGGCGAGCCGTTTTGGCCAGGTGACGTGTGCCGTGCGCCGTTACGTGACCTTCGTTTCGGTGGGGCAGGTGGGAGGAGCGGAGGTCTACCATGGGACGCACACAGTACGTTAACCACGTCACGCGGACCGCACAGTGGGAGAGACCAACCAGGTAAAACGCAGCGGAACAAAGCGGCACCTGTTGTGTGACGTGGAAAGAGCGTGCGTGGCGACGGGCGGCTGCTTTCCACGTGTGGCTTTGGAACGATTGGTAGCAGGGTCGAGAGGACCTGGCAGAACTTGCGCGTTTGCTAGGGTTAGGAAGCCTCAAAACAAAAAAATGGACCGAGGAGGGGAGTGGAAACGGATCGGCGAAGGATCTCGGAGCGGAGCAGAAGTTGGGGAGGCAGCAGCAGCAGCAGCAGTGATGCGTTGAGGGCAGGCGGCAAGAGTAGTGGAGGGGCAGCAGATGTGCATTGACGGTCACAAAGACCGAGGGATTGAAGAGAGAGAGGCATTTGGTGTGCTGTGACCTGGCTAGTGCAGCACTCCCTCGTATTGTTCTATTAAAGGAAAAAAGCTAGAATCTTAGAAGAAAAAAAATATCCTATCTATTAGATACTCACCTAAGCTGTGTGTCTTGCCTGGGCTGTCCGATTGCCACGCGTTCTAAGTCGCAGTTTTAATTCGCTGTTGTAAATCGCTTATACAGTTTCTGTAGTGCACATATTACATCTTTACAAAAGTAATGTAAGCAAGCAGCGCGGACTTAAAAGTACATTTGCCAGGTCGAAAGCGTTCCCCTCTAGTACACAATGAGTGCGGCTAAAGATGCAGTGATGGATAAATATAAAGGGTGGTAGGCCTGGTGTGTCCACAAGCCGTATGAATGAAGCCGCGGTGCCGTGCCAGTCCCACGCCGTGCATTCCACACCTGCCCATTGTGTTTTCCCGGTTGTTACCGCGTGTTGTTGGGCACGACGTCCGACGTAGACATCGCGCAAACACCGCAAGCGGTACAACCCCCGAAAACGCATCCGAGAATTAACGCGGGACAACCGCGAAAACAACTTGCGCGGCGAGTGCCCCAACGCCCCTGTGCTGAACGCGTCGTGTGTGTGTGTGTGTGTACGTGCGCGCGTGGCATCAGGCCGGCGGCCGAGTGCGGCGGACCAGGCTGCGTCGCTCCGGGCCAGGAGGGGACGCCGCTGCGCGCGGGGCAGGGCGCCGACGGTCGCGCCACCACCGCCGGGGAGCCGTCGGCGGCGCCAGCGGCACCCGGCTCGCCGGAGCTGGGCACGCGCTCGCAGAGGCACCGCAACTTCCTGAGCCGCACGCACCTGCACCAGCCACCGGATCTGCCCGAGGGCTACGGTGAGAAGCGACTCGACGACTCGCTCCGACGGGAAAAATCGCACAGCTTGCGTCGGGAAGTGGCCAGGTGGCGCGGAGGTCAACTTCCTCCTCTGCCCGTTTCCTCTTGCGCTTGCCATCTCACATTGGATCTCTAAATCACTCGGCACTCCTCACTCGGGGGGCAGTTGTCCACGATGTGGACGGTTACTATATAAGGCAGCTCCACGGTCGCAGGAAGTAGGGGTGTGGGACGTATTCTACAGCGCGTGCCAACTGGCACCGATTTGTATCGGAATATACCAGCACTGCATAAGCATTTGCATTGGAATATAGCTTAAGTGAAATGCAAGTAATATGGATTTCGTATGAGAACCCCTTGCAATGTCTATAAATACCCGCATGCTTTGGAGTAAGAAATGCTAAAATGGAATGTTGCTACTCGTTTCCCATTGCCACTCACCGGCCTGCTTTTAAGCACCCATTATTAATCACTGCATCTGGTTTGAGCAGTGAGGTGCGACTCTCGTTCTGGTGAAATTGTTACAGATGGAGGGGCTATTGGTTATTCCCAAAGGTATTTTGTCAAATTGTCAGGGTCAAAATTATGGAATTTTATAAAGGCGACAATTTTGTGGGAATATCCTCAGGAAGACAAACATTTATTGATTTCCTTAACATCTCGTTTTGGAGATGCGGAGCATGACAAATGGACAGAAGGACACTTGCCAATTTTATTTATAGATTTGGATTCCTGGCAGCGATGTGACGATTAATCGGTTAAGCTCTGTTCACGTTGCATGAATCCGTTTGTGCGTGTAAGAATTGGGTCATTTCTGATTAGTGTTGAGAGTCTAGCTGTCTCACTTTACAGGGGGTGCGTTGCTACTTTCTCAATTGTAAAGCGCTGAACAAGGAGCCTCGTTTAACCAAGTTAAAATGTAACCCATGAAGCATGTGACCCCTTTCTGCATGCATGAGAATCGACCGGTTTCGGGCAGTCCCCTTCAACTCGGGCAGAAAGTTTGCGATGTTCCGAGATGTTGTTTTGGAAGTGGCCAGGTGGCTCAGGTCGGCGCTGGGTTCAATCCAGGTTCCAGCCACCCGCGATTAAGCGGAACTTCTCTCATCTCACGTGTATGATGGTCTCAATGATCGCGCACACAAAAAAACCCGTCACGGAATTTTTTTTTTACTTGATTTGGATAATTTTTTGCTCTGAGAATTTTAAAAAATGTTCTGTGTCCCAACACTTTTTGCAGGGTGTATGCATATGTGTGTGACAACTAGTTTGTGTTAAGAGACCTAATAAAGTGACTTCACAAGTAGTTCTGTGATATCATCTTCCAGGGACATTTTCTGACGCATGTTTGATGCACTGCCGCTAACTGCTTGGCTTCCGAATGATAATGTCTGTGTCATGACAACGCCGATAGCACATTTGTAATATAATTGGGGGGAAACGGAAGTAAAAAAAAACAGACTTCAAAAAAAATTCTCGTTTCACGTGAGTGGTTGAGTCATATAGGTTTGTTTAATTTTCTTCACTTTTTTTCTTGTAAGATACACTAAAGTAATATACCTCGACGGTTTTATTTTGGCCGTTGCTGGGAGAGCATTGACCCTTTTGTCCCCTCTTATCACCGTTTCCCATGCCTTGTGTCTCTCCACCACGAGCAGAACAACGAACGACCCAGCAGGGACAAATTTACTTCCTCCACACACAGACCGGGGTCAGCACGTGGCACGACCCTCGCGTTCCCAGGTAACCGGGCTGCGTTCGCTCGTCTAGACCTAGACAGGGGAGCGCCGACAGAGGAGGCAAAGGGGGTGGCTTGGGTGACACAGTGTGAGCGGGGTAGATCCGCCGTGAACTCGTAGCGGCGTAACGGGCGTGGGGGCAGGGGGTGCCTTGCTCCCCGCCCCCCCCCGTGGCCAAAGCCCCCTTGACGAACCACCATGAGGTACGTTTTCAACAACAGTGTCAAAGAACAACAACAATTATTTCAAACGCGGTTTACATTAATTTTTATTAAAGTGCTCTCATTTTTACGTTCCACGTTTTATTTTAATGTAATTAGAGCTATATCGTTTGGCTTCCGCGAATTGCGCATCGCATGTTTGTTTCCATAGTATAATCACGTAGACAAGAAGAATCTCTCTTTCTGGTTGGGGCGAATAAGGGGAGGGTGTTCGGCCAGAGGAGCTAGGTGCGATCGTGCAAGACAAATCAAATATTGGGGCCCCCACCTCACCGATTGCCACACCCCCTGAACTGATAATGTAGTTACTATACCACTGATAATGTAGCTACTACGCCACTGATAATGTAGTTACTACGCCACTGATAATGTATTTACTACACCACTGATAATGTAGTTACTACTCGACTGATAATGTAGACACTACGCCACTGATAATGTAGCTACTACGCCACTGATAATGTAGTTACTACACCACTGATAATGTATTTACTACACCACTGATAATGTAGTTACTACTCGACTGATAATGTAGACACTACGCCACTGATAATGTATTTACTACGCCACTGTTAATGTCGTTACTACTCCACTACGATGAACCCACTTGTACTGATCACCACCACCGTCGTCATCGTCGCGTCTCCCCTGTTGATACAGGGACCTGTCGCACGTGAACTGCGAGGACCTGGGCCCTCTGCCCGCCGGCTGGGAAACGCGCAGCACCGCCACGGGACGCGTCTATTTCGTCGACCACAACAACCGCACCACACAGTTCACCGACCCGCGCCTCTCCGCCAACCTGCACCACCTTCTCAAGTACGGCAAGCCCTCCGCCCCCACCCCCCACCATCCTTGTAAAATAAAAGACAGTGACGTGTTTTGTTATTTTAAACTGACCAGTCTTTTCTACGTTTGCCGCCCCCTCCCCATGCACGTTCACGCCAACGTCGCAGAAATCGACAGACGCAACAGGGCCCGTGCCCCCCGGGCCTCCCTCCGGGCCCGCCGCCACCCCCCGCGGACGAGGAGTGCCCCGTGCCCCGCTACAAGCGCGACCTCGTGCAGAAGCTCAAGTGCCTACGGCAAGAGCTGGCGCTGCAGCAGTCGCAGGCCGGGCACTGTCGGCTCGAGGTCTCCCGCACGGAGATCTTTGAGGTGAGACGAGAGGGGATGCTCGCCCTGCTGCTGCTGCTGTTGCTGCTGCTGCCTCTGTGGATGGCAATTCACTTCCTGTTGGTTTTCTCTGCTGCTGCTCCTGCTGCCCTCAATGTCTGCAGATCCCTCGCTAATGCCTGCCGGCACTGTTCTCCGGCTGCTAAGACCCGTTCCCCTGCTCAAGTGCAGGCTCAAAAGATTTTTCTCTGTTTGGTGTAAATGTCTGTTATCTGGCCTGTAAAGCAGTCTTCTCTTCGTCTTGTCCTGCATAAGTGAATAGGGAAGAAAAAAAAACTCTTAACTACGGGCCCGGATTTTTTAATCGTGACCATCGCAACCACGTGGATAAGCAAAAAACCACTTTTGCCACGGGACAATTTGAGCGAATACGTCGGTCCGGCTCGCCCCCCCCCCCCACCCCTCTGGCAGGAGTCGTACCGACAGGTGATGAAGATGAGGCCCCGCGACCTCAAGAAGCGGCTCATGGTGAAGTTCCGCGGCGAGGAGGGGCTGGACTACGGCGGCGTCGCCAGGTACGGAGCGCCTCTCCCACCCGGCGCGAACTTTCGGTCCGAATCGAGGATGAGGATTTCCGTTCGTTGGTCTGTGTAAATGACCGAAAGAGCCGGCGATGTGCCCAATCTCGTCACATCCCAGAAACTGAGCTAGGTTGAGCCCAGCTAGTGCGCTTGGATGGGGTGACCACCAAACACAAACAGGTTGTCATAGGGCTTTTGCAGGCTTGCAGGGTGAGCAGTGGAGGGCATTGCAGCAGAATTCCAGTATTGTACTGCTCTAGCCTCGCGTCAGTGCGAACCTCGTTAACCAACAACCCGCGCTGACTACTAGGGTGGTGAGTGTGGTCAAAATCCTCCCACGCCTGATCGACACGTGTGTGTGTGTGTCTTTGCGTACAATTGCTCAAAGGCTGCGGCATCTCAAATTTCCTTGGAAATGCAAAACACATCGGGGTAGAAATAGGGGAAGAGACAGAGGGGGGGGAGAAATAGAGGAGAAAAGATGAATATCAGAAAAGGGACGCTGCCAACGCAGGCGTACACAGCGACGTGCAAACGTACACACACACATGCACAAAAAAATACAGATCCCCTGTATAGCCTTCACAGGCTGTTAGGGCAAGTGCTGTTAGTGAGCACCTATGAAGGTCGGCACAGCTCATGAGGGGGTGGGTGGCCAGCACCACGTCCGGCCGTCTTTGTCTCCCCAGTGGTGATGTTTTTACACTGCACCAGGTACTCATATGAGCCTGAGTCGACCTAGGGGAGGCCCAGGACCGATTCAGATAATCGTCACCGTTGTTGGCCGTGAGCGGGAATCAAACTCAAAAAAATACAGATCCCCTGTATAGCCTTCACAGGCTGTTAGGGCAAGTGCTGTTAGTGAGCACCTATGAAGGTCGGCACAGCTCATGAGGGGGTGGGTGGCCAGCACCACGTCCGGCCGTCTTTGTCTCCCCAGTGGTGATGTTTTTACACTGCACCAGGTACTCATATGAGCCTGAGTCGACCTAGGGGAGGCCCAGGACCGATTCAGATAATCGTCACCGTTGTTGGCCGTGAGCGGGAATCAAACTCTGATCGCGGGTTTCGTAGGGCCACGCACTAACCGCTACACCACCGCGCCCCATACGTACACACGCACGCGAATACACACGGATGTGCGCACACGCCAATTTCGAGGTATCAGCACCAGCAGTCCCGGGGGAATCAAAAACAATGAATGAAAATGTATTCTTAAGCTCACGATGTACACATCGAATCCTTAGTGAATGGAATCTTATGAATATTTATGTAAATTGCACGCAAATGTTACCTTAAGGCGAGATGATACAAACGAATCGGGGCAAGTTGAGACGGTACAAGAGAGAGGAAAAAAAATGTACGTCTTTAAATTTACGGTTCGGGGAAAACACTGGCATCAGTCGTGTGACTTTTCAAGGTGGAGCAAGGTTCAAGATATTATTTGGGCAAGCAGATTATTGTGCTGCAAATTGAAATGCAGAGGTCAAAGTCTGAACAGCAAACATGAGAGAAAACGGGTTCTGCAACAGATTGAAATCAGCTTTAAATACTTGAATAATCGTCGCTGGTGACAGTAAATGGGTTCTTATGCAGCAGATTAAAATGGCAGAATGAATCATCGCACGTGAACGCGTAGCAGGTTCAAAAGTAGATGTGTGCATTTAAACGACAAACAGCCCAGACGGTTCCGTGAAATAATAACTGTGAAGGGACACAGATTTATCATTCGTCACAACCAAAATCCGTGAACCGCACCGACGGTGGTTCATCTCACAATAATGAGGCGGTCTGTCTACTTCGCACAGTGTTCTGACACCGTGCGCCCCGCAGAAACAAACCCTTCCCCGTTCTCTGCCACTCCGTGCGCCGGTGTGCGCGCCAGTCGTTGCATCGGAACGCGTCGTGACAACAGCCTTGCGTCACGTGCCGCACGTTGTGTTCGCTTTGGCTCGGCGTACATCGCCGCAATCGCGTCGCACGCTTGCCCAGCGTTGGTCATTTGCCCCCCTCTCCTGCTCGTCATTAACGACCAATGCGGGCGTTTTAACCCTTGGCTGGATGACGCGCGTCCTCCATCCTTCATTACGCCGTGTCGGGTTGAGTGGTGGCGCGGTGCCAACTGCGCTTGGCTATGAACGTGCAGCCCACCCCAGTTAGATTCCCGAGCACAGTCGTCATCGGTGGAGAGCGATTTCTAAACTGCTGTTGGGCCTACCTTGACCTCGCTCTGTCCAGTGTCGTCGGCTGGTTCTTCGCTTGCGAAGGTCAGGGAGGAATGTGAGGTCCATGGATTTGGCGGCAGATGCGCTGGTGGTGAATTATGGTCAAACATCCTCCCCCATGGCGAGGCCTTTATACAGCCTTGGTATGAGAGAAAACTGTACGTTTCTAACATAAATAAAGATTAAACTATAAAACAAACGTTTTATTTTACCAGGTAAGGCCCGCAGAGTTTTATTATCGCTCTTTCAGAAGCGACCTGGCCACAAATGATAGCTCAACGAAGTGACTTATCACGTGCAAAGTTATAGCAGCCATATACTGTCAATAATTATGCTTCGCCCCCTGCCCCTCCACCCTTGCCCCCCCCCCCCCATATCCCTGCAGGGAGTGGCTGTACCTGCTGTCCCACGAGATGCTCAACCCGTACTACGGGCTCTTCCAGTACTCGCGCGACGACATCTACACACTGCAGATAAACCCCGACTCGGCCATCAACCCCGTGAGTTGTCGCGCTCCGTCCGACCCGTCGCTTGCCCACTGTCCACCGCCGGCCTAGTTTGCGTGGGGTCGGCGCACTGGCCGTAGCGCTGCTTTCGCTCGCGGAATTAGTGACGATGAAGTTGGTCGAAGGTAGATGTAGTCGAAGGTGACCAAGTGTTTAATTGCAGCCGGAACGCTCTTCTGCTAATTACTATGGCACTCCACATCCATCTCGCCTTACCTTACAGGTGGCAACCCTTTCCACATGTAGCCATACATCCTAACATATGAGCTTTTTTTGCCCCCTCCCCATCCTGCACCCCCCCCCCCCCCCCCCCACGATTTTGAACCAGGAGCACCTTTCCTACTTCCACTTTGTGGGACGGATCATGGGCATGGCGGTGTTCCACGGCCACTACATCGACGGTGGATTCACGCTGCCCTTCTACAAGCAGCTGCTGGGCAAGCCTATCACGCTGGCCGACATGGAGACGGTGGACCCTGAGCTCCACAAGTCACTCGTCTGGATCCTGTGAGTGGTGCCCGGCGCGCACAACGCTCCTCCCTCTCTCTCTGTCTCTCTCCGCTGATGTCTCTCGCATCGCCGCCTTTTCGTTGTCATCTTTGTCTTCATCGTGATCACCACGGTCCGTTGGAAGATCGCCAGTAGGTGTCCACTGCACATTGTGTCATTAGTTTCCACTTTCCTTTTGTCTTGTGCCAAGTAGTGGCACATCTTTCTTGCACCAATCTCTTTTGTCGTCAAGCCATTCTCTTCTTTGGTTCTTTCGGTAAAGTCACGTAGAATGAGAATATTATTGTGTTGTTTTATTTTATCAATTTATTATTTTATTCTCATTCTACGTGACTTTACCGAAAGAACCAAAGAAGATGAATCATTGCAGTCACGAAAGCTTTAAATCGAAAGCCATTCTCTGTTAGGTCTTCCTCGCTTTCCGGTTACTTCCATTTTTCACAAACAACAACAATAACACACTTTTAATTTTCCTGTTGTCCATCCTACATTGTTTTCAGTGCATGATTAATAAAAAAAATAATCCCCAAAATCCAAATTTTATTTCGATTGTGCGATTGACAATCATGTTATGAGTGGAAGAATGCATTTGTAACTTGCAGGGCGGCACAACCCCCATCGTGTTAGGCAGCGACCCGTGGCAGCGAATATCACAAAAACCACGGTGACCTCTTATCCACACTCGGTGGCGACTATCCGAACCAGTCCCTGGGCCTCGGCTATTGTTCGCTGAGCCTTACATGAGTACATTGTGCAGTGTGTGCACATCAGCACTGGGGAGACAAAGGCGGCTGGGGTGTGGTTCCTAGCCACACCTCCTCCCCCCTCCGCCCCGTATGTGTGTCCTAACAGGCGCTTGCGAACAGCGCGAGTCTGCGAGTCTCTATAATATGGGGGGGATTATTTTTCCCTTGCGTGCGCCGACAGGGAGAACGACATCACGGGCGTGCTGGAGAACACGTTCTGTGTGGAGCACGAGGCGTTCGGCCAGCTGGTGCAGCACGAGCTCAAGCCCAACGGCAAGAATCTGCCCGTGATTGAGGCCAACAAGCGGGAGTATGTCAGGTGGGTGTCTTGCCGCCAGACAGATTTTTACCGCCCATTCCGGGGCGCCAAGGTAGCCCGGAGATGTTATCACCCTCGCCTGGTATACAGGAGGTCGTGGACTTCGATCCCGACCTTGATGCCTGCTGCTGTATATTTGGAGTTTGCGTATTCTCTCTCTCTCTCCCTTGGTTGTGTGGATTTTTCTTCCGGGTCCTCCGATTTTCCCCTCCACATTTAGAAACGTGCATTCGGAACAATGGTTCTTAACGTTTACTGCAGCCGGCACGCCAGGTGAAGAAACCACTGGTTCAGAGTGTTTGACTGCCACGGTGGTGAGATGTGTTAACTACCTCGCCTGGCATCCAGTAGGTCGTGGGTTCGATCCCGACCCTCACGCCTGCTGTATATTTGGAATTTGCGGTGTTCTCTCTCTCCCCTGTGGTTGTGTGGATTTTTCTCCCGGGTCCTCTGGTTTTTTCCTCCACATTTAGAAACGTACGTTTGGCTGCTTTAATTTGCCACATAAACCACTTTGCTGAGCTATCATTTGTGATAGCCAGGTCGCTTCTGAAAGTGTTAATAGCTCAAGTGGACCTTGCCTGGTAAAATAATATTTTGATTTAAAGCTTTCGTGACTGCAGTAATTCATATTCTTAGTTTTTTCGGTAAAGTCACGTTGAAGAGAAACAACAAAATAATAAAATATATATAAAACAATAAAAAATTCTCACGACGTTTCGACCATAACTCAAACGGTCGTCTTCAGGTGTATTGGTTCGCATAAATATATATATTTTATTATTTTGTTGTTTCTCTTCAACGTGACTTTACCGAAAAAACTAAGAATATAAAAATAATAGTTTAGTAGTTTCATTTAGTCTGCCAAAATGTACAACCTTCCCCCCCCCACATCCCCCATCCTCTCATTTCATTTGCTCAGAAGAGCTAGGATTTCGAGAGTGCCAGTGCCCTGCAAGGCGAGAGGAAAGATGTTGGGCCAGGGTTCATGTTTTCAATTAAAAAGTAATTTCTTCAGAACTGCTTTTTGTGTTTAGTTTGTTGTCCTTTGACCCTCCCCCCCCCTCCACCACCTCCGATTAACACGGTTGGCTACGTACGGTGCGAAAGAAGTTCAACATACATACGAGTGTTTGTTAATGACCGTTTTCAACTGTTGTGTATCGAATGTGTTTCACCACCAGCACTGAGTTTAAATCGCCGTGAATGCTTTGGCCGTTTTGTTGAGAAAGGAAATCTGGCCTATGGATGAAGAGTCGCAACTTCCACGAATGCAGAGAAGTTCCCCCGAGTGAAAGATTAAAATAGATGCCTCCCGTAGTCAACGCACGGACAGGAGTCGTACGTGTCATTCATACTTTAGGGGTCGTTCAGTGATGTTAACATTCTTCATGAACATACCGTACATAGCTGTTGGGGGGGGAGGGGTGGGGCGCTGACTAAAGTCTCTATGCGTCTCCTTTGTTTAAACCGGTTGGGAGCTCATTGAGAACAAAGGCCTTGTTTCATTATGGGAGACCTGGGTAACAGGCATCAACGAATCGAGCTCTCGAGGATGGAATAATTTTTGTCCTGGCTGCAAAGTTGCTTCTAATTTTAACTCGCTCAGACACTTCTGTCCCTGCAAGAACATCTTGGGAGTGACCTGAGATGGTGGGCGTCAATGTATGTCCCCCGCCAAACGACCCGAGTTCGATTCCCGCTCACGGCCACCACCGGTGACGATTGTCTGAACCGGTCCTGGGCTTCACCTAGGTCGACTCGGCCTCAAATGAGTGCCTGGCGCGGATCGCCACTGGGGAGACAAAGGCGGACGGGCGTGGTGTTGGCCACCCCCCCACCCCCTTTCGTGTGCCGTGCCGGCCCTTTATAGGTGCTACTCGCTAACAGCAGCTGTCAAGGCTACACGAGGGACCTTTGTTTTTGTTTCGTCCCGCCAAAGGTATTGAAAGTCCCCTTGGGCCCTCGGTAAGCAAGAGGTCCCCTCACCTCTGATCTACAGAGTGCAGTTTTGTTTTCGAACGGTGAATAAAGGCGTGCCCGCGATGATCCGTCTTGCACCACGCAGGCTGTACGTGAGCTGGCGATTCCTGCGAGGGATTGAGGCCCAGTTCCTGGCCCTGCAGAAGGGGTTCAACGAGCTCATTCCTCAGCCGCTGCTCAAATCCTTCGACGAGAAAGAGCTGGAGGTAAGTGCGTTCTCATTCTGTACGACGTTAAATTGACCCGCGACATCGATATTGACAAATGCGTGGAAATCTGCAAGATCTTAGTTTATACGTAGCGCTCGTACCAAAACTAATATAACATTTGTGCATAGATGCTTTTATATTTTAAAAAAATGCTTTGGAAAGAGGTTTTTATTGTGGCCAAATCTATGTAAAGCCAATATGCTTGTAAACATGATTAATTAAACCGATTCCATATATATTTTGTTGACAAACCGCAGGCTAGATTACACGGCCATGAGATGGTGACAGCTTGAGGAGGCCGTCATCCAGCAGTTGATTAATCATGGCTGATGAGGCTTACGGTTACCAAAGAAATTATTTTTTTACACATCAGAGGGCCTTTGTAAGTCTGCATCACAAGCCAGTGAACCAAAAACAGCCCCCCAAAGGGTTATATGGCTCGGTGGGCCTTACCTGCTAAAATAAAATAAAAAGTTTTAGCTCGTAATGATGACGCTGGTGAAAATTCTCTCCCTAAACGCCCCGCGTCACCCTCGCGCTGCAGCTGATCATCGGCGGACTTGGCAAGATCGACGTGAGTGACTGGAAGTCTAACACACGGCTCAAGCACTGCACGCCCGAGAGCAGCGTGGTGCGGTGGTTCTGGCGCGCCGTGGAGTCCTTTGACGAGGAGAGGAGGGCGCGCCTCCTGCAGTTCGTCACCGGCTCGTCGCGCGTGCCCCTGCAGGGGTTCAAGGCTCTGCAAGGTCGGTGGCGATGCCAAGTGTGTTTGACTTTTAACGCTTTCTGACCTCATGAGGGTGTGAAAGTGTTTTTACGTATTAGTTCTGTTCCCTTAGTTCTGTCCGTCCGTCCGTAATGGTGTGGACCACCATGACTGTGCGAACCAAAAGTTGCTATCGGCGAGTCGTTTTGTTGAAAACCGAACACGGTTTATCAAAAGGTTCCCCCAAATGCTGGTGACATAAGCCAGATAACATTTTGCCTTGCGAGTTTGCCTCTGACCTGTCCTGCTAATGAAATACTCACGAAATAATTTTATGATTCATGCGTGTGCATCATTTTTTTTACTTGGTTGCTTTTAACCATGCCTTGTTGGCAAATGTTATGCATGCCCCCCACCGTGTAACCAGCGCGATTGGCGCTGCCGTGCGCGAGACCGTGACGTCTGCATGAATGTCGGCACCTGACGTGTTTTTCCGCCCGTGCGCGATATCGTTCTACGCGCTGTTGAACCTCCGGACAAAATCGGGGCGCCCTTAATAGACCGGCTTGCCAGCTTGCTTTTTTTTTTGGGGGTGACTTGCAGCGCTTGGCGTATACGGCCGGCTCAGATCAGTGGTCTCGAGTTTCTCACACTTGATCCCCTCTGTGGTCTCATCTGCGAAGGCACGAATTAATATTGGACCAAACGGTTAATTATTTAATACGTGTTTTCAATTTGGGGGGGGCACTTGACCAGAGGAAACGCATAGATGAGCATTTCCATGCTGCGTTACTCGGTGGTGTAGTCCACAATGGAAGACTCAAATTACAAGCTACGCACAAGCACGAGGCCAGAAGCGGTGCACGGGGTGTGCCCGATACACCCAAATGTGTGAAGCCGACACTTTTTATATATTTTTTCCCCCCCTTTCGAGTTCCAGTTGCGACATTCGAGTTTGCGGAATGTTTTAAAATTGACGTTTCACCGCGATTCGATCCTCCCTGTTGGGCAGCAGCAAATGAATATTGGCGAAATGAAGATTTGGTTTCGGCCGGAGGGCAAAAAGATCTGTGCTGTGCTAGAATTCCGATCCCTCCGATACGTGCTTGCTTCATCTCCATCCTGCATCTTCAGTGCGTCCATTTACAGTTTCCCCCGTTGGTGTTTTCTATCCCGACTGCTCCCCTGCAAATGCTGCCGTTTAATTGTTTCTGCACGGTTCCGCCCGCAGGCGCAGCAGGGCCCAGGCTGTTCACGATCCACCTGATTGACGCCAAGACGGACAACCTTCCCAAAGCTCACACCTGGTGAGGGGGGAGCGGCTGTTAGCAAACCGAGATGCACACACACACACACACGTGACGAATGCAGACATTTCTGTGGGGTTCTCCTGTTTTGACACCCTGTTGCGTAAATATTCCCAAGAGCAGTTTTTTTTAGCGCAACGTTTTTCCCCCCCCCCCCCTGCCCTGGAGCTTTTGTCATTTGTTCTAACTTTGCCACGTGTCCCGTTTCCTCCTCCTCCTCCTCCTCCACACGCGCAGCTTCAACCGAATCGACATCCCGCCGTACGAGACGTACGAGAAGCTCTACGAGAAGCTCCTGACGGCCGTGGAGGAGACGTGCGGATTCGCTGTCGAGTGACAAGACGCCCATCGGCCGACTGCGCACGCACGTAACTCGCGCACACGCACGTACCTGCTCTGTACGCACTCAAGCCGCACCCACGTGGGGCGACGGTGACCAGGCCAGCCAGGTCGCTCCCCACGCTCCCGAGCCCGTTAAGGAAGGGGGACCCGTGTTGGGGAAACGCGACTGTGTGAAACGCCACCACCGGGGACTTTGTGATGTGGGTCAAGTGGGCTCCCCCCCCCCCCCCCGAGGTCTATCCCTAGGGCTGCCCGTCCGCCCAATTTGCACCTGTTAGTGGAGTTAAACTGCATTCTACACGCCGCCTGCATTGCAGCAAACGATAACGTACCGTCCTCGGACCACAAAAACGGAATGCGTAACACTCCCATTATACTGCACAGTGTTCAGTTGCAAAAAAAGTAATTTTTAAGGAATTTAACTTTTAAGTTTAATTGTCGTTTACGGTCGACGTTCATGGTTCTGGTTTCGTATAAACGCTTCGTCAGAGACCATTACCTTTTTTTTCCTTGCTTGTGAAAACAGCTGCTTTGTGGCATTTCCAAAGGACAGCCATGCACAGATAATACTTTTTCTCTTTGTCTTCTGTTACTAACGTATGGAAGATGGTGTATTGTTACTAAAAAAAAAAAGAGAACTTCCTTCGTGTCAGTGTTAGTGGCAGAACATGTTGCAACTTATGAGGCTTAATAACTCGTGCTTAAGCCAAAGGTTTGTTATGTTCTGGACAGGGTATTTGTACAGCGAGAGAAGACCCCCCCCCCCCACTTTGTTGAACGCGTCGGTCGGGTAAAGCATCTATTGCGTCCTGCTAATATTAGCGCCCCCCTTTGAGCGCACAGCGGCCCTGCAGACCACCCAGTTTGCAGTGTGCGCGTTTCCATGACCGATCCTCTTATAGACGCGTGCATTTTCAGTTACGCGCAAAACAGTCAAGAATCGTGAATGCAAACGCTTATTTACTTGTACAGTTTTAATTTGTTTTACTTTACCCCTGGAGCTCTTTGAAGCGTTTTCTTTGTTATTATTTCCCCCCCCCCCCCCCATTTGAACCTCTGGACGAAGCTTGAAAGATTTGGCCTCGGCCGTCAATATTGTAATATTAAGACAGCTTCAGATGTTTGAAAGTGAGAGTGGCCACCTTTTTGGACAGGTGCTGTTGGTTTTGTTTTGTTTTGGATGATGTAACGACTCTGTAGCAGTGTTCCTTTCACTTCAGCTTGCCTTGTGTTTTTGCCCGTAGTCAAATCAGGCGAGCCCTTTGCTAGAGAACGGTTATATTTACAATCATGCACATATTCTATAGTTACACGTAACCCATATGAAACTAATTTAAGAATTAATAAACAAGTGCTTTTTTTTCCTTCCCTGACTTTTTATAACAATATTTATGATAGAGTAATCTGTTGCGCTGACTTTTACGGTGGCCTGATCATAGCATTTTCTATATTTGTAACAAGCAAGAGCATTCAACTATAGTACAGTAATATGATTTGTAAAGCTTGAATTGTATTAGTTTTGACTCGAATGTTTTTCCATAACTTTTTTTAAAGTTTCAAAAATAAATATATTTATACTGTATACCACTTATTGACTCTGGTGCCTTTACTTTTAAATCAGCTGGAGTGTTATTGATTTTTCCCTCTGCGTACAGGATGTTATTGCTTGGTATTTAGACAATAGACTGACAAGCCTGGTCAATGATAGGGGGGAGGGTCCTTTAAGTCAGAATGAAAGCCCAGCCTGATGTAGTCCTTTATACAAGATTGATCGAGCAGTATGTCGGTATGAATACACGAATACTGACATCAGTTCTAATATGCTTAATGACAAAATACATATTTTTGTTTTTGAAATGAACGTGTTCATTCGTGGAACAAAGATTTATTATAAATCACAGGAAAACTTTTCACCATTTAATAATATTCTTAAGTACAATAATGCCGTTTTGAATGGCACAGAAATATAACTTTTGACGTAATGCAAGCAAGCATTAGTTCAATCAAATTCATCCTAAACAGTACAGCAGCAGTGTTATTGGTTAAAAAAAAACACATTTTGATTTCTTTACTTCACATTAAAACCACAGCAACAAAAATGCACACCTGGGGAAAAAACATTTCACCGCATCGCAAATTAAAAGCAAAATGTTTCCTACAGGTGAAAATTGTTAAACTATATTTGTGCATAGAGCTACCGCCAAGAGGAGGAGGGAGCCGGTGGTGTTAACAGCATCACTCATGCTTAAAATAACACGGTCAGGCCAACAGCAGTAAAAACAAATCAAGTCTGTGACTGGTTGGGACTAAATGCCTGTGTCAGCACTGCCTGCACCAAACGCTCCCGTGTTTAAATCATGGTTCTAGCCACTGCCATTAAACCAGACTTGTGTAGATATATATGATGGTTTCACACTTGTTACGAATGACCACAGTAAACCCAGCCATATAAATAGAGATCTTATTTTTCTCACTTCATTTTGTATTGTTCCAGCTCTGAGGACAAAACATTCCGTTGCTTTGTTTCGAAATGAACAATCTATACATGAAACTAAGAATGCATCAGTGGGGGTGATGGTTGGGGCACTTTTAAGGGACATTTCTTCTTTAAGCGACTCACATTTAATTATTTCCAACATCTTCCAGAGCCATCCCCCTCCACCCTGGCAATAAGATGTAAGGCTGTTCCACAGAGTTCAAAATGACTTAGCCCATAGTCGGTACGCATTAATTCGGTACTACTTAAGGGGACAACATTTAGTGGTATTAATCCTCTATATCGTCACGAAGGGATAATTGCATAGGAACTATTAAAAAGGTTATCAGTCATCAGCTTGTATGGGCCACCACTGGCTCGTCACAACTTGCTTTCATTAACCATATAAAGGCATTGGTACCACTAAAGTTCGGCCATCGCAGGTGGCAACCGGTAAGTTGAACATTTTGGTGTGGGCACATGACTTGTCATTATTCCAGCCACTAATTCAACCAAAACGGGGCATAAAATCGACACCCAGCTTGTGGGCTATTTCCAAAATCACTTTCGCCGCCGGCGACAATTAAGGCGACGACGCGGCATGCTCCTGCGCATAAGTGAAGGTGGCCACCTGCAGCTGGCGCCGCACGCGGTCTGCCTCCACCTCGCGGAAGTGCGCCACGGCGTCGTCGCGCGCCAACAGCTCCTGCAGCTCCTGGATGTCACGCTCCATCTTGCCGCGCAACTCCCGCCGCAACTTGTGCACCGCCTGCCAAGGCCACCGCCGCCGGTTACAACAGGGAAGGTTTAAAGCCCCCCAGCCTGCCCCCCCCCCCCCCCCCCCCCCGGAGTGCACCAAGTTTGGTGGGGGGTGGGCTTTAAACCACCCCACAGGGCAGCACCTGTCAGTCCCTCGCTGACCTCTTGACCCTCTGACCCACACCATCTCCCTCTCCTCTCTACTTCCTCTCCCTGTCGCCTCCCTTCTTTGGGGAAGGAGCGGGGTACTTTCTAAGATTGTTCTCGTCATCTACGGCACGACTATGTCCCACTGCTCTTTATTTGATCGGTCCCTTTCGCTGTCCTGTTTCAAATCCAAACTTCAAACATTCTTTGTGCACTCCTTTTGTCTGATCTCTCCAGCGAATTGTTTACACTGGGTATTACAGGACGTGGGGGACAAGTTCACGTGTCACTGATGTACGTGCGACTGATGCACGCTCTCTCGGTTTCCAACTGTTTAGTGTAAGCGATCGTCATTACCGCGTTTGCACTTCTGTCAATGCGAGCCTGGGGCGCTCTTTTAATTGCCTCTCTATGAAACCCACGTCAGTGTCACAACAGAAGTAACGTGCTCACACTTTCCTGACAACTCGGCGTTATTTGTGACCTTAAGCAGAACACGGATCCCGAGTTTTATATCCAAGCCTTTCCAGAGGTGAAACAAAGACATTAAATACCAAGGATGGCTGAGCACAGCACATCCGTGTCTTGTTTTGGCCGCTTATTGTGTCGCATTCCGTTGTGGAATCTCCACAACCCTGTCGACCTTCAGTTTCTTGAGTATTATTTTTATTATTGTTAAATGTACACACGACTGCCACTTTTTTCTTGACGGACGCCACTGAAGTTTGCAAGGGCATCCACAAAGCTTAACAATTGCCACGGTTGAGCACCGCATCCTTATAATTTGGCTCGAACATTAATATCAACTATTTACCTGGTAAAGCCGAATTGGATCTTAAGCCAATATTTTTTTTTTTAATGCTTGGCCAGAGATAGCCCACTTGCTCACTCGCTGTCCGGTTCGCTCCACTGGGTGCGCGTCACCGATTAGCAACGTTCCACTCTCCTCACTCGTGCGAGAGCTGGCTCGCAGCCCTGCACTACTGTAGTGCACTCACCTTGCCCTGTGCCTTCTCCCGCACCTGCATGTCCCGACGCTCCTGGCTGACAGTGTCGGCGAGCATCGCAAACTGGGGGGGGGGGGGGGGGCGGAGAGGACGGAGACTTACGAGTCGGTGTACGTGAGTCGGGCTTCACTTTCGCACCGTAGGTGGCCACACGAATCGGAGGGTGCGGGGGAAGAACAACAAACTTAAACAAGGGCCCGCGAGCGGTCATCACCGTTTGCCATCTGGACGGCGCTAACCCCAATGGTCTGCATTCACGTTTATACTCATTATGAAGTGTGCGTGTGTTTAAATGTGAAAGCAGATGTGCAAAACTTTTATTATTTAACATTAGCTGCCTTGACGTTTTTGTTGCCGAGATGACAGATATCTGACACTTGCGTCAATGGATACAATTGGATTATTACAGATTGTTTTTACATTTATTAATTTAACACATCGCAATGGCGAGCAGCAGAGGAACTTAAACACCAGGCACCCGAGCCTTGCTCACAGGCCATCTAAAAATCCCTTGGGTCCTACGCCCAGTGGCGGCACTTATTTTTCCTCCGAGCTACAAATATGCACAGCTGAAGCCAATCCGTAAATCACCCGATCGTTATCACAAACTTTCAAAATTTTTTTTACAAGTTCCAGAGTCCAGTGCTGACAATAAATGTTGTTCACATAAAGTGATCGTACTGAGGTGGTACATTTGAATGTAAGTGTACAACCCTTTTGGCAATCCACTGCTGGAAGAGGGCTGCCTCACACTGTGCGGGTCTAAAAGGGCTTTTATTTGACTACACTTCACCACGTCGGTCACCTGTGAAGGCTGGTACTGCACACGAGAGGGTGGGTGGCCAGCACCACACCCGGCCGCCTTTGTCTCCCCAGTGGCGATGCTTACACATCGCCACCGGGGTACTTATTTGAGGCCGAGTCGACGTAGGCGAGGCCCAGGACCGGTTTAGAAAATCGTCACTGGTGGTGGCCGTGAGCGGCAATTGAATCCGGGTCGCCAGGGTCATGGCACAGTGCGCTAACCACTGCGCCACCGCTGCCCTCAGCCCAGGGGCCCACCACCAACATCCCGCTGCGTGGCTCCGGCCAGCCCGCTCGCGCAAACGCTCGGCAAACGACTCCGCAGGCCGTCCACCGGCGAGAGCAGGCTACCTCGCCTGACCTCCGCATCAGGAACGCGACGCGGCACTCACGAATGACGTGTCGTCGCTCTACGTGGCGCGATGTAGAAGACGCGGTCCGACGCTCACAAAAAAAAAAAGATCGCGGAACCCTGCATATCCCCCCCCCCCCCTTGCTTCAAAGAAGCAGAATTTTTCACATCAGAATCCGGATGAACTATACGAAGCCCTTGTTCACAGATGCCCCCCGTTAGCTTTCACAGATGTCCAAAGGGGTTATTGACGCGACGTCACACGCGGTGCAGTGGGGGGGGGGGGGGGGGGGGCACACCGTCCCCCTCACCTGGTCCTTGTAGTAGTTCTCCACCGACTGCAGCTCGTCGCGCTGCCGCTGCCGCTGCTCGTCGTGCTTGTCGCGCGCGTAGCTGCGCAGCTCGCTCAGCCGCTCCTTCTGGATCTCCAGACCCTCCTCAAACAGCTGGCGGAACACCTGGTGGTGGAGAGAGCCCGGGGGGGGGGTGGCGGGATGAATTGGGCACCACTGTGGCAAGATGTTAAATACCTTGCCTGGTATGCAGGAGGTCGTGGGTTCGATCCTGACCCTGACGCCTGCTGTATATTTGGAGTTTGCGGTGTCTCTCTCTCACCGTGGCCGCGTGGACTTTTCCTGGGGTCCTCCGGTCTTTCCCTCCACATTTAGAATTGGTGTGCGTTGAGAGTATTAGCTGCTATACATTTCCACGTGATAAGTCACTTCGTTGAGTTATCATTTGTAGCAAAGTCGCTTCTGAATAAGAGCTATACAGCTCAATGGGGCCTTACCTGGTCAAATAAAAATAGATTAGTTTTAGTTCATAATTGGAAGGAGGTGGAGGGGGGGGACGGCCGCTCGATTCCATCATTGGCATTCATCGCAGGTCGGGTACGGCGACGAACTGAATTCGCCATCACGAACATCGGGATGGCGCGTGTAGCAATCAATGACGTTTTGATTTGTATACATCACAACCGCAAGTTAAAGGCATCACACGTTAATCGTTAAGAGGTGTCCTGAGGCACGAATAGAATTTTTGGTCAAGCATCCCAACGTAGGGACCTTCGTGAAAGTGTCTCGAGAACTGGTCAAGTCTTTGAGACACGGCCAAACGGACGGACAAACGGACGGTCTGACAACTGTTGGCCAAACGTCCCCAATACCGCAGGACCACAGAGCTTGGGCAATTGTTGGCGCCAGTCGTGAACACCTTCCCAGCTAGTCTGTGGTTTCCCCACGCCTCCAAATCATTCTCTCTCTCACCTTCTCTCTCTGAAAGCGATCGGAAACTGCGCGCGTTACAATTCCAAAAGGTAATTACGATGGACGGACGGACGGACGAACTTACCCGCTCCTCGCGAGTTCGCTCTCTCAGCATCCTGGCTCGCTGCTGCAGGTGGTAGCGGCTGTAGTAGTGGCGCGCTCGTGCCACCTGCTCGCGCTGCTCCCTGCGCCGGCTCTCCGACGCTTTCTGTTGCCTCACGCGCTCCCGCACCTCGCGCTGAAATCGCGGGGGCGGGCGGGGGACGTGGAGCGAGGAAAGGACAACGAATAGCCACTCGAACCGCGAGGACGCGGCCCCGAGACAGTTTACACCGGCTGTTCCCAAATTTTGAGTGTGCGGGGAACCCCCTTTTTCAACCTCAAAATATTTCTCAGACCACCGCCGTATGCTGCGAGCTCACGGGCCGCATGCGGCTCTTGATGGACAGGCTCCGTGACGTAACGTACGCAGTATACTTTCACGTGCATTGCGGCCGTTTGAAATAGAGTTTTGTGCCGAATTCGAAAAAAAAAATGGCTCTTGTTATTTCGGTTGCCGACCTCTGTACCAAGCTGCTTGAAATTGTACATTTCCTTGGCGAGGATTAAATTGTTTTTCTTCTTTTCTGCGGACAACCTGGAGCAGCCCCGCAAAGCAGCAGGGGTCGAGGGACCACGCATTGGGAACCGCTACTCTACTCTGTTCCACTGAGTGGTAGGGTCTTGAAGACCCGGACTCGCAATGTTGTACATAATGTTTCACAGTTGTTTGAACAAAGGCAGTAAAAAACGACCAAAATTTCAACCGGGTCAGCAACAAAGAGCACTATCAAAGATGTAGTAGATAAAAGTTAACAAGGTCCTTGAATCGAGTACGGTTATGAGAGCTTGGGAAAAAGAGACGCTGGGAGGGAAATTGAAATTCGAGCAGTGCGAGGGAAGAAGCAGGAAGAGAAATGCTGTGATCGGCAGTGTAATGACGGTTAGTCATGGGTGGAGGAATGAGTGAAGTTCACGGGAGACCGTAACCATGGTTGTAGC
Organism: Petromyzon marinus; assembly: GCF_048934315.1. NCBI lineage: Eukaryota > Metazoa > Chordata > Hyperoartia > Petromyzontiformes > Petromyzontidae > Petromyzon > Petromyzon marinus. The sequence goes on along the minus strand of NC_133703.1, from coordinate 20,815,405 downwards.
GATTAAAGAGTTATAAGGAGGCGATTGACCGGGAAAGGTCCACTGACCTATATAGCTTTTTATCAGAAGCGACCTAGCTACACAAATGATAGCTCAACAAAGGCACCTATGATGTGAAAATTGATAGCAGCCAAATACTTTAAACGCATGTTTCTAAATGTGGAGGGAAAAACCGGAGGGCCCAAAGAAAATCCACGCAACCACAGAAAGAACATGCAAACTCCACATATACAGGCGCCAGGGTCGGGTTGGAATCCACGATCTGTATACCAGGCGAGGTAGTTAACATCTCACCACCCTGGTTGGATCAAATCACCCTGACTGGCTCTACGTTGAATCCCATACATTTTCTCACAAAAGATGACTTATTGATCCCTCGATGCAATAAGATGTTCCATGTCTTGTACAAGGTCACACGAGAGCTTGTAATGCCTTCTAAAAACAGCATGCCAGACACAGGGCTGCATTCTTGGGTTATAAAAATCATTGTGCTCTTTGAGAGACGTCCAAACGGTTGTTTTGTCTCTCACTGTGACGGCGATAGCAGAACGGGAATAAAAAATAGGAACACTTTTTCTCCTTCGATTCGTTGTGCACAACCCGTACCTCCAATGAGCACGGTTGGCTACGTACGGTGCGCGCAAGCAGTTCAACGTACACACATACAGTCGCCTCCTTATAACTCTTCTATCACTACAACCATGGTTGCTCTTCCCGTTCAACATACACACAATGATGGGTACGTTTAACTCCTTACGCACACGTACGTAGCCAACCGTGCTCATCGAAGGTGCGTGCCGTGCACAATGATTCAAACTTAATAATCCCTCACAATGTACGTACTTGTGTGCATGGCTGACCGAGTTAAGGGTCATTCTGACTAAACGCTTGCCCCCTGGACGAGGATTAAGACTGAAGACGGCAATTATGTTGACGTCAAGTCCGTCTGCGGGACGCACCAGCCGCTGGTTGTGCTCCTGCTCCTTCTTGATGATCGCCACCAGCAGGTCGTGTTTCCTCTGCGCCTCTTCCAGCTGTTGGCGACAAAATACAAAGCCAGGTAAGATTATTATAATACATTTTTTATAGAGCAGTGGGCGCTTACCCTGGGGTGCACGCATCCCCTTGGGGTGCGAGATGCCCTTTTCTGGAGGTGCAATACATGGCCAGATTTTTTTTATAAGGTAAATCATCCAAACAGAAATTAAGCACGGGCACTTAAGTACGACTTTGTTTTATCAAACCATGTATTTATTAACATACTTTTTTTACGATTGGGAAACAAAGGGGTGCAAGGCTCTAGTAAAGGTTAATAACCACTGTCATTCATGCCAACTGTATGCCACAATGCTGTACATTAATTATATATAAGGGCCAAATCCTATATGTAGCTACTACCCATCAAATGAAAAGCCTTCGGAAAATAAAAATGAATTACCAAATAAAGAAATGCCACCAAAACAAAAGGTGCAAACAACAAAAACGCTATCACAGAGAAATTAGCCTATTAAGTCACATCCGTACGCAAGGATTACCTAACGCTTCCCAAAATGTATTTATCCTCGCAATTATTTATTTAGTACGGAAGCAGATGGGTGGCTGTGCCGAGTAAAACATGTTTCCACATTGGCAAATGGTTCTTTTAGCGCTGGTCCGTCTCTCCCGAGTTTTGGGAAACCCTTTGATCAATTTGGCTGGTTTTCAACAGGGTGATTCCCACAGAAACTCAAACTCGTACCAAAGATGCGTTCCAATTGGGTTGTCTTTACAAAAATTAGAAGTGTCCTCCCATACACCACCATAGCAATGGATGTACAAGCACTTACGTCCGTGACATATTGCGCGCGATATAAATTGCATTATAAGTTTAAATTCAACTGATCTATTTTATTTTACCAGGCAAGGTCCACCGAGCTATATAGCTTTTTCAGAAGCGACCTGGCCACATATGAAAACTCAACGAAGTGGAAATTGCCTTGCAGCCAAATACTTTAAACCACGTTTATATACGTGGAGGGAAAAACCGGAGGACCCGGAGAAAAATCCACGCGACCACGGGGAGAGAAACATGAAAACTCCCAAATATACAGCAGGCGTTAGGGTCGGGATCGAACCCCACGACCTCCTGCATACCAGGCGAGGTAGTTAACACCTCGCCAACGTGGCACCCATTAACCAACCGGACAAGCAATGAAACAAACTCGCGGCCTTTGACCTCGCTCTGCAACTTGGCGTGGCTCCGGTCTGGGCGGGCGGCGATCCGCGTCAGGCGATCCATCTGCTGGCACTGCTGGTGCCACATGCGGTTGAGCGTGTGTGGGGAGATGTGCAGGTGCGGGAACTCAGCCAGCAGCACAGGCAGCAGGTCGTTCTCCTTGACGCGCACTGCGACAATAGAAATTGCGAGTGCATTGTGGATTTATAACATCATTTAAATGTGACCGGAGAGAGTGGGCACATGTATTTTATAGAGACTAAACGAGAAAGTTTTTTTTTATTTAATCAGAAAGGCCCACCGAGCTATTTTGCTCTTTTTTCAGGCCACAAACGAAAGCTCAATAAAGTGGCTTCTCGTGCGGAAATGTAACGCAGTCAAATACTCTAAACGCGTGTAAATGTGGAGGGAAAAATCGGAGGACCTAGAGAAAAATCCACACGACCACGGGGAGAGAGACATGCAAACTCCAAATATACAGCAGGCGTCAGGGTCGGGATCTAAGCCACGACTTCCAGTATATCAGGTGACGCATTAACATCTCGCCACCGTGGCGCACCTGAGCAGTCCGCGTATTAATTTGGATGTGACCTCCCTCCCTACCCCCCTCACACGCAGATGTGCATGTCTTTGATTTTACCACCACGCATGTGCCACTTGGCCATCTGCTAGCCCTGCAATCCAGGCAGGAATCCAGCCAGGAACCCTTTTTTTTTATAATATAGTACGATATGATAGGCAGACTTGATTCGGGGCAGAGTGATAACAACACGATGCTAAAGTCTTCTTACATTTTCTCATTGCATGTATTATAATGGTATAACTATTAGGTACGTAACGATCTGGAATTCAATAAATTATTAGGCTCATATTGCATGCATTGAATTTTGTGTTAGGATTTATGTTCAATTCGTATATATCTTGTTGGTAATTAATTCACGAGATTCCTGCAGCCAAGAGGAACTCCACTCACCACACTGTAGTAAAAAAAAAGCCACTAATCAGATCTTGACCTTCGATAACCACCATCTTTTGAATCGTCAATGCCGGCAAAATCATATTTGATGTGTTTTATTATTACCGTAATCCAGCCGAGTGACAACATGGGAACTTTTGTTAAATAAAATTGGGTTGCAAGTTAACAAACTGAATGGGGCTCATCTCAGCCGATGAACATCAACACCATTGCCAGCCCTCCCCACTGATAATATTCTGGGTCAACGTGGGAAGTTAACAGTTTGCTTCTCCAATGTAAAACTGCCATAAGCGCTGTTGTTTGTGGATTGCACCTCGGCCGGGTAAATTAAGATTATTTTGCTGCTTATAAATAATGTCCACGTGATAAGCCACTTTTTATTGTGCTATCATTTGTGACAGCCAGGCTGCCTTCTAAAAATTGAGTTAATACCTCAGTGGGCTTTACCTCGTAAGATAATAATAGTTCCGTTTTATTGGTATACTTTTTTTCAGCGATTTATTTACCTTTCCTATACTTTGCACTCCTATCGTGTTTATGCATCGTTTGCTGTGTAACATTCTGACCCGCTTCTGCGGGACTCCGGTGAAAAAGAGCTTTGTAGCTCATCGGATTCCTCCAGTATGAATAAAGATTCCGATTCGGATTCTAAACAGCCCCAGGCTGGCCCGCGTGACCCGACGGCGTCCCAACTCACGGGGCGAGGGTCTCCTCGGCCGCAACAGTCCCCCTTGCGCCGGCGACAGCGACACGGAGCGGAGCCGGCTTTTGCCCTGCCTCCACGGCGACGACGCCGCCGGGCTGGCCGCCCCCCCCGCCCCCCCGCGGTGCGGGGGACGTGCCGTCTTGACGGGTGTGCCGGTGCCCGAACCCGAGCCCGAGCCGTAGCCCGTGGCCGAACGAGAGCCGTAGCCGGAGCCGGGCGGTTGCCGGCGGTGCTTGCGCGATGGCGTCGTCGGGGCCGATCCCGGCGCTCGCCGGGGGGCGTAGACGCGCCGGGCCTGTGGGGTGAGCGGCACTCGCGCTCGCACGTTCTCCTTGTACTCGTCCTCCTGTGCCGGCACGGTGGGGGGCATAGATGGGGCAGACGGTGAAAGGGGAACGTGGGTCCTTACTTATGTTGGTGACTTGGGTGGCACCGGGCCAGTTAATCATAACCTGGGGAAAAGCCCTGGGGCATGGATTAAGTAGGGAACTGAAATATGCTTGGCCAGTTAACCGTCGTCTCAGACACATCCCTGGACAATGAGTGACTGGCAAAGAATGTGGACCAGGGTATAACAGAGGAGAGCGAGACAGGAGAAGGGAGTTCTGAATTGCGGAGAGCTAAAACGTGGTGCGTTACCTGCCGCATGACCGGGAACGTTACCTGTGGACCATCAAATGAAGAATTTTTTGCTGAACATGGCAAAGTGGTATTCACCACTCACCCATGATCATATCATCACCAAGAATGCGATCTTGTTAGATCTCAGAAGCTAGGTCTGGGTGTACGTGTGTATGTATGTTGAACTTCCTTCGCACTGTACGTAGACAACCATGCTAATTGTAGGTGCGAGCCTGAAGTGCACGAGCCTGAACACTGCTTGGGCAGGCGACTGCCACGCACGGCACGTTGTTATAGAACTACCGGGGGGAGGGGGGGGGGCTACGTGGTGGGCAGCAGAGGGCAGTGAATCAAATTCAATACTAGATTGTATCCAAATCCTCCTGTGACTTAAAACAAAAAGCAATGTATTACTCTTAAGACCGTGTTCTTCTTCACTGTAAAACACGCGGGCCACTGGGGGCCCCTGGTGGTCTTTAGTCCGCCCCCTGACGTGTGGCCCCTGACAATACACAACTGTGAAAACACCCCCAACATTCTGTCAAACTCCAATGGTTTCAAATGTGTGGCGACCCTCACACGCCAATAAGAGGCGGCCCTCTTATCGGCGAAAGTGCCGCCCCCTCTAAAAATGAGTGAAGAACACCGCCGTAAGAGGAGGCAGCGGGAGGCAAAGCGATCACCATCTCTGTGAGCTTCCTCCTGTCGGTCTCCAGCCTCAGCCCCTCCCTCACCCGGGCATCCTTGAGCTCCTCTTCATATGCGCGCTTCACCACCTGGTGCATGCAGCAGCAGCAACAGCAGCAGCAACAGCAGCAACAGCGCATCGCGACGACCACCCATGCCCGTTATAACGCGGTTTCTGACCGGTTGATGACGAACTACTTTCTTGAGTTGCGCGGCTGAGCGGGCGCGATACAGTAAGCGGAATGATACAGTAACGCGGCGGCACAACCTTGGTCATTATTCCCTACATCTCACTGTGCGTGCGTAGTAGTACATCGTATCTCACTGAAAACCTTATCGTTACATTATTTATGGGGAAATTGTTTGGGCTGAATGCGTTTTTTTTCCCAACGCGACACTTTTCAGGAACGCATCAACCGTGTTAAACGAGGACTTACTAGACAAGGGTAGGGGGGTGAATTCTTACATCCCTATGGCTAATCTGAGAACCCATAATGTGCTAAACCACTCCTCACCTAAAACTAAACTCTTTTTATTTTACCAGGTAAGGCCCACTGACCTGTATATCTCTTTCTCAGAAGTGTCCTGGCCCCAAATGATAGCCCAACGAAGTGGCTTATCACGTGGAAATGTACAGCAGCCAATATACTCTAAACGCATTATTCTAAATGTGGAGGGAAAAACCGGCAGGACCCGGAAAAAAAAATCCACGCCGACACGGGGCGGAAGACATGCACACTAAAAATATACAGCAGGCGTCAAGAGTCAAAATCGAAGCCACGACCTCCTGTATACCAGGGCGAGGTAGTTAACATCTCGCCACCACAGCACCCACACCTGCGCTTTGAGTCGCTGCAGCTCTCCTTCCTGCCGCAGCTCCCAGCGCACCCTCCTCATGGGGGCCGGGCGCGCCAGCTGCAGCACCTCCTCCAGCAGGGGGGGCGGTCCCTGTGGAGACAGTCTCCGTGGCGACAACTTTCGTGGCGGTGACGTGGAGTGGGGGCGGGCCCTGGGCGTTGCCGTGGCAACGGTACTCCTCCCTCCCCGTGGGGCTGGTGGTGAGGGACACAAAAAATGTGTTTTCGTAATTTTTTTTAAATAGGAACAGTTACATTCAAAACGAAGGATCTGTCCCCGCTAGTCAATTAAATTTGATTCTTCCACGACACATGCATTTATTATCGCTTTATGCTTCATTTATGTCGTATGTAAGTGGATTAAGGTGACACCCGATGCCACGAGAAGTGGCTAACATTAACCACAATTGTGACCAATTCATCAAAATCACAACTGCCACTTCCATCCAATCTTGATGTTATTATGAAGATAATACCGCTCAACAGGTGAACCCCCCCCCCCCCGTTCTCCCTGGGTACCTCTAGACCCAGCGGATTTGCGAGTCTCAAAAACATCTATGTGATCCTCCAACCCTTATATCCAAAGCGCCGTATCACAGGCAAGAGGGGCGTGCTGCCCAGGGGTGGGTGAGGTCAAAAGCGTCAGTTGCCATTCCGAAATGTGTACACGACTCTTGTATGCCATACGCTATTTGAGAATTTTCACCGATTAAAAATGTACGAATACATAATTCCTTGATATATAATTATGTATATTTCACGTTATATACATTTAATATTACGTGACGAAACACGTAAATTATACGCAATCAACAGTGTATTTGCCACCAAACGGAGCGGCTCTGTATTGAGTAAAAAAAAAATTGCAATCACAATCTGAAACGTTTACAGGGGTGCGTGCGTTACCGTGGGCGCCGTCGCCTTACAGATCAATTGCCTACCCCGCTCCGAGCGTTTGCGAGCCCGCGGGGGCCCTGGTGGTTACCTGTGACAGGCCGAGCGGGGCTGTAGTCCACGGCGCTGTCGCTGTGCCGCGAAAACACCTCCTCCTCTTCGTCACCCCGCGGGAGCGCGGGGTCGCCCGCCCTCCCACACGTCGCGCCCGTCGCCATCCTCAGCGCCTGCGGCACATCGGCGCTCGAGTCTGCTCAACGCGGCCAAGCTCGTTTGTGTTTTTGCTCTCTTTTACTCTACGCTATGCACCACAATACCTTGCTGATCTCGTCAAGGAGCATAAACCATCACGCCAACTCCGGTCGCCCCTCGCAGCGGCGGCTTTTGGGGCTAGCCGTCGAACAAAGACGATCACCGCATCGCGCGCGTTCAGATGCGCTTCTGCGGCAGACTGGATCGCTCTTCCCGCTCTATGTTAGGAAGTCACCGGAGCTATGCACTTTTAAATCTAGATTGAAAACTAATTTCTTGGGAATAGCCCTTTTTTAAGTTTGTTGGCCCTCTCCCACACCTCCGATTAGCATGGTTGGCTACGTACGGTGCAAAAAAAGTTCAACAGATATACATACACCAGCCGTGGCCAGCTGGCATCCCGCGAGCTGCATGCGGCTCTTTAATCCACCACATGCGGCTCTGTCCAAGGCGCATAATCCCAAGAGCTCAATTGAGATAGAATTGGCGAAAAGGGTGTTGAAATGTTTTTAAGAGAGAGACTTATTCTGGCTATTGTAGGTAAATAGCGTCAAACAAATGACTGCATCTCCCCACCACGACTCACCCTGTCCAGCTGCTCCAGCCGGTGCGACAGGCAGTCCGACATCTCACGGAGCTCGCGCTCCGATTCCAGATTCTTGGCGCGCCGGCGAGACAGCGTCTCGGACACCGGAAGCGCGTCCCCGTCAAACAGCCTGCGCCTGCAGACGGCGACGCGCAAAGCACACCCTCATCGCATTACATCTTAGTTGTTCACTTAATTTGGCTTATTCTGCGGTCGAGCAATTTTAATTGTATTTAATTGACATGCGGTGAACACTGTTTGTGCTATTAAACAAAAAGGTGTGCCCCTTGTGTGGATAAAGAGGCTACAGAAAGGACTTCATACAAGCACAGAAGACAGCAAAAAGTTTGACTGGTCAACATATAATATTGTTCTCAATTCCCATCAAACACCGACTAATATGCTAGAAACGAAGAGTGACCTTTAGAGAGCACTGGTTCTTAACCTTGACTGTAGCCTTGCACCCCCCTTTGGTTCTCAATTGTTAATAATATATGTTAATAAATATAGGTTTGATTAAACAAAGTAGTTGTACTTACTTGGTCGTGCTTAATTTGTGTTTCGATTATTTACCTTCTAAAATAATCTGGCATGTCTCTCACCCCCAGAAAGGACATTTTGCACACCCAGGGGGTGCGTGCACCCCAGGTTAAGAACCACTGCTCTGGAGGTTGTGTTAGGCATGTAACGATGTACAGTTTTATCAGACCCGTAGATTAATACCATGATACGTGTACCAAATGGTGCGTATTGCTCACCCATTCAAGTACTAACGAAGGTTGTTTGGAAGCAATGTACAATTTGCAAGGCACAATGCCTTACAACCAAATACAAACATTGCACGTGTTAAGTGTTAAGCGAGTGAGATAGTGCTGAGTGAGTTAGAGGGTGGGTGAGTGAGTCAGCATTGAGTTGAGAGTGATGGGCTTGCGTTGATCGAGTTAGTGGGAGGGTGAGTGAGCGGATGCCGAGTTAGTGTGAGGCGAGCGAATGAGATGGTGAGTAATATAATTTTATGGTATTTCTACATACGTGACTTTACCGAAAAAACCAATGAGTAATTTATGCAGTCACAAAAGCTTTAATTCGTTATAAATGAGTGAATGCTGAGCGAGTGTTCAATGACTCCGTTAGTAGGAGGGTGATTTAGCTAGTGCTTAGTGTAAAGTGAGCGAATAAATGAGTTAAGATGTGAACAGCGCGTGTGAAATTGTGAGGTAGCATGTTTTTTTTTTTAACCAGGCTACAAAGCCACGTTATTAAATATTTAAATCTACAGCTCAGCTATCACCACCGTGACACAATAACTTGGACACAAGAGAGCGGTAGAGCACCTCAACAAGAGAAAAGAACTACACAAAATGTGAGATGAGACGGTAAGAGCAAGTGGGTAAGGCACGGTTCCAACATTACCAACAGTAATCACTCGTGCACCACGCGAGAAGATGCCTATCGGATACCTTCTAAACACTCTTAAATATTAATAAAAGCTCTTCAAGTCATTATTTTAACACAATCATTCCAGAGTGAGGAACGGGGAATAAGAGAGCATTCTCTAAAACCTTGTGAAAATGTTCATGATATGAAATAGCCTTGACTGAGTGGGTGTAAGAGTGTTCAGTTTGTCAGGAGTGGTCCTGGCCTTTATAGGTGCTCGTCAACAGCACTTGCTACGAAAGTCTGCAAGGTTATACTGGGAATCTTTGTCTTTGCGAGTCAGTTAACTGGTTAGTTGAGTTGAGTGAGTGAGGAGGTTTGCGATTTGGCAGGTGAGTGTTGAGTTAGTGATCGGTGTGAGTTTATTGTTAGGCAAGTGCTCAGCTAGTCGTTGAGTGATTTAGTGGCTGATTGAGTTTGCGTTACGTTCTTGTTAAGTAAATGAGTGAGAGTGGCTAAGTGTGATAATGGTTGAGTGAGTGAATGAGTATTATAGTGGGTGAGCGAGTGAGTGAGTGAACGAGTGAGACACTGGGTGGGTTTGTGAGTGAACGAGTGAGATAGTGGGTGGGTGTGTGAGTGAATGAGATAGTGGGTGGGTGTGTGAGTGAACGAGTGAGGCAGGGGGTTGGTGAGTGAGTGAATGAGTGAGACAGTGGGTGGGTGTGTGAGTGAATGAGTGAGTGGGTGGGTGTGTGAGTGAACAAGTGAGACAGGGGGTCGGTGAGTGCGTGAGAGAGTGGGTGGGTGTGTGAGTGAATGAGTAAGACAGTGGGTGGGTGTGTGAGTGAACAAGTGAGACAGGGGGTCGGTGAGTGAGTGAATGAGACAGTGGGTCGGTGTGTGAGTGAACGAGTGAGATAGTGGGTGGGTGTGTGAGTGAACGAGTGAGACAGTGGGTGGGTGTGTGAGTGAACGAGTGAGATAGTGGGTGGGGTGAGTGAGCGAAACACGACCACAGTCGTACAATATTAACGCGCCGTGGCTGTAATTCCAGCAAGCTCAGCGCGAGCGTCGTGCACAACACCTGGACGGGCAGGGGCTCCCTTTCCCCCCCTTGGCGTCGCGCAACTCCCCGGCATCGTATAACGCCTTCGTCATCGTTGGCAGCGCCGACGTCGGCGGACGACGATTGTCAGTGGCCGCGATGGCTTCCCCAAGCCGGGTGCCAAAGGCGAGGGACCTTCTGGTGCCCGAGACATCATCCGTGCGCAGTGACTGTAATGGAATTAAACAAAACATTGTAAGTAATATCTCAACACCTGTACTAAAAAGTCAGCGGTTTGGGGACCTCATTGCGAATTTTTTTTATAAAGCTGACCTCTTTTTTAGCAAATACTTTCATGTTGACGAGCTTAAGAATCGACATAAATTAATGAATGAAAGCACTGTTACACGTTCGGTGGTCAGAGCATTTGACTCACAATCAGAAGGTTATGCAAAGTTCAAATGCTGGTCATGAGGAGTCAAATGAGTCCCTCGTATTATATTTATTAATCTCATCAAGCCAATGTCCATAAAATACGTACTAATTTATGTGAAGTCGAGCATAATTGTGCAATGGAACAGCTTTGGCATGATGATGTGTAATTTGCATCATTGGATCAGTGTGGCCGAGAGAAATGAGGGTCATCCCAGTTCCGGTTTGATGAGCGAGACAAGCTGGCATCAATACCTCATCGCGGCTTGCATTCTGTTGACGGTCTCTGGATGTAGAGTCATCTCCAGTTCTTGCTCTGTCTTCACAAACACAACTCTTGGGAGAGGTGGCCCGCGCTTCCTCCTGCACACAGAAAATGACGGACGAGTGTTTAGTGTAAGTCCAAAGCTCACCAAATCAAGACGTGTTTTAATTAGGAAGGTAACGAAGCAATCTTACAACAAATTTGACAAACTGTCACGATTCTGGGTCAGAATTCGATTCGGGAATCAATTCTATCGTCGCGTTTTCATCATTTTGTTTGTATTGTCTCTCGCTTCTTTGTCTTGTTTGTACAATTTTGTTCACTTAATTCGCCAAAATGTAAGCAAATAATTAACTTACATGTAATTTTAATAAACCATGACCAATGGATTAATACACACAAACATATGGATGAAATGCAAGCGTATTAATTTATTTTTTAATTGATGAATATGCCGAATGTTTTTTTTTTTAATACAGGAAAGCCTCACTGAGGAAACATCAGTCAGAACCAGTCCTGGACCTCCCCACTTCAACCACCACGTCCCCTTCATCAACCAGCACTGGCCGGCATTATTAAATATGGTCGAGCTACTCCCAAGACTGCCATAGCATACGGAGCGAGGCCTCGATCCAGAATTAAATTGAATTGAGTGTAAAAAAAAAATACAATTATTACGATTATTATTCTTACATGTGATGTTCCCACCTGTAAATCGGTCTGACTTTCCGCGTCCTTGCGCTCCGCAGACGAGTCGAGTCCGTCACGGGGACTCGTCGAGGTGCCGTCACCCACCCGTCGCGAGAAGCCCGGGTCTTCCAGCTGCAGCGGAGGCCTCAGCGGAACGGCCGACCCCGCCAGGGGGTCGGCCACCCACGAGTAGCGAGGGTGGACGCCCACATGCCGAGGGCTCGACCCGGCACGGTCGTGCGTTGGGGACGCAGCCGCGTCTTCCTCCAACGGCTCTCGCGGTCTCGCGGCAACTGGAGAAATTCACGGGGGGGGGGGGGGGGGGGTTCACTTCGGTTAACAGGTTGCTACAAATGTGAATGGCAGTCGCATTAGTGAACAGATCTCTATACATGTGAATGAAAGTCGCTTAATATATAAATCTATAATGGAGTCCAGCAGTGTCCAATAACAAAAAAATTGGTACAAAATTTGCTGGGTAAAAGTTACATCCGGACTGAGTGGATTGTGGCTAAAATAAATACACACAGGTGGGGCATATGTTTCAGTGAAGAAAAATAAGCCCTCTATTATTAATATTATTATTAATTCCAGTTGAGATAACATTTATTCATTTCCATGGAAAGTTTGTTTCAAGCACAGTATCAAAATATCTATTGATCATTAACCTGGAGTACATTTACAAGGTAAACCATTTAGTGCAGACACACAAAAAATAAAACACAAGGAGCACAAGTTCAGAAAAACAGCAAAGTACACAATTTAAACACCAAGTGCAAAAACATAATTAATACAATTGATAATATTGTATACAGAAACTATCACCAGTATTTTGCAAATATAAAATCACCGTGTAATTATTTGTAACAAAAGCCAATCCAACTGTGATGATTTTCTTTTTTTTAAAGAAATGACCATATAATCTACGGATGTCTGCCAACCTTGCATGGTGCCCAGCAGACCGGCAGCTGTACCCGGCATGGGTTCTTCCATCCACACGGCCTTGATGGAAGGTGGCAGGGCAAGGTGCGTGGATATGGTGTGCTCGCTCAGAGACGACAGAGAATCCGATCGACCTAGGCAACAAAACGAGCAGAGTCCCACCATTAAATAAAATACACGTCACTTACATATCCCAGGAAAGCCTCATGGCCAATGACAAAGTCACCCAGAACGCACCCTATCTCATCAGAAGCTGAGCAATGTTGAGCCGAGAGTGCTTGGCATGGATGACCATCATGCATGTCAGGTTGATGTAGGCCACGAAATGATGGGGCTACGTGGTGAGCAGCAAGAGGGCAGCACGTAAAAATACATTTTTGTGCTGTACTTGAGGCCTCGTGAAGTGGTGAACATTCACCAAGAGGATGGTGTGAGGACCAAGGTGTCATGGGTTAACAGACCAGGGTGAATGGCAGTGCAGCAAATTACAGTGCTGTTCTGAACTCCCTCACCACAAGGCACCCGGAGGCCCTTATACAGTTGTGGATTTGCAAAAGCGGCCGTAGGTATATACGATGTTCTGCTTGTTGTTGTGAGCACCGTCAACAACCGGCTCACGTTGTAGTCTAGGTAATCCACTACCAGCCATCCAGTAGAATCTTTCATGAGCCTTCTCCATAGAGGTCGATCTTGACACCACTGGTGCCAACTTTTGGCAAGTACTTTCAGTGCCTCATCAGGGTTAGGTTCACACACAACACACGAAGAAATTCCCTCATAAGAAATTACCTGCTTGAAAGAGTCCAGAAGCAGGCACGCGATGCTCAGGACCATGAATCGTTTGGGTCAAGTTGAGATCCCTCTTCTCTCTGTCTGGTACCAGGTCCACGCTGCTCACAGAGACCTGGTCCATAGCAGCTGTAGAACAACCATCATCAGCGGCATCAGCAGTCTATCCACTGCTGGATTAAGGCTTCTTAAATGCAAACGACACCATCTTAGGATCCATTTGCTTAAGAGCAGTGTAGGGGAATAACAAGTTACTGTCATACGATTACCAAAGGTATGCACTGTTAATCCTTTGTAATTACTCTTGCCGAGCATGCATCAGTTAATTAGATCTGTGAAAAAGAGCTCCGTAGCTCATTGGATTCCTCCAGTCTAGATAAAGATTCTGATACATTGTATGTATACCTACGTGACTTTACCGAAAGAACCAAAGAGTATGGATTCCTGCAGTCACGAAAGCTTCAAATCAAGATTGTATACCAAAAACTAACCAAATACATCAGAAGCTTGAGTTAACACTATTCCAAATGTTATTACAACTTCACAATAGTTTATTTTGAAGAATCCTAAATTTAATCAAAATATTGAGAATGTTACACTGGAAATTCGCAATGAGATAATTGTTACATTCTTTCTAAAACCTTGTGTAATCCGTAATCAGATTTTTTTCCAATAGTCATTCTCCCAACAGTATCTCAATCTTATCCCGCCACCCCACGCAACCCATTTTCATAATCCGTAGCAATCCCATTATGAGCGGCCATTCGCAGACATTTAAACAGAGAATTCACTACAGTACAAATTTCGCAAGGTAGCTACAACAATGCGTCGTAAATCTGACCGTCGCATATCCACCCTGACCACTGAACCGCCCACACCTGGTGCAATACTTGTGCATGTTGCAAATAGGTACGACATGGTTAGTCGATCGGCAGGTCGTGTTTGGTGGGGAAGAATAATGGGTATTCTCACCTCTTCCGAAGACGTTTGGCCAGCATGGAAGAAAGAGTAGGCCAAAATACCCCCCTAGGGAGGGTTCTCTAGAACTCCATTTTGTGTGGAGGTCCTTCTACCAGCAGTGGCATGAGCAAGTAATTGCATTCCTGCACCTTTATCATTTACTGCAGAACCAAATAGGATACTGTATCTAAGCTGGACCCAGAGTGGCCAACGTAGAAGTAAGAAAAAGTTTGCACAAAGAAGAGAAGACCAGATGCAGCCAGTGATGAGAAGTAAAAAACTGGCACTATTGGGACACATGTGTGGGATGGACGACAACATGAAAATTTAAAATGTGTTGTTTGGAAAAATGGAAGGAACCGGAAAGAGAGGAAGACCGAACAGAGAATGGCTTGACGAAGACTTAACAGATTGGTGACAGAAAAATGTGCACCACTTGAGCGTATTGACACAAGATAGAGAAACGTGGAAACAAATGACGAAATGTGCAGTAGACACCTACGGCTATCAGCCCATGGATCGTGATGATGATGATGGAACCAAATCACCAAAAAGCCACTTGAAGAATGTGTCAATCACAGAAGACGCGTAGTCGAGGGTCCGCGTTTCGCACCTTGGTTCTCGGTGCGCACGGTGAAGGAGTGTGCAGTCTCGCCCAGCCGGATGAGCTCAGCCGTGGATTCCGTGCCATCCACATCCCAGCTCGGCAGAGACAGGTTCGCCGACGGGTGCGCACGGCTGCAGGTGAAGGCAGGCCTAAAGTTAGGGTTACACATTACAGGTTGAATGTATCTTCGACAAAGCCAAAGATACCATTATTTCATGGGGTTGGATGCTCAAGATTGTATTTTCGCCGTGTCTAAAACCTAACCGGTGTAATAACGGTGTGCCTCTTGTGCGTCGACCCCATGAAGTTACAACTGATTCCAACATCGCACATGGTAAAAGTGTGTGGCTCCCTTAGTAAAGCTAGCAAGATTTAATGGCCCACCAATAGAAGGGCTATACAGCCCGGTTGGTGCTGGCTTGACTCGGTATGACTGCTGTGGGAATCCAGGCCTACCCCCACTTTCCTGGTTCTTGAATTGAGACAGCTGGATTTTAAGTCGTCATGGGAACGTGGCAACAACCGCCTAGATACATAACTGCGGACGTTATCTTGATTTTTTTTGGGGTTGTAGGTTTCTTAAAAGGGGGTCAAACAGAATGAACCGTCGGGCAGCTTGCGGCACTCACTCTGGAATGGCAGCTCCACCGATCTCCACCCTGGAGGCTCCACGCTCACGATCCGGTCCGAGGTCTTCTCCCAAAGCGTCATGGACCACCACGAGATCTTCCTTGGAGAGCAGGACATCGTCATCGCCTGCAAAGAGAAATCACACACGTAAACCGGTTCAGTCATAAAGTCCTATTTTATATAAACTGCATATTATTTTGCTAAGCCAAAAAAGTCCCATAATTGCGCGAGTTCGGCTGTTCGGATTTTCTTTCTCCACATTTTTTTTTATTCTGTGCCTCTTCTCTTGTCACACCAAGTATCCCCATATCGTGTTTTACTGCATCATTGGATCTCACCCTCAGTTCCCCCCCACCCCCCAACTCCTTTTATACTCCATCAGTGGTATCTCCACAGGCCTTCAAATGCCATCTTTTCTTGTGTTTTCTCAACACACGGCCAAACCTTTTGTCTAGCCGAGAATACCAGCAACTCCTGCCGTGGCTCATCTACCGGCCCACCCCATCATCAAGCAAACTTGAGGTTTAAAGCATGGAATTGTGCGTGGTCTCACAGGCAGATGTGAGCGAGACAAGAGAGCAAACACTGACCACTGTGCTGCGACGAGTCTTCGTCCACCTGCTCAGACAGATAGTCGACAAGGCCATCAAAAATCTCCAGGAGGTTCCGTATCGAATCCTTGTGTCCATTCACGACGTTTTCTCCTGTATGCGTGAACAGACGTCCATCAGAGTCAAAGCGTCTCGGTGTTTTAACAATCAATGCGGAGGTGCTCATTGCTTGTGGCGACCTTGAGCCAGCCAGAGGTGGAAATTCCCCATTCCCATGTCCATTCATGGGGGGGGGGGGAACACTTGATCTCATGCGAGTGGTGCTCTACTCATTTTTACTGAAACTTACGTTGAAGTTGAGGATGAGTTCTGTTGACGTCAAACGGGAATTTGAACTGGAATCTTGCCGACTTCGAGTTGAACATTATAAAAACAAGCCACAGAGCCTGATCCGATACCCAGGTTACATCAACTCAAACTTTAACCAAGCAAAAACGAAATACTGGGTAACTTCACCAGTATAAAAAAATGGTACCCATTTGAGGTGCAATGATTTATTTCTCAGCGATATAGTTACAAATTCAGGGTTGAAATTCGACTCAAGAATCAATTATCTCTATTAATGATGTGTTGAATGTGGCAGCTACTAATGGCTGCAGAGGACATGGTAACCCATTACATACAACATATTCGAATGGGAAAACATCTATTCTTACTCAATGCATTTAGATTGAGCTTAATAATGTATGTTAATCAAGTAAGTGTTTCATAATTACACTTCTAGTACCTATGATATTAGCCAAAATAAATCTAAAATTTGATTGACAATGCTGGGCCAATTACCTCTCGTACCTATAATATTGTGAATGAGAAGGCATCGATCGAATTCAGATCCGCAATACCAATCAATTAACGAATGGCAATGCAATAAAAACCCACCTGTAATGTGTGAGAGGCTGATCTGCAGGTAGTCGAGAGCCAAGGAGTCGATGATGCTTTGAACGTTGTGTGCATCATCCTCTTTGGATTTGGGCACGGCTATTGAATCTGTACAGGCGTGGAACGGCACGGCGACACAACGGTAAGCATTACACTGCCGAGTGAGATTGCTAGTGATCACAAGAGTAAATCTCAAGCATTAGAATTCCGTCAATTCGAGAATTGTGTTTTGCCTGCTCCCCAGGTCAGGCTTATACAGTGAGGGAAAAAAGTATTTGATCACCTGCTGATTTTGTACGTTTGCCCACTGACAAAGAAATGAACAGTCTATAATTTTAATGGTAGGTTTATTTGAACAGTGAGAGACAGAATAACAACAAAAAAAATCCAGAAAAACGCATGTCAAAAATGTTATAAATTGATTTGAATTTTAATGATGGAAATAAGTATTTGACCCCCTCTCAATCAGAAAGATTTCTGGCTCCCAGGTGTCTTTTATAAGGTAACGAGCTGAGATTAGGAGCACACTCTTAAAGGGAGTGCTCCTAATCTCAGCTTGTTACCTGTATAAAAGACACTTGTCCACAGAAGCAATCAATCAGATTCCAAATTCTCCACCATGGCCAAGACCAAAGAGCTCTCCAAGGATGTCAGGGACAAGATTGTAGACCTACACAAGGCTGGAAAGGGCTACAAGACCATTGCCAAGCAGCTTGGTGAGAAGGTGACAACAGTTGGTGCGATTATTCGCAAATGGAAGAAACACAAAAGAACTGTCAATCTCCCTCGGCCTGGGGCTCCATGCAAGATCTCACCTCGTGGAGTTGCAATGATCATTAGAACGATGAGGAATCAGCCCAGAACTACACGGGAGGATCTTGCCAATGATCTCAAGGCAGCTGGGACCATAGTCACCAAGAAAACAATTGGTAACACACTACGCCGTGATGGACTGAAATCCTGCAGCGCCCGCAAGGTCCCCCTGCTCAAGGAAGCACATATACATGCCCGTCTGAAGATTGCCAATGAACATCTGAATGATTCAGAGGACAACTGGGTGAAAGTGTTGTGGTCAGATGAGACCAAAATGGAATTCTTTGGCATCAACTCAACTCGCCGTGTTTGGAGGAGGAATGCTGCCTATGACCCCAAGAACACTATCCCCACCGTCAAACATGGAGGTGGAAACATTATGATTTGGGGGTGTTTTTTCTGCTAAGGGGACAGGACAACTACACCGCATCAAAGGGATGATGGACGGGGCCATGTACTGTCAAATCTTGGGTGAGAACCTCCTTCCCTCAGCCAGGGCATTGAAAATGGGTCATGGATGGGTATTCCAGCATGACAATGACCCAAAACACACAGCCAAGGCAACAAAGGAGTGGCTCAAGAAGAAGCACATTAAGGTCCTGGAGTGGCCTAGCCAGTCTCCAGACCTTAATCCCATAGAAAATCTGTGGAGGGAGCTGAAGGTTCGAGTTGCCAAATGTCAGCCTCGAAACCTTAATGACTTGGAGAAGATCTGCAAAGAGGAGTGGGGCAAAATCCCTCCTGAGATGTGTGCAAACCTGGTGGCCAACTACAAGAAACGTCTGACCTCTGTGATTGCCAACAAGGGTTTTGCCACCAAGTAATAAGTCATGTTTTGCAGAGGGGTCAAATACTTATTTCCCTCATTAAAATACAAATCAATTTATAACACTTTTGACACGCGTTTTTTTGGATTTTGTTGTTGTTATTCTGTCTCTCACTGTTCAAATAAACCTACCATTAAAATTATAGACTGATCATTTCTTTGTCAGTGGGCAAACGTACAAAATCAGCAGGGGATCAAATACTTTTTTCCCTCACTGTAAGTGTAAAGACAAACGTTTTATTTTCCCTCCCGTCAGCTAAAGATCGATGGCGAGGCCGAATTCACTCCAATTAGCTTTTGTCTGTGCTTTCCTTTATTTGTTATTGCAGTCAAACCCGAAGCCTTTCCATTTCAATTTCATAGTTCATGACATCATTTCCATACAAGTCTATGACAGACCTCAACAAATGAACAATCAAACAACTGACACTTTTCACGAGATCTGCACTCTCAGGACAAGGCAGGATGACGAAAGGACAACGGTCGTGTGCGGAAAGGCGTCGGGGGGGGGGGAGCTGGCGGGGGGGGGGAGGCACGTTTCACCTGTGACGAAGCAAATTTAATGCTTCTCAGAGCTAGAATATATGGAACACGATGGTTATTTTGTGCAGTCACTGGTCACCAAGCTGCGAGAAACGGCCATGCATAGGACCCCATTTTGATCACCGCGAAGTGGGGCACGTCTTTACCTGGCACCTTCTCCCCGAGCGTGGCCTCGTAGATCGCCACGAACACATTGGCGTCGCACTCGGCCAGGCGCCGCACGCGCAGGTTCACGTGGCAGCGCCTCAGCAGCTCATTCGCCACACGCACCCACTCTGCACACCGCCGTGGGTTGGCAGAAGGGGCGTAACAATTGACCGATTAACCGTGGATTCTTGAGGTGTTGGAAGAAGCCCGCAATGGTGCGTGGCGAAAGCATGACAGAAAACATGCACAACATGCAGCCTAACCGGGGAGAGCACGAGCGGCTGCGAAAACCTAGTGCTAAATAAATTGTTCATCTCATGATGTACATGTGAACTCGCAGCTGAACGAGGGCCTCTCTGCGCCTCCACAGATTGTAGCCGTTACTTGACTATAAATCAGCATGCGGCCAGTGCAAGGTTGAAGGCGGCCAGCACAGATAATGGAAAAATAAGTACAGTACAACCATTGATTTTGCCGCTGCTGCTATAACTAGAGCTAGTGAGCAGCGTAACATTACCTTGTGTCATGGTGTGGCCAGGAAGAAAGCAACATAGAACTACTGCTAAAATCCCTGCAGAAAGCACGCTCATTGGTGCACCGTTTATATGCCCTGAAAATAGATTTTCCCCGTAACAAAGCAAAAATGAACACTTCTCAGAGCTAGAATATAATGAACGTGATGGTTATTTTGTGCAGTCACTGTGACAAATCGCCACGCACAAGACCCCTTTTCAAGCACAGGTGGCCGAAACCTGGATTCAGAGCCAGGATCTCAGCAGTGCCAGCTTAGGGCTAGCTATTATATACAGTAGTCTTAGACCTCCGAGTCACTCACCAGGACACCTCCCACACGACCATATTAATGCAGCCCGTTCTTTGTGCTGTTGCAGTTGCTAAGCAAAGGGCCGGGGAGTTTATCCGCCCTGCTGTTTATTCATTTAACAAAAAGCAGCAGCAGAGGCAAGAGCTACGGCAAGGACGGTAGGCAAGAGGATAAACGCTTTATGAGCTTAATGGTGATAAGATAACCATGTAAAAAAGGTGGATAAGGATCATCATCATCGTCGTTTTCATCAGCTATGATCTATCCACTGCTGGAAGAAGTCCTTCCGAAGCTGTGAGACATAAATTAAAAACACTAAGACAATGGAACGTATGTTTAAATATAGCAGAAAGAAGGGTGGAGAGGTACAAGCTTGAAATAAGATTAAGACAGAAAAGGGAAATCAAGGATTGTAGTCAAACAAAATAACTGACCGATTCATTTTCATCAACCATGATCTACTCCTGGAAAAAAAAGCCTCTCTCCAAGAAATCTGTCGCTCATGGTGTAATGATATAAACTTTCAACAAAAAAAATATAATTTCAAAACCAAAAATACTCAATTACACTTCGCTCCATTGGCTGATAGCCATTCTGACAATTATTTTCTAGCAGCATTCGTTTAAGCCAATTCAATTGCAGATCAGAATCATATAAAATTGATAGGCTTTTTATTACCATAGTTAAGTACTATATATGAAAAACTGTTGAAAAACATATTAGGCGTTTGTAAAATTGTGTACAATACATTAGCATGTGATGTCACCACACTAACATGTAGCCTTGATAAATCCATTGCTGAATAAAGCCACCCCAAATCCATTGTTTATTTTAATGACACATACCAATACAATTACGTTTAATAAACACACACACACAAATAAAACACATTCATATCGGAATAAAGGGCAATTCCACTGGGAGTAATGTTTCAGGCCAACTGACACATTTCACTCCAAAAGCATAACTTTATAAAGTATTATAATATAAACCCCAATGGATTATCTCATTGTCACTTGTCAGAGCTCCTGGCGCGCAGTAGTTACAAGGGACGGGTTTTAACTAACCGACTGTCCACCCACAGGCTGGTCGCCTTTGTGTGGTGGGGTAAAGCATGGGCAACTCCTACCTCTTACAAAACGTCTGCTCAGCCTTATAAGAGCATCCCAACATTGACGCTGAATATGGTGGGGGTGCTCTCGATTAGCTCCCTCTAGTGGAGGCCCCTTCCGCCAGCGATGACACGAGGCAAGCAATTGCAGGGCAGCGCCTTGTACCTCGCGCGGTATTCACATTGCCGCCACCGGAGCAGCTATTGCGCGCCAGGCATGGGGAGGGGGGGGGAGGCTTTACATTTCCCACTTCGCACAAGCGCCACGCGTCCTCACCCTCGACTCAACAGCATCGCGCTTTAGGAATAGGTTTTACCCTTTTAACTGGCACAAAAACTGACACCTTTATTCAAGGCATCATGTTTGCAATAACCACAACACAAGCAGTCAAAATGCAAACAAAGACAACTTTGATGATAATAATATGCACTGTCCTTGAATTTGATTGGTCCACACCCGAGACGGGTAAAACCTATTCCTATATCTTGTTACTGGCAAAGGAGGTCTCATAATGTAAAAGCATCGCGCTTATGAACAAAAGTGACACACATTGCGCCCGTGGACAAACGAAACATCTCAAGAAAGACTGAAGTGTGCGTGGCTGCTTGTGTGAGAGTGTTTAAGCCGAGCGGCGGTGTAGCGGCGAGCGCGCTGCACCTACGGGGGTCCCGCTCACGGTCAACGCCAGTGACAATTATCTGGGGCCTCCCCTAGGTCGACTCAGCCTCAAATTAGCACACGGTGCGGTGTGTAGACATCGCTACTGTGGGAAGACAAAGGCGGTCGGGCGTGGTGCTGGCCACCCACCTCCTTCGTGTGCCGTGCCGGCCTTCATAGGCGCAACTCGCGAACAGCACTTGCCCCTACAGTATGTTAAGGCTACACGAGGGATCGTTGATTAATCCTCGGGGACCGCTAAATGACAGCTTGCCCCCTCACCAAAAACCCCACAAAGATTGCAGTTACTGTGAAGCGTGTCTTTAAATCGCCTCACGGTCATCAACGAAGTCCACGGGCGCTGTTCGTTATAAACGCACGGGTGGCACCGTAGTTGGGTCGCGACGACGTTGCAAACGCGAAGGGATTCGCCCATCGCGACACTGACCGATGTTTGTCTGACTTCTATCGCCTTGATAAAAATAATAATCATATCGGCTACCGATCGATCGACCGACGCTTCGCCTCACACGCTTACAAAACACACGGCTGCAGCGGCGGTAGCTGCAAATAGCCGTCGCGTGTACGCGTTGGAAGGTTGACGCTCGCGAATTAACAGCAAGCCGTGAGTGTGCGCGACCGAGTTGTATGGCTATATCAACGTTAACGATGAACGTTAAAGAGTTTAAATCGCCGTCTTCACAAACCCGCGTCTCCGCTGCCCTCCATGGCTCCCTCCGTGTTCAAACCGTCTCGCGCTCCCATTGGCCGGGCGGCCCGTGACGTCGTCAAATATATACCTTGGCCGACGTCACCCGTGAAAACGCTGGCTGCCGCAGGATAAAAACGTCACACGATAACAGGAACGCCACAGCACAGTGACGTCTCTGATAATAACACGAACATCACAGAAAAACGAAGGCTACAGCACAATGACGTCACTCACGATAACACGAACGCCACAGCTTAATGACGTCACTGATGATAACACGAACACCACAGAAACACGAACGCCACAGCACAATGACGCCACTCACGATAACACGAACGCCACAGATTAATGACGTCATTCGTGATAACACGAACGCCACAGAAACACAATCGCTACAGCTGAATCACTCGCGATAACACGAACGCCACAGCTTAATGACGTCACTCGCAATAATACTAACACGACTAAAACACCACAGCAAAATGGCGTCATTAATGATTAACACGAACGCCACAGAATGGCGTGTCTACGTAAAACAGGCATACCTCGATATACGGAACAGATACGTTCCTGAAGTTATCCGTAAAGCGAAATTCTGCATATCGAACCTTATTTTCCCATTGAATGCCGTTCTATAATTGGAGTATCCTTACTACGGAAATAATTTCGGACCTGAGACGAAATAAATTCACATTTAAGATTGCAGCAATGTTTTTAAAAGCAGATATTTAATGTAAAATTTACACTTTTATGATAACATTAAATATTAATGATGTATTGCTTCACCCCCCCCCCCCCCTTTTGAGAAAGCAAGCTCGAATTCTGTCGAGATTTGTCAATTAATACACCCGCTTCCAACCGCGTGAATGCTTCTAAAGTTACATATTTTGCACTTCCGCAATCACTTGCACTTAATAGCCTCTTTCTAGACAGTTACCTTCTTTAACTGAACAACATGAAGCTTGTTTTGACAGCCTCCGAGTTATTTGTGTACACGTCCGCGTGTTATTTCAAGCGGATGCTTGTGGCCGCACTATGTTACGATGAGTTTATTTTCTATCGTGATTTTTTGCTGATTTTTATCGGAAGCAAGCGTTACGTAGCACAGAGACAAATATCCCCTATATAGTATTAACAGACGATCGGGAGCAAGCGTGGTTATAACAAGTGTCACGGACACGTGCACGTGACCATTGACACCTCGCTTATTGATCATCGATACACTGCTGGGCTTGCTCGTCACGACACAGTCGCCGTGCCGTCACAATCATTTGACAAGAGCACATGTATTGAGTTGTCTGTATTGAGTTGCTGTGTGTGGTGGCCACGAGAATGATCGAGAATAGGGGCGTGGCCAGGTGATGTAATGGTACAGTGGAGTCAACCTGTAGCGCGAGTCGTCCAGGGCAAGCGAGAAGATTCTGGAATAAGGGCGTGGCCACTTGACAGGGGCGTGGTCACGCACCGTATGTAAGGGAAATGCGTGGGAGACTCGTGGTGACTGTTGCAGTGTGGTCTTCGAATGTCCAAAGTTGAGCACGGGGCTCCTTAATAAAGAAATCCTTCCCAGGACAGGGGCGTCGAAGTCGTCATTACATATTTCACGCACGTCAAAAGCGTTTACGCGTTTTTATTCACTTAACTGAACGATAACAACACTACTCTTTCTGTATGTAAACACGCATGAGATAATATCACTTACACACACCTACACAGGTGTACGAGCAAACAAGTCACCCTTCAGCTTCGAGAAATAACTTGGGACACCTGAACTTTGGCTCACGCTCGAGACGAACCCCGAAGCAGACAGCTCTCATCGAAACACCTGGGCTGTCCCCTGGGCTTTGAATTATTCCTAAGTGGCACATTTATGACTTTCAAGGGTCTTTCAGACAATATCCGTGTGACATCAAGGGGTTGCCACCTCTTGAGGTCCAAAAACTCAGGACATATCATAGGAAGAATATCTCGCAAGACCGGCAGAGGACAGAACATGTACGTGCTTTGTCTAGAGTGGCGATTCCTGTTGTTAGCTCCAGGGGAACCTTTGTACAAACTTGTCAAATCCTGCTGGGGATTTTCAAGGGTACTGTAAAACATTCGGATCATATTGCCGCGTGACAAGGGATGCATTATTTGGCTTTTGTTGAGTGTTGGATGGTGCATAGCTCTCGCTAACATTACAGTAAAACCTTGGATTGCGAGCATAATTCGTTCCGGAAACGTGTTTGTAATCCAAAGCACTCGTTGTATATCAGTTGTGATCACGTGACACTCGGCAGTACAAAGCGTATACGTACTACTCGTATTGCAAGACCCTCGCTCGTTTATCAAATGAATATTTACTTAAAAATTTTGCCCGTCTTGCAAAACACTCGCAGACCAAGTTACTCGCAATCCAATGTTTTACTGTATACTCAACACGATCTAACCCGGAAGAAACCAATCGTGAATTTTATAACTTTATTTGACAGCGGGCACAAGTACGGGCGTGCGTCTTACTTTCCGTATGGTATTATAATACTCCGGAGAATGCGGTAGGCGACGGGGCACATAGGGTGCAATTCACAAGTTGGCGGTGGGCCACTTAGGCCGGGTGTGAATCTGTGCGCCGCGGTGGAGAGACCTTAACTACCTCGCCTGGAATAAAAGAGATCGTGGGTTCGATCCCGACCCTGACGCCTGCTGCTGTATATTTGTAGTTTGCTTATTCTCCCCGCGGTCGCGTGGATTTTCTCCAGGTTGTTCCCTCCACATTTAGTCGAGCTATCACGTGTGACCAGGTCGCTTCTGAAAATGCGCTATATAAGCTCACTGGGGCCTTACCATGTAAAAAAAAAGTTTAGCTTATAGTGGAGTATAATCGCACCGAAATACTCCAAGGAGTCAGCCGCCCTTTTTCACGTGAAACTAAAGCCGGTTATGTGCAACTATTCTGGCCGAGATTTTTTTCGACCAATTAACACCTACAACCCGAAGAGAGTTATTTCATGCAATGTTTTTTGAAGTAAATCTTTTAAGATGCATCTAGTTCTACGGGGGCTGGATAAGGCACACGAGTTGCTTCGAAACCAGTTTTATTTTCACGTAAAAATGGGTGCGATCATTGATTGGAGACTGACAAACCCAATGAGATCCATGGGCTATCAAACACAGTTGTTATTTATCAACAGATTAAAGCAACGTTTTGTACTTTCATACTCTTTGTACTTTGTCTGTGACCTCAAACACAACCTTCTATTTAAATTCGACCACATGTAAAGTAATTCACGTTGAAGATACAGTTGGCAAATCATAAATCCGGGTTCAAGGGGTATGGAAATTATGATTACGTGAATGGCCAAATTTACTGTAAAAGTGTCTACCAGTTCGTGCTATTTTCTAATTATAGCCGAGCCAGTGGTGGAAATTCCGCATTGCCATGATGGAGATTATTCTCTCAAAATGTTTTACCCACACCGGAGTCATGATGGGCCGAGCCGATACTTCACCATTATATGTACTTG
This sequence comes from Petromyzon marinus, assembly GCF_048934315.1. Taxonomy (NCBI): domain Eukaryota; kingdom Metazoa; phylum Chordata; class Hyperoartia; order Petromyzontiformes; family Petromyzontidae; genus Petromyzon; species Petromyzon marinus. The sequence continues at coordinate 20,789,242 of NC_133703.1, read as the reverse complement.
TGGCATACCACACTGCGGACGAGTCATCTTCACCGCAGGGACGCGCAGCCCGATTTAAAAAAAAAAATATTCATAGGATTGATAAAATAATCGTAATGTAAATTTTGTTGCCCTGAAAATTGGTCAACAATTGCGAAAAGATAATCGACGCATCCGCACGATATAACACACACGGCGGTGATAATAATTGCCAACGGGCATTGTACATATATACATTTATATTATACGCACACACATTTAAAAAAATACAATAAGTGCAATGCATTTGTAATCATATTGACTGATTCGTATCCTTTATTAATCCAGGTGAGATTACGATTAATGTTATTTTGATTATCAAAAAAAAAACACTGCAAGCGCTTGAATTATCATTCACTGCTAGCCGCGAAACAGATGGCACAACGTTGTAAAAATGTTCATTATTTATTTACCCCAAAAGCGTCTCGCTCAAGCCCTCGACTCCTTTCAGGAAGCTCCTGCATTGGACGATTGGTCGGTCGGCTTGAGTATTTTGGCAAACGGGCTTCGCTCTTCAGAAACCCACCTGCTGTATTGCCACCCACGCTAGCCGCAACCACGTTGGCCTGCAGATGGGCGTCTGACGTGATGGCATGCAACCGCTGCCGCCAGCCCTCCGGATTACCGGCGTGGTGGTGGCAACATCGTCGTCACTAAAGCAATGGCTCGCGTCAAACGAAAAGATGCAACCAAAGAACCAGCAGCTCTCATCGCGTCGTTAGTAGGGGGTCCAGCAATAGCAGTAGATTCATGCCCTAGAAATGCCCCGAATCGTCGAAATTCAGGAGCTGCAATTTATCGGCCGGAATGTATGTAATTATGCAGTTTGTATTTATATACTTAATACATTTCAATTCATTTATTTTTAGTGACTTGCTTGCCTTTTCTCTACTTTGCACTCATATCGTTGTTTTCTATTGTTGTTGGAACTTTATGACCCCGTGCCCCTACTGGACACTGCTGAAAAAGAGCTTCATAGCTCATCGGATTCCTCCTCCAGTCTAAGTGAAAGCTTCTCAGTCTGAAGAACATCTTCGCGTATCATTTTCGCTGTCTCAGTTTGCATATATTTTTTTTCCAATCCGACGTACGTTGTTGTTTGCTTCATTATTTGTACATTCTTGCCGACAGCATTGTGGGGACAGCACCCCCGCCACAAAGGGCTGCAGAACCTCAAGGAGAACGCCCAGCCACCGCCGACTCCTCAGCGCAACTCGGGATGGGTAATGAATGCTGGATCCCCAGCGACGCCCAAATCCCAGGGAATTATTATTATTTAAAAGCCTAAACGAAACATTCATTTTGCACATAATCTCGCGTGAATTGAGGAGCGTTGATTTTCACGCATGCCATTCAACGCACATACGAACTGACGTTAATCAATGAATCGATGGCTTGTTACTCAATGGATTGTTACTCAATGAATCGATGGATTGTTAATCACCGAGTATAAATCCAGCGCGAATTTGAATCTTTGTTAATGAGAAAAAAACAACACTTCAAAGTAATTTCCACAAACACGTTGGTGACATCACCATGGCACCGTTCCTGTACTTTACAATACGTCACTGCAGTGACTTCAGAAGCGTGCCTGAAAGTCACTTTTATCAGCATTGTTTATACTTAACAAAGTTCAAACTCGTGCCAGACAGTCTGGCACTACAGTCCTAGGTGTGGCTCTACAAGACGACGAATACGCATTTACAATTCTTCAGTGGTTGAATGCCGAAACATCTCAAAGGGCTTTGCATACAATCTTAAAATTACACCTAGGGGAAGACGTTGGAGAAGGGTAATTTGGGACGTGATAGAAAGGGCCTACTGATCAAATAAACTCGTAAGCTACGCTGGAGTGAGCCTGGAGGGTGCGTGGATGGGCGTTCTAGGATTTGTGCTGGGCAGTAGAGGGCAGTGCTGCAAACTTCATGCCCTCACATCCACTGCCAAGCGTGGTGAAGTAAGGTCAAATAACGCTCACGACCCAAGCGACGTCCAGCCGCGGACTGACAAAGGGCTGCACGTGTTCGTGTACGCGTGATCGACAGGAAGATTGGTGAGCGCGTAAAGCACGCACAGGGCAGGGGCGGGGAACCGTTTTTCCTTACCAAGGAGCGAAGAGGAATTTCGAACGCATTTCGTGGGGGGGAACCACACGTTAACCACGCACACCTCGGAGTCAACCCACAATAACGCAAACATTAATTACAGCTCATCTTTACCGCACTAATGCGATGCTTTACCCTATCATGGACGTGTAGATGCCAGGCCACAGTTCGGAAGAAGACGGACAGAATTATCCTTTCGTGGTGCGGTCTGGTGGGATTACAGAACAGCGAACCGAATACGCGCGTCGGCCGAGCATCAGGAGGCCATTGCAGCGACAGAAGTGAGCGAGAGCGTGAAAATCAGAAGCATATGTGCCGTTGGAAGCGAGATGATATTCCCACTCCAGTGCCACCGGTGATGACGCCAAGATGCTTGCAGCGACGGATTCACAGGCCGTTTCCAAGTGGTAGACCTCCTGTGGCCACGGCCACCACGGGCCGTATGAAATGAAGACCTTGGCCCGCTTCCGGCCCACTGGCCGTAGGTTTTTCCCCCGCCCGCGCTTCGGGGACCTCGAAACTCCTCAGATCATCGTGCGGCACCGACCGTCGTCACGCGATGCCGCTGGGCGTCGCGGGGCGGTGGTCGGGAGCGGGTCTGGTGAGCTGGCGCAGAGCGTGCGCGATGGCGTGCGGCGTGTGGTCGGTGAACATGCGGGGGCTGATGAGGAGGGTGCGGAAGGCCGAGGGGTCCTCCCAGCAGGCGTGGAAGCGCCGCGCTCCCCCGACGCAACTCCTGAGGAATAAAGTCCCCACCCAGCGGGGTTAATTTTCTCAATGAGTGTCTCCCGAGTTGCTGGTAGAACCCGGAGAAGGTGGCAGCGTGACTAGCGGAGGCGGCCAGGGCGATTGTTGTCCTAGATGTGCAGTCCCGGGTGCAGAATTTTTTTTCCAAGTTAACGACACTCCGCGCAATTTTAATGTGAAAAAAGGTGTTTGCCTGTTTTTTTCCCAAAAATCTACAAATGCAGCTGCTCTCATAGGCAGGAAAGCGGCGACAATGATTGAGTCTCTCCAGAAGACAGTCACTGCCAACTTCCTTGAGCTGTTACTTATTTTAGACCCTGAAAAAAAGACGATGAGATTGGTGCTGATAATGATGATTTAAATGATAAAATTATGATGCTGTTGAGAGATGATTAACATGATGATTGGATAAGTTAATTACTTCCCTAGACCAGGTTTTCAACTTGAATCCTCCACCTGGCTAGACACTTGAGAAAGGCCGTGTACAACTCGTCATCATCATCAAAGGCAGAACAAAACGAATCCACGCTCCGGTCAGTGGTATAGCTATCGTCGACACCTAGAGGCAAAGGGAAACTGAACATGGGAGTGCGCCCCCCATTTTTCTGAGGCTGTCTGGAACGCTCTTCCTTCCAATATTAGGAAGCCACTGGAGCTTTGCACTTTTAAATCTATATTGCAAGCAAATTTTTTTTAAATAGCTTTTTTTGTTTAGTTTGTCGTCCTTCCCCCGCACCTCCGATTAGCATGGTTGGCTACACACGGTGCGGAAAAAGTTCAACATACACACTTGAATTTCTTGCATCAGAACACATGTCCGACGGGGCTACGCCACAGGGGCCGGCTCCGCCCCTGATACAACAACACGGTGGCTCGTGACAATGGCGCTCACCAGCCGGTGGATGCTCCCCTCTCCTCATCGTCGTCGACGAGGTGCAGGATGCGTCCGGGCAGGAAGAGCTGCTGCTGCTGAGCGATGAACGACGCTTCGCCCGCCAGCGACACCGACGCCGGCGGCCCGTCAGCCAGGTCGGTCCCGGAGGAGGGCGCCAGCGAGAGGGTGAAGTCGGGCGGCGGCACCCATGCCGTGCACACCATGGGCTGCTGGTCCTCGCTGAGGTCGCCGGTGGACAGCAGCGGCTGCAGCAGCCTCGTGCGCTGCACCTCCGACTCCTCGTCCGCCGTGCCCGAGCTCACGCCACACACCTCGTAGCAGCAGCCGAGCAGCAGGATCTGGTACTGAGAATCGGCACGGTTCGGTCCACCCCGCGCACGTCAACGACGAAGCCCCATCAGCTGTTTTTTTTTCCCCTCTACGCGCTTTCCAGTTCAGCTCAGGTAGGAAGTGTCGATGCGTTTGCTCTATCGGTCTGTAACAGGGGTTGGAGCGATGGGGGGGGGGGGGGTGGTGGTGGAGTGCGTCGCGACAACTCTCGTAAAGACGACCCATGATGAATAGGAATTGAAGTTGTGTTGCTGTTAGGGAGTTAACAAGGAGCAAATCGGACAAATTGAGCCAAGGGTTGCCGCCGAGGCTCGGTGATGTTCTTTAGATATGTATTTTTTTTATAATGCTTCTGATAACAATAGTACGTTGAAAAGCATTACAGGGATCCATGCAAATGCATCGAAAATTGAGATATGCAGTTGTGCAGTCTACAATGTGAGGGTAAAGTGTTGGTAATTCTACCTCTTCCAAGATGTTTGGCAAGCGTGGAAGAGTAGGCCAAATGCCCTCGAGAATGGTTCTCTACAGCTGCCGTTTGAGGAGGACCTTCCGCCAGCAGTGGCGTGAGCAATTGCAGCACTTCGCCTTTACCTTTTCTACGCTGTTGAGAGTCGTACGGCATTGCGCCTTCACCGGCTACAACCTTCGACGCAATCAGCCTTCCTGCACGCGAGCAAATGGCTCTTCAAATGTAACACAACAGACCCTCGACTCTTTCACACAGAATGAATGATCTTCCCACCGTTGCCAAAGGGGCTCGCTACCTCTGCCAATAGTCTTCCAATACAACACAAAGCCTCAACCAATGAGCACGAAACGATCATGTTCCCACTGTCGCCAAAGGCGTCTCGCTCCTCTGGCAGCAGTACAGGCAGGCGAGGTTTGCCCCGTGCTTTGTTAGCAACGCGCGCGCGCTCACTCACCTTCGGCCGATTGCTGGCAGAGATGATCTGAATGATGCTCTGCTTGAGGTCCTCCATGTTCGACAGGCTGAGTCTGAAGGGAAGGACATTGTGTTCAATGCTCATGCCTGCATAGTCGATGATGATGACTGATGGATTATTATGGATGAATAATGGCTAAGATTGACTTATGATGTACAGTGAAGGAAAAAAGTATTTGATCCCCTGCTGATTTTGTACGTTTGCCCACTGACTAAAAAATGATCAGTCTATAATTTTAATGATAGGTTTATTTGAACAGTGAGAGACAGAATAACAACAAAAATCCAGAAAAACGCATGTCAAAAATGTTATAAATTGATTTGCATTTTAATGAGGGAAATAAGTATTGACCCCTCTGCAAAACATGACTTAGTACTTGGTGGCAAAACCCTTGTTGGCAATCACAGAGGTCAGACGTTTCTTGTAGTTGGCCACCAGGTTTGCACACATCTCAGGAGGGATTTTGTCCCACTCCTCTTTGCAGATCTTCTCCAAGTCATTAAGGTTTCGAGGCTGACGTTTGGCAACTCGAACTTTCAGCTCCCTCCACAGATTTTCTATGGGATTAAGGTCTTGAGACTGGCTAGGCCACTCCAGGACCTTAATGTGCTTATTCTTGAGCCACTCCTTTGTTGCCTTGGCTGTGTGTTTTGGGTCATTGTCATGCTGGAATACCCATCCACGACCCATTTTCAATGCCCTGGCTGAGGGAAGGAGGTTCTCACCCAAGATTTGACGGTGCATGGTCCCGTCCATCGTCCCTTTGATGCGGTGAAGTTGTCCTGTCCCCTTAGCAGAAAAACACCCCCAAAGCATAATGTTTCCACCTCCATGTTTGACGGTGGGGATGGTGTTCTTGGGGTCATAGGCAGCATTCCTCCTCCTCCAAACACGGCGAGTTGAGTTGATGCCAAAGAGCTCCATTTTGGTCTCATCTGACCACAACACTTTCACCCAGTTGTCCTCTGAATCATTCAGATGTTCATTGGCAAACTTCAGACGGGCATGTATATGTGCTTTCTTGAGCAGGGGGACCTTGCGGGCGCTGCAGGATTTCAGTCCTTCACGCTGGAGTGTGTTACCAATTGTTTTCTTGGTGACTATGGTCCCAGCTGCCTTGAGATCCTCCCGTGTAGTTCTGGGCTGATTCCTCACCGCTCTCATGATCATTGCAACTCCACGAGGATAGATCTTGCATGGAGCCCCAGGCCGAGGGAGATTGACAGTTCTTTTGTGTTTCTTCCATTTGCGAATAATCGCACCAACTGTTATCACCTTCTCACCAAGATGCTTGGAAATGGTCTTGTAGCCTATTCCTACCTTGTGTAGGTCTACAATCTTTTCCCTGACATCCATGGAGAGCTCTTTGGTCTTGGCCATGGTGGAGAGTTTGGAATCTGATTGATTGCTTTTGTGGACAGGTGTATTTTATACAGGTAACAAGCTGAGATTAGGAGCACTCCCTTTAAGAGTGTGCTCCTAATCTCAGCTCGTTACCTGTATAAAAGACACCTGGGAGCCAGAAATCTTTCTGATTGAGAGGGGATCAAATACTTATTTCCCTCATTAAAATGCAAATCAATGTATAACATTTTTGACATGCGTTTTTCTGGATATTTTTGTTGTTATTTTGTCTCTCACTGTTCAAATAAACCTACCATTAAAATTATAGACTGATCATTTCTTTGTCAGTGGGCAAACGTACAAAACCAGCAGGGGATCAAATACTTTTTTCTCTCACTGTATGTATGTATGTTGATCTTCTTTCCAACCGTAAGCAGCCAATCGTATTAATCGGAGGTGCGGGGGGGAAGGACAACAAACGAAACACAAAGAGGAGTTCCAAAGAAATGTCATGCAGTCATGCATTTCTTTGCCAGCACTTTCCCATTACTTCGCTCGTGGTCCACACTGTTTTTTTTATCTCATCGATGAGTTTGTAGTTCCCATCGAGCGCGGTTCAAAAACCAGGGTCCTAGGGTGGCCGGGCGGCTCAGGGGTTAGGGCACCGAGCTGCCACCGCTAGGATTCTGGGTATGAATTTGGGTTTCAGCCGCCCGCGATTAACCCTGGTCGTCAAGTCAAGCGAATTGATGGTCTCAGCCCGGCCACCAATGACTGCGCGTTCTGGGCTGTCTGACACTGCTTGAAATTCATAGTCAGTTGTGCTCAAGTGCCTTTATTGCAGTGATAATGATTCAGAATTCCATGGAATAATGCGGTGATATGGCTAGAGAGCCCGGGGACATCACTTAAATGTCTTTTTTTTCTTATTGGCGATGCTGCAAACAGCCCAGGACAGCTTATATATGAAAAGATAAACAGATGTTTGTTTTTTGGGTTGTGTCCTGATATGACCAAGCCTTCCGAGCAAGATAGGTAATGAACGTCAATGGACTATCACACAGTTAAATAAGACACTTATGGATGCAGTTGATCTTGGATGGGCAATCCCCCCCCCAAGCACAGCAGGTTGTCATAGGGCTTGCGAATCTACATGGTGGTGGGCAGCCAGCAGACGGCATTGCAGCAAAACTCACTGTACTACCGTGCTCTCTATGATCCCCGCCTCCACCAATATGCATTGAGCAGCGCGGCGAACTACGATCAATCAACAGGCATAAGTGCGGGGGAGGTCCTCATCCAGCAGTGGATTGAAAGAAGGGCTGCGCGTGCACAAAGGACTCAGCTGGTCTCACCTGGCCACCACGTCCTTGCCCACGACTACTGAGAGGACGAACTCGCGGGTGTAGTGAGCCAGTGTTTGACTGCGAAGTGGGTGGGAGGGTGGATGGGAAGGGACAGAGCAAATCAGTCTTCTACGCAGGCGTTACAATCTTAAACGTTGCAGTGACTGTACACAACACACGTGTGTGTGTGTGTGCGCGGTGTGTTTTGTTTGCGCGTGTGTGTTTTGCGTTTATAGCTGTGAAACAAAGCACTTTCGTGATAGCCTTCCGCCATAAGAATGTCACGAATATGAAATTTACTAATGATGTTGTTGTGTGTGAAGGTGTACTTGAGTGTGTGTATAAATAAGTATGTGTGTGTGTGTGCATAAATAAGTACGTGTGTATGTGTGTATAAATAAGTGTGTGTGTATAAGTAAGTGTGTGTGTGTATAAATAAGTGTGTATGTGTGTGTGTATAAATAAGTGTTTGTGTGTGCATAAATAAGTGTGTGTATGTGTGTATATATAAGTGTGTGTGTATGTGTGTATAAATAAGTGTGTGTATAAATAAGTGTGTATGTGTGTGTGTATAAATGTGTGTGTGTATAAATAAGTGTGTGTGTGCATAAATAAGTGTGTATGTGTGTATAAATAAGTGTGTGTGTATGTGTGTATAAATAAGTGTGTGTGTATAAATAAGTGTGTATGTGTGTATAAATAAGTGTGTGTATGTGTGTATAAATGTGTGTGTATAAATAAGTGTGTATAAATAAGTGTGTATGTGTGTGTGTATAAATAAGTGTGTGTATGTGCGCATAAATAAGTGTGTGTGTATGTGTATGTGTGCATAAATAAGTGTGTGTATGTGTATAAATAAGTATGTGTGTATGTGTGTATAAATAAGTGTGTGTGTATAAATAAGTGTATGTGTTTATGCGTGTATAAATAAGTGTGTGTGTGTGTATAAATGTGTGTGTGTGTATAAATAAGTGTGTGTATGTGTATTTGTGTATAAATAAGTGTGTGTATGTGTGTATAAGTAAGTGTGTGTATGTGTATTTGTGTATAAATAAGTGTGTGTGTGTATGTGTGTATAAATAAGTGTGTGTATGTGTATTTGTGTATAAATAAGTGTGTGTGTATGTGTGTATAAATAAGTGTGTGTGCTCGGGTATTGTGGCGGCTAGAGAGCTGTGCTACGAACCTGGCGACCCTAATTCAATTTCCGCTCACGGCTAACAAGAGTGAAGATTATCTGAACCAGTCCTGGGCCTCCCCGAGGTCGACTCAGCCTCAAATGAGTACCTGGTGCAGTGCGTAAACATTGGCACTTGGGAGACAGCCGGGCATGGTGCTGGCCACCCACCCCCTCGCTAGCTGTTGCAGCCTTTATAAGTGCTCGCTAACAGCACTTGTCCAAGTCTGTTAAAGCTATATGGTGGTACTTTGTTTTTTGTGTATGTGCGTCTATTTTTGTTGTGTGTGTATTTCCGTGCAGTTAGCGTGAACACATATGTGTGATGCATGTGCATGGGCGGTTCTATGTATATGCTGCGTGTTTTTGCATATACTCGTGTGTGCGCGTATGAATTCAGCAAAAATATCCTTAGGCCCTTTCACACCGTACGTAGCCAACCGTGCTAATCGGAGGTCAGCAAACTAGACACAAAAAGCAGTTCTAAAGAAGTGTAGTTTTAAATCTGGATTTAAATGTGCGTAGCTCTCGTGGCTTCTTAATAGGTATCACCCGCTCGTCTCTCTGTGTCACCGTCGCCCACACGTCTCTCTCTGCCACTCTACTCTCTGGCCATCCACCAACTCGGAGCTCACCTGAGAAGTCCGCCGGGTGGTGAGAAGGCGTAGCACCTCAGCCGGGGGTAGGCGCACCGTAGCAGGATGGAGAGCAGCACAGCCACCCCACCGCCCATGCTGTGCCCCGTCACGACCAGGTGGTAGTCCTGCATTGAGATAGTTAGATAAAGATCCCTGTATAGCCTTCACAGACTGTTGGGGAAAATGCTGCTAGCAAGCACCTATGAAGGCCGGAACTGCACACGAGGGAGTGGGTGGCCAGCTCCACGCCCGGTCGCCTTTGTCTATCCAGTGGCGATGTTTACACATCCCACCAGGTACTCATTTAAAGCTGAGTCGACCTAGGGGAGGCCAAGGACCAGTTGAGATAATTCTCACTGGTGTTAGCTATAATCGGGAATCGAACTCGGGTTGCAGGGTTTGTAGCGCAGCGCGCTAAACCATCACGCCACCGCTCCACACCATAGTAAAACGGTCACACTGTCACAAGCCAGCCCCTCGTCCCACCACGTGTGCATGTACGCGTACAGCCCTTTTGTTCATCCACTGCTGCTGGATGAGGGCTTCCCCACGCCGTGCGGGTCGTGGGGGTTATTCGGCCCATACTTCACCACGCTTACAGTTCGGCGGTGGATGCGGCCAAGCGGTAGTGCGGTCGCCGCTTGACGGCGCAGGGGTTCGCGGTTCAAATCCAGCGGACACCCTGGTTAACACCGCGGGCGTAATAACAACGGTAATAAACTATTAATAACTATATAAACTAGTTTTTATGTTACCAGGTAAGGCCCACTGAGCTGTATATATTTTTTTCAGAAGTGACCTGGCCACAAATGATAGCTCAACGGAGTGGTTTATCACGTGGAAATTTACCGCAGCCAAATACTCTCATCGCGTGTTTCTAAATGTGGAGGGAAAAACAGGAGGACCCGGACAAAAAGCCACGCGGCCACGGGAAGAGAGACACACACAGGCGTCAGGGTCGGGATCGAACCCACGACCTCCTCCATACCGGGCGAGGGAGATACCATCTCGCCACCGTGGTGCACCTAATACGACACACCGTCTGCTGAACAGTGGACGTTAACGATACCCATGACGTCATTCGCAAGAGCAGGCCATCGCAAGAGTAGGCGATCGTGAATGCCGGCATCAGGGTCCAAATTTGCCAAATTAAAACAAGTGCCCAAAAATGAGACGATTGGGAGATTAGACACAGCGGCAATCATTGCCCCGGGTACTGGCAGACTAATGCCTCAGGTCACTCTCGCAAATGAGGCTCATCCTCGACTCTTAACTGCTCACCTCGTTAAAGAAATTAAACGAAACTACAGTTGGGATGCTACTGTGAAAATAACGCGTGAATCGTCATCGCCCGCCGTTAGTGGCGGCTGAAAAAGAGAAACAATTCCTATCTGCAAAGTGCTAAGTTTCTCCACTTGGAGAAAGACATTTTTAATTCGAATAAGACAAGTTAATGAATGCTCCGATCCATTGAAGAAGGGCACGTGTGAAGGTCTGAACTGAAAAACTGACGGCCTTGTTAAAAAAAATAACTCACCTGTGCATGCTGAAACGCTTCATTCAGGATGCCGTCATTGACCAATCTCTGGTGAATGAATGTGGCCGCTTGAATCATGCCCTGAATGTGTCATAGATAGAAGCAACGTGGTACACATTTCAGTCTTGCTCTTCCATGCAGACAAAGAACAACCTATAAATCCACACACACACACCTGACGATAAATCCTACACAAATGCATAACTTGGAATATCATTGTCGGTAACATCATCTCCCGTGAGTGGCTAAAATAAGTACCACTTTGTGGGAGCCAACACCGGTTGTCCCATGGAGAGGCTGGTCCCCACCATGGCAGTGGCTTTCAGCCATACTTTAGCCTGCCACTGCAGTGCTAAAGTATGGCTGAAAGGTGATGTAACGAGTACACTCATGACCGCGTCTTTCACAAACGTTCTCAAACAGCCGACATTGGTCGGGATAAATGCAAAACCCGGCAAACTGGGGTTTATCGTGCATAGAGTTTGTGCGAACCACAAGAGCTATTTGGCTGCACAAGACATCCGTTTTACTTGGTGGCACCTAGCCGTAGCGTGCTGCTTGTAGGCCTACCTTGTGCGCGTAGCAGTCCTGCTGTAGGCCGTCCACTTGCATGCTCTCGCAGTCGGCCGAGAGATCTGTCAAGACGTCCTGTGGTTCCCCGCGGACGTGACAAGCACATGCGGAACACGCACGCGCATGCAAGAAAAAAGCAACCCTCGCCGTGCATCTCCACTACATCCACAAGTTATCACGACACCCATCTTATCCCTATCCACTGGTTAAAGTTTCTCGATTCGCCCGACGAGAATTCTCATAGATTGTCACAATTCGGTGTCGCCATTTCACTCCACAATGAATTCTCCTTCGTCAGACGTTAGGTCTAGACTATGAATGTTTGACATAAATCCGAAAAACACAGAAAACCCAGGGGGGGTATGAGCAGGTAACAACACTCAACTTCGCAGTCTCCTCGCCACTGCACAGCCCCACACCTTGCAAACCCATCTGAGTACGAACCAGGTTCGCTGCTACTTAGCTACCAAGATCTGACGAGATCGGGGGGGGCAATGAGGGTAAATTGGTCGCAGGCCTGTTGTGTTGCGCACTTTGTGTGAACCGGGCGTTTGCCACGGTGGGACTGTGGATGGTGGGGGGGGGGGGGGGGAACGCACCCTCAGCGACAGCGTGCCCCGCACGGACACCACCACGGCCTGCATGTCGTGATCGAGCGCCACGAAGAACGGGATCTGGTAAACCTGCGTGAGAGAGCGAAACGCATCAACAAAGATTTCGTCGTCGGCCGCGCTCAATATCACTGCTGAACGAAGGCCTTCCCATGCCGTCACTATCTCTCACGGCTATAGCTTAGGAGCTCTTATTCACCGTGCAACATGATCAACATTTGAGAGAAGTCACGGAAATAACATGATGTTAGCCATGGCCAGGAATTGAACTCAGGTCGTCGGATTTATACCATAGTTTTATAAACACTGCACCATCATCAATCTACCCAAATCACGGTCTTTACTGAAACTGAATTTTCTCAAGCTGGGCTGTCCATTCAAGTAATCGATTCCTCTACCGATTATGTGTTTGATTACTCGACTAAGGAGACAACACGAGAGGTGACGGGCGACGCTTGACGACGTCTTCAACATTATCAGCCGCCTCACGCTGGGCATGGCTTGTCGGAGGGTTTGCCAGCTTCGGGAGGCAGGGCGCCTTTTTTCAAGGTGGCCCCGAGTAATCGACCACGAAAAAGAAGTCGATTGACATTTTCGGTCGATCGTTGAATCTTTGATATCGTACAGAGACGATAGAACCGTGGCTGCGCTCACCGCGTTGTGGAAGCTGACGTGGATGAGGTCGCTCCTGCAGAGGCCCGTGACGCGCAGCACAGTCGCGATGTTGCGACCGTCACCGCCATCGCCACCGCCGACCAACGAATACTCGGCGCTCTGCTGTCCTCCACGCCTACAGCTGCATGCGCACACGCCCACGCATGCAGACACGCACGCACGCACGTACCCACGCACGTACCCACCCACGCACGCACGTATGAATACGCCTGGTTTAAGGATTTGTTGAGTCATTGTTGGATTCGTGCGTAACATTTCAAAAGTAAAGGGACAGCCCTGCAATTGCATGCTCACATCACTGCTGGTGGAAAGACGTCCAGTAGAGGGAGCTCCAGTGAGCCCCCTCTAGAGGGTATTTGGCCTTCTGTCCTACACTGGCCAGTTGTCTTGGAAGAGGTGGGAGTACCCACACTTTACCCCACCACACACGACCTGCTGATCGATAACATGTGGTGAACTTATTTATTCTGATGGGTGGGCAGAGGAGGGAGAGGGGGTTTAAGAAACTTGCCCATTATTTTAAACTGCCGCGTTGGGAGATAAAATCGAACCGGCACCCATCCGGATCGCAAGTAACTTGTGCTAACCATCAGTAAACACAGCTACTATTTGTATTTTACTAGGTAAGACCCACTGAGCGATACAGCTCTTTTTTCAGAAGCGACCTAGCTTTCACAAATGATAGCTCAATGAAGTGGCTTATCATGTGGAAATTTAGAGCAGCCAAATACTCTAAATGCATGTTGATTCTAAATGTGGAGGGAAAAACCGGAGGACCCGGAGAAAAATCCGCGCAACCATGGGGAGAGACACATGCAAACTCCAAATATACAGGCGGGATCAAACCCATGACCTCCTGCATACCAGTCGCGTGTGATTACGTCTCGCCACGCATGGCAGCGTCGACGGTGTTTCACTTGGAAGATTTTAAACTCTTTTGACTGCGATGATGTATCCTGACTCGTGGCACTGTCGGGGTGCGCGAGAGACATGGAAGGGATGAACCGAGAAGAAGAAACCCCCACCTGCAGTTCTCGAAGAACACGGAGAGGCCGGAGAGTGGATTCTGGAGGACATACATGGGCCAACCATAGGCCGCCCACGCAAATTTTGCGTAGTGAGCGGCGCTGTCCAGCTCCACACTCAGGCTCTCCTGCTGCACCGCACCACATGGGGAACCACGCAGACGTAAGTCACCGGCTTACGAGCCCACGCCAGGCTAGGTGCACAATGCGCACGCTGAAACCGAAACGCGATCTCTAGCTCCCTTTGCCGTAGGAAGCCACTGGGAGCTATGCACTTTTAAATTCGAGATTGAAAACTCATTTGTTTAGAACTGCTTTTTGTGCTTAGTTTGTTGTCCTTCCCCAGCACCTCATATTAGCGTGGTTGGCTACGTATGGTGTGATAGAAGTTCAACATACATACATACGTTCTACTCATTGATGAGGATTCACGACCTCGATGATGATGTTGACACTCCGCTCTCTGCAATTTTGTGCTTTTCTAGAACATTCCTTTAATACTGTCCACCCAGTTGCATTTACAATACTCTCCGTCCATCGGATACATCCCTTTCCCATGGGCACAAGAAGGTGAAAAGAGATTGCGTCTTCTTTTAAATCATCAGCAGCTGATGTCAATACAACTGAGGGCAATGATGCACGGACGTTTGAAATGATCAATAAACGAACAATAGAACAAATGAACCGACAACAGAGGCGAGCGAGAGAGCGAGCGAAAGAGTGAGCGAGCATGTGCCTTTACAGGATGGGCACTGAGCAAGACGGACAACAGCATAACAAACCGAGCAACAACTCAGAGAGCGAGCGAGGGCCTGACCAGTCGGACCACGATTGAGAGAGACAACGCGTTTGTCAAGCAATCAACAAAAAGCAAAAAGGGACGAAACTACGGACGAACTGGTAAGCGGACAACGCTGGAAGCGAGGGAGCGAGTGAGCGAGCACGAGTCTCACCGGGTGGGCTATGAGCGAGAGAGGCCCTTCAGTGATGACCTCACGTGGGCCATGCCGGTCCTGCTGCTGGTGAAGCAGGGACAGCCCTGCCGCGATGTCGCTGGCCACGAGGTCCGTGTCCTGCACGAGAGAAGAGAGATGAAGGTTAAGGGTTCTGCGCAATACAAAAGGCTCCGTCTAATTTCATTGATTTGTTTAGTCATAGCTGGCTGTCGTGGCTCAACACGGCTGTAATCCGGCGCTATAGAAGCAAGGGTTGATGGATCAACCTGGGAAGAATCGCGAACAGGCTGAGGAAACATCAGATAAGAAGCCCCCAGTAAAACTAAACATTTTTTTTTATTTTACCAGGTGAGGCCCATTGAACCATATAGCTCTTTTTCAGAAGCGACCTGGCCACAAACGATACCACAACGAAGTGGCTTATGTGGAAATTTATTTCAGCCAAATACTATAAACGCATGTTTCTAAATGTGGAGGAAAAACTGGAGGACCCGGACAAAAATCCATACGACCACGAGGAGAAAATGCAAGCTCAAAATACACAGGCGTCAAAGTCTGGATCATAGCCACAACCTCCTGTATACGAGGTGAGGTAGTTGACATCTCGCCACCATTAAAAAGTAATCGATCATTGTGAACCAAATGAGCTTCCCGCCTGTGTATACCCAAAGCGTGCGACATAAAAATGCCACCCCCGACATACCAAGAAGAAGTCGCTGAGCACGCGCGCGATCTCGGAGAAGGCCCCACCATGCTCCTCATCCCCGAGCCAACAGCACAGGAGCCGCACGCGCGTCTCCCACACGCGCCGCGCCGTGCCACGCGCTGCACACAGCAGCCGCATCGAGTCGGCGCCACCGCCATCGCCGCCACCGCTCGCCTCGCTGTGGCCACCCAGCGGGTCAAACGCCAGCGCCACCGTGACCAGCGTGGCCAGCATGATGATCCAGCTGCCGAGGGAAAAATACAGGGATAGACGATGAGGTCAGGATTGCTGGTGTCCAAATATTTTCGCCTGCTGCTCTGCTGGAGCGAAGGAATCGGCTCGCACGCAAATGCTAGATGGATTATTGGAATGCGAGAATGACCGAGATAGTGACGGCTCGGGGAAGCCATCCAGCAGCCGATTGGCACAGTGCTGAAAACAATGGGCCCGACAACGTCAGAGAAACACGGCCGCCGATCACGTGACGCGCGCGTTCACCTGGTGGCGACGGCTCCCTTCATGGCGGTGAGCGCTTCGTCGCCGCAGTCGGCGACAGACCGCAACCGCACGCTCCACGTGGAGCCCAGCACCGTCCACACGAGCTCGGGTGCGTACAGCAGCGTGCGTGCGTACACCAGGCTCGGCATGCGTCGCCGCTTGTACGGAAGGCTGATGGTTCCTGCGTGCGGTGAAACATCAGGCGTTGCTGTTAACTCCCTCGCCTGGTGTGCAGGAGGTCGTGGGTTCGATCCCGACCCTGGTGCCTGTATATTTGGAGTTTGCATGTTATCCCCGTGGTCGCGTGAATTTTTCTCCGAGTCCTCCGGTTTTTCCCTGCACATTTACAATAAACGTGCGTTTAGAGTACTACTTACGATGGAGATGCGTTACGACGACCCCATCGTAAGTCAAAAATATCGTAAGTCGAAGATGGCCTAGCCTACCCAGGAGTCTTAAAGAATGGTGATAATTTAGCAAAACAGAGCAATTTACAGTACCGTACTGTATAAATTATATATTGTAATTCATAATGTATTTATTAATTACAATATTGTATTGCACAGTAAAATGCAAAGTAAAAACAAGGTAAATTCTTAGCCTACCTATATGAACTGCAATATAATAGAAAGGCGGGAGATGCGTACATTCCGGCAGCGCTTCCAACGTACAGTATCGTACCTCGTACGCAGCTGCGTTTGCCTGCCGCGCGAAATTTAAAATATTTTACAATTTTACCGTATCGCTATCGCCATCGTAAGATCGAAATATCGTAAGTCGGACCATCATAACTCGGGGACTATCTGTATTTAACTTCTAGAAATTTCCACGAAGATAAGCCACTTCATCTTCTTTGGTTCCTTCGGTAAAGTCACGTAGAATGAGAATAAAATAATAAAATAAAATAATAAAATTCTCACGACGTTTCGGCCACAACACAAGTAGCCTTCTTCTGGTGAAGGAACAAAAACTGTCGGGACGACAGTGGCGTGAATAACAATTAAAGCTCTGTCGTCCTGATAGTTTTTGTTCCTTCACCTGAAGAAGGCTACTTGTGTTGTGGCCGAAATGTGAGAATTTTATTGTTTTATTTTATTTTATTCTCATTCTACGTGACTTTACCGAAAGAACCAAAGAAGATGAATCCTTGCAGTCACGAAAGCTTTAAATCGAAATATAAGCCACTTCGTTGTGATAGGTCGCTTCTAAAAAAGAGCCATGTAGCTCAGTGGGTCTTACCTCGTAAAAGAAAAATAGATTTTTTATTTACTGCGAAGGTTTTCATGGCTGTGCCGCGTAACTCTGCGATGTGTGTTCCCGTCGTACCGCGCGTTGTTCAGCGTGATGTGCGATGTTTCGCTCCACGTGATGGGCCACAAACTGAAGAGTTCAGTTCCTGAAGAAGCTCCCAGCACGTGGAGTGAGAATAACATCAGACGTCACGCTTAACACGCGGCACAACCCGACAACACATCGGAGAGCCAAAAATAATCAGCAATGCAACCCGTCTCTCACTTACGCGTAACACACCATCGGCGATGCGTGTGCACGCTCCTCACCCTGCATGCTGGTGTACACGACGCACGCAAGCAAGTAACTTAAAGTCGGAATTTAACGACAAGGTAGGCTAAAGTTATTGATCTTCACACCCACTTCAATTGAACCCTGCCACAAGCTACGTCAATGTAACCATCACCCGTCTATTAATTTAATATGAAATGTATTTACATATTTTAATAATTTCTATACGACTTGACCCGAAGCCTATAACAATCAGGTTTTCCTAAGTCAACATAAATGCCCTAGCCTCCACCCATACGCAAATAATAAGCAGGGTGAAAGTAAGAGTAGAGAGGAAAAGAAATGCAAGCGCACAGCAAAACTGCAACGTAAGCAAAGGGCGATGTTAAACCCAGGGTCGGAGAGAAAGGGAAATCCCGGCCGTCTTTGTATCCCTGCAGCACGGGGTAGGAGTGTGTATACGCTTGGGGAAACACGAGTCAAACACCACAACGAGAAGCTGACTCAGGCCTTGGATTAATACAGAATCATAACTATGGAACTCTGATGAAATGAAATGTTAACTTAAAACTTTTTAACCATTTCTTTGTGCGTCGGTGAAAGTCGGAGGGAATATCGCCCCTCCCTCCAGGTTGTGCACCCGGACAGAGAGGCGCCTTCGAGACAATTTATAACATTTGATTGTTTTACTTGTGGGTTTTATGATAGGAGTATGACAACGGAATATACCGTGGGTGATCAACACAAGGACACACACTGACACACGTACGGACACACACGGACACAGATACATACGGACAAATCCTGACACAGCAAAAATCGAAAGAAACCCCGCCTTGTGGGCAGGATCCGAGTGAAGGGATTTTTGGGCATAAAAAGAGTATCCTGAGCATTGAAACCTCAGTTCGACAGGAGTGGGTCGGCTCACCAGAGTTCGACCGGAGGGTCGACTCTCGGGAGACAGTTCGACTCGGAGGAGCAACTCGGAACAGTTCGACCAGGGGGGTCGGAACTCGGGGAGTTTGACTCGGAGGGGTCGGAACGCGGGGAGTTCGACCAGTGGGTCGGCTCAGGAGCAGTTCCAATCGGGAACGAGAGGAACAGGTCGCCAGCCGGCAAGCTGCAGAGCAGGGGGCGGCGAGCAGAAGCCAAAGTGGCCCCGTCGCTACCCACTGACGTTGTGTGTGCACGCTCCTCACCCTGCATGCTGGTGTACACGACGCACGCAAGCACGAGCAGCACGGCCAGGAGGATGATGATGTTGCCGAGCAGGAAGGTGCTCAGCGTGGCTCCCCCCTCGCAGTGGCTCAGCTCGGTGCGCTGCCCCGTGTACAGCACCAGCATCACGATCCACCTGCATGGCACGATGTTTAACATTAAGCTGAATAGTAACACGAAGTAATTACATACAAAGATGCCCTGTCTAGCCTTAACACACTGTTAGAGCAAGTCCTGTTAGCAAGCACTTATGAAGGCCGGCACGGCATCTCGTAAAAGCAACGAGGTGTCACCAGGAAGATAACGAAATCAGTTTGGGTCATAAATCTCCACCACACAAACAAAAGCATTCAACCTTGGTCAATCCCCGTGATTCCACTGCACTGCACCACACCACACCCAGCCACGCTTACATTCTTTGACAGATGCCATAGTAGTGTAATAAGAACGCTAACGTGTATTGCTTCGGGTACGCGTGTGCAGTGTCGAATACAACAGCCGCCACTCGACACCAATGGCGGTGACTTCACCACAACACTTGTGCCATGCCAGGTGCACCACTTTGAGGCCACGCTAAGTGTGGAAAGGCTCGTTGGCAGGACACTACGGGCCAGACCCTAGAGGTGTTTTTGTGTTGACTGTTTGGGTTCATTGACTGACTGAGATAACTGCAAGATGAACCACATGTACTGCCGACAGTGCCACTGTCTAATTCTGAACACACACACACACACACCGGGCATCGCGTCCTATCTTCTGACGGATCCAAATTCAAAAATACTGTACAGGTTTTTTTTTCGGGTTAGATTTTACGCGATCTAACCCAAAAAAAAATATGTATTATGGATATTGCTCGCGAAAGCCTACGTGTTAAACGGATCCAAATTCGTACAATAATAAACACTGTGACTTCAAACACGAACTTATATACCGTCACACTCCTTAATTTGGAACGTGGGTTCATCGCCTATCATTGACTACCCCTTCCCGTACCTGGGCAGCACTCTCCTCCTGCCAAATCCCGTTTTTTTAATCAAATACCAACATTGACTTAAACACCATGACACTGATCCAACATTCATTCATTGACACAAATACCCGACGCCACATCAACCCACGACTTCCTTCATCCACATCCCAAATTAATTAATCAACTATCAACGTTAATTAACGTCAATTACATGACACAATAACGCCTACCATATCGCTCGCACGAAGAACTCGAAGGAGCCCGGGAAGACGAGGTCGTCGCTTGCCACCCCCCAGCGCCGGCCGAACACCCTCAAGCCCGGCATGGCAACTAGCCGAGACCGGTGTCCACTCGTGTCCACTAGGCCTCACGGCGATACTCCCGTCAGAATGAACGTAAAAACTAAACATAAAACAGAACCGCGAAGACGAGCCATCGTCGACACGCGCGGACTACGATACTTTAAAGCGGTGGTTGTTTCGTTGAATGTCGGAGTTTCGGCAAAGGCTCTGAGATAATCACTTTTAGAAGTGGAGCAGAGCAATTTCAACATCGGTCAGACACCAGCCCTCCTCATTCCGGCTTCCCCATTCGTCACGTTTCGGTTTCATTTCGCCGATGATTTTTTTAAAACATTTTTTTTGTGGGCGACCAAAAAAAAAGGACGTCAGAGAGACGATTAAAATACATTCGGTTTTTGTTTTCGAAGATGATCGCGAATTACAATGCCGTATTATTGTTGTCGTTGTGGCCGTCAATGACGTTGCATTTGCGTGATGACGTCGCTGTATTAGACAGTGTTGCCCATGGCAACCCACGTTAACGTTACTGGAAGGAACCTCCTGGTGACACCACCAGCCCACAGGGGATTATTGTGTCCGTCCGTCGTGCATCCAAAAATGGGAGGGGTGGGGAGGGGAGGGTGGGGAGGGGAGGGTGGGGAGGGAGGGGGGGCTGGGTGGGGAGGGTGGGGAGGGGCTGGGTGGGGAGAGTGGGGAGGGGCGGGAGGGGAGGGTGGGGAGGGGCTGGGTGGGGAGGGGCGGGAGGGGAGGGTGGGGAGGGGCTGGGTGGGGAGGGGCTGGGTGGGGAGGATGGGGAGGGTGGGGAGGGGCTGGGTGGGGAGGGGCTGGGTGGGGAGGGTGGGGAGGGGCTGGGTGGGGAGGGGCTGGGTGGGGAGGGTGGGGAGGGGCTGGGTGGGGAGGGTGGGGAGGGGCTTGGTGGGGAGGGTGGGGAGGGGCTGGGTGGGGAGGGAGGGTGGGAGGGTGGGGAGGGGCTGGGTGGGGAGGGTGGGGAGGGAGGGGCTGGGTGGGGAGGGGCTGGGTGGGGAGCTCTGCCCCCCCCCCCCAAAACCATATTTCCATTTTGAAATTAAAACTTGCTTCAAGTCGCTTTAAACTATTGTCATTGTAGTGCGTATTTAATGTGGCGCTGCACTCTGATGTTGTAGGAGTGTTGTTATAACAATTAGCGTTGTTATAACAATTCTATATTTATTTAAAGTTTAGCATTTTTATATGACGTCACATTTCTCAAACCCTCACTCTATACTCTTTGGTTCTTTCGATAAAGTCGCGTAGGTATAAAATATAAAATAAATTAAATCACATCAGGTGTGAAAACTACAGCAAGAACATTATCAGCTGATGTGGTAAGAGATGCTGTGGTAAGAGGTTATATTCAGTAAGAGAGGGGGGAGGAGCAAGGGAGGGGATGAGCAGGGGGAGGGTGGCGTTGCGTGGATGCTGCTGGACGGGGGGTTGTAGGCAGGGCTAGAAAGGTGGGGGGGATGCAAAAAGCCAATGAATGACAACAAAGCAACAGTAGCAGCACTGCCAAACGTTGGGGATGCAAACACATTCCTGCGGAGGGAGCTGGTAGGAACGTTGGGTTGCTCGGTCAATGGCCAGGGTCAACGGCACCACGTGGTGCATTCCGCAAATATGCCCGACTGTGAGGGCGGGCACAAGCCGGCGTGAGTAGGTGAAACGTTGAGTTTTTTAAGGGCACCACGGGGTGACCAGCCCCTCCCCACCCAGCCCCACCCCTCCCACCCCCCACCCAGCCCCACCTTCCCCACCCAGCCCCTCCCCACCCAGCCCCTCCCCACCCTCCCCTCTCCACCCAGCCCCACCCCTCCCATTTTTGGATGCACGACGGACGGACACAATAATCCCCTGTGGGCTGGTGTAACCAGGAGGTTTCCTACCAGTATTAACTTTGTAAAATAGACTAGTGCTGGAGAAACGCGGGGGAGGGGGGGGATGGTGTAAAAAGCCAACGCCACTGCAGCAACACCAATGAAAGACAACAAAGCAACAGTATCAGCACTGCCAAACGCTGGGGATGCAATTGACTCGGTAGAATAGACTAGTGCCCGGTAAATATGATGAAACCATGAACAGTTAACGTTTTACCAGGTTAATAACATCCTTCCAATGATTGCCCAATTTGTATCCATCTTCTCGTTTGAAGTTATGTCTATGTTTATATATCTGGATATATCTGGATGGCTTCATGAACAAACCCTCGTCACACATCGTCACAAATGTCTGACCCCCCCTCCCTCGGTGCGTGACGTCATTTATGGACAGTCCCTTGTGGACAGGTCGCTTCTTAAAAATACGTTAATAGCTAAGTGGGCCTTGGTGAGATACGAAATAGTTACGTTTTATTTGTAATTTGTTGACCTTTGCTATTTTACTTCTATCGGTTTTTTTTATTGTTTGTCGTAATATTCTGATCCACCCCGACTGGACATCTGTGAAAAAGAGCTTTATAGCTCATCGGATTCCTCAAGCACACATATCCTGATTAGATGTTGACTTTAAACTTTCGTGACTGCAGGAATTCATATTCTTGGTTCTTTCAATAAAGTCACGTAGATACAAATATTTATTTGTATTTTTTTCTATCTACGTGACTTTACCGAAATAACCAAGAATACATATTATGATTGTGATCGGTGGACCGGCAATTAATATATCACTGCCCGGCACACCCTATCCAGTATACATCTCGTTATTGCTGGGGCTACTCAGCTCGCGCCCACTGCAGTTTACCCAGCGACCCTGAAAACACATTCAGTGACAAAAAGAGGCTTCTGGGTGCATACGACGCATACCATCGCAGATTAACATTTATCCTTAAGCTCACGATGAAAATAGTTAATAACCTACGGTTAAACGCGGTGAATAGGGTCAATTTACTAACAAGCCTGGGTGGCTCCTCTTATCCGCAATAAATAACTTCGGATCGAGATGAATTTAGCACTTCCAGATCACAATGTCCATACATGTCTGTATGTTGAACTTCTTTCGCACCGTACGCAGCCAACCGTGCAAATCGGAGGTGCGGGGAAAGAACTAAACACCAAAAGCAATTCTAAAGAAATTAGTTTTCAATTCAAAGTGTCATCCCACTGCTGAATGATGGTCTCAATGTGCCCGTGTTGGTTTGACCATACTTCACCACGCTGGTCAGTGAGGATTGGCGAAGCTAGTGGGAGGGTGGGGTAGCCCGCCTATTACTGGCCACTGATGTTAGCCGTGAGCGGGAATCGCCTTCAGGACACCAGGTTCACGATGCACAGCACTCACCATAGTAATGTGGAATGTCCAGTACTCAACGCTAGACGATTGCCGAACGAGAATGACCTGCCCGTGCCATGTAGGTCTGCGTGTCCTCCTCATCCAGCAGTGGATTGAAACTGACACACACACACGCACCAACTATGCAAGAATCATGTTTATTGTACACTCGGCGGCTACTCGTGTTTGTAACAATGGGTTGTTCAACATCCAAGGCAAGGCGTCCAGCAGTCGTCCCCATCTCGCGCGCGTCTCAACTCAACGCTGCAACGGGTGGTGGGGGTCTGTGGTGGCCGTGGAGGTGCTGAAACAAAGTGACGGACTGCTATTATAGTGTGGAGTTGAACGACACGAGAAATAACGACGAGAACGCGATATTAAACACTCGACGCAAATCAGCACGTTCAGACCAGGAGTCGGCAAAACAAAACAACAAGAGTAAAAATTATTTTTAGTAAATTCGGTAAAAACAAAAAAAACCCCTCAATATATTTGAAGAACTGCAATGTAACGGGAAGCAGCCCTTCAAAGAGCCACATGTGGCTGCGGAGCCGCAGGATACCGACTCCTGGTCTAGGCAGAGCCAGGGAGTGTGTCGAGACGATCGGGAGTGACGTACGGTAGGAGGCTTATGCGCAGACTTACCCCTACAGTGGTGACAATTAAATTTGTCGTCGTTTGGGCACGAAGCCACGTTTAAATCCCACACCTTCCAATCTACCCCTTCCAGCCAATCGATGAATTGTCACAATTTACGGGGGTCACTATTCCAAATTGAATCATCAATTATTATTTAAACGGTGCCAATGTAGCAGCCTCTAGTGGCTGCATGAATCACGTAAACCGATTGCAACTAATAAGAATTCAAATTAAAAATAAAATCCACTGGTTCTTGCATTCATAATTTGACACGTGTGTCATGAGCTTAAGAACTGATATTTATCAACTAATTAGTGGAATTTAAAACTCAAGTCTAATCAGAGTATGACTCTCATAACAGTCAGTCGCATTTCCACACTGTGCAGACTCCACAACAGTTAGAATCTGAGTACCACCCGAAGTTTTCACATTGCTGTATCGACCAGTCAAAGCAAAAGTCAAAATCCCCACGAGTGGCTCGTCTAGGCACGGCTTTTGCTTTGTTTCAGCACATACACACGCACAATTGCGGACAGACCCAGGTATCAGGGAGCGAATGTTAAAAACATAAAAAAACAACGCAATGATTGTAAATAACACGGGTGCCGTGATCGAACACTTTAATACAAAGCAGAAAAAATGCTTGTCCTTAAGACCCATTTGTATGCTAACGGCAGTTTTATAATGATACAAAATACACTGTGCGATGAAATGCAACGAGTAATATCCTTAAAAGAGAGACAAATTAGGAAATGTTCTAACTTCTAATACTGTGTTACAAGTTGCTGCCTTGGCGTCCAAAGCGAAGGGGCGAGTGTAAATTTCGAATGAGTAATACAAATTATAATGCAGACAAGTTAAATTCACGGAAGAACTACGCTGAGAAACGGGGTAATGAACAGAGCGTGTTGGGGGCAAGGTGAGTGGATGCACATGCTTCAGTGAGTACGCGCATTTTCATATAAAGTCATCGCCACTAAAAATCCGACACATCGGAAGAGAGTCACCGTCAGCGCCACCTACGACGATGATCGGTTGAGCGATTGCCCATGCGATGGGGCCTAGCCGTCCCATGGGACCAGTTGTAGCCACGCGCGCTGAGAAAAAGAGGGGGGGGGTGACAATTGGTGACAATGGGTGACAATGGGTGGACGATCAACTTAGGTCGGCATGTTATCGACAGAGCCAGTGAGCAACTAGGTCGACAACGGTTCGATTCCAAGTGTCAAACTCCAAGTGTGGGATGCACGAGTGGGTGGTGAGCCTGTAGTTTTCGAAGGCTCGGTTGTCGGACCACGCAAGGAAGGAATATTCGGGGTAGACCGATGATGACTACGATACGTTTGCCATCGTCAGAATTTCCACAATTGTGAAATTAAATAGTGGTGGGCGGTACCGACTTGTTAAGTTTCGTAGAATCAATTAAATTTGATCGCGCGAGCAGCTCAGCTCTTTGCAAAGAAATGGCTAAGCGCCATCGCGTCTCAGCTCTCTCGATCGTCGCCAAGCTCACAGTGTTCACGCACTCGTACCCTTGGTTCACTACCGTTGATTTCAGACAATTTGTCAGCGTTTCTCCTGTGATGTGTTTGCTCTAAATATAGAGAGAACATCTGGACTGATACCAACCTCAGCACTCACCCTCCCCCTCAACAAATCTCTAATAATAATACAATCTGAAAACTATACACTTGGCCTTTAAAAATGCAAAGGTTGAAATGATAAAACTAAAAAGGGGTGAAATATACATCATGCAACATTTCCGGCATGACACTTTATGACCTCTATCTAATAGAACATAAACGCAAAACTCTGTCCTGTGTCTCCACGTATAACTACAAATGTGTTAGTCCATCAGCCCATTCACTTTCCTAGACTAATTCTACCAAGCAAAGTTTGTTTACGTAACCGAACTCAGCACCGGTTTCCATTTGCTGGGTCTCATCAGCAGAGGCAGGCTCGTTCAACAAATGCCCCTCGATTTCCACGTGTTATTGGCAAGAACTCACCATCTAGACTTTGAGGCTCATGTTCAATGACAAAAGCCATAGTTTTATAGGTGATGTTAAGTTATATGCGAGAACACAGAAACGGAGTTCTGCCTATTCACGATTCTACCCATAACGCTCCACGGCAAACGTATAACGTGTACGCTCTTTGAAACAGAAAAAGTAGTGGTAAACCTGAAAACGTTTGTAAACTTCACGCGGGTATGACCACGTATGTGCGATTTCCACCACCGGTCATTGCTTCAGTGAAGTCACGCATGCCATCACACGGCCCGTATAAAGTTTACATATACGAATTCTAATCGAGGCTGCGGTAAACCTCCAATGCATGGTAAAAGAAGTTTGGTTAAGCACTGGGATGAGTTTACAAGAGCTTTGTCTACTTTGATGTATAAGACAGCGTTTCTCCTGTATTCTGATACTTGTATTGACCATTCATTACATAGCACAGTATAAAAAATACTCAAAAAAGAATTGGCCTAATATCCCGAAGCAAGACCCTTGTGAAACTCAGCGAGGTGTTTTTCTTTCTCTCCTGGATAAATAAAGGACCGCTATCATGATTATATACAGTATACAAAATAGTGGTTGTCCTGTGGAGATGCTAGTCCCTGACATAGCAATGTAGAATTTCCACCACTGGCTTAAAACGTGCCATTGCAAATAAGCACCATCAAATACTCATTTGAGTACGGGGACACACAATTGGAAGCAAATATACGTATATATATTATACAAGGTAAGACAAATGTCAGGAACCATACGTCTGTGCTTATATATCGTTGTGGAAACAGTTCTGTCTTTTTGTCCTTGTTAGTTTGCATATCCCCCACTATTGCAATGTTTTGTAACTGCCACCACTGCCGGCGTTCTTGGGCTGCGGTTGTCCTTGCAACGACGGAGTAATGTAGCTCAATGGGGCCTCGCGAGCTGAAATAAAGTCTGAGCCAGAGTCTGAATTGTCATTTATAGCAGATGCTTGAATTGCAATCAATAATAAGGCCACATTCTCAGCTCTATTTTGAGTTGATGGTCTAGACAAGGTTGAGGAGCACAGTACATGCAATGTAGTGGCAACGTGATCAAGTCGTGCCTTCCTGCTGTTTGTTATTTATAGATGCTTGAACTGTGCACCAATTGCTTGTGCACGCATCTTACGTTTCACACAGGACACTTGAACATTCCTCAACAAGTCCACGAGGACCTCAACAACACGCTCAGGTCGTGCTTTCAATCAACACACCGCTGTGGTTCCTGACTTTTGCCGCCAACTGTATATACGGGGGCGATCCATTTATAGATGGCCCACCAAAATAGGGAAGAAATTTATGGAAAAAATAATAATTCACGTCCAAGCATCGACATGTCTGCCACCAATCGCAATACACCCTCCACTGGAACACTTTTTCCAACATGGCCGGTCCGATTTGTTTACCGCATCCGATGGGTGGTGCGTTAGCCGAGGTCAGTGGGGTATCTATAAAGGAATCGCCCCGGATACATCTGATCCGAGTCAATGAATGCGTCCTTTACTTAACTAGGCGAGAGCCGGCTGAACCAACGAGAGGAGCGTTCGAGCGCGCACTGCGATTACAACCGCCAACGGATTCAACTCGAACGCTATCTTGTTCTGGAATTGTTACCACGTTTGCATATTCCACCCGTTTTAGAGAGAGGGAGAGAGAAAAGAGAGAGCGAAAGAGCGCGCGAGAGCCAAGGTGTGAGTGCGAGCGAGTGCGTGCGTGCTAGTCTTCGTATTGACCCTTGCGCCAGCGACTTCGTGCGGACAGCGTCGGAGAAGTGACGCCGGGCGGAGTGGCGAGAGGCTTTTACGCCGGGAGGCTCAGCTTCTTGCCCTTCAGC
Organism: Petromyzon marinus; assembly: GCF_048934315.1. Taxonomy (NCBI): domain Eukaryota; kingdom Metazoa; phylum Chordata; class Hyperoartia; order Petromyzontiformes; family Petromyzontidae; genus Petromyzon; species Petromyzon marinus. The sequence continues at coordinate 20,761,307 of NC_133703.1, read as the reverse complement.
ACTGCAACCCAAGGAGAGGGGAAACAGCTCAGCACGTGCTCATGCACTGCTCTTGTCGTTGCTCGCCGTGGCGAGCGCGACGTCAGTTCACCCATCTCTCCATCGCACGCAGTCACTCATGTACGGCCGAGTTGACATAAAGGACAGGCAGGACCGAGGTTCAGATCACAACCGTCAAATGATGTTGTCCCAGGTCCGGGAATTAGCCCTGGTACTCGCGATCATAGCGTGGGGGCTTCTCAAGGTATACCCGCTCGTATGGCTTGGTGGGTGTTCTCCTACATAAAGCCAAACACTCATTCAAAGAATTGGCCAAGTATCCCGATGTAGCAGGGCCCTCCTTAAAATAAGCCTTGGTGTTTTAAAAGGCTTTTTTTCCTGGGCGTACAGCAGAGTTTTACAGACATATATACATCCACACATAGATCGGTTGCTTATCATGCAGATGCAGTTCAAAGACAAAGATCACCTGTATAGCCTTAACAGACTTTTGGGGGCAAGTGCCGCTCGTGAGTAGCACCTACGAAGGCCGACATGGCGCATGAGGGGGTGGGTGGCCAGCACCACGTCCGGCCATCTTTGTCTCCCTAGTGGGTCTCAAGGTTTCATAGCTCGGCGGGTTAACCACCGTGCCACCGCACACCCACACTTGTCCTGTATCTTCCCCCGCCGCCCCCTGCCTCCCCCTACCTTTGGTGACGTAGAGATAGAAGAAGTCGCAGTAGAGGATGGTCTGCACCACGCCCGCGACAATGGCGATGAGGTCGAAGAAGCCCTCGAAGTAGTAGCGCCAGATCCAGTTGAGGAGGTAGAGGGCTCGGTAGAGGCCGAGGGCGAAGAGGTAGTGGCTGGTGATGGTCTCCGCCTCCCCGGTCTTGCTCACGAGGAAGAGCTGCGGCAGGATCGCCACTGACTCAAGGTAGATGGAGAACGTCCACAGGATCTGCCGGGCATCCACGCGCAGTCAACGGACTTTAGCGTCGTTATTGTCATCGACATCATCTATTAAACCGGGTCCGCAAGTCAGGTGAGTTGATGGTCGCAGCCGGTGGCAACAAATGACATGAACAACGCGACGTTAAATGTGGTTTCTACACTTTAAGTCTGCTCTGAGAAATCAAGTGACGGTCGTGCGACAAACATTACTCGTACATTTAGAGTGGGTGGGAAAGCGCTGCCCCTTTTACTGTGTAAAGGAATCTCAGAGGTAGCTCTATTATATCCACTTCCATGGGCCGTTCTCTAACACGAAGCGTTGCAAGGTTCTATGAGAGTTCTGAATAGACCCTTCGTCTCAAAATGTGGCACTGATAGGGATAAGGGATTGTATAACATAAATATTTCATTTGCAAAATGGCACATAATCTTTACAACTGCTTTGTGTTTAGATTGTTGTCCCTACCCAGCACTTGGGATAAGCACGGTTAGCTACGTGCAGTGTCAAATAAGTTCAACATACATTCATTTGCAAACTATGATTGCACACCTTTCCCCCCCCCACCCCCCGAGACCAAAACCCCGGACATATTTCTCCGTCAGCCCTAACGCCTATCAAAACCGCTGCAGTATACCGCAAGAGGGTTCAACTCAACACCGGTGCCACACCTCGGCACAAATCCACTGCTGCCACCCGGACCGCGTGAGGGACCCAAACTCGGAGAAGGTGGCAACCCCCCCCTGGTGCGATGCCCAGGGCCGCCCTCACTCACCTCGAGCAGAGAGAAGTCGTGGTTGACGAGCACCGAGAGGCCTCCGATGGGCACGACCAGGAACTCGACGCGGAACGTGTCGTTGTTGCCGTCGTACGTCGCCTTGAACTTGTGGTAGATCATCCAGAGCGTGGCGTAAGCACAAGCCATGTACACAACCTACGAAAGTGCGCGGGCGAGCGAGCGAGCCATCGAGTCAGCCATCGAGTGTACGCGCGTATGTGTGTTGAACTTCTTTTGCACCGTACGTAGCCAACCGCGCTAATCGGAGGTGAGTGAATGAGTGAGTAAGCGAGCAGAACGAAATCGAAATCTCTCCGTCTAATTCAGCTCGAGCCTCCCGTGAATCACGTGGCTTCTGCGTGGCCACCCCACTCTTGGATCTCTCCTCCCTCTCCATGACGCCCACTGTGAAAACGAACGCCGCTCTATGCAGCGGCGTCGGGGCCCCAATGAAGCCTCCTCCTCCATCTTATCCTCCGATTAGCACGGTTGGCCACGTACGGTGCCAAAGAAGTTCAACGTACATGCGTACATCCTCATCTCTCCCGACCCTCTGCTCCCGTTTCTCCATTCCTTTCCCAATCCTTTTTCTCCTTTTTCCGATTCTTTCTCTTCCCTCTCCCATTCCACGTCCTTTTTACCCATCCGTCTCATCCTTGGCTCTACTCCCCTTCCCGTGGTGGTGTGTCACGAATCAGAAAAAAAAAGGTTGTTTGCAATAATAACACTAATATCACGCGCACGTAGGTAGGATCCTCAGGCAAGCTGGGGGCATCACTGACCTTCATGCTGGTGTTGTAGATGGAGATGAAGGTGGTGAAGAGGTCAAGGTATCGAGTGGTGAACACCAGAGCGAAGAGGATCTGGCTCTTCCCAGAAATTCCTGTTTGGGATATTGCGAATGGGCCAGAGGGAAAGGAGAGAAATAATTCAAACGAATCAAATTACTCGATTGGAATCTGCGTTGCTATCATCGACCCCCCCCCCCCACTGCAAAATACTTGGCAGAATCCTCTTTGAAAAGTGCCGTGAGACTTTGTGCTGCTTTCCTGCGTGAACAAGCATAAAAATTATTTCAATAAATAACTGCATTTGCAACTACAAAAAATGTTGCTGCCACTTTGCATACACACCACGTCATTTATATACATACCACATCCACCACACCGCACATCACACACCACCACAAACCACCATACTCCCCCGCACACGAGCGCGCCTCCGATTAGCCTACGGTTGGCAACGTACGGTGCGAAAGATGTTTCAACATGCGCACATGCATGCATGCACGCACCGCCACACTCCACCACAATCCACCGCACGTGACCGCACACCGCCAGACACCACCGCACCACACCGCGAACCACACGTCACACCCCCACTGCACAGCTGTGCACGCATGACAGCGGCCGCGTAGGGGTGACGTGTCAATCGGGGGGGGGGGGGGGGGGGGGTGCCCAGCAGCCACAATCGCGGCGCGCACATCCGCGTACCGAGCTCTGCTCTTGGCGAGCACTTTGCACATCTCGATAGGCTCCGTGCCTCTGGGCTGGGTGAAGTGCGCCTGCAGCCAATTGAGAACTTGTGAGGTGAGAGGGGTGGGGGGTGGGTAGAGTTGCGGGGTCGGGGGGTAGAGGGGGGGGGGGTGAGTGGGTCCTGGAGGCGGCGGGGTGGTGGATGCCGGCGTGGAGATCGGAACGCGTGACGGAGCCACGCGGGGTCGCCCAGGAAGGGGGCGACCGCTGCCGATTCGAATCCGGGTTGGAGCCCCCCCACCCCTCGACCCACTCCCCTCTCCCCCACTCTGAGCACAAAGCCCAACAACTGGCAGGCACCGCCCAGCGAAACACGGAACGTTGGGACAACGTTGGGCCGACGGTTGCAACCACACGCCAACGTCGGCTGAACGGTGGTCGTCTCTGCCACAGCAGCAGCATCATTATCAGCCATGGTCAATGCACTGCTGGATGGAGGCCTCCCTAATCCGGAACCAAATCTCACGATCTCACGAAGCAACAATCCGCATCTACACGCGATTTTCATTGCATCACTCCATTGGAAGCGTACCATTCGTTGGCTGCCACTCTGCTATCATTCTTAACCATCGTTTCAGCGACGTGTCCTGCCCAAGCTACTGTGTATGACGTGTGAAGTGTAGCAGTGTGCGCCTGTTGGTGAGAAAATCTCACCAACATTGTTGAGAGACAGAGTGGTCTCTGATGAAGTCTTTAGACAATAGACAAGACGGTCTCTGACGGGGTCTCTAGACAATAAGACAGCCAGATAGGTTCTGATGGGGTCTCTAGATATGACACATAGCCCTATCTCTAATTGGGTCTCTACACAATAGACAGACCGGTATCTGATGGAGGGGGGGGGGTGTCTAGATATGACACATAGACCTATCTATAATTGGGTCTCTATGCAATAGACAGACCGGTCTCTGATAGGGGGGTCTCTAGACAATACAGTATATGATGGTGTCTCTAAACAATAGACTGGGAGACCGGTCTATGATGGAGTCTCTATGCAACAAAATACTAAAGCACTGAATCAGCCACTCTTCAGCAAATTTAGACATTATTTTGTGAATGTGATCTCCTGTTTTGACGTCTGTGTTTAAAAAACAGATACGTTTGATTGCTAACAACACTTGCTCACCTTTTCCTAAGGTTAATGATGTGTGTGTGTATGTGGGTACTCGCTAACAGCACTTGCCCCAAAAAAGTCTGCACGTCGACAAGGAGGACGGGGAGTGGGAGGGGATCCTTTGTCTTTGTCTGTGGGTTGAGGGTTGAAGCCTTTGAGAAGAGTTGCCACGTCAGACCGTGAGAGTCGGAGAGCGGTGACGCCACCTAGGGAGCAAACTAAGCAAGGCCACGTGTCTAAGTGTATACGTGACGTGTGTGTGGGGAGCGGTGGTGGAGCGGTTAGCGCGCCGCGCTACGAACCTAGCAAACCCGGGTTCGATTTCTGCTCACGGTCAACGCTAGTGACGGTTATCTGAACTTGTCCCGGGCCTCCTCCCCTAGGTCAACTCAGCCTCAAATGAATACCTGGTGCGGTGTGTAAACATCGCCACTGGGGAGACAAAGGCGGTCGGGCGTGGTCCTAGCCACCCACCCCCTCTTGTGCTGTTCCGACCTTTATAGGTGCTCGCGAACAGCGCTTGCCCCAACAGTCTGTTAAGGCTATACGGGAGATCTTTGTCTTGTTGTAAGTTTGTATGTGATGTGTGTGTAAAGGTATGTACTCTGTATGTGTATGCAGGTACAGTATATATAAGTACTGTATATAAGATATGCCAAAGACAAATATCACCCCTTTAGGCAGAAAAGTATTTTGGGGCAAGTGCCAGCACCACGCCCGGCCGTCTTTGCCTCCCTAGTGGATGTTTACACACTAAACCAGGTACTCATTTGAGGCTGAGTCGACCTACAAGACATGCACACGTATATACATGCACCTACATTATAGTAATCAATTTACTAATATATACCTACAATAAAATACTGTACAGAGTACGTACGTACGTGTGATTACACGTTCACGAACTTACCCACACTTTCATATGCACATATACTTTCGGAAATCATAATCGCCATCAGACACGAAGTAGAGGTGACGCACCTCGGCATCTGTGCCAGGCTAGGTGCACAATGAGGCTATTACGTGAAGTGTAGCAAGGCTCGATCCTGGCGGGAGGTCACGTGACAGACCCAGGTGCTTTGGGTTGACTGAGATGACTGGTAAGATGCACCACCTGTGCTCCCCCACTATACCCTCTTGTTGCGTTGTATCTGCCTGGCGTTCCACTCGTTGTTGTGAGCTTCGCTCCTCCGTCCTCCGTTGTTGCTGGAGGGCGACTGCCTCCATCCTCCCAGGGGCGTCCTTCACGAGCCTCCTACACAGAGGCCGATCTTGACATCGCTGGTACCGGTCATCGGCAAGTCCACTCAGATCCATATTCTCCGTGCCACATCAGCTCCATCTCTTTTCCAGCCCGTGCCGCGCCCGTTTAGCCCTGTCTATCTGCCAAACAGAAGCTGCTTGGGCATGCGGTGGCTCGGAATGTGGGCTACTTGACCCAGGCAATGCAGCCTTGCCTACCGGACGAGCTTACCGATGGGACTATGTGCAGACCTTTCAAGGATCTGTGAGCTCTTTTATACAATCCAGTCTGTTTTGACCCAGGATGGGTCATAGCAGGATATCCTGAATACGGCGGGAACTGATATACTTTTGCAATTTGTACTTGCATATTTGATTTTTATGTTAAAATTTTTGTTTAGTGACCCACTTACATTTCCTAAGCTTTGCACTCCTATCGGTGTTGGTAACGTTGTTGTAACTGACTCCCCTACTGGACATCTGTGAAAAAAAGCTTAATGGCTCATCGGATTTATCCAATCTAAATAAAGATTCCGATTCACTTACATAAATACACCTGCATACACGTAAAAGACAATACATGCACCTACACACATACAAACTTACACGCCAAACACATCGTCGACAGACAGAAGCAGCCACTAAGTGGTAGTGACATAACCAGAGCGTTTGTGCCAGGCTAGGTGCATTTTAAGGCTATCACGTGACGTGTCAAAGGCACAGTTGGCATATCAGGGGACAGACCCAGGTGCCATGGGTTGACCAAGATGACTGGCACCAACCCCAACCTTAGATCCCTGCTGTGCCAACACATATACACAGTATATAAACTTAGGGTGGCACGGTAGCAAGACGTTAACTACCTCGCCTGGTGTACATGAGTTCGTGAGCACGATCCAGACCCAGATGCCTGTAAGTATATTTGGAGTTTGCATTTTTCTTCCTCTGTCTTCCCGTGGTCAAGTAGTCCTCCGGTTTTCCACATTTAGAATCAACACGTGTTTAGAGATACTTGTCTGCTGATATGTCTACATTATAAGCCACTTCGTTGAGCTATCATTTGTTATAGCCAGATCGCTTCTGAAAAAGCCATATAGTTCAGTGGGCCTTACCTGCTAAAATAAAATAACAAATATTTATAGTTTAGTTTACATTCACACAACAATCGCATTCATTTGCCTGCAAGCATTGGGAAGGAACGATCCAAGTTTCCGAGCGATTAGACGATTTGACACGAATCGATTTTTTTCTCTCAAAAGAAATACCCGCGGCAAACGGGAGCGCCTTTAGTGGCTAAGAGCAATTGAAAATTGAAATCGATTAAGCGCGTCATAAGATCGTGAGCATTTTTAATCGATGCATCATCAGCATAAACACCAATCAAACCATAGACGTTCACAGCCGCCCCGGGGAATATATTTTCCGCAGCTGTTGTGCTGACGTGGAGTGTGATTCAGCCTACATTCTCCTCCACGTGGCTAATTTAGATGCCAATCACCGCCCCATACCTTTATTAAAAGAGCCATCAATAATAATAAATTGACAGAAATGTAGTGATGATACTACAGTGCATGAGAAATACACTGTGCAAACCAAACCGACAGGCTGGTATGCATAGGGATATATAGTATATATTTTGATGTACACGTTGGTTGTATTTTAATTATTTCTTCTGGATGAAACGGGCAAAAATTAAAATAAATGTACGTGAATAAATGTATAATCATCCCGGGAGAGCAATGGTGCACGGGGTAATCTCACTCTGCTACGAACCAGGCAGGCCACGGCCCTATCCAGGGTTTGAACTCGCATAAATTCCAACTGTGAGACGCTCGCTCGCTTCCACTGCTGAGCTCCATCTGGCCTGATAGTGGGACCGACTGTAAATTCGAAGGGACCCCGGCTACACTGTCGACGTGTGGTCACGAATGCCACTGATGAGGGTCTGGATTCATGGGAGGCAGAAACCGGAAAAAACCCACCACTCATAGAATGTAAACCAAACTATTTTATTTTATTTTACCAGGTAAGGGCTTACCGAGCTGTACGGCTCTTCTTTTTCAGAAGCGACCAGGCCATGATTGACAGCTCAACAAAGTGACTTATCACGTGGTCATTTATCGCAGCAGCCACATACACACTCGAATGACACGTCAATTCGAAATGTGGAAATGAAAAATCCACGTGACCACGGGGAGAACATGAGAACATGCAAACTCCAAATTTACAGCCATAGGAGTGGGTGACCCTCATCAGTAGGGTGTAGCCCATTAAAGCAAATATCTCTGGGTTGTGTGGTGCTGCGAGGACCAAAATCCAAACCACGGGTGTTTAGTTGTCGGAGGCGCACTGCGATACCAACCCAGCGGCCACGCGAGTTAGATTCCTGTTCACGACCAGTTACAGTGGTCAATATTTGAACCGGACCTAGGCCTCTCTTGGGTAGATTCAGCCTTAATTGAGTACTTGGTACGTTGTGTAAATGTCATCAAAGGCGGCCGGGCGTGGTGTTGTTGGGCAGCCACCGCCCTACTGTGCCGTGCCGGCTTTAATAGGTGCTCGCTAACAGCCCCGGCCCCAACAGTCTGTTGAAGACTATACGGGAGACCTTTGTCTTTGTGTTGTACTCATGTGTGGCTCACAGGGTCAGAGTTTTGATCACGGGGTGATTTAAAAAACAACCTCAATCCCCTTACTTTCAGCCCTGTCTCATAAAGAGCAGTCGACCTGCACACTGATATATGGCCTATCCATCCCTGGGTGAAGTTCAACTTGTGCTACATGGGATTTATTATTTAGAATTGATTTATGTTAGTGCAATATTATTATTATCGATTTCTTGTGTGACTGGCACAATTATTTTTTGTGCGTGTTCATTTATTATATTTCGAATCAACGTGCGTTCAGAGTATTTGGCTGATGCTATACATTTCCACATGATAAACCACTTTCGTTGAGCTATCATTTGTGACCAGGTCGCTTCTGAAAAAAGAGCGATATAGATCAGTGGGGCCTTACACCTCGTGCATAAAAAATATTTGATTTGCTTCGTTCTGCTGTACTTGTTTCTCTTGTTATTTTTATGACTGCCCAGGTCAGTAAGTTAGTCACTCTTGTAAATGTAGTTTAAAAAATATATATAAACAGTTTATATCCTGGTTTCTTGAGTTCTCATTTTGGTAAAACCAAATTAAACTTGAAACTTGAATCCAACCAAGGAGAGTAGCACCTATGAAGGCCGGCACGCTACATGGCAGGGTGGGTGGCCAGCACCACGCCCGGCCGCCTTTGTCTCCCCCAGTGGCGATGTTTACTACACACCGCACCAGGTACTCATTTGAGGCTGAGTCGACCTCGGGGAGGCCCAGGGCAGGTTCAGATAATCGTCACCGGTGTTGGGCCCAAGAGCGCACTTAGAAAACAAAAGACACATCCACACACTTACATGCACACGTTTACATACACACACGGACAGCAAAATCACATTAAACTAAACCCGCTTAGCCAGTTTCCAAGCGACAGTCGACTCGGAATCTATTCCTACTGCCTTGCCCGGAGAGACAAAGACGGCTTGGACGTCCCCCCCTCCTCCCCCCAAAAAAAACAAGACCCTCGTGATTTAAACTGCAATGTGATGTACGCGGCCCTTTGTCAATCCGCGTGCTGGAAGAAGGCCATACTTCACCACGCTGGTTCAGCGTTAGGCGGGGGGGGAGACGTGGGAGGTGGTTGAGTCAAATGTCAGCGTCCCCGACTCGGTTCCAGCAAAATAACGGTCCTCTCAGAGGCCTGTGGCGGTAATGTCCACGTTACTGCGGCAGGGGCCGAGTTCGTTCGCTCTGACCTCAATGAAAACGTCACGAACCACGGCAGATGGACCAGGGGCCAGCTGAGCACCCCCCTCCTTGACGGCGCGCTGCGCTAACCACTGCGCCACCGCTCCCCCCCCCGCGATATGCAAAACCTTACACGTGTACACATCACGCCTCCAGCAGTTAACACAGCAACTGCACTCGTTTACACGGGTTTTTTTTTCTAACACGAAATGGCAACGCAACAATTTCCGTACCACTTTTAAATATTAGAGGCACATGATGAGGTTATTCTGGTTTGCAGTGCAACTCCCAACGTACCACCGTTACACTTGCAGCAAAGTGATACAGTATACCGTGTCAGCGGCTATATCCTGTCATGGGGGTAAGATCTGCTGTCTGTCCACGCGCCTTGGGATGAAGAGGTGTGGGGGTGAGAGACAAGACTGTCACCCCAGTCACCCACAACTTGAGGCTACCGCACGCGACCTGCCCTGCCTGCCCCTATGGCGAAAGATGTCGGCCACGGGACTGCCCTGGAAGTTGCATCGTAAAAGCACGCGAGCATCAATTCATCTCGTTCGGAATGGCCCTCAAGCCACATTCGGGGTGGAAATTCCACATTGCCATGGCCGGGGATGGTTAGCTAAACCAACACCGTTGTCTTCAAATCGGTACCTATTTTATCGACCCCCGCGCCCCCCCCCCCCCCCCCCGGAGCGATGATTGATCGTGGATTGTCGAGTTGAATGAATTTACTTTCCCGGCCCCGTGTAGCCTTAACAGACTTGTGGGGGCAAGTGCTGTGAAGCGAGCAGCACTTACTGAAGGCCTGCACGGCCCCACTATGGGTGGGTGGGTGGCCAGCAAAGCAACCACGCCGGGCCGCCTTTGTCTCCCCATTCAGCGACGAATTAATTTTACCTTCGCCAGCGCCGCAAACTACCGCGCAAGTAACGGGAGAAGGCGACCCGACGCGTTGCGAACTCACCAGCGCACGACCTCGTCTTCCATATCTTGATGAGCAAGATGATGATGGCGAGGAGGTGGGACAGGTCACCCGTAAGCCTAAACACGTTCATGATTCCGCCGCCGCCGCCGCTGCCGCTGCTGATGCTGCTATCAAAAGTGACAGATCAGCTGATAAGAAGCCACTGGGGTCAGTGATAGTCGGAGCAGGGTGATAAAGTGATGGACGCACACTTTAAACGCACACGCCACCACTTAAAACAACCACGCAGCCTTGAAACGCGAGCAAAAAAAAACAATCGTACGGACAGCACAGGCAAAGACACACACACACACAGCCAGACAGGCGGACAGGCGAACTGTGCGTTACGGTGTTGGTGGTAGTGGTAGAGGTGGTGGTGTGGTGGGTAGCGGGGGGGAGGAAAATATGGCGCAGCCGCCTACGTGGCGGCTTGGGAGGAGGAGCCGGGCAGGCGGGGAGGGGGGTGAGGGTGGGGGGTGACGAGGGGGAGGGGTGAGGAGGGGGAGGGGTGAGGAGGGGGAGGGGTGAGGGTGGGGGGTGACGAGGGGGAGGGGTGACGAGGGGGAGGGGAGACCAAAGACACAAATCCCCCGTGTAGCCTTCACGGACTGTAGGGGCAAGTGCTCTTAGCGAGCAAGCGCCTATGAAGGCCGGAACGGTACACGGAGGGGCTGGGTGGCCAGCAACCACCCCCGGCCGCCTTTGTCTCCCCCAGTGGCGATGTTTTCACGCACCGCACCAGGTTACTCATTCGAGGCTGAGTCGACCTAGGTGAGGCCCGGGACCGGATATCAGATGATCCGTCACCGGTGTCGACCCCGTGAGCGGGACTCGAACTCGGGTTCGCCGGGTTCTGCAGCGTGACGCGCTAACCGCTGCGCCACCGCTCCCCCCCCCCACACACAGCGCGCGCACTCTGCTGGGTGGGCGGGCAGGGAATGCGGCGGCGTGGATTTGGGATCGGCTTGGGTTTGGGTTTAGGGGCCGTCCATAAATGACGTCACGCACCTAGGGGGGTAGGGGGTCAGACATTTGTGACGATGTGTGACGAGGGGGGGGGGTGAGAAATGTGACGTCACATCAACATGCGCAACTTTAAATAAATATAGAATTGTTATAACAACACTCCTACAGCATCAGAGTGCAGCGCCACATTAAATACGCACTACAATGACAATAGTTTAAAGCGATTTGAAGCATGTTTTATTTTCAAAATGGAAATATGGTTTTGGGGGGGGGGGCAGAGCTTTGTGACGTCATATTGGAGGGGGGGGGTCTGACTTTTTGTGACGCCGTGTGACGAGGGAGGGGGGGGAGTAAAAAATCGTCCAACATCGCGTGACGTCATTTATGGACGGCCCCTTATCGGATGGGGGAGTTCATGGACGCGACTCCTGTTGGGGTTGAAGGCGACGCTTGTGCGTTGTTTAGTCTTGGTCTGCCCGCGCGTCTGGATCTTGTATCCGTTACGGGCGGGGGGGGGTGTGGTAGGCTCACGTGGACGCTCGTTAAGAAACCGCTCGTGCGATACGAACCGGAGATGTTCAGCGTGAAGCTTCGTCGTTATCGCGGCAGTCGCTCTCTTGACAAAGTACCCGGCCACAAATTGAATTGCGAAATGCGTGAAGCAACTTGCTGTCCGCCCATCGGCTTCCATACAAATAATTAAAGACTTCCGACAACACATATATTGTAGGAAGCGTTACATAATCCAGAAGTCTTTCCTATTGTTTTATTTTATTTTACATGTATTTGTGTCTATACCCCGGCAGGAATGAAGCTGTTGTTTGTGAAGAAGATTCGGAGAAGCACGTTCCAGATGTCAACCTTTTAAGAAGTAAAAAAAACCTGCCATTCAAGCCACGAAAACACGACAGAGTTTCTTGACCGGAGAGCCCAACTTGGGGACATCATCATCTTCATATAAGCCGGACCAGCTGTTGGGAACAAAATGAGCGGAACCTGTTTACTTAAATGCAAAAAATACCATTTTTTGCCCAAGTGTTTTTTTTATACCTGTGCCAAAATAAAACCTAAGCCTTTTAGCAAAGCTAATTAAATTCTTAATTGGTGGAAGATGCCCTCCACGGTAATTCTCATCAAAAATGATACGGGTGATACAGGTGACTCGAAGAATTCCGGAGCCAATTCGCCGCCTCTCGGACGTGTCTACAAGTGGTTCACGAAGGGTCAAATATGGAGAAAAAAATAACATGACATTTTAGGGCACAAACCAACCAATCACATGGCCAAGCCGGGTTTAGGAAATACTTCTCTGACTTCCACCACGTGCTTTCAAATCACGTGATTTCAATCCCAGAATTATGGGAATAACTTATGAATAGCAAGTACCATTGTGCTTGGCCTTTGTAGACCATGAAAAGGACAATTCGCTCACTGGAAATTGATGCAGTTTACCCAAACTATCACAGGCCAAGGCCTTAATGAGTTTGGAAATGTAAACAAAGAGAATTAAAAAAAAACAGCTACACAGGTTTGCTTGAAGTCGCAAAATTCTACTCAGTTATCTAACACAGCATGTAATATTGCGTCTAACTGGACTTTGTGGCCTACTCAACGCGGGATCACGAAGAAGCCACTGAAAAGCAATAGTGATCATGAATATGCAACATCTGGGATAGGTTGCAGCTCTAATTGTGATGTTCTCGTGCATGTTTTATTTGATTGATGTCAGACTTTGGAGTTGCAAAATGTGTTATTTGTAAAAATAAATACAAAAAACCCACATCGTGTTTTCCCCCATCGTGCTGTTATCTTGCCCGCGTGCCATCATAGGTGGCCCACTGGATTAATAACAGAAAAAAATGGGTGCATCAAATATCAGCTCAACATTCAAATTCTATTAAACACAAGGATGTCATACTCTTTGGTTCTTTCGGTAAAGTCACGTAGGTAGAAAAATAAAGTCGCGTAGGTAGATCACGACGACGTTGATCTAACGTCGTATCTCGTAAACGACGGTGAAAACTCATTTTTTTAAAAAATCACGAGGTTCGAGCGACACTAGAAAGTGCGTTAAAAGATCACGAAAGCAGGCACGGCGCGTGTGGGGTTGTGTCAAAAAACGCATCGTCGGCATTTCCTGGACACGTTCATTGTGATCCTTGTCAGCTTGAATGACCAATCAAATTACATTTCAGCGATCGTGACGACCGAGAAATTAAACTCGTTTGCAAAGGGTTTTTTTTGGGTCTTGTTGTGAGTACGGTTTGTATCGACAAGCGTTGTGTTTTTCTCTCTGGGTTAAGTTGGTGCTGGATAACAACAACCACGATTTGCAAAATGTGACTTGTCACTGTGATCCTTGCCCGTGTATCGGCAGTCACATGTCAGTGTAACTGGGGCTCCGCTGTGCGGCGTCGTCTTGGTGTGGTCTGTGACTGTTGCTGCTTTGCTGCCTTGCCCCAAGTTTGCATTTGGCGTTGAACATTTGGCAGAAATGTACGTGCTAATGCAATTCGTACTTGTAGACTTGTAGATATGTATCTATTAATAGTGGCTTATCGTGCTCACCTCTCCTATACTTGGCACCCTTTACGTTGCGCGTTGTTTGTTGTTGTAACTTGCCCACAAGAGCCGACTGGACATCAGTGAAAAAGAGCTTCATAGCTCATCGGATTCCTCCTCCAGTCTAAATAAATATTCAGATTCCGAAGCTCCTAAGGACAACACAACTTTACACTTACACGAATTGGCCTGACCACTATTGACTTGATATTTACGAAAGTTGCAACGCCCTCTTGTTAGGGGCCGTCCATAAATGACGTCACGCACCTGGGGGGGGGGGGGGGTCAGACATTTGTGACGATGTGTGACGAGGGGGGGAGGTTTGACAAATGCGCAATTTTAAATAGATATAGACAACACGTTCTACTTAATAAAATAGACTTTTTAATAAATGTTTTCTTCTACAAGATCAGAGTGCAGCGCCACATTAAATACGCACTACAATGACAATAGTTTAAAGCGATTTGAAGCATGTTTAATATATTTGGGGGGGGGGGGGCAGAGCTTTGTGACGTCATATTTGAGGGGGGGGGGGTCTGACTTTTTGTGACGCCGTGTGACGAGGGGGGGGGTCAAAAATCGTCCAAAATCGCGTGACGTCATTTATGGACGGTCCCTTACGGGCGAATCGACAAACGTTAATACATAAATGCTTTCAACCATGCTTGGCTGTAATGGGTAAACATTGATTGGCCACCCTATTATTGATGCTATCGCACCCATCAGGTTGACCCGTGGGCCCACACCAGATATTTAAACTCGTCGGCACCATCAGAGGTGGTATGAGCGGTTCCAATTTCGCTGTGTTCGCCAAAAAACTGTGAATCATGCGATGGGCATTTTTAAATGTGCGGATTGTAAAATAATTAACTCTCACTCGCCGTACAGTGTTATTGGCAGAAAGGGTAAAAAAAACGATTGTTATATAAATACATCTGTAAAAATGTGTTCACCTTAGGTGTTACAAATTTTTACTCTGGCCCATGGGCAAGAATCGCAGTTATTTATCAAGGACCACCACCACCGTGTCTCGTATTCACCAACCAGTGCATTGCGCCTCTTGAAATATTGAGGGTTTTTATTATAATTTATTCCGAAATCAATTAAAACAAAATAGCTCACCTTGTTATTTTGTTTGCCGGGCCCCTGCACTAGAGGATTGAATAGTTCCAGCCTGAACAGGTCATGGGTTTCCCCTAGGTTTACTCAGCCTCAAGTACCTGGTGCGATGTGTAAACATCGTAACTCGGGAGACAAAGGCGGCCGTGCGTGGTGCTGGCGACCCTCCCTCATCGTGTGCCGTGCCGGCCTTCATAGGTGCTACTCGCTAACAGCCCTTGTCGCAACAGCCTGTCAAAGGCTACACGGGGGATCTTTGTCTTTTGTGTGCGGGGGATGGGTGCGCGTGTTGGTTTAGCGGGGTGGCTGCGATTTTTGCCCGGGTGCTTGAACACAGAAGACGTACGGGGGTGGGGGGGAGTCGCGGTGCTGTTCACACACACACACAGCGCGCCACGTGTGTCTGGATGGGGGGTAGTCGCGGTGCTGTTCACACACACACACAGCGCGCCACGTGTGTCTGGATGGGGGACAGTCGCGGTGCTGTTCACACACACACAGCGCGCCACGTGTGTCTGGATGGGGGGGGGGGGAGTCGCGGTGCTGTTCACACACACACACAGCGCGCCACGTGTGTCTGGATGGGGGGGGGGGCAGCTGTGAGATGAGGACACGTCACGAGCCATTCGCTCTCCCCACACGCGCACACAACACACAGCACGTGCAAAGGCCCCCGCCGTATAGCCTCGACAGGCTTTCGACTTAGAACGTTCGTGACCGCAGGAATTCATATTCTTGGTTATTTCGGTAAAGTCATGGAGATAGAAAACAAAAAACGAAAAAATGAAAATAAAATGAAAGAATAAATTGCAAATCTTTTTTAAAATTCTTTTTAGTTTTAACTTCATTTTAATATTTATATTTTTGTATTTTTTTGTTTTCTATCTACGTGACTTTACCGAAAGAACCAAGAATATATATACCTCAACAGACTTGGTGCAAATGCTGTTAGCGAGTAGCAGAACCTATGAGGAGGTGGGGGGGACGTAGCACCACCACGCCCGGCCGCCTTTGGCTCCCTCGTGCTGATGTTTAATACACGCCGCACCTGGTACTGTACTCATATGAAGCTGAGTCGGTTTAGGGGAGGATCAGGACCATCTTCTTTGGTTCTTTCGGTAAAGTCACGTAGAATGAGAATAAAATAATAAATTAATAAAATAAAATAACACAATAAAATTCTCACGACGTTTCGGCCACAAAACAAGTGGCCTTCATCAGGTGAAGGGACGAGACTGTCTCGAAAGCATTAGATCAGAACCAGTTCAGATTATCAATCGGAACTGGTTCAATTCCCGGTCGCGGCCACTAAACCCAGTTCAGATTATTAATCGGCCACTAACCCCAGTTCAGATTATTAATCGGAACTGGGGTTAGTGGCCGCGACCGGGAATTGAACTCCGATTTAAGCTTTCAAGACAAAGATCCCCCGTATAGCCTCAAACAGACTGTTGGGGCAAGTGCTGTAAGCGAGAAGCACCTATGAAGGCCAGCACAGCACACGAAGGGGTGGGTGGCCAACACCAAGCCCGGCCGCCTTTGTTTCCCCAGTGGCGATGTTTACACACCGCACCAGGTACTCATTTGAGGCTGAGTCGACCTAGGGGCGGCCCAGGACCGGTTCAGATAATCGTCACCGGTGTTGGCCGTGAGCGGCAACCGAACCCGGGTCGCCAGGTTCGTAGCGCAGCGCGCTAACCGCTATGCTACCACACACGCAAGCATGATTAGTATAAAAAGCGCATTTTATAGATAATTATACAGATGCTTCGCAAAGGAAGAAGCACCCCAAAGCTTAGGGTGCCCGATATCAATACCCTACGGCGCATTGGGATCTACGGATGCAATGCACCTTACAAATGTTAATTATTATAATCATCATTCCTTAGACTGATCTGCTGACGCGCTTTTACACACGCCTGCTGGATTCTAAAACGTGCCCTACGACTTTTCCTTCAAAATACTCGGGTGACAAAGGTCTCTCAATTGACAAAGGACTCTCAATTGCCGTTCCTTATTTGTTAAATGTGTGACATGTTTGGTTTATACCTACCAATGGTTCTTAACCTTGCGGTGAAGTGCGTCTTATAATCCGTAAAGTTCGGTCTTTCCTCCACCGCCTAAACCAGCGGTCCTTAACATTTACCGCAGCCGTGCACTCCTTTTGGTTCTCAATCGTTAAACAAATGTACAATGTTAATAAATACGTAGGCTTGTTGAATCAAAGTAAGTTGCAACGTAAGTGCGCGTGCCCAATTTGTGTTTCGATGATTTACCTTCGAAAAAAAAGTGGCCACGTCTCGCGCACCCCAGAAAGGGCATCTCGCGCCGCCACGGTGTTGCAGCGTGCACCACAGGTTAAGAAGCATTGGTAGGTATAAGACAAACATCTCACACATTAACAAATGAGGAACGGCAATTGAGAGTCCTTTGTCAATACAGCAGTGGATAATCTGAATGTACGGGTCCAGTACAGCAGAGAACGGCCGACGTTTGTGATGCGTTGAATAATAATTAAAAAAAAACATAATCGAACGTATTCTTGGTTCTTTTGGTAAAGTCACGTAGAAGGGAAACAATAAAATAATAAAAATATAAAACAATAAAATTATCACGACGTTTCGACTGCAACACAAGCAATCATCATCAGGTGTGAAAACCACAGCAAGAAAATGTACTGTGGTTTTTCTTGCTGTGCTTTTCACAGCAAATTTTCTTGCCGTGTTTTTCACACCTGATGATGATTGCTTGTGTTGCAGTCGAAACGTCGTGATAACTTTTTATATTTTTTTTATTGTTTCCCTTCTACGTGACTTTACCGAAAGAACCAAGAATATAAATCCCTGCAGTCACGAAAGCTTTAAATCAAAATATAATCGAACGTAAAATTTTGATGTAAAGCTTTCGTGACTGTAGGGATTCATATTCTTGGTTCTTTCGGTAAAGTCACGTAGAAGGGAAACAATAAAAATAATAAAAATATAAAACAATAAAATTCTCACGACGTTTCGACTGCAACACAAGCGATCATCATCAGGTGTGAAAACCGAAAGAACCAAGAATATAATCGAACGTGTTTACTCGGTGGTTGTGTAGGAGGATCCATGAGATTACTTAAGAGTATTTGGCTTCTATACATTTCCATACGATAAGTCACTTCTATACATTTCCATACGATAAATCACTTCTATACATTTCCATACGATAAGTCACTTCGTTGAGATATCATTTGTGGCCAGGTCACTTCTGAAAAAGAAGCAAATAGCTCAGTGAGCCTTACCTGCTATTCGAAAACCAGTAGTTTTTTTGTGTGATTTGTTTACCTTTCCTACACTTTGCACTCCTCTCATAATTGTTGTAACTTTCTGACCCTGTGTCCCAACTGGACATTCGTGGAGAACAAAAGAGCTTCATAGCTCGTCGGATTACTCCTGCAGTCGAAATAAACGATTATGATTTTGAGGGTGCCCACGTACGGCTATGAGATTGAGCGTTCGTCGGTGAAGGCGGTTGAGCAGGTGTCGGTTTCGGTGGCGGTCGCGGTGGTAAGCCAGGCTACGGAGGAGTAGCTGGTGATGGAAGCGTCCAGGCCTCGTGCCCGCAGGAACTCCGCCGCCGCGGAGTGCAGGAGGGGAAGCGAGAAGAAGTCGGACAGCAGCAGCACCTCGCGCGCCGTGCCTGTTGCGCCGGGGTGGCACGAGTCACGGCGTGGGGTCAAAGGGTCAGTAAGTACTGGACAACCTCCACGCGGTCGATATCATTATATCACTCTGCTCTCCATTTTACCCTTGACGCATTTCCTCCCCCCACCCCCCCCCCCCCGTATTTGAACTCATCATTGCAACCTTTTGAACTCGATTCAGCTCTCCAAGCTTCATGGGGCTTCGACATTGCGAGGTCAACCCTGATGAAGCTTCGAGAGCCGAATGGAGTTCAAAATAACTCACAAGCAAACATCTTGTGAGAGACCCAACGCAGAATATCCCTGGGGGTTTGATCTTCCATGAGGCTCGTGGTCCACCCTAAACCACATCCACTGCACAAACCATGGCAGTAGATGCGGGATACCTGATGCACAAATGGAAACTTAAAAACTCTACAGGAGTGTGCGACTGTGGTCATCCAGAACAAACCGTACAACATATGATGACACAATTCCCGATCCACAAATACGAAGGCGACATCACAGCGATAACACTCCGCAACTCCTGACGCAGTTATCTGGGCTTAACCATCTGAATGTGAAATTGTAGTTGCTGCTCTGCATCTACATCAGCCATAGCAACCTGGACATTAACACAACACAAATATGTCCCCCCTGGATATCTGCTGATACCATCACTGGGCTGTCTTCATTGTAAAGGTCTGCTTAAATAAAGCCACCAATTACCTTCAGGACCAATTATCTAATCTAATTCCCTCCCGTAGCATCAGAAGTGCCTCCTTATTCCTACAAATTAAGTTTTTAACTTTGGGAAAGTCTTTCTGTTTTGCTGCTCCACGTTTCTGGAAGACTCTCCTCACTCATCTTGGTTCCCTCCCTTCACCCCCCTCTTTATTTAAACTATTTATTTACTAAAACCACAATTTTTTACTTTACCAGGTAAGGCCAACTGAGCTATGTAGCTCTCTTTCAGAAGCGACCTGGTTGTCACAAATGGTAGCTCAACGAGATGGGCCGATCGTCATCACGTGGAATTCATAGCAGCGGCCAAATACCCTAAACGCGTGATGTTCATTCTAAATGTGGAGGGGAAAAATACTGGAGGACCAGGGAGAAAAATCCACCGCGTGTGATGCGGCTCTAGAACTATTTTGGTCAAAGACAAAAACAATAAATTAGGTAAAAAAAAGTGTTTCAATGCACACAATTTTATTTGCACTGAAAAGTAGAAAATACATTATTTTGACCCCCAGAATTGCCAAATAAAAGTGGGTGGTTTCCTTTCGATATGTTTATTTTTTTGATGCAAGCCACCCACTTTTATTGAGCAAATAAAAGTGTGTGCAAATGTGAAAAATGACCTAATCTGTTTATTAAAATTGTTACCCACTTTATTTATATGTTCATCTTATTTGTATACGTAGACATTCATTCTAAGATCTTAATGCAGACAATAACAATAGTTCATTATTGTCTGGATAATTATAATGGATTTGAAAGAGCGCAATAAAAATGTAAGTAAGGATCGGCAGGACCTGGACAGGTTATGATAAATTAAATCTTGAATTGTCACGCGAGACAACGAGTCTGTGTGAGGCGTCGTAGATACGAAGGTTTCCAGAGCGTCAAAGATTTGAAAAAAATAAAAACAGACACGCAGGGTAAGTAAAGAATGAAAAAAATATATCTAAGAATAGGTTTTACCAATTTCTGCCAATAAAACAGCAGGTCATCATCATCATAATTAGACCTCCTTTGCCTTATTATTAAAACAGCAGGTGTTAAGATGTTCAAACACCAAATAGGAACCTTTCGCAAGGAATCAAGTTACTGCATTGACCACACACAGTACTTGTTGTGAACATGGAAACAAACACGCTATGATAATTATATATGGGCATTGTCTTGAAACTCATTGGCCTTCAGCAGAGAGAGCCTTCTTTAGGGCCCAGTCTCACCAGTGTCAGACCGCAGAACAACGCTAAAAGGCGAACAGTACAAGGGCAATGCCACTATCAGGGTATTTATAGCTCGGGATGAGCAGCTAGAAAATATGACCCTTTTTTTGCCAGTATAAATGTATGAAAAAATATAAAGAATAGGTTTTACCCTTGCAAAAGATTGTTCTATTTGGTGTTTGAACATCTTAACACCTGCTGTTTTATTGCCAGAAAGAGCAAGTTAAATAAAAGTGTGTAAAACGGGAGAAAAATGTCTATACTCTTAGGTTCTTTCGGTAAAGTCACGTAGGTAAAAAATTAATACAAATTTTAATTAACTAAAACAAAAATGAAAACAACAATTTTTCTTGCTTAATTTTATTCATTTTTTTTACCTACGTGACTTTACCGAAAGAACCAAAGAGTATGGATCTTTGCAGTCACGAAAACTTCAAATCTAGAAAAAAAAATGTCTCTTTCTTCATTGCAAGGTTGTCGACACCCCCCATACACCCCCTCTGCCACCACCTCGCCCAGCGCGCCCACGTTGTACTCGCCTGTGGCGGACAAGCTCGTGTCCCCGAGGTACATGTGTCGCATCACGCACTCCGCGCTCTCGCGGGACGCCTCCACGTCGATCGACACCTCGGCGAGAGTCCTTTCGCGGAAGCCTCCTGCGATCACGACCAGCGCGCACGGCAGACGCGGCGCGGTTGTGCGCGCGTGTCAGGAGAGAGAACTTTGATTTTACGCTGGAGGAACTCGATGACCTACACGGATCGTTTTCGCAGATGTTCCAGTAGGGTCAATGGGGGGGGGGGGGTCAGAAAACACGTTTATGTTTTGATGTGTGTGTGTGTTTTTTTCTTATATCGTACTGTGTATGTTTTTTTTACATATATACAGTCAACGTATAATTATAAAGCAAAGTGAAAGTGATTCATTGCACGCATTAGCATTGAAGGAGGCGGTGTCCATCTCCCGTCTGCAGCCCTGAGGAAGTGATTCCACATTCCTGGGTGGGTGGGCGGAGAGCGACAGTACAGCGGTTAGCGCGCCAACACCGGTGACGATGATCCGAACCGGTCCTGGCCATCCCCTAGGTCGACTCGGCCTCGAAATGAGTACCTGGTGTGGTGTGTAGTAGACATCGCCACTGGGGAGACAAAGGCGGCCGGGCGTGGTGCTGGCCGCCCACCCCATCGTGTGCCGTGCCGGCCTTAAACTCTTAAAGGGTGCAACTCGCTAAAACAGTACTTGCGCCAACAGCTTGTTCAGGCTATACGGGGGATCTTTGTCTTTGGATGGCGGGGGTGAGTCTAACCCTAGCACAACAACCACTGTTGATATGCTCACAAATTAATACTCGTTTTATCGACCCCGGAAAAATGATGGGCTGAGTCAACCCCCAAGCAGATTTGAACTCGCAACTTTAACCCATTTACGATCCGCTTGCTCTAACTGCACCACCCCTGAAATGTGCGCGCTATCTCGGGGAAGTACGGTACAATGAACATGCTGACAGTGCGCGCGGTCTCTGATACGTACGGTAGAGCCACGTGGCATGCCCATGCGTGTTCTGCGTTCAGCTGTGGATCCGATTGCTGCATATGATCAGTTTGAATTAGACATACATTCAGTGCCGTATTATCCTCGTAGTAAAAGTAGCCACACATGTGTAGTAGCTACTACACACAGTAGCTACTACACACGTATAAACACAAAGTTTTAACTTGCGTAGTAAAATAATTGTATTTTTTCATTCGCTATACAGATACTACGACAAATCGCGAACCATGAACACCCAGTCGTTCATAAAAGTTGAAGGCGGTATAGTACTATAGTAATATAGCAGAATCACTTAACCGGAATTGATGGAGTAGCTGCTACATGCATGTAGTAGTAGTGTAGTAGCTACGGGCCCGCACTTTCAAGAGCTCCGCGCTAAATTATTTCAAACCATCAATTCCGGTTCAGTGATTCTGCACTTGCTATATTACGATAGTACTATACCGCCTTCAACTTTTATGAACGACTGGGTGTTCATGGTTCGCGATTTGTCGTAGTATCTGTATAGCAAATGAAAAAAAATACAATTATTTTACTACGCAAGTTAAAACTTTGTGTTTATATATGTGTTTTATTTATGTATTAATTTAGGGCCCCTTTATAACATCATGCTACAGGCCCCGCACTAGCTTAATCCGGCACTGCATACAGCCCTTTATCTATCCACTGCTGGCTGGATGAAGGCATGGTAGGCGAAGTTTCAGGAAGCCCACCGAGCGGGTACAAGATATCACGTGCCGCTGATTGTTCGCTCTGATCGGGAATCGAACTCGGATGGCCCGGGTTTATTTTCGCAATGCGATAAGCAGTGCTCCTCCGTTCTATCACTGACATTTGAACGGCTGCGCCGCACCTTCTCAAAACACTTATTTATCAAACACTCCCGACGTTTAATGTGGAGCGGTGGCGCAGTGGTTAGGGCACTCCACTAATATTAACTGTGGTCAGTTCAACACTTTGGCGACCAATATTATTCATAACAAAGGTTTTTTGGGTTAAACCGCGTAAGTGTAAATGTGTCGTAACCCTCCACCACCCGAAACAGCCAATTAGTGAGGGATTTGTCACGTAAACAAAACGCCAATTAGTTACTACGTCATCTCACCGGGGTGTTGGAGAGTAAAGCCACAACATTTACAATTTGAGTACGACCATTTGATTTGACCATTCTGCCCATTCTGGCAAATCGCCCGATGATGCTGGATGTAATTACCAGCGAAACGTCGCACTCAAATTGCAAATGTTGTGGATTTACTTTCCAACACACATTTATACTTACGCGATCTAACCCAAAAGCATTGATTATGAACTGCGGTAAGACTTTCAGCTGTTTTCGTGACGTCTTTTTTTTCTTGGATCGATTTCCTTGTTCGATTAAAAAAAAACACACACACAAGTCGCTATCGCACTATGAATCTGTGGTCGCTACGCACGTGGCCTCTAATCCAGCACTGTGGAGGCGAGGGTTGGTGGATTTTGGCACAGATGGTTGTGAAACTCCCTTGCCCTGGGTGGATGTCGAGGAGGTGCCATTCCCTCGCTCTGCCAGGAGATGGCGGTACAGCCAAACAAAATGTGGAATTCCACCTTTTCTGTCTGCATGGGATAGAGCGGCTCGGTTCTGACAGTGGAAAAGAGGTGAGACAGACACTGTTCGCCTAAAATTGGTGGGAAAACTGCTTCCTTGCAAATTGTTATTTTTGACACCAATATTTGGCTAAAAATGCCCTTTTCCGCCCCGCTGTGTTATTATCACTACCACCACCACCGACACCACCACCGGCACCCCCAGCACCACCACCAACACCACCAATACCACCACCGACACCACTACCGGTTCCACCACCGGCACCACCAGCAACACCACCACCGGCACCACCAGCACCATCACCGTTACCACCGACACCACCGACGACCACGATAACCAGCACCGTCACCGCCACTACATTACCGGCGAACATGGCTCGGAAGTAAGGGGACACGGCGGCCAGGAGCCCCCGGTGCGCGTGGGCCACGTGGCCCCCCATCCGCAGGGAGATGTCGCACAGCGGCCTGCCGGACACGCGCTGCGCGTTCAAGCGCCGGGCGAGGACGCGGCAGTGGCGCCACTGAGCCCGCGCTGCCCTGGGCCTCCCGCGGGGACCACGGGGGGTCCGGTCCCCCGATTCAACCTCCTCCTCCTCCTCGTCGTCGTCGTCGTCGTCATCGTGATGCTCATCATCGTCGCCCGCGTGTGCCACCTGACGGGTAAGCGGAGGAGGTGGGTGGACAAGGGAAGTGGTGCCGCGGTGGCTAGGCGATGTTAACTCCCTCGCCTGGTGTGCAGGAGGTCGTGGTGTTCGATCCCGACCCCTGACGCCTGCTGCTACTGTATATTTGGAGTTTGCGTGTCTCTCTCACCGTGCAGGTCGCGTGGATTTTTCACCGGGTCCTCCGGGTTTCTCCCTCCACATTTAGAATCATCATTACGCGTTTAGAGAGTTTTTGGCTGCTATAAATGTCCGTATGATGATAAGCCACTTCGTTGCGCTAACATTTGTGGCACAGGTCGCTTCTTGTAAAATAAAAAAGTTTAGTTTTCTAAAATAGTTTAAATCACACCGTGTGTCCCCCCCTCCCACCACTCCCGGCGCCTTCAAACGAATCCAGAACTATCACGCCTAACACCGTGACGTTGAAGCGTGGGGGCCCCCCAATGCGCGGGGACTGGGGCGGTCGCCACAAATTCGCGCGTACCCCAGGGAGGGGCTCTGACAGGGAGCCACGCGTACTGCATGGCCACCGCCGCCCGCAGATGAATCGATCGATCGATGTGCGATGTGATGAGGCTGATGCTGTGATTGCTTCCCCCACACCTGCACTCACTTGCGAGGTCGCGCAGCGTCCCACGCCGTGCAGAGCCTCCGTTGAATCACCGGAGCGGCATCGCTGTCGGGGTCTGCATCGCAGCCGCGTTTGGGAACTCGCTCCCCCGCGCCGCGGGCATGCGGGGTCATAGGTTCGATCCAGGATGAGGTCCAGCGCTTCGAATGCCGTATAACGCCTATTACACGCCATGGTGACCGTGTGTATGTGTGTGTGTGCCTGTATGTGTGCGAGGAGTGTGTATGTATTTACGTGTGTACTTGTGTGTTTATGTGTGTTTGTCTTTGTGTACGTATGTGTGCCTGTACATATAGGCGCTCGCTAACAGCATCAACAGTATTTCAAAAGGCGATATGGGGGATGTTTGTATTCGCCTGTGCGTGTGTGCTTGTGGTGGTGTATGTGTGTGCGCGAGTGTGCATGTGTGTGTCGTGGTGATGTCACCGCCACTTAGTGGCGAATGGTTGTTGTTGTGTGTGTCGTGCCGGCCTTAATAGGTGTACTATCTGTGTATGAGAAAGTATGTGTGTTAGTTTGTATATGCATAAGATAGTACACGTATGGGTGTACGTGTATGTATGCGTATGTGTACGAAAGTGTGTGTGTGTGTGAATGAGTATGTGTGTATGCAATTGTGCATATTACAAATTGTCTTTGAGAGTGTGCACATATGTATATGTACGTTCTTTCGTAGCCAATCTAATGGAGTGTGTGTTTTATTAGCGTGTGTATATGTGTGTATGTATATATGTGTAAGTCCGTAACATATAGATGTTTAGTGTGATGGTGTTGATGCAGAGTGGCTGTACCGCGTGTCAATGCTGCCAGTGCCGGCCCTTTAAACCCCTCTGGGAAGCTCCTCCCACAACTCACGGAGACGAAAAAACATCCGCGGAAGCCTCCGAGGGCCGACATAATACGATGTAATGCAATATAATACGATATACAGAAATATAATACGAACCTTTTTGCTTTATTTTACCAGGTACGAAGGCCCACTGAGCCACAGCATATAGCAAATTTTCCAGAAGCGAGCGGGTTCTCACAAACGATGGCTCAACGAAAGTGGCTTATTATCAGGTGGACATTTGTAGCAGCCAAATGCTATGAACGCGGTGATGTTGTTTCTAAACTTAGAGGGAAGAGCCGGCTGGCCCGGATAAAAATTCACGCGACCACGGGGAGAGAGACAACGCACACTCTAAAATACTGTGTAGAGGCGTCAGGTTTCGGGATCGAACCCACGACCTCCTGCATACCAGGCGAGGGAGTTAACGTCTCTCGTGACAATAGCAATGTGAAATTTCCACCACTGGCTTAGGACTGCCTATCCCATTCTTGCGTATGGTTCAAGAGATCATTGCCAATGTCGAGGTGTCCTCGCTACGAGAGGGCTTTCAGGAGCACTGCCTCGATGATTTACAATGAGTATCACCACCACGCTCAATTGAAAAGGGTGACTATTATTTCTCAGCCCAGTTGTTTCACTTACAGGATACAGATGGGATGTGGCCTTGTCCCCCTTCATATCGGCTTCAGCCTCCCACTCGAAAATTAGCACAGCATTATCAATAATTATAATCGTGTCAATATCTCCTATTAACTCTCCTCGTCTTAGATTCACCCCCCCCCCCCCCCCCCCACAAGTCTCAATTGTTTTGGGAGGTAAATTCAAAAATACAAAAATCTAGGCGCAACAGTGCTTGTTCTTTGGCCTGACTCGCCCTGTCGTCTTGGTAATGAGGAATTTCCACCACTGTCGTGTAAAGGCCGCCAGGAAAGAGGTGAAATTAAAGATCATCAAGCCCCAATGCCAGGGGACCCAGGCAGTCACCCAGGGCAGGTTGCGGCGAACTGCCGCGGATTTCTGAGCGGTCCGGGATGGATGGCGGCGGTTTTCGGTTTCCCGCGCCGCGTGGGCGCGACTCGGCGGACCCGGGGGTGGGAGGGAGGTGAGTGAGGGGGGTGAGGGGGGTTAGGGGGGTGAGGGAGGGGGCTGAGGGGGGGGGGGAGTTGGGCACGTACCCAGCCTAACTACATGCGGATTTTTTTTTAATTATTGACCGAAGAAGATTGGTGTATCAGTAAATCCCGCAGCGGGGGTAATAATATATAAATATAATAGGCGACGTTTCGGGTAAGTGGCCTGATAATTATTTATTTGTTATGGAGAAGGGCCATTGCCCGAAACGTGCTTTGAAGAGCGGATGGAGAAAAGGGTCATGGCCCGGAACGTCGGCTATTATATAGCGTTTTCTCTCGCTCTCATTTTAATGCGGCGTTATTGACGAATGCGTGTTGTGTTGTTGTCGATTGTGCTTGTGCACGGACTGTCAACACAACAGCAGCAGCAGCATCACCACCAACATCATTTGTGAGATAATAGAATAGCCGTCAACCCGTACGGTTTACCCGGTATTATTGTTCATGAGTGTTCAGGTCACAATTTTTGTTGCTGTTTCAATACAGCAACAAAAAAATGCGTTTGTCTATTTGTTTGTGTTTCCCTAGTGATGGGACTTTGTAGGATGAACGTTGAGATTTATAAGGGGCACGGGGTGACCAATAAGGTCTCAATTGTTCTGTAATGAGGTAGGGCACTGGAGCTGACAGGTGTGTCGTAGTGTAGTGTATCGTGTAGTGTATAATAGTGTAGTGTATAGTGTAGTGTATATTAGTGTATAGTGTATGTCATTAGGGGTTGAATTCGACTGCCGGTCCCGGCTAACATCAGCGGGGAGTGATGTATGAACCGTTGCCGGTCAGCGTGGCGATGGCGATACAGAGTCAGGGGATGGTGTGTCGACCTTCATCCAGCAGTGGACTTTTACAAAGTGCCGATGTAAAATAAATCCGAATGAATGTCGCAATTGTATTCCCATGCTGACGATACCTCGCATCGTGAGGGTAAGGAGCGATTCATTGCGATTCATCCAAAACAGACTCGGTCAGTTTATATATCTGGGAGTTTTGAACAGAGCAAACGGATAGATCCCCCGTAGAGCCTTAACATGCTGCCAGGGCAAATTGCTGTTAGGGAATAGCGCCTATGAAGGCCGGCACGGCACACGAGGGCTACAGGGCTAGAGGGGCTAGAGGGCTACAGGGCTAGAGGGGCTACAGGACGAGAGGGCTACAGGGCTAGAGGGCTAGAGGGGCTACAGGGCTACAGCGCTAGAGGGGCTACAGGGCAAGAGGGGCTACAGGGCTACAGCGCTAGAGGGGCTACAGGGCTAGAGGGGCTACAGGGTTAGAGGGGCTACAGGGCTAGAGGGGCTACAGGGCTACAGGGCTAGAGGGGCTACAGGGCTAGAGGGGCTACAGGGCTACAGGGCTAGAGGGCGAGAGGGGCTACAGGGCTAGAGGGGCTACAGGGCTAGAGGGCTACAGGGCTACAGGGCTAGAGGGGCTACAGAACTAGAGAGGCTACAGGGCTAGAGAGGCTACAGGGCTACAGGGCTAGAGAGGCTACAGGGCTACAGGGCTACAGCGCTAGAGGGGCTGCAGCGCTAGAGGGGCTACAGAAGGGGAGCGTCTCCCATCGCGATCGCCGCGATGCCCTCGAGCCACGCGAGCCACGCGGCGAGGCTGGCGAAGAGCAGCGCCGCGCCGCTCAGCAGCAGCGCGTCCTCGAAGGGGGCGAGCGGCGGCACGAGGGAGCCGGCTACGAGCAGCGCGACCCCCACCGCGTCCATGAGGGCGCCGAGGAGGAGGCAGAGGGCGCAGCGAGCCCCGCGGGAAGACGGTGGCGACGCGGGGGTGGAGGAGGCTGCGGCTCCCGGGGCGATGATGTTGCTGATGATGCTGCTGCTGCTGATGATGCTGCTGCTGCTGATGATGCTGCTGCTGCTGATGATGCGGAGGAGGAGGCGAGGGAGGCGGAGGAGTCACGATAACATCCACGCTGCTTATTTTCCGTTCCTCGTGCACGTGTATGTTGGACTTTTTTCGCACCGTACGTAGCCAACCGTGCGAATCGGAGTTGCGTTCAGAACAGCCCCCATCTCGATCGACTCCCCTTGCCCATCATCCTGCTGCTGCTACTGCCTGCCTCGTCTCCAGCTACGGGCAGGCACGGCTCTAATCACTGTCACTACTCTAACCTCTATCACTATAATCAATATCACTACTCTAACCACTATCACTATAATCAATATCACTACTCTCACCCCTATCACTACTCTCACCACTATAACTACCCCTATCACTACTCCAACCCCTATCACTACCCCAACCCCTATAACTACCCCAACCCCTATCACTACCCCAGCCCCTATCACTACCCCTATCACTACCCCAACCCCTATCACTACCCCAATCCCTATTACTACCCCAACCCCTATCACTACCCCAACCCCTATCACTACCCCAGCCCCTATCACTACCCCAGCCCCTATCACTACTCCAACCCCTATCACTACCCCAACCCCTATCACTACCCCAGCCCCTATCACTACCCCAGCCCCTATCACTACTCCAACCCCTATCACTACCCCAACCCCTATCACTACCCCAACCCCTATCACTACCCCAACCCCTATCACTACCCCAACCCCTATCACTACCCCAGCCCCTATCACTACCCCTATCACTACCCCAACCCCTATCACTACCCCAACCCCTATCACTACCCCAGCCCCTATCACTACCCCAGCCCCTATCACTACCCCAGCCCCTATCACTACTATAACCACTATCACTACTCTAACCACTATCACTATAATCAATATCACGACTCTAACCACTATCACTACTCTAGCCACTACCCCAACCCCTATCACTACCCCAACCCCTATCACTACCCCAACCCTTATCACTACCCCAACCCCTATCACTACCCCAGCCCCTATCACTACCCCAACCCCTATCACTACCCCAACCCCTATCACTACCCCAACCCCTATCACTACCCCTACCCATATCACTACCCCAACCCCTATCACTACTCCAACCCCTATCACTACCCCTATCACTTCCCCAACCCATATAACTACCCCTATCACTGACCCTACCCCAACCCCTATCACTACCTCAACTCCTATCACTACCCCAACCCCTATCACTACCCCAACCCCTATCACTACCCCTATCACTGACCCTACCCCAACCCCTCCTTAATAAAACCCCACCTGTCCTATCACCATAACTACACCGCCACTTCTAATCACAATCCCCGACTCTTTACTTCACGTACAATACCTTAATCATTGTAATACGCCTTCGACTAAGTCGCCATGTAAATCGATACAAGGTAAGATACGAGTCTCATGGCAGATGCAGCCACGACATACCTGGCCATGATGACGATGGTGACGATGACAATGACGATGTTGACCCACATCGTGAAGTAATTGGTAATTTCCACGACTGTCATCATCATCATCGATTACTTTTAAGGAGATGTTTCCCCCATCTTCACCAGTCATGCGTTCATCATTTCCATCATCATCACCATCAACTCCATCATCATCATCATCACCATCAACTCCATCATCATCACCATCAACTCCATCATCATCATCAACTCCATCATCATGATTAGTACGTTAGTTAAATAACAAGTCATTGTCTTTATATGAATCACCATCATCCGTAATTCATCATCATCATGATCATCCACCAAACACTCCATCATCCGCCAATGATTATTATCATCATCATGGTCATCTGCCCTTACTAGGCTTCTATTTGTTTTGAATAAAAGTATCCTCCCGATAGAGGTTACTCAGTTTAACGCGTAGGCTTTCGCGACCAATATTATCCATAACAGAGGGTTTTTTTTAACGCGATATAACCCAAATAACTCCTATTATGGATCATATTGGTCGCAAAAGCCTACGTGTTAAACTACATATTTGGTGCTTGAACATCTCAACGCCTTTTTTATTGCCAGATAGGCTAAAGCCTATTTTTATTTTTTCATCATTTTTGATAACCGGCAAAAAAGGGGTCCCACCTCGATGCCCATTTGCATGTTGTACAGCTGCTGCCACCGCTCAACATCGAACGCCAGCCACGCATCTCCGATTAGCAAGGTGGGCTACGCACGGTGCGAAAGAAGTCCAACGTACGTGCACGCACACACGGAGGAGCAAGCCGAAGAAGTAGCAGGCGGAGAGAAACTTAGACGCGCGTGCGCGTCGTAGCTACGAGCACCTCACTCACCTCACGGCCCCGCATTCATTCATTCTGCTGCACTGGAGCCCCCCGAATCGTTCACGGAAGCTGTTGGCGAACGGGGACGGATGATCGGGTTCAGGTGGTGCTGGTGGTGGTGTGGTCCGTGCCTCTTGCGTCTTTGTGGTGTTGATTGGAGCGGTGGCGCAGCGGTTAGCGCAACGGCGCTGCGAACCCTGCCACCCGAGATCGATTCCCGCTCACGTGCCACAAACGCCGGTGACGATTATCAGAGCCGGTCCTGGGCCACCCCTTAGTTGACTCAGCCTCAAATTAGTATCCGATGTGTAAACGTCGCCACTGGGGAGACAGAGTCGGCCAGGCGTGATGCCGGTCACCCACCCCCCATCGTGTATCATGCCGGCCTTGCTTAATAGGTGCTCGCTAACAGCACTTGCCCCCACGGCATGTTAAGGCTATACGGGGGTGTCTTTGTCCTTGTGATATGGTGGTGGTGGTGATGGTGATGACGGTGTCGAGTGTCTGTTGTATCATCCCTTGCCGCAGTTTCTTGTTGCGGGTTCGGTGTCGACGCGTTGAGAAGCCGCGTGGGGAAACCATTTTCATTGCCGATGCCCGCATCGGACGTTCAACACATTGGGCCGTGTTTAATTTTCTACGTTTCCGTCTCTTGCTGCCAAGTGGGTCGCTCACACTCGCCGAAGGAACGCAC
The DNA here is from genome assembly GCF_048934315.1 of Petromyzon marinus. NCBI lineage: Eukaryota > Metazoa > Chordata > Hyperoartia > Petromyzontiformes > Petromyzontidae > Petromyzon > Petromyzon marinus. The sequence goes on along the minus strand of NC_133703.1, from coordinate 20,729,366 downwards.
AGGCGAGCGGGGAAAGCCGTAGCGTCAGCGGCAGCAACAGCCAGGCGGCGAACCCGCGCAAGTGCCGGATGAAGTTAGTGCAGGGGGCCTGTAGCATATGTTATAAAGGGGCCCTAATTTTTTTTTAAAGCCACATAAATATAAAAAACACAAATTTTGTACTTGCATAGTAAAGTGATTGTATTTTTTTTATTTGCTATTCAGCCAGATTGATAATACGACAAATCGCTAACCTTAAACATCCAGTCGTTCATAAAAGTTGAAGGTGGTATAGTGCTATAGTAATAGAGCAAGTGCAGAATCACTGAACTGGAATTTATAGCATATGCTACTTTTGCTACTAGGATAATCCGGCACTGACCGGCGCTACTAACAATTGTCCAAGCTCTGCGCTCCTCTATAGATCAAGATGTTTTCAGCCAATTAACGAGTGTTTATACGTGCAGGAGGAAACTGAAGCGCCCGGAAGGAAGAACAAAAAACAACAACAACACACGCGTGCGAGAGGGCGCAACGCTCTATCCCCGTACAGATGGAACAGGTGGAGTCCACATTGCTCCTGTAGTGGTGGTAGTGCCGTTACGTCCCCACTCCCCAATCGGCCTCGCAGCGGCGTGGAAAATAGCGAGCGAGACATTAAGCCCCGGGTCAAACCACGTCCCAGAAACGTCGCCAGCCCCCTCCCCCCCCCCCGCCCCCGACTATAACATTGCGAAACGAAGCTTCTTTGTGACGAGCCCTGCAACCTTCCTTGAGGTCCCTGCTCTCTACGCGCTCTCTGGAAAAGATTGACGTTTGGTGACCAACTCAACTCGTCATCACCATGCAGTGCTACTGCTGCTGCTGCTCTGCTCACGCGCGCTACGGATCTGCCGTGTCAAGCGCTGGGGGGAGGGGGGGCGTGGGTGAACTGGCTAAATGGGAATCGTCCGTGTGACAAGTCAAACTAACTCAAAGCCTTGGGCTATGGAAATAGAACCCAAGAGGTGTGAATCATAATTGTCGTACCCCTGAAGTCGTCGCGGCTCCGACGGATAAACATCGTTTGTAGGACGTTTCTGAGTGGGTCGTAGGTCTCCTGTCGCCGTGGGGGCGTGTGAATGAAAGACGCGGGCCGGGTTTTGCAAATCCCCCCCCCCCACCCCCGAGTGGCACTGCGCTCAGAGCAGAAACGTCGCGAGATTAAATTCGTAGCTGGTGAGCAACTCGTCTTTGTCATCAACATTATCAGCATCATCATCCATCACCCACTGAGACATGGCCATTTAAAAAAAAGCATTTCTTTAGAACTACTTTTTGTGTTTAGTTTGTTGACCTTCCTCCGCACCTCCGATTAGCACGTTTGGCTACGTACGGCGCGAAAGAGGTTCAACATACGTTACATCATAATGATCGTCCGTAAATCTTAGAGAGTATTTATCCATCATAATCCATCACCGTCAATGATCGTTATCATTCATCCATCGTCATCATCCATCGTGGTGCGGGCTACATGACCCCTGACTCGAACCGCGCCGTCGTATCGGCCTGCAGAGGTGCGCTCGCTCAGAGAGCACTTGGCCCCGAATCCTCTGTTAAGACAAATATGACTGTGTATGTGGGGGGTGGGGTAAGCCGGGGGACATTTGTATTTGTCTGTTACTGCTGCGGACGGACTCGGAGCAATTTGCGTGTGCTGCAAGGAGTGAAATTGGAGTTGTTTACGACTGCAATTATAATTACCGAGCGATTTGAGGAGCGCGTGCCGCGCACTTCCACGCTGCGTCGTTATTATTGCCCCACGTGGCACTCCCCCACCCTGCCTCCCCCCCCCCGTCCTCCGTTACCTCCTCGCTCCCCCCCTTTCCCCCACCCCCCACATGCCCCCACCCCCTTCGTCCCTAATGAAGTTTGAACCCCGGATGAAGATTGAACCCCAGATTAAGTTTGGACCCCAGATGAAGTTTGAACCCCAGATGGAGTTTGAAACCCAGATGACGTTTGAACCCAAGATTAAGTTTGGAACCCAGATGAAGTTTGAACCCCAGATGAAGTTTAAACCCCGGATGAAGATTGAACCCCAGATTAAGTTTGGACCCCAGATGAAGTTTGAACCCCAGATTAAGTTTGGAACCCAGATTAAGTTTGAACCCCGGATGAAGTTTGAACCCCGGATGAAGATTGAACCCCAGATTAAGCTTGGACCCCAGATGAAGTTTGAACCCCAGATGAAGTTTGAACCTCAGATTAAGTTTGGACCCCAGATGAAGTTTCAACCCCAGATGGAGCTTGAACCCCAGATGAAGTTTGAACCCCAGATTAAGTTTGGAACCCAGATGAAGTTTGAACCCCAGATGAAGTTTGAACCCCAGATTAAGTTTGGAACCCAGATGAAGTTTGAACCCCCAGATGGAGTTTGAATCCCAAATGAAGTTTGAACCCCGGATGAAGATTGAACCCCAGATTAAATTTGGACCCCAGATGAAGTTTGAACCCCAGATGGAGTTTGAACCCCAGATGAAGTTTGGTCCCCAGATTAAGTTTGGAACCCAGATGGAGTTTGAACCCCAGATGAAGTTTGGTCCCCAGATTAAGTTTGAACCCAAGATACGAAGACTCCAGCAGTTTATGTACAGGTTGATGTCATTTCGCTGCTCAGATGCATAGTTATTCACGGCGCTGCCTGCTCATCACTGCTGGAGAGCCTTTAGTCGATGGTGCAAATTCCACATTGCTTTGGCGGGGAGGGGGCAGCTTATTCAATAATTAGGTCGGATCACCAGTGCGTACTTATAGAGCCAATTAAATTTTGACTTAAAACTATCGTGACTGCAGGAATTCATATTCTTTGGTTCTTTCGGTAAAGTCACGTCGATAGAAAAATACAAATAAAGTTAATACAAATATTTTTTTATGAAGATGAAAAAAAAATTACCCGCTTTATTTTTCATTATTGTTTTCTATCTACGTGACTTTAACGAAAGAACCAAAGAATATGGAGCCCATTCAAATGAAGATTGATATCTCAGTGTGCGTTTATATACACGTGCACCACGTGTTCCACGTGTGTGTGTACACGTGTTCCACGTGTGTGTGTACATGTGTTCCACGTGTGTATGTGTACACGTGTTCCACGTGTGTGTACACGTGTTCCACGTGACGCAGGCAGCGTGAATGGCTTAGCGCGTCACCGTGGGACGCGTTTAACAATCATCGGGCGCGTGTAGCAACGCTGGAAACGAGTTAAGGGGTTGTCCATAAATGACGTCACGTGATTTTTGAACATTTTTCACCCCCCCCCCCCTTCATCACACGGCGTCACAAAAAGTCAGACCCCCTCAAATATCACGTCACAAAGCTCTGCCCCCCCCCCAAAAAAAATATAAAACATGCTTCAAATCGCTTTAAACTATTGTCATTGTAGTGCGTATTTAATGTGGCGCTGCACTCTGATGTCGTAGGAGAAAACATTTATTAAAAAGTCTATTTAATTAAGTAGAACGTGTTGTCTATATTTATTTAAAGTTGCACATTTTGATGTGACGTCACATTTTTCAACCCCCCCCCCCTCGTCACACATCGTCACAAATGTCTGACCCCACCCCCCCAGGTGCGTGACGTAATTGATGGACGGCCCCTAATCTGTATTCGAATGGGGAGGAGGAGTAAATTGGTGACACGCGGAAAGACGTGGGTAGCGTGGCGGTGGGGGCCCGCGAGTGCTGAGGTTCGGGACACCCTTGACATAAACACAACGAACCAACCAACCAACAATCAACACCAATCGCTCGGCCAGCGGTCGTTGCCTGTAGTACGCACGTGGTCCACCACGTGGCGCAGATGCCACGTGTGGCGCGACTTCAAAGTCGTGCGTCAATGGCACAGTGGCCCGAAAATAATAAAACAAAAAGTAGGCAACGTTTTAGGTCATGACCCTTCTTAATAGCACACAAATAGGTCACACGTATATAGTGAATAATACGTTTTTTACAAGTAATATAAATAATAGTTTTACTCTCATGCTATTGATTATTGAAGGGGTTGTCTGTTCATCAAATTGCTACTATTACCTAACTATCCACACGCCTGTTTAAAAAAGAACTGGGCAATCAGAAAGACTTTTGAAATTTGAATTCTTATTCGGTCCCATATTATGTTAAGTGCAATCTCCAAATCGTCGTATTATCCGCTCTGTCTCTGGCCTCTACTACGTATGTGCTATGAAGACGGGCTATTGCCTGTAACGTCGCCTCTTATATTGTTTCCAGGCTATACAGTGTTGTTATTGACGAGTGTGTAGAGTTGTTTTTGTTTGCTCCAGAACCACTGCCAACGCAGCATCATCATCATCAGAAGATAATTCGTGTAGCCTTAGGGTGAACGTTTAATATATTAAGCAAAACACCCCAATGACCCGGATGCTGCTGCGGGATCCACTTTCAGCCCCGCCTCCTCCCCCCCACTTCTCTCCCCCCCCCCCTACTGCCGAGGCCTCTATAACCTCGTGCCACGGCAGATTTCTCGCCTACTTCAGCAGTTTTGTTCTTGCTGTGGTTGTCCCACCTGATGACGGTTGCTTGTGTTGCGATCGAAACGTCGTGATCTATTATTTTTCTACCTACGTGACTTTACCGAAATAACCAAAGAGTATGAAAACACGTATTTTTATTTGTTAGATAAGGCCCACTGAGCTATGTACAGTGAGGGAAAAAAGTATTTGATCCCCTGCTGATTTTGTACGTTTGCCCACTGACAAAGAAATGAGCAGTCTATAATTTTAATGGTAGGGTTATTTGAACAGTGAGAGACAGAATAACAACAAAATCCAGAAAAACGCATGTCAAAAATGTTATAAATTGATTTGCATTTCAATGAGGGAAATAAGTATTTCACCACCTCTCAATCAGAAAAATTTCTGTCTCCCAGGTGTCTTTTATACAGGTAACGAGCTGAGATTAGGAGCACACTCTTAAAGGGAGTGCTCCTAATCTCAGCGTGTTACCTGTATAAAAGACACCTGTCCACAGAAACAATCAATCAGATTCCAAACTCTCCACCATGGCCAAGACCAAAGAGCTCTCCAAGGATGTCAGGGACAAGATTGTATACCTACACAAGGCTGGAATGGGCTACAAGACCATTTCCAAGCAGCTTGGTGAGAAGGTGACAACAGTTGGTGCGATTATTCGCAATTGGAAGAAACACAAAATAACTGTCAATCTCCCTCGTGGAGTTGCAATAATCATGATAACGGTGAGGAAGCAGCCCAGAACTACATGGGAGGATCTTTTCAATGATCTCAAGGCAGCTGGGACCATAGTTATCAAGAAAACAATTGGTAACACACTACGCCGTGGAGGACTGAAATCCTGCAGCACCCGCAAGGTCCCCCTGCTCAAGAAAGCACATATACATGCCCGTCTGAAGTTTGCCAATGAACATCTGAATGATTCAGAGGACAACTGGGTGAAACTGGTGTGGTCAGATGAGACCAAAATGGAGCTCTTTGGCATCAACTCAAATCGCCGTGTTTGGAGGAAGAGGAATGCTGCCTATGACCCCAAGAACACCATCCCCACCGTCAAACATGGAGGTGGAAACATTATGCTTTGGGGGTGTTTTTTCTGCTAAGGGGACAGGACAACTTCACCGCATCAAAGGGACGATGGACGGGGCCATGTACCGTCAAATCTTGGGTGAGAACCTCCTTCCCTCAGCCAGGGCATTGAAAATGGGTCGTGGATGGGTATTCCAGAATGACCATGACCCAAAGCACACGGCCAAGGCAACAAAGGAGTGGCTCAAGAAGAAGCACATTAAGGTCCTGGAGTGGCGTAGCCAGTTTCCAGACCTTAATCCCATAGAAAATCTGTGGAGGGAGCTGAAGGTTCGAGTTGCCGAACGTCAGCCTCGAAACCTTAATGACTTTGAGAAGATCTGCAAAGAGGAGTGGGACTAAATCCCTCCTGAGATGTGTGCAAACCTGGTGGCCAACTACAAGAAACGTCTGACTTCTGTGATTGCCAACAAGGGTTTTGCCACCAAGTACTAAGTCATGTATTGCAGAGGAGTAAAATACTTATTTCCTTCATTAAAATGCAAACCAATTTATAACATTTTTGACATGCGTTTTTCTGGATTTTGTTGTTGTTATTCTGTCGCTCACTGTTCAAATAAACCTACCATTAAAATTATAGACTGATCATTTCTTTGTCAGTGGGCAAACGTACAAAATCAGCAGGGGTATCAAATACTTTTTTCCCCTCACTGTAGCTCTTTTTAAGGAGCGACTTGGTTATCACAAATGATAGCTCAACGAAAGTGGCCTACCAGGCGGAGATGTGGAGCAGTAGTCAAATACCCGGAGGAAAAACCCGGAGGGCCTGGAGAAAGATCCACACCACCACCACCACCGCCGCCGCCGCCACGGGGAGAACAACGCGAACTCCAAGTATAGAGCAGCAGGCGTCAGGGTTGAACCCACGACCTCCTGCATACCAGGCGAGGTAGTTAATATCGGTCGTTAAGAGTGGTTCGATTAATCCAGTCGTTCAGTGATTTGGTCGCTAAGCGAGTATTAGGAAGTGCACGTTAGTGGCTTCATTCGTTCCGATAGGATCGAAATTACCCCCCTTTTCACCTAAAAAGCGTACTTTGTTATATTTAAATAATAGATATGAATATATAGTGATACTAACACCATTATAAACAAATGCTATTCAAGGAAACATGGTTAATCAATGCATTGATTAATATTCTATGTTCTATGGTTATTTTGGTAAAGTCACGTAGATAGAAAAAAGTTATAATAACAATAAAATAATAAATATAAAGTTAATAATATTAACATGTAATATTTACTTAATATTTACTATTAATATTTACTGTACCTATAACAGCCCGTCGTTAACAGGAGAATGGTCGGTAATTGAACACATTGGGCTCTATGGAGGCACTACACAACTATACATTACACTACTATACACTACAGTATACACTACACTACTATACATTGCACTACTATACATCACACTATACACAATACTATACACTACACATTGGGCTCTATGGAGGCACTACACTACTATACATTACACTACTATACACTACACTATACACTACACTACTATACATTACACTACTATACATTACACTATACACTACACTATACACTACACATTGGGCTCTATGGACGCCCGTCGTTAAGCAATTAGTCATTAATAGATGTGGTCGTTAAGAGGAGTTCTACTGGACACAATTTAGTGGATAATTGAACTCATAATTGAATCCAATAGTTCTCTTGCGAAGATGTTTCCTGTCATTGACATATATCAAAATGACTCTTGCGTGTAGGCAGAGTGCTAAATGGGTCACCCGTACCACAGGCTCGTCGACTGTGCCAGAGCTCCGGGTTTTCTCTCTTCACATTGAGAACCAACATGCGCTTAGATAATTGAGAGCCATTTGGCTGCTATAAATTTCCACGTGACTGTCCTCCCTCCATAAGTTGAATTTAGCACACGTTATGAATGTGAATAAATAAGTAATGAATGCGCGTTATAAAACGTGCATACATAATGAATGAAGACTCTCTATAACCATACACAAGGCAGGGGGTTGGGAATATTTTTTACTTATGGAGTGCTGAGCAGGACTTTGAAATACTATTGGCGGTGGGCCACCACGCATTGAATCACGCGTCTCAGCCACTGCTGTCACAGCAAGAGGCCCTAGCAGTGACAGAAGCAACTCAACGCCACATATATAAAAATAACAAATATGAGAGAATTTCAGTGTTGATATCAGGGTCGAAAATACGTCCCTCTAGTGTCCGATTAGTGCTGTGATGAGGGCCATAGACTGCGTGAGTGTAGGAATCACGCGCTCACGCAGAGACTGACATAGAGAGCCGCTGAGTCACACCGAGATCCGTGTGCTCACCCCGTGGCCAATACACAGAGACGACAGACGCGCACAGAGACTCCCAGATTCACACAGAGATCCAGAGACTCACACAGAGACCCGTGATCACGTACCCGCGACTGGGAATTTCACTGAGTGCGATAACCACAGCGCCACCACGCGATACCAACCTAGCGTAGACGCAGGGCTTTACATTTCCGGAGCTCAGCCCCGGACATCTCCAGATGAAATGAACCACTGTATACATCCACAAAAGAGCAGACTGTAGAGGCAAATGCTGTTAGGGAGTAGCGCTTAGTGAAGGCCGGATCGACACACGAGGGGGTGGGTGGCCAGCACCACTCCCAACCGCCTTTGTCTCCCCAGTGGCGATGTTTACACACCGCACCAGATACTCATTTGAGGCAGAGTTGACCTAGGGGAGGCCCAGGACCGGTTCAAATCATCATCGCCGGTGTTGGCCGCGAGCGGAAATCGAACTCGGGTCGCCGGGTTCATAGAGCAGCGTAGCACTAACGACTACACTACCGTTGGGTGTGGTGGCCAGCACCGCGTCTGGCGAGTCCAAGGGGTCGGAGACCTCCGTTTCCGGGAAACTGCATGCGACTCTTTAAAGGACTGCTTCGTGAGTTATTTATTTAAGGAGCACCACCACCACCACCACCGTGTCTCGTATTCAGCACCACAGTGCATTGCTGCTTCTTGTAAATATTGAAGGAGTTTTTTTAATAAACATTTTTGGAGCGAATTCGAAACAAAAAAATATATTTCTTGTTATTTTTGGTTTTCCGACCGAACCCCCGCTCCCCCCTGAGTCAGTTTCACTGATAGCGCCCTAGCCCCGGGGGTTGTGAAGTCTGACCTCGTTTTACATGCAAAGGTCCACAGTGGCGCAATTGTAAAATGTTCCATCAGAAATCGATGGCAAATTGATTCGGGAAGTATTTTTTATTACTCTCGCAAATCGATGCTCAAAGCTTATTTTTTCCTTTCGCTCGCCACAGCTTAGCGAGGCCCTGTCCAGCCATCGGACAGGATGATTAGGGTGACCTTTGTTGCGAACGTGGACGTACAAGGCAAAGACAAAGATGCCCCGTGTAGCCTTAACAGACTCCTGGGACAAGTGCTGCTAGCGAGCACCTATGAAGGCCGGCACGGCACACGAGGGGGTGGGTGGCCAGCACAACGCCCGGCCGCCTTTGTCTCCCGAGTGGACATTTGTGAACAAAATAGCTCATCGGATTCCTCCAGTATGAATAAATATTCTGATTCGGTTTACACACCGCGCCAGGTACTCATTTGAGGCTGAGTCGATCTACGTGACGCCCAGGACCGGTTCAGATAATTGTCACTGGTGTTGGCCCTGAGCGCGAATCGAACTCGGGATGCGCGCTAACCGCTACATTATCGCTCCCCACCACGAACGCAAAGAACCCCCCCCCCCCCGTGTAGCCTGCAGCAGACTATTGGGGCAAGTGCTGTTAGCGAGTAGCAACAATTGAAGGCCGGCACGGCCACACCAGTGGGTGGGTGGCGACCACGCACACAAGCACACACGCGCGCGCACACACCGAGTGGTCTTGCAGGATTAGGCTCCTAATTAATTGGGCCCCTTCATGGATTCACGGCTCAGGTCAGCGCTCTTGGCGCCCGAGTGCCCACGACCACAAACACCGCAGCAGCAACCACAAGCCACCATTCGCCGCTAGAACAACACAAATAAGACACGTATAGCCTTAACGGACTGTAGGGGCAAGTGCTGTTAGCGAGCACCGGAACGGTACACGAGTGGGTGGGTGGCCAGCACCACGCCCGACCGCCTTCGTCTCCCCAATGGCGATGTTTACACACTGCACCGGGTATTCATTTGAGGCTGAGTCTACCCAGGGGAGGCCACCCACCCCCTCATGTGCTGTGCCGGCCTTCATAGGTGCTCGCTAACCGCACTTGCCCCTACAATCGGTTAAGGCTATACGGGGGATCTTTGTCATTGTTTGTGTGTGTGTGTGTGCACATCCCATCAGCCGCGCGACCCATGAGGAGTGAGTTTTCTGGAGCGGCGTTGGTTGCAGGGCGAGCAAAACCAAATACCTGGCAGCTCGCCGATGCCTGTGAGAGCGGAGCCTCATTCGCTCTGCTGATGGGAGACCCCTCAAGGTTGGGGCCGGTCCAGAAGTTTGCTTGCACTGAAGCAACACTGCCGAAAACAAATGACTCCTCGGAGGCCGTGTGGGTTTGCTGGGATGTGTAACAAATACGGCACTGGGATTTGCTTTCCACGCTGAGGTTGCGGACATGGGAAGGACGCCTACAGTCTGCTCACGTACGTTACATATATTCTGCACGAGGAGGATAATCAACACTGGGGAGACAAAGGCGGCCGGGCGTGGTGTTGGCCACCCACTGCTCCGAGTGCCGTGCCGCAATTTGCCCGCGATTCATAATTGGTTTCTTATTTGGGGGTAAGGTCATGGTGTATTACACGTGTGTGTGTGTCGTCAAACCCTCTTCCACCCGGCACAGCTAAATTAACAAAAGCGTCGCGTGGATCAAACGTGGCCAACGTTTGTCTGTTTCTTCAACAGCAGCAGTGGCGGCGTTGTTGGAGAGTGATCTCGAGGCATTGACACGTGCAATGCCTCCGACGCATTCAAATTGGAAGCACTGGCCCGATGAGTCTGTCTAAAGGCTGTACGGGGGGGGGGGAATCTTTATCTCTCGTGTTGACGTAGTCCTCTCTCGTGACACGCTCATTCCACCTCCCTCAGCGATGCGGGAATCGACAAACCACGCGATGCAGCCGTCTCTCTAATGCACACCCCCCCCCCCCCCCGCCGTGAACACACTGTTGGTGCAAGTGCTGGAAAGCCGGGCACGGCACACCACGGAGGTGGGTGACCAGCACCACGCCCGGCCGCCTTTGTCTCCCTCGTGGCGATGTTGACACACCGCACCAGGTAACTCGTTTGAGGCTGAGTCGACCTAGGGGAGGCCCAGCACCGATCCAGATAATCTTCACTCACTAAACAAAGACAACGATTCCCCGTGTAGCCTGTGACAGACTGTTGGGGCAAGTGCTGTTAGCGAGCACCTATGAAGGCCGGCAAGGCGCACGAGGGGGTGACCAGCACCACGCCCGGCCGCCTTTGTCTCCCTCGTGGCGATGTTTACACATCGCACCGGGTAAACTAATTTGAGGCTGAGTCGACCTAGGGAAGGCCCAGGACAGATAATCGTCACCGGTGTTGGCCGTGAGCGGGAATCGAACCCGGTTCGCCAGGTTCGCTGCGCAGTGCGCTAACCACTACACTACCGCTCCCCCCCGGATCTCCACACACACAGACAGACGGAGAGGCAAATACGCGCGTGCCGGGGGGGGGGGGGGGCGAGGTGGTTGTGGGGGCGGTGCAGATCTGCTCCACCGTGGCGGCGCGCGGGACTGCGGCCACCCCCAATGCTCATTGATTGACTCGGAGCGTGTCCCACTGTTGCCTAAATACAAAGGATGCACTCTCGCAGATAGAGACGGGAATCGATGAGACCATTCTTGCCTTAATTAGCCTCCTTCCCACTGCCATACCCCCCACTACCCCCCCCAACTCATTGGAAGGGGCTCGGTCTTCTCAAAATTAATAAAATAACCCCCCCCCCCCCCCCCAATACACACTTGATTATCTTTCCGTGAAAACTGTCGCCATCAGCATGAATCATCATCATCGGCGGGGGATTCGTTTACAGATGGGGCTTTCTGTCCAGGTCAGTGACCCGGGAAATAAGGTCAGCGTGCTCCCGGAACACCACGTCCAGGAGGCCCCCACCCCCCACCTGTGTATAGCTGGGGCGAGCTACGAGTGACGCGTGCCATCATCATCACGGTGGCCAGGAGATGTTACAGTGAGGGAAAAAAGTATTTGATCCCCTGCTGATTTTGTACGTTTGCCCACTGACAAAGAAATGGTCAGTCTATAATTTTAATGGTAGGTTTCTTTGAACAGTGAGAGACAGAATAACAACAACAAAATCCAGAAAAACGCATGTCAAAAATGTTATAAATTGATTTGCTTTTAATGAGGGAAATAAGTATTTGACCCCCCTCTCAATCAGAAAGATTTCTGGCTCCTAGGTGTCTTTTATACAGGTAACGAGCTGAGAGTAGGAGCACACTCTTAAAGGGAGTGCTCCTAATCTCAGTTTGTTACCTGTATAAGTGACACCTGTCCACAGAAGCAACCAATCAATCAGATTCCAAACTCTGCACCATGGCCAAGACCAAAGAGCTCTCCAAGGATGACAGGGACAATATTGTAGACCTACACAAGGCTGGAATGGGCTATACGACCATTGCCAAGCAGCTTGGTGAGCAGGTGACAACAGTTGGTGCGATTATTCGCAAATGGAAGAAACACAAAAGAACTGTCAATCTCCCTCGGCCTGGGGCTCCAAGAAAGATCTCACCTCGTGGAGTTACAATGATCATGAGAACGGTGAGAAATCAGCCCAGAACTACACGGGAGGATCTGGTCAATGATCTCAAGGCAGCTGGGACCATAGTCACCAAGAAAACAATTCGTAACACACTACGCCGTGAAGGACTGAAATCCTGTAGCGCCCGCAAGGTTCCCCTGCTCAAAAAAGCACATATACATGCCCGTCTGAAGTTTGCCAATGAAAATCTGAATGATTCAGAGGACAACTTGGTGAAAGTGTTGTGGTCAGATGAGACCAAAATGGAGCTCTTTGGCATCAACTCAACTCGCCGTGTTTGGAGGTGGAGGAATGCTGCCTATGACCCCAAGAACACCATCCCCACCGTCAAACATGGAGGTGGAAACATTATGCTTTGGGGGTGTTTTTCTGCTAAGGAGACAGGACAACTTCACCGCATCAAAGGGACGATGGACGGGGCCATGCACCGTCAAATCTTGGGTGAGAACCTCCTTCCCTCAGCCAGGGCATTGAAAATGGGTCGTGGATGGGTATTCCAGCATGACAATGACTCAAAACACACGGCCAAAGCAACACAGGAGTGGCTCAAGAAGAAGCACATTAAGGTCCTGAAGTGGCCTAGCCAGTCTCCAGACCTTAATCCCATAGAAAATCTGTGGAGGGAGCTGAAGATTCGAGTTGCCGAACGTCAGCCTCGAAACCTTAATGACTTGGAGAAGATCTGCAAAGAGGAGTGGGACAAAATCCCTCCTGAGATGTGTGCAAACCTGGTGGCCAACTACAAGAAAAGTCTGACCTCTGTGATTGCCAACAAGGGTTTTGCCACCAAGTACTAAGTCATGTTTTGCAGAGGGGTCAAATACTTATTTCCCTCATTAAAATGCCAATCAATTCATAACATTTTTGATATGCGTTTTTCTGGATTTTGTTGTTGTTATTCTGTCTCTCACTGTTCAAATAATCCTACCATTAAAATTATAGACTGATAATTTCTTTGTCAGTGGGCAAACGTACAAAATCAGCAGGGGATCAAATACGTTTTTCCCTCACTGTAACTACCTCGCCTGGTACACAGGAGGTCGTGGGTTCGATCCCGACCCTGATGACGCCTGTTGCTGTATATTTGGGGTTTGCATGTTGTCTCTCTCATCATCATCAGGGTGGCTAGGAGATGTTAACTACCTCGCCAGGTACACAGGAGGTCGTGGGTTCGATCCCGCCCCTGACGCCTACTGCTGCTGTATATTAGGAGTTTGCGTGTCTCTCTCTCTCTCCCTCTCATCACCATCACGGTGGCTAGGAGATGTTAACTACCTAGCTTGGTACACAGGAAGTCGTGGGTTCGATCCCGACCCTGGCGATGCCTGCTGCTGCTATATATTTGGAGTTTGCGTGTTGTCTCTCTCATTATCATTACGGTGGCTAGGAGATGTTAACGACCTCGCTCGCTACACAGGAGGTCGTGGGTTCGATCCCGACCCTGACGACGCCTGCTGCTGTATATTTGGAGTCTGTGTGTTGTCTCTCTCCCCGTGGTCGCATGGATTTTTCTCCAGATCCTCCCGGGTTTCCCCTCCGCATTTATAATCAACATCACGCGTTTAGGGTATTTGGCTGCTATAAATTTCCACACGGTAAGCCACTTCGTTGAGCTATTATTTGTGATAGCCAGGTCGCTTCTGAAAAAAAAGCTTTATAGCTCAGTGGGCCTTACCTGGTAAAATAAAAATACCTACTATAATCACCCAGGAATGTTTGTCCTTAACGCTCGTGACGTCAATCCACATCGACCAGCCCCCCTCATTAATATTCATGAGCACGTGACGTCCTCCAAATGGACACCCCCCCCCACCCCTCATTAATAATCATGAGCGGGTGATGTCACTCAATATGGAGTACTCTCCCCCCTCACTAATAATCATGCGCAAGTGACGTCACTCCACATCGAACAGCCCCCCTCATTAATAATCATGAGCACGTGACGTCCTCCAAATGGACCCCCCCCCCCCAATTATTATTCACTACATAATAATCCAAGAATGTCTGTGTGCAACGCTCGTGACGTCACTCCACGTCGACCAGCCCCCCTCATTAATAATATTGAACAGGTTACGTCCTCCACATGGACCCCCCCCCCCACCCCGCCTCATTAATAATCATGAGCAGGTGACGTCAGACAACATGGAGCACCCTCCCCCCTCATTAATAATCATGAGCAGGTGACGTCACTCCACATCTCCGTCACGCTGTTGAGACATAGAAGTCCAGTCTAAATACTGATTCTGATCCTGATCCTGTACACCTCTTTATCGCTGCTGGCTGTGCTTACTGCTCGTCACTTGCTACATTCTCCAACCTAAGATATTAAGTGAGAAAGTAATACCTGCCAGCTATAGTTTCCTCTGATCACCCTTATTTTGTAATTTGTGTGCTTCGTTATTTTCCCCAAATGCATGCCAATGTGCCGACATTGGTGCCAAGCCATGATAACAGTGTCCGTTCCGAACTTTTGCAGACCCAGTGCATCTCCCCCGCGTTTGCGAATCAGCAGCGTTGGTTAAACACAGGAAAACTTTCTACCGGTTTCGACATTCGGTGTCTCATCGGCGGAGGCAGGCTTTCTGAAACCAATTTTAGAGAACTGCCCAGATATCTCTATAGGCAAGGAGCCTATCTCTCTCTCTCTCTCACTGTGTGTGTTTCCTTGCATTAAACCAACGATGCTGAAAAAAAAAATCACTCCCAGTCGGCCGTGTGGCTGATGGGATGTGCAAATAAACAAATAAATAAATAATCATACACACAGAAATGGGACGAATGCCTATCACCTACTTATTTCGCAACATCCGCTATTTATAATAATATTGATTTTATTTTGTCTTATGCGTTGGAAAGAATTGGTGCTGTAGGGGACAGTTGCCAGAGATCAGCACCCACATGCACTGGACAGCTTAACCGGGTTACTGCTGCTGCAATATTATCATCAGCAGCAGCAACAGCAGCAGCATTGGTCGAATATCAACAGCAAGTGAGCGATCAGCAACCAACACTCAGGGAACAGCAGCAGCAGACAGTGGCCGGCAGGGAGAGTAACAACTGTGTTGTCACACGCGGTTATCTAAGCAACTGGGACTGGGTGTGTGTGTGAAGTTAGGGGTGTCCAACAGGTTGGCCACCCGGAGGGGACATTTAAATTGCTCGCAAGGACGCAGCACGGAGTTGTTGTGCAAACCCCCACGTGAGTAATGATAATAATAAGTCAAATTATTTTAACACGCATGCTTTAGCGACCAATATCCATAATAATGTTTCGTTGGGTTAAATCGCGTAAGACCGAAACAGGAGGACTTCTTCACAATTCTGGCTAATCGCCGGTTGTAAACCTTACTAATTAGGGGCCGTCCATAAATGACGTCACGCACATGGGGGGGGGGGGGGGGTCAGACATTTGTGACGATGTGTGACGGGGGGGGGGTCAACAATCTTCCAAAATCGCGTGACGTCATTTATGGACGGCCCCTTAGCTTTGTCGGGTGGTGGCGGGTTTAACGAAACATTGATATTTGCGCGATCAAACATCCTCCCCCGCCCCACCCTTTATTATGGAAGGCAAATCATGTTGGTGGTGTGGGTCCCGTGGCGGATACAATGTAGTGGGGGGGGGGGGGGTTAGGGGGGATGGGGGGGTGGAGGGTGGGGGGTTAATTTGTGTGAGCGGCCCCTTCCTTGAGACCCCCCCTCTCCCACCCCCCCTCCCAAAAAAAAATCGATATTACATTTATATTCACCAGTGAACACACATTGAACGTTATCGATAATTAAAGTAGGGTCCAATATAAAAATCTTGAAATTTCGAGAGCGCCCCCCAACCCCAGCCGCCCCCTCTCCCCCCACCACCCCCAGGGGAATGTTCAAGGATCCGCCTCTGAGTGGGTCCCTATTCTCGCCAGCTCCACTGCCCATCGATACACCGTGTGGCTGACCTCCGCAATTTGAGTTCTTGTCCGTCAATACCTGCTCGGTGGTTTAACCCGAGCCTGTCACACCCCCGCCCCCGCATCTCTCGCTTTCTACCGTCTCCGTGCACGTGTGTGCGTGGGTGTGTGTGCGTGGGTGTGTGTGCGTGGGTGTGTGTGCGTGGGTGTGTGTGCGTGGGTGTGTGTGGGTGGGGGGGGAGTGGTGGCGTAGTGGTTAGCGCTACGCTGCGCTACGAACCTGGCGACCCGGGTTCGATTCCCGCTCACGGCCAACACCGGTGACGATTATCTGAGATGGTTCCGGGCCTCCCCTAGATCGATTCAGCCTCAAATGAGTATCTGGTGCGGTGTGTAGTAAACATCGTCACTGGGGAGACAAAGACGACCGGGCGTGGTGCTGGCCACCCACCACCTCGTGTGCCGTGCCAGCCTTCATAGGTGCTCGCTAACAAGCGTCTGTTAAACGATATAATGGGAATCTTCGTTTTTGTCTTCGTGGTTTCCTCCTGTGGGGGGAGCGGTGGCGCAGCGGTTAGCGGCAGAGACCCGGAGCGGGTCTTGGTGGAGATATTTGACCATACTTCACCGCGGGGAGCACGTGCGGGTTACTGAAGGCGGGGAGCATAGAAGTACCGAACAACACTGGGCATTGCTGGACTGCCCTCTGCTGCTCGCGCGGCTATCAAGACGTCTGTCTCTAGAGGAGGCTCTTCCAGCAGCAGTGGCGTGGGCAAGACATTGCAGGGCTGCGCCTTTATCTATGTTTGTTCTTTACACGTTGCTTGCACCTGTTCCCCCCCCCCCCCAACTCCCCGCGTACGTGTGAGCTGACAAAAGGCAATCGTCGTGGTTATTAAAAAAAAAAACCTGATGCACGCCTCCGCGGCCCTCACCTCCACCACAGAGGTGGCCGTCTAAGTCCCCGCACATGAATTATTCACGGCGGTAATCAGCTCGCATTATTAATTCATGACAACACCGCCACCCCGCGCCGTGCACTCGTGTCGAGCGCGGTCGAGCGTCTCTGCTGAAATAGCGTGGGCAAGGCGGGCGGGCGGGGGGTGTCGGAGAGGCGCTGTGGACGAGAGTCGTTGCCCGGAACGTCGCCGATTACAGCACGTAAACAGGATTTTTTTTTTGGGGGGGGGGGGGGGTGGTGAGCGTTAGATCGCGTAAATGTGAATGTGTCGTTAAACCTTTCCGCCACCCGACATAGACGATTAGTCTGGTTTGCTCGTGTGAACAAAACGTGCCAATTCGTGACTAGTTCAGCACATCGGCTGTGCGCTGGAGAGCACTGTGACGTTTCGCTTGTGATTACAACAACAACAACAACCACAACAACAACAACAACCAGCTTCATCGGGCGATTAGCCAGAATTTGGCTATCGCCTGATGACGCTGAGGTTTACGTGACGTGACCAAAAGGGGCCATTGCCCAAAACGTCGTCTGTTATGCATATAAAACATTTCCACCCATTTAAGATCACGGTGTTATTGACGCGGAATTTGTTGAGGTTTTTGTTTTCTTCTAATTTTTAAATGTGCTCGTGCACCGCTGCCAACGCAGCAGCAGCAGCAGAATCACCAGACAATCCATGCCGTTGTGGGTGTTATTGGGCCAGGGATTAAATAAGGATGATCGGCGTAAGGCACTACCACGAGGCGAGAGCGGGGCACCTGTTAACGCGTGACGATGCTGGATGTAACATCCAGCGAAACGTCATGCGGAATTGTCGAAGTTGTTTTGCTCTATTTTTGAACAAAACGTAACCGATTTTTTTCTTGCGAAAGCGACAAAAACAACACCCACATTTTCCCCCATGGCGTGACAACCCCAATTGATTGGCTCTGTCGGGTTGACGGAGGGTACTATGTCACATCACCGAGAATTGTCAGGATGCCTCTTGCGCGATCTCACCCAAGAATACCTAATTACGAATGCTGCTGATGAGGGTGTTCATATTTCACGTGTTTTTGAATTGTTTTTGTTGTTGCTGCTGCTTAATGAGTTCTGTTTTCCGCTCACCTTGTGACCTCACCTGATTACTGGATGCTGTCAAATGCTGACAAATATTGTCCAATTTGTACCGCGAGGTGCCACCGCTGCAAACGCGACTCTCGGCACCTCTTCCTGCGCCTCGTAAGTCGTTTTGTAATCGCACCGATGAATCTCTCGCAGCCTTCATCACCCCGTAAGGTGTTGCCAAAGCAATTCCTCCGCCTCACGGATGTCTTTTGCGCGCGGATTTGCCGCGATGAGCGTCGAAGAGCGACCGCAGCCGAACTTGGCCCGAAGCCGCAGCAGCAGCAGCAGCAGCGTTGCCTGTGCTTTTATTGACCCAGAAAAAGAAAAAATAAAAGTCTTTGGCCGAGTCTCAAGACTTTTATTTTTTAATATTAATGACGCTGTTATTAAGGAGGATCCTGCTGACATTGAGGACGTCCGGCCGATTCCGCTCGTAAGTTGTTTCGGCCTCAATGTGGAAGGAGAGCGGCGACCCCGGAGGAAACCCACCACGCGTACGACGAAGGTGACACTCAGGAGCTCCGCGCGGAGAGATTTCAGGACGCAGCCACTCACAGGTGCGGCCCTGCAACTCCTTGCTCACGCCACCGCTGGCCCATAGGGCCTCCACGATCGAGGCAGCTCCAGAGGCCGGCGTTTTTGGCCTATACTCTGCCACGCCGACCGAGACCCCACCCGCACACAAACTGCCGATCGGTGGGAGCATGACACGTCTGTGTGTACCTTGAACTTCTTTCGCACCGTACGTAGCCAACCGCGCCAATCGGAGGTTTAAACTGCTGTGTGCTCGTAGAGGAGTCAGAAGGAGATTACAAAAGCAGCGAAATAAAAAGAGAAACCTGCACCGTTGTTTGAAGTGCCGGGAGATGGAATGGGACCGGCTACCGATGGCATTGCCAGTGCATCGCGCTCAAGAATTAAGCAACGGTCCCCTGCTGGCGATGGGAGGCCAAGTCGCGTGTACGTGCAATGACAGGAGAGCCTACATGCACTGTGAGTGGACTAGTGGCCACGGGAGGTAATGACTCATGATATTGTTTTTTTCCGAGACCAAGGTGCTCTGCAAACCTTCTGGCTAGACTATCAAAGGTTAGTTCATGAAGCCATCCAGATATATAAACATAGACATAACTTCAACCGAGAAGATGGATGCAAATTGAGCAATCATTGGAAGGATGCTATTAATCAAGTAAAACCTTAGCTACTTTATAGTTTGCTTTCATATCCGCATCTCCAGTTTATTATGCCCAGCCCTGCTTACTCCCATCACTTGGACATTTGCCGTGCATTTCGAGAATTACAGCTTTCCACTCCCCTCTGACTCATGCCCCGCCCCTACATTATCTATCCTTGGCTCCTCCCCCCTCCCTCATCTATATAACCCCTTGTTACAAGCAGCTCTTTTGCCTACTTCAGCAGTTGTTTCTTGCTGTGGTTGTCCCCACCTGATGACGGACGCTTGTGTTGCGCCCGAAACGTCGTGAATTAATTTATTTTATACCTACATGACTTTACCGAAAGAACCACAGAGTAATGACAGACGAGTCAGCCTGCAGTGCGAATGGAGTAGTGGCCACGGGAAGTAATGACAGGGGAGTCAGCCTACAGTGCGAATGGATTAGTGGCCACGGGAAGTAATGACAGGGGAGTCAGCCTACAGTGCGAATGGACTAGTGGCCACGGGAGGTAATGACAAGGGGGAGTCAGTTGCGAGTGCGAATGGACTGGTGGCTAGGGGAATGATCGTGAAGGGGGGGGCGTGGTCAGGTGACGGAAGAGGCCGGTGGAGCGAGCATCCAGAGTCAGCGAGAATAATCTAGAAGGGGGGCGTGGCCACGTGTCGGTATATAAAAGGGAGATGCGCGGGAGACTCGGGGCTGTTGCAGTGGGGGGTCTCCGCCTGATGCCAGGTGAAGGCGTCTTCAATAAAGTGCCATCTCAAGAGAAGTGTGTCAAGTTGTTATTACATGAGTATTGAACACGTGTGGAGCGAGTGGTCAACTGGCCCAGAGATCGCAGTGTGCGTTTGTGTACACGTATACCACGTGTCCCACGTGTGTACGTGTGATCCACGTGTGTGTGTACACGTGTTTCACGTCACGCAGGCAGTGTTAATGACTTAGTGCGTCACCGTGGAACTTGTTTATCAATCATCGGGCGCGTGCAGCAGCGCAGAGATAACATCCCTGAGAGGTCCTGGGTTTTAAAATGTGAGTTTCAGCCACCCATGATTAAAACCGCCCTCTCAATTCTAACGAGTTGATCGCCTCATCTCCCTTGACCGATGACTTACATAAGAGATCCATAGACTCGCATAGAGGCCCATAGACTTGCATAGAGGCCCATAGCCTTGCATATAGACCAATAGACCCCATAGACTAAGCCGTGCTTAAGCGGGTTCTCGAGTTGAAGTGAGTTGAAGGCCTCAGCCAAGTCACCAATAATTCCACAATAAAAACCCCATCACATGTTTATATATATTTTTTGGTTTTGCACTTCATTTGGCAAAATGTCAGCTGTTTCTATTAAAAGTAACGAGTTGTCCGTCACGGGTAGAATATTATTACTCTGCATAGCGAGGCGGGTGGTAACAGCGCCGTCCCCTGGTGTCTGTGGATCAGAGGTGCAATAGAAGGGCTCTCGAAAGCAATTCTGTGACATCCTCTTCCGCGGGCGGTTTAACGTGTGCAGTATCCTGATAGCAATAACAATATACCTGGGTTATGCGATGTAACTCAAACGGTGTAGGTGAGGAGTCCTCCGCGCTGTACTGCCACCTACAGGTATCTCCAGAGAGCTGCGGTTCGAATCCAGCGGCCACCCTGCTTATTACTGTGGGTGTATTAGCCATAACAAAACAACACGCGCCGTCTGCATGACCGTGAACGTTAAAGATCCCGTGGCGTAATTCGCAAGAGTTATCCCCAATGTGCGCCACGGCCCCATTAGTCAACATTTTCTTTCCGAATTCAATTTTTTGTTTGGTTTTAAAGAGCATCCGCTAATTACTCTGATTCGCACGGCCGGCTATGGTTCGGTGCGAAAGAAGTTGAACATACGCACGCACATACGTCATGGGAATGTGGCACAGCGATCATTGCAACCTGCTGCTCAAAAATAAAAAAAAACTTGGCAGGACCCGCTTGAAAATGAGTCACTAGACTCAGCGAGACTTTCAACTATATTGTATTTAGCCAGTTAAGGCCCAGTGAGCTGTATAGCTCTTTTTCAGAAGCGACCTGGCTATCACAAATGATAGCTCAACGAAGTGGGCTTATCATCGTCGTGCGGAAATGTATAGCAGCAACCAATTGCTCTGAGCGCGTGGCGATGTTGGTTCCAAATGTGGAAAAATCCACGCGACCACAGAGAGAGAGACAACACGCAAACTCTAGGCGAGGGAGATAACATCTCGTCATCGTGAAGTATTTTTGTTGGAGTAAACAAACGTTATGATGATGATAATAACAACAAAAATAACAAGTACTGAGTGGTTAAAGTCCGGGGCGTCTCATTGGAATTGAAATGTCTCGGGAGCAATAGCCGGAAATAAATAAACACTCGTAACGGGACGTCGTCTCGTTAGAGAAAGACAATGAATCACATGGTGGCATTATATATTAATGAGTACATACATGGGCGAAACGAGAGGGAGTTTCGAGGGCTTTCGGGAATAGATGAACTTGGGAATGGAAGTAAATTATCTCGTGGTGGTGAACAAGCACACGCTAACAGCAAACTCAACACACTCGTCAACAACGGCAACAACAACAACACTGTGTAACTTACAATAAAAATATATATAAAGGCGACGTTTCGGTAAACGATCCTTCTGATGTGTGTGCTATGAAGAAGGTTCATTGCCCGAAACGTCGACTATTTTTTGCGCGTTATATTCGAATGCGTTTAAGTTATGGTGCTGTTCGTGTTGTTTGTTGCGCAACTGCCGTCGCAGTTATCACCAAAATATAATTTGTTTTATATTTATAAGGAAAAAAAAATAAGCTATCTCGGCGTGAGATGGTATCAGCTGTGAACGCCGTGACGACACGAGGCCCGTCTCCCGTGCGGGGAAATCAACACCGCGGTCTCCGTGGCAACCGCAATCATCGCTCCCGGTCCCTGAGAACGGAGGCGCGATTACCGTACACACCGCGACACGCGCGCACTCGAATCACGTAACGCATTGGAGAGGAGCGTTTACCGTATATACGCACCGCGCTTACACGCGCGCACTCTTAATGCGCTGGAGGCGTGGATTTTTTGCCGTGGCAAGCGCCGCGCGGCAAGCGCCCTGCATTCACGGAGTGCATTTGGAGAGGCGCGATTACCGTATTTGCACCGTGACCCACGTGCACTCAATTGACGAAATGGGTTGCAGGCGCAATTAAAAGTACACGCACCCAGTGCCCGATGAAGCTAGTGCGGGGCCTGTAAGCATATGTTATAATGGGGCCCTGAATTTTTTTAAAAACACGCAAATATTAAAACACATACATTGTTTTACTTGCATAGTAAAGTAATTGTATTTTTGCATTTGCTATACAGCCAGATAATACGATAAATCGCCAACCTGAAACACCCGGTCGTCGTTCATAAAAGTCGAAGGCGGTATAGTACTATAGTAATAGAGCAAGTGCAGAATCACTGAACCGGAATTGATAGCTTGAAAGCATTTAGCGCGGGGCCTTTGAAAGTGCGGGGCCCGTAGCTACTACATATGTAGTAGTAGCTACTACATATATAGTAGCTACTACATATATACATGTGTAGATACTTGTGCTACTGTGATAATCCGGCACTGACGGCACCGTGTCACAAGCGCACGACCCTCCACGGAATGCATTGGGAGCGTGATCACCGTATATACAAAGACAAACATCCCCCGTATAGCCTTGACAGACTGATGGGGCAAGTGCTGTTAGCGAGTAGCACCTATAAAGGCTGGTACGGCACACGAGGGGGTGGGTGGCCAGCACCACGCCCAGCCTCTTTTGTCTCCCAAGTGGCGATGTTTACACACCGCACCAGGTACTAATTTGAGGCTGAGACGACCTAGGAGAGGCCCAAGACCGGCTCAAATAACCGTCAATCGTGTTGGCCGTGAGCGGGAATCGAACTTGGGTGGCTGGATTCATAGCGCAGCGCAATGCATTGAATGCGCGATCACTGTAGAGGCACCGTGAAACGCCCACTCAATTGACAAAATGCGTTGAATGCACGATTACCGTAAATGCACCGCGACACAACTGCACTCAATTGACGAAATGCATTCGAGAGGCGCGCCTACCGTACGCATCGTGACACGCGCGCACTCAATTCACGCCGCCTACAACTCATCATCATAATCATCGTGCGTGATCGATCCACTGCTGCACTGAGGTCTCCATCTCTCACGCTCCTGCGACGGAACAACAACGCACCTAGCTCCTTGCACACGCGCCGATTCAATTGCTCCATCTCCCCGAGCGCACGTCCCGTACGTAGGACGACGTCCCATTCGTTGGTCGCCGACCCACAAACACCTCTGTCAATCCACTGGTGGATGAAGTCCTCAAACCGAAGCCGCTGTTAAAAATCATACTTCACCACTCTGTCCAGTGCGGGTTGGTGAAAGCGTGATTCAAGAATCCACTCGAGAATGCATTTGTTGTGCTGAGGTCACCAGGAATCTGTCGGAGTTAAGCTACAATTTAAAATGTAACTCTAAGTTTCTTTGTATTTTAGTGCAGTCATTTGGGACCGGGCTGAGATCATGAACTCGCAACATTTGAGAATTCTCTTTAATCAAAACTCAGTCTATGGGTCTCTATGTGAGTCTATTGGTCTCCATGTTGTGTCTGTGGGTCTTTATGTGAGTCTATGGGTCTCCATGTTGTGTCTGTGGGTCTCCACGTGAGTCTATGGGTCTCCATCTTTGTCTATGGATCTCAGTGCGAGTATGTTGGTCTCTGTGTGAGCCACTAATAACCGGGTTGAGATCATGAACTCGCTACATTTGAGAACCCGTTTTAAACAAAACACAAGTCTATGAGTCTTTGGTAAATCCATGCGAGTCTATGGGTCTTTATGTGTGTCTGTGGGTCTCTATGTGTGTCTGTTGGTCTCAGTGGGAGTATGTGGGTCTCTATGTGAGACACTGATAACCGAGCTAAAACCGTGAACTCGCTACATTTGAGAACCCGTTTTTATCACAAATCAATCGATGATTCTATGGGTCTTTGTGTGAGTCTATGGATCTCTATGTGTTTCTGTGGGCCGCTATGTGTGTCTGTGGGTCTCAGTGCGAGCATGTGGGTCTCGCGCGACAGCTGAGAGCCCTGTGTAATTTACACGTGGCTGAAACCTGAATTCGAACCCAGTAACGCAGTGGGTGTTTACATTTTTTTATTTTGAGCCATCAAAGTAAAATCCACTGAGATCCTAGGCAGAGGACTGAACACCCCAACGTAGCTTTCTCCCGTGCCTCGTGACCCGGTCATTCGCTGCGCCATGCACCCCACTCGGGCTATCTCAAAGAGACGCTGCGAGTCAAATCGATGTCTATATCCACAGTGCGTTGGACTTCTTTCGCACCGTACGTAGCCACACCGATACTATTGGGAGGTGCTGCGGTGACGCACGCACTGCATGGTGACACGCAGAGACGCACACTTAAACCATCACGATTTGATTTAGTGAAAAGAGACCCCCCCCCCCCACCCCCCATAAAAAAAACCCCTTGATGTATTTTAGCTGCGGAATTAAGTGCGCAATTAAAATAGCCGTCAGAATGTGTGGTGAAATATAGGTCACGTGTGTGTGCGTGTGTGGGGAGCGGTGGCGCAATGGTTAGCGCGCTGCGCTACAAACCCGGAGCTCTACCACCCCCCGCCCCCCCGCTCACGGCCAACACCCGTGACGATTATCCGAACCGGTCCTGGACCTCCGCCTAGGTTGACTCGGCCTGGTGCGGCGTGTAAACATCTCCAGTAGGTAGACAAAAGCGGCCGGGCGTGGTGTTGGCCGCCCACCTCCTCGTGTGCCGTGGCGGTCTTCATAGGTGCTACTCGCGAGCAACGCTTGCCCGCCAGGGTTCCAGGGGAGCTCTTTGTCTCGTCTCTCTCTCTATATATATGTGAAAAATCAGCCCATCACGGAGCGATGCAATCAGCTGGACGATCGTGAGAGGTCGCGACGGTGGCCTTCATCCAGCGGTGGATAGACCACGGCGTTGAGAGGCAACAGCGTGCAGCGGGCAAGAGAAAACGCGCGTGTTTAATGCTGGACGCATCGTGTATCAGCGAGCATCAGCCGCCAGGCTCAATCCACTGCCGGCTGAGAATGACGACGGGAGTGGACACATAGTTCATTTATTTTTAGTTCATAGTTCATTTATTTGTTATAGCCCTGTGAGCCATTCGGCTCTTCAAGACACGCGTCGAATGCACCACCACCGAAGCGGAGACGGAGCGATTCAATCGGCTCGCGGCGTGGGAATCATAATAATAATGATAATTTCATTTTATAAATCGTCATTCATGCAATTGCATACCACAACGATGCACATCAATGTGCCAGTCCCTTGCACAGGTGGCAAACAAAAACAATACCGCCACTCAGCAAATGGAAAAAACGAAAAAGATTAATAGATAAATAACGAGGGGTTGTGCACGTAGCGAGAAAATGATCATCACGGAACAAAATAAGTGGAAATAAATAAACCCGTTCGGTCTCTGTAACTCATACCACAATCCCAACATTTCGCCGGATTTTAGTGCAAAAGGTGCAGCCGAATTGGACCGGTTCACCATCGCGAGGGGCGGCGGCATCGGTCCGGAGAGAGGCCTTCATCCAGCAGTGGATTGATCATGGTTGAGGTTAATGATGAAGATGATGATGAGGATGTGGGATGGTACGGAGGGGCTGACGTCGCACACATGCCAGGCTTTGCTAACCCCCAACCGCCAAAGTTCAATTTAATTCTGCCTCCTCTATTGAACCGGGCGACTGAGATTAATTATCTTTGTAAAAGCGCGTGTCAGTGTAAGTGGGTAGTAGCTACAGCGTCAGTTATTGCCAACGCTATTGTTATCGGCTTACAACTTTACCGTATTCTTCCAATTAGCACGCACTAAATCCTAACCCTGTATTGCAATTCGGTTGGTGTGTTGCATGTGCGTGACCCGATACGGTACGGCAAAAACAACCCCCTATATCGTGGTGCCAGACGACAACGCTGTGGTGGGCAGTGCCATGGGGGGAGGGCCCATTTCGATTGACCATTCCCTTCATGACGTTTGCAACCACCACAGAGGTCAAATGGGGGCTATGGACGGGTGCGATGGGCTGGCAACCCCTCCACCTTCAATTAACTACCACTAAACTACGATGTAAAAAAACGTATTAAGCTTGTGCCGGAGGCCCCGGGGGGAGAGGCGTTTATGACGTCTCCTGGCCAAACCCTATTTGGCGGGGCCAGGAGACTGAATCCTTACCCTCGGTGCTCCTCCAGAAACAACAAAAAGCCACTTCGGATGGCCACGTGGAATGTTCGAACGCTCACTGCAGAGGAGAGGATGCCACTCTTCTGTCGGGAGCTGGACCGGTACCGCCTGGATCTCTGTGGTATTCAGGAGATCCAGTGGACCGGCTCTGGCTCCTGCCACCATGAGGGGTGGACAGTCCTCTACTCGGGGCAGGAGACGATCAAATAACAGGGAGTGGCTCTTCTTCTGAACAAAAGAATGAAAGGGGCGTGGGATCGTGGCGGTGAGGTGTGGGAAGCTTAAGCCCCAGGCTACTTTGGGCTCACCTTCCCATCAATCAGAGGTGAGGAGTGGTGGTCGTGGTTACTTATGTCCCCACCGAAGACGAACATCCGTGGAGGGATGCAGGCAAGGCTGATGAGTCAGATGCCTTCTATGACCTCCTGTCACAGGTGCCTGCTAAAGTGGCCCCTCGGGATAGAGTCGTTTTGTTAGGTGACTTCAATGCCCGAATTGGTCATGATACTAGCACCTGGTCTGGAGTGATTGGAAGGCATGGGCCAGATCAGCTCAATAACAACGGTAGAAGGCTGCTAGATTTTTGTGCAGCCCATGGGCTTGTAATTACAAACACGCTGTTCCGGCATCGGCGCATCCACACAACATCATGGATTATTAAAGCTTTCGTGACTGCATAAAATTACTCAATGTTTTTTTCGGTAAAGTCACGTATGTAGAAATACAATAAAATTATATGAAAACAAAAATATAATTTTATTGTATTTCTACATACGTGACTTTACCGAAAAAAACAATGAGTAACATCATGGATGTATGCCGGTTCCAAGCAAGAACATCTGCTGGACTATATAGTGACGGAATAGCGGATGCGGGCCCATGTCCTTGACACCAGGACCTACCGTGGAGCTGATCTGCCCATTGACCATCGACTTGTCATCTGTTAGATGCGTCTGCCATTCTTCCACTCTGGTGGTGGGTGTGCACCCATGGCATGGTCTCAACTAGTTGATGAAAGTTGCAAGCGAGAATTTCATCATCGCTTGCAGCTGGGGTTGGCATCGTCCCCCACTCCTCCTGATGTCGAGGGGAAATGGGCGAGGTTTAAGACTGTGGCTCATGCAGCTGCAATGGCTGTCTTGGGTACACGGTCCAGATCTCCTCAGAGACCCTGGCTGACAAAGGAGGTGTTCAGGCTGGCTGAGAAAAAGCGATAGGCCTACTCTCATCGTCTACAGCATCCCACACAGCTTTCGCTCGGAGGTTCGGAGAGCCGTGAGGCGTTGCAAGGATGGTTGGTGGTCGCGGGTTGCTGAGGAGATGGAGTCTGCCTCAATGGCCCGCAATCACAAATCGCTCTTTAATTACATCAAAAAAGTAACTTGCAGCGCCACACCTATTGCCATCATTAGGGGAAATAACGAATTGGCGAAAGGGCAGTTGTGGAGAGAGTGTAGAGTTTCCCATATCTGGGCAGTGTGCTCATGACCGGCTCCGGTTTGAAAGCAGAGGTCTTACTCTGAATCAGTCGAGCGGCATTATCTTTTCACCGGTTGTGTAACGCTATGTGGAAGCTACCTGGTCGGTCGCTCCGCACGAAGCTTCAGGTCTTCTCGGTCACAGTCATTCCCTCCCTTCTCTATGCTAGCGAAACGTGGACGCCCCCCTAATGGAACATCTTCGCCGGTTAGAAACATTTAGGCTGGCCTGCATACGATCCATCCTGGGTTTAACCAGGCTGGTTTGTGTGAGGAGCTCACATATCCTTGAAAGATCTGGACAAAGCCCCATCGGTGAGCTCCTCCGGCAGGTAAGGCTGCGTTGGCTGGGTCATGTAGCCCGCATGCCCAGCCACCGCATGCCTAAACAGCTTTTTTTCAGCCGGTTCGAGGGGGCTAAACGGGCGCGGCACGGGCTAGAGAAGAGATGGAGTGATGTGGTACGGGAGGACGTGGAGCTGAGTGGACTTGCCGATGACTGGAGGAGGCTCGTGATGGATGCTACTGGGCAGTTGGAGGTAGTCGCCCTCCAACAACAACGGAGGGCGGAGGAGCGATGCTCACAACAACGATCGGAGCGCCGGGTGGCTAAAGCACAGCAGGTTGGCACAGTAGGGGGCACAGGTGGTGCATCAATCAGTCATCTCAGTCATCTTAGTCAGTCGACTCGTGGCACTTGGGTCTGCCCCGTGACCTCCTGCCCGCGGGCGTTCGACACTTCACGTGGCCTCAAGGTGCGCATGGCCTGGCACAAGCGTCGTGGTGACGTCACCGCCACTTAGTGGCGAATGGCGGTTGTTGTTGTTGTTGCGTGCATGTGTGCGTGTCTCCCCCCCACTTCCCTCCTCTCTCTCTTTCTGTCCATGTCAGGAGATGTTGACTCCATCGCCTGCTAGGCAGGAGCTTGGTGGTCTCGATCCCGGACACCACTGGCGACAATACGTGTTGTTGTAAATTTAGGAGGTGCCGTGTTTTCTCTCTGCCTCTCTCTCTCTCCCCGTGGATTGTTCTCAGGGTACCTCCGGTTTTGTACTCCCCCCTCCCCCCAACCACATTTAGAATCAACACGTGCTCAAGATTATTTGGCTGCTACGATCAATCCCCACGTGTGATGATGATGATGATGATATCAGCCACGCCAATGGTGAGCTACCATCACGCGTGGCCAGCTGTCCTCTGAAAGAAAAAAAAGCGAATCGCTTCAGCGGGCCCCCCCAAACATCTCCGAGCCGACAACGCCTTGAAGTTCTCATCGAATCGTCGACTTTTGCAACAGTTGCGGGATCTGGCAGGAGGAAGGAAGGGATGGCAACGCGTGGTTCGTGGTGGTGGTAGCGGTGGCGGCGAAAGCCCTCGACGACATCGGCCGTCGTGACCTCTCTTGACCTTGACCTTCAATGTTTTGTTGACGGATAATTGAAGCGAGCCAGACCCGTCCAGTCCGGCTCTTATCTCGAGTGATCTCCGACTCCACGAGAGCTCAGCTGCCCTCGGTCTGCGCGGCGCGGTGCTCTGTAGACCGTGGCTGGATTAAAAACAAACAAGCCGAGCCAATATATATATATCTCTACAGGACAAAGATCATCCCGTGTAGCCTTAACAGACTGTTGGGGCCAAGCTGGGCCTATGAAGGCCGGCACGGCACGGCACATGACGGGGTGGGTGGCCAGTAACCACGCACGCCCGTCCGCCTTTGTCTCCCCCAGTGACGATGTTTACACATCGCAGCAGAATAAAACTCAATTTGAGGCCGAGTCGCGGGCAGTCCAGCAATGCCCAGTGTTGTTCGGTACTTCTGTGCTCCCCGCGGTGAAGTATGGTCAAATATCTCCACCACGACCCGCTCCGGGTCTCTGCCGGGTCTCTGCCGCCACCGCTCCCCCCTCCCCCCCCACAGGAGGAAGCCACGAAGACAAAAACGAAGATTCCCATTATATCGTTTAACAGACGCTTGTTAGCGAGCACCTATGAAGGCCGGCACGGCACACGAGGTGGTGGGTGGCCAGCACCACGCCCGGCCGTCTTTGTCTCTCCGATGGCGATGTTTACTACACACCGCAGCAAGTATTCATTAGGGAAGGGCCCAGAGCCGGGTCACAGATTCGTCACTGTTATTGGTCGTGAGCGGGAATAGAACTCGGGGCTCCGCCGAGTTCGTAGCGCAGTGCGCTAACCGCTGCGCCACCGCTCCTCCCCCCACCCCACCTTCCTTCCGCTCTCTCACCCCCTTCCTGTTCAGCTACCAGCTATAATCCAATTAAACCTGACAGACAATAATAATACACTTCTGAATGAAGCATATATATTTAATATAAATATAAACCGCTGTGCAAAATGTAATAATTAAGACATTCATTCACGCAGATGAGACGCCGTGATTCACGCGCGCTGCGGCACATTCAAAGGGATTGTTTAGTTTTTAATTTTTATTTTTCTTCTCCTTCGGCATGGTTTTTAATTTTTATTCTTCGTCTCCTTCCAGAATTGCAATTCCCTCGGCATGGTTTTTATTTTTTTATTTTTCTTCTCCTTCCAGAATTTCAATTCCCTCGGCATCGTACGATTGTAAAGGGAGGCAGATCTTGAACGAGACATTGACATTGGCTCATCCAACTGTGGGGAGGGAAGGGGTGGGTGATGACAGCCGGCCCCTCATATACAGCCCCTCCCCCTCGGCCCCCGATATCCCCTTTAGTTATACAGGAACAACAAAGATCCCCCGTGTAGCCTTAACGGACTGTTGGGGCAAGTGCTGTTAGCGAGCAGCAGCTATGAAGGTTCGGTACGGCAAACGAGGGGGGTGGGGGGTTAACACTCGGCGCTTACCCTTATAACACTACGTGCGTGAAACCACACCGCGGATCCATAACCTCGAACCCTCACCCGTAAGTAACCTTAACCGCAAATAATCTGTGATAACCCCAAAGGTAAAAAAAGGATAAGCATTACCCCGATAACACTACCCCCCTCCCATACCCCTTAACGCTTCCTAGAACTCCAAACGCACAACCCGAGTGCCGAACACGATTCACATCCCTATCCTCTTAAATGCAAATCATAACCCTAACCCCCATACCCTTTAATGTAATCTGAACGCTAACCTCTAAACCCCAATAAACTGTCGCGCCCAACCCGAATTACAATTACACCGGAATTATCGCAATAATTTAAATTAACACGAACCCATGAAAGCCGATCCTTCACCCTAAGCTTATAACCCTAACACTACCGCTAAGTATATCTTTAACATTGACCACGAAAAAAAATCCTAACCCCCATCAATACTCTGAACCCTGACCCCCTAACGCTAATCACCATGACACTAACCAGAAGACGATCTCTAACACTAACCCTACCCAGTTACCATAACCTATAAACATTCCACTTAATAACATGAACCCAAACTCGTAAATCCGAACCACTTACCCTCACCCTTAATTTTACCCGCTGATATTTACCGCGATTGGATATTGAACTTAGTTGGTTCATAGTGCAGTGTGCTAACTGCTGCGCCACCGCTCCTTCATTGTTCTGCATTGTTTAAAAATAATATATATTTTTTGTTTCTCCCTATTGTGTCCTCAACTGTTATATTTTGTTCATATTTTATTTATGATTAGCAACAAACACCTCCGGAGCTTGACCAAAGTCATTCTAGGCGCTTGCAAAACCCCACAGCTGACCTCGTCAGGCACACACAGGCCTCGTCATTGGTGTTATAGTGAAGCCCTGGGCCACATCATCCGTACGCAATCGGTGTTGTAGTGAAGCCCTGTGACACATCACCTGTACGCAATCGCTTAACGTGCAATTCCTCAGCCTCGTTTTTTGCAATCGCTGGATACATCTCAGTCTCAATTAATCATCATCATCGTCACCACCACCACCATTAATCACCCTGGATCTATCCACTGCTGGTTGGAGGGGGGGGGTTGGAGGGGGGGGGGATGTATGAACTTTGCCCCCATCGTTCCAACTGGCGCGCCGGGAAGTTGAATCCAACCGGCGACGTCTGGACCGCGAGGCGCTGCTGCGTTGAGCGACCGTTGACGCCACCGAGTCCCCTGCGATGTTTAAACAACAAACGACCGATTGATTTCGCGCAATCGGGGCAACGTTTCGAATCTCCACTGAAGCCTCTCCTCCACGATGGCTCCCAGACCCCCCCCCCCCGCCTAAACGACGGGCACCACCCGCGGGCTCCCCACGCCATCCCGATCTCGCACCGCGCCGGGGAGCAACGGGGCTCCGGTCACACCTCCGTCGAGTCGGCACCCTGCCCGGGGTGCACGTCTCCCGGGCCGTCCGTCGCGTCTCCCGCCGACGGACCGGGCGACGGCTCGTTGACGTCCACGTACGCCGGGTTCTCGAACCCCAGCTGGAACTCATTGAGCTCGGCCGGGTGGGCACCTCCGGTCGGGTGGGCACCTCCGGTCGGGTGGGCACCTCCGGTCGGTGCCACCGCCACCGCCGCCGCCGCCGCGGCCTCTTCTCCAGCGCGCCTCCCCGCGTGACCGCTCCCCGCTCTGCACCTCACGGCGGTGGGCATCGAGTCGGAGGCGGTCGAGGCGTTCCGCGACCTGGCGATGATGCTCGGCGTGTCCACGAAGCGATGGAACCTCCTCGGCTGAGTCGCGGGACTCCCGAACCTCTTCCAGTACTGGAAGCAGCAGCCGCGCCTCACCGCCATCGCCTCGGCCACCCTCCTCCTGCCCACCAGCAGCTTCGTGAGCGCGAAGCCGACGGCCAACGCGGCCAGGAGGGCTCCGCCCGCTGCCAGCGCGACTGCCGTGCCCTCGTCCTCCGTCCTCGCCACGGTGAGCCGGACGAGCGAGGCGGCTGCCCCCTCGGCGCTCGACGCCCGGCACGCGTAAAGCCCCGCGGACGCGGCGCTCACCGTGGCGAGCGTCACGGTGCTTGAGGTCCACGGGCCTCGCCGGACGCAGGTGACCGCGGTGGTGGCGCCGAACGGCACTCCGAGCGGGTCCAGCCACGAGAGACTCGGGGTCGGGACGCCGCGGGCCGCGCACGAGAGGCGCGCGGCGCCGCGGCTCTCGGCCACCACCTCCTGGTACGCGGCGAGGAACGAGGGCGCCTCGCAGTCGGGGAGCGGCGACTCGGCCGAGAAGGGGTCTGTCGAGGGGCTGCAGCGGGCGCTGTCCCACAGGACGCGCGGCGTCGGCTGCCGAGCGTCTCGGCGTCGCATGCCGCGGAAGAGGCAGGCGCACGACAGGGGGTTGCCCCTGAGGTCCACGGTGAGGGTGGCGGTGGTGGTGGTGGTGGTGCTGGGAGGCGTGCTGGCAGTGGTGGTGGTGCTGAGCGTGGTGGTGATAATATTAGTGGCGTTGGTGGAGGTGATGGGGGTGGTGGTAAGGGTGCCGGTGGTGAAGGCAGTGGCTGTGGTGGTGCTGACGGTGGTGATGTTGATTGTGGTGATGGTTGGGTTGGTGGTATTGATGTTATTGGTGGTGGTGATGGTGATGTTGTTGGTGGCGCTAGCGGAGGTGGTCTTGGTAGTGGTGGTGTTAGTCGTGTCAATGCCATCGATGGTGTTGGTGGTGATGGGGCCGATGGTGGTGTTGATGTTATCAATGCTGCTGATGGTGGTGGTGGTGGTGGCGATGGTGACGTTGCTGCTTCCGCTGCCATCGCCACTACTCCTGCTGCTGCTGCTGTTCGCCGTCGTCAGCACGCTGGTGCCACAACCACCACCACCACCAAACCACGCGGTGGAGAAGGAGGAAACGTTGTTGCCGCTCAGGTCCAGCCTCCTGATCCTGGGAAGCTCTTCGAGGGCGCCATACCCCACGGCCTCAACGCCGCACCGGGGCAGCCCCAGCGTGGCGAGGTTCGGGAACCCCGACAAGACTCCCGCTCGCAGTTCCCCGCCGAGAGCGCCGGACCCCTCGCCGGCCACCACGAGCACCTCGAGGCGTGCGGCGCGCGCCGACAGCAGCGAGAGGAGCACCGCGGCGGACGCGAAGCGGCAGTCGGAGACGACGAGGACCCGGAGGTCGCCGAGGGCGGTGGGGTCCACCGCAGCGACGTAGCAGGCGGACGCGTGCAGGAGGAGGCCGCGGTCGGCCTGGGGGCCCGGCGCGGCCGTGGCGTCGAGGTGGAGGGACGGGCACGAGCGGAAGCAGGTGAAGAGCGACGCCAGGTAGGGGCTGGCGGGAGCTGCGCGAGGGTTTTTGCGAGAAGGGAGGCGAACCAGGGAGTCGGAGGGGATGAGGGCGACTCGAGGTGGATCGTGACGGCGAGGTGGGCTTATGGGGGTAGGGGAGGGTAATGAATGCGCGCGTTCCAATCGGTGGGTGTCATGACGCTTATATTCTTGGTTCTTTCGATAATGTCACGTAGATGGAAAAAAATAATAAAAATAAATTAAATTAGAGTAAAAAATAATAGATTGAAAATAATAAAAGCAAAAAGTCCACCACCAATTATTTTTTACATTTCATTTTATTTGATTCTTTTTAATTTATTTTCTATCTGCGTGACTTTACCGAAAGAACCAAGAATATGAATCCCTGCGGTCACGAAAGTTTCAAGTGAAAATTCACGACGCTTGGCTGCTGTCCTGCGGCCGTTGGAGGCCGCTTTCTCTGTCTCCCTCGCGAGTCGAGACGAGGAAGGGAACAACAACAACAACAAAACAACAGCAACAACAGCAACAACAGCAGCAACAACAAAATAACAGCAACAACAACAGCAACAACAACCCCCACGCGCGCGCACGGGATTCCTGACAAGTTGCGCTCCATCTTGGGGAGGTACTTAGCGACAGTCGCGTTCACGTTGCAGGTCGCGCAACAAGAGAGTGGCGCCGGGCGGGTGGGGGTGGAGGTGAGGACGGGAGGGGCGGGGCTGAGGTGGGGGGAGGTGGGGGGAGGTGGCGGGGGGAGTCGCCGTCTCCTCCGAGTTTCATGGAAGAACAAAGAGAGAGAGAGAGCACGAGGGCACTGCGGTGAATGCGGCCCACAGAGTCTGAGGACCCCATTGTCTGAGGACCGGATTGTCTGGTGACCACATTGTCTGAGGGCCCCATTGTCTGGTGACCGCATTGTCTGGTGACCGCATTGTCTGAGGACCGCATTGTCTGAGGACCCCATTGTCTGAGGACCGCATTGTCTGAGGACCCCATTGTCTGAGGACCGCATTGTCTGAGAATCCCATTGTCTGAGGATCGCATTGTCTGAGAACCCCATTGTCTGAGGACCCCATTGTCTGGTGACCGCATTGTCTGAGGACCCCATTGCCTGAGGACCCCATTGTCTGGTGACCGCATTGTCTGAGGACCACATTGCCTGAGGACCCCATTGTCTGAGGACGCCATTGTCTGGTGACCGCATTGTCTGAGGACCCATTGTCTGAGGACCCCATTGTCTGAGGACCCCATTGTCTGGTGACCGCATTGTCTGAGGACCCCATTGTCTGAGGACCGCATTATCCGAGGACCCCATTGTCTGAGGACCCCATTGTCTGGTGACCGCATTGTCTGAGGACCCCATTGTCTGAGGACCCCATTGTCTGGTGACCGCATTGTCTGAGGACCCCATTGTCTGAGGACTGCATTGTCTGAGGACCGCATTGTCTGAGGACCGCATTGTCTGAGGACCCCATTGTCTTAAGGCCGCATTGTCTGAGGACCCCATTGTCTGAGGACCCCATTGTCTGAGGACCCCATTGTCTTAGGGCCGCATTGTCGGAGGACCCCATTGTCTGAGGACCCCATTGTCTTAAGGCCACATTGTCTGAGGACCCCATTGTCTGAGGACCCCATTGTCTGAGGACCCCATTGTCTTAGGGCCGCATTGTCTGAGGACCCCATTGTCTGAGGACCCCATTGTCTTAGGGCCGCATTGTCTGAGGACCCCATTGTCTGAGGACCCCATTGTCTTAAGGCCGCATTGTCTGAGGGCCGCATTGTCTGAGGACCCCATTGTCTGAGGACCCCATTGTCTTAGGGCCGCATTGTCTGAGGACCCCATTTTCTGAGGACCCCATTGTCTTAAGGCCGCATTGTCTGAGGGCCGCATTGTCTGAGGACCCCATTGCCTGCGGCGAGACATCCCAGGGAGCGACGCGCACTTCACGACTCGCACTCAGTGCCTCGCTGTCAAAGTCGTCCTGTCCACCACCCAAAACCTCACCCCTCCAGCCCCCAGCCGCCCTGTCACAGACGGACAGCGGCAATGCGCTGCGGCTGGGAGAATTCGGGAGCGGAGTGGCTGCTCATGTGCTCACCGGCCAGGGCTTCCGCACAGACGCCCTCGCAGCGACAGAGGGTGGGCAGGCAAGTTCCATTCTCCCCCTGCTGTTGTCTTTGTTGTTGTTGTGGTTGTTGTTGTTGTTGTTGTGGATGTCCGTTCGTTGCGACAGCAAGATTGAGGAGGAGGTTGGTGATGGTGATGATGGTGGTGGTGGTGATGATGGCGGTAGGATGGAGAGGCGACATGGCTTAGTTTGGTTACAAAGCGTGGACTGGCTCTGGCCTGCGTGACAATAATATCATCATCATCAGTGTCATCATCATCAGTGTCATCATGATCATCATCATCACCAGTGCCATCAGCATTAGTATCATCATCATCAGCATCACGGACGTCGTCATTATCACCAGTGTGATCATCACCAGTATCATTATCATCATCAGTGTCATCAGCATCAGTGTCATCATCACCATCAGCAGCATCAGCATCATCGACGTCGCTATCATCATCAGCAGCAGCGACATCGGTAGCAGAAGCATCAGTATCATCATCATCAGCAGCAGTACCAGCAGCAGTAACAGCGGTGTCAATAATATCATCAGCAGCAGTACCAGCAGCAGTAACAGCGGTATCAATAATAAGCAGCAATGGCAACATCATCATTATCAGTAACATCATCATCATAGCAGTGATCACATCATCATGATCACGAGCAGTCGTAACATCATAGGCAGCAGCAACAGCAGCGGTAGCATTATCAGCAGCAGCAGCATCATTATCATAGCCATCATCAACAGTATCATCATCAGTCGCAGCATTATTGCCTTCAAACGCATAATCATAATCGTTATCATCAGCAGTAGCATTGTCGTCAGTATCAGCAGTATCACAATCATCAGTAACATCAGTAATATCGTCATCAGCAGCAGCAACACAATCAGCGGAATCATTGGTAGCAGTACGATCATCAACATCATCATCAGTAACAAATGAACCACACTATCTTGCTGATCTCGTCTCGGAGCACGAACCATCAAGCAAACTCCGATCATCCTCGCAGCAGCAGCGGCTTTTGGCTATCCGTCGAACAGAGGCGGTGGTCAGCGCATCGCGCGGCGCTTTCAGATGCGCTTCTGCGGCCGTCTGGAACGTTCTTCAGTCCGATATTAGGAAGCCAAAGGGAGCTGTGGCACTTTGAAATAATCGAGACTGAAAACTCATTTTATGTTTTAGCTGCTTTTTGCGTGTAGTTTGTCCTTCCCCCGCACCTCCGATTAGCAACGGTTGGCTACGTACGGTGCGAAGGAAGTTCAACAGGCACGCACACACACAGCATATATGAACAGTCGCTCTTCAACTCGCAGAGCGCACAGCACCGCGAGTGCCTGCTGTGACAAGGTGCTCGTCGTGTTTGGACCTTGATAGGCGATCGCTAACTCCGCATCACAAACCCCAGCCGACAGACGGACGGATGGGGGGAGTCGTAGGACGTCGCTTGGCGATCAATCAGCTGCATACATTTCATTTTGAAAGGCAAAACATTTGAGGATTTAAATTTTGATTTAAAGCTTTCGTGACTGCAGTAATTCATATTCTTAGTTTTTTCGGTAAAGTCACGTTGAAGAGAAACAACAAAATAATAAAATATATATAAAACAATAACAAATTCTCACGACGTTTCGACCATAACTCAAACGGTCATCTTCAGGTGTGTTGGTTTACAACACAACTACCCCTGTGTTGGTTTACAACACACCTGAAGATGACCGTTTGAGTTATGGTCGAAACGTCGTGAGAATTTTTTTATTGTTATATATATTTTATTATTTTGTTGTTTCTCTTCAACGTGACTTTACCGAAAAAACTAAGAATATTTGAGGATTTGTTTTTTTCTCTTAGTCTACTTCTACTACTTTCTCGTCAACACGTTTCTGCCGCCGCTAATTGCAGCGAGACACCCGCCGCACCGGCTACCCTCCCCACTAAATACCCTCCCCACCAACTACCCTCCCCACCAACTACCCTCCCCACCAACTACCCTCCCCACCAATTACCCTCCCCACCAACTACCCTCCCCACCAACTACCCTCCCCACCAACTACCCTCCCCACCAACTACCCTCCCCACCAACTACCCTCCCCACCAACTACCCTCCCCACCGGCTACCCTCCCCACCAACTACCCTCCCCACCAACTACCCTCCCCACCAACTACCCTCCCCACCGGCTACCCTCCCCACTAACTACCCACCCCACCCCACCCACGCGCCTCCCCCCCACCACTCCACGCGCCCCCACCCGTCTCAACACGCGCACCCAAAGACGTAAAAACAAGTGGTATCATCCTAAAGGACAACGAACTATTATTGTATAATCAAACAGTGACAGTAACAAAACAAAGATCCCCCATATAGCCTTAACAGACTGTAGGGGCAAGTGCTGTTAGCGAGCACCTATGAAACCCAGAACGGTACACGAGGGGGTGGGTGGCCAGCACCACGCCCGACCGCCGTTGTCTCCCCAGTGGCGATGTTTATACACCGCACCAGGTACTCATTTGAGGCTGAGTCGACCTAGGGGAGGCCTGGGACCGGTTCAGATAATCGTCACTGGTGTTGGCCGTGAGCGGGAATCGATTCCGGGTCGGCAGGTTCATAGCGCAGCGCGCTTACCGCTACACTATGACGATGTTGATAACTCCGAAGAAGAGCCATAGCCCGAAACGTCGCGCATTACATTGTTTAATTTAAGGTCAAGACTCATGGTATTGTTGACACAATGTGTTGGTATTATTATTGTGTGGGCACCACGGAAAAAGCATCAGCGGTAACCACCAAATAATCTGTTCATGAACGCAGTCAATCTTCACACATATGGGGTACGGGACATACTCTTTGGTTCTTTCGGTAAAGTCACGTAGGTATAAAATAAAATAAATCACGACGTTTCGGGCGCAACACAAGCGTCAGTCATCAGGTGGGGGGGACATGTTTAGCCAATTGTCATATCGCGGTCTTCCTCGGCAGTGCACTGCAGATCTCGAGTAAGGCGACCAAATTAGTAAATTGTTGTCCGGGTCTGCGACTTCACTCAGACACGAGGCTCATTCGTCTCGCCACAGTCGGTCACAGTTCTCCTGGTACCTTGCTTGCTCGATGATGGTGATGGTGGTGGTGATGGTGATGATGGTGGTGGTGATGGTAATGTGTTGATTGTGGTGATGATGATCATGGTGATGATGATAGTGGTGGTGGCGATGATGATAATTATAGTGGCGATGATAATGATGGTGGCGATGATGATATTGGTGGCAATGATGATGATGGTGGCCATGATGATAATGATGGTAGTAGTGATGATGATAGTCACGATGATGATGCTAGTGGTGATAGTGGTGATGATGGTGGTGGCGATGATGATGATGATGGTAGTAGTGATGATGATAGTCACGATGATGATGGTGGTGATGATGGTGGTGGCGATGATGATGATGGTGGCGATGATGATGGTGGCGATAATGGTACTAGTGATGATGATGGTAGTCGTGATGATGATGATAATGGTGATGATGATAATGATGTTACTGGTGGGCTAGCAGTCATGCTCATCGTAACGCCTAATGATGCTCGTCCACTCAGAGTCCACCCGCCCAGCTGTAAACTTGGGTCGACGACCACAGCGAGTCGATCGGCAGGTGACTGCGTAACAGTGGGGTAAAGTGTGGGTGGCTCCCACCTCTATCCAAAGACGTCTCGCCAGCGTGCAGGCCCTTCCCAACAGTCAGCGGCGTCAGCAGGGAATTGCGGGGCTGCGCCTTCGCCTGTTCACCACAGTCATCGTCTAAAAGAATTAGTTTAAAAATAATACGAACAAAATAAAGTACTCGGCTTACGAATGTGGCCGTCGCGAATTTCGTTGACGTCACGTGAACACCGGTCAGCGGTGTTCGAGTCTCAGTGACTCTGGCTGAATGCGAACGCGATCCCACGGCTAAGCGCGAGCCGTACACAATCTCTCGCGACGGTGTTTGGGCCAAAACAAAGCGAAGCACGTGCCTTGTGCCCGTCGGTGATGTAGCCTAGGCCTGGTGTGTGCTGGGGTGTGGGCAGTGCCGGATGAAGCTAGTGCGGGGCCTGTAGCACGAGTTGTTATAAAGGGGGGGCCTAAATTACAAAATAAAACCCGTAAATATTAAAACACCTCATTTTTTTTACTTGCATAGTCAAATATTTTGTATTTGCTATACAGCCAAATAATACAAGTCGCTAACCTTAAACACCCAGTCGTTCGTAAAAGTTGAAGGCGGTATAGTACTATAGTAATAGAGCAAGTGCAGAATCACTGAACCGGAATTCATAGTTTTAGATTTGAAGCTTTCGTGACTGATTTTTGTTATTTTATTTTTTACCTACGTGACTTTACCGAATAGAACCAAAGAGTACGGAATTCATAGCTTGAAAGCATTTAGCGCGGGGCCCTTGAAAGTGCGGGGCGCGTAGCTACTACAAAGACAGAGAGACACGCAAAGAGACACAGGTACACGGAGACAGACACACAGCGACAGAGAGACAGCGACGAAAACAGGTAGTAGCTACTACTACATACGTAGCTACTTTTGCTACTAGGATCATCCGGCACTGGCTGTTGTTAGTGAGATGGGAGGGAACCTCCCCTCACCCCGCCACCTCTCCCCCATCCATCCCTCTGTCATAGCGCTTTAGAGACGACAAAATAACCCCGGTTTACGTCTCTGCGCTCCCCACTTTTACGCCGCTTCGCAAATACGTCGGCACTTCATGAGCAATACTACTGCCACCTGATTTGCGTCAGGTGGCAGTAGTATTACCACGAGCACGTGTGGTTAACAGTTACTTTGATACCTTGCGGTAGGCGTCTATTTGGCGTTTTAATATCTTCACATCTCGAGTATTCTTGCCAGAACCAGTTACGTTTAACCCGTGTCGTTGTTGTTGTTGTTGGTTAGCTACGGGGAGGAGGAAACCGGAGAACCAGCGCAGCACACGAACAATCACAAACTCCACGCGGAGTCGGGAGTGCGATCCCAGGTCCCGCTTTTCCACTTCGCCGCGGAGGAGAAAGGAAGACCTTGGATTCGAAAACGCAAAACGCACGGATACAGATCAATTCATCAACCGTGTGTGCAAATTTTAACAATCAGCACACGATCGGTGCTGGGGCGACAGAAAATGCAACTATTTGACAGAGGTAAGAATAATACACGTAACTATAACACCGCAATTGAGATAGATGATTATGAATGAACTTCTTTTGGCACCGTACATAGCCAACCGCGGCTAATCGGAGGTGCGGGGGAAGGACAACAAACTAAACACACAAAACAAGTTCTACAGAAATGAGATTCCAATCTAGATGATGATTTAAAAGTGCACAGCTCCAGTGGCTTCCTAATGTCGGAAGGGAAGAACGTTCCAGACGGCCGCAGACCTGCATCTGAAAGCGCCGCGCGATGCGGTGACCCCACAGCTGCTGCGAGGATGATCGGAGTTCGCGTTGGGCTGGAAATTCCACATTCCTATGACGTGAGCTCGTTGTTTTCGTCCAGTCGGATATGACCTACAGGGGATGATGGGGCCTTATCGCTCGTGTTTTCCGTAATCATTACGCACACCTGCAGTGCGCGTGTGTGTGTGTGGTCACAACACGGCGAGTATTCATGCCGCTGGAGCTTGTTATGCATACGCGTGTGTATACGTGCGCGTGTGTGTGTGTGTATACGTGCGACACCCTGGCCATGTGTGTATGTACAGTAGGCTCGATTATTATCCGTGTGCGGTTTATTCGATTTGCGGATTAAGCGCACACCCGAGATTTTGACATGAATGAATAACGCGTGGATGTTCCCTTAAGCCCAAATCGATAACTTAAAAAAAAACATAATCTTGGTTCTTTCGGTAAAGTCACGTAGAAGGGAAACAATAAAATAATAAAAAGTATAAAACAGTAAAATTCTCACGACGTTTCGACTGCAACACAAGCAATCATCATCAGGTGTCAAAACCACAGCAAGAAAATTTGAAAAAAGTGGCGGTTTTTTTTCTTGCTGTGGTTTTCACACCTGATGATGATTGCTTGTGCTGCAGTCGAAACGTCGTGAGAATTTTATTGTTTTATATTTTTATTATTTTATTGTTTCCCTTCTACGTGACTTTACCGAAAGAACCAAGAATATGAATCCCTGCAGTCACGAAAGCTTTAAATAAAAAAAATATACAGGGTGCTTAACATTTTTTTTACACTGATATGGGACTATCGTTTTGAATGGAAGAAGAACGGATAATAGACCGTAACATGATAACAAATGTAATGTTAATAGCTTAAAGAAGTCAAAGAGTCTCCCACTTGTTCGCCATCGTTGTCAACGCGTGCCCTGGAATCTTCATCAGGTGGCTTCCAGAGCCCGGAGGCAGCAGCACAATTCTAGTGGCATTGCCGCAAATTCTCAGAAGTTTTTACATTTTTATTGAAGCACCATATGTGTGTGTATATATATGTACATACGTACAGGTGTTGCCACACGGCCGATACTCGGCCTCCAAGGTTGATTTGCGGCAGCGGTGATGAAACCTCGTGTCTCCAGAGCGGGAACAACCTGGATGAGGAGGAATTCGAAAACTACCCCGCAAAACCACTCAATTGGGATCATGCGCACAGAGCAGCAAATATGGGCCCCTACACAACCACCCCCCACCACCTCCACCACCACCACCCCCACCACCCCCACAACCCCCACCATCTCCACCACCTCCACCACCCCCCACCACGGGCAAACTTGTGACCCAGTTCACTCGTGCAAACGAGACGCTTATCCTGGTCCCCTGAGTTCTCACCCAGTTAAATAAAATCAACATGAGCCTGGAACAGTCTCACCACCACTACCACCACCACCACTACCACCACCACTACCACCACCACTACCACCAGCACTACCACCACCACTACCACCAGCACCACCACCAGCACTACCACCACCAGCACCATCACCGCCGGCATCTGGGCGCTTTCTATGGTCTCGTTTAGACAGTCGATGCGTTTGTCCTCCTCTCGAAGAGATTACAGCCATCGTCACGGGGCTTTAACGCAACAAGCGGAGGCACCCCCACCGCCCCCACCACCCCCACCACCCTCCCAGCTCGCTTCTTGAACAGGCGAACGTGAGTGGGACAACGCCGGCGTCCACCATAAACTCCTCGCTCGAGACGCAACCATCATTGCACCTCCTGGCTTTGACATTCCTCCTCCTTCTCACTGAAGACTCTCTGGTGGCGGAGATCATGAACTGCTATTCATTGGCGTAATATAAAATAAAATGTTTCGCTCCGGATGACGCTGCAAAGTATTATCTGTTTTTTGATTTAGCGTGCTGATCTTAAAGGTGCATTGAAAAATGTGATACTCCGACTGATGCTTCTGTTGTTGTGGAGTAACTCATGCAGCCAGCTATGGCTCTAGGATTCGGTGTTACATGTTATTTATGTAGTTTATTGTAAAAATTCGGTCACAGTCCTTGTGATCAATGTTACGTTGCAATTATGGCTTTATTTTTTGGTGATTTGGAAAACGTTTTTTGTTTTGGACATGTTTGTTTTGTTGTAGTACGGAGTTAGACTGATGGCCTTAATCTAAGTTTTTGTGGTTGTTGTTGTTGTTGTTTGACTTGCATCCCACTGGGATTTTTTGTACACAGCGTTGGTGTACGGTGCTTTTTTCAGGAATATTTTTGCTGTTATTTTCCCATGTATTTTTTGTTTGCACAGTCAACACATAGTCACTTTAAGATGTTTTTCTTGTTCGTGTTTTTGTTTTGTTTGTTTGTTGTGGTTGCACCCGATTCAAGAGCCGAATGGCTCACAGGGCTGTATCAAAATAAACTGAATAAAACTGAATGAACGCGCATCAGGACATCAACCCCAGGGCCGATGCCCTGTTTGCCACAAATGAACCACGACAATAGCTCGCTGCTCTCGTCGAGGTCCATGAACAATCACGCGAACTCCGGTCATCCTCGCAGCGGCTCTTTGGCAAACCGTCGGACAAAGAAGGCGGACAGCGCATCGTG
The DNA here is from genome assembly GCF_048934315.1 of Petromyzon marinus. Lineage (NCBI taxonomy): Eukaryota > Metazoa > Chordata > Hyperoartia > Petromyzontiformes > Petromyzontidae > Petromyzon > Petromyzon marinus. The sequence continues at coordinate 20,684,717 of NC_133703.1, read as the reverse complement.
CGCCGCTTTCAGATGCGCTTCTGCGGCCGTCGGGAACGCTCTTCCTTCCGATATTAGGAAGCCACTGGAGCTATGCATTTTTTAAATCATCAACGATTTAATTGAAACCGCTTCGTGTGTTTCAGTTTGTTGTCCGATTAGCGCGGGTCGGCTACGTACGGTGCTAAAGAAGATCAACACACACAGAGATGCACACGTCTCCCGAATGGATGGAAAATAAAAGACGCGAGTCACAGCAGGTGGTGCGATCGTGGCCATGCAAGCCAAACTCTAGGACCGTTTAGTAAAGGCGCGGACGACGACACAAACGCGTCGAAATGCACAGAGACTCGTGTAGACAAGGAGAGACTCGTAGAGGCCCATAGCGAACCATAGGGATATATAGAGACTCGTAGAGGCCCATAGAGACGAGTGTCACCATGCAACCCGCACTATGGAGCGCACAGTAAACACACCGTGGGCTGCGCTTCTTCAACGGAGGAGAGGAAGGAACACGATTACCACGCATCCCCTTTGCCGGAAGACATCAGTGGCTATATTTGAAATTTACCATCCTGCGCCCCCCCGGGATGGGACTGTGGAATTTCCACCATTGTCTGGGGCAGAACGCGTCCCTCCAACGGGGCGGAGGGACGCTTTGTATATTTCTCTTGCCTGTTATGAACAACAACAACCACAACAATGGGGCCTTTTGTCAATCCACTGATGGGATGAACGTCTCCCCACGTCGTTCCGATCGCGGGGGTTTGGTTGCCCATACTTCACCACGCTGGTTCAGTGCGGGTTGGGGTAGGCGAGAGGGATAACCCGAACCGGTTTGGATATCACTCGCGACCGATGGATCTTATTCGTAGCCGGGAATCGAACTGGGGCCGCGGGATTCGTGGCATCGGGCGGCGTATGACAGCACTGCCCGTCCGCCCAAGGCTGATAACGACGACGACGATGCAGCTCACGATGGGGGGTAACAACAGTTTAAATGCTCCGCACAGATGGATGCAGTAATCCTTGCGGTGAGTTCACTGCACCTCGTCACCTCGCAGGGAGTCGAACTGGGAATTGTGGCGGGTCCACAGCGGTCGCGAGCTGCAACAGTAGCGAGCGATTTAGGGAGCCATGATGCTGAGGCGTGCCTAGGGTATGGCGAATGGCGGCGACCGCCCTGGACCCCGCGTTCTGGGGGGGGGAGGGGGTGAGTTGCCCCGTGCACCGCACGCGCACGCTCCATGGGGTCCTCCGGGTGTGTTTTTTTTGTGGTGTTCCCCATCCACATTTAGAAACGCGCATTGAGATTATTCAGATTATTCTGGTGCCATGAATGTCCGAATGATGGGGGCCACTTTGTTGTTGAGCTATGAGTTGTGGCCAGGTGGCTTCTGAAACAGTAAGTTGCTACCTCGGTGGGCTTTGCCTGGTAGGATGGGGAAGGTTTAGAGTTGTATTGGTTTGTGTCGGGGTGATCTGTTTACCTTTTGCAGTGCTGCCGTGTGCTTCTTTTTGTATTGTTTGTTAATGTAACGTTCGTACGTGCCCCGTTTGGACATCTGTGAAAAATATCTTCATCCTCCTACAGTATAAATAAATATTCTGATTCTGATTCCGACGGTGCTGCCCATAGGTAGCACGCTGCAGTGACCACTGCCGTGGGGTCATGGCGAGCACAACGGATTTTCTCTGCAGAGTTGGCCGGTCCGACCTCCAGTCGAAACAATGAACATCTTTATATAATCTCCCCCACCACCTCCGCATCCACCCGCAGACCTCTCTCCACCCAGCACCACCACAGCGAGTCGATGGGCTGCAGGTCGCCAGTGGTGGGGTCAAGTGCCCTGCCAGCACGGGCGGCCAGCGTTGGAAGAGTAGGGGCCAAGGATAGATTGTTCGAAGGGTTCACTAGAGGAGGTGGAGGGTTGATGCGGGGAGGAAGAGGAGGAGGGAGGAGTAGGAGGAGGAGGGAGGAGGAAGAGGGAGGAGGAAGAGGAGGTGGAGGGTTGATGCGAGAGGGATGACGAGGAATAGGAGGAGGAGGCGCTTCCGCCAGCAGAGGAGTGAGTGAGCAATGGCACGGCCTCATTCACCTTTGACCTTTCTAAATAATATATACGCGCATCAATCGAGAAGGACTTTAATAATAATAACAGCAACAGAAGCCAGTAACCACTGAGATGGACAAAGCGTGGACACAATCGCGCTTGGCAGGTGATGGGGACCTCGCATCCATCACCCGCGAGAAGCTCCTCGGCTCCGATCCCGGGGTCTCGCGCACCACGCGGAGGGGCGGGAGGGGGGGAGGGGAGGAGGAGGAGGGGAGGAGGGGGTCACCGTGAGAAAAGAAGACTCCGAGCTCACCACTGTCACTTTGAACATCACTTAAATGTCACGGACGGAAAGATTCGCGCTCTCTCGCTCTCTCTCCCTCGCTCTCTCTCCCCATCGCTCTCTCTCTCTCTCTTTTCCTTTACGATCAGAGGAAACAAGAAGATGCTCGGTTTAGTCGGCACTTTGCTTCGTTCATCATTTCGTTTTTGTGTTTGTTTTTTTTCCCATTGCTTTGCTTTATGCGCTCCCCCCTCCTCCACTCCTTTCCCATTGTGCAACAAAATCAATCTGTGCTACTTTCTTCGTAGACACAAACATCAACACGAAGGATCACGCTCTGCACCTCGTCCTTACACTTTCCCTAACTCTCTACCCCCTCTCTCTACCCCCCTCTCACTACTCTCTCTCTCTATGCTCTACCACCCCTCTCTGTCTCTCTACCCCCTCTCCCTACTGTCTCTCGCTATGTTCACCTTCTGAGGCGCTCGCTCGTCACCGTGGCGTGCGCGATGACCACCACCACCACCACCACGTGACTTTTCTTTCGTGTTGTGCGCGGTGCATTTAGCGCCACAGCGCGTGGATTTATAGCGATTATTTGTGTTGCTGGTGACTTTGTGTATTTGTGTTGCTGGTGACTTTGTGTAATTTCATATCGGTGTCGCCTCCAGTGCTGTTGCTGCTGGAGGCAATAAAAAGTTGTTTAAAAGTCACAAGTCTATGTTCCCCTTGTTTTCTATGTAAGTTTTTTTTTTAAACTACGACAAGTGATGCATCTGTACCCAGCACTCCTCGCAGTCCTGTGGCCTCCGACGGTAGCTCACGTCTCCATGCAGCGCTCTCTCTCCCTCTCTGTCTCTCTCCCCCTCTCGCTCTCTCTCTCTCTCCCTCTCGCTCTCCCTCGCTCTCCCTCGCCCTCGCTCTCCCTCTCTCTTTCCCTCTCCCTCGCTCCCTCGCTCTCCTTCTCCCTCGCTCTCTCTCTTTTTTTTACGATCAGAGGAAACAAGAAGATGCTCGGTGTAGTAGGCACTTTGCTCCGTTCATCATTTCGTATTTTTGTTTTTTTAATGCTTTGCTTTATGTAAACCCCCCCCCCCACCCTCTTTTAAATGAAAGACCCAACAATTTTTTATTTATTTTTCTTCTCTCCTTTCCCCTTCCCTCTCTCTCTACCCCCCTCTCTGCCCCCCTCTCTCTACCTCCCTCTCTGCCTCTCCTCTCTCTCTACCCCCCTCTCCGCCCCCCCTCTCTCTCTGCCCCCTCTCTTCCTACTCCATTTGGCTCTCTCTCGCTCTCTCTCTTTTTTCTTTATAACTACGACAAGTGCTGCACCTGCACGCAGCCCTTCCCACAGTCAAACGGCCTTCGACGGGTAGCTCAGATCTGCATGCAGAGCTCTCCGTCATCTGCCACCGAGCACACGGCCTCCTCCAGCGCCCACTGCTCCTTGAAGGCCGGCACGGCGTGGGTCAGCCACGCACGGCGGAACTCCGGCCCACACACCCTGGCTCCGACCAGAGCGCGAAAGATGCCCAGGCTGCTGGCTGGACGTTGCCCCTCCAGGGCCACCTTCCTCGCCCTGTATATGGCGAGCTTGGCATAGCCGAAGAGCACGTTGACCAGCCCCTGAAGATGTTGGGGTCCGTCGCCCTTCGGGTATCCAAAGATGAGGACCGTCGGGGAGAAGTGGAGGCTGAACCTTAGGAGGATGTTTCTCAGGACCTTGAACAGCGAGTCCAGGCTCTTGCACTCCACGTATTGGTGCGCCACCGTCTCCACTTTACCGCAGAACTGGCACTCCGGGGACGTGTCGGTGAAGCGCGCCAGGGAGACGTTGGTGGTGACGGTGCCGTGGGCGATGCTCCAGCTGAGGTCGCCGATGCGGTTGTACGTCGGGCTGGAGTAGAGTTGCCTCCAGATAGGCCTCTCCGGAGAGACGCAGGGCAGGGCTTTCCTCCAGGCGTGGTCCTTGTGGCTCCTCAGGGTGTCCTGTTGGTGGAACTGGACCATGTAGGAGTAGAGCACCTTCCTCTTTATGTTGGCGAAGGCCCCCTCCGGCAGGTCTTCCAGCCGGCACAGGTTGTGATCCGCCTTCGTCTGTCGGCATTGGCGATGCAGTGGCACGATGGAGAGCTCCGGTGGAGGGAGATCGAGAGGGGCCTCGTCATCCCCAACGCCGATGGGGGGCGTTCTCCCCGCTGCCGCTGCGAAGGCCCCCTTGGCTTCGGCCAGGATCCGGGCAGCCACCCGGAGCGACTGCAGCCCTGTCTTTACGGCCATGTCTGCTGGTCCGAGCCACCGGCCCCGTGTTTCAGGCTCCACTAGATCCCCCATCCTGGTGAGCCGCGCGTTGGCGAGGCACCTCTCCATGCCAGGGGTGGTGGTGGTGGATGGCAGCTTTGTCTGTGGGTTCCTGAGGATCGGTTCGAAGACCAGATCCTCGGCCGATTGCGGTTGGTTCAGCCTCCTGACGGCGAGGGAGCTCCATGTCTGCAGGACGCTTCTGTAGAAGGGTGGCAGCTGTCCCAGTGGGAGGCCCTGCAGGTCCACGTAGAATAGTTGCTTGGAGCACTGCAGACCCCCCAGCTGTTTCAGGAGGAAGGAGGCCGTGACGCTCCAGGCCGGTGCAGGGGCGGCGTGCAGGAACTTTTGCGCTGCCTGCAGTCGGAAGGTGGCCAGCTGACTCCGCACGCACACCAGCCCGTGACCGCCCTCGTCCAGTGGCAGGGCCAGGACCCCAGCCGCGACCCGGTGTCCTCCACCCGACCAGAAGAAGTCGAGGACTCGCTTCTGAAGTGCGTTGACGAGGCTCATGGGGGGGTGCAGGGAGAAGAGTCGGTGCCACAGCATGGACGTCACCAGCTGGTTCACCACCAACGTCTTTGTCCTGAAGGTGAGGAACTTGCACAGGCGACCCCAGGTGGCCAGCCGCTCCTTCACCTTCTCCTCCAGCTCGACCCAGTTCCTCTGCGGTGGTTCCTCCTCTGGTCCGAGGAACACCCCCAGGTGGTGCAGCGATGTTGTGCTCCAATTGATGGCTTTTGCCTTCTCGGGACACTTGGTCATGTCCCACACTCCAACCAGCAGGCCGCTGCACTTTTGCCAGTTAATTTTTGATGACGAGGCTTTCGAAAAGACCTCCTGGCACTCATGCAGCAGGGCAACATTAGCCAAGGAGCGCAGGATGAGGAGGACGTCGTCGGCATATGCCGTCAGGACCAACTTGATGCTTGGTTCCCTCAGCACCAGGCCGCTGAGTCTCCGCCTTATGAGACTCAGGAAAGGCTCTAATGCCAGGGCATAAAGTTGACCCGACAATGGGCATCCCTGTCTCACTCCTCGCTCGAATTTGACCGGGGCAGTGAGGGCGCCGTTGATCTTGATCATGCATTCCGCCTTGGTGTAGAGTAGGCGGATCGTTTGGACAAAGGCATCCCCAAAACCCAAGGTCTTGAGGGTTCCCAGCAGGTACTTGTGGTCCACTCTGTCAAAAGCCTTTTCCTGGTCAAGAGCCAGAAACGCGATTGGGATGCCCAACCTCTGGGACACTGCGATGAGGTCCCTGACCAGGAAGATGCCGTCGTGGATGGTTCGTCTGGGGGTGGTGTACGACTGGTCCCCGTTTACGACTTGTGCAATCACCCCTTTCAGTCGCAGGGAGAGAGCCTTTGTCAATATTTTGTAGTCTGTGTTCAGGAGGGACACCGGACGCCAGTTTTGTAGGTGCCTCAGGTCTCCGTTCTTGGGAAGCAGAGTGAGCACCGCTCTCCTCCAAGACTGAGGCATCACCCCGGTGACTGAGGCTTCCTCCAGCACCTCTCTGTAGTCCTCCCACAGGGATGGCCAAAAGCGGCGTAAAACTCCCCTGTTAGCCCGTCTAACTCTGGGGATTTATTCGGGGCCAGTCCTCTTACGGCTGCGTCAAGGTCAGTCCTGGTGAGCTTTTGCTCTAGCAGCTCTTTCCCGTCTTCCCCCAGGGTGGGTAGACCACTCTATGCCTCCGCCTGGGCCGGTTCCGATGTTTCTTCAGGGGAGAACAGGTTGCCGTAGAAGTCTCTGATGATGGTCGACTTCTGCTGGAGTTCGTGCACCAGGACACCGTCACCATTAAAGAGGCACTCCATGGATTTGCGTCTCCCATTCTGCCTCCCGAGGGAGTAGAAAAGCGGGGATCCCGTGTCGAGGTCCGTGATGAGCTTCACCCGGGATCGCACAAACGCTCCCCTCGTCTGCTCCTCATGTAGCCCTTTCAAACGCTCCCTCTTCTCCTCGTATTCTTGGAGAAGAGCAGGGTCGCTGTCCTCGGCGAGGCGACCCTCCAAATTGAGGACTCGGGCTTCCATGTCGGTGATGTCCGCGTTCTTCAGTCTGGTACTCCCCCAGGTATATTGTTGGCACAACAGCCTGGTGTGCACTTTGCCCATATCCCACCACTGGGCCAGAGAGTCGAACTGCGTTTTGGTTTTTCGCCACTCTTCCCAGAAGTCCTCGAACATTTCTAAGAAGGTGCCATCCTCGAGCAGTGAGTTGTTAAAATGCCAGTGAGACGCGCCCTCACGGGCCCTCTCCAGCCTGACACGGAGCACGATGAGGTTGTGGTCCGTGAAGGGTGCCGTCCTGATGCCAGACGTTATGGCGCACGTCACAAAGCTCTTAGAGATGTAAAATCTGTCGAGCCTGGACTGCGTCACCGAGCCATCGCGCCTCGGCCTCGTGTACGTGAACTGGCGTTGGCCCGGGTGATGTATGCGCCACACATCCACCAAGGCGGCGTCCTCCAGGAGTCCCTGCATTTCCCTCTTAGGCCCTACTCCCCCCGGCTGTCCCCCCGAACGATCCAGAGTGCCGAGTGTGCAGTTGTGCGCCACCCACAATCACGCACTCGTCGTCCGGGATCCTGGCCAGGTGCCTCCTCAGGACGTGCAGAAACGGGATCTTCTCCTTGTTGGTCACAGGCGCGTACACGTGCAGTAGGTGGGTGGTGACATCGCCCACCCTGACCGTTACCGCGAGCAGCCTTCCCTTCACCACTTCGGTGTGGGTGATGAGCTCGGGATGAAACCCTTTAGCAAACAGGGTCGCGACTCCACAGGAGGTGTTGTCAAGGTGGCTGTAGAAGGAGTCCCCTCCCCACTCCTTCCTCCAGTCATCCTCGTCCTCGACCGTGAGATGCGTCTCCTGTATGAAGAAGACAGAGGCAGCGTGTTTCCTCGCAAGAGACATTGCGGAAAACCTCCGCACTGCCTCCCTGCACCCGTTCACGTTCAGGGAGCCGATGTACAAAGGCATTGCTTGTTCCTTTCCCCCGTGGCCTCCCACCTTATAATTTGTTTGCGGAAAAATCTCAGCTTTGCCCTCTCCTTGCCCCGGGACTCGAGTCTCTGCTTGGCAAGGAGTCTCTCTGCTTGAGTCACAGAGGCCTTTATTGCCTTGCTGTCCTTCCATCGAGCCAAGGCAATGTCTGCTCTGTCCTTCCTCATGTTGGTCTCGTCGAGGAATTTCCAGAGATCTTCCGAGGAGATCAGGGGAGTCTGAGGGTCAAGGAGTGTAGACCCCTGGCTGCTCTCGCTCCCCATGCTGAAGCAGTCGTCCCGATCTGAATCGATTTCCTCGGCGTCCGGCTCCGCTGGAAGAGCTGCAGCGGCTGAGCTGGCACATGGCCCAGCGGCGTCCTCTCCCCCGGTGTCAGGGATGACCTGGGATGGCTCCTGCTCAGGCTCTTCGGGTGGATGGCCCGGTGTCTCTTCCGCTGGTTTTGGATCAGCAGTGGGACTGGGACCTTCCTCCTCATTCCCATCCATTTCGTCCTTGCCCTTGGTGAGTGTCTCTCCGCCAACGTCTTCCTCTTGGTCAAGGGCTTCATGTATAGCTGGTGGGGAGTGAGTCTCTATGACAACAGTAGACGGGTCGATTTCCATGGTGATGTTGCCTTCATCGTCCACGGTCTCCTGCTGTAGAAACCCTTCCCCAGACGCACGCTGCTTCTTCCTCTTGGCGGGTTTCTTCCTCGCCACCCGCACGTCACTCGGCGTGGCGTCCGGGAAGGAAAAAAACGCGTCTTCGGCGTCTGGCAGCTGTTCTGATTCCTCCCCTAGTGTGGGGGGGTTTCACTGCTTCTTCCTGTTCGAGGTCTGGGAGGGGTTCCTCCTCTGAATTTGACCCTTCAGATCCGGGTCCTTCTGTAGAGTCCCCCCACGGTCACCCCCTTCTCGACGGCCGCATCGGCCACCTTCTTCGTCGTCAGGAAGAAGACGGCTTTCCCGCTGACCTTCGAGGCGTGGGTGATGGTGGCTGGCGGGACGATGGCGGCCGGGGCCTCGACGTACGCCTCGATCGTGACGGAGCTCGAGGCGTAGCAGCGGATGCCGTTCTCGCGCAGCGGCAGTGGTCGCTGTGCGCTCGGGGGGGGGTTGGCCTTGGAGCAGAGGCCCTAGTGGGGGGCCTCGTGACTCCAGGCAGATTGGCAGCTGCGACCTTTGCGTAGGTGGCCATTTTGTTCCTGCTGCCTTCAATTTCTACCTGACTGTGGTGCTGCGCTTCTGTACAGAGCTCCCCTTGAGAGAATGTAAACTGAGGATGAATAAAGAATCCTCGTTTAAGAAAATTATGAAAGAAAAAAAGAAAGGAAAGATATATATTTATGTATTCAATAAACTATTTTTATGGAATAAATTATGAAGCAGTAAATAAAAAAGATAATTTGATAGTGATATCTAATTATAAATTTGCGTGTTAAATAAATGAATGTATTTTGCAAACAAATCTACTTTTTAGAAAAATGTGTTTATTAAATACATTCACTCATCGTTAAATAAATATAACTTAGAGTCCTTGCACACTCGTGGAGGCAAACAAAAAAAACGCAGTGTGTTAAGGAATCATTAACTAATAGGTTGCTTTAGCCTCAAAGTAAACAATTGCTTGTGTGGCCTTAAATTTCTGCGCTACAGTGCAGAAGACTCCACGTGGCTCACACAAAATGCAAGTTATAAGAAATCTCAAATAGTCTGAGATTCGTAAACTGAGATTAAAAACATAAGCAGAAGAATAAAGGAACAATAAGTAGAGTATAAAAAAATACCTGTAAAGTATGAAAACGATGCTTTAATTAACTATGGGATTGAGCCCATCGCCTAAGAAACACCACCGTGTTTCAAAAGGCTATGGCCTCACCCTGAACTGTTAAGCTTAAAAAAAGTAAAGAAAAATAGAGCAACACACAATAAGTACTACTTCTGTGTGCAAAAGGCAGAATACTTACTCCTGCTGAGTAAAAACTTGAAGAAAATAAATTAATTAGAAGAGGGTATGTTAGATTTATAAAGTTACCACGGGGAGCTCAAACGAAGCGCGTCCTCTCTCACCGTGACTCTCCCTCACTCCCTCGCACTCCCTCTCGCTCTCCATCTCGCTCTCCTTCGCTCTCTCGCTCTCCCTCGCCCTCCCTCTACCTCGCTCTCCCCCTCGCTCTCCCTCGCTCCCTCTCACTCCCTCTACCTCGCTCTCCCTCTACCTCGCTCTCCCTCTACCTCGCTCTCTCTCTCACTCCCTTGCTCGCTCTCCCTCGCTCTCCCTCTCGCTCTCTCTCTCGCTCTCCCTCGCTCCCTCTCACTCCCTCGCTCGCTCTCCCTCGCTCTCCCTCTCGCTCTCTCTCTCGCTCTCCCTCGCTCCCTCTCACTCCCTCGCTCGCTCTCCCTCGCTCTCCCTCTTGCTCTCCCTCGCTCTCTCTCTCCCTCGCTCTCTCCCTCCCTCGCTCTCTCTCCCTCGCTCTCTCTCTCCCTCTCCCTCGCTCGCTCTCCCTCGCTCTCGCTCTCCCACGCTCTCCCTCTCCCTAGCTCGCTCGATGCCGAATGGATTCGTGATGGAGAGGGGTTGGGTGCGGGAGGGGATGGGGGGAGGCGGCAGGGAGGTGGGGAGATTCACGGCTTGATGGAAGAAGGAGGAGGGAGATGGCTTGATGGGGGGAGGTGGATAATTATGATGGAGACGGGTTGATGGGAGGAGTAAAAGGGAGACGGGTTGATGGGAGGAGGGAGATGGGTTGATGGGAGGAGAGAGATGGGTTGATGGAAGGAGAGAGATGGGTTGATGGGAGGAGAGAGACGGGTTGATGGGAGGAGAGAGACGGGTTGATGGGAGGAGAGAGATGGGTTGATGGGAGGAGTAAGAGGGAGACGGGTTGATGGGAGGAGGGAGATGGGTTGATGGGAGGAGAGAGACGGGTTGATGGGAGGAGAGAGATGGGTTGATGGGAGGAGAGAGATGGGTTGATGGGAGGAGAGAGACGGGTTGATGGGAGGAGAGAGACGGGTTGATGGGAGGAGAGAGATGGGTTGATGGGAGGAGAGAGATGGGTTGATGGGAGGAGAGAGACGGGTTGATGGGAGGAGAGAGACGGGTTGATGGGAGGAGAGAGATGGGTTGATGGGAGGAGAGAGATGGGTTGATGGGAGGAGAGAGACGGGTTGATGGGAGGAGAGAGACGCGTTGATGGGAGGAGAGAGACGGGTTGATGGGCGGAGAGAGACGGGTTGATGGGAGGAGAGAGACGGGTTGATGGGAGGAGAGAGACGGGTTGATGGGAGGAGAGAGACGGGTTGATGGGCGGAGAGAGATGGGTTGATGGGAGGAGAGAGACGGGTTGATGGGAGGAGAGTGATGGGTTGATGGGAGGAGAGAGATGGGTTGATGGGAGGAGGAGAGAGACGGGTTGATGGGAGGAGAGAGACGGGTCGATGGGAGGAGAGAGACGGGTTGATGGGAGGAGAGAGACGGGTTGATGGGAGGAGAGAGACGGGTTGATGGGAGGAGAGAGACGGGTTGATGGGCGGAGAGAGACGGGTTGATGGGAGGAGAGAGACGGGTTGATGAGAGGAGATAGACGGGTTGATGGGAGGAGAGAGACGGGTTGATGGGAGGAGAGAGACGGGTTGATGGGAGGAGAGAGACGGGTTGATGGGAGGAGAGAGACGGGTTGATGGGAGGAGAGAGACGGGTTGATGGGAGGAGGAGGGGTAGGGAGATGGGTTGATGGGAGGAGAGAGACGGGTTGATGGGCGGAAAGAGACGGGTTGATGGGAGGAGAGAGACGGGTTGATGGGAGGAGAGAGACGGGTTGATGGGAGGAGAGAGACGGGTTGATGGGAGGAGAGAGACGGGTTGATGGGAGGAGAGAGACGGGTTGATGGGAGGAGAGAGACGGGTTGATGGGCGGAGAGAGATGGGTTGATGGGAGGAGAGAGACGGGTTGATGGGAAGAGAGAGACGGGTTGATGGGAGGAGAGAGACGGGTTGATGGGAGGAGAGAGAGGGAGACGGGTTGATGGGAGGAGGGAGACGGGTTGATGGGAGGAGAGAGACGGGTTGATGGGCGGAGAGAGATGGGTTGATGGGAGGAGAGAGACGGGTTGATGGGAGGAGGGAGACGGGTTGATGGGAGGAGAGAGATGGGTTGATGGGAGGAGAGAGATGGGTTGTTGGGAGGAGGGAGATGGGTTGATGGGAGGATGGAGACGGGTTGATGGGAGGAGAGAGACGGGTTGATGGGAGGAAAGAGACGGGTTGATGGTAGGAGAGAGATGGGTTGATGGGAGGAGGGAGATGGGTTGATGGGAGGAGAGAGATGGGTTGATGGGAGGAGAGAGACGGGTTGATGGGAGGAGAGAGACGGGTTGATGGGAGGAGAGAGACGGGTTGATGGGAGGAGAGAGATGGGTTGATGGGAGGAGAGAGACGGGTTAATGGGAGGAGAGAGACGGGTTGATGGGAGGAGGGAGACGGGTTGATGGGAGGAGAGAGACGGGTTGATGGGAGGAGAGAGAGGGAGACGGGTTGATGGGAGGAGAATGGTGCTGCGGCGTACAGAAGATGTACATGGATTGTCGATGTTGACACTGTTACTATGCCGTACTGCTACCGCTGATGATGCTTCTGCTGTTGCTAATGCTTCTGCTGCTACTGCTGATGAGGATGATTAATTTATGTTCTACTGATGTCCGATGGTGTCTCGGCCAGTGTTGGAATATCCACGTTACCGTGGCGGGCAAGGAATCCGCATTTCCATCGATGCAACCTCTCCCGACTTCCAAACAAAGTGAGGTGGTAACATCTGTTTTATTGTTTTATATATATTATTATTTTATTGTTTCCCTTCAACGTGACTTTACCGAAAGAACGAAGAATCTGCAGCACCTTTGAAAAAAAATCCACTGCCTGGATGAGAGCCTCCCCCCACGCCATGCGGGATTATATTGACCATACTTCACCACGGTATAGTTATTTTAGTAGGCTGAGCCCGATGCCTGACCAGGAATTGCTCTCATGGCTTTCCGCTTGTTTTTATTTATTTCGATTCACCAGGCGAGTCCCACTGAGCTACGTGGCTCTTTTCCAGAAGCGACCTGGCCATCACAAATGATAGCTCAACGAAGTGGGCTTATCATCATCATCATCGTGTGGAAATCTATGGCAGCAGCCGAATACTCGAAACGCGTGGTGACGTTGATTCTAAATGTGGAGGGGAAAAACCGGAGGACCAGGAGAAAAATCCACGCGATCACGGAGAGAGAGAGAGACACCGCAAACTACAAATATATAGCAGCAGGCGTCAGGGTCGAGATCGAACCCACGACCTCCTGTATACCAGGCGAGGTAGTTGACATCCCCGAGCCACCGTGGCGCAGCATACGGGTTGGGAGAAGACCTTCATCCAGCAGTAGATATACAAAGGCAGGGGAGGGGGGGGGGGCTGATCGCCGCTCAATACTCAGGGCGCACGCCACACACCGCTAAAGTAAATGTCACAGACAACGCGGTGGGTTTTAAACAGACGGCCTTCCCTAGCTGCAGTCATTCGCCCGTGTGTTACGAGTGGAGTCCACTCCGTCGACGCGCGAAGGAAGAGACGCATTGTCCGCTTATCTATCCATTGTGGTGGCTAGGAGATGTTGACTACCTCGCCTGGTATCCAGGAGGTCGTGGGTTCGATACCGACTCTGACGTCTGCTGCTGTATAATTGGAGTTTGCGTGACTGTATCTCATCATCACGGTGGCTATGAGATGTTGACTATCTCGCCTGGTATCCAGGAGGTCGTGGGTTCGATACCGACCCTGACGCCTGCTGCTGTATTATTGGAGTTTGCGTGTCTGTATCTCATCATCACGGTGGCTAGGAGATGTTGACTACCTTGCCTGGTATCCAGGAGGTCGTGGGTTCGATACCGACCCTGACGCCTGCTGCTGTATAATTGGAGTTTGCGTGTCTCTCTCTCTCTCCACGTGGTCGCGTGTGATTTTTCTCCGGTTTTCCCCTCCACATTTAGAATCAATAACGTGCGTTTAGAGTGTGTGGCTGGCTGTAGGTTTCCACGTGATGATAAGCCACTTTGGTCGAGCTATCATTTGTGTAGCCAGGTCGCTTCTGAAAAAAAAAGATATACAGCTCAATGGGCTTTACCTGGTAAAAAAAAAACAAAGTATAGTTTTAGTTTATCGTTTGGTGTTATTTATATTCGAATATAGTTGTGCATTGCTATAGCACTTTGCATTGAACTGAACTAAGAGACCCCCCCTCCCCCATCACCCCCGCCGATACTCCTGCAACATCATCAGCTCCTTCCCAAGCCCCTGCCCCCCCGTTCCTTCCGTCACCTCCGTCACCGACAGCCGTTCCACCCAACCCGTGCCTCCCCCTGTCGCTCATCTCGCGTTATTAAAGCGCCCTGGGTAGGGCCCTCTATACAGTCGAAGTAGAATAAGAACAGCGTGCAGAGAGGGGGGCCTCTTGCCTGTAAGATCAGTGAGCCCGACTCTGCTGCTGATGAGAGACGACGTGAAAACATGCGAATAGGCATCACTCTTTCTGGCAATAAAATAGGTGGTGATTTAATTTATTTTATTTTATACCTACGTGACTTTACCGAAAGAACCAAAGAGTATGAATCCCTGCAGTCACGAAAACTTCAAATCTAGAAGGTGGTGAAACATCTTCTTATGCTTTTTCATACTTTGATACCGGCAAAAAGAAGGTCCCATTGTGTTGCTGCTCAACCCCGAGCTATAAATACTCTGGTAGTGGTATTGCCCTTGTACTGTTCTCTGGTCTGACACTGGTGAGACGAACCTGGTGCGGTGTGTAAACATCTGCATCGGGGAGACAAAGGCGGTCGGACGTGGTGCGGCCACCCACCCCCTCGTGTACCGTTCGGGCCTTCCTTCATAGGTGCTACACGCGAACAGCACTTGCCCCAGCAGTCTTTTAAAGGCTATACGGGGGATCTTTGTCTTTTTGATATGTGTCTCTTTGTCGGTCCATGTCGCTGTATCTGTATTTGTCTCTGTCTCGTTCGCGCTCTCTCTCTCTCTCCGTGTCTGTCTCGGGCAGTGTCTCTGTTCTCTCGGTGTGTCCCTCTGTGTCCGTCCTTATGTCTGCCAGTCTCTCTGCGTGCTTTCTCCTTTCACGATTGTCTCTCTCCGCGAACGCGTCTTCCTCTCTGTGCGCGTGTGTCTATTTGCGTCTCTGTGTCTGCCTCTCTGTGCCTCTGTCTGTCCGTCTCTCGCCGTGCCAACAAAACCCGACCCAATGTGACAGCAACGACCCTCCGTGCTTTGAGTCTGCGGACGCCTCTGGCATTGATCCAATAATCAATAATCCGCTCGTGTAGCGCCGATCCGGATCAAATGCGAAACACGAGGTCCTCTGGGAAACACGGGAACACGGGGGTCGCGAAGAAACGGGATATACGGAGGGATATGCGGACATGGAGACACTGGGATTCGGGGACACGGGGACATCGGGACAACGGGGACATGGGAACATGAGGTCACGCGGGCTTGGGCACACGTGGACATTGAAACGTGGGGATGCTGGGACACAGGGACACGAGGAAACGGATATATGGGGACACGGAAACATGGAGCAACGCGGACTTGGGAACACGAGGACGTGGGAACAAAGCGGAACGGTTGGCGTTGACGCGCGGGCTTAAACGTGGCTTGCTGATGAGTCCCGATGAAGTCGAAGCCTGCGTATCGGTGAGCGCTCTCGTTGGAACGGCACGGCTGGACCTGACGCGCTGATGAGTCGAGAGTGAGGGCGGTGTGTGGACGGAGGGCTTCCCTACGCCGTGCAGACAGTGGAGGGTTATTTAACCATACTTCACCACCCTGGTCAATGCGGGAAAGTGAGGGTTGCGAGGCTCACTCGCACCAGTGTTGGATCACCCATCCAAGCACTACCCAGGCTCAGCGCGTGCTCAGCTTCATGCACGGTCTGAAGGGATCAGCTGCACTCCGTGTGGTGTGGTCACAGGCCATGCAGTATTCTCGATGAGGTCACGTGCCTGCTCTATACGGACGGGCTAAACGGGCGGTGTAGGCTGCTGTGACGCTGTCTCTTCTTTCAACCCCGTCTCCTAATTGTGCTGTACCACTGCCGTGCGTGTTTGTGTGCACCTGGGGTGGTGTGAACGAGGTGCAGTGGGGGGAGCGGCGGTGCGGGGAGCGGTGGTGTAGCGGTTAGCGCACTGCGCTACGAACCTGGCGCCCCGAGTTGGATTCCCGCTCACGGCCAACATCAGTGACGATTATCTGAACCGGTCCTGGGCCTCCTCCCTAGGTCGACTCAGCCTCAAATTAGTACCTGGTGCGGTACGTAAAAACATCGTTACTAGGGAGACAAAGGCGGCCGGGCGTGGTGCTGGCCACCCACCCCCCTCGTGTGCCGTTCCGGCCTTCATAGGTGCTCGCTAACAGCACTTGCCCCAACAGTCTGTTAAGGATATATTGGGGATCTTTGTCTTTGGAGCGGTAGTGTAGTGGTTAGCGCTCTGCGCTACGGACAAGCCGGCGTCCCGAGTTCTATTCCAGTACAGGGCCACAGCCAACATCATTCAGTGACGATTCTCTGAACCGGTCCTGAGTGCCTGGTGCGATGTGTAAACATCGCCACTCGGGAGACAAATGCGGCCGGGCGTGGTGCTTAGCCAAACCAGGCGCTGCTCGCTAACAGCACTTGCCCCAACAGCCTGTTAAGGCTATTCGGGGGATATTTGCCTTTGTGTCTCTGTGTCTGTGAGTGTCACCCGCATCCCCCACCCCGCCCCGCGCCCCCCCCCTACCGCCCACCTCAATGTGACCTCGCCAAGCGCCCGGGTCTCGTTCAATTTGGCGTTAAAGCGGCCAATTAGAGGGCGGATGCCACGTGGTGGAGTCGTCTTCTCTCGACGGAGCTCGTTAAACCAGCGCGCGCGCGTGTACACACACACGTGTACACACACACACACGTGTACACACACATGTACACACACACACGTGTACACACACACACGTGTACACACACACACGTGTACACACACGTGTACACACACACACGTGTACACACACACACGTGTACACACACACACACACGTGTGCACACACGTGTACACACACACGTGTACACACACACACACGTGTACACACACACACGTGTACACACACACACACACACGTGTACACACACACGTGTACACACACACACGTGTACACACACACGTGTACACACACACACACGTGTACACACACACACGTGTACACACGCACACGTGTACACACGCACATGCACACACGTGTACACACAGACACGTGTACACACACACGTGTACACACACACGTGTACACACACACACGAGCGTGTACACACACTCGTGCGTGTACCCACACGCGTGTACACACACACACACACACGTGCACACACACGCACACACACAAAGATCCGCAGTGTAGCCTTAACAGACTGTTTGGGCAAGTGCTGTTAGCGAGCACCTATTAAGGTGCACACGGGCCCGTAGCAGCTACCGATGCCAATCGGAGTGGTATATGCGTTGTTTTATGAGTCGCATTAAAATGACCTCAAGCAGATGAGTCGCATTCGAATGACCTCAACCAGATAAGGCGCATTCGAATGACCTCAACCAGATGAGTCGCATTCGAACGACCTCAACCAGATGAGGCGCATTCGAATGACCTCAACCAGATGAGTCGCATTCGAATGACCTAAACCAGATGAGTCGCATTCGAATGACCTCAACCAGATGAGTCGCATTCGAACGACCTCAACCAGATGAGTCGCATTCGAATGACCTCAACCAGATGAGGGCGGCTCCAGCTCCATGCAGCAGAGTGCATCTCGCCATGCCTACAAAAGACAAAGATCCCCCGTATAGCCTTTAACCGACTTTTGGGGCAAGTGTTGTTCGCGAGCACCTATTAAGGCCGTAACGGCACAATAAGGTGTGGGTGACCATCACCACGCCCGCCCACCTTTGTCTCCCCCACTGCTAATTTCTACACACCACTCCATGCAGGTACTCATTTAAGGCTGAGTCGACTTAGGGGAGGCACAGGGCCGGTTCATATATTAGCCACTGTTATTTGCGAGAATCGAATTGGGTGTTTCCGGCTTCGTAGCGCAGAGCGCGAACCACTGCGCTGCTGTTCCTCAATGTCACAAAGACACAGATCCCTCTTATAGCCTGAACAGACTGTCGGGGCGAGTGCTGTTAATGAGTAGCACCTACGAAGGTCGGCACGGCGCACGAGGGGTGGGTGGTCAGCACTACGCCCGGCCGCATTTGTCTCCCCGGTGGTGATGTTCACCGATGTTGG
Organism: Petromyzon marinus; assembly: GCF_048934315.1. Classification (NCBI taxonomy): domain Eukaryota; kingdom Metazoa; phylum Chordata; class Hyperoartia; order Petromyzontiformes; family Petromyzontidae; genus Petromyzon; species Petromyzon marinus. The sequence continues at coordinate 20,666,752 of NC_133703.1, read as the reverse complement.
CCATGAGCGGAAATCAAACTTGGGCCGCCGGGTTCGTAGCGTAGCGCACCAATCGCTACACTACCCCTCCCCAATCGCGCACGCGATATACACACAGACAACACTCCCACACTGCTCTCTTTGTTTCTCGCGCACACACACACACAGCATAGATTAAGATCCCCCATAATAGCCTTGGTGGAGCTCTTGGGGAAAGTGCTGTTAGCGAGCACACATTCATGTGATATGTGCCCAGAGATCATCGTCGTCGTCTTCTTTAGCAAGCAGCAGTCATCATCATACACACCGCTCTTTCAGGCGTCAAGTTTATCGCATTGCGATTCGTGCAAATTGGATATCCATATCCATCACTTAGAGCAATCGTGACCTCTCCACTCGCACCAACAACCACCACTCTACCACCATCTTCAGCCCAATGTATCTCTGCTCAATGCCAATTTGTTTGTTATTAACTTCACCTCCCCCCCGACGGCGTTCTCTGCGTGTCGTTGCAGATGATCACGGTTCGAATTTCCGGCGGGCAGCACTGGTTAATAACTTTCGGGTTCAGTACCCCGTTGGCCCGTCTGCTTCACAGTGGACGCGGCTAAAAGATTCCCGTGACGCCCTTCGCGGGAGGTGGGCTCGGCCACGTTCCGGCGCCGCGGTCCGAGCGTGGCCACGATTTGAAGCAAAAAATTAGAAACACGCGCAAAAAAATGACCCGTCAATTGGGAGTGTGCGCAGCAAGCGATCGCCGACCCAGGGAAACTGTGTGACAGCCTTGGCAGGAGCCTCCTTTGCATGTGGGTTTACTCCGGGTCCCCCAGCTCCTCTCTTCCTCGAGTTAATAACAAAGACAAAGATCCCCCGCGTAGTCTTCTAATGGCCTTAAAACGTCGTGGCTTGGCTCTCTAACACACCGATTAGTGCTGTACTAGTGACGAATTGGCCACGTCCTGTTTACATGACAACCCTTACTAGTTTGCTGTGTCGGGTGGTGGCGGGTTTCAACGACACAGTTATATATCTACTCGATCTAACCCCCCCTCCCCCCCGAAAAAAAAAACCTCCCTCTGTTATGGATGATATTGGTCGCGAGAGCCTGCCACGTGTTCAATCTTCACAGCCTGTTGGGGCAAGTGCCGGTAGCGCGGGGCTCCTATGAAGGCCGGCACGGCACACGATGGGAGTGGTGCGGGTGACCGGCACCGTACCCATCGCCGTCTTTGTCTCTTCCCCCAACGTTGGCGTTTGCCAATTCAAGGCCGCGTCGACCTAGGGGGAGGCCCCGGGACCAGTCCCGCGACACTCTCCACCGATGTTGGCCGTCGGTGATACAACGTCGCATTTCTCTGCCCGCCCCCCTGCCCCCCTCCCCGATTGCCCACGGCTAATTCTGCGTCGCCGTGCAATCTCAAGATCGTCGTCAACAAAACGACAAAAAAACAACCAAGCGAAACCATTAGCGCAGTTGCGTTACGTAACTCCGCACGTTCGCGTGTGTAGCCGCCACTAAAAACATAAAAAAAATGCCACGTTGGAAATGTTGAGTTGCGTTTTAATGCGAGCCGTAGAATTATAGCCGCGTGTTTTGATCGGGGGGGGGGGGGGGGGCACACGGGGGATAATTTATGCCCAAAGAGTGGCGATACCTTCTGACGTTAAACAGATGATTGCTCCCGGGGGGGCGGGGGGGAGGAGCGGTGGCGCAGCGGCTGTCGCGGCTGCGCCTTGAACTCACATCGACAAGTCCGAGTTTAGATTCCTCGATCGCTGTCAACATCAGCGCCAACAGCGACGGCTGAATGATCGCACGGTCCACAGCCTCCTCGAAATCCGTGCGGACACGAACGACTCATCACGAACCCAAACCCCTAACCCGAACCTAAACTCTCCCGAAAGCTCACAACCCTCGCCACAGCTCAAACTTTACCCCAAACCCTTAGTCTTAATCTAACAGAAACCCATAACTACTGTACATATAATCTAACCCAAACTCATAACCCTAATCTAACCAAAACCCCAAGCGCTAATCTAGCTTTACCCAAAGCACAATCTATACCTCACACTCCTTACCCTATTACAACCAGCATACTATCCCTAACCCAACACCATCCCTAACCCACCACCACCCGTAACCCACCACCATCCCTAACCCACCACCATCCCTAACCCAACACCACCCGTAACCCACCACCATCCCTAACCCACCACCATCCCTAACCCAACACCACCCGTAACCCACCACCATCCCTAACCCACCACCATCCCTAACCCAACACCACCCCTAACCCACCACCACCCATAACCCTACACCATCCCTAACCCACCACCACCCCTAACCCCACACCATCCCTAACCCACCACCACCCCTAACCCACCACCATCCCTAACCCAACACCATCCCTAACCCAACACCATCCCTAACCCACCACCATGCCTAACCCCACACCATCCCTAACCCCACATCACCCCTAACCCAACACCATCCCTAACCCCACATCACCCCTAACCCAACACCATCCCTAACCCAACACCATCCCTAACCCCACATCACCCCTAACCCAACACCATCCCTAACCCCACATCACCCCTAACCCACCACCACCCCTAACCCCACATCACCCCTAACCCACCACCATCCCTAACCCCACATCACCCCTAACCCCACACCATCCCTAACCTATAACTGGCCACAGACGCCACGAGCAGACCTGACGCCCTGTATATGTCAATCGGCACCCTGGCGGTGCGAGAATAGAGATGATTGTGATGTTTGGGGGCGCTGGAGCGTGATGTGGAGGCGGGGATGGGGGGGGGGTGCGAGGGAGGGGGCGTCCTCTCCCCCCCCCCTCTTGCCATCTCGATGTGAATGGGGGCACTGATTGGGAGCATCACCGCGCGTTGTGCCACCTGTGCCCACCTCCTCCATCCCGCGAGTGAACCAGGTGTCACGCACGCGCGGGCCAGCGGGCGGGCGGTCGGACCGACAAACGTACGGAGGGGTGGAAGGCGAGAAGGATGGACTGACACACACGGACAGAGAGACACGCGCGCACACAGAGACAGACGGACAGATACACAGACAGACAGGCAGACACGCGCACACAGAGACAGACGGACAGATACACGGGTAGACACGCGCACACAGAGACAGATGCACAGACAGACAGGCAGACACGCGCACACAGAGACAGACGGACAGATACACGGACAGATACACAGACAGACAGGCACGCACACAGTGAGAGACGGACAGATACACGGACAAACACGCGCACACATAGAGATAGACGGACAGATACACAGACAGCCAGACACGCGCACACAGAGACAGACAGACGGACAGACAGACAGACACGCGCACACAGAGACAGACGGACAGATACACAGACAGACACGCGCACACACAGAGACAGGCAGACACGCGCACGCACACACGCAGATAGACGGATATACAGGAACACGAACTGACCTTTGTAAATCCACAGCTGGATGAGGGCCTCCTCCTCGCACCTTTCTCCCATGCGATGTCCGACGTTCCGCTCCATGTGCTGGGAGCTTCTTGAGGAGCTGAATGGAACAGCTCCCTCTTCTCCTCGAGAGCGGACAGGAGCAGCCGATACGCATCCTCGTCTCACGTGGGCCCCTCCGCATACACCACACACGGGTGTCGTTCTTGTTGTTGTTGTTGTATTATTTTATATTCACACAGAGCGCCTTCGCAGCCCGAGGCGCTCGATGATTGAGATGGCAAGGGGCAGTTCAAGGACCGAGGATTTGAGTGACTGTAACAGAGTGCGCGTGGGGGTCACGGGACGGAGTGGAGGAGCGAGGGGAGGGAAGAGGGAGAGAATGGGCGATGGAGAAGAGGTGGCGAGGCTTTGAGATAGGAATGAATGGAGGTTAGGGAGCGGGACTGCCTTAATGTACAGGGGCAGTGTTGAGTCTATGGGGCAGTGTTGAGTCTATGGGGCAGTGTTGAGTCTATGGTGCAGTGTTGAGTCTATGGTGCAGTGTTGAGTCTATGGGCGGTGTTGAGTCTATGGGCAGTGTTGAGTCTATGGGTAGTGTTGAGTCTATGGTGCAGTGTTGAGTCTATGGGCAGTGTTGAGTCTATGGGTAGTGCTGAGTCTATGGTGCAGTGTTGAGTCTATGGGTAGTGTTGAGTCTATGGTGCAGTGTTGAGTCTATGGGCAGTGTTGAGTCTATGGGTAGTGTTGAGTCTATGGTGCAGTGTTGAGTCTATGGGTAGTGTTGAGTCTATGGTGCAGTGTTGAGTCTATGGGCAGTGTTGAGTCTATGGGCAGTGTTGAGTCTAATGGCAGTGTTGAGTTGTTGTTGTTGATAGTGCTTTTGCACCACTGCCAACGCAGCAGCACCACCACCAAATGATTCGATTGTGGAGAGTTCCAGGCTGTTGTTGCTGTTGCTGCTGTGTTGATGGTTGTGGTGTTCCATGTAGGCCAGCCGATACTGTTTAACCTCGTCAATGCAATATTGCTTCTTTCACCCAGACTACCCGTGGTGTATACGGAGTGCTCTTGCCAATAACATCTGGCCCCTCCAGCTCTCGGAAAATAATTCCTGCATCGCATTATCGAATAATGAGATGTATTTTTATATATATATATTAATTTCATACTGCATTACTCTTCTTTGTGTTGAGCAGAAAAAATAATAATTGCCCAATCTGGTGCAGCGTGTACTCTCAATAGTAACGTGTCCTGAACTTGCCGAGCCCGAGTTCAATTCACGGCCAACGCCAGTGGCGAGTCAGTAAACTGGCATACTCGGCGCTCAAATTGTCAAAGGCGGAACACATCCGGAACGGGAATGATTTGCCCACGCCACAGCATCCACGTTGTGAACGGACTGGTTAAAACAAAGCGTGACTTAAAGCTGTCGTGACCGCAGGAATTAATATGCCCAAAGCATATAAAACAGACGTATTCGTCGGATTTCTAGGGACATAAGGGTAACGACGACGATGCGTGATTCGTCACGAATAAGACGGACTTCGCACTGTCGTGGTAGCGCCTTGCACCCGCAGAAACCCGGAGAACAATCCACGCGACCACGGACGGTTCAGAGAACACGCGGACTCCAAATATGCAACGATAGGCACCGCGAGGGTCCAGGATCGAGTCAGGCGAGGGAGATAACATTGTCCCCTCCGCGCGGCGGCCTCGATTAATGAATGAGTTAATGAAGGGCGAGTTTATTAATGAGCTGGCCGCGTGTGTGCGCGAGCCATCTGCCACGAAGACCCTCTTAGCAAACGGCCGATTTAATGTGAGCCCTGGCTGGAAGCGAGCCCTCGATTAGCGCTGTGCCCACTGAGATTCACGCTGCCCCTGAGTCGTCGTCAGCAGCAGCAGCAGCATCATCAGCAGCAGCATCAGCAGCATCGTCATCATCACATCAGCAGCGTGATCATCAGCATCACCATCATTAGCATCATCATCATCAGCAGCATCATTATCAGCAGCAGCATCGTTATCATCAGCAGTCGTATCAGGATCATCATCATCATCACCATCATCAGCATCATCATCAGCAGCATCATCATCAGCAGCAGCATCATTGGCATTATTATCAGGATCATCATCAGCAGCAGCACTGCCGCCATGATCACCATCATCGTCAACATCGTCATCATCATCATCAGTAATTTATATTGTTATAATGAGCAACCTTTATGATTTTAAAAAAGTGTTATTATCATCATCATCATTCTTCTTCGTTATAATCACTGTCACCATAATCACCATAATCATCATCATCATAATCACTACCTTGATCATAATCGTCACATCAGTGCCATTGCTATAATAATTAGCTGCTAACAATGTCATGATCATCATCATCGTCATTGTTCTAATTCTCATCGTGATCGTAATCATCATTGTCTCTTGGCAAACTGGTAATCTAATGCCCTGGTTGATGCGCGCCGTGGTTAGAGCTGAGAATCATTTTGCCTTTGTTAATGATACATGTTGGCGATGACAATGATATCAAATGATGACAAATTATATCATCGTAATCGTCATCATGATTATGAACCAACTACAAGAGGGAGATACACCCAGCACAGGGCTTGAACCCAGGTCCTCAACAATGCTGGCTCCGTGGCCCTGACTGGGCCGTTGTGAACCAACTCCGAGGAGGAGATGCGCCCAGCCTAGGGCTTGAACCGAGGTCGTCAACATTGCTGACTGAGTGACTTCGACAGGGCCATTCTGAACCAACTTCTTCCTCTGCTCCTCCTCCTCGGTGTGTGCGCGCATGGCTCGGATGAATAGCGACTCACGGAGTCTGCGTCCAGATTAGATAGCCGGGCAATGGCTTCCAGTCGATTGCGTGGCAGATTGCTACCCGCAGTGCCTGCGGTGAATTTTTAGAGCGCACGATAACTCAGCCAAAGGCAGACACTCGCGCAGAAACAAAGAACACCCGCGTGGCCTTAGCAGGCTTGTTGGGGGCAAGTGCTGTCAGCGAGCAGCACCCTGTGAAGAGGCAGCACTCGCCATTCGCCACTCAGTGGCGGTGACCTGTGCCAGGCTAGGTGCACTTTAAGGCGGCCAAGCGAAGTGTCGAACATCCCGCTGGCAGGAGGTCACGGGACAGACCCAGGTGCCATGGGTCGACTGACTGTGATGACTGGCCGATGCACCACCTATAAAGAGACAAAAAACAAGAAATCCCCCCTGTAGCCTGTAACAGACTGTAGGGGCAAGTGCTGGAAGCGAGTAGCACCTATGAAGGCCGGCACAGCACACGAGGGGGTGGGTGGTCAGCATCACGCCCGGCCGCCTTTGTCTCCCCTGTGGTGATGTTTACACATCGCATCAGGTACTCATTTGAGACTGAGTCGACCACAGGGAGGCCCAGGACCGATTCTGATGATCGTCACTGGTGTTGGCCGTTAGCGGGAATCGAACTCGGTTGCGCCAGGTTCGTAGCGCAGCGCGCTAACCGCTACGTCACTGCCCCCCACTCGCACACACACACACACCCCCACATAGATACACAGTCAAAAGACACACTGACACCCACCCACACACAGACCAAACACACACACGGCCAGCCCAGGGCGTCAACATGTGTTCCCACTTGTCCTGGTTTTCCCAGGGACGTCCTCTATATCTGGGGCAGCTGCTGTCCAGGGAAATATAGAAGCCTTCACGGGGCACTGCAAGTCCCGGTTTTTGTGAGTTGCCAACTCTCCCGGTATTCTGAGTATTCTTTTGTCTCCCCATGGTACGTCCAGGTCTTTTTAGTGCCTCAGGAGGTGGCAACCCTAGAGCGCGAACCCAAATTTTCAGCGTTCCTGATCAATTGTCTTTGTCACGGCCATTATGAACTTTAAAAGCAACAACAACAACAGAGAGAGAGAGAGAAAGGAACGGATAGACCTAGACGGGAGAGGTGGCTAAGCGGCTCTGATATGTCTGTATATACGTTGAACTTCTTTTGCACCGTACGTAATCGGGGTGCGTAGGGAAGGACAACAAACTAAACACGGGGAGCAGTTCTAAAGAAATTCGTTTTTCAATCTAGATTATTTGAAAGTTCATGGCTGCAGCGGCGTCCTATAATTATTCATCGGAAGGAAGGGCGCGTTCCAGACGGCCGCAGAAGCGCGGCGCGATGATTCCGCCGGCCGCCGGCTTTGTGCGACGGCTTGAGCCAAAAGCCGCCGCCGCCGCTGCTGCCGTCGCGCGGATGAGCGCAGTTCGCGGCGTGGCGATGGTTTCACGCTCATTGACGAGATCGGCGAGGCACCCGCGGTTCATTTGCGGCAATCACTTGCTGTGCGTGACGAATTGGCGGCCCTGCGAGTGACGACTCAGCCAGCGATCGTCCAGCCGGGCCACCCGACTCGGCCACCTCGCAGTCGAATGCATCCACTTGATTGCCCTTCTATCTATTCAATCTGTCCATGTTTATTCGTCATTCATGTTTATTTTGTTGTTTAACCGGACCCACGAGTCCACCGCGGTTCATCGCCCCTTTAGCAAAAATAGCGACCCCCACTTCGGAGCGATGGGTTACATCCACGATGGGACAAACCTCGCGACGGGCGCCGGCTGCTTGTGGCTCCGGGCGACGATGGTGGCGCCGCGATGTCAGTGATGCACAAGCACAGGTAGCAAGCAACTCAGTCAACAGCGCTGGGCATGGGCTTTTAAAAAAAAGACGCTTGTGCAATAGGCGACGTTAAAGGCAACGTCGCTTCTTATTCTTGGCTCTCTCGGTAAAGTCACGTAGAAGGGAAGCAATAAAATAATATATATAAAACAATTTTATTGCTTTTTTTATTGTTTTATATTTTTTTACTATTTTATTGTTTCCCTTCTACGTGACTTTACCGAAAGAACCAATAATATGAATCCCTGCAGTCACGCAAGCTTTAAATCAAAATTTAACGTCACTTCTTCTTTATCATAACATGTTTGGAAGCGCGTCACGCAGGCCGCTCCTCCTCTCTGGCCTATCCGCGTGCCGCGAATGGGCCGTTGCTCGAAACGTCGCCGAGTATAAACGTAGTCGATGAAGGGAAGATGATGTTCCAGATGTCGAGGGGAAAGTTCCCGGGATTCCGGGATATCAAACCTGCGGACATTATCAAAGAAGCGGAAACGGCTGTTGGCCCTATTTAACTAAATGTTTACACGTGCACTCGACCGCTTGTGTTGCGATCGAAACGTCGTGATATCTTTATTATTATTTATTATTATTTTATTGTTATATTGTTTTTATCTACGTGATTTTACCGAAAGAGCCATAGAATATTCTATAACTCGTCGACATAACGATGCCTCCTCGGTCGTTCTTCGATTTCACCCCCCGCCCCACTCCCAAAAAAGAGGCAAAACCGATTTCGAGAATGAGAGAACCAATGACTCCCTGTCGCACGCGTGCTGTTACACTGTTTGTGGAGAAGGTAGACTCCACTCCACCTGCTTCGTCTGCATGGGATCGAGTGTGGCCCCCTCGCACGCGTCGAATTTTTTTCTTTCTCCAGGTGCCCCAGTTTCCTTATTCATTGGCCGATAACGCCCTTGTATATAGAGGTCTGCAGAGCTTGGAGGAGGGGATGATTTGGCGTCGGCTCACCGCTTGGCTGCTGCTGTCTACCAGCTCATCTGTGGTTACTCTTCCTCCTGGCGCCTCCGAGTCGTCCCCCTCTACCTCTCTCTGAGTCGTCCCCTATCTCTCTGAGTCGACCCCCTATCTCTCTGAGTCGTCCTCTCTCTCTCTCTGAGTCGTCTCCTCTCTCTCTGAGTCGTCCACTCTCTCTCTGAGTCGTCCCCTCTCTCTCTGAGTCGACCCCCTCTCTCTCTGAGTCGTCCACTCTCTCTCTGAGTCGTCCCCTCTCTCTGAGTCGACCCCCTCTCTCTCTGAGTCGTCCTCTCTGTCTGAGTCATCCCCTCTCTCTCTGAGTCGTCCCCTCTCTCTCTCTGAGTCGACCCCCCTCTCTCTGAGTCGTCCTCTCTGTCTGAGTCATCCCTCTCTCTCTGAGTCGACCCCCCTCTCTCTCTGAGTCGTCCTTTCTCTGTTTGAGTCGTCCTCTCTCTCTCTGAGTCGTCTCCTCTCTGTCTGAATCATCCCCCCTCTCTCTCTGAGTTGTCCCCTCTCTCTTTCTTAGTCGTCCTTTCTCTGTTTGAGTCATCCCCTCTCTCTCTGAGTCGTCCTCTCTCTCTCTCTGAGTCGTCCCCTCTCTCTGAGTCGTCCACTCTCTCTCTGAGTCGTCCCCTCTCTCTCTGAGTCGTCCTCTCTCTCTGAGTCGTCCACTCTCTCTGAGTCGTCCACTCTCTCTCTGAGTCGTCCCCTCTCTCTCTGAGTCGTCCCCTCTCTCTCTGAGTCGTCCCCTCTCTCTCTGAGTCGACCCCTCTCTCTCTGAGTCGTCTCCTCTCTTTCTGAGTCATCCCCCCTCTCTCTCTGAGTTGTCCCCTCTCTCTCTGAATCGTCCTTTCTCTGTTTGAGTCGTCCTCTCTCTCTCTGAGTCGTCTCCTCTCTGTCTGAGTCATCCCCCCTCTCTCTCTGAGTCGTCCTTTCTCTGTTTGAGTCGTCCCCTCTCTCTGAGTCGTCCCCTCTCTCTCTGAGTCGTCTCCTCTCTGTCTGAGTCATCCCCCTCTCTCTCTGAGTCGTCCACTCTCTCTCTGAGTCGACCCCCCTCTCTCTCTCTCTCCCTCTGAGTCGTCTTCTCTCTCTCTCTCTCCGACTCCTCTCTATCTCTTTTAATCGTCCTCACCCCACCTCTCTCTGTGTCTCCGTACGAGAGCGAGCGAAACGCTGCGAGGTTGAATAATGGAGCCGGCCCGCGCCGCTGCTCGGCATTGATCGACCCTCGTCCTTTATTTAACCAGCCGAGGAGACTCCACCGGGGCTATTTTGACGTTTCAGAGGCGACTTCGGAACGGCGATCGGAGACAACAGTGCTCTCGATGTTATTTATGCCAGTGTTTTTATTTTAATTGTTTTACTCGAGATGGAAGCCACGACCGATGTATGTATGTTGGATATATGTTGGATGTATGTTACATGTATGTGGATGTATGTTGCATGTATGTTGGATGTATGTTGAATGTATGTTGCATGTATGTTGCATGTATGTTGGATGTATGTTGGATGTATGTTGCATGTATGTTGAATGTATGTTGCATGTATGTTGGATGTATGTTGGATGTATGTTAGATTATGTTGGATGTATGTTGAATGTATGTTGGATGTATGTTGGATGTATGTTAGATGTATGTTGCATGTATGCTTGGACTTCTTTCGCACCGTGCATAGACAACCGTGATAATCGGAGGTACGGGGTGAAAGACAAGGAACTAAACACAAAAAGGCAGATCTAAAGGAAAGAGTTTTCAATGTAGGTTTTAAAGTGCAGTAGTGGCTTCCTAATATCGGAAGGAAGAGCGTTGCAGACGCGCGCAGAAGCGCATCTGGAAGCGCCGTGCGATGCGCTGACCGTCTTTGTCCGAAGGCTGAGCCCAACGCCGCCGCTGCTGCGAGGGTGACGAGATCAACAAGGTGTTGTGGTTATGTTGTTATTGTTGTGATAATGATGTTGTTATTGGCAACACCAGCTCCGGTCAACTTTCGCTCAGTAGGAGGTCGCTCCTTCTCTTCTGCTGCACCCCCACCCCTCCTCCCCAAAGTCTGGAACTCACTTCCCTGAACTAAACTATTTTTTTTATTTTACCAGGTATGGCCCACTGAGCTACGTAGCTCTTCTTCAGAAGCGACCTGGCCACAAATGATATCTCAACGAAGTGGCTTATCGTGTGGACATTTATAGCAGCCAAATACTCTCTAAACACGTGATGTTGTTGATTCTAAATGTGGAGGGAAAAACCGGAGGACCGGGAGAAAAATCCACGCGACCACGGGCAGAACATGCAAACTCCAAATATAAAGGCGTCAGGGTCAGGATCGAACTCACGACCTCATGCAGAGCAAGCGAGGGAGTTGACATCTCGCCACTATGCTGTTGGCTCCCTCCCTCTGTTCGGGTTTCAAGTCCTTGCTTGAGAAGTTTCACTTCTGCCCTGCCTATAACCGACTGCATCGACCTATCTCACGCTCTCTGCACATTGCATTGTAGTTACACAGATGCTCTTACACTCACACGGAGCCCCATAGGCTGATATGTAGACTCACAAACTCACACACAGAACGGTATGCTCAGACAGAGACCTAAAGGATGACATCAAGACTCCCAGACTCGCATAGAGGGCTGTACACTCACACAGACACCCAAGAATCACAGAGGCCGGGGTGCCAAGGGTGAATTACTCCTCTCTGCCAAAATACAGATATCACTGCCGACTGGAGCCTGTGAACGTATCACTCAAAACGCAGCCCGGCTCGTCTCGTCTGTAACGCAGTCAATAAGCAGACGTCATACGCCTCCTCCCCCTCCTTCGCGCATCTGTCTCCCCACGCGATTTCACACATCCCGTCAGCACATACAGCCTTCTGACGAGTGCATCGTTCAGCGGCACTGCACGGGTCTTGACAGTCAGTGGCTCGTCGTCAGCAGAGTCCCCCGCGCTCGAAGCGATGCCGGCGAACTGTTCAGTCTTGAAATATCTCAATGGCCTTTCCCCAACTTATCTCGCCTCTCTGATCTGACGGCATTCCCCGCCCCCCACCCTCTCGTCGTCATCGTTTCCAATCTTCTCTCTGTCTCTCTTCTGTTCCTCCTTCTCCCTGAGCCCAATCTCGTTTCGGTCCTTCTCCCTCTGTGCTCCCCTCCACTGGAATCAACTTCCCCTGTACATTGAGCAGCACTGCCCATAGATTCAACACTGCCCATAGACTCAACACTGCCCATAGACGCAACACTGCCCATAGAGTCAACACTGCCCATAGACTCAACACTGCCCATAGACTCAACACTGCCCATAGACTCAACACTGCACCATAGACTCAACACCGCCCATAGACTAACACTGTACCATAGACTCAACACTGCCCATAGACTCAACACTGCCCATAGACTCAACACTGCTGATAGACTCAACACTGCACCATAGACTTAACACTGTCTATAGACTAAGCACTGCCCATAGATTCAACACTGCCCATAGACTTAACACTGTCCATAGACTAAACACTGCACCATAGACTCAACACTGTACCATAGACTCAAAACTGCGCCATAGACTCAGCACTGCCCATAGACTCAACACTGCCCACAGACTCAACACTACCCATAGACTCAACACTGCTCATTGACTCAACACTGCACCATAGACTTAACACTGTCTATAGACTAAGCACTGCCCATATATTCAACACTGCCCATAGACTCAACACTGCCCATAGATTCAACACTGCCGATAGACTCAACACTGTCCATAGACTCAACACTGTACCATAGACTCAGTCATGCCAATAGACTCAATACTGCCGACAGACTCAAGACTGCACCGAGATTCAAGACTGTCCCTGTAAATTCATCGATCCCCTCCTTAATCTCCTTTCGTTCGTCTCTCAAAACCTCACCTCATCTCCACACGAAGTCAAACAACTCGCGAATGGAACTGGCCAACCAACCCTCTCAGGTAGCAAGACCCTCCTGAATGCACAAATCTTGAGACTCAATTCGGCTCTCTCGGGAGAATCATTGGAATGGCAGAAATAGTAGAAAGTAAGAAAAAATGACAATTTGCAAATTGTCCCTCGCTCAAAACGCAACTTTTAATTAACGATATACAAGTGTTGATTACCGACATTATTCATGTATCTTACAATTAGGTGTCATTAACAAAATAAAATGTGACTCCTCTTATCGACTGTAAAAGTGATAATGCCAAGGAAATTACTTCGGGACTGTGCGTAGGGGAGTAAGCAAAGCGGCGCGGTTGGCACGCGCCACACTGCAAGGAAGAATCAATCATCCCCGACCCTCCCTGCCAAATCCCCCCCCCCCCTCTCTCTTACCCCCACCCCCTCTTCATAATCTAGCGCCTGGGCCACCCTCCAGCCAGCCGGTACTGGTGCAGTTGCACCGCCTGGGCACTAATGTGTTGTCTAAACAATGGATTATTGTTGTTGTTGTTGTTTTTGCTCCTGCTTAGTTTGCACTTTTATTGCCTCCACCCCACCATGTCACGCGATTGCCACCACTGCCAGCGTCTCGAGCCGTCGTCGTGCCTGTAGCAGAGCTGCTTAGCTCGGTGCCCCCTTACGCCGTGGGCCACGGATGAGGTGGCAGTGAGCTACAACCGAGGCTCGTTCACAAACTGACTCGTCCAGCGGGCCGCGAATTCAGCACCACGGACAGCACCGAGTCGTGAGGACTATTCCACAGAGCGGTGTTCTTCACTCATTCTCAAGGGGATGGGGGGAGAGGGGCACTTTCGCCGATAAGGCATCATCGGTGCGAGGGCCGCCACACCATTTGAAAGCATTGGGGGGTTTGATAGCAGCACGACGATGATGATGATGATGGGGAGGTATTTTCACTCTTTGTGTAGTCTCGCGGGGCCGCGCGTCATGGGCTGCACTAAAGGCCACCGAGGACGGCCAGTGGCCGCTGGTGGCCTTGCAATGAAGAACGCCGGCTGAGCTAAACAATTCGGCCTGCTTACCGGCTGAGGTAATAAAGCCCGAGTCTCCTCGATAGCCGCGCCACACTTATGGAGGTGCAAATGCACAAATCAATAAATTACCTATCATCATCAGCATCATCATTGCCATCTATGGCACCCTTTTTTGTCAGTATGAAGATGATAAAAATAATAATACAGGAGGTGTTAGATTTGCAGACACCAAATAGACACCAATTATTTCAACGCATCAAGTCTGCATGAACCACACATGCTCGTGGTAAAATATGCAAATACATATGCTTTGATTATAACGTATGCATTGTCCTTGAAATTGATTGACCTACACGAAACTACAGCCTCTTTCATGGCTTTATGATCATTACCACAGCCTTATGAGAGCATTAACAAAAAAATGAATGAATTGATATCAGTAATAGGTTGCAGCCCTTTGTCAATCCGCTGCTAGATGAAGGCCTCCCCCACGGATATGCGGAAAATGTGACCTTTACCAAGACGCCTGGACAGCGTAGAAGAGTAGGCCGAAGCACATTTTAGAGTCGAGAGGGGCTGTCTCTTTTATGGTATTTTAGTAGTGCCGGGAGCAAGAAATTCACGGGCCGCTGCATTTTTTGCCTTTACATATAAATTGACAGTTACACCAGCGCGCAAGGAATCACTGCGCTGAGTGCGGGCGCTTAATTGGTCATGGCGGATGTGCGACGGTCGGATATATCGAACCACAATACTGTACCTTGCTGATCTCGTCAAGGAGCATGAAACCACCATCACATGAACTCCGGTCATCCTCGCAGTAGCGGCAACTTTTGGCTCAGCCATCGAACGAGGACGGTCACCGCACAGTGCGCTTTCAGGCGCGCTTCTGCGGCCGTCTGGAACGCTCTTCCTTCTGATATCAGGAAGCCACTGGAGCTATGCACTTAAAAAAACATCTCGATTGAAAAGTCGTTTCTTTAGAACTGCTTTTTGTGCTTAGTTTCTTGTCTTTCTCTCGCACCTTCGGTAAGCACGTTTGGCTACGTACGGTGCGAAAGAAGTTCATCACACATACGTGCCATATACGATTTGTATCCGCCCAGGAGCGATGCTACATGGAGCAGCGTGTGGATGATTTAGCGCAGGGAGGGTGGGAGGTCAGCAGTGTAACCCTGAATAGACGGGAGAGAGATTTAAACTTTTTTTTTTCATTTAAAAAATAAAGATTCAATAACGTGTTTCGTGATAAAAGAAATAAGAATAATAATTTGATGAATCCCACCGCTCCAACCGTGAATCGGGGCGCCATCCTTCTGTCAGCGCGTTTTAATATTAGAATAAAACAAATGAAACCCCTTTTAATAACGGAGCGTTGTTCTGTATCGTTGAAATATCTTTGACTGCCGTTTAGAATTCATGGCGGGGGTGTTGGGGGGTGGTGCGTGAATTCATCATAAAAGCGGTTTGGGTTAATGAGCGTATGTTTCTCAGGCAAGCATATGTCCGATTCACATAATGTACATTCAATCATAAGTATTTTCATCATCGGCCTTGTTCAATCCACTGCTGGATGATGAAGGCCTCCGCAAGCAGTCGCCGTTGTGTTTCTGATCAAGGTGCAGCGATGCAACAACCCACCTTGCACCTTGCACCACGTGAGCCGATCGATTCTCTTGGGCGTATTCCCTCCATTGTCTGCCACTCGCTATTTCGGTGGCGAGATGTTAACTCCGTCGCCTGGTATTCAAGAGGTTGTGGGTTTGATTCAGACCCCCGACGCCTGCTGTATATTTGGAGTTTGCGTGTCTCTCTCTCTCTCTCGCTGTGGCCGCGTGGATTATTCTCCGGGGTCCTCCGTTTCCCCCCCCCCCCCACACACATTTAGAATCAACATCGCGCGTCCATAGAATCTGGCTGCTATACATTGCCACGTGATGAGCCACTTCCGTTGAGCTATCATCTGTGATAGCCAGGCCGCTTCTGAAAAAGCGTTATGAAGCTCAGTGGGCCTTAACTGGTTAAAAAAAAAACTAAAATTGTTTCGTTTAAGTTTATCTAATTTCTTCCACCAGCTTGGACTAATACTCTGATGCGCATTATATTGCATAACATTGTTTTGAACAATAATAATAATGCTGCCGCCGCTAATGTTTAACAATCTATTGGAATTACCGCCACGAATTCGAGAGTGTGTGTGTGTGTGTGCGTGCGTGTTTGAACTCTCTTCTCATTTCAAAGCAACCTCACGTTGTGCCTGCTGAAATCCTCGAGCCGTTTTTGAACGTTGCGACGCTCGCGCTCCGCAGGGTGCGGACTGACGGTCGGCCAGCGGCTTTGTTCTCCTCTGCGTCCTTGCGAGACAAAATCTTCGTCGCGAAGGAAGACACTCGACACGCACCGATAGAGCAATTCTGCCTTCTGGGTTCGGCGGCGCAGAGCGCTGCGCGATCTCAGGGAACAACAAAATGAACCCTTCACACCGGTGCACGACACAAAGAAAAAAATCATCATCTATTTACAAAAAAAAAGACCATTGGAAAAATAATCTTGAAATGTATATATACATGTAAAAAAAAGTTTTTCAAAAATGTTTACACATTTCTAAAAGTATCAAAATGAATACGTGTGTTATCAATATGTGTGTTCTGCATGCATAACATTGGGAACACGACGTAAAAGAGCAGAACAGAATGGGGACAGTCAAGATGAAAATCCACGAGGACCACGCGCGCACACTCAGCAAGGGGACGCGACCCACACCACGAAGCGCTGCGCTCCCCACGGACATTAGAAACGGGCACCCGAGCCGTGCCGAGACTCTCCTGGCACGCACTCGGCGCCTCTTCGAGTCTCCTCTTGGCTTGCAACCGACTCCTCGGGAGTGATGTCCTCCCTTCCGGAATGTCCTCCTTCTTTTTTGCCTTGAGGCTGAGGTCTTTTGGTTGCTTATTGAGAACTTGAAGTGGTGCGGAATGCGCAGAGTGCTACGCGATTTGCACGGGACGAGAGATTCAGTGGCGCGGTTATGTGCAGGCTATGGGAACATCTCTCGATTTAAAGCAGTTCAGGCCTCCCGTAAACCACGTGTCTTCGGTGTGGCCACCACCCACTCTGAACGCATCTCCTCTCACATATATCTCTCTATCTAAATAAGGTCAAGCCTCACGTAAACCACGTGACTTCGGTGTGGCCACCACCCACTCTGAACCCCTCCCCTCTCATCTATATATCTCTACCTCTCTGTCTACATCAGCTCAAGCCTCACGTAAACCACGTGACTTCGGTGTGGCCACCACTCACTCTGAACCCCTCCCCTCTCCCCGCCGCCCACTGTGAAAACAGACGCCGCTCCTCCGTGCAGCAGCAGCGTCGAGGCCCCTCCTCCTCCTTCCTCCTCCCTCTTCCTCCCTCCTCCTCCCTCCTCCTGCCCCCTCCCCCTCCTCTCTCCCCCTCCTCCCTCCTTTCCGGACCCTTTGCTCCCATTCTCCCCTCATTTCCCATTCTTTCTCTCGCCTCCCCACTGCCACCTTTCATTATCGCTCTGCGTCCATTGCGGCCTCGACTCCCCTTTGCCGAGCCCTGCGCCACGGCCACAGCAGCCGCTGGTTTTGTTGCAAGCGAATTGATTCGAATCCTGTCGAGGATTTGTGTCCAATTTACGATTTAAATGTATTAACGTACGGCTGTGGAGGGCAGAGGATCTGCGGTCACTGGAATCCCTCCCTCCCTCCCTCCTCTCCCTAGGTTCGTTACGGCTCCGTGTGCTCCATCATTGATATACCCCCCCCCCCCAAAATAAAATCAGTGTATAACGTGCATCGATGCTCGCTCGTTTGTGATGCCCCCATACAAGGGGAAACACACAGGTACAACAGGCGACGTTTCGGGCAACGGCCCTTGCCCTTTGTCTAGCCACGTGAGAACTCGCGACAGCACGGCGGACGGAGTCTTATCGGCAAGGGTGACACGGGGTCACCAAAATTACCAAAGGCAAAAAGAAAGATAAGATAAAGAAGAGCGATGAAGCGAATATAAATCAGCACGAAAAAACCCCCAAAACAACTGCTCCGCATGAGAAATCCAACATCTTGCGGTGAGAGCCATTTTCCGTGGCGTTGCAGGCACCGTGCAGAAGGCCCTTTTCCCGAAACGTCGCCGACGTTGCGTTGTTGCGGACAAATGTGTCGAGGTGCTGTTTATTGTCCGTCGGCTGTGCGTACACTCTTGCAGCTTAAAAGAAAGTGATTTGAGTTTTGTAGGTCACAGAATATGAATACGCATATAAATACACATC
The DNA here is from genome assembly GCF_048934315.1 of Petromyzon marinus. Classification (NCBI taxonomy): domain Eukaryota; kingdom Metazoa; phylum Chordata; class Hyperoartia; order Petromyzontiformes; family Petromyzontidae; genus Petromyzon; species Petromyzon marinus. The sequence goes on along the minus strand of NC_133703.1, from coordinate 20,648,407 downwards.
TGCTGTCTCGGCATAAAATGCTGCTTACAAAACATTTGCGTAACACGACCCATCGGTAAATCCAACACGGAGGCTTTCAATTGTGAATCACGGCCTTCTGCGGAGTGCGCAATCGTAGCAGCATTGCTTCAATACAAGCAAGCCCCGGATCACATTCGATTATTTTTGTTGTTGGTTTCAACAAAGTTGGCGTATCGTCACGAGTCGACAGGAAGGTGTAGGAGGGATTCGCTGAGCATCAACACACTGTGGGTGTGAAGTGGGTGAGACCCAGTCAACATTCAATGTCGGCCCAACGTTGTTAATACGTTGCAAACAAACGTTGGCTCAACGTTCCTTGTTTACTGGGGGCAGTCGGCGAGAAACTAAAGTGCTGAGCGATGCACTCAGCACAGCCACCAGATGTAATTTTAATCTCTACCCTGTGCGCGAAATTATTGAAGAAAGTAAAGCATGAATAGATTATGGGAACATGTCTTAAACAATAGAGGCAGCCGTAATACCACAGATTTAAATGGTAATGAATATATAGTAGGTACACCATGGTGTGTGTTCACTTAAGATTGTTTTTAGAAGTCGTGCGCATTGGTAATGCAAGGCCGTACGTAGTAACGTGTCACTGTAATAACCTAAAGCGTAGACTTTCAGAGCCAATACAACGATCTACGTGGGAAATCTTGACCTAAAGCTTTCGTGACTGCAGGAATTCATATTCTTTGGGTCTTTCGCTAAAGTCACGTAGATAGGTTCAAAGAAAATGACGAAAAAAATAACAAAAAACTACGACGTTTCGGTGACGAACGCTTGTGTTGCGACCGAAACGTCGTAGTCTTTTGCTATGAAGGCGGGATGTGGGCGGTCACTTGCCCTAAAAAAAGTAGTCCCAGTGATCGTCAAAGTAGTCCGAGTGATCGTCAGAGTAGTCCAAGTGATCGTCAGAGTAGTCCGCGTGATCGTCAAAGTAGTCCGAGCGATCTTCAAAGTAGTCCGAGCGATCGGCATTGCGACTGTTCGTCCCGTCTTTTCGACGAATCATCCCCAACTCTACACAAAAAGTGCCGTGTAGGCATATACGTAGAATGTTGCAGGGCTTTAGCCCACACACGATTTAAGGACAATAAGAAAAATATGTCTCCCCCCCCCACCTATCTCTTAACTCTTTCAAAGCCAGCTGAGCAGTTTTTTGTACACACCAAGGTGGCACGGTAACCACAACCACCAGCACCACCGCCGCCGACAACACCCGCAGCGTATCGCGGCCTCAGCAGCAAAGGCGACGCTCCACGTGCCCGCGTTACCCTGCCCACGCGTCACGGCGCGGACGTCCCCGATGATGTCTCGCCACGGGGGCTGCTGGCTCCCAGCGAAAGTTCCGGCGGCCACGCAGCGTGCAGGCGACGCAGCGTGCAGAGCAGCCCCGAAGAAAAGAAATCTCATAGGTGCTCGCTAACAGCACTTGCCATCTACAGTCTCACAGGCTACATGGGGGATCTTTGTCTTTAGCCTGTGTGTGTGTGGTGGGGGAGGGCAGCGACTGCGTAGCGATTCGCGCGCTGCGCTACGAACCCGGCGACCCGAGTTCGATTCCCGCTCACGGCCACCACCGGTGACGAATATTTGAACCGGTCCTGGGCCTCCCCTAGGTCGACTCAGCCTCAAACGAGTAACTGGTGTGGTGTGTGAACATCGCCACTGGGGAGACAAAGGCGGCCGGGCGTGGTGAATCCAAGTCCCGGGCGAAGCCGGGTAGTAAAGCGCGTACCTACTAAATGAAACTGAAACCTCACAGTCTCGCGCGGTGGTCTTTATTGCAAGGCCCATTGCTAGGCCCGTGCCGTGGTGGCCTTTAGGGCGGTCCCTGCCAATACACAAAATGGGAAAACACCCCCATGATCATCATCATGGTGCTTAAAATTAGTGAAGAACACCGCTCTAAATGGTTCCCGGAAGCAGACTTTTCACCACAGTGGCCATCGGTGGCGTACGCTGGGTGCTTGATGAGTACTAATTGGGTGGGAGACGGTAGCGACGCTTGCTCCAGCCTGTCGTTAGGAGTGCTCCTGGCACGTGAAAACGGACGTCGTAAATTCGAATCAAGCTGTGATGAGTCGCGCTAAATGCCGAAAACAAGGCACGCTTAAGGGCCAGAAACCGATCGGACAGAGGTCTTTGAGTGCACCAATCTCTCGCAGAGTTAGAATATTTATTTTATGCTAGAAGAATCCGACGAGCTATAAAGCTCTCTTTCAACAGATGTCCAGTAGACATCTCGCCTGAACCACATTACTGCTGCCGCCGCCATCGTCCGTGGGAACAGAATATAATGCAAACTATAAGTTATATATATTCTTAACCAGGTAAGGCCCCACTGAACTATGTATCTATTTTTCAGAAGCGACTTGGCCACAAAGGATAGCTCAAGCAAGTTGCGTATCACACCGTGTGTGAAATTTATAGCAGCCAAATACTCTAAACGCGTGTTTATAAACGGGGAGGGAAAAAAAAACCCGCAGGGCCCTGGAGAAAGATCCACGCGGAGAGAGAGAGGGACACGCCAACTCTTAATATACAACACGCGTCAGGGCTGGGATCGAACCCACGACATCTCGCTAGCGCTCAATAGAAACTGCTGCCACACCAGTCGAGGACATTTGCTTGACGGTGACCTCAGACAAGCTGGACCCACAATGCACTTCTTCACGAAGTGCCCATGGGCATCATGTTTGCATATATATTTTTATGGCACGTGACCAATTGCCGTGTCGCTTCTTGCGCGTCGCTGCGAGTTGTGACGGGAGGTGCCTCCTGCGATCGTGGCGTCCGATGTGAGGGTTTGCGGGGGGGGGGGGGGGGTGGCGCCTGGGACCAGGGAGGGCTTTTTGCAGTCGGTAACCGCCGTGCCTCGCAGCAAGACGGCATACCACTCGGTTGAGATTCCTGATTCTGGGCCCGTGCCTGAGTGACGTTTGTGTGTTCGCCTTCCTCCGGGTTTCAGAAAACAGCGATGCAAGCGTACAACTCCATCGGTGTTGGCCAAACATCCCACAATTTACAGGACCCTCCTGCAGACTGTTGTGTGGCCCATCCCTGGGTGAATAAGCAATGAATGTTACCGCGTTGCTTGTTCAGCACACGCGACCTCCGTGCCACAACTACCCGCGGCCATATAGCAAACGGACGATGGTTTTTTGTTGTTGTTTGCGTTGTGCCCGGTGCAAGGTGGCATCCTGGTTCTCTCCCACCTTACTGCCGTGGGGCTGGTGCCACCCGACCCGAACTACTGAGCCACTGCTTGCTTCGTGTCCAGCGACTTTGACTGCACGTTCGGGCTGTCCCCCAACCCCCTCTCCAAAACCCTGCAACAACACGAGCAGCCGGAGCCGTCGCCTCGGGTGCGGCGAATCGGGGCGATCGCCCCGGGCCCCGCGCTTTTTTTGTGGGGGGGGGGTGCGCGCTTTGACGTCACAGTTGTCGGGAGTGGGGGCGGGGGGGGGCGGTGCGCCACACCCCCTCCCGCCCCCACCCCCGCCCCTACGGACGGCCCTGCTCGCATCCATCATCAACACATCCCCTCCACCCACCACCAACCACCACCCCAAGCCTACGCGAACCGCTTTGTTTCATTTCCACGCGTCAGCTCTTGCCGTCAGTTAACGAAGCGCGCGGGGAATTGAAAAATTAATGCTCGGCTGCACAGATTCTAAATAGGTGCGCGTGTGTATGTGTGCGCGTGCGCGCGCGTGTGTGTATGCGTTTGTGTGTGTGTCGACTCAGCCTCAAATGAGTACCTGGCGCGGTGTGCAAACATTGCCATTGGGGAGACAAAGGCGGCCGGGCGTGGTGCTGGCATCCCACACCCTCGTGTGCCGTGCCGTTCCTTCACTGGTGCTATTCGCGAAACAGCACTTGCCCCAACAGTCTGTTAAGGCTACATGGGAGATCTGTGGCTGTGTTTGTTTTCGTATATATCATAGTTTGCTTATTCAGCATCGCGTTTAAACAGCGGCACGGTGGTTCGCACAGATATAAGGACACGCAGACATTTGCATGTGCGTGCAGATATAAGACAAAGACCAAATCCCCCCGTATAGCCTTAACGTGATAGTGGGGGGCACGGGTTGCTATACAGCCCGGCACGGCACACGAGGGGTGGGTGGATGTTTACTCAACTGCACCAGCGACTAATTTCAGATTGAATCGACCGAGAAGAGTCCCAGAACCGGTTCAGATTGCCGTCCCTGCGTATTGGTGGTAGCCGCGAGTGGGAATCGAACTCGGGGCGCCTGCGTTTGATAGCGTAGTGCGCTAACCACTACAAAGACAAACATCCCCCGTATAGCCTGTAACAGACTGTTGGGGCAAGTGTTGTTAGCGAGCACCTATGAAGGCCGGAAGGGGGTGGGTGGCCAGCACCACGCCCGGCCGCCCTTGTCTCCCTAGTGGCAATGTTTCCACACATCGCACCAGGTACTCCTTTGAGGCTGAGTCGACCTAGAGGAGGCCCAGGACCGGTTCAGATAATCGTCACCGTTGTTGGATGTGAGCCGGAATCGAACCCGGTAGGCCAGGTTCGTAGCGCAGCGCGCCAACCGCTGCACCACCGCTCCCCGCAGACAGTCCCAGGCAGTCTCACGGTCTGTCCGGCACACACACACACACCACGTGTCAACAATAACAGATGTTGTGCCGCTGATGCGAGCAGTACCCGGGAATTGGTCTTCCAACTATCGCTCCCATCATCAAAACGAATATTATTTTCATCCGTTTTAAAAATCCCCTCCATGTACTCCCCCCCCCCATCACCACTCCTGTCTATCCTTAACAAATGAATAATTCATTCCTGATTAATCAACTTCCTTTGGGTCAGATGTTTAATCAATTTAAATTGACCATTGTCTCCTTGTTTGGTCTCTCCTGATTAACCGGACTGATAAGAACATCTCCAACCCCCCCCCTTCCTCCTCTCCTCCCCTGCGATGTAGCCAGAGCAGAGGAGGAGAGTGGCGATCACGAACGATGGCGCAAACCGAATGGGCTCATCGTCATCGCGCGGGAATTTACAGCAGAAAAATAAAGGGGGGCTTGCTGTATCTCTGAGAGGAAAATAGACGCAAGCGGTCCCCGGTTTACGACGGCCCTGATTTACGACGGGTTTTTACAAGGAACGCATCGCGTCGTAAAAATCGGGGCCCGACAGAGTTCTGTATCTCTGGGCAGAAAATAAATACAGTCCGTCTCCGATTTACGACGGGGGTTTTCAAGGAACGCATCGCGTCGTAAAAGCGGGGCCCGCCATAGTGCTGTATATCTGGGCAGAAAATAAATACAGGCCGTCTCCGATTTACGACGGGGGTTTCCAAGGAACGCATCGCGTCGTAAAAAGCGGGGCCCGCCAGAGTGCTGTATCTCTGAGCGGAAAAGAAATGCGTGGCGGTCTCCGATTTACGACGGAGGTTTCTACGCAACGTAAAAGCGGGGCCCGCCAGTGCATGGAAGTAAATAGACCGCAGCTCTTCTCAGCCCGCTACGGCGGAACAACGCAGGGGCCATGGGTGCCTTTTGTGGGAAATTTTCCAATTGGAATCACGCTGAGCTGTGGTGACGCGACAGATTCGTGACAAAATGAATTGACACGCGTGCGCGCGTGTGTGGTGACAAATGATGCCGGAGTGTTATTGATTTGTTTGATATCACAGTTACACGTAAATAGTAAATACATTTATGAAGAGCCGTACACGCGCGTGTACGGCTCGTGTGTGTGTGTGCTCGCCTGCGCGTGTGTGTGTTCGCGTGCGTGTGTGTGTGTGTTCGCGTGTGTGTGTGTGTGTGTGCTCGTGGTAGTCTCACGGTTTTAGAGCACTACGCTACGAACCCGGCGACCTGAGTTCGATTCCGCCTGCTCCCATTTTTCTCCCACAAATTGATCGCCTGAACAGACAAAAATTAAAAAATAAACACCTTAATACGTAGAGGACTGCGGAGCTTGGGAAAACGTTGGGAGCGCCGGCCCGCAGCCTGGCTGCCTGCCATTTCGTGTCCGTGGTTCCCCGTAAACTGTTGAGAGATGCGGCGTGCACGAAAGCCGGCGCAATAGGAAAATAATATAACCACAAAACTAATAAACTATTGTTTTTTTGTATTAATAAATTTTCCTCGCGTTCGCTGCGAACGATTGCGCTCCGAGACAGCTGTTACGCTATTAGCGTTGTGCTTGGCATCTTATCAGCCAAGTATTTTTTTATTATGCCCGTTCCGCGTTTCACGTTTCATACATATTAGAAACTCCGTAAAAAACAACCTTCGACACACTGACAAAGTTCCCCCGTATAGTGAGGGAAAAAAGTATTTGATCCCCTGCTGATTTAGTACGTTTGCCCACTGAAAAAGAAATAATCAGTCTATAATTTTAATGGTAGGTTTATTTGGACAGTGAGAGACAATAACAACAAAAATCCAGAAAAACGCATGTCAAAAATGTTATAAATTGATTTGCATTTTAATGAGGGAAATAAGTGTTTGACCCCTCTGCAAAACATGACTTAGTACTTGGTGGCAAAACCCTTGTTGGCAATCACAGAGGTCAGACTTTTCTTGTAGTTGGCCACCAGGTTTGCACACATCTCAGGAGGGATTTTGTCCCAGATCTTCTCCAAGCCATTAAGGTTTCGAGGCTGACGTTTGGCAACTCGAACCTTCCCTCCACAGATTTTATATGGGATTAAGGTCTGGAGACTGGCTAGGCCACTCCAGGACCTTAATGTGCTTCTTCTTGAGCCACTCCTTTGTTGCCTTGGCCGTGTGTTTTGGGTCATTGTCATGCTGGAATACCCATCCACGACCCATTTGCAATGCCCTGGCTGAGGGAAGGAGGTTCTCACCCAAGATTTGACGGTACATGGCCCCGTCTATCGTCCCTTTGATGCGGTGAAGTTGTCCTGTCCCCTTAGCAGAAAAACACCCCCAAAGCATAATGTTTCCACCTCCATGTTTGACCGTGGGGATGGTGTTGTTGGGGTCATAGGCAGCATTCCTCCTCCAAACACGGCGAGTTGAGTAGATGCCAAAGAGCTCCATTTTGGTCTCATCTGACCACAACACTTTCACCCAGTTGTCCTCTGAATCATTCAGATGTTCATTGGCAAACTTCAGACGGGCATGTATATGTGCTTTCTTGAGCAGGGGGACCTTGCGGGCGCAGCAGGATTTCAGTCCTTCACGGCATAGTGTGTTACCAATTGTTTTCTTGGTGACTATGGTCCCAGCTGCCTTGAGATCATTGACAAGATCCTCCCGTGTAGTTCTGGGCTGATTCCTCACCGTTCTCATGATCATTGCAACTCCACGAGGTGAGATCTTGCATGGAGCCCCAGGCCGAGGGAGATTAACAATTATTTTGTGTTTCTTCCATTTGCGAATAATCGCACCAACTGTTGTCACCTTCTCACCAAGCTGCTTGGCAATGGTCTTGTAGCCCATTCGAGCCTTGTGTAGGTCTACAATCTTGTCCCTGACATCCTTGGAGAGCTCTTTGTTCTTGGCCATGGTGGAGAGTTTGGAATCTGATTGATTGATTGCTTCTGTGGACAGGTGTCTTTTATACGGGTAACAAGCTGAGATTAGGAGCACTCCCTTTAAGAGTGTGCTCCTAATCTCAGCTCGTTACCTGTATAAAAAAACACCTGGGAGCCAGAAATCTTTCTGATTGAGAGGGGGTAAAATACTTATTTCCCTCATTAAAACCAAATCAATTCATAACATTTTTGACATGCGTTTTTTCTGGATTGTTTTGTTGTTATTCTATCTCTCACTGTTCAAATAAACCTACCATTAAAATTATAGACTGATAATTTCTTTGTCAGTGGACAAACGTACAAAATAAGCAGGGGATCAAATACTTTTTTTCCCTCACTGTATAGCCTGAACAGAGACTGTAGGGGCAAGTGCTGTTAGCGAATAGCACCGATGTAGGCCGGATCGGCAAAGAGAGGGTGGGTGGCCAACGCCACGCCCGCCTTTGTCTCCCCAGCGGCGATGTTTACACACCACACCAGGCACTCATTTGAGGCTTAGTCGATCTAGGGGAGGCCCAGGACCAGTTCAAATAATTGTAACTGGTGTTGGCTGTGAGCGGGAATCGAACCCGGGTCGACCAGGTTCGTAGCGCAGCGCGCGAACCGCTACACCACCGCTCCCCACACACACACTGACACACACACTGACACACACGCACACACACTCACGCAGGATCCGTCACAGCGCGCTGCGTTGTGTCCGTGTGGCATTGATGTTATTTTGCCCACGTCATCTCATAAGTCACGGCCCTGAGAGCAAATCCGTCATGGAGAGAGGACAGACAGTCGGGGCCTGCGTGTGTGTATATATATGTGTGTCTATATGTGTGTGTATATATGTGTGTCTATATGTGTGTAGTGGGGAGCGATAGTATAGCGGTTAGCGCGCTGCGCTATGAACCTGGCGACCCGGGTTCGATTCCCGCTCACGCCCAACATCAGTGACGATTATCTGAACCGGTCCTGGGCCTCCCCTAGGTCGACTCAGCCTCAAATGAGTACCTAGTGCGGTGGATAAAAACATTGCCACTGGGGAGACAAAGGCGGTCGGGCGTGGTGCTGGCCACCCACCCCCTCGTGTACCGTTCCGGCCTTCATAGGTGCTCGCTAACAACACTTGCCCCTACAGTCTGTTAAGGCTATACGGGGGATCTTTGTCTATATATGTGTGTGTATATATGCGAGTGGGGAGCGGTAATGTAGCGGTTAGCGCGCTGCGCTACGAACCTGGCGACCCGAGTTCGATTCCCGCTCACGGCCAGCACGAGTGACGATTATCTGAACCGGTCCTGGGCCTCCCCTAGGTCGACTCAGCCTAACGCGGTGTGTAAACATCGCCACGCGCGAGACAAAGTGCGGCCGGGGGTAGTGCTTGCCACCTGTATTTTGTGCGTCTGTCCACAGGCTGGAGAGGAGAGAGAAGATTGGCCTCTGTGGAGGAGACTCTTGAAGGACGCTAATGGGCAGTGCCAGGCTAGGTGCATTGCGAGGCTACTGGCCAGTTGCGAGGCAGTCGCCCTCCTGCAACAGCGGAGTGTGAAGAAGCGGCGAAGCTCACAACAACGAGCGGAGGCGTCGGGTGATTATAACGCAGCGAGTTGGCACAGCGGGGAAGCACAGCTGATGCATCTGCCAATCATCCTCAGTCAGACAACCCACGGCACCTGGGTTCTGTCCCGCGATTTCCTCCTACCAGCAACGAACCTCAACGTACACCTAGCCTGGCACAAGCGCCGAACGGCGTTAGTTACTGCTGCTGCTGTCTCTCCTACACACTCAGGCGTTCCTCTAGCCCAGGGGGGGGGGGCGGTAAGGTGGGGGGGGGGGTTCAGCAAGTAAACTAACAAGAGGAGTCATTTTTTTTCTAATTCGGTAAAAAAACGCCGAAGGTCAGAACGGGCTCAAAGGTGGCCATGCGCGGTGCTGGACACCCACCCCTCTCTCGTGTGCCGTGCAGGCCTCGATAGGCGCTCCTTTGCGAACAGCACTTGGCCCCAAAAAAGTATGTCGAGGCTCCACGGGGGATCTTTGTCTTGAAGGCGAGGGTGAGGGTGGGGGGTATTGTAGGCAAATGGGAGAGGTACAAACGATTTGTGTTGGCTGCCACTGTCCTCTGGCCCCGAATAACCGTCTATGCCTGGGGTGGGGGGGGTTCGACAAGTAAACTAACGAGGAGAGACGAACATTTTAGTTCGAATTCGCTTTAAACAAAACCACCCCCCACCCCTCTCTCTCTCTCTCTCAATGTTTCAAGAGGCCGCAATGCACCGCCTGGTGATGGTGGTGAATGCGAGGCCACGGTGGGTGGAGATCCTTGATCAAAACAACGTCACGGAAGCAGCCCCCCTTGAAGAGCCGCCGAGCGCGGGCTCCCGAGACGTGACTCGAGCCCCCCCACCCGCCCCCCCGATAGCCATCGCGAGTTGTATAAATTGTCTCGCTCCGGTTTGCGGGGAATGCTATTTATACATATTTATTATTTATTATAGACACCTCCATCGCCACACTTGAGCGCGCTCAACATCTACGGCGCTAGCGGGTGGTGGTGGTGGGGGGTGGGGAAGCAGAAGAATCATCGCTGATTCGAAGCCGACCTTAGCGCGGCCAAAATCACTTTCGATGGTAAGCGTGCAGATTTGGGGAGCATGTGGTGAGCGGAGGTTACGAAGATTGAAGTCCCCACGCTCTGTGCGCTCCACGTGGACGAGAATCATCGCGCGTCCACAACAGGAGAGGGAACGAGAGAGCGCGCGCGCGTCGCCTGCCGCCTCCGATCGACGGCGCGAACGTTCCCCAACGCTTCTTTGTGAGCTGTTGGTCTCTGTAATCGGAATGTTTATTTATAAATGGGGGGGGGGGGGACAACAATACGTCATGATGAGGATGGTGATGATGATGATGATGAGGCCCGAAGAGGCGGCTCTGTTGAGCGAGGCCGAGAGCGCATTGCGCAATGAAGTAGCTGTCCCGGAAATGTGATTGTTGTTGTTCGTCACCACACCCAGTGGCTGTGCGTTGTGCAATGACACAGCAAGAAGACAAAGATCCTCCCCGATAATAGCCTTAACAGACAGCTGGGTCAACTGCCGTTGGCGAGCAACTATTAAGACCGGCACGGCACACGAGGGGGGTGGTGGGTGGCCAGCACCACGCCCGGCCGCCTTTGTCTCCCTATAGTGGCGATGTGTACACACACGGTACAAGGTACTCATTTGAGGCCGAATCAACCTCGTGAGCGGGTATCGAACTCGGATTTTTTTTGCGTCACAGTGCGCAGAAGCCACTGCCATGCCGCTCTCCACTGCAAGGCGATGCGCTGACTGACACGCGACCCCCCCTCCCCACCACTCTCCCACCACTCTCCCCCTCTTCGCGAGGTATTCCCCCGCGGAACCGTCCCGGTTCTATTTGCATCTTGGAGGTGGCAACCCGACTGACACTGGTCTCGAGATGAGCGGGGGCCACCCCGCCCGCCCCTCCCACCACGAGCTCAGAGCCTTGGCCTCGGGTCTCTCATGGGTCCTGACCCCTAAGCCCGCCTCGAGCCTTGAGCGAGAGACCCCCGCTCTGTCAAATTTTACACGAAATAAAATTAAATCGGCGCTGGCAGGTGACTGAGAGTAAGCGGCTCTCTCGTTCCCGGGGGGCTCAAATCGGTGGACTCGGTACATCATCCCGTCGAATGTCCTCTGTATGATCTCGCCCTCGGTCCTAGGAACGTGGAGTGTCCAACACTGGCACGCGGATGTAAACGAGAAATGAGCAGCAATTAACTTTGCTCCATGCGTATGAAGGGGCGCCACGCCCAAATGTGCGGCCAAATCATGCGCAAATTTGCGTGACGGATGTCCGGTCGTTGGGGACATAAGGGCAAGGCATCTGCCGTGAACGACTTCCTGGCACGTTGCGTAAACGACGATGACAACATGTTTTTTATTTCGCACGTGGGCTTTTTCCATCACCATCTCTTGCGAACGCCTGCCGCTGCTGGGTGTAACCTCCCAGCGAAACGTCGTACAACCATTGGCAGCGAGTGTGCTCAGATTTTCAATGTACCCCACAGGTTTCACTCGCTCTGTGCGGTGGCAGTAGTCGCAGTAGGAGATGCGTTCCAAAAAAAATGGCGCACAAAGCGAAATCGCGTAGCGTAGAGCACGCGGTCATCCAACCCACAATGCACCGCAAGAGACAGCTGTCTGCTGAGGAACGCACAGGGCACACACGGTGCACACAGTGCGCACACGGTGCGCACACGGTACACACACAGTGCACACGGTACACACACGGTACGCACACGAGGTGCACACGGTACACACACAGTGCACACGGTACACACACAGTGCACACGGTACACACACAGTGCACACACACATTGCACACAGTACACACACGATGTTGACCCAAGTCCGATCGCATAGCCGCATCTAGAGTGAACTCAAACCGCATACTGGACAGCGACATTTGGGTGAGAAATCGCTTAGCCGCATATACAGAAGGCGAAATCGCACAAACGGAACCCGCGTAGAGCGAGGGGGAACCGGTACCGTTACCTATCACCGGTTTTGCCCCCCCCCCAAATGAAAATCTATCTGCGTTTGCTGCACCCCCCCTCAACACGTCTCTCTGTACCCCCCCCTCAACACGTCTCTCTGTACCCCCCCTCAACACGTCTCTCTGTACCCCCCCCCCTCGACACGTCTCTCTGTACCCCCCCTCAACACGTCTCTCTGTACCCCCCTCAACACGTCTCTCTGTACCCCCCCTCAACACGTCTCTCTGTACCCCCCCTCAACACGTCTCTCTGTACCCCCCCCCCTCGACACGTCTCTCTGTACCCCCCCTCAACACGTCTCTCTGTACCCCCCTCAACACGTCTCTCTGTACCCCCCCTCAACACGTCTCTCTGTACCCCCAATCAACACGTCTCTCTGTACCCCCCCCTCAACACGTCTCTCTGTACCACCCTCAACACGTCTCTCTGTACCCCACCTCAACACGTCTCTCTGTACCCCCCTCAACACGTCTCTCTGTACCCCCCCTCAACACGTCTCTCTGTACCCTCAATCAACACGTCTCTCTGTACCCCCCCTCAACACGTCTCTCTGTACCCCCCCTCAACACGTCTCTCTGTACCCCCCCTCAACACGTCTCTCTGTACCCCCCCCCTCAACACGTCTTTCTGTACCCCCCCTCAACACGTCTCTCTGTACCCCCCCTCAACACGTCTCTCTGCACCCCCCCCCTCAACACGTCTCTCTGTACCCCCCTCAACACGTCTCTCTGTACCCCCCTCAACACGTCTCTCTGTACCCCCCCTCAACACGTCTCTGTGTACCCCCCCTCAACACGTCTCTCTGTACCCCCCCCTCAACACGTCTCTCTGTACCCCCCCTCAACACGTCTCTCTGTACCCCCCCTCAACACGTCTCTCTGTACCCCCCCTCAACACGTCTCTCTGTACCCTTTTTAGCTGTCGCGATGCGTAACGCCAGAGCGGCTTAAAACCGCCACTGAATACGGAGCGGTTGTTCATTTTCATCATAAAACGATACAATCCACCCCGCTCCCCCTCCCCCCAAAATAAACCCCATTCCATCCTGCGCTAACTCCTATCAGTTTGATCCCTGGCCTGTCTCTCACCCCCCCCCCCTTTTTCCCCTCCAACAGGTATTTTACATATCCATAACCACGCGTATACATATAAGCCCACAGAAATATACGGCCGCATACATAAGCATACGCAGATGCAAGGACATACACGCGGAGGCGTATATAAAAAAAAAAACCCACATACATACATTCATATCCGTTCAATTGGCTTCCTGCATAAATATACTCGACAAAAGATCCCCCCCTAGAGGCTGACCAGACTCTTGGGGCAAGCGCTCTTAGCCAGCAGCACCGATGACGACCGGCACGGCACACGAGGGGATGGGGTGGCCAGCACCACGCCCGGTCAGGTACTCATTTGAGGCTGAGTCGATCCTAGGGGGAGGCCCAAGATGGGTTCAACTAATCGTCACTGTGGTGGCCTTGAGCGGGAATGGCACTCGGGCCGCCGGGTTCGTAGCAAAGTGCCGCGCCACCGCTCCCCCCACACCCACGCACAGCCACGTGCACACACACACGCGCACTTAGCCACACGAACTTAATGGAGCTGTTTGGAGGGGGGTGGGGAGATTAAAGTGACTTGAATGGGTACGGCGCGCTAATTGGCGCCGCTCCAAGGGATGTCGGAGTAGGTGGGGAGGGCACGAAGGGGATGAGAGAGAGTGCGAGGACGAGGGGGGCATGCCCCCCCCCCCCCCCCCCACCGGTGCAGGAGGAGGGGAGGCGGTTACGGAGAACTCTGCTTCGTTAGTGAAGGTTGTGGGGGTCACGGTGGTGGAGTGTGCGTGGTGCTGCTGGTGGTGTGTCTATGGGCACGTGCGTCGTAGCTTGCCCCCAACAGTCTGTTAAGGCCTATCCTGGGAATCTTTGTATATCTGTACGTGTAGTGTGCTAATTCAGAGACACTAGCGGGAGGCACTCTCATTTATTCCGGCCTTCACAGCTATAGGGGATAACCATACAGCGGGCCAGGACAGCCAACATGCTGCCAGACCCACAGGTCGAAGAGGCGAAGATCACGATGGCGGCAGCACGACAAGTTTCACTCCAGACCACGGCAGCCCCGACTGTGAGTCGGAGCTCGCCTTTTATCCTCCCCAGCGTGGCCAGGCTCCGCCCTCGGCCACGCCTTTTTCTGGATTCCCCCAGAAGGCTCTGGGCGTCGCCCACGTGTTCCACTGGTAGACCGGGCTGCTACCCATAATCCCACTCACCCCCAGTACCCAGCGCTACGCGATCCAGTGACTCATTCTATGTCACTACATATGTATGCGAGAGTATATACATTGGGGGAGCGGTGGTGTAGCGATTAGCGCGCTGCCCTACGTACGCGGCGGCCCGAGTTCGATTCCCGCTCGAGGCCACCAACACAAGTGACGATTATCTGAACCGGTCCTGGGCCTCCCCCTAGGTCGACTCAGCCTCAAATGAGTACCCAGTGCGGTGTGTAAACATCACCACGAGGGGGACAAAGGCAGCCGGACGTGGTGTTGGTCACCCACCTCCTCTTGTCCTGTGCTGCCGGCCTTCATGGGTGCTTGCTAACAGCACTTGCCCCAACAGGCTATACGGCGGATCTTTGTCTTTGTATACATTTGTTGTGGTTCAACTCGGAGGCAGTAGTTTTTGGCGGCACTTATTTTATTGTACTCACAATCTCCCTTCACCCATCCTGCAGTCGCCGAGGCTACACACACCCGAGCCTATACACAACACGAGCCGTCTGACACCGATGGCGCTGACCGATCCAGCCAACAACCGCATAGCAGCGCAATGTCAAGCTACGGCGACTGCGGCGACGAAGAGAAGAATGGCGACGACGGACTTGAGCAGCACGACGGGAACCCCACTTACAGTCAACAGCCCCGAGGTCCCCGACAGGGGCCCTTCTTATACTGTCAGCGTGGCCTGGCTCCGCCCCCGGCCACGCCCCCTTTCAAGAACCTACCAGCGGGTTCCTGGTGTGTCCCTTCTGTGACCTTTCCCCTCTAGATCCCCCTCTGGTGTGTCACGTGGCCTGCTGACGTCACGGCTGCTGTAAGCCGCACGATCCCCTTCTCCGCCAGCAGCCAGCGCTATGCCGCTACATTACTCATCCCATGCCACTGCACGTGGATATAAATATTCCTGCGTGCTTGTGTGTATGCGTATACAGAATATAGACAGCGTCGTGCATCGCGACAGCCTTGATAGATGCTCGTTAACAGCACTTGCCCGTGAGCTCCTGTGAGTCTATATAGGGGGACATTTGTATTTGTTACGTATTTTTTACCCTCCACATTTAGAATCAAGATGCCTTTAGAGTATTTGCCGTAATACATGTCCACGTGATGAGAAGCCACTTTCGTTGAGCTATCATTTGTGGCCAGGTCGCTTCTGAAAAAGAGTTGTGTAGCTCAGTGGGGCCTCACCTGGTAAGTAAAAAACAAAACGGGTTTTGTTTGTAGTTTCGAGTATAAATAAAGCTAAACAAATCATATTTCGGCTCAAAGTTTCCGTTAGTGTCTGGACGTGTGCCCGCTACAGGGGCAATCAGACGACTGGCATCAGCCGTGACTCCCTGATGGGTTGGTTCACAACACAGCAATCACGGCACTATGAGTAGGTGATCCCACGGGGGACAGCTCGCGGTTGTGTTGAGAGGAGCGGGTTTGTTGCCAAAGACAAAGATCCCCCCGTATAGCTTTTAACAAACTGCTGGGGCAAAGCGCTGTGGCACACGAGCGGGTGGGCGGCCAGCACCATGCCCGGCCGCCTTTGTCTCCCCATTGGAGATATTTACATTCCGCAACCAGCAGTGACGATTCAGGTAATCGTCACTGCTGTTGATGGCCGTGAGCTGGTGCGGTGTGTAAACATCGCCACTGGGGAGACAAAGGCGGTCGGGCGTGGTGCTGGCCACCCACCCCCTCGTGTACCGTTCCGGCATTCATAGGTGCTCGCTAACAGCACTTGCCTTTACAGTCTGTTAAGGCTATACGGGGGATCTTTGTATATACGTTAACGTAGTAATATAAAATCACCGCGTGAATATTTGCATGCCTCCTACATTTGGGATGAGACGTAATTTCAGATTTCCCGTGGAGCCTGGCACTAAACGTGGAACGTGTGTGATGGAAAAAAGTTTCATCGGTTTTGTGAAGAATTAAGAACATACAGATATAAAGAAAGACTAACTAACATATAGATACCATGTGATACAGTGTACAGGTTATATACAACCTTCACAGGCTGTAGGGGCAAGCGCTGTTAGCGAGCACCTACGAAGGACGACACGGCACACGAGGGGGGTGGGTGGCCAGCACCACGCCCGGCCGCCTTTGTCTCCCCAGTGGCGATGTTTACACACCGCACCATCCACTAATTTTAAAGGCTGAGTCGACCTAGGCGAGGAGGCACAGGATCGGTTCAGATAATCGCCACTGGTGTGTTCGTGGCCGTGAGCGGGAATCGAACTCGGGTCATAGCCCGGTTTCAGTGGCGCAACCCGCGAACCATTACACCACCGCTCCCCATAGCAACGCAGGAGGGATGCACGCGACTCACTCGTTCGCACGCTCGCACGCACAATGAGCAGTAAGCGCCGCTCATCGCCGCCGGTCTCCGCTCTCCACGCGGCGCAGCAGGGACTCCAGGCTCGCAGCGCGCAGCCCGGGAACGGCACGCGGCGAACCGATGATTCCTGAACAGGCACCTGGCTCCCTTCCTCCCAGCGACATCGCCACCACGCGCCTCGCTCCCTAGTTTTTTTTTTTTTAAAGTTTCATTTATTTAGGTTCAGCCCTGTGAGCCATGCGGCTCTTAAGTCGGGTGCAACCGCAACAAACAAAATATGAATCTACATTGCAGAAAACTATTACACCACAACCAGACCAAAATAAAGCGATTAAAAACAATGTAACAACAGTATATCATAGGAATTGTGATTTTAAATGTGACAATAAACGATATACATAGCACGTACGACAAAACCTGCAGCCGTAGCTGGCAGCACGACACTCCCAGTCCATAATGACGTCACGCACCTAGTGGGGGGGGGGGGAGTCAGACATTTGTGACGATGTGTGACGAGGGGGGCGGGGGGTCGAGAGATGTGACGTCACATCAAAATGCGCAACTTTAAATAAATATAGACGACACGTTCTACTTAATTAAGTAGACGTTTTAAAGAAATGTTTTCTCCTACAACATCAGAGTGCAGCGCCACATTAAGTACGCACTACAATGACAATAGTTTAAAGCGATTTGAAGCATGTTTATATATTTTTGGGGCGGGGGGGGGCAGAGCTTTGTGACGTCATATTTGAGGGAGGGGGGGGGGTCTGACTTCTTGTGACGCCGTGTGACGAGTGGGGCGGTAAAAAATCGTCCAAAATCGCGTGAACGTCATTTACGGACGACCCCCTACGTCACCTCGGCCGTGCGTCCGGATCCACGTGGCCCAAGACGAGCAGTCGGTGTTGTTGTCGACGTTGTCGCTGTATTCGCAGGGGAATCGTGGACGCCGCGTCCTCGTAGGCGATTCCTTTCGGGCACATCCCAGCCCTGGAGACTTCACGCCGCGCGTGTGCGCGGGTTTCCCCGTGGGACACAAGCCGCGTGTTACGGCTTAACGTGACAGGAGATGAGCGGCAGATGCACCACCAGTGCCCCGCCCTCCCCAACACCGCCACTGAGACACCTCGATGGGTGTTACCCGTCCGCCCCCATCCCCTCGTCGTGAAGAAGGGCCTTTGCCCGAAACGTTGGCCTCATTATAATTTATGTATCCCCTCCCCCCCCCCGTTCTCTGTCCCCGCCGCCCCATTTTTGCACCGCTATGTTATCGAGGACTGTGCTGAGTCTGTGAGCTATTTGTGCTTCTGTCTGATCTCTGCCCTTCGTCTCCTTTCGTGTGGCCGCTGGTGTCGATGCAGAGGAACAGCTACAGATTTCGCATCAAGGGGACATTGTCGCCGCCCTGACCAACCGCAAGTCGACTCCCGAACTCGCTTCGTCGTCAGAAACTATCGCCACCAACCAGGGATTACGCGTACACACACAGATGCTTCGCGAGTAGCACCCACGAAGATCGAAACGGGACACGAGGGGGGTGGGTGGCCAGCGACCACCCCCAACCGACTTTGTGTCCCCATAGCTCATGTTTACACAGCCTACCGTGTGCTGTACTACTTTGAGTCGAAGGGCCGGGTTCATCGCGTAGTGTGCTAACCACTGCGCCACCGCTCCCCCACAGACACCTACACAGAGACGCCGCCACGCACACACGGGGCCCGCGTCTGTACTTCGCACACGAGCTAATGGATTTATGTTTCCCTTTGCACATGTGAACATAGCTTACAATAATTCATGGTTGTTCATTTTTGTTAAGGGTTTATTTTTTCTTAAAAATGTAACATTCTAAAATTGGGAACGCAAAGTGCCCGCATGATGACAATGTTTATTTACACGTCCCTGGCAGGCTTTTGCGACCAACATCATCCATTATAGAGTTTTTTATTGGGGTTAGATCGCGTAAATATATAAATGTGTCGTTAAAACCCGCCACCACCCGACACAGCCAACTAGCAAGGGCTGTCACGTAAACAGAACGTGGCCAATTCGTCACTAGTACAGCAACACCGTTGTGTTGGAGAGCCACTGAAAGTGCGGGGCCCGTAGCTACTACATATGTAGTAATACATATGTAGTAATACATATGTAGTAGCTACTACTACGTATGTAGTAGCGTGTAGTAGTAGCTACTACATGTGTAGTAGTAGCTACTACATATGTTGTAGCTACTTTTGCAACGAGGATAATTGCGGCACTGCTGGTGGTGGTGAGTAGCCCATCCAAATACTGGCCAGGCTTTACAAAAATAAAACCCTGCTTAGCCTCTGTGCGCTAAAGAGATCGAGCTCATATCGGCGCAGTACAATTTAATAACGGTGGCTCTTGACTCGAGCACCAAATTCTATGACCCCTAAATAACCCCTGTCGTACCCTTCAGCCCCAATGCAGCTCCCCCTTTTACCCCCCTAACCCCCCCCCCCCGTGCCTATATTTCCTCTCTTTCTCCCTCCCTCTCACCTCCCCCACCTCTCCTCTCCCTCCCCTCTCCTCTCGCCCTCCTCAACTCCTCCTGTAATCCATCACTGACAGTGATGTAATTTATAAAGCAGCAAGCATTGTATGTGCGTGTCAGAGTACATCTGTGAAGTGTATGTGCGTGTGGAGTGGGGGGAACGGTGGCGCAGTGATTAAGTTAGTTACATGCCCGGCGAACCGGGTTCGATTCCCGCTCATGGCCAACGTCAGTGACGATTATCTGAACCGGTCCTGGGCCTCCCCTAGGTCGACTCAGCCTCAATTGAGTACCTGGTGCGATGTGTGAACATTGCCACTGGGGAGACAAAGGCGGCCGGGCGTGGCGTTGGCCACCCACCCCCTCGTGCGCCGTGCTGGCCTTCATAGGTACTCGCTAACAGCACTTGTCCCTACAGTACGTTAAGGCTATACGGGGGATCTTTATCTTTATATATGTGTGTGTGTTTGCTTGCGACGGGGAATGGTGGCGCCCTTAGTTAGCGCTACGGGCACAGCGACCCAAGTTCCATTCCACCGCTCACGGCCAACATCGATGACGAATATCCGAACCTATCCTGCTCCTCCCCTAGGTCGACTAGGCCTTAAACGAGTCGCTTGATTTGCAGTGTGTAAGCAACAGCACTGGGAAGACAAAGGCGGTCGGGTATAGTTGCTGTGCTGGGCCACTCACGCGCTTCCTCGTGTGCCACAGTGCCGGCCTTCATAGGTTGCCACTCGCTAACAGCACTTGCCCCCAACAGCCTGTTGAGGCTACACGGGGGATCTTTGTATTTGCTCGCTCTCTGCCTCCCTCTCTCTCTCTCTCTCCCCCTCGCTCACACACACACACACACGAGAGATTTCGGGACTCTATCCCATTATCGTCTCTGCCTTCCTCAACGATTGTCTTGTCATTTGTCTCCACTCTTTATTCAGTCTAGCCTCCTCCTCCTCCTCGCAGCTGGTTTTGACAAATAAAAAATCTAAAAATAAAAAAAATCCCAGCCGTTAGACAATACCTTTGAGTCGCACTACGTCTCGTCTCGTTTGATGATTATTTTTTTTGTGTAACTCCAAATAATATAAAAACGTCTCAAACTCCGTTTGCCGTGCGCAAATACAAATAACCTGCCCCCCCCCCCCACCACCACTTTCCACTTCTCCGCTCATCTCTGCGTGAGCGATGATTCTGTTTGTGGAGCCGCCGCGGTGGCGAGATGTCACCTCCCTCGGCCGCTGCGCGGGAGGGTAGCGGGTTCGATCCCAGACCCC
The DNA here is from genome assembly GCF_048934315.1 of Petromyzon marinus. Taxonomy (NCBI): domain Eukaryota; kingdom Metazoa; phylum Chordata; class Hyperoartia; order Petromyzontiformes; family Petromyzontidae; genus Petromyzon; species Petromyzon marinus. The sequence continues at coordinate 20,627,885 of NC_133703.1, read as the reverse complement.
TGATGATGATAACGATACATGTTGTTGTTGTTGTTGTTTAGTGCACGTGTTCTCTCTCTCTCTCTCCCCGTGGTGGTCGCGTGGATTGTTCTACAGGTTTCCTCCGGGTGTGCCCTCCTTCCTCATTAATAATCAACACGCGCTTTGATAATGATGCTGCTGATACGACAAATTCCCACGTGTGATGATGATGATGATGATGAAACCAGCCACTTCGCTGGTGAGCTATCATCACGCGCGGCCAGGTCGCCTCTGAACAAGAGCTCATAGGTGAGTGGACCTCACCTGACAGATTTTACGGGCGTGGCTCTGCTGATGAGACCCATAGAGGTGGATACCGGTCCAGAAAGAGTGTTTTGTTTTGCTTGCTTGGCCGACATGAATCTTAAACCTCAATAACAACAACAGCAGCAGGTCACCGCGTCCGTCAATAATAACACGGTCTGGCTTTCAAAGGATGCATGTAATAGGCGACGTTTCGGACAACGGGCCTTCTTCATAGCACATAACTGGCATTGATGTTATTGACGAGTGTGTTGCGTTGTTGTTGTTAATATGTGCCTGTGCACCACTGGCAACGCAGCATCATCGCCATATATTGCCTTTAAATTGTAAAGTCGATAGGTCGCTCGACTCAAACTTATATTATATTTTATATTTACAGAGCGCCTTAGCTCGAGGCGCGCTTCCATAACATAGTTTAAAAGCAGTAACAAAATCGAGTGATTGAGATGGCAAGCGGCAGTGCAAGGGCCGATGGATGAGTGACCGTAGCAGAGGACACGTGGGGGTCACGGAAGGGCTACAGGGGAGGGACGGGAAAGGAGTGGAGGGGCGAGGGGAGAGAGAAGAGGTGAGGCTTTGAGAGAGGAACGAAACGAGGTTATGGAAGCGGACTGCTTCACGTACAGGGGCAGTGTTGAGTCTATGGGCAGTTTTGAGTCTATGGGCAGTGCTGAGTCTATGGGCAGTGTTGAGTCTATGGGCAGTGTTGAGTCTATGGGCAGTGTTGAGTCTATGGGCAGTGTTGAGTTTATGGGCAGTGCTGAGTCTATGGGCAGTGTTGAGTTTATGGGCAGTGCTGAGTCTATGGGCAGTGTTGAGTTTATGGTGCAGTGTTGAGTTTATGGGCAGTGTTGAGTCTATGGGCAGTGTTGAGTTTATGGTGCAGTGTTGAGTTTATGGGCAGTGTTGAGTCTATGGACAGTGTTTAGTCTATGGGCAGTGCTGAGTCTATGGGCAGTGCTGAGTCTATGGGCAGTGTTGAGTCTATGGGCAGTGTTGAGTCTATGGGCAGTGTTGAGTTTATGGGCAGTGTTGAGTCTATGGGCAGTGTTGAGTTTATGGGCAGTGCTGAGTCTATGGGCAATGTTGAGTTTATGGGCAGTGCTGAGTCTATGGGCAATGTTGAGTCTATGGGCTGTGTTGAGTTTATGGGCAGTGCTGCTCAATGTACGGGGGAAGTTGATTCCAGTGGAGGGGTGCAGGAGGGATGAACATCCCACACGGGATTGGGCACAGGGAGAAGGAGGGACAGAGAGAGAGTTTGTATTTATGTTTTATTGTGCGTGAGGTCGCTGGGTGGATGTTTACATCACTTGGGGAGACCTTCGTCCAGCAGTGGATCGAGCATGGCTGAGCATGATGATGATGGTGCGGAGATACGGAACGGAGATCGACTTGTGTATTTTAGTATGTGTGTGTGAGCGAGATATCAAGATGCAAACGCAATAAATCGCTACACACCTAATCAGTGTGTGTGTGTAGCTAGACATTTAATCTGCGTGTGTGTATAGCTACACACCTAATCCGTGTGTGTGTGTAGCTACACACCTAATCCGTGTGTATATAGCTACACACCTAATCCGCGTGTGTGTGTAGCTACACACCTAATCCATGTGTGAGTGTAGCTACACACCTAATCCGTGTGTGTGTGTAGCTACACACCTAATCCGCGTGTGTGTGTAGCTACACACCTAATCCGCGTGTGTGTGTAGCTACACACCTAATCCGCGTGTGTGTAGCTACACATCTAATCCGCGTGTGTGTGTGTGTAGCTACACACCTAATCCGCGTGTGTGTGTGTAGCTACACACTTAATCCGCGCGTGTGTGTGTGTAGCTACACACCTAATCCGCGTGTGTGTGTGTAGCTGCACACCTAATCCGCGTGTGTGTGTGTAGCTGCACACCTAATCCGCGTGTGTGTGTAGCTACACGACTAATCCGTGTGTGTGTGTAGCTGCACACCTAATCTGCGTGTGTGTGTAGCTACACACCTAATCCGTGTGTGTGTGTAGCTACACACCTAATCCGCGTGTGTGTGTAGCTACACACCTAATCCGTGTGTGTGTGTAGCTACACACCTAATCCGCGTGTGTGTGTGTGTGTGGCTACACACCTAATCCGTGTGTGTGTGTAGCTACACACCTAATCCGCGTGTGTGTGTGTAGCTACACACCTAATCCGCGTGTGTGTGTGCGGGCTGTCCATCGCGGGTTCGACGCGGCGTCAATTATGAACATTGATGATAATGATGACGATGATCATGACTGGCAATGGTTGATAATCATGATGTGATGAGGATGATGATTGACAGTGACATTGATGATAATCATGACGATGATCATGACTGCCAATGGTTGATAATAATGAGGTGATGAGGATGATGATTGACAGTGACATTGATGATAATGATGATAATGATGACGATGATTATGACTGGCAATGGTTGATAATTATGATGATTGACAATGATGATGATGACGATGATTGACAGTGGCATTGATGATGATGATGACGACGATGATGACGATGATCATGACTGGATTGACTGACAATCAATGATAGGTATGACGATGATGATGACGATGATCATGATGATTGACAATGATGATGACGACAATGACGAAAATGCTTTTGATGACGGTGATTAATCTGATTGATGACGATGATTTGGTTGATGATATGACGATGTTCATGATGACGTTCATGAAGATGATCACTGCGCCGAGGATGACGACGACGACGAAGAGTATGCCGATGTGTGAAACGAGGATTGTGATGTTTTCATGGCCTTGTAAGGGAACACCAAGACCTGAAATGATATTGCATTCGACCGAACTCACAGATCCCCGGTGCTGCCGGCTGATATCAGAGGGAATTTCTGGACCTTTGATGCTGGGTGTGGTCAGACCTCGGGGAGAGAGATGGGAGGGAGAGAGAGAAGGGGGAGTCAGGAGAGAGAGAGGGGGGAGAGGGGGAGATGGCGGGGAGAGGGGGGAGAGAGAGAGAGAAGGACGAGAGGGGGGAGGGGACAGAGTGGCAGGGTTGGGCCACAACCACCCAACGATTCGCTGAATCACTCACTCACACACTCCTTCACTCACTCGCTCAATCGCTCGCTCACTCAGCTCGCTAGATCGACAACTCCATCGCTCACTCCCTCCTCGAAAGGTGCACTCATTTATTCACCCACCTACTCACTCACTCACCCGCCCACCCATCCATTCACCCACTCACCCACCCACTCGCTCACACCCACGCACTCGCTCACCCATCATGCATATACCAACCCACTAGTTTACCTACCCATTCACTCATTTACTTAATAATGTATCTACCCACTGATTCACCCACCCACTCATCAACCAACTCGCCCGCCAACTCAAACTCACTTCCTCACCCACTCACTCACCATCCAACTCGCCCACCAACTCAAACTCACTTCCTCACCCACCCACTCACCATCCAACTCGCCCGCCAACTCAAACTCACTTCCTCACCCACCCACTCACCATCCAACTCGCCCACCAACTCAAACTCACTTTCTCACCCACGCACTCACCATCCAACTCGCCCGCCAACTCAAACTCACTTCCTCACCCACGCACTCACCCGCCCACGCAGGAGTGAGGTCTGCACGGCACGCTCACTCGCACACAGACAAAGAACCCCCGCATAGCATCGACAGACAGTTTGGGGCAAGTGCTGCTAGCGAACACCTATGAAGGCAACCATTGCCCACACACACAAAAACAAAGATCCCCCGTATAGCTTTTAACAGAGTGTTCTGGCAAGTTCTGTTCGCGAGCACCTCTATAGGCCGGCACGGCACACAAAGACAACGTTCCCCCGTGTAGCCTTAACAGGCAGTTGGGGGCAAGTGCTGTTAGCGAGCACCTATGACAGGCAGGCACACACTCAGGCACACATTCGTCGTTTAAAGCTAACGCGGCGGCCGATATCGGAGCGCCGTCGATGGGAGGCAGCGTCGACGAAAAGCAGGAGGGACAATTCGCCGCGACGATGAGACTGAGTGATCCAACCAACCTCCCCCAGGAACAAACAACAACAACACAACCCACCCACAAATACCATAACCCCACCCCGCCCCAAGACACCCCCCACAACGCCACGCGGCACGCAGCAGCATCATGATACGTGTGTGTGTGTATGTGTGTATGTATGTCCGGCAAAACAACCCGCTACCTCCTCGCGGTGCCGGACGGGCAACTCTGTCGTGGGACAGTGCTGTGGGGAGAGGGCCAATTCCGATTGGCCCTCTCCCCTTATAGCATCTGTGACCACCACAGTGGCTAAACGGGGGCTTTGGACGGGTGCGAGGGGCTGGTAACCCCTCCACCTTCAATAAATTACCACGAAACCACGACTTAAATACATAACTAATAAGCTTGTGCCAGAGGCCCCGGGGGGACAGGCGTCTATGACGTCTCCTGGCCAAACCCCAATTGGCGGAGCCAGGAGATTGAATCCTTACCCTGGCTACTCCAGAAACGACGAAAAGCCACTTCGTGTGGCCACGTGGAATGTTCGAACGCTCACTGCGGAAGAGAGGCTGCCAATCCTCTGTCGGGAGCTGGACCGGTACCGCCTGGATCTCTGTGGCATTCAGGAGGTCCGGTGTACCGGTTCTGGCTCCTGCCACCATGAGGGGTGGACAGTCCTCTACTCGGGGCAGCAGACTGCCAAACAACAGGGTGTGGCTCTTCTTCTGAACAAAATAATGAAGGGTGCGTGGGAGTGTGGCGGTGAGGCGTGGGAAGCTGTAAGCCCCAGGCTACTTTGGGCTTGACTTCCCATCAACCGGAGGCGAGGAGTGGTGGCCGTGGTTACTTATGCCCCCACCGAAGACGAACATCCGTGGAGGGATGCAGGCAAAGCCAATGAGTCAGATGCCTTCTATGACCTCCTGTCACAGGTGTTGGCTAAAGTGGCTCCTCGGGATAGAGTCATCTTGTTGGGTGACTTCAATGTCCGAGTTGGTCATGATGCTGGCACCTGGTCTGGAGTGATTGGAGGGCATGGGCCAGATCAGCTCAATAACAACGGTAGGAGGCTGCTAGATTTTTGTGCAGCCCATGGGCTTGTAATTACCAACACGCTGTTCCGGCATCGGCGCATCCACACAACATCATGGATGCATACCGGGTCAAAGCAAGAACATCTGCTGGACTATATAGTGACGGACCAGCGGATGCGAGCCCATGTCCATGACACCAGGACCTACCGTGGAGCTGATCTGCCCTCTGACCATCGACTAGTCATCTGTAAGATGCGCCTGCCATTCTTCCATTCCGGTGGTGGGTGTACACCCAGGACCCCATTCCAACCTAAAGTGGCCTGGTCTCAGTTAGCTGATGAAAGTTGCAAGCGAGAATTTCATCATCACTTGCGGCTGGGGTTGGCATCGTCCCCCACTCCTCATAATGTCGAGGGCAAAATGGGCGAGGTTTAGGACTGTGACTCATGCAGCTGCAATGGCTGCTTTGGGTACGCGGTCCAGACCTCCCCAGAGACCCTGGCTGACAGAGGAGGTGTTCAGGATAGTTGAGAAAAAGCGACAGGCCCACTGTCATCGGCTACAGAATCCCACGTCAGAGAATGAGGAGGCTTACCGCAGCCTTCGCTCGGAGGTTCGGAGAGCCGTGAGGCGCTGCAAGGATGGGTGGTGGTCGCGGGTTGCTGAGGAGATGGAGTCTGCCTCAGTAGCCCGCGATCACAAATCTCTATTTAACTCCATTAAAAAAGTAAACTGCAGCGCCACACCTATTACCATCATTAGGGGAAAAAACGGTGATCCAATTTCCGACCCCCAGGAACAGGTTTGCAGATTTGCTGAGCATTTCTGTGAGTTCCTGGGGGAGGGGAAACCCCTCAGCCAGGAAAACATCGTGGCACAAAGTGGAGATGACCCTGCTGAGGCTGCAGTGCCTCAAATTTTGGAAGAAGTCACCCCCTGCGAGTGGCTGGCTGAGGTGCCATCTGTTGAGGAAGTATTGAAGGCGATCCGGAGTCTGAGACCAGGAAAGGCACCGGGCAGAGATGATCTCCCAAGCGAAATGCTGAGGGAGGGTGGCGTTTGTGCACAGACTGCCCTATATGACATCATAACAACAGTCTGGAATACTGGACGGGTTCCACAGGATTGGAAGGATGCTCTGGTGGTCCCCCTCTTTAGGAAGGGGGACCGCACAGACTGTAACAACTACAGGGGCATCTCACTCCTCAGTGTGCCGGGAAAGGTCCTGGCAAGGATTATTCAACATCGCCTTGCCAGGCACGCTGAGGAGAGGCTTGCGGAGCCCCAATGCGGTTTCAGGAAAGGGCGGTCCTGCACAGATGCCATATTTTCTGTCCGTCTGCTACAGCAGAGGTGTAGGGAATTCCAACAAGACCTACATCCCTGCTTTATTGACCTGGTCAAGGCCTTTGATACCATCAGTAGGCCTGGGCTCTGGGTTGTTCTTCGTGCTTTTGGAGTCCCTGACCCCCTGCTCACAATCATTATGGACCTTCATGATGGTGAGCGAACCCAGGTAAAACTACGTGGCCGGGAGTCAGAGCCATTCCCTGTACACCTTGGGGTGAGACAGGGATGTCCTCTGGCTCCCACATTATTTAACATCTATTTTGACCACGTAGTTTGTGAAGCCTTCAATAGCTGTACCGGGGGTATCTCCATTTGGTACAGATATAATGGGAGGCTGATCGATGCCCGGGTGCAGTCAAGGGATGGCTCCCTATTGCTCAACCACATTATGTATGCCGATTATTTGGTAATATCTGCTCATTCAGAGGAGAAGTTGGAAAGCTGCTGCTGAGACTGGAGCGTGGCACTAAGAGATGGGGCCTTACCATCAGCCCCACCAAAACTAAGCACCTGCCTGGGTATTTTGTACCATCGGACACTCCACCCCCACAACTCCCAATCGGTAATGGGGCAGTTGTGGAGAGAGTGGAGAGTTTCCCATACCTGGGCAGTGTGCTTATGACCGGCTCCAGTTTAACAGCAGAGGTCTCACTCCGAATCAGTCGAGTGGCAATATCTTTTCATCGGTTGCGTAATGCTGTGTGGAAGCTACCTGGTCTGTCGCTCCGCACTAAACTTCAGGTCTTCTGGGCCACGGTCATTCCCTCTCTTCTCTACGCTTGCGAATCGTGGACCCCCTTAATGGAACATCTTCGCCGGTTAGAAACATTTAGGCTATCCTGCCTACGATCCATCCTGGGTTTAACCAGGCTGGATTGTGTGTGGAGCTCACAAATCCTTGAAAGATCTGGGCAAGGTCCCATCGGTGAGCTTCTCCGGCAGGCAAGGCTGCGTTGGCTGGGTCATGTAGCCCGCATGCCCAGCCACCACATGCCAAAACAGCTTTTGTTCGGCCGGATCGAGGGGGCTAAACAGACGCGGCACGGACTAGAGAAGAGATGGAGTGATGTGGTACAGGAGGACGTGGAGCTGAGTGGACTTGCCGATGACTGGTACCAGCGGTGTCAAGATTGGCCTTTGTGGAGGAGACTCGTGAAGGACGCTACTGGGCAGTTGGAGGCAGTCGCCCTTCAACAACAACGGAGGGCGGAGGAGCGACGCTCACAACAACGAGCGGAGCGCCGGGTGGCTAAAGCACAGCAGGTTGGCACAGTAGGGGGCACAGGTGGTGCATCTGCCAGTCATCTCACTCAGTCGACCCGTGACACCTGGGTCTGCTCCGTGACCTCCTGCCAGCGGGCGTTCGACACTTCACGTGGCCTCAAGGTGCACATGGCCTGGCACAAGCGTCGTGGTGACGTCACCGCCACTTAGTGGCGAATGGCGGTAGTTGTTGTTGTGTATGTATGTGTGTGTGTATGTACGTGTGTGTATGTATGTGTGAATGCATGTGTGTGTATGCATGTGTGTATGCATGTGTGTGTATGCATGTATGTGTGTTTGTATGTATGTGTGTTTGTATGTATGTATGTGTGTATGCATGTGTGTGTGTGTATGTGTGTGTATGTATGTGTGTATGTATGTGTGTATGTATGTGTATGTATGTGTGTTTATGTATGTGTGTATGTATGTGTGTATGTATGTTTATATGTATGTGTGTATGTTGAACTTCTTTCGCACCGTACGTTATCTAACCGCGCTAATCGGAGGTGCCGGGGGACGGACAACAAACTAAACACACACACAAAAGAAATTGTAAAGAAATCAGTTTGACAATCGAGATGATTTAAAAGTGCTATAGCCCCCAGTGGCTCCATGACATCGGAAGGGGAAGAGCGTTCCAGACGGCCGTCTCTGTTCGATGGCCGAGCCAAAAGCCGGGCTACGTCTCAACCCGAAATGTCCAACAAACGTTTGCATGTTGAACTTCTTTCGCACCGTACGTAATTAGTCGGCGGTGCAGAGGAAGGAGATTAAACGAACGAACGCACGCACACACACGCAAAAGCAGTTGTAAAGAAATGAGTTTGTCAATGGAGATGATGCAAAAGTGGCGGAGCTCCCAGTCGGCTTCCTCACACCGTTCTCGTGAGCGAGGCAGAGCCACCACCGGACCTGTTGCGCTGAAGCCGTGAGAGTTTCTCTGCTGCTGATGATGATGATGGGTTCACACCGTTTGCTGTCTCTCTCTCTCTCTGTGTGTCTCGGTCTGGTAAGGGCAGCGATTCCCCCCGTCGTTGTGTTTGTCTGCGACCGTGCGCAGACAAACACAACGACGTTGGCCATTTGTGAAAATGAGCTTTGTCGCTCTCATCGGATTCGTCCAGTAGACATACACATTCTGATTGCGGGGATGGGTTTTGGTCAAATACGACCTTACATTGTAAGGGGTGCGGGGGGAGGGAGGGGGTTATTGGGAGGTGTGGGGGGGGAGCTATGGGCAGGAAACCGGTGAACCCAGAGGAAACCCCATGCGGTAGAGAAAGGCGCCCGAGTTGGGAATCGAACCCTGACCCCATCTCACTCTGTTGGGTACAAAGACGAAGCTGACCCCGTGTAGCCTTGAACAAACTCGCAGCGGCAGCGGCAGCCGCGTCTTTTGGCTCAACCGTCGAACAAAGACGGCCATCGCATCGGATGCGCCGTCCGATGCGATGGCCGTCTGGAACGCGCCTTCCTTGCGAGTTTCGGAAGCCCCCTGTGAGCGCTGCACTTTTAAAAATCTGGATTTTAAAGCGCATTTTTTTTAGAACTGCCTTGTGCGTGTTTAGTTTGTTGCCTTGCCCCCCCCCTCCCCCACACTTCCGATTAGCACGGTCGGCTACGTACGGTGCGAAAGAATTTCAACATACACACACATTGCATACAAAACAACCCCCCCCCCCCGTATAGCCTATAGAGGCTGTTGGCGCAAGTGCTGTTAGCGAGCACCTATGAAGGCCGGAACGGTACGCGAGGTGGGTGGGTGGACAGCACCACGCCCGACCGCCTTTGTCTCCCCAGTGGCGATGTTTACACACCGCACCGGGTACTCATTTGAGGCCGAGTCGACCTAGGGGGAGGCCCAAGATCCGGTTCAGATAGTCGCCGCTGATGTTGGCCGTGAGCGGCACTCGAACTCGGATCGCCGGGTTCGTAGCGCAGCGCGCTAACCGCCACGCCACCGCTCCCCCGCTGCATGACATCCTCCTCCCACCGCCGCCACCACCACCAGCATCAACCACCAACCACCACAGCCTTCGCTCAGAACTTCATTTAAATGTCCCTCGCCGCCGTGGATCTCGAATCTGTATTTATGCATCTGTGCGTCGAGCCGCGCCGTGCGCGCACGAACGGCCTGCCCCGTTGCCCTTCAGTGCAGCAGCAGCTATTTTTTTGTTGTGTGTTGCGCCGGCAGTCAAGGCTCCATTACCTATGTATGGTTTCTTATCTATGCAACTGCTGTGCGTGTGTGTGTTGTGCACGTGTGTGCATGTGTATGTGTGTATGTGTGTGAATGTGTGTGCGTGTAGTGTAGCGGTTAGCGCGCTGCGCTATGCACCTAGTGACCCGAGTTCGATTCCCGCTCACGGCCAACACCGGTGACGATTATTTTATCCGGTCCTAGGTCGACTCAGCCTCGAATGAGTACCTGGTGCGGTGTGTAAACATCGCCACTGGGGAGACAAAGGCGGTCGGGCGTGGTGCTGGCTACGCACCCCCTCGTGTGCCGTGCCGGCCTTCATAGGTGCTACTCGCTAACAGCACTTGCCCCTACAGTCTGTTACAGGCTATACGGGGGGTCTTTGTTTTGTTGTATTGGAGTGCTTAGCCCAATGCCCTACGAGCCCGGCGTCAGCGCTGAGCTCGATTCCGGTTCACGGCCAACACGAAGTGACGATCGTATGAACCGGTCTTGGGCCTCCTCTAGGTGGACTCAGCCTCAAAAGAGTAGCTGGCGCGGTGCGTTAAAGAAAGAAAATCAACGCCGTAGTTCTGGCCACCCACCCCATCGTGTGCCTTGCCGACCTTCAATCGGTGCTACGAGCGAACGGCACTTGCGGGGGCTGGGGGGGAGGATCTTTGTCTTTGGTGTGAGAGTGGGGAAGGCTTCTGTCGACCGGGATTCTGCGTTGTCGGCTCCGGGCGGGTTGTGTCGCAGAATCTCACACGTGGTGATGATGATGATGGCATTCTCACTGGTAGGAAGACAAAGGCATAGCGATTAACTGTATGATGGTGATGATGATGGCATTCTCACTGGCAGGAAGACAAAGGCATAGCGATTAACTGCATGATGGTGATGATGATGATGGCATTCTCACTGGTAGGAAGACAAAGGCATAGCGATTAACTGCTTGATGGTGATGATGATGATGGCATTCTCACTGGTAGGAAGACAAAGGGCATAGCGATTAACTGCATGATGGTGATGATGATGATGGCATTCTCACTGGTAGGAAGACAAAGGGCATAGCGATTAACTGCATGATGGTGGTGATGATGATGATGGCATTCTCACTGGTAGGAAGAAAAAGACATAGCGATTAACTGCTTGATGGTGATGATGATGATGGCATTCTCACTGGTAGGAAGACAAAGGCATAGCGATTACCTGCTTGATGGTGATGATGATGATGGCATTCTCACTGGTAGGAAGACAAAGGCATAGCGATTAACTGCATGATGATGATGATGATGGCATTCTCACTGGTAGGAAGACAAAAGGCATAGCGATTAACTGCATGATGATGATGATGATGGCATTCTCACTGGTAGGAAGACAAAGGCATAGCGATTAACTGCTTGATGGTGATGATGATGATGGCATTCTCACTGGTAGGAAGACAAAGGCATAGCGATTAACTGCTTGATGGTGATGATGATGATGGCATTCTCACTGGTAGGAAGACAAAGGCATAGCGATTAACTGCATGATGGTGATGATGACATTCTCACTGGTAGGAAGACAAAGGGCATAGTGATTAACTGCATGATGGTGATGATGATGATGGCATTCTCACTGGTAGGAAGACAAAGGCATAGCGATTAACTGCATGATGGTGATGATGATGATGGCATTCTCACTGGTAGGAAGACAAAGGCATAGCGATTAACTGCTTGATGGTGATGATGATGATGGCATTCTCACTGGTAGGAAGACAAAGTCATAGCGATTAACTGCATGATGGTTATGATGACATTCTCACTGGTAGGAAGACAAAGGGCATAGTGATTAACTGCATGATGGTGATGATGATGATGGCATTCTCACTGGTAGGAAAACAAAGGCATAGCGATTAACTGCATGATGGTGATGATGATGATGGCATTCTCACTGGAAGGAAGACAAAGGCATTGCGATTAACTGCATGATGGTGATGATGATGATATTCTCACTGGTAGGAAGAAAAAGACATAGCGATTAACTGCATGATGGTGATGATGATGGCATTCTCACTGGTAGGAAGACAAACGACATAGCGATTAACTGCATGATGGTGATGATGGCATTCTCACTGGTAGGAAGACAAAGGCATAGCGATTAACTGCATGATGGTGATGATGATGATGGCATTATCACTGGTAGGAAGACAAAGGCATAGCGATTAACTGCATGATGATGATGACATTCTCACTGGTAGGAAGACAAAGGCATAGCGATTAACTGCATGATGGTGATGATGATGGCATTCTCACTGGTAGGAAGACAAAGGCATTGCGATTAACTGCATGATGATGATGACATTCTCACTGGTAGGAAAACAAAGGCATAGCGATTAACTGCATTATGGTGATGATGATGATGGCATTCTCACTGGTAGGAAGACAAAGGCATAGAGATTAACTGCATGATGGTGATGATGATGATGTATCGCTGATTGGTCTGATTAAGACTGATTATTGTGATAAAATGGCGAAGCAAATTACGATGATAATAGTCGAGGTGGTGGTGCTGATAAAGCCCTAACTGGTCAAATGGTGAGCAATACGCTCAACTGATTGGCCGGGTGATTGATGATGATGATGATTTATCATCGATTATCTTCATCATTTATAATTCATGCTACTGCTACTAATTAAGCCGATATAAGTCGGGCGGATGATGAGATCAAAATACGAGCAGCCAGCCACACTTCGTTCACTGCTCTCTATGCTCCCGCGGTCCCTCCGCGGAATCCTGAAACAAATTCCTGGCACTCTCACCCCTCCCCTCATATCCCCTACCACCCCTACCCCTCTCTCACCGCGTCCTCTACTCGCCCCCCCCCCCCCCCCACACAGAGCTTGCCTCTTAACTGAACTCAATTAAAACTGGAGAAACGACAAAACCGGGATTGAGTCTCAATAGGGAACGCGTAATCGCTGCTTGGGCACAGTTAATGTAATGTATGTGTGTGCGTGTGTGACTTAGTGTGTTGGGAGCGGTAGTGTGGTGGTTAACGCGCTGCGCTACGAACTCGGCGAATTCGATTCCCCGCTCACGGCCAACACCGGTGACGATTATCTGAATCGGCTCCTGGGCCTTCCTCTAGGTCGACTCAGCCTCAAATGAGCACCTGGTGCGGTGTGTAAACATCGCCACTGGGGAGACAAAGGCGGCCGGGTGCGGTGTTGGCCACTTCGGGGCTGTCCATAAATGACGTCACGTACCTAGGTGGGGGGGGGGGGGGTCAGACATTTGTGACGATGTGTGACGAGGGGGGGGGGGGGGTTTGAGAAATGTGACGTCACATCCAAATGCGCAACTTTAAAATAAATATAGACAACACGTTCTACTTATATTCTTGGTTCTTTCGGTAAAGTCACGTAGAAGGGAAGCAATAAAATATAAAACAATAAAATTATCACGACGTTTCGACTGCAACACAAGCAATCATCATCAGGTGTGAAAACCACAGCAAGAACATTTGAAAAAAGTGTCGGTTTTTTTAACGTCAGCACCACGGAGAGCGATTTGACAATTTGTTCAGATGGACGAGTCCATCTATGTTCGGAAAAGAGGAGGGGGGGGGGGAAACGAAAATAATGGATGCGGTCTGAAAGCCACCGTAAGTGTGAACAATCAATTAAGACCCGAAATGGTTTATCAAATCCTTCCAATGATTGCTAAGCCAGAATCCATCTTCTTGGTTGAAATTGTCTCTGTGTTTGTATATGTAAAATATACTTATTTAATAAATGTTTTATCATACAACACCAGAGTGCAGCGCCACATTCAATACGCATTACAATGACAATAGTTTAAAGCGGTTTGAAGCAGGTTTTTTTGGGCGGGGGGTGGGGGGGGGGCAGAGCTTTGTGACGTCATATTTGAGGGGGGGGTCTGACTTTTTGTGACGCCGTATGACGAAGGGGGGGGGGGGTCAAAAATCGTCCAAAATCGCGTGACGTCATTTATGGACCGCCCCTTACCCCCTCGTGTGCCGTGCCGGCCTTCATAGGTGCTACTCGTTAACAGCACTTGCTCTCACAATCTGCTGAGGCTGATATTCCCTTTGGTGTAGCGGTGAGTGGGTGGGTTATTGAATAGGTTAGTGATAGGGTGTGAGTAGCTGAGTGAGTTATTGAATTAATTAATGGGTGAGCGAGTGGGTAGTTGGGTGAGTTAGAGAGTTAATTAAAATAACACTGGTCTACAATCTTTTAGACGTCTTCTGCTTCAGAAATGAAATGTGCTGTTTATTATGGATTTTGATGTGCTGAATTCAAATATGACAATTAAAACAACTGATTGGCTACTGTTCGCAAGTTAATCAAGTTTAAAAAATTTACGTCTATGTAAATTGTGTAGATTGTCGAGTTTTACTCATGAATTGTAAACCTAGGTCTTTTCATGTGTTTACGGTTGCTTTACATGATAACATGTCACCTGTCCTGTTCATGTAACACTTAAAAAATCAGCAAAAGGGTTACATAAAAAAAATGTATCATGAAACAAAATGAATAAAAAATATTACGTGTATATATATATAAGTACATAGTCCCAGTCCATATTCAGTCTCCACTCGGCGCTTATTGGCTTGTCTCTTGTATTCATTGAATGGACCATCTCTTGACACTGTCCAGCAATAGTCAGCAAGCATTGATGGGCTCCATTTGCCCTGACAGCGTCTCTCCATTGTCGCAATGTCCTGGTGACATCGCTCGCCATGCTCGTCGCTCGCTGCTCCGCAGTTGTTCGTTGGGAAAAAAACATCTCGATGGGAGGGCAAAAAAAAATGTATATTTAGTGACATGTTGCAACCAAGGCTTTTGTATGCCTTGAGGAGGTTTTTTTCACCAACTCCCCGTAGTTGTCTGCCTTGTTGTTTACGTGAAAATGTGTTGCCACTAACTGGAAGGCTTTCCATGCCGTCTTTTCCATGCCACGCGGAGCGCCGTCAAATGCATCAACTCGAAGAAGTTCACGAATCTGAGACACCTTCCTTTATATTAGCATTCACTTAACCTTGGAAATTCTCCACGGAGGTACTTGAAAGCCGCTTGTGTTTTGTCCATGGCTTTGACAAAGTTCTTCATCAGACCCAGCTTGATGTGTAAGGGTGGTAACAAAATCTTCCTTGATTCAACGAGTGGTGGATGCTGAACACTTCCCCCCCCCGCCCCCCCCAGGCTCCAATGACTGTCGGAGTGGCCTTGATCTATCTTGATGTAGTGGGAATCTCTTGCACGACTATCCCATTCGCAGAGAAACAGCGGTACTTTGTGTATCCAGTCTGCAGACCAAGCAAGAGAGCAACAACTTTCAAATCGCCACAAAGCTACCACCGATGTTGGTCATGGTTTATGCACCTCAAATATTTTTCATGTTGTCATAAGTTTCCTTATATGGACTGCATGATCAACTGGAATTGATGGCAAAACATTGCCATTATGCAGCAAAACAGTTTTAAGACTCATCTTCGATTAATCAATGAAGAGTCTCCACTCATCTGGATCATGAACGATGTTGAGGGCTGCCATCCCATCATCGATGTTTTTTGCAGGCTACAAGATCACCTTCCATGAAGATGAATGGGACAAGATCCTTTTAATGGTCATGAAACATGGAAACCCTAACATCACCTGCCAGGAGATTCCACTGTTTTAGTCTGGAGCCCAACAGCTCTGCCTTACTCTTAGGTAGTTCCAAATCCCTGACAAGGTCTTTCAGTTCACCTTCTGTTATGAGGTGTGGTTCAGAGTAGGAGGATGGGATAAAAGCTGGGTCATGTGACCTTGATGGTTCAGGACCAGACGTTTCATCCTCTTCCTCGTCCGACTCAAGTGAGAATGATTCTGGTGCATCAGGAACCGGCAGTCCTCAGTGGGGTACTGGGCGTATAGCTGATGGAATGTTTGGATAATACACAGTCCACTTTTTCTTCTTTGAAACACCTTTCCCAACTGGAGGCGCAATGCAGAAGTAACAATTGCTGATATGATCTATTGGCTCTCTCCAAATCATTGGCACTGCAAAAGGCATAGATTTCCTTTTCCTGTTCAACCACTGGCGAAGATTTGCTGCACAAGTGTTGCAGCATATGTGTGGGGCCCACATCTTGTCCTGAGCTCCAATTTTTCAGCCAAAATAAAGTTGATAGGCTTTCTTAACCATAGTGGTTATACTGCGCTTTTGTGATGCAAATGTCACTTCACCACAAACATAGCAGAAGTTATCTGCTTTGTTCACACAAGTACGAGGCATCTCTACACACTTTGGCTAAACATAAATGTGTCCCTTTGCAAAATCAAACACTGACAAATAAGAGAGCAAAACATTATGATTTCTAGAGCTGATATAGTGGAATTGTTCAGCAGAGGGATGAAACCCTAGTTATGATTGCATCATCCATGACTTATAGGAATAACATGATGCAATTCATATCATGTATGAGGCAATACCAGGTTCAGATTACATCATTCATTGTTTTGCTCAAAAAGCAAGTACTGTCCAAACCCAATCATAGATTTATGAATAAATCCAGTCAAATATGTATTTCAGTCATTTCTGGTTAAAATTTGAGATCCCTTCCCCTTAAAACTCACTTATCCTCCCGCCATTCCCAAGTTAAGGGTCATATATACTGACCCAGTAGCGTATCTTGTAAACTAGAGCCAATCAACAATTTAAGCATAATTTTCATTCTCAGTGACCCAGAATTAAAAAAGTTGGACTTAATTTATTTCGGAAGCATTTTGGCTGTAGACCAGTGTAGTTGGCGAGCGAGTGGGTTGGTGGATGTCAGTGAATTAAAGAGTGAGCAAGCAGGCAGCTGGATGAGTTAGTTCATGCATAAATGGTGAGCGAGTGGGGAGCTGGGTGAGTGAGTGAATACACGAATGGATAAGCGAGTGGGTATGTGGATGAGTTTGTGAATGAATGGGTGATCGAGTAGACAGATGGGTGAGTTAGTTGATGCATGAATGGGTAAGCGGGTGGGTACGTGGGTGAATTAGTGAGCGACTGAATGAATGAGTGGGTGAGTGAGTTCGTGAGTGAGTGACTTAATGAATGGGTGAGCGAGTGGATGGTTGGGTCAGGGAGTGTTTTTTTTTTGCTACGTTGTTATTTAAAAAAAAAATGTTGTGACCCAGGGACACTCTTGCAAATGAGACCTTGTCCTGGCCTCTTGAGGTTTCACCTTGGTTAAACAAAATAACACTCGCATGCTCGAGTGAGTGGGTGGGTGAATAATTTGGTGCGGGCGGGTGGGTGAGTGAATGGATGAGCAGGTGCGTGAGAGGGTGGATGGGTGGCTGGTTGAGTGAACGGGTGAGCGGCTGAGCTGGGTGCATGGGCGAATGGGCGAGTGAGTCGTGGATGAGCGAGTGAGTGAGCGCGTAAGGTGGGTGAGTGACTGTGCAACTTCACGTGTGACTGAGTGCAAGGTAGTAGTTGAAGGGGGGGGTAGTGGGGGGCGAGGCGGTGGGGGGAGGGGAAGATGGTGTAATTTGCCAAAAGGTCTAAGATCTAAGGGGGCTTCAGAAACAGCCGTGGGGCGCTCTGGGGGGGGGGAGCTGGAGGGGTGGGGGGGGGCTCATATGTAATTTTGCCTCGGGCCTTCGCAAACCTTTCATCGGCCTTGCCCCAGTGAGTGAGCGAGTGGATGTACCGGTTAATGAGTGACTGGACGAGTTAAAGTTTCCACCAAAGGAGTGCATTTTAATGCACTCCTTTTACAGGTCGCATCGTTCGTGCGAATTGCATCGCACGAACGCTCACGAACCACGGGCAGCCTGGCTGTGAGCAGTCATCGTGATGGTGATGGGTGGGGTGGTTCTGGAGGTGATGTGATGGTGATAGTAATGGAGATCGTGGTGATGGTGGGTGGGTGGTGATGGTGGGTGGTGATGGTGGGTGGGTGGTGATGGTGGGTGGGTGGTGATGGTGGGTGGTGATGGTGGGTGGGTGATTGGGGTGGTTCTGCATGTGGTAGTGTTGGTGTTGGGTGGTGATGGTGGGTGGGTGGGTGGTGATGGTGGGTGGGTGATTGGGGTGGTTCTGCAGGTGGTGGTGATGGTGGGTGGGTGGTGATGGTGGGTGGGTAGTGATAGTGGGTGGGTGGTGATTGGGGTGGTTCTGCAGGTGGTGGTGTTGGTGGTGGGTGGTGATGGTGGGTGGTGATGGTGGGTGGTGATGGTGGGTGGGTGGTGATGGTGGGTGGGTGATTGGGGTGGTTCTGCAGGTGGTGGTGGGTGGGTGGTGATGGTGGGTGGGTGATTGGCGTGGTTCTGCAGGTGGTGGTGATGGTGGGTGGTGATGGTGGGTGGTGATGGTGGGTGGTGATGGTGGCTGGTGATGGTGGGTGGGTGGTGATGGTGGGTGGTGATAGTGGGTGGGTGGTGATAGTGGGTGTGTGGTGATGGTGGGTGGTGATGTGGGTGGTGATAGTGGGTGGGTGGTGATAGTGGGTGGGTGGTGATGGTGGGTGGGTGGTGATAGTGGGTGGTGATAGTGGGTGGGTGGTGATGGTGGGTGGTGATAGTGGGTGGGTGGTGATGGTGGGTGGGTGGTGATGGTGGGTGGGTGGTGATAGTGGATGGGTGATGATAGTGGGTGGGTGGTGATAGTGAGTGGGTGGTGATGGTGGGTGGTGATAGTGGGTGGGTAGGTGGTGATGGTGGGTGGGTGATTGGGGTGGTTCTGCAGGTGGTGGTGATGGTGGGTGGGTGGCGATAGTGGGTGGTGATGGTGGGTGGCGATAGTGGGTGGGTGGTGATCGTGGGTGGGTGATTGGGGTGGTTCTGCAGGTGGTGGTGTTGGTGGTGGGTGGTGATGGTGGGTGGTGATGGTGGGTGGTGATGGTGGGTGGGTGGTGATGGTGGGTGGTTGGTGATTGGGGTGGTTCTGCAGGTGATGGTGTTGACGGGCGGTCGAGGCAGCCCGCTAATTGCCTGTAACGATGATTGGCGGAACGCCGGTGATTGCTGCTCGGTAGCCATGGCAACCGGGTCACTCAGTCATCCCTGCTCCTACTCGAAGCGGCTTCCATCATCCGAGCCGTGAGGGTGACAGCATTGAACAACAACAACAACGACAGCAGCCAGAGCAACAGCAACAACAACAAACACAGCTAACAAAGGCAGCGACACCACCAATAATGTAGCAATACGAACGGTAACAACAGCGATAGTGACAACAAGCAAAGCGATAGCACCAACAGCAGTAACCACGACAACAGCTACGCAGCAACCATGGCAACAACAGCGGCTATACAGCAACAAGCATAACAGCAGCAGCAACAACAGAAACAACAGAAACAACAACAACGCCACCAACAACAACAGCAGCAACAACAGAAACAACAACAACAACGCCACCAACAACAACAGCAGCAACAACAGAAACAACAACAACAACAACGCCACCAACAACAACAGCAGCTACAACAGCACCAGCAACAACAAGTGGCACAACAGCAGGCACAACAACCACCACCACCACCACCACGACCACCACCACGACCATCACCACCACCACGACCACCACCACCACCACCACGACCACCACCACGACCACAACCACCACGACCACCACCACCACGACCACTACCACCACCACCACGAGCACCACCACGACAACCACGACCACTACCACCACGACTACCACTATCACGATCTCACCGGTTCAAGAGTAGAAGCGTAATCACACACACACACGGAAATGGCCCAGTGATCCTCATCACGATGTGCATGTCAGGGTGACACACATCCCGCGTGTCGCCTGTAACAGACTGTTGGGGCAAGTGCTTTTAGCGAGCAGCGCCTATGAAGGCCGGGAACGGCACACGAGGTGGTGGGTGGCCAGCACCACGCCCGGCCGCCTTTGTCTCCCAAGTGGCGATGTTTACACACCGTAACCAGGTACTAATTTAAGGGCCGAGTCGACCTAGGGGAGGCCCAGGACCGGTTCAGATAATCGTCACCGGTGTTGGCCGTGTCCTGTCGCCGGGTTCGTAGCGCAGCGTTCGCTTACCGTAGCAGCAGCAACATCGCCACACACACGCGCGCTGTGGGCAGACGACATTGTGCCATGTGGTGAAAACAGAGGGGTGGTGGAAGGGTGTTTGAAGATCTGGTTGCAAAAGATAGAAGGGAATAGGATTGGGGATCAGTCGGGCAAAGGGGCCGTCCATAAATGACGTCACGCGATTTTGGACGATTTTTGACCCCCCCCCCTTCGTCACACGGCGTCAAAAAACTCAGACCCCCCCCCCTCAAATATGACGTCACAAAGCTCTACCCCCCCCCCCAAAAAAAAAACCTGCTTCAAATCGCTTTAAACTATTGTCGTTGTAGTGCGTATTTAATGTGGCGCTGCACTCTGATGTTGTAGGAGAAAACGTTTATTAAAAAGTCTATCTAATTAAGTAGACGTGTTGTCTATATTTATTTAAAGTTGCGCATTTCGATGTGACGTCACATTTCTCAACCCGCCCCCCCCATCGTCACACATCGTCACGAATGTCTGACCCCCCCCGCCCGACCCCCCCCCCCAGGTGCGTGGCGTCATTTATGGACGGCCCCAAGACGGAGTGCGTGGTGGCACATTTCAGTGGAAATAATGTGGAAGGAAAATAGCGAATTGTAAGTGAAGCAGTGAATGAGGACGAAGGAGTGTTTAAGTAACTTGGTGCAGCGACAAGTGCCGATGGAAGACACGAGAAGGAGAGGCGAGAGAAAGAACAAGGGCTGTGATGAATGACCGGCGTGGTGTGCGATCAGAGGCTTCCAGTTTGGTCGAAGGGAAAAGTGTTTCGTGTATAGTGTAGTGTATAGTGTAGTGTATAGTGTAGTGTATAGTAGTGTATAGTGTAGTGTATAGTGTAGTGTATAGTAGTGTATAGTGTAGTGTATAGTGTAGTGTATAGTAGTGTATAGTGGAGTGTATAGTAGTGTATAGTGTAGTGTATAGTGTAGTGTATAGTGTAGTGTATAGTAGTGGATAGTGTAGTGTATAGTGTAGTGTATAGTGTAGTGTATATTGTAGTGTATAGTGTAGTGTATAGTGTAGTGTATAGTGTAGTGTATAGTAGTGTATAGCGTAGTGTATAGTGTAGTGTATAGCAGTGTATAGTGTAGTGTATAGTGGAGTGTAGAGTAATGTATAGTAGTGTATAGTGTAGTGTATAGTGTAGTGTATAGTGTAGTGTATAATAGTGTATAGTGTAGTGTATAGTGTAGTGTATAGTGTAGTGTATAGTAGTGTATAGTGTAGTGTATAGTGTAGTGTATAGTAGTGTGTAGTGTATAGTAGTGTATAGTGTAGTGTATAGTGGAGTGTATAGTGTAGTGTATAGTGTAGTGTATAGTGTAGTGTATAGTGTAGTGTATAGTGTAGTGTATAGTAGTGTAAGGGGAGTGGTAGTGCAGCGGTTAGCACGCTGCGCTACGAACCTGGCGACCCGGGTTCGATTCCCGCTGACGGCGAATACAGGTGACGATTATCTGAACCGGTCCTGGGCCTCATCTAGGTCGACTCAGCCTCAAATTAGTACACGGTGCGATGTGTAAACATGTGTAAACATCGCCAATGGGGAGACAAAGGCGGCTGGGCGTGGTGTTAGCCACCCACCCCCTCGTGTGCCGTGCCGGCCTTTATAGGCGCTCGCTAGCAGCACTTGCCCCTACGGTCTGTTCAGGCTATACGGGGGATCTTTGTCTTTTTTTGTATAGTGCAGTGTATAGTGCAGTGTATAGTGTAGTGTATAGTGTAGTGTATAGTACAAGACGGTGGTGAGGCCGGTGCTGTTGTATGGGGCCGAGTGCCGGGGCACTAGAAAGAGGGAGGACCATGCTATGGCAGTCACAGAGATGAGGATGTTGCGGTGGATGTTGGGTTTGACAAGGAAGGACACAGGGTGAGAAATGAAGAAGCGAGAGGAAGACTTGAGGTGGTAGAGATCACAGAGGAGATGAGAGAGAGAGAGAGAAGGCTCTGGTGTGGTTCGGTCATGCTAAGAGACAACAGGAACATTACGTGAGGCAGAAGGGTGCAAGCGATGCAAGTGGAAGGAAAAAGATCAAGAGGAAGGCAGAAGAAGAGGTGGGGGGGGGGGGCGATGTGGTGCGATTGGGCCGTGGTGGCCTGACGAGCGGAAAAAGAGAGATGGCGCAGGGATAGGGCAGCGTGGAGAAGATTGGGTGATTGGATGAGTGGATGGACGATTGGATGGTTGGGTGAGTGCGTTATCGGGTGAATATGCGGGTGAATGAGTGAGTGGATAATCGGGTGAGTGAATGGGTGGCTGAGTGATTTATTTGGTGCGTGAGTGGCTGGGTTAGTGAATGATTGGGTGAGTGTGAGTAGTTCGGTGCGTGAGACAGTTTGGGTAGTTTGAGACAGCTCAGATTGCTTAGATAGAGGCAGTTTTGGGAACAGTTTGGACATGGGACAGTTTGCTTGTGACTCCTGTCACAAGCAAAAATGGCAAACAATCTCAAACTATATCTCAACATTTTGAGATTCAATAAACTAGATGAAAGATTCATGCCGCAACTCAAGGGCAGTGCCGGGAGAGAGGAGGCACGGGGAGAGGGAGGGAGATGGAGGATAGAGAAAGAGAGAGCGGTGGGGGGAGGGACAGATAACGGAGTGAATTGTAAACGCCTGTTCGCGTCCGAATTATGAGATGCAACAAGAGAATGAGACGTACCCCCAATCTTGTGCCCGGTGTTAATAAAGTTTTAACAAATCCCCCGTATAGCCTTAGCAGACTTTTTCGGGCAAGTGCTCTTAGCGAGCAGCACCTATGAATGCCGGCATGGCACACAGCACCACGCCCGGCCGCCTTTGTCTCCCCAGTGGCAACGTTTATACAACGCAACGGATACTCATTTGAGGCTGAGTCGATCTAGGGGAAGCCCAGGATCGGTTCAGATAATCGTCACTGGCGTTGGTGGCCTAGAGCGGTAATCGAACATGGGTCACCGGGTTCAAAGTGCAGCGCGCTAACCGCTGCGCCACCGCTCCCGACACGTCTCACACACACACACATACGCCCTGCTACACTTACCGAATGATTGTTTTTATTCATACTTTGCGATTGTTCGTTTCCCGCTTGTTTAGCCACGAAACATCCTCGCTAAGTCTCGAGACTGTCTTTGCAGGATGGTGCTGCCTGATTTATCGCAGTCAGAGTTGGGGTGACGATGATGATGATGACGATGATTAAACATTGTCAATTTAACCTGTACCGTGCACAGTATTCGCCAACTCTCGTAGAGAGAGAGAGAGGAGAGGGGGCGGGGGGCTCAGAGGGGCCAGGGGGAGGAGGGATCACAGACGAGTGGGGAGGCAGCAGCAGCGGCCACGCCACGTCGCCCAAGCTCTGCTCCTATATGAAGGTGTGATCGGTCAATTAATCAGTGTTTACGTGTGGGAGGAAACCGCAGTGTGCGAGGGGGAAACACTATATCCCATACTGGCCGAACAGGTGGAGTCCACATTGTTTGCTGTGTCGCCTTCTGTTTAACACGTAGGCTTTCTCGTGCTAAAGCCAAGAGCACGGCTTCTCTTCGACGTCCACGGGAAGGGAGTTTCGCAACATCTGTGTGTGATCCACCAACCCCTCTCTGCTGCTGCTGCCTCCTCCCCACGCAGTGCTGGATTACAGGCAGCCACGTGCAGTATAAGCCACCGCTGCCCGTGTAATCCCAATTATTGTAATCCCAATAATCCACTCACGCACCCAGCCACCCGCTCGCTCGCTCACTCGCTCACTCACCAACTCGCCCACCCACCCGCTCGCTCGCTCACTCACCCACTCATTTGCTCACTCACCCACACACCGACTCGCTCACTCATCCACCCCAGCGACTCACTGACCCATACGAAAGAAGAAGAAGACCCACTAACCAACCCACTCACCCTCTTGCTCAGAACCAGGTTAAAAAGCCTGAACTAGGCGGTAGGTAAAGGTCAGTTTAAAGAGGTGAGTTTTCAAGACAGACTTAAATATGGCTCACAACTTTATTGTCTTATTAGCAGAGCGTTACACGTCGCTTTCGAGCTGCGCTGGCAAAAAGCCCGATCACTGACCCGCTCACTGACCCAATCGCTCACTCAATCACCTACTCACCCACAAGACAGACTTGGATAAGCTCTAACGATGCTCAATGTCTCATTAGCAAAGGCAACACGTTGCTAAAGCTTGCGAGCTGCACGGTGGCCATCACGCGCGCACAAAATAACCCCGACAATCACTTATCACTTGCAGCGCACGCTGCAGTGAGGCTGCCACTCTGTGTGCGAGAAGTGATAACTGGAAGCGTTGCCAGAGCCCACCCACCCACCCTCCCCCCCTTACAAACATTCTCACCCCCCCCACTACCACGACCACGGAAGTTCATAATGGCCGTGTCGCAACAGCTTAGAACAACAACAACGACGACAACAAATGTCACATTCCAAACGGCTGCACGTAGCGAAGTACGCGCACACACGCACACGCATGCACGCGCACACACACGCGCACACACACACGCGCACACACGTCAGAGCGCAAACCTTTGGTTAAAAGCCCGAGTGTGGCTTTCCAGTAAAAGAAAAAACGTTGAGCCAACGTTGGCCGAACGTTGATCCAACTCTGCGCGAACGTTGGGCGAACGTTGTCCCAACGTTGGTCCAACGTTGGTCGAACGGTGGTCGAACGTTGGCCCGAGGTTAAGTCAACGTTGCGCGAAACGTTGGGCGAACGTTGGCCCAACGTTGGTTCAACGTTAATCTAACGCCGGCCTAACGGGCATATGAGGAGTTACCCAACAGGAGCAATTAAGTTACAGATACAATCTTCAATAATGATGACCATTTCGCATGCGCTGTTGTGCAGAATTTTCATCGTAAAATATTGTCGGCACATTGCATGGTTCATGCGCAGGTTTGTTATTGCCGAGGAGAAGGCGCAAATCCACACAGCGATGTAACTCCTCGGCCGCAGTCAATGTCTCTGTGAAATGAATTTTACTCCCAAGAAGAAGAAGAAGAATGATCACAATAATTAATCTCGGTTTTCTATATGGCAATCCGCACAAGGGACGTCTGTGAAAAAGAGCTTTGTAGCTCATCGGATTGCACCAGTACAAATAACTTTTCCGACTCTGACAAGGTCTCAAGGAGGCTTACATGCAAACTTGTTAAGTTATAGAGAAAGCCCGTTGTAAAATAAAATAAAAAATAAGTTACTTTTAAGACGCGATTTAATTAAAGTGTAACCGACTCAGATTCCCGAATGGACCGGCGAACAGGATTCCACAATCGCAGAGCCTCCCGTCCACAAAAGCTCCGTCTCGAATGGCCCAACACAGTCCGGCTCTTTGTGGAATCGTAATGAGAAGTAGACCCGAATCGGCGCCTCTAAGTTTTTCAAAGCGGAGTATAAAACTTGGCGTCGGCTAATGGGTGGCGATGACATTGAGGAGCCAACTCGTTCAAGGCCCTTGCGCGTGAGAAGACGAGGACTCGTCACGTCGATTCTGTAACTGCCCTTACATTGGCCGCGCGGGACAGACAGACATACGCTTGACAAATAACTCATTCACAAAACAGGTTGTTGGCACAGACCCCGGGGTCGGCGAACCCGGGCCTCAGGAGCCACACGCGTCTCTTCAAGGGGACTGCTTTGGTGACGTTAAAATTTTTGTTTTGTTTTAACTAAGGACCCACCGTGGTCTCGTTTTCACCACCGCCACGCGGTGCACTGCGGCCTCTCGAAACATTGGGAGGGAGTTTTGTTGTTGTTGTTTAAAGCGAATTTGAACAAAAATTGGTTGTCTCTCCTCGTTCGTTTACTTGGCGAACCCCCACCCCCCCCCCCCCCGGCATAGATGTACAGTGGCAGCCAACACAAATCGTTTGTACCTCTCCGCTCCCATTTGCCTACAATACCCCCCACCCCCACCCTCGCCTTCAATACAAAGATCCCCCGTGGAGCCTCCACATACTTTTTGGGGCCAAGTGCTGTTCGCGAGGAGCGCCTATCGAGAGAGGGGTGGGTGTCCAGCACCACCGTGCCGCCTTTCTCTGCCTTCGAGCCCACGCTGCCAATAGGAAGAACCAAAGAGTATGATGGATTCCTGCAGTCACGAAACCTTCAAATCAAGATTCGGCGTAGGAGTACTGCTGCCGTGTGGGGAGGGCACTAATCCAGCAGTGGATTGGCACGGCACATGTGCTGCGGCTGGCTACATACGCGTACTCACTCGCTGACTACCCAGGCCGACGTAACACTCCAGCACTGTGGAGGCAGCTGCTAGGGGTTGGTGGATCACGCGCAGATAGTTGTGAAACTTCCTTTCCCGTGGGTAGGGTGTCGAGGAGGTGCCGTACTCCCTGGCTCTGCCAGCAGAAGGCGGCACAGCAAACATATGGATGTCCCAACTGTTCTGTCTGTACGGGATAGAGTGTTTCCCCCTCGCACGCGTGGTTTATTTTTTCCCCAGGCGTATGGCATAAACAACTCAACCAAATTGGCCGATACCATCATAATATACAGAGGACAGGCAAAGCTTAGAGGGTGGGGGGAATGTGGCGCCGATATTCTTACAGCATTCGCTTAACAGGCCTGGCTCTGCTGATGAGACACAGAAGGTCGAATCAGTCACCAGGAGGCCTATTCGCAATGCTCCTATGATGACGACGATCACGACGATTGTGACGATGACGGTGATAGTGACGACGACGATGGTGATTGTGACGATGTCGATTATGATTGTGACGATGAAGATGGTGATTGTGACGATGACGATGGTGATTGTGACGATGGTGATTGTGACGATGACAGTGATTTTGACAATGACAATTATTGTGACGATGACGATGGTGATTGTGACGATGATGGTGATTGTGACGATGACGATGGTGATTGTGACGATGACAGTGATTTTGACAATGACGATTATTGTGACGATGACGGTGATTGTAACAACCGTGATTGTGACGATGATTGTGATAAGGACGTTGGTGATTGTGACGATGACGAAGATGAATGTGACGACGATGGTGATTGTGACGACGATGGTGATTGTCACGATGGCAGTGATTGTGACCACGATGGTGATTGTGATGACGATTGTGACGATGACGATGATTGTGACGATGACAGTAATTGTGACGATGACTATCATTGTGACGATGGTGATTGTGACGATGATCGTGACAAGGACAGTGATTGTGACGATGATTGTGACGACGATGGTGATTGTGATGACAACGGTGATTGTGACGATGACGGTGATTGTGACGACGATGATGATGATGACGGTGATTGTGACGACGACGATGATGATGACGGTGATTATGACGACGACGATGATGATGACGGTGAATATGACGACGACGATGATGATGATGATTGTGACGATGATGATGACTGTGACCATGACAGTGATTGTGACGATGATGACGGTGACCGTGACGACGACGATGATGACGGTCATCGTCACGACGACGATAATGACGGTGATTGTGACGATGATCGTGACGGTGACTGTGACCATGACGGTAATTGTGAGGATGATGACGACGACGATCGCGACGAGGCGAAGGACAATGCCGCCGCGTTCCCACCACCGCCGTCGGCGTCGGTGGTGGAAATCGGAGAATCAAAATGAAAAAACACGAAAAAAAATTCGATCACCGTTATTTTTCCCTCGAGCGAAATTCGTGCCCCCCCCCCCGCCCCCCCCCCCCCCCCCCGCAGAAGGCTTCCATAAATCAGAGTCCCGCCTATTAAACCGTCCACGGCTCAAAACGCCTACACAAGCCGGGCGTAATGAGGACGATCACTCACGGCCTCGTCCGTCCGTGAGTCCACCGCTCGCGCCCCGCCCGCGAGCATCGCGAGCATCGCCACCCGTGCCGATGGAGAGGGGCACGCGGGTGCGGAGAGGCACGGGTGGGGGGTGGTGAGGGTGGTGAGGGTGGTGAGGAGATGATGGCGAGTTGCCTTCTCCTCTCTCGTCTGTTACGCGGAACGCAGCCGTAGCAGTTACACACAGGCACGCACGCAGACGCGTACACATACGCACGCACACACAGGCACGCGCACACACACACACACAGAGACGCACGCAAAAAAGACAAGGATCACCCGCATAGCCTGTAACAGACTGTAGGGGCAAGTGCTGTTAGCGAGCACCTATGAAGGTCGGCACGGCACACGAGGGAATGGGTGGCCAGCACCACGCCCGGCTGCCTTTGTCTCCCCAGTGGCGATGTTTAGACACCGCACCGGGTACTCATTTTAAGGCTGAGCCGACCTAGCGGAGGCCCAGGACCGGTTCTGATAATCGTCACTGGTGTTGGCCGTGAGCGGGAATCGAGCTGGGGTCGCCGGGTTCGTAGTGCAGCGCGCTGACCGCTACACTACCGCTCCCCACGTACGCGCACACAATAAAACAGCATTCATACACACACATATACATACACACACATGTACGCGCACACAGACACACACACAGACGCACACACGGACACACACACAGCTCGAGGGCACTAAACGAACGCTTACCCAATAGCTGCCATCTCTCTCTCTCACACAAAGATAAACATTCCACCCCCTCTTCCCCCTTGCTATAGCCTCAAGAGACTGTAGGGGCAAGTGCTGTTAGTGAGCACCTATGAAGGCCGAACCAGTACACGAGGGGGGGGGGGGGGTGGCCAGCACCACGTGGCCAGATCAACCCGAATCCCTTAGTGAGTAATGGAGAAGGGTCCTTACCTGAAATGTCGTCTAATATATGGACTTTTTTCCCGTTCTTTCAAGGCCCCACAAACGTTTGGTTAGATCTGGCAGGGTAAGAAGGGTTGACGATTTGAAGTGCTCCTGCCAATAACCTGAACAACAATCATAATAAAGTCGACTTATTAAGCACCGTATCCATTCCTCGCTTTAGTAGACAGAGAGAGAGTGAGGACGACTCGAAGAGAGAGGACGACTCAGAGAGAGGGACAGAGAGGATGACTCGGAGAGAGAGGACGACTCAGAGAGGGACAGAGAGGACGACTCGGAGAGAGAGGACGACTCAGAGAGAGGGACAGAGAGGATGACTCGGAGAGAGATGACGACTCAGAGAGAGACAGAGAGGACGACTCGGACAGAGAGGACGACTCAGAGAGGAACTGAGAGCATGACTTAGAGAGAGAGGACGACTCAGAGAGAGACAGAGAGGATGACTCGGAGAGAGAGGACCACTCAGAGAGAGAGACAGAGAGCATGACTTAGAGAGAGGTGAAGGACTCAGAGAGAGACAGAGAGCATGACTTAGAGAGAGAGGACGACTCGGAGTGAGACAGAGAGCATGACTTAGAGAGAGAGGACGACTCAGAGAGAGACAGAGAGGATGACTCGGAGAGAGAGGACGACTCAGAGAGAGACAGAGAGCATGACTTAGAGAGAGAGGACGACTCAGAGAGACAGAGAGCATGACTTAGAGAGAGAGGACGACTCAGAGAGAGAGACAGAGAGCATGACTTAGAGAGAGAGGACGACTCAGAGTGAGACAGAGAGCATGACTTAGAGAGAGAGGACGACTCGGAGTGAGACAGAGAGCATGACTTAGAGAGAGAGGACGACTCAGAGAGAGACAGAGAGCATGACTTAGAGAGAGAGGACGACTCAGAGAGAGACAGAGAGCATGACTTAGAGAGAGAGGACGACTCAGAGAGAGACAGAAAAGATGACTTAGAGAGAGAGGACGACTCAGAGAGAGACAGAGAGCATGACTTAGAGAGAAAGGACGATTCAGAGAGAGAGAGAGACAGAGAGCATGACTCGGAGAGAGAGGATGACTCAGAGAGAGACAGCGAGCATGACTTAGAGAGAGAGGACGACTCAGAGTGAGACAGAGAGCATGATTTAGAGAGAGAGGACGACTCAGAGAGGGACAGAAAGCATGACTTAGAGAGAGAGGACGACTCAGAGAGGGACAGAAAGCATGACTTAGAGAGAGAGGACGACTCAGAGAGGGACAGAGAGCATGACTTAGAGAGAGAGGACGACTCAGAGAGAGAGACATAGGACGACTCAGAGAGAGAGAGGGCGACTCAGGGGCGCCAGGAGGAACGACAGGTGTGTTTTGTTTATTATCATTCCTCCGCACCCGCGCTTAGCACAGCACGGTTGGCTACGCGCGGTGCGAAAGAAGTTCAGCAGACATACTTCGGAAGCCAGCAGCGGCCATGCAGGCAATGATAAGCCGGCGCCAAATGCCTTCCCGAGCTCTGCGGATTCTCTGTGTATTAAGGTGCTCGCGGCCAATACTAAATGAGTGCGGGAGGAAACCGGAGAATCCGGGGATAAACATCCACGAGACCACAGCTCGCACGCCCACGCTCACAACACCCGGCAAGCCCTGCATGGTGGTGATGGTGGTGGTGGTGATGGTGGTGGTGATGGTGGTGATGGTGGTGGTGGTGATGGTGGTGATGGTGGTGATGGTGGTGGTGGTGATGGTGGTGGTGGTGATGGTGGTGGTGATGGTGGTGGTGGTGGTGATGGTGGTGGTGATGGTGGTGATGGTGATGATGGTGGTGGTGGTGGTGGTGATGGTGGTGGTGGTGATGGTGGTGGTGGTGATGGTGGTGGTGATGGTGGTGGTGGTGGTGATGGTGGTGGTGATGGTGGTGGTGATGATGGTGATGGTGGTGATGGTGGTGATGGTGGTGGTGATGGTGGTGGTGGTGGTGATGGTGGTGGTGATGGTGGTGGTGATGATGGTGATGGTGGTGATGGTGGTGATGGTGGTGGTGGTGATGGTGGTGATGGTGGTGGTGATGGTGGTGGTGGTGGTGATGGTGGTGGTGATGGTGGTGATGATGGTGATGGTGGTGGTGGTGATGGTGGTGGTGGTGGTGATGGTGGTGGTGGTGGTGGTGATGGTGGTGGTGGTGATGGTGGTGGTGGTGGTGATGGTGGTGGTGATGGTGGTGGTGATGATGGTGATGGTGGTGATGGTGGTGATGGTGGTGGTGGTGATGGTGGTGGTGATGGTGGTGGTGATGATGGTGATGGTGGTGATGGTGGTGATGGTGGTGGTGGTGATGGTGGTGGTGATGGTGGTGGTGATGGTGGTGATGGTGGTGGTGATGGTGGTGATGGTGGTGATGGTGGTGGTGATGGTGGTGGTGATGGTGGTGATGGTGGTGATGGTGGTGGTGGTGATGGTGGTGGTGGTGGTGATGGTGGTGGTGATGGTGATGGTGGTGATGGTGGTGGTGATGGTGGTGGTGATGGTGGTGGTGGTGATGGTGGTGGTGGTGGCCGGGGCTCAGTGCATTTGTGAGTGAATTGGTACTCGGAATAACTGGAAGAAACAAGCACGGGGATTTACTGGGAAGGTCTGTGTGTGTGTTTGACTAGAACGGTTGTCTAAAAAAAGGTAGAACTACATTTGAGAGAGAGACAAAACAGACACACAGACAGACACATAAGCAGAGAGAGACACACAACATAGACACACAGACAGACACATAAGCAGAGAGAGACACACAACATAGACACACAGACAGACACATAAGCAGAAAGAGAGACACACAACATAGACACACAGACAGACACATAAGCAGAGAGAGACACACAACATAGACACACAGACAGACACATAAGCAGAGAGAGAGACACGCAACATAGACACACAGACAGACACATAAGCAGAGAGAGACACACAACATAGACACACAGACAGACACATAAGCAGAGAGAGAGACACAACATCGACACACAGACAGACACATAAACAGAGAGAGACACACAACATAGACACACAGACAGACACGTAAGCAGAGAGAGACACACAACACAGACACACAGACAGACACATAAGCAGACAGAGAGACACACAAAATAGACACACAGACAGACACATAAGCAGAGAGAGAGACACGCAACATAGACACACAGACAGACACATAAGCAGAGAGAGAGACACGCAACATAGACACACAGACAGACACATAAGCAGAGAGAGACACACAACATAGACACACAGACAGACAAATAAGCAGAGAGAGACACACAACATAGATACACAGACAGACACATAAGCAGAGAGAGACACACAACATAGACACACAGACAGACACATACGCAGAGAGAGACACGCAACATAGACACACAAACAGACACATAAGCAGAGAGAGACACACAACACAGACACACAGACACATAAGCAGAGAGAGACACACACAACATAGACACACAGACAGACACATAAGCACAGAGAGACACACCACATAGACACAAAGACAGACACATACGCAGAGAGAGAGACACACAACATAGACACACAGACAGACACATAAGCAGAGAGAGACACACAACATAGACACACAGACAGACACATAAGCAGAGAGAGATACACACAACATAGACCCACAGACAGACACATAAGCAGAGGGAGACACACAACATAGACACACAGACAGACACATACGCAGAGAGAGACACACAACATAGACACACAGACAGACACATAAGCAGAGAGGGACACACAACATAGACACACAGACAGACACATAAGCAGAGAGAGACACACAACATAGACACACAGACAGACACATAACCAGAGAGAGACACAACACAGACACACAGACAGACACATAAGCAGAGAGAAAGAGACACACAACATAGACACACAGACAGACACATAAGCAGAGAGACACACAACACAGACACACAGACAGACACATACGCAGAGAGAGACACACAACATAGACCCACAGACAGACACATAAGCAGAGAGACACACAGCACAAACACACAGACAGACACATAAGCAGAGAGAGAGACACAACATAAACACACAGACAGACACATAAGCAGAGAGAGAGACACACAATATATACACACAGACACATAAGCAGAGAGAGACACACAACATAGATACACAGACAGACAAATAAGCAGAGAGAGACACACAACATAGACACACAGACAGACACATAATCAGAGAGAGACATACAACATAGACACACAGACAGACACATAAGCAGAGAGAGACACACAACATAGACACAAAGACAGATACATAAGCAGAGAGAGAGACACACAACATACACACACAGACATACACATAAGCAGAGAGAGAGACACACAACATAGACACACAGACAGACACATAAGCAGAGAGAGACATACAACATAGACACACAGACAGACACATAAGCAGAGAGAGAGACACACAACATAGACACAAAGACAGATACATAAGCAGAGAGAGAGAGACACACAACATACACACACAGACAGACACATAAGCAGAGAGAGAGAGAGACACACAACATAAACACACAGACAGACACATAAGCAGAGAGAGAGAGACACACAACATAGACACACAGACAGACACATAAGCATAGAGAGAGAGACACACAACATAGACAAATAGACAGACACATAAGCAGAGAGAGAGACACACAACATAGACACACAGAGACCCAATGCTTCTGTGTCGAGGCCTTAAATAGAGAGAGAGGTGGGCCCGATGGCGCAGCTGCTGGAGCAGAGAAATTAGCATGTCAATTAATCCACCCTGAAGCGACCAAGAGAAAGAAGATCGTATGGCCCTCGACACAGAGGCATTGGGTCTCTGTGTGTCTCTGTGTGAGTCCCTTTCTGCTTATGTGTCTGTCTGTGTGTCTCCCTGTCTGTGTTTGGTCTCTCTCTCAAATTTAGTTCTACCTGATGACGGTTGCTTGTGTTGCAATCGAAACGTCGTACTCTGTTATGTAATTTATGTTCTTTCTGCGCGACTTTACCGAATGAACCAAAGCGTGTACGCCAGCGTTTTCTCATTGCAAAGGCCCGCGGGCCACTGACGGCCCCTGGTGGTCCCTGACGTGCGGCCCGTTACAACGCGGACTACGACCATCACGACGTGCAAAGCACCCGTTACAACGCGAAACGTGGCCGTTACAACGCGAAACATGTCCGTTACAACGCGAAACGTGCCCGTTACAACGCGGAACGTGCCCGTTACAACGCAAAACGTTCCCGTTACAACGCGGAACTTGCCCGTTACAACGCTAAACGTGCCCGTTACAACGCGAAACGTGCCCGTTACAACGAAGAACGTGTCCGTTACAACGAAGAACGTGCCCGTTACAACGCGAAACGTGCCCGTTACAACGCAAAACGTTCCCGTTACAACGCGGAACGTGCCCGTTACAACGCGAAACGTGCCCGTTACAACGCGAAACGTGCCCGTTACAACGCAGAACGTGCCCGTTACAACGCGAAACGTGCCCGTTACCGCGCAAAACGTTCCCGTTACAACGCGGAACGTGCCCGTTACAACGCGAAACGTGCCCGTTACAACGCGAAACGTGCCCGTTACAACGCGAAACGTGCCCGTTACAACGCGTAACGTGCCCGTTACAACGCGAAACGTGCCCGTTACAACGCGAAACGTGCCCGTTACAACGCTAAACGTGTCCGTTACAACGCGAAAAGTGCCCGTTACAACGCGGAACGTGTCCGTTACAACGCGAAACGTGCCCGTTACAGCGCGAAACGTGACCATTACAACGCGAAACGTCTCCGTTACAACGCGAAACGTGCCCGTTACAACGCGAAACGTGTCCGTTACAACGCGGAACGTGCCCGTTACAACGCGAAACGTGCCCGTTACAACGCGAAACGTGCCCGTTACAACGCGAAACGTGCCCGTTACAACGCGAAACCTGTCCGTTACAACGCAAAACGTGCCCGTTACAACGCAAAACGTGCCCGTTACAACGCGAAACGTGCCCGTTACAACGCGAAACGTGTCAGTTACAACGCGGAACGTGCCCGTTACAACGCGGAACGTGCCCGTTACAACGCGGAACGTGCCCGTTACAACGCGAAACGTGCCCGTTACAACGCGAAACATGTCCGTTACAACGCGAAACGTGCCCGTTACAACGCGGAACGTGCACGTTACAACGCAAAACGTTCCCGTTACAACGCGGAACTTGCCCGTTACAACGCTAAACGTGCCCGTTACAACGCGAAACGTGCCCGTTACAACGCAGAACGTGTCCGTTACAACGAAGAACGTGCCCGTTACAACGCGAAACGTGCCAGTTACAACGCAAAACGTTCCCGTTACAACGCGGAACGTGCCCGTTACAACGCGAAACGTGCCCGTTACAACGCGAAACGTGCCCGTTACAACGCAGAACGTGCCCGTTACAACGCGAAACGTGCCCGTTACCGCGCAAAACGTTCCTGTTACAACGCGGAACGTGCCCGTTACAACGCGAAACGTGCCCGTTACAACGCGAAACGTGCCCGTTACAACGCGAAACGTGCCCGTTACAACGCGGAACGTGCCCGTTACAACGCGAAACGTGCCCGTTACAACGCGAAACGTGCCCGTTACAACGCTAAACGTGTCCGTTACAACGCGAAAAGTGCCCGTTACAACGCGGAACGTGTCCGTTACAACGCGAAACGTGCCCGTTACAGCGCGAAACGTGACCATTACAACGCGAAACGTCTCCGTTACAACGCGAAACGTGCCCGTTACAACGCGAAACGTGTCCGTTACAACGCGGAACGTGCCCGTTACAACGCGAAACGTGCCCGTTACAACGCGAAACGTGTCCGTTACAACGCGGAACGTGCCCGTTACAACGCAAAACGTGCCCGTTACAACGCGAAACGTGCCCGTTACAACGCGAAACGTGTCCGTTACAACGCGGAACGTGCCCGTTACAACGCGGAACGTGCCCGTTACAACGCGGAACGTGCCCGTTACAACGCGGAACACGTCCGGTACATCGCGGGACATGCCCGTTACAACATGGCACGCGCCAGTTGCAATGCGGAACGTGCCCGTTACAATGCGGAACACGCCCGTTACAATGAGGAACGTGCCCGTTATAATGAGGAACACGCCCGGTACAATGAGGAACACGCCCGTTACAATGTGGAACACGCCCGTTACAATGCGGAACGTGCTCGTTACAATGAGGAACGTGCCCGTTACAATGTGGAACGCGCCCGTTACAATGAGGAACACGCCCGTTACAATGTGGAACACGCCCGTTACAATGCGGAACACACCCGTTACAATGAGGAACGTGCCCGTTACAATGTGGAACACGCCCGTTACAATGAGGAACACGCCCGTTACAATACGGAACACGCCCGTTACAATGAGGAACACTCCCGTTACAATGCGGAACGTGCCCGTTACAATGCGGAACGTGCCCGTTACAATGAGGAACACGCCCGGTACAACGCGGAGCGCGCACCGTTGTAACGCGATTTCTGAACTGTCGACAACGAGCAACTTTCTTGAGCTGCGCGGCTTGAGCTGCGTGATACAGCACGCGGAATGATGCCGTGACGCGGCGGCTTACCCTCGGTTGTCAGTCCCGCCATCTCACTGCGCGTGCCTAGTGGTGGATCGTATCCAGCTACAACCGATACATTATTTACGGCGATATCTATATATATTTTTTATCGCTGAACGCGTTTTCCGCTTGGCGCGCCACTTTTCAGGAACGCATCTACCGCTTTAAACGAGGGCCTGCTGTGTAAACGCCCACGATCATCGTAACGTTGACCTCCTGTTGAGTCGCACGCGTTTTTGTTCATCTTTGTTTACCTTTGTCTACGGAGTGCAGGCGCGGGAGTTTTCTTTGCGTCTTCAACACTGCCTGCCGTGTTAGGTCCTGAGTCAAGGTCTCTCTCCTCTCTCTCAATAGTCGTGCGTGCGTTTTCCCTACTGCGATGCATTGCTCCGCTGGTTGTTCAACGGGATTGTTCGCATGCGGTTGTTTTACTTGTCGAGAGCTTTTCGCTGCCGTTCTGTTCAGTCTCGCGAGATTTTCAGGTTTGATTCTCGGTGTTTTCGGCTTGTTTCCATCCCCCGAGCGGTGATGTAAATCTGTGTATCTTGTCAAGCGCTGTTCATTAAATACGCCACTGGGCAGTTGGGAGGGAGGCGCCCTCCAACAACAACAACAACGGAGGGCGGAGGAGCGACGTTGACAACAACGAGCGGAGGCGCCGGACGGTTAAAGCGCATCGAAGTTGATGCGCCGCTGGTGCATCGGCCAGTCATCTCGACCAGTCAACCCGTGGCACCTGGGCCTGTCCCGTGACCCACCAGGAGCGAGCCTTCCACACGTCACGTAGATGCAAAGTGCACCTAGCCTGGCGCGAGCGCCGCGGTGATCAGCACTTCGTGGCGGATGACGCCTGCCGTTGTGTGCGCATGTCTACAATTACCCGTAACACATTGTCTTTGCGTTACCGTGTGTACATACGCTTCGGTTGTGTTTATTTACAAAATCTGAATCCCACTCGTAGCCTTCAATAGGCTGTTGGGACAGGTGCTGTCAGCGAGCAGTGTATGTGAAACTGTGTCTGTGTGTGTGTCTTTCTGCATATGTATAGGTGTGTGTGTGTGTCCGTGTGTCTCTCTGCGTATGTCTCAGTGTCTCTGTATGTGTGTCTCTGCAAGGTGCACATAGCCTGGCACAAGCGTCGCGGTGACGTCACCGCCACTTAATGGCGAATGGCGGTTGTTGTTGTGTCTCTGCATGTGTCTCTGTATGTGTGTCTCTGCATGTGTCTCTGTGTCTCTCTCTGCAGATATCTCAGTGTATGTGTCTCTGTATGTGTGTCTCTGCATGTGTCTTTGAATGTGTCTCTGTGTCTCTCTCTGCAGATATCTCAGTGTATGTGTGTCTTCCATGTCCCTGTGTGTCTCCGTGTATGGCACACGAGGGGGTGGGTGGCCGGAACAACGTCCGACCGCCTTTGTCTCCCAAATGTCGATGTATACACACCGCAGCAGATAACCATTTAAGGCTACATCGACCTAGGAGGGGCCCAGTATCGGTTCAGATAAATTCATCACCGATGTTGGCAGTGAGCAGGAATCGAACTCGAGTCGTCGGGTTCGTAGCGCAGTGCGCTCACCAACGCGCCACCGCTCATCAGATCTCTTACGTAAGCACGCACGCACGCACAGACATGGGTTGTGCTCCCACTGTGTGTGCGCACACACACGCACAGACACATGAACAAGGCGTCTGCGTGTGTGTGGCAGTGAGGGGTTAGCACGCCGCGCTGTAAGCCCGGCGACACGGGTTCGATTGTCGCTCACGGCCAACACCAGTGACGCTTACCTCCCCTAGGTTGACCCAGCCTCAAATGAGGAGCTGGTGCGGTGTGTAGCCA
This sequence comes from Petromyzon marinus, assembly GCF_048934315.1. Taxonomy (NCBI): domain Eukaryota; kingdom Metazoa; phylum Chordata; class Hyperoartia; order Petromyzontiformes; family Petromyzontidae; genus Petromyzon; species Petromyzon marinus. Next base: position 20,589,510 of record NC_133703.1, on the reverse strand, counting down.
TCGCCACTCGGGAGACAAAGGCGGCCGGGCGTGATCACTGGCCACCCACCCCGTCGTGTGCCGCTTCGGCCTTCATCGGTGCTCGCTGACAGCACTTGCCCCAAGGGTCTGTTAAGGCTACACGGGGGGTGGTAGTCCTTGTGCGCGTGTGTGTGTGTGGGGGGAGCTGTAGTGCAGCGGTTAGCGCCATGCACTACGAACCGTGCAGCCCGAGTTCGAGTCCCACTCACGAGAAAAACATCGGTGGCGAATATTTGAACCGGTCCTGGGCCTCTCCGAGGTCGACTCAGCCTTAATGGGGGAGACAAAGGCGGCCGGGCGTGGCGTTTCCTCACCCACCCCCTTCGCGTGCTGTGCCACCCTTCACAGGTGCCACGCGCTAACAGCAACTTACCCCGACGGTCTGTTAGAGGCTGCGCGGGAGAGGGCGGGGGGGGTCGTCTTTCCACTGCCGACTGTTGAAGTTAATAGCGAAGTCGCATTCGCACCACGTGCTGGTGCGTGGGCGGGTGTCGGATCGTGGACGCGGCGAGATTATCGGTCCACAGGCTGTGCCTTCCCCCCACACACAAACACCCCCCCCACCCCACCACGAACCCCCCCCCCCCTCCACCCCTTCATCTTCACCACCCTCCCCTACCCACCGCCGCCACCCCCTCAACCCCCGACCCACCCACCTACCAACCCCCCACCCACCCACTAACCCCCCACCCACCCACCCACCAATCCTCTCCCATAACCTCAGCCAGCATCAGCACCGCGGAGCGACGCGTTGAAGCCCAGATCTGGGAACACAATGACGCATTTGCAGCTCGCATCGCGTTTCCGTCGGCACTGCGCGCGACGCACCGCGTGTTCTGTGCAAGTTCGACGTCAATTTACCGTGCGCTTATTTAGACAAGTAAACTTGAAAGCGTTACTGTGTGTGTGTTTTTCTTTCTTAACAAAAATATACCTGTAATTGTGGAATGCTTTGATTTTGACTGCCGGTCGAGTCACCCTTGACAAAGAGCTTCTTAAACCGAAATGGGCTTTAGTCAGTGGGGAAATAAACTCCAGATTATGACTGCCTTAGATCTGTCCGTCTGTCTGTAACGTAGGAGGGGGGGGGGGCGGGGGGGGGGGGGTCACGATGCCTTCTCACACAGATGACGTTTGTTTTTCCACCGATTTTAGTTTTTTTCTCGCTGTGCTGTTACTTCTTATGGTAGAAAACCGGCGACGTTCATCAAAGGGTGGAACGCTAAAATCGGAACACATTTTCAGCCAGGCTCGTAACGTCACACGCTACGCGCGGATTAGGCACCTCAACGGCGAAACACCGGGAATCTCGCGCGCAACACATTGCAATGAAATCGAGTTAACGTAATAGAGTTAACGTAACAGGAAGCATCATAACGGGCGATCAGTGTTGCACGACGCGAGCATTCCACGATTCACCACGGAACGATATAAGCAAAAAACGGCAAGACCGTCATCGCAGCCAGCGATCATTGTTCAAACGCGAAACCGAACGAAAACGCGGAGTAGGAACTAAAATTAAATCGCAAATGAACCAAGGGAGATTAAACTGCAACGGCAGCGAATAACGAGAATCCAAAAGGAACGTGGGAAAAAAAGAAACCCACCAATGTGTTTAAAGACAATAATTACACAGCGTGAGAAACAATTGTAAGCTTTGACTGAGATCGCCAATTAGGAGTCAATTACTGCCGTGCAGGTAGCTGAGCAGTGGTGGTGGTGGTTGATGTGCACGTGGCCTGTAAAGCCAGCACTGTGTAGTAGCCGCGGTGGCGAGATGTTAACTATCTCGCCTGGTGCGCAGGAGGGTCCTGTGTTCGATGCCTAGACCTGGCGCCTGCTGCACATTTTGAGTTTGCGTGTTCTCCCCGTGATCGCGTGGATTTTTCTCCGGGTCCTCCGGATTTCTCATTTCAGCATTTAGAAGAAGAAAACAAACCCCACCCGTTTAGAGAGTATTTGGCTGCTATCAATACCCACACGTATAAGCCACTTCGTTGAGCTATCATTTGTGGCTAGGTTGCTTCTGGGAAAAAAAAAATTACCTAGATAGCTCAGCGGGCCTTAGCTTGTAACATAAACCATTGTTTAGTTGAGTGTGGAGGCAGCGAGGGTTGGTTGATCACGCGCACGTGTCGTTGCGAAACTCCCTTATCACCGTGGGTGTCGAGAAGGTGCCTTACCCTTGCCTTGCTCTGCCAGGAGAAGACGGTTATAGCAGAGTGCGGACTCCATCTGTTCCAACTCGCTCCCCGCGGTTTGCCATGGGTAACATTTTTTATATTGCATATACAGGTATCCCTCGCGTTATGCAAGTTCGGTTTTTGCGATTTCGCGTTTATGCAGCTTGACCTATTTCTACACAAAATTCGCGATATGCGTTTTTGAATTCACTCCACATGCTGCTATGCGGTGGGACGTGGAACAACATCGTTTGTGTACTGTGCGTGTACTGTTTGTGTACTGTTTACGCTACTCGACAGGCAGCTCTCTAACACATTGGAGATACACACAGAGATACATACACAAATATACATACACAGATATACATACACACAGGTGCGTGTACAAAGATACACACAGGGGTACAACTTTGTGGATGTACTGTGCGCGTGTGCACTGTGTGCGCTACTCGGCAGGCAGTTGTCTCGCGAGGTATCGATGTGTGCGCCCTTTTTTGGAACGCATCTACCGCATAAGACAGGGGTGGGGAACGTCCGGCCCGCGGGCCGTATAAGGCCCCGCGAAATCAATTTGGGTCTCTGGCCCTGCCAAGACAACCGCAGGCGGGACTCGAAATTCAACAAATCTAGGAGCAAACCTGGAAAAGCAGTTGCGAGTAGCAACAACATCATCAACAATACCAGCCAACATCCTCACCACGCCTCGCCAAAGAGAAGCAGGTTCCAGCCATCGCATTAGGGGCGAGTTAATTAAATGTTTGACCAAATATAGCGGGCTATTTTTTTAAGTTGATAATTTTGCATGGCCCGCGAATGATTTTATATAAATATCCAAATGGCCCTTAGCAGAAAAAAAGGTTCCCCACCCCTGGCATAAGGCGAGGTAACCCTGTGCAGTATGTAGATATGACGAGGTAAACCTGTGCAGTATGTAGATATGACGAGGTAAACCTGTGTAGTATGTAGATATGACGAGGGGAACCTGTACAGTATGTAGACATGACGAGGAGAACCTGTGCAGTATGTAGACATGACGAGGGGAACCTGTACAGTATGTAGACATGACGAGGTAACCCTGTGCAGTATGTAGACATGACGAGGGGAACTTGTGCAGTATGTAGACATGACGAGGTGAACTTGTGCAGTATGTAGACATGACGAGGGGAACTTGTGCAGTATGTAGACATGACGAGGTGAACTTGTGCAGTATGTAGACATGACGAGGGGAACTTGTGCAGTATGTAGACATGACGAGGTAAACCTGTGCAGTATGTAGACACGACGAGGTAAACCTGTGCAGTATGTAGACATGACGAGGGGAACTTGTGCAGTATGTAGACATGACGAGGGGAACTTGTGCAGTATGTAGACATGACGAGGTAAACCTGTGTAGTATGTAGACATGACGAGGTGAACCTGTGCAGTATGTAGATATGACGAGGTGAACCTGTGTAGTATGTAGACATGACGAGGTAAACCTGTGCAGTATGTAGACATGACGAGGTGAACCTGTGCAGTATGCAGATATGACTTTAGCACCATGGACAGCAGCACCATGGACAGCGCCAGTGTTTGTGCTGCCAGAAATCATGAACTCATAGAAGGTCAGAAAATATTACGATTTAACTTTTTAATGCACATCGTTGTTGATTTTTTGTCTAAGGGTTCGGCAGTTACTCAATATCTGCTCGTAGGTAACTATTCAAATGCCAATGTAATTTCGAAAAAGATTAAAATGCAATTCTCATCAGGCCCCATGGTGTGAAATGCATTATCTAACGTTTGCGAACCATTCTATCCCTCTGGACTTTCTGTGTATGTACTATGGAGAAGGACCATTGCCCGAAACGTCGCCTATTATATATTTATGTTAAGGCTACGGTGTTATTGGCAAATGTATTGTAGTGTTGTTTCTAGATTTGAAGATTTCGTGACTGCAAGGATTCATACTCTTTGGTTGTTTCGGTAAAGTCACGTAGGTAAAATAAAATAAATGAAAACAACTAAATTAAATCACGACGTATCTTAGAGCTCTCTTCACTTGATACAACAATTTTGCTGTGATGATTTCCACCTGAAGACGGAAGCTTGTGTTGCCTCCGACACTTCGTGATTTAATTTATTTGTTTTCATTCATTTTATTTTACCTACGTGACTTTACCGAAAAAACCAAAGAGCATGTAGTGTTAAATTTCGATTTAAAGCTTTCGTGACTGCAAGGATTCATCTTCTTTGGTTCTTTCGGTAAAGTCACGTAGAATGAGAATAAAATAATATATCAATAAAATAAAATAACACAATAAAATTCTCACGACGTTTCGGCCACAACACGAGTGGCCTTCATCAGGTGAAGGGACGAGACTATCTGGAGGACAGCGCGTTGTTGTTGTTGTTGTTGCTGATTTTGCTTGAGCACCACCAACAGCAGGAGCATCAACAAATGAATTAGACTCTATGTGAGTTGTTCAAAGACATAAACGGGCAACTGCTTTCATAATGGAATACCCCGTTGCAAAAGTCGCGAATCGATCATGAACCGAGCTCAGTGCAACGTCAGCAATGAACGGACCCAATTGGCACGCGCGAGTCCACAAGCGGCACAGCGGCCCAAGCCGCCGCGTGGGAGATGTGCCCTTGTTTCTCAGTTTAAATGAAACAACAAAATTACGTTTAAGTGTTTATTTGCCATCGGCAAATTACTGTATGCCGCAAACCACGAGCCGGTTTTAACCGGTTGCTTTTCGTCATCCAGACGGAAATGTTGATTCGAAAGCGAATTTCTTTAGAACGGCTTTGTTGTGTTCGGGGTGTTGTCTTTCCCCGCACCACCGGCTAGCGCGGTTGGCTACGTACGGTGCGAAAGAAATTCGACGTACATACAGTACGTCACGCGATGAACAGCACAAACCTCGTCTATATCAGTAACCGGTTGTGTGACTTGCGAACAACATCAGTGGCAAAGAGTCACGGTTACTATCCTGAGCTCCGCGACCCTTAATAGGTGCTCGCTAATAGCACATTGCCATTACGGGCCTGTGAGACGATATATATGGAGGCACATACACGCAGGAGTGCAGTCGTAGCCTAGAGAAGCAGTGGGATGTGGAATGAGCGAGATACAAGCGAGCAGAATTCCCAAGGCGCTCCCAGCTTCGCGGATAACCGTGGTGGTAATTGGGTGTCTGCGGCCTGACGCGGACCTCCCTACAGGTCGACTGGGCCTAAAATAATGCAAGTAGTACATCAGCACCCGGCGTAGGAGATCGGCCAACACGCGGCAAAGCCGCCCCAGTCGGAATCCCGGGAGCGACTGCTCGCTAATTGCGCTTGACGGAGGAGCGGTGGCGCGGTGGTTAGCGCACTGCGGGATGAACGGCGGCCAAAGCGCTTCGATTCCCGGCCAAGGATCTACTATCACGGGTTTCCGAGCAATATCTGAGCACATACTGAGCACCCCTCTCGGCTACCCTCCCCCTCCCCTTCTGCCCAGATTCCGCGCGAATATAGTGAGACAAAGACGGACCGTGCGCTCGTCAAGCCCTCGGGGGCTGTGACGGCCCTAATAGATGCTCACTAACCCAACTTTCCCTAACAACATGTCTAGGGTGAGCGGGATTCATAGTTGTAGCGTGTTTGTGTGTGTGTGAATGTATGTATAGTCTGGTAGTGTAGCGGTTAGCGCGCTGCGTTACGAACCCGGCGGACAGAGTTCGATTCCCGCTCACGGCCAACACCGGTGACGATTATCTGAAACGGTCCTGGGCCTCCCCTAGGTCGACTCAGCCTGGGGTGGTGTGTAAATATCAGCACTGGGGAGACAAAGGCGGCCGGGTGGGCGTGGTGCTGGCCACCCACCCACTCGTCTGTCGCCTTCACAGGTGCACGCTAACAGCGCTTGCCCCAACAGTCTGTTCAGTCTATACGGGGGATTTTTGTCTTTGCTATAGTCTTGACAGCGGGGAGCGGTAGTGCAGCGGTTCGCGCGATTCGCTACGAATCCCGCGAACCGGGTTCGATTCCCCCCCCCCCCCCCCCCCACGGCCAACGGCACCTGTGACGATTACCTCTGCACCGGTCCTGGGCCTCTCCCCTCGGTCGACTCAGCCTTAAATGAGCATCCTACCCGGTGCGGTGTGTGAACATTCAACATTCGGGGAGACGTAGCCGGCCGAGCAAACACTCCGTGTCGCTCTCTGTAGGTGCTACTCGCAAACAACACTTGCCCCGACAGTCTTTGAGAGGCTATACGGGCGATCTTTGTCTTCGTCTGGCAAATAACTGCCCGCCCCCCTCCGCCACCCCCCGTCGCCGCCCCCCGCCGCCTCGTGGATGCTGTCAGATGCTGCTTCCACTGCCGTGTGTTGTGAGCAATGCCATTGTGGGCAAGGCTGTTGGGTTGACAGGCTGATGCTAATTAGCTGTTACCCTCGTGGCTAAAGCGATGGGGCTGGTAACCCTCCTCTACCTCAAAAATAATAACCCAAAGAACAAAAGACGAAGACATAGATCCCCGGTGCAGCCTGTAACAGACTGTTGGGGCAAGTGCTGTTAGCGAGTAGCAACCTATGAATACCGGCACAGCACACGAGGGGGTGGGTGGCCAGCACCACGCCCGGCCGCCTTTGTCTCAGGCGACTCTGGGTTCCCCTCCCCACGTCTGCTGCTGGTGGTGGCGGCTTACGCCCCCGCCGAAGGTGAACATCGTTGCAGGCACACAGACAAGGCTTACGAGTCAGACGCCTTCCGTAACCTCCTGTCCTTGGTGCTGGCTACAGAGGCCCCCTCTGATAGAGTCATGCTGCTGGGTGACTTTAATGCCCGAATGTGTCGTGGCGCGAACGCTTGGGTAGATGCAATTGGAAGGCATGGGCCAGATCAGTTCAAAAACGACGGCAGGAGGCTTCTAGACGACTGTGCAGCAACATTAGCTTGTAACCACCAACACCGTGTTCCTGCATCGGTGCATCCAACGCAGCATCGATGCACGTCATTGTCCGAGCAAGAACATCTGCTGAACTACGTGGTGACGAGACAGAGAACTTGGGAACCTACCGCGGAGCTGATCTGCCCACGTGTCCATCGGCTTGCCATCTGTAGGATATGCCTACCGTTGTAGGATACGCTTTATATGCCTGCTGCAGGATATACCTGCTGTAGGATATGCCTGCTGTAGGATATGCCTGCTGTAGGATATCCCGGCTGTAGGATACCCCTTCTGTAGGATATTCCTGCTGTAGGACTGTGGCTGCTGTAGGATATTCCTGCTGTAGGATATTCCTGCTGTAGGATATGCCTGTTGCAGGATATGTCTGCTGTTAGATATGCCTGCTGAAGGATATGCCTTCTCTAGGATATGCCTGCTGTAGGATATGCCTGCTGTAGGATATGCCTGCTGAAGGATATGCCTTCTCTAGGATATGCCTGCTGTAGGATATTCCTGCTGTAGGATATGCCTGCTGTAGGATATGTCTGCTGCAGAATATGCCTGCTGTAGGATATGCCTGCTGTAGGATTTGCCTGCTGTTGTTCCACTGTGGCTGTAGGCATCCACGCAGGACCACCCTTTCAATTCCAAAACTACCCAGCTCTCGGCTACGCTCGTGAAAGTTCCAAGCTCTGGAAAGTCAGCCGGAGGTTTGGCGTCGTCCCACTCCGACCTCTTCCTCCCGTGCCCTCTCGCGATGCCGACGGGGCTGAATGGGCGAGGTTCATCAGCGTGGCTCGCACGGCTGCTATGGCTCCACTGGGTACCCAGCCCAAGCCTGATGGAGGATGTGTTCCAGCGAGCTGAGAGAGAGAGAGCGACAGGCCCACTATCGACGACTGCAGCATCCCCGCCTCCGAGATTCAGGAGGCTTTATCGCCGCAGCCGTCGCTCGGAGGTGCGGAGGAGAGCCGTGCGGCGCTGCAAGGATGATGAGTGGTGGTCGCGGCGTGCTGATGAGATGAGAAGTGCCCCGGATGGTCGCGATCACGCATCGCTCTTTAATACCTCGCGGTGCCACAGCTGTTCATTTACCACCCTAAGCTCAAAACTATTTTATTTTTACTTCACCAGGCAAGGGCCCACTGAGCGATTGCAGCTCTGCAGCTCCACGAAGCGGCTTATCACGTGGACATTTACAGCAGTCAAATACTCTCAACGCGTGGTGATGTTGTTTTTCAATGTTGGAATGGGAGCAAAACCGGAGGGACCCGGGAGAATAATTCACGCGACCACGGGGAGAGAGAGAGAGAGGCACACAAACTCCAAGTATACAGCAGCAGCAGGCGTCAGGGGTCGGGATCGAACCCACGGATCCTCCTGCACACCAGGCGAGGGAGTTAACACCTCACCACCCGTGGGGCGATGGTGGTGGGCACACCGCTGAGGTGCCACGTCTCGAGGCCCGCCGCGTCGATTCCATCGCCCGGCGCGGCAGCTGAAACGATGGGCGCCACTTTCTTAAGATAAATTAAAAAAATAAAAACTCGGCGAGTTCGTTCCAAAAATTGCCACTGCGAACGGTTTGCCGGTCCTCGGCTTGCCGCGAACCGAAAACGGTTAAACGGGTTTAACCGGTAACCGATAATCAAACGTTTTTTGGCGGTGTGGTTGCTTTGGTGAGCTGTGGAACTTCGGCGTCTGGCTCGGCGGGATTCCCCCGCCCCCCTCGCCCTCCTCCCCCGGCCAGGTTCTGACACCGGCAGGTTCCGACTGATCATCGAATCAGTCCGTCGGGGGGCCTCGCCTCGGTCGACCCAGACCCCCTTTGAAATGAGCACTCCTGGCGCGTCGCGTGCACGTCAACGCCGCAGAGACAAAGGCGGACAGACGTTGGTTTCTGTGGCCACTACCACCACAACCACCAACCAACCACCACCGCCACTGCCGCCACCACCACCACCACCCTTCATTTTCTGCGTCGCCTCGCGCCGTATCGTACTCGCCGGTAGCATTTGACCGCCCTACAGCAACTGTACGCGCAAGGCTATACGGGGGGGCTGGGAGATTTGTGTGTTTGCAGCTGAACTCTTTATGTATGTATACGGTGCTGCTGTGTTCTTCAGTCATCAGAGCTTAAACAAATGTAGACTGCAGGGGGAATCCGATGAGCTACAAAGCTATTTTTCTTTTCACGGAGGGCTAGTAGGGGCGCCGTCACGCGTGCGCGCACGCTAGGCCCCCCTCTACGACTCATCCACCCACTCAATCACCCACCCACTCATCCACCCACCAATTTATTCACCCACCCACCCACTCATCCACTCACCCACCCACCCACTCACCCACTCACCCACCCACCCACCCACTCACCCACCCAACAATCCACCCACTCACCCACCCACTCATCCACCCATTCACTCACTCACTAACCCACCCACCCACTCACCCACCCACTCACTCATCCCACCACTCACTCATCCCACCCACTCACCCACCCACTCACCCACTCACTCACTCACCCACCCACTCACCCACTCACTCACTCACCCACCCACTCACCCACTCACTCATCCCACCCACCCACCCACTCACTCACTCATCCCACCCACTCACCCAACCCACCCACTCACCCACTCACTCATCACACCCACTCACTCACCCACCCACTCACCCACTCACCCTTGATCTCTCGCTCTCTGTGTGCGTTGCTGAAGTGTCTCTGGGAGCCCCAGGGTAGGTAGGGAGCGGGAGGTGGGGGGCATGGAGAGGAGAGGAGGTGCGGAGGGGGGGTGGAGGGTGTGCCCCCCCCCCCATCCTCAGGACCCATCTGTTTGGTTGGGCCCCTCCCTAGGCGCCTCCTTAACTCGTTCGGGCGGAGAAATGCAACCCAAGTAGCTACCCCCCCTAACCCCCACCCTGCCCACAACCCTACAAAGACAAAGATACCCCGTATAGCCTGTAAACAGACTGTTGGGGCAAGTGCTGTTAGCGAGTAGCACCTATGAAGGCCGGCACGGCCACACGAGTGGGTGGGTGGCCAGTACCACGCCCGGCCGCCTTTGTCTCTCGAGTAGCGATGTTTACACACCGCACCAGGTACTCATTTGAGGCTGAGTCGACCTAGGGAAGGCTCATGACCGGTTCGAATAATCGTTTACCCCCCCCTCCCCCACAACTCACCCCTCCTCCCCCGCCCCAGGGCCACTATTAATGATGTCTGTATGTGTGTGTGTATATGTGTCACGGCCAACACCAGTGACGATTATCTTAACCGGTCCCGGGCCTCCCCTAGGTCGACTCAGCCTCAAATGAGTACCTGGTGCGGTGTGTAAACATTGCCACTAGGGAGACAAAGGCGGTCGGGCGTGGTGCTGGCCATCCACCCCCTCGTGTACCGTTGCCGGCCTTCATAGGTGCTCGCTAACAGCACTTGCCCCTACAGTCTGTTAAGGCTATATGGGGGATCTTTGTCTTTGTACATGTGTCTGTGTATGTGTGTGCGCGTGCATGGGGAGCGGTAGTGTAGCGGTTAGCGCGCTGTGATACGAACCTGGCGACCCGGGTTCGATTCCCGCTCACGGCCAACACCGGTGACGATTATCCGAACCGGTTGCGGGCCTCCCCTAGATCGACTCAGCCTCAAATGAGTACCTGGTGCGGTGTGTAAACATCGCTACTCGGGAGACAAAGGCGGCCGGGCGTAGTGCTGGCCACCCCCTCGTGTGCCGTGCCGGCCTTCAAAGGCTAGGCGGGTGATCCTTCGTCTTTGAAGGATTCCATTCGATTATGGCGAGTGTTTCACTCGTCCCTCATCACTCTGGATCTCCCTCCTGTGATCCATCCGAACACCCAAAACCAACGGACCGCTTCCTCCCCCCGGGGTTCCCCTCCCCCACCCCCAGCGCATATTATTACGTGCCAGGGACTCTATGAGATGGTAGGACAATAGTCTGAGTCCATAGTTGGCAATAAGTAACGGCAAAGCAGTTATAAGAGACTCACAGAATTGTGCGCAGTCGCGTATACAGTGCACGACTTCCCTGAAGGCATCGACACCTTCAGCGAGTGCGATGCCGATCACACAACGCGGTTCGAATTTGACCCTCGATCGATGGCTGAGCCATCGCCGCACACGCGTCGAATAAAAAGCAAGGGACAAGTCTTTACTCACTAACAAGTCCTTACTTACTAACAACTCCTTATCACTAACAAGTCCTTACTTACTAACAACTTCTTATCACTAACAAGTCCTTACTTACTAACAACTCCTTATCACTAACAAGTCCTTACTAACTAGCAACTCCTCTATAATTTTCATTGCTGGAGGGGTTGCTCCCCATACCTGAAAACCCAAAGTGCCACGTGAGTGAGTGCCACGTGCGTGTGTACCACGTGAGTGAGTGAGTGCCACGTGCGTGTGTACCACGTGAGTGAGTGCCACGTGCGTGTGTACCACGTGAGTGAGTGCCACGTGTGTGTACCACGCGTGAGTGAGTGCCACGTGCGTGAGTACCACGTGAGTGCCACGTGCGTGAGTACCACGTGAGTGCCACGTGCGTGTGTACCACGCGTGAGTGAGTGCCACGTGCGTGCGCGCCACGTGCGTGAGCGCCACGTGCGTGAGTACCACGTGAGTGCCACGTGCGTGTGTACCACGTACGTGATTGCCACGTGCCTGAGTGCCACGTGCCTGAGTGCCACGTGCCTGAGTGCCACGTGCCTGAGTGCCACGTGCCTGAGTGCCACGTGCCTGAGTGCCACGTGCCTGAGTGCCACGTGCCTGAGTGCCACGTGCCTGAGTGCCACGTGCCTGAGTGCCACGTGCCTGAGTGCCACGTGCCTGAGTGCCACGTGCGTGCACGGATTCATTGTGAAGATATTCCGGATCGCTGCTAGACTGAAGTATAGACACGTGGCGAGTGGTCACAGTGATAGCGAGGCGTATACTGGATGTGGTATACTGGGTGTGGAAATATATTCCGTGTGGCCCAACCGGTCAGGTCCGGTAAAAAAAAAAAATTAAACCCCTGAAACTGTAGACATAAACATACACACACATAGGACATCCACTTACAGTACATACCACTCCGCTATTCTCACCACTACCCCGTACTCACCACTCCGCTATCCTCACCACTACCCCATCCTCACCACTACCCCATCCTCACCACTCCCCCATCCTCACCACTACCCCATCCTCACCACTCCCTCATCCTTACCACTACCCTATCCTCACCACTACCCCATCCTCACCACTACCCCATCCTCACCACTCCCCCATCCTCACCACTCCCCCATCCTCACCACTCCCCCATCCTCACTACTACCCCATCATCACCACTACCCTATCCTCGCCACTACCCCATCCTCACCACTACCCCATACTCACCTTTCTCCAATCCACGCCGTTCCCACTATCCCCAATGTCCCCCCTCTGCCCACCAATCACCTCTCGCTCTCTCTCCCTTGCCCCCATCCCTCTCCGTTATTCCCCTCTCTCTCCCCTCTCTCCCCTCTCCCCTCTCTCCCCTCTCTCCCCTCTCCCCTCTCTCCCCTCTCTCTCCCCTCTCCCCTCTCTCTCCCCTCTCTCTCCCCTCTCCCCCCTCTCCCCTCTCTCTCCTCTTCCCTCTCTCCCCTCTCCCCCCTCTCCCCTCTCTCCCCTCTCCCCTCTCCCTCCTCTCTCTCTCCCTGCTGTTCTCTCTCCCTCTCTGCTCTCCTCTCTGGCCATTACCGCTCCACTCTTCTCCATTCGTCAACGAGATACAATCGCGACTGCAGAGACGTGCTACGGGAGCGGCGCACGTGAGTGGGAACACACACGGAGACACACACACACCCTGAGACACACACACACCCTGAGACACACACACACACACGGAGACACACACCCTGAGACACACACACACCCTGAGACATACACACACACCCTGAGATATACACACACACACGGAGACACACACACACACCCTGAGACATACACACACACCCTGAGACACACACACACACACGGAGACACACACCCTGAGACATACACACACACACCCTGAGACACACACACCCTGAGACACACACACACCCTGAGATATACACACACACACACGGAGACACACACACACCCTGAGACATACACACACACCCTGAGACACACACACACACACGGAGACACACACACACCCTGAGACACACACACACCCTGAGACACACACACACGGAGACACACACACACCCTGAGACACACACACACCCTGAGATATACACACACACACGGAGACACACACACACACCCTGAGACATACACACACACCCTGAGACATACACACACACACCCTGAGACACACACACCCTGAGACACACACACACCCTGAGACACACACACACGGAGACACACACACACCCTGAGACACACACACACCCTGAGACACACACACCCTGAGATATACACACACACACACGGAGACACACACACACACCCTGAGACATACACTCACACCCTGAGACATACACACACACACCCTGAGACACACACACCCTGAGACACACACACACCCTGAGACACACACACACCCTGAGACACACACACACCCTGAGACATACACACACACACCCTGAGATATACACACACACACCCTGAGATATACACACACACACGGAGACACACACACACCCTGAGACATACACACACACCCTGAGATATACACACACACACGGAGACACACACACACACCCTGAGACATACACACACACCCTGAGACATACACACACACACCCTGAGACACACACATCCTGAGACACACACACACCCTGAGACATACACACACACACCCTGAGATATACACACACACACCCTGAGATATACACACACACACACGGAGACACACACACACCCTGAGACTCACACACACACCCTGATACATATACACACGCACCCTGAGATATACACATACACACACACACCATGAGACACACACACACCCTGAGACACACACACACTAAGACATACCCACACACCCTGAGACATACACACAGACACGCACACCCTGATACATACACACACACCCTGAGACATACACACACACACCCTGAGACACACACACACTGAGACTCACCCACACACCCTGAGACACACACACCCTGAGACATGCACACACACACCCTGAGACACACACGCCCTGAGACATACACACACACACCCACTGATACATACACACACGCCCTGAGACATACACACACGCCCTGAGACATACACATACACACAGACACACACACACACCATGATACATACACACACACCCTGAGACATGCACACAACAACAACAACAACCGCCATTCGCCACTAAGTGGCGGTGACGTCACCACGACGCTTGTGCCAGGCTATGTGCACCCTGAGGCCACGTGAAGTGTCGAACGCCCGCTGGCAGGAGGTCACGGGGCAGACCCAGGTGCCACGGGTCGACTGACTGAGATGACTGGCTGATGCACCACCTGTGCCCCCTACTGTGCCAACCTGCTGTGCTTTAGCCACCCGGCGCTCCGCTCGCTGTTGTGAGCGTCGCTCCTCCGCCCTCCGTTGTTGTTGGAGGGCGACTGCCTCCAACTGCCCAGTAGCATCCTTCACGAGCCTCCTCCACAGAGGCCGATCTTGACACCGCTGGTACCAGTCATCGGCAAGTCCACTCAGCTCCACGTCCTCCTGTACCACATCACTCCATCTCTTCTCTAGCCCGTGCCGCGCCCGCTTAGCCCCCTCAATCCGGCCAAACAAAAGCTGTTTCGGCATGCGGTGGCTGGGCATGCGGGCTACATGACCCAGCCATCGCAGCCTTGCCCGCCGGAGGAGCTCACCGATGGGACCCTGCCCAGATCTCTCAAGGATTTGTGAGCTCCTCACACAATCCAGTCTGGTTAAACCCAGGATGGATCGTAGGCAGGTCAGCCTAAATGTTTCTAACCGGCGAAGATGTTCCATTAGGGGGGTCCACGTTTCGCAAGCGTAGAGAAGGGAGGGAATGACCGTGGCCGAGAAGACCTGAAGCTTAGTGCGGAGCGACAGACCAGGTAGCTTCCACACAGCGTTACGCAACCGATGAAAAGATATTGCCGCTCGACTGATTCGGAGTGAGACCTCTGCTGTTAAACTGGAGCCAGTCATAAGCACACTGCCCAGGTATGGGAAACTCTCCACTCTCTCCACAACTGCCCCATCACCGATTGGGAGTTGTGGGGGTGGAGTGTCCGATGGTACAAAATACCCAGGCAGGTGCTTAGTTTTGGTGGGGCTGATGGTAAGGCCCCACCTCTTAGTGGCACGCTCCAGTCTCAGCAGCAGCGTCTCCAACTCCTCCTCTGACTGAGCAGCTATTACCAAGTCATCAGCATACATAACGTGGTTGAGCAATAGGGAGCCATCCCTTGACCGCACCCGGGCATCGATTAGCCTCCCATTATATCTGTACCATATGGAGATTCCCCCGGTACAGCTATTGAAGGCTTCACGAACTACGTGGTCAAAATAGATGTTAAATAATGTGGGAGCCAGAGGACATCCCTGTCGCACCCCAAGGTGTACAGGGAATGGCTCTGACTCCCGGCCACGTAGTTTTACCCGGGCCCGCTCACCATCATGAAGGTCCTTAATGATCGTGAGCAGAGGGTCAGGTACTCCAAAAGCACGAAGAACGACCCAGAGCCCAGGCCTACTGATGGTATCATAGGCCTTGACCAGGTCAATAAAGCAGAGATGTAGGTCTTGTTGGAATTCCCTACACCTCTGCTGTAGCAGACGGACAGAAAATATGGCATCTGTGCAGGACCGCCCTTTCCTGAAACCGCATTGCACACACACACCCTGAGACATGCACACACACCCTGAGACACACACACTGAGACACACACACCCTGAGACACACACACACACACCCTAAGAGACACACACACCCTGAAACACACCCACACACCCTGACACACACACACTGAGACATACACACACACACCCTAAGACACACCCACACACCCTGAGACACACACACACTGAGACATACACACACACACACACCCTGAGACACACACACACACCCTGAGACACACACACACCCTGAAAGACACACACACTGAGACATACACACACACACCCTGAGACACACACACACACCCTGAGACACACACACTGAGACACACACACCCTGAGACACACACACACACACCCTAAGAGACACACACACCCTGAAACACACCCACACACCCTGACACACACACACTGAGACATACACACACCCTAAGACACACCCACACACCCTGAGACACACACACACACTGAGACATACACACACACACACCCTGAGACACACACACACACCCTGAGACACACACACACACTGACACACACACACACACACCCTGACACATACACACACACACTGAGAGACACACACACACACCCTGACACATACACACACACACTGAGACACACACACCCTGAGACATACACACACACACTGAGAGACACACACACACCCTGACACATACACACACACTGAGAGACACACACACACCCTGACACATACACACACACACACTGAGACACACACACACCCTGAGACATACACACACACACACTGAGAGACACACACACACCCTGACACATACACACACGGACAGGGTGAACAGACACATACACAACTACAAAGATCCCCGGTGTAGTCTTAACAGACTGTCGGGGCAAGTGCTGTTAGCGAGCATCTGTGAAGGCCGGAACGACACACGAGGGTGGTGGGTGGCCAGCACTACGCCCGGACGCCTTTGTCTCCCCAGTGGCGATGTTCATACATCGCACTGAGATACTCATTTGAGGACGAGTCTACCGAGGAGTGGCCCAGGGCTAGTTTGAGAATCGAACTCGGTTCGCCGGATTTCGTAGCGCAGCGCGCTAACCACTACACTACCGCTCCCCGCACGCACATCCACACACGGAGCGAGAGAGGCAGACTAGAGGGCAGGCACGCAGATGGACATCCAGACAGACGCAGAGAGAGAGACGCGCCATCAGACAGACAGACAGACACAGAGAGAGACGCGCCGTCAGACAGACAGACAGACAGAGAGAGACGCGCCGTCAGACAGACAGACAGACACAGAGAGAGACGCACCGTCAGGCAGACAGACACAGAGAGAGACGCGCCATCAGACAGACAGACAGACACAGAGAGAGACGCGCCATCAGACAGACAGACAGACAGAGAGAGACGCGCCGTCAGACAGACAGACAGACACAGAGAGAGACGCGCCATCAGACAGACAGACAGACACAGAGAGAGACGCGCCGTCAGACAGACAGACAGACACAGAGAGAGACGCGACATCAGACAGACGGACACAGAGAGAGACGCGCCGTCAGACAGACAGACAGACACAGAGAGAGACGCGCCATCAGACAGACGGACAGACGCAGAGAGAGACGCGCCGTCAGACAGACAGACAGACACAGAGAGAGACGCGCCGTCAGACAGACAGACAGACACAGAGAGAGACGCGCCGTCAGACAGACAGACAGAGAGAGACGCGCCGTCAGACAGACAGACAGACACAGAGAGAGACGCGCCCTCAGACAGACAGACACAGAGAGAGACGCGCCCTCAGACAGACAGACACAGAGAGAGACGCGCCATCAGACAGACAGACAAACACAGAGAGAGAGACGCGCCATCAGACAGACAGACAGACACAGAGAGAGACGCGCCGTCAGACAGACAGACAGACAGAGAGAGACGCGCCATCAGACAGACAGACACAGAGAGAGACGCGCCGTCAGACAGACAGACAGACACAGAGAGAGACGCGCCGTCAGACAGACAGACACAGAGAGAGACGCGCCATCAGACAGACAGACACAGAGAGAGACGCGCCGTCAGACCGACAGACACAGAGAGAGACGCGCCGTCAGACAGACAGACAGACATACACAGAGAGAGACGCGCCGTCAGACAGACAGACAGACACAGAGAGAGACGCGCCGTCAGGCAGACAGACACGTCAGACAGACAGACAGACACAGAGAGAGACGCGCCATCAGACAGACAGACAGACACAGAGAGAGACGCGCCATCAGACAGACAGACACAGATAGAGACGCGCCGTCAGACAGACAGACAGACACAGAGAGAGACGCGCCGTCAGACAGACAGACAGACACGTGAGACGAGAGGCTGTAGATTGACGCACGCGTGGCCAGCCCCGACGCGTGCACACAAACACGACGCGACGCGGACGCACGCTCGCGAAGGTGAGGACATGCGGACAAACAAAACAAAAACAAACAAAAAAAGACAAAGGTCCCCCGTATAGCCTTCATTGACCGTTGGGGGGGGGGAAGCAAGTGCAGTTAGCGAGCACCTCGGACACAAACAGAGACGCGACTTTAGATCACACAGACATGAGACGCGCGGCTTTCCGCGAAGCGAGGGTGAACGAGTACAGGCAGACGCAGACAAAACAAAGATCCCCCCGTGTCGCCTTCACGGACTGTTGAGGCAAGTTCCATTAGCGAGCAGCACGCCTGGCCGCCTTTGTCTCCCCCAGTGGCGATGTTTACTACACACCGCGCCAGGTACTCATTTGAGGCTGAGTCGACCTAGGCGAGGCCCAAGACCGGTTCAGATCATCGTCGTTGGTTGTTGGCCGTGAGCGGTTCGAGAGGTTCGCAACGCAGCGCGCTAACCACTGCGCCACCGCTCCACACACACACAAAGATCCCCCGGGTAGCCTTTAACAGACTGTTGGGGCAAGTGCTGTTCGCGAGCACCTGTGAAGGCCGGCACGGCGCACGATGGGGTGGGTGGCCAGAAACAATACCAACAGCCTCTGACTCACCCGTGCTAATGTTTACACACCTGAGCGGGCTCTCTATTTAAGGCTGAGTTGACCTATGGGAATCCCAGGACCGGTTCAGATATTCGTCACCGACATGGAGCTGTGAGCGGAAATCGAACTCGGGTTTTGCCGGGTTCGTAGCGCAGCGTGCTAACCACTACACTACCGCTCCCCACACTCACAGTCAGACACACGCGCACTCACACATAAGGACAAATTCATGGATGCCCAAATCTAGCCTTGTAGACTGTTGGGGAAAGCGCCAGTACCACACCCGGCCGCCTTTGTCTCCCCAGTGCTGATGGTTTTACACACGCCACCAGGTGCTCATTTGAGGCTGAGTCGACCTAGGGGGAGGCCCCGGGACCGATTCAGATATTCCGTCAGTGATGTTTGCCGTGAGCCGAATTCGAACTGGGGTCGCTTTGGTTCGTAGTGCAATGTGCTAAGCCGCTCTAACCACTTCCACTACCGCTCCTCACGACTTAAACAAAGACAAACATCCCCCGTATAAGCTTAGCAGAATGTAGGGGCAAGTGCCGTTCGCGACCACCTATGAACCTTTAATGGTCAGCAGGGCACACGAGGCGCTTGAGGTGGCCAGCACCACGCCCGACCGCCTTTGTCTTCCCAGCGCTGTTGTGTTACACACCGCACCGGGTATTAGTTTTTTTGCTTGTTTGTTAAGGCTGAGTCTACCTAGGGAAGGCTTCGGGACCGCTTCAAATATCCACCCACAGGTATCGGTCGTGATCGGTCATCGGCTGTCCGTGGAGGGTGGCTACGGGGACGGGGGGGGGGTGGGTTCTGTCGTTCGCAGCGCAGCGCGCTCATCACAACGCCACCGCTCCCCGTGCGAGTGGAACAAACACGCGCGCGCGCGCGCGCGCACGGGGAGAGATTCGGTGCTGATTTACGACGGCGGCTGCACGCGCCGTGACATCGCCCCCAGTTCATCGCCAGCGCCTCGCTCGAGTCGCGACTCAGCGCGCGGCAGCCGACTCCGCCTCCTCCTCCTCGTTAATTACACCGCCGCGTTACCCACCTACCCACCGCGTTACACACCTACCCACAGCGTTACCCACCTACCCACCGCGTTACCCACCTATCCACCGTGTTACCCACCTACCCACAGCGTTACCCACCTACCCACCGCGTTACCCACCTACCCACCGTGTTACCCACCTACCCATCGCGTTACCCACCTACCCACAGCGTTACCCACCTACCCACAGCGTTACCCACCTACCCACCGCGTTACCCACCTACCCACCGTGTTACCCACCTACCCACCGTGTTACCCACCTACCCATCGCGTTACCCACCTACCCACAGCCTTACCCACCTATCCACAGCGTTAGCCACCTACCCAAAGCGTTACTGACCTACCCACACCGTTACCCGGCTACCCGCCGCGCAAGCTCGCCACTCCGTTGCTCGTGCTGCCAGTAGCAGCAGCAGTGTGCCCTCGCTGTCGCAGCTGCTGCTGCTGCAGCTGCTGCAGCGATACAAGGTACGGGATTGGCTCTGTAACGATGCATGCGTTACGCCGAGTGTGCGTGTGTGCGTGCGTGTGTGTGTGTGCGTGTGTGCGTGTGTGTGTGTGCGTGTGTGCGTGTGGTGTGTGCTGTGTGTTGTGCGCAGTATGTGTGCGGTGTGTGTGCTGTGTGATGTGTGGTGTGTGTGTGTGCTGTGTGTGTGTGGTGTCATATGTACGCGTGTGTATGTGTGTGATGTGCGTCGTGTGAACACACTGTGCATGGATATTCGCCTGGGGTGTGTGCAGTAAATGCACGGCATGTGGTGGATTTCATGTGTGGCTGATGCGTGTGCGGTGCATCTATCGGTCTACATCTGCTGCTTATGTGGGGTATACATTGGTGCCTTGAGTATGTGGTGCGTGCGGTGTAAATATGAGTTATATATGTGCGTGCATACCGTGTTATGGGATTTGTGCATATAGGTGGATGTGGGGTATATGGATGTGGTGTATATGTTGTGTGTGTGCGGTGTTGGGAGCGGTAGTGTTAGCGGTTACCTCGCCCCGCTACAAACCCGGCCACCCGAGTTCGATTCCCGCTCACGGCCACAAACACCGGGTGACGATTATCAGCAGCGGTCCTGGGCCTCCCCTAGCTCGACTCAGCCTCAAATGAGTACCTGTTGCGGTGTGTAAGCATTGCCACTCGGGGAGACAAAGGCGGTCGTGCGTGGTTCTGGCCACCCATCCCCCAGTGTGCCGTAGCGAACTTCATAGGTGCTCGCAATGAGCACTTTCTCCAACAGTCTGTTGAGGCTATATGGGGGATCTTTGTCTTTGTTGCGTGTAAGTGGTGTGTCTGTTCGTTAGGGGTATCCGTGTGGTGTATATGTGCAGTGTGAATATCTGCATATGTGTTGTGCATTGTGTTTAGTTTCGTAACATGTGTGTGTGTGTTATAGATGGTGTGAATGCACGTTTTTGTATGAGGGTGGGGTGAATGTGGAGCGTGAATGTGTGCAAAATTGATGCGTGTGATGTATGTGCTGTGTTTGTGTATTTGATGTGTGTGTATAGTATACAGTATCTAGTGTGTGTGTGTGTGATGCATGTGTATTTACGTTAAATGTATGTATGTGGTATTTGCAGTATGTGTAGTTGATGTGTGTGGCGTATTCGTTGTGTGCGATTCGTGTGGGATTGTATGCTATTTGATGTGCGCGTGTACCCGTGTGTTGTACGTGGGTGTAGCGCGATCGATGTGTAAGTATGCATGCGTGCGAGCGGGGAGCGGTGGTGTAGCGGTTAGCGCGCTGCGCTACGAACCCGTAGACCCGGGTTCCATTCACGCTCACGGACAACGCCAGTGACGATTATCTGAACCGGTTCTGGGCCTCCCCTAGGTCGACTCAGTCTAAAAACGAGTACCGGGTGCGGTGTGTAAACATCGCCACTGGGGAGACAAAGGCGGCCGGGCGTGGCGTTGGTCACCCACCCCCCCCCCCCTCGTGTGCCGTGCCGGTCTTCATAGGTGCTCGCTAACAGCACTTGCCCAAACAGTCCGTTAAAGCTACACGGGGGATCTTTATACGTGGGTGTAGTGCATTCGATGCGCACGTATGCATGCACTCATGTGGGGTGTGTGCATTTGAAATGTATGCACGCGTGTGTTGACGTGTGTGTATGTATGTCTATCATTGGCTGCAGCACCATTTTACAAGTGGGGGGGCTAAGTGACGTCAAGACGCGGGGGGGGGGGGGCGCCAGGGGCGGGGCTGAGGTTAACGCCGTCAATGGAAGGGGTTGAGAAAGTGGCGCGTTCGGTGTGGTGGGGCTGTAGCCCAGGGGACACGGGGGAGGCCGAGTGTAGCTGTGTGGTGGAGCTGTAGCTGTGGGGACAGGGGGAGGCTGTGTGTAGCTGTGTGGTGGGGCTGTAGCCCAGGGGACAGGGGGAGGCTGTGTATAGCTGTGTGGTGGGGCTGTAGCCCAGGAGACACGGGGAGGCTGAGTGTAGCTGTGTGGTGGGGCTGTAGCTACAGGGGACACGGGGAGGCTGAGTGTAGCTGTGTGGTGGGGCTGTAGCCCAGGGGACAGGGGGAGGCTGAGTGTAGCTGTGTGGTGCAGCTGTAGCTACAGGGGACAGGGGGAGGCTGTGTGTAGCTGTGGGGTGGGGCTGTAGCCCAGGGGACAGGGGGAGGCTGTGTGTAGCTGTGTGGTGGGGCTGTAGCCCAGGGGACAGGGGGAGGCTGTGTGTAGCTGTGTGGTGGGGCTGTAGCCCAGGGGACACGGGGAGGCTGTGTGTAGCTGTGTGGTGGGGCTGTAGCCCAGGGGACACGAGGAGGCTGAGTGTAGCTGTGTGGTGCAGCTGTAGCTACAGGGGACAGGGGGAGGCTGAGTGTAGCTGTGTGGTGGGGCTGTAGCTACAGGGAACAGGGGGAGGCTGAGTGTAGCTGTGTGGTGGGGCTGTAGCTACAGGGGACACGGGGAGGCTGTGTGTAGCTGTGTGGTGGGGCTGTAGCTGTGGGGACAGGGGGAGGCCGAGTGTAGCTGTGTGGTGGAGCTGTAGCTGTGGGGACAGGGGGAGGCTGTGTGTAGCTGTGTGGTGGGGCTGTAGCCCAGGGGACACGGGGAGGCTGTGTGTAGCTGTGGGGTGGGGCTGTAGCCCAGGAAACACGGGGAGGCTGAGTGTAGCTGTGTGGTGGGGCTGTAGCTGAGAGGACACGGGGAGGCTGAGTGTAGCTGTGTGGTGCAGCTGTAGCCCCGGGGAAACGGGGAGGCTGAGTGTAGCTGTGTGATGCAGCTGTAGCCCAGGGGACAGGGGGAGGCTGTGTGTAGCTGTGTGATGGGGCTGTAGCGCAGACGACACGGGGAGGCTGTGTGTAGCTGTGTGGTGGGGCTGTAGCCCAGGGGACAGGGGGAGGCTGTGTGTAGCTGTGTGGTGCAGCTGTAGCCCAGAAGACACGGGGAGGCTGAGTGTAGCTGTGTGGTGGAGCTGTAGCCCAGGGGACAGGGGGAGGCTGAGTGTAGCTGTGTGGTGCAGCTGTAGCTACAGGGGACAGGGGGAGGCTGTGTGTAGCTGTGTGGTGCAGCTGTAGCTGAGGGGACACGGGGAGGCTGTGTGTAGCTGTGTGGTGCAGCTGTAGCCCAGGGGACACGGGGAGGCTGTGTGTAGCTGTGTGGAGGAGCTGTAGCCCAGGGGACGGGGGAGGCTGTGTGTAGCTGTGTGGTGGGGCTGTAGCCCAGGGGACGGGGGAGGCTGTGTGTAGCTGTGTGGTGGGGCTGTAGATACAGGAGACACGAGGAGGCTGTGTGTAGCTGTGTGATGGGGCTGTAGCCCAGGGGACAGGGGGAGGCTGTGTGTAGCTGTGTGGTGGAGCTGTAGCCCAGGGGTCAGGGGGAGGCTGAGTGTAGCTGTGTGGTGCAGCTGTAGCCCAGGAGACACGGGGAGGCTGTGTGTAGCTGTGTGGTGGAGCTGTAGCCCAGGGGACACGGGGAGGCTGTGTGTAGCTGTGTGGAGGAGCTGTAGCCCAGGGGACAGGGGGAGGCTGAGTGTAGCTGTGTGGTGCAGCTGTAGCTACAGGGGACACGGGGAGGCTGAGTGTAGCTGTGTGGTGGGGCTGTAGCTACAGGGGACACGGGGAGGCTGAGTGTAGCTGTGTGGTGCAGCTGTAGCTACAGGGGACACGAGCAGGCTGTGTGTAGCTGTGTGGTGGGGCTGTAGCCCAGGGGACACGGGGAGGCTGAGTGTAGCTGTGTGGTGCAGCTGTAGCTACAGCGGACAGGGGGAGGCTGAGTGTAGCTGTGTGGTGCAGCTGTAGCTGTGGGGACAGGGGGAGGCTGTGTGTAGCTGTGTGGTGGGGCTGTAGCCCAGGGGACACGGGGAGGCTGAGTGTAGCTGTGTGGTGCAGCTGTAGCCCAGGGGACAGGGGGAGGCTGTGTGTAGCTGTGTTGTGGGGCTGTAGCTACAGGGGACAGGGAGAGGCTGTGTGTAGCTGTGTGGTGGGGCTGTAGCCCAGAAGACACGGGGAGGCTGAGTGTAGCTGTGTGGTGGGGCTGTAGCTACAGGGGACAGGGGGAGGCTGTGTGTAGCTGTGTGGTGCAGCT
This sequence comes from Petromyzon marinus, assembly GCF_048934315.1. Classification (NCBI taxonomy): domain Eukaryota; kingdom Metazoa; phylum Chordata; class Hyperoartia; order Petromyzontiformes; family Petromyzontidae; genus Petromyzon; species Petromyzon marinus. The sequence goes on along the minus strand of NC_133703.1, from coordinate 20,564,933 downwards.
GTAGCTGTGGGGACACGGAGAGGCTGAGTGTAGCTGTGTGGTGGAGCTGTAGCTACAGGGGACACGGGGAGGCTGTGTGTAGCTGTGTGGTGGGGCTGTAGCTACAGGGGACACGGGGAGGCTGTGTATAGCTGTGTGGTGGGGCTGTAGCCCAGGGTACAGGGGGAGGCTGTGTGTAGCTGTGTGGTGGGGCTGTAGCTACAGGGGACAGGGGGAGGCTGTGTGTAGCTGTGTGGTGCAGCTGTAGCTACAGGGGACAGGGGGAGGCTGAGTGTAGCTGTGTGGATGAGCTGTAGCCCAGGGGACAGGGGGAGGCTGTGTGTAGCTGTGTGGTGCAGCTGTAGCTACAGGGAACACGGGGAGGCTGTGTGTAGCTGTGTGGTGGAGCTGTAGCTACAGGGGACACGGGGAGGCTGTGTGTAGCTGTGTGGTGGAGCTGTAGCTACAGGGGACAGGGGGAGGCTGTGTGTTGCTGTGTGGTGGGGCTGTAGCCCAGGGGACACGAGGAGGCTGTGTGTAGCTGTGTGGTGGAGCTGTAGCCCAGGGGACACGAGGAGGCTGTGTGTAGCTGTGTGGTGGGGCTGTAGTTACAGGGGACACGGGGAGGCTGTGTGTAGCTGTGTGGTGGAGCTGTAGCCCAGGGGACACGGGGAGGCTGAGTGTAGCTGTGTGGTGCAGCTGTAGCTACAGGGGACACGGGGAGGCTGAGTGTAGCTGTGTGGTGGAGCTGTAGCTACAGGGGACACGGGGAGGCTGTGTGTAGCTGTGTGGTGGAGCTGTAACCCAGGGGACAGGGGGAGGCTGAGTGTAGCTGTGTTGTGCAGCTGTAGCTACAGGGGACACGGGGAGGCTGTGTGTAGCTTTGTGGTGGAGCTGTAGCTGAGGGGACACGAGCAGGCTGTGTGTAGCTGTGTGGTGGGGCTGTAGCCCAGGGGACACGGGGAGGCTGAGTGTAGCTGTGTGATGGGGCTGTAGCCCAGGGGACAGGGGGAGGCTGTGTGTAGCTGTGTGGTGCAGCTGTAGCTACAGGGAACACGGGGAGGCTGTGTGTAGCTGTGTGGTGGAGCTGTAGCCCAGGGGACAGGGGGAGGCTGAGTGTAGCTGTGTGGTGAAGCTGTAGCCCAGGTGACACGTGGAGGCTGAGTGTAGCTGTGTGATGCAGCTGTAGCCCAGGGGACAGGGGGAGGCTGAGTGTAGCTGTGTGGTGGGGCTGTAGCTACAGGGGACAGGGGGAGGCTGAGTGTAGCTGTGTGGTGGGGCTGTAGCCCAGGGGACACGGGGAGGCTGTGTGTAGCTGTGTGGTGGGGCTGTAGCTACAGGGGACACGGGGAGGCTGAGTGTAGCTGTGTGGTGGGGCTGTAGCTGAGAGGACACGGGGAGGCTGAGTGTAGCTGTGTGGTGCAGCTGTAGCCCCGGGGAAACGGGGAGGCTGAGTGTAGCTGTGTGATGCAGCTGTAGCCCAGGGGACAGGGGGAGGCTGTGTGTAGCTGTGTGATGGGGCTGTAGCGCAGACGACACGGGGAGGCTGAGTGTAGCTGTGTGATGCAGCTGTAGCCCAGGGGACAGGGGGAGGCTGTGTGTAGATGTGTGGTGGAGCTGTAGCGCAGACGACACGGGGAGGCTGAGTGTAGCTGTGTGGAGGAGCTGTATCCCAGGGTACAGGGGGAGGCTGAGTGTAGCTGTCTGGAGGAGCTGTAGCCCAGGGGACACGGGAAGGCTGAGTGTAGCTGTGTGGAGGAGCTGTAGCTCTGGGGACACGGGGAGGCTGAGTTGTGCTGTGGGGTGCTGGTCACCCCACCCCTTCGTGTGCTGTACCGGCATTTTTAATAGGTGCTCGCTAACAGCACTTGCTCCAACAGCATGTGAAGGCTGTACGGGGGATATGTGTCTCTGTATTTGGTGTGGCAGTGTAGTGGTTAGCGTGCGGTGCTTGGACACCAGCGACCCGAGTTTGACTCCCGCTCACGGCCAACATCAATGACTCACGGGGTACTGTCTGAATCGGTCCTGGGCTTCTGCAAGGCCGACTCAGCCTCAAATCAGTGCTGGAGAGACAAAGGTGGCCTGGCGTGGTGCTGGCGCTTTCCCACAAAAGTCTACAAGGAAACATGGAGCGTTTGTCTGACCCTGTGAGTGTGTGGAGCGGTAGTGTAGTGGTTAGCGCGCTGCGCTACGAACCCGGCAAAACCCGAGTTCGATTGCCGCTCGCAGCTCCATGTCGGTGACGAATATCTGAACCGGTCCTGGGATTCCCATAGGTCAACTCAGCCTTAAATATAGATCCCGCTCAGGTGTGTAAACATTAGCACGGGTGAGTCAGAGGCTGTTGGTATTGTTTCTGGCCACCCACCCCATCGTGCGCCGTGTCGGCCTTCACAGGTGCTCGCGAACAGCACTTGCCCCAACAGTCTGTTAAAGGCTATACGGGGGATCTTTGTGTGTGTGTGTGGAGCGGTGGCGCAGTGGTTAGCGCGCTGCGTTGCGAACCTCTCGAACCGCTCACGGCCAACAACCAACGACGATGATCTGAACCGGTCTTGGGCCTCGCCTAGGTCGACTCAGCCTCAAATGAGTACCTGGCGCGGTGTGTAGTAAACATCGCCACTGGGGAGACAAAGGCGGCCGGGCGTGGCGCTGGCCACCCACCCCCTCGTGTGCCGAGGATGTCTTCATTGGGAGGCGGTACTCGTAAACAGAACTTGCCCTGAGTCTGTTGAAGGCGACACGGGGATAGAGGGGGGGATCGTTGTTTCTGTAATGTACCTGTGGGTCAGAATACCTTTTTACCAAATCACGTTTACGTTACCTTGGCAAGCCCACACACTCTACTGAGTACTCATCAGTAACGTTTCACAATTTGCCACAGGCAGTTGGCAGTAGGTGGGTGGTTGGTAGTCGGTGGGTAAGTGGTGGGTAGGCGGTCGGTAGTCGAAGATGGGATGATGCTACTGCCGGAGTTGGACTCGCGATCCAGAGGTCGCTGGGCCGATCGTATTTCGCGGCGCGGCAGCTGAGACGATGGTGAACCCCCAGCCCCCACCGTTTACAAATCGTTTTTGTTTATTACTTAAACATGTATTTATTTATTCATAGCTTGGTTTCAGAGAGCTCGGATACAAGTGAAATTGCGGATTGTTTTCACGTCGCTGCTAAGGCCAAGTTATAATCGCGTTTGACATTCATTCGACGTTTTTATTATTTGTTATAGAGATTCCAGATTGTTCATTTGGTGGTTACCGACACGCTCCGGAGTTGATCTCCAGCGTGTCAGTGACCACCTATGAAAACGTAAATTCTAGAATCTAAGTATTTTTTTTTAAGGAAATTTAAAATGAACCGCGGGGAATGCTTCAAGACACCAACAAAAAAGTTGCGAATTTGGTGGGCGCAGGATACAATAATGGGCAAAAGTTAAACTTCAAATGTGCAACGGGCTCGCTACACAATTGAAAAGTCATCTCTTGGACCAGGGATCGACAACCTGCAGTCCCGGAGCCGCACGTGGCTCAGTAAGGAGCCGCTTCGTGGCAGTGATTTAATTAAGGACCACACCGCCGTGTCTCGTATTCGCCACCACCACCACCATAGCGCATTGCGACCTCGTGAAATATTGAGGGTTTTAAAAAAAATACCAAACTCGAAAATGAACGCCTCTTGTTGTTATTTTGGATGCCCACCTCTACCGTGAACGGACGGACGGAGCGTGTTATAGATAAACGCACCGGAGTATCATCTTTAAGGACAATCTTTGATACCGCCGGACGGCAGCGGTGGCTACGCTGCTGCACGTGGCTGGCCTGCCATCCAGCGACTGTGGAGGGAGAGCGTTAGGGGTTGGTGGATCACGGCGCACCCATGGTTCTGCACCTCCATATCACACCATTGTGGGCGTCGACGCGGAGCCGTATGGCCGCGACAGGCGGAGGCGGTAGGGCAAAAACAAATGTGGACTACCGCCATGTCTACGTCTGTACGGGGATAGCGCGTTGCCCTGTCGCACGCGTGCTCCCGGTTGCCTCCCGCACATTAACACCACGTTGCGAGCCGCCTCTCTCCGGCCCAACGGCCTGGAGCACGGCGACCACACATCGCCATGTATCGGGATCCATCGCTCCGAGTCTGAGCCCGTTTTGCAACGCACCATAAAACAGTGATGTTTCAGAGAGCCGACTTCAACGTGTGATCAATGCGCACTCGAGGCGGACTGGACTCGTAATAGTGCGCAACAACAATTGTTCTGACTTACCATTAGGCCGATAACACCTTCGTATATAGAGGACCGCAGAGCTTGCGAGGAGGGAGGGTGGGGGGGGTATTTTGCACCCGTTCACTTCGTGGCCGCTGCTGCTGACTTACCGCTCGTCTGTGGCACCTCCTCGAGGCGCCTCTGAGTCGTCCTCTCTCTCTCTCTCTGTCAGTCTTTGCTAGAGCGAGCGAATGCTGCTGCGCTGGCGGCGTGTTATGATCTGAAACGATGATTTTTTATTCTAGTAATTAATAATAATTGTCATAATTATAATAATTTATATAAATTAGTATCGATCTTCTTTGGTTCTTTCGGTAAAGTCACGTAGAATGAGCATAAAATAATAAAATAAAACAATAAAATTCTCACGACGTTTCGGCCACAACACAAGTGGCCTTCTTCACCGAAACGTCGTGAGAATTTTATTGTTTTATTTTATTATTTTATTCTCATTCTACGTGGTGACTTTACCGAAAGAACCAAAGAAGATGAATCCTTGCAGTCACGAAAGCTTTAAATCGAAATTTTAATTAGTATCGAGTGGTGTAGGTATGTGTCGAACTTCTCGCCCTGGCAGTCACCAGAGTACGCTGCTGAGGTCGCGCTCATTACACACAAAGCGCTTGCCACATGCCTGGCGGCACGGGAACATGCGTTACGGTGTCCAAACACCGAATACAAACCTTTCGCAAGGAATCAGGCTCAGCAGGGACCCACGCGCGCTTGCGGTGAGACATTCAAACGAAACAAAAACACGTGCTCTCATAATGTGGAACCACCATGCGCCGCCGATGTGGTTCAAGCAGCACGAAAACCATTGTCACGCCAACTCCTCGCAGCAGCAGCAGCAGCGGCGGCGGCGGCTTTCGGCTCAAACATCGAACGGAGGCGGTGGTCAGCGCATCGCGCGGCGCTTTCAGATGCGCTTCTGCGACCGTCTGGAACGTTCTTTCCGTCCGCTATTAGGAAGCCACTGGGAGCTATGGCACTTTGAAATCGTTTCTTCATGACTGCCTTTTTTGTGTTTGAGTTCGTTGTCCTTCCCCCGCGCCTCCAATTGTCGGCTGCGTGCGGCACGAAAGAAGTTCAACACGCGCGCATACTGTACGCACGCACGCACGCACGTTGAAGAATCCTGGAGGGGAGACGCACGTGGGTGCCGTTTGCCATAATTACGGAGGCTCGCGCCTCTCAAATTAGATTAAAATTACGAAACAATTACAGGCGGCGTAGAGGCAGTGGCGCAACAATTAACTCAAACTATTTGAGGGGCTCCCCTTTGCCGCTGCACCTGCTGTATGGAGGCCTCCTCCCTACGCGGTCCCAGCAAACGTGCCAGCAACGTTGCGCCAACGTTGCCTGGCACGGAAGTTGTAAACGTTGGGCCCGACGTTCATCCGACGTTCCGTGTTTTACTGGGGTGTCGTCGGTCGTGGGATTTTTTTTGCCTGATTTTTTTTGGGCCATACTTCACCACGCCGGTCAGTGCGGGTTAGTGGCGTGCGGGTGGATAGGCGGGGAAAGGGGGGCGGAGGGAGACGCGAGATCTATGGGACCGTGTTCAGGGGAATCGAACTTAGCTTGGCCCGGGTCTAGAGCGCAGTGCGCTAACCACTGCGCCACCGCTCCTGAGGTTGATGCAAGCGCAGCAGACCGCGATCGAGGGCCAGAATCTCCGCCGTTGCCTCTGACCGCCAATTCACTTTAGAGCCGCGATTCATTACAACGGAGTTGCGGTGTCCTGGATACTCAGCGTTCAGAGGTTCGACGGTTCGGTTCCATCTCCAGGCGCGGCAGTTAAAACGTGAATAGAGACAATATGGGGCAAAGTGTCATACATCACAACTCCCTCCGTCTCCACCCCCCCCTACCTGTACCCACCGAGCAGTAACTGTGTGAATGAGTTGACCGCAGTGACTGTGTGAATGAGTTCACCGCAGTGACTGTGTGAATGAGTTGACCGCAGTGACTGTGTGAATGAGTTGACCGCAGTGACTGTGTGAATGAGTTGACCGCAGTGACTGTGTGAATGAGTTGACCGCAGTGACTGTGTGAATGAGTTGTCGCAGTGACTGTGTGAATGAGTTGATCGCAGTGACTGTGTGAATGAATTGATCGCAGTGACTGTGTGAATGAGTTGACCGCAGTGACTGTGTGAATGAGTTGACCGCAGTGACTGTGTGAATGAGTTGACAGCAGTAACTGTGTGAATGAGTTGACCGCAGTGACTGTGTGAATGAGTTGATCGCAGTGACTGTGTGAATGAGTTGACCGCAGTGACTGTGTGAATGAGTTGACCGCAGTAACTGTGTGAATGAGTTGACCGCAGTGACTGTGTGAATGAGTTGACAGCAGTAACTGTGTGAATAAGTTGACCGCAGTGACTGTGTGAATGAGTTGACAGCAGTGACTGTGTGAATGAGTTGATCGCAGTGACTGTGTGAATGAGTTGACCGCAGTGACTGTGTGAATGAGTTGACCGCAGTGACTGTGTGAATGAGTTGACCGCAGTGACTGTGTGAATGAGTTGACCGCAGTGACTGTGTGAATGAGTTGACCGCAGTGACTGTGTGAATGAGTTGACCGCAGTGACTGTGTGAATGAGTTGACAGCAGTGACTGTGTGAATGAGTTGACCGCAGTGACTGTGTGAATGAGTTGACAGCAGTGACTGTGTGAATGAGTTGACCGCAGTGACTGTGTGAATGAGTTGACCGCAGTGACTGTGTGAATGAGTTGACAGCAGTGACTGTGTGAATGAGTTGACTGCAGTAACTGTGTGAATGAGTTGACCGCAGTGACTGTGTGAATAAGTTAACAGCAGTAATTGTGTGAATGAGTTGACCGCAGTGACTGTGTGAATGAGTTGACAGCAGTGACTCTGTGAATGAGTTGACCGCAGTGACTGCGTGAATGAGTTGACCGCAGTGACTGCGTGAATTAGTTGACCGCAGTGACTGTGTGAATGAGTTGACCGCAGTGACTGTGTGAATGAGTTGACAGCAGTGACTCTGTGAATGAGTTGACCGCAGTGACTGCGTGAATGAGTTGACCGCAGTGACTGCGTGAATTCGTTGACCGCAGTGACTGTGTGAATGAGTTGATCGCAGTGACTGTGTGAATTAGTTGATTGCAGTGACTGTGTGAATGAATTGACCGCAGTGACTGTGTGAATGAGTTGACCGCAGTGACTGTGTGAATGAGTTGACCGCAGTGACTGTGTGAATGAGTTGACCGCAGTGACTGTGTGAATGAGTTGACCGCAGTGACTGTGTGAATGAGTTGACCGCAGTGACTGTGTGAATGAGTTGACCGCAGTGACTGTGTGAATGAGTTGACCGCAGTAACTGTGTGAATGAGTTGAACGCAGTGACTGTGTGAATGAGTTGACCGCAGTGACTGTGTGAATGAGTTGACCGCAGTGACTGTGTGAATGAGTTGACCGCAGTGACTGTGTGAATGAGTTGACCGCAGTGACTGTGTATATTCTTGGTTCTTTCGGTAAAGTCACGTAGAAGGGAAACAATAAAATAATAAAAATATAAAACAATAAAATTATCACGACGTTTCGATTGCAACACAAGCAATCATCATCAGGTGTGAAAACCACAGCAAGAAAAAATTTAAAAAAGTGGCGGTTTGTATTTATTTATTTATTACGTTAGCGCCACGGACAGCGATTTGACAGTTTGTTCAGATGGAAGAGTCCATCTATGTTCGGAAAAGAGGAGGGGGGAGACGAAAAAATGGATGCGGTCTGAAAGCCAGCGTAAGCGTGAACAATCAATTAAGACCCGAAATGGTTTATCAAATCCTTCCAATGATTGCTAAACCAGAATCCATCTTCTCGGTTGAAATTGTCTCTGTGTTTGTATATGTGGATAGCCTCATGAACGAATCTCTCATGGTAGCCAGATGGCTTGCATGAATGAGTTGACCGCATATGGAAGTTCGGCAGGTCGCGAATGGTGTAGTAAAGTTTGGGTCCTCCCGCCTCTTCTAATACCTCTGGCCAGCTTGGAAGAGTAGGCCAAAATTTACCCTCCAGCCCCGCGGGATAATCTCTCTCGAGCTCCCTATAGCGGTGGCGTAGAGCAAGCAATTGCAACCGGTTGCGAGCGGATGCACGGCCTGATTGCGTGCGATTAAACCGCTCACGCGTGCACCGGTTGCACGCAATCAGTTGCGCACTTTTTGGTCGCTTGCAACGGAATCCCTGAAAGAGCACTGTACGCGGAACGCATCTGCAGTCGGTTGCTGCTCACGGTCGAGGTGGACTCGACTCGCAGGCGACGCCTCTCTCATCGACACTTTGCGCTTCCGCTGCGATTGGCCGTTGCAAACCCGAGAAATGCCCTCTGTGCAATTTGCCTTTAGCCGAGCGACTTACTCGCTCGGGCGATGAGCGCCAAAAGCCGTGGTTTTGTGTTTGTTTTTGCAGGTGGCGATAGAGTTGCGCGATTTGTGTGTGTGGGTGTGCGTGCGTGCGTGTGCGACCGATCGCTCTGGCCGTGGACCGGGCTAATAGCGGAGGTGGAGGACACAATGGCACGTTGCTAGACGAATTTGCCGGTGGAGTTATTTTGTAACAGTCTACACCTGTCTTAGTGGCGAGCAAGAACGTTTAAAAAAAACCCCAAAAAAAGCACACTCAACACATTTGTCACGACAAATTATGTGGGTGGCCTTAAAATAAATTAAAAAAATTAACCCGTATATCACAGGCGACGTTTCGGGCAATGGCCCTTCTACGAGGCACGTGACCGCTGTTTTTAAGGATCTCAGTCAAAGCGGATCACAGAATTTGTATTTATAGTGGAGGAATCCGATGAGTTATAAAACATTTTTTTTACAGATGTCCAGTGATAATTGATGCCCTCCCACCCCACTGTCTCTCTCTGTATTTTCACGGATGCCGGGCAAGGCCCCTTGAGCTGCGTGGCTGCCCTGCGCTAAGTTTCCTCGTGCCCGGCGTCACCACTGGTCCCATCTTTTCCCCGGTTGGCACACCGTGGGCACTTACCAAACAAAATTCCAATTATGTACAGACAAACAAACAAACCAAAACCACCTCAACCCATTCGTCAATAACGATGCCTTAAAAAAAAACCCAAAAAACAAGTATATAATCGGTGACTTTACGACAAATAGCCCTACATCATAGCAGACAATGTTCAGTTTTACTTTTTATTGTATTTGTGCACGCGCGTGCTCTGTGCGCGTGCTGTGTGCACGTGCTGTGTAAAACTGCACATGCAGCGGTAGTGTAGCGGTTAGCGCGCTGCGTTATGAGTCCGGCCACCCGAGTTCGATCCCCGCTCGCGGTCAACACCGATGACGATTATCTGGGCAGCGGTAGTGGAGTCGTTGGCGCACTGCCCTACGAACCCGCAGGGAACCGAGTTCGATTCCCTGTTCACCACCAACAACAACAGTGACGGATATTTTAAACGGTTCCGGACTTCTCCGAGGTGGACTCAGCCTCGAATGAGTACCTCGTGCGGTGTGTGAACATCGCCACTGGGGAGACAAAGGCGGTCGGGCGTGGTGCTGGCCACCCACCACCCTCGTGTGCCGTGCCGGCCTTCATAGGTGCTCGCTAACAGCACTTGCCCCAAAAGTCTGCTAAGGCTATAACGGGGGATTGTAGTCTTTGTGCGCGTGTGTGGGAACCTGTAGTGCAGTGGTTAGCGGACTGCACTACGAACCGTGCGCCCCGAGTTCGAGTCCCACTCACGAGCAACATCGGTGGTGAATATTTGAACCGGTCCTGGGCCTCTCCGAGGTCGACTCAGCCTTAATGGGGAAACAAAGGCGGCCGGGCGTGGCGTTGACTCACCCACCCCCCTCGCGTGCTGTGCCGGCCTTCATAGGCGCCACGCGCTAACAGCACTTACCCCAACGTTCTGTTAAAGGCTATACGGGGGATCTTTGTATTTGTGGCCACGAATGTGTGTGTAAACGGCATGCACTCAATTGATTATGCACGCACGTGTAATTTCTCTTTTTCTTTAAATATTTACGAATTAACACGCGTTTGCATTGAGTGAATTAATCTCGGCAAAGAATTCACGGGCACCTGCATTCATCCGCAACCCCCAAGTCCAGGGCACGGACAACGCCTGTGACGTTCCCTGTGAAGTTAAATCTGAGCGTTTGTGTTCGTTGTAAATCACGGTGGCTGCGCACTGGACCCAATTACCCCCCAAAGCGCCAAGCAGCCAGCAACAATGAGCACTGCTTAAGGCTGCAACGTATAGGAGTTGATGCGTTTCTTGACTTGAGCATGGTTTCGATTTAAAGCTTTCGTGACTGCAGGAATTAATCTTCTTGGTTCTTTCGGTAAAGTCACGTAGAATGGAAATAAAATATTAAAAATAAAACATAGTAAAATAAAATTCTCACGACGTTTCGGCCACAACACAAGCAGCCTGAATTCAATTGAAGCGCTGTCGTCCCGACAGTTCTGTTCCTTCACCTGAAGAAGGCTACTTGTGTTGTGACCGAAACGTCGTGATAATTTTATTTATTATGTTTTATTTTTATTATTTTATCTCCATTCTACGTGACTTTACCGAAAGAACTATGAAGTTGAGCAAGGTTGTTGTTGTTAGATCAGCAGAATAGATGACTGGGAGGGAATTCAAACGTGGAGAGAGAAAACGCTGAGAGAGGGAGAGTGCTGTGCCCTGCAGTGTGGTGCGTGGGTGGGTGACTGTGTGAGTAGGTGGGTGAGCGAGCGAGTGAGTTAATGTGCGAGTGAGTGCGTGAGTGTATTATTGTGTTGCGCTATAAACCCGGCAGCCCAAGTTCGATTCCCGCTAAAGGCGAGCACCTGTGACGATTATCTGAATCGGTCCTGGGCCTCCCCCAGGTCGACTCAGCCTCATATGAGTACCTGGTGCGATGTGTATACGTGGCCACTGGGGAGACAAAGGCGGTCGGGCGTGTGGTGCTGGCCACCCACCCTCCTCGTGTACCGTTCCGGCCTTCATAGTTGCTCGCTAACAGCACTTGCCCCTACAGTCTGTTAAGGCTATACGGGGGATCTTTGTCTTTGTAGGTGAGTGAGTTAATAAGTGCGTGAATGTGTGAGTAGGTGGGTGAGTGAGTGAATGTGTGAGGAGGGTGAGTGAGTTAATGTGCGTGTGTGAGTAGGTGGGTGAGTGAATACGCGTGTGTGAGTGAGTGAATACGCGTGTGTGAGTGCGTGAATACGTGTGTGTGTGAGTGTGTGTGAGTGTGCTGCTGCGACCTGTGGTGTCGAGGTTGGACACAGTCATAGATGAGGTGGAAGAATCCTTACCCTGAAGAACACACCGTGGGTCGAGCAATGAAGGAGTGAAGTTCACGTGAAGAGTAGCCGTGGTAGCAGCAGCAGCAGTGATAGCAGAGGGACGAGGAGCCGAATGGGTGAGCGAGTGACTGGAGCGAGTCAGTGAGCGCTGGATCATCAATCAACGCGCGATGGCTTTACGTAATTAACGGAACACAGGATCAGAATTAACGTAGCACAGTATCACATTTGGCATTTTTAAAGTAGAATCATTCTAGTATGAGATTACTTTAATTTAATTAAGTTTAATAATTTACTCCTCCCCCCCCCCACGGGATGCTGTTTTTTAAGAACCATACTTCTCCATCCTGGTGAGTTCGGCTTGGTGAAGGCGATCGGTGTGGGGGAGGGGGGTGGTGGGGGGGGGGGGCTAGGACCAATTTAGTTTAACACGTAGCAGGAGGCTTTCCCGACCAATATTATTCATAATAAACGTTTTTGGGTTAGATCGCATTATTTATAAATGCGTCGTAACCCTCCACCACCCGACACGGCCAATCAGTAAAAAAAGTGTCACGTTGACAAAAGACAAAATAGTTCACTACTTTAGCCCACCGGTGGAGGGTTACGACACATTTATAAATAACGCGATCTAACCCAAAACAGTTTATTGTGAGTTATTATGAGGACCAATTTCGTTGTCACACTTCAGCCACTCATGATGGCCATGCTCAGGAATCGAACTCAAGTGGGTAGGTTTAGAGCGTAGATTTGCCTCGACAACGTGGTGACAGAGAGGCCACGTGCAGCCTTGCAAGCAGCTCGATCGCAACACTGCTGGCAGAAGGGGCCTCCTCGAAAAACACCCTCGCTCAGACACAACAGCAGTTGACACAACAATACACACAACAACAGTAGACACAGCAACAATAGACACAATAATACACAACAGCAGTGGACACAACAGTGCACACAACAATAGTAGACACAACAACAATAGACACAACAGTGGACACAACAACAGTGGACACAACAACATTGGACACAACAACAATACACACAGCAGTGGACACAACAGCAGTGGACACAACAACAGTGGACACAACAACAGTTGACACATCAGTGGACACAACAGTTGACACAACAGCAGTAGACACAACAACAGTGGACACAACAACAGTTGACACAATAGTGGACACAACAGTTGACACAACAACAGTCGACACAACAGCAGTAGACACAACAACAGTGGACACAACAACAGTTGACACAACAGTGGACACAACAGTTGACACAACAACAGTCGACACAACAGCAGTGGACACAACAACAGTGGACACATCAGTGGACACAACAACAGTGGACACAACAACAGTTGACACAACAACAGTCGACACCACAACAAAACACACAACAGTTGACACAACAGCAGTGGACAGAACAACAGTGGACACAACAACAGTAGACACCACAACAATAGACACCACAACAATAGACACAACAACTGTTGACACCACAACAGTTGACACAACAATAGTAGACACAACAACAGTGGACACATCAGTTGACACAACAACAGTGGACACATATTCTTAGCTCTTTCGGTAAAGTCACGTTGAAGGGAAACAATAAAAAAATAAAATATATAAAAAAAATATATAAAAACAATGAAATGTATATATTTTATTATTTTATTGTTTCCCTTCAACGTGACTTTACCGAAAGAGCTAAGAATATGAATTACTGCAGTCACGAAAGCTTTAAATCAAAACAGTGGACACAACAACAGTGGACACAACAACAGTAGACACAACACCAGTGGACACAACAACAGTGGACACAACAACAGTGGACACAACAACAGTACACACAACAACAGTAGAAACAACAACAGTGGACACAACAACAGTGGACACAACAACAGTTGACACAACAACAATACACACAATAGTTGACACAACAACAGTGGACACAACAACAGTGGACACAACAACAGTTGACACAACACCAATACACAACAACAGTTGACACAACATCAGTGGACACAACACCCGGGTTCGTCGCGCAGTGCACTAACTCCTGCGCCACCGCTCCTCACACCCAGACCGCTTCGCCCAGCTACCGTAGCTGGGTAGCTGAGCTACCCGTTGTGCCCCCCCCCATATTTGACCTCCTTCCCCCCCCCCCCCAATTGCCACTCAAGCTGTCTCCATGTTCTATCCGCAGCTACATGAGGCCCCGTCACAAAGCCTGACGGGAGGGAGACCCCGAGTTTGGGACGTTTTGCATGGAGCCGCGACCATGGAGAATCCTCCTCGTCTGTCAGCGTCTTCTCCCACGTCGTCCCCCTCGCGACCATCGCCAGCAGCGCCTCCATCGTCACCGTCGTCATCACCATCTTCATCTTCTTCTCCATCATCGCCGTCGTCATCATCGTCGTCGTCGTCAACGACAACAAGAACAACGACAAAAGCACCTCCAACATCAACGTCACCATCAAAATCATCATCACCATCGGTGCCGCCGTCGACATCATGGCAGTATACCTGTTCATCTTCAACAACAACATCGTCGTCGTCGTCACCCTTCCCGTCCTCTCCACCCCCATCGGCCCTGCTGCTCCTGCTGGCCCTGCTCGCCGTGTGGGCCTTGCTGTCGGCCGCTGACGAGGTCCAACCCAGGGCCACGACGGGCCCCAAGCGACGGCCCCACCACCCCGGCTTCGCCAACAGCCGTGGCCGTGCGCTGGCCACGGCGTTTCCATCTCCTCCTCCTCCTCGTCGTCACCCCCCAGGACCTCCTACTCCCGCTCCTCCTCCTCCTCCTCCTGCTCGCAACAGCGACAAGAACAACCCGACCGCTGGCCGACCCTCCCGCACGCCGTCCTCCAGCCAGGAGGCGAACACCTGCCGTGGCTACTACGACGCGATGGACCAGTGGGACCCTCCATTCAGCTGCAACAACAGCGGCAGCTACAGGTACTGCTGCGGCACGTGCAACGTGCGCTTCTGCTGCACGGACCCACAGCAGCGGCTCCATCAGGACGCGTGCGCCAACCACGTGACCCCCTCGCGGACTCCCACGCCGGTCGCGGAGGAGCCCACGGAGAGCCACGTGGACGCCTCTACCGGGGTCGTCGTCCCGGCCGTGTGCGGGGTCATCGCCGTGCTGCTGCTGAGCGGCGTGCTCGCCAAGATGGGGCTCGACAAGGCTGCGGACGCGGCGAGGAACATCAACTTGCCCATGTGAGTTAATTTGGAATAGGTTGCTTGTCGGTGGAAGGGTGGTGCGTGTGTGTGTGTGTGTACGTGTGTATGTGTGTGTGTAGATGTGGGGAGCGGTAGTGTAGCGGTTAGCGCGCTGCGCTATGAACCTGGCGACCCGGGTTCGATTCCCGCTCACGGCCAACACCAGTGACGATTATCTGAACCGGTCCCGGGCCTCCCCTAGGTCGGCTCAGCCTTAAATGAGTACCTGGTGCGGCGTGTAAACATCGCCACTAGGGAGACAAAGGCGGTCGGGCGTGGTGCTGGCCACCCACCCCCTCGTGTACCGTTCCGGCCTTCATAGGTGCTCGCTAACAGCACTTGCCCCTACAGTCTGTTACAGGCTATATGGGGGATCTTTGTGTGTGTAAATATATAAATACTGCTGCTACGGGTAAATGCAATGTAGAAATTACAAGCTGCCAAGCATGTTCGGTAAGTGAGCCTTCCACAGTGTCGGGCTAGGCACATCAACTTACCTATAAGTAAAGAGTGAGAGTGGTGTGTGTAAATATTGTGTGTGTATTGTATTGGGGGTGTGGTGGCGCAATGGTTAGCGTGCTGGCGACCCCAAAATTACCGTGGAAAATGTTTTAAGGCGGTCACCCACCCCCCTTGTGTGCCGTGTTGGCCTTCACAGGTGCCCGCTTACAGTACTTGCCCCAATTGTCTGTTATAGACTATATGGGGGGGAGGAGGGAGGTCTTCGTCTTTTAACGGATAAATAAACTATGACCACTAATACTTTGACGTAAAAAATAAAACTTGATTGTGTTGGCCAGGACATCAACACGCTAGAGCAAGCGTTATTAAAACCTATTATGTACTCAAAAGCCAACCCATAAAATGACCCTCACATTTTGTCAGCCTGAGTGGCCAGGAACATCAACGTGCCCATGCAAAAATGGATTGTGTTAAAAATTAATATTTTAATAATCACAAGCTGGTACGCTTGGCTGTTAAGTGCACGATTTGTTGTTCTGAAGGCAGCCAACCACATTCATATACCAAATCAAGATTAAAATAATTATAGTTAAAATAAAAAATACAAGCTGGCAAGCAAGTCTGTTAAGGGATTCTGTACCTTTGATGGTCCGAGTGGCCAGGAGCAATCCTTCATATTTGAGAACGGCCCACGGAAGCTGATATCAGGGAGCTGCCTCTGAGGTCCCCTCAATTAAAGTTTGTTTATTTATTTATAATATATTTTATTAGGTATAACCCTGTGAGCCATGTGGCTCTTGACTCGGGTGCAACCCGCAAAAAAACAAAAACACGAACATTTCAACGCTGTGTGCAAAAATCCCAGTGGGATGCAAGTCAAACAATAACCACCATACGACAATGTAGATTAAAGTTATCAGGCCAACTCTGTACTACAACAAACAAACATGGCCAGACCAAACCGTCCTCAAAATCACCAAAATAAAGCCACAAAAACAATGTAACAATGATCACAGGAACTGTGATTCAAATCCAAATCAAATTGACCTCTGTTGCAAACACAGTCGTGGGCAGCACTTTCCTCACCCACTCTGCATACATTAACATTCGACATAAGACACCCAAACCCCCGATATTTCAATTTTCGGACATGGAATTTAGACAAGTTAAATTGAAACAGAACCACATTTTACGGTCCGAATGTTAATGTCCCTGCCTGCTGTAGATTATTGATGGGTTGTGTGTTGCTTACCAGCTACTCGTAGTGTAACTATTAATACGCTAATAAAAAAAAAACTGGGTCAGATTTTTATTTTATTTTTAAACGTAATTCTCATCAGGCCCTGTGGTATAAAAAAGAATGCATTCTCCAACTCTACTTGTTATTATAATAATAATTATCTCTGCCTCTAGCCTCTCTATATTCTGTGAAGAAGGAACATTGCCCGAAATGTCGTCTGTTGTATATTATTTTTTTTTTATAAGGCCACAGTGTTATTGACGAATGTGTCAGATATTAGGTGAAGCGTTCTTTTTTGGTGACCGGCTAGGAAGAGACCACCAACTCAATCAATGGCAGCTGCCTGGATTCTATCTCAGAATCTCAGCTGTGGAAGCTCAGCGCTCTGACCCCTGACCTCTGCGCCACCCGGGCAGCCCCGTCACAGCCTCCACTTTTCGTTGACACCATGTAGCAAGGAACACGTGCCGAAGATGGAATATATATGTGAATAAGTTAAAGAAATAAACAAAAATATACCCAATAAAATTGTTACTTTATTTTTGTTATTTTATTTGTAAGTTATTTGGCCTGGACTCACGGACAATTTTGTAGACGATGATGTGCTGGTGGCCAGGAGATGTCAGTACAGCGTTGGGTTCAGCGCGCAAGATAAATCAAAGGATTGAATCTCTCTCGTGGATCGCATCCATTTGTGCGGAGCTCTGAGTGGTGGGCGTGGTGGGCGCTTTCTCCCCGTTTTATCCGCTTTCCTCCTCCCGCACGGGAAGCCAAACTCTGCCCATTCGTGACTTCAGTAAACACCCCAATGTGGCAGGACAGTCTTGAGAGCCTGTGAAGTTTACCTGGATAAACCCATGGCCTTACTTCCACCGCTGAAGAGTCCACGGATGGACACGATATTTTCAGGGCACAGCAAAAAAGTAGTCTATGCAATGGGTATCTATTTTTAGATTTTTTTTTTTACATCTTAACACCTCCTGTGTCATTGCCAGAAAGCCTGACGCCTATTATTCTTCTTTCATCATTTTGATACCGGAAAAAAAGGTTACAGAGAAATAAGTCGTTCGTCTTCCATTCTTCCTTAACGACTCACCGCGCAGCTCGTCACTAACGCTGAATGAAGGAGTCACGGCAACATTGGGACTGTTGGGACTGTTGTATCGAGTAGGGCTCTGTGTGTGTCTATGGATCTCAGTGAGTCTATGGGTCTTTGTGTGAGTCTGTGGGTCTCTGTGAGTATGTGGGTATGTGTGTGAGTCTGTGGGTTTCTGCGCGAGTGTGTGGGTCGCTGTGTGAGTCTGGGGATCTCTGTGTGAGTCCGTGGGTTTCTGTGCGAGTCTATGGATCTTTGTTTGAGTTTATGCGTTTGTGAGTATATGGCCTTCTGTATGAGTCTGTGGGTCTCTGTGGATCTAAATGGCTGTGTCAGGTGGGGGTGAGTTTATGGCACAATTATATTTACGCGATCTAACTCAAAAAAACTTCATCTGAGCAGGTCTGCCTCTTGCTAATGCCATCGTGGCAAAGTCGGTGATCAATGTTTGATGAGGCATTACTAGCGAAGCTCTAAAGAGCTGTGAACCCGGGCTTTTAGAAGGCCAGTTAATTAAGCCAGCATTCATAATTAATGTGGGTGGCATTGCATTAATCATCACCACCATAACCGCCGCCGCTGTCATCATCATCATCATTATAAAAAATTGCACAAAGCAAATATGATTCTGTGTCATCGTCGTGTCATCGCAGGTCATCAAGAAAAAAAGTGACATTTCAAAACCCAGCTGCGTTCGTGAAACGAAATTTTGGCTGCTGTAATTTTCAAAGGGATGAGCCACTTCATTTGTCGATCATCTGTGATGGGCCATGTCGATTCTGACATGGAGCTCAGTGGGCCTTGCCTGCTAAAATCTGTTTAAAAAGTAAATAAAAATAACCATTTAAATGCGCAGACTTCCGCGACCACTTACAATTCTTGGTCGATGTTTAGGGGATTAGGTCGCGTAAAACGTGTGTCATACAACCCTCCACCATACCGACAGTCAATCACGTGAACACAATTAGCCAATTAAATCTCCGTAACCCCCTGAGCCACCAACCCCCCACCGACCTCACGCGTTTCGGTTGTGGTAAATGTTAGAATAATTATTAGAAACTAGCCTTTTGCCCGTCCAAGGACGGGTGTATTGTAGTAAATCTGAAACTTGCAAGCGAAAATCAGACCGCGACTTGATATATTCATTGCATTACTTCGTGTGCTATTTGTAAGGCCGCGGTGACACAGACTTATTTCATTTAAAGGGTTATAATCCCTTGTTCATCATGACGCCCTTTTTACTTTGATGTTTCAACAGCGTAACGGAGATCGCGTGACGTGAGGGTTCTGCCTTTGTAGTGAGGGTTGTCAGTTGACGCCGAGAAGGGGAGAGGAGCCGCCCCCCCCCCCCCACATGTGGAGTGACGTCACCCGCTCATGATTATTAATGAGGGGGGGTTCCATGTGAAGGACGTAACCTGTTCATGATTACTAATGAGGGGGGCTGGTCGACGTGGAGTGACGTCATGCGCGGGACGCACATACATTCTTGGCTCATTATAGTGGTAAATAAAACCTCGACACATTTGTCAATGACTCCTGACGTGGCATTGCAAGGACAATAATATATAATAGGCCACGCGTCAGGTTTGGACCTTTTCTTAATATGAATTAAATATAATGGCCAGAGAGACGGAGTGTATAATAACAGTCATCAAAATGAGTTGGAGACTTCACGTGTTCATACCACGGAGCATCATGAGAAAAAAAATAGAATTATGTTGACCAATGTTTTAATTGCTATGACAATAGTTGCTAACGGTGGCTATCGAAGGGGTCGTTTGTTGTTCGTTACTCAATAGTCTTATCATTTGTGATGGCCCAGCTAACAGTTACATAACTACACACATGGCGTTTAAAAAAAAACATCCGGTCGTGAGGCCCCCATTGTGGATGGATTGTTTGCATGGACCACGTTTGGCCAAATGTGAACAACAGCAAATGTGTACCAACAATTTGTCCAGGGCCATTCCCGCGCAATGAGTCGCGAGGCTCAGCGAGGCTCTCCTGGGTTAGACGAACACAATCGTTATATTGACGAGAATACAATAATGTTACTAATAATGTTAATAATAACGATAATACAATAATGTTAATAATAATGTTAATAATAACGATAATACAATAATGGCAATAATATAACAATAGTGATAATAATGATAGTTTCGATTTAAAGCTTTCGTGACTGCAATGATTCATCTTCTTTGGTTCTTTCGGTAAAGTCACGTAGAATGAGAATAAAATAATAAAATTGATAAAATAAAATAACACAATAATATTCTCACGACGTTTCGGCCACAACACAAGCGGCCTTCATCAGGTGAAGGGGGGCGAGACTGTCTGGTTGGACAGACTGTCCTACCAGAGAATATTATTGTGTTATTTTATGTTATCAATTTTATTATTTTATTCTCATTCTACGTGACTTTACCGAAAGAACCAAAGAAGAATAATGATAGTAATAATATCGTGGGAAAAAAATCTAAACAAAACGCGGGGGGCAGCATGGGAAGGCCTTGATCATCCAGCAATGGATCCATGAAGGCTGACGACGACGATGACGGTGATCACACAAAAAAAATCACGACAGCGTTCGTCGCGAAGACCAGACCCCACCCTACCCCACCCCCAGGCGGAACCTAGAATCGAACTCGCGTGGTAGCAGAGCGCCGGCCGACCGCAGAGGCGCGCTGCAGGCCGCGCGGACAACTTTGACAGGGCGCTCGAAGGCCACTCGCGGCGTTCACTTTGGCTTACAAAAAAATATAGCCAACAGGATGTCACCGCGTTGAGTGCGGCGGCGGCGGCGGCGGTATTAAAAGGTATCGATCGGCCATGTCGGCGGTATTGAGACGGATCAAGGGGCGGTGCGTCTGCACTGCCGTGGTGCGGGTGGCGGCGGAGGCGGAGGTTTGGCGACGCGACCCGGGTTCGATTCCCGCTCGCGGCCAACACCGGTGACGATTGTCTGAACCGGTCCTGGGCCTCCCCGAGGTCGACTCAGCCTCAAACGAGTACCTGGTGCCGCGGTGTGTAGTAAACATCGCCGCTGGGGGAGACGAAGGCGGCCGTGCGTGGTGCTGGCCCACCCACCCCCTCGTGTGCCGTCCCGGCCTTCATAGGTGCTGCTTGCTAACGGCACTTGCCCCCTACGGTCTGTTAAGGCTACACGGGGGATCTTTGTCTTTGGGGGAGGTTGTGGAGGGGATGGCGGTGGTTGTGAAGTTCCACTCCTGTGACAATCCACAGATCGGCTGGCTCAACGCCTCCTATCCCCGTCCCATTGCCAAAGTAACGTGGAATTGCCATCAAATTGTTTTTTAGGGTCAGAAGCTGAGATGAAGTATGGATGTCCTCATTGCTCCATGAGCAAGGAGAAATATAAAAGATATAAATACTTTCCTTGTTTTGTCTACAAATTATAATAATGACGACTTTGTTGCCTGGCCCTACTGAGCCTTAGGTATTAACACTGAACCCGAACAATCGTACACGGGTGATTGAGTCTGTCTCTCTGAGTCTGAGGCTTGGGCGTTAACGGTGAAGGCAGAGGGCGGATGGCCAGTAACCACTCCCGGACCGCCTTTGTCTCCCTTTGTCTCGCCGAGAATCATCAGGGTTGCCCATTTTTTGTTTGTTTCCGTGATTGACCAAGCAACTCATTCGGTGGAAATGTGTCCAGGCGTTTCAGTGTGGCAGAAGCGTCTTGAAAAAGCGTCTTGAGATGAAGCTGTCGTGGGGGGGGGGGGGGGGGGGGGAGTTAGGTGACGTTCTAACCACGTGCCCCTACTGGGCATCTGTGAAGAAGAGCTTTACAGCTCAGCGGATTCCTCCACTTTATGAATAAATATTCTCATTCTGGAGCGAATGGCTTGCGAGTGGCAGAGAGCTGTGGAAAATGTGATTTAATCTCGCTCCATTAATACGACACGTATCTCTCAAACGTCCGTCCAGTCATGCGCGTCAAAGGTAGAAGATCGAATCCAATTGTCCCATTGCTAAGACAATTGTTGTGTTGGTTAAACAAGGAAACTAAATAAAAACAATGGATACCGTCCTTAACCCTCGGGGAACATGCCGCTGTGGACTGACGAGGTGGTTGACTGACGAGGTGGTTGACTGACGAGGTGGTTGACTGACGAGGTTTTTAACTGACGAGTCGGTTGACTGACGAGGTTTTTGACTGATGAGGCGGTTGACTGACGAGGTTTTTGACTGACGAGGTGGTTGACTGACGAGGTTATTTACTGACGAGGCGGTTGACTGACGAGGTTTTTGACTGACGAGGCGGTTGACTGACGAGGTTATTGACTGACGAGGCGGTTGACTGACGAGGTTTTTGACTGACGAGGCGGTGGACTGACGAGGTTTTTGACTGACGAGGCGGTTGACTGACGAGGTTATTGACTGACGAGGTTGTTGACTGACGAGGCGGTTGACTGACGAGGTGGTTGACTGACGAGGTGGTTGACTGACGAGGTTTTTGACTGATGAGGCGGTTGACTGACGAGGTTATTGACTGACGAGGCGGTTGACTGACGAGGTTTTTGACTGACGAGGCGGTTGACTGACGAGGTTTTTGACTGACGAGGCGGTTGACTGACGAGGTTATTGACTGACGAGGTCGTTGACTGACGAGGCGGTTGACTGACGAGGTGGTTGACTGACGAGGTTTTTAACTGACGAGTCGGTTGACTGACGAGGTTATTGACTGACGAGGCGGTTGACTGACGAAGTTTTTGACTGACGAGGTGGTTGACTGACGAGTCGGTTGACTGACGAGGTTTTTGACTGACGAGGCGGTTGACTGACGAGGTTTTTGACTGACGAGGCGGTGGACTGACGAGGTTTTTCACTGACGAGGTGGTTGACTGACGAGGTTTTTGACTGACGAGGTGGTTGACTGACGAGGCGGTTGACAGACGAGGTGGTTGACTGACGAGGTTTTTAACTGACGAGTCGGTTGACTGACGAGGTTTTTGACTGACGAGGTGGTTGACTGACGAGGCGGTTGACTGACGAGGTGGTTGACTGACGAGGTGATTGACTGACGAGGTGGTTGACTGACGAGGTTATTGACTGACGAGGTTATTGACTGACGAGGATGTTGACTGACGAGGCGGTTGACTGACGAGGTGATTGACTGACGAGGTGGTTGACTGACGTGGCTATTGACTGACGAGGTGGTTGACTGACGGGGCGGTTGACTGACAAGGTTTTGACTGACGAGGCGGTTGACTGACGAGGTTATTGACTGACGAGGCAGTTGACTGACGAGGCGGTTGACTGACGAGGTTATTGACTGACGAGGCGGTTGACTGACGAGGCGGTTGACTGACGAGGCGGTTGACTGACGAGGTTATTGACTGACGAGGCGGTTGACTGACGAGGCGGTTGACTAACGAGGTTATTGACTGACGAGGCGGTTGACTGACGAGGTTTTTGACTGGCGAGGTGGTTGACTGACGAGTCGGTTGACTGACGAGGTTATTGACTGACGAGACGGTTGACTGACGAGGTTTTTGACTGGCGAGGTGGTTGACTGACGAGGCGGTTGACTGACGAGGCGGTTGACTGACGAGGTTATTGACTGACGAGGTGGTTGACTGACGAGGTTATAGACTGACGAGGTGGTTGACGAGGCGAATTGAGAACCCTAACAACAACAAACAAACAAACCACAACAACACAAAGACAAAGGCGCGGCCCTGCAAACTCCCCGCCGATGGCGCTGCAGGCGCCTCCAGGCTCCGCCGCGGTTGCCCGCGCGCAACGCGCCACGGCCTCGTGCGGCCCGGCCGCGGGTCTCCGGCCTGCAGAGTTGGACCCCAGCTCCCCGGCGGAATAATCCTCGAGTCTGAGCCGGTTCGCGCCACGGGCTTTGCCAAGCGGCCGTCGCCGCTGGGTCGTCGTGTTCCACCGGCGGCGGCGGTCAGCGACGCCGGCGACGGTTGTCCGACGCCGCGTCGCTGGGGGCCCTCCCTCCCCCTAGGTCGACTCGGCGTCGAATGGGCACCTGGGTGCTGGGTGCGTGAAATTTCGCCGACGCGGCGAAGGCCGTGGCGCACTAGGGATTCCTTCCAGGCTGAATATTCCAATTCTGAATCTCATGGCATCATGGCATAGATCGTCCTGTATGGAATCAAACGAATCTTTGCTCCCAGACCGCGTGGGCTGGGGGAAGGGGGGGGGGGTGGTGGTGCAAGTGGGGGGGCAGTGGGGGGTGTTTGGGACCAACCCGATAAAAATGGCTTTGTTATCTTTCCTCCGTTATGTGTCCAAGTCCCAGCGAATGCGGGCTTAGCAATATCACGAGCGCATCTTTGCATGCCTCGTTTTCTATAGCTTCCAGCGAGGGGGACAAGACAGGGAGAGAGAGAGAGGAGATTGCAAATCTCATCCCAAGCACTCCCGTCTCTCGCCTATTATAAAATAATAATGATGATGATGATAGAGTAATCCGCAGAAGTTCACACCTCCATCCGTCATCTATCACCATCGGTCGACGCCCATTAAACAAATTATGCGGCGATGCTGCTGCTGCTGCGTTTGCATTGGTTCACAAGCAACAATTAATAACAACAACAACACATTCAGCAGGTTCGTCAACAACAACAACAACACATTTCGATTAAAAGCTTTCGTGACTGCAAGGATTCCTCTTCTTTGGTTCTTTCGGTAAAGTCACCACCACGTAGAATGAGAATAAAACATTCCTCTCCCGCCGTCCCCCGGTCCGAGCTCGTCGTTCGCCGTGGTGCTAATCCCTCACACCAACATCATGCTGATCCCCCAGTTACATGCTAATTTATATGTAAACTTCCCCTCTCCCCTCCTCCAGTCGCCAGCTCGTTCGCTCTCCGTAATGCTAATCTCCCAGTTACATGTTCCTTTGTCCAGGCTCTCTGTTCCTCCCACACAGCTTGAAAGACGCTGTCAAGCTTGACAGGGTTCACTCACGCGCTGTCTTCTGGGACAGTCCTGTTTCTTCACCTGAGGACGGCTACTTGTGTTGTGGCCGAAACGTCTCGTGAGAATTTCATTGTTTTATTTTATTATTTTATTCTCATTCTACGTGGTGACTTTGCCGAAGGAACCAAAGAAGAACAACAACACTCATCACGTTCGTCAACAACAACAACAACAACGGTCGGCGACGTTTCGGGCAATGGCCCTTCTTACTCGGCACGCGCAATGATCGTCGATCGAGGTCAATCCACCGCTGGATGAAGGCCTTCCGTTGCCGTGGGCCATCCCTCGCTCCCTCGCGGGTGCTGCGACGTTGTGAGAGCGACGGTGACGATCCGCACGGCATCGCCGCACGGGGCTGATCTCGACGCTGCTTTTTTCTCCGTGCCGTCGGCGTCATTCACGGACGGGATTTTGAAACGTGACGCGTAAAGTTCTCGGCCTCGTTGGGAAAAACAAAAAAAACTAAAATCCGCCCAAGTGTCGGGGTATTTATTTTATGTATTTACGGGCAGAGCTGTGTTAATCCGCTGCTAGATGGTCTGCCCACGCCGTGATAGTCATTGTGTGTGTCGGGGTGGTGGGGGGGGTGGCCATACTTCACCACGCTGGTCCGTGCGGGCTGATGAAAGGGTAGGGAGGCCCAGGATCGGTTCAGGTATTTTACCCAACAGCAGCAGCAATAACGGAGTAAAAAAACAATATCTCTCTTATCAAAGTCATTATGGTCATCAGCAGCAGCAGCAGCATCATCACCATCAGCAGCATTATCAACAGCAGCGCCATCATCAGTAGCAACAGAAGCGAGAAGAGCAATAGTGTCATCACAATTATCATCATCACCACCATGGGAGGTGATAGCCTGTGTGTGGTGATGGCGAGTGGGGAGGTGATGGCGTGTGGTGATGGTGTGAGGGTGGTGATGGCGTGTGGTGATGGTGTGAGGGTGGTGATGGCGTGTGGTGATGGTGTGAGGGAGGTGATGGCCTGTGTGTGGTGATGGTGTGAGGGTGGTGATGGCGTGTGGTGATGGTGTCAGGGTGGTGATGGCGTGTGGTGATGGTGTGAGGGTGGTGATGGCGTGTGGTGATGGTGTGAGGGAGGTGATGGCCTGTGTGTGGTGATGGTGTGAGGGTGGTGATGGCGTGTGGTGATGGTGTGAGGGTGGTGATGGCGTGTGGTGATGGTGTGAGGGTGGTGATGGCGTGTGGTGATGGTGTGAGGGTGGTGATGGTGTGTGGTGATGGTGTGAAGGTGGTGATGGCGTGTGGTGATGGTGTGAGGGTGGTGATGGCGTGTGGTGATGGTGTGAGGGTGGTGATGGCGTGTGGTGATGGTGTGAGGGTGGTGATGGCGTGTGGTGATGGTGTGAGGGTGGTGATGGCGTGTGGTGATGGTGTGAGGGTGGTGATGGTGTGTGGTGATGGTGTGAGGGTGGTGATGGCGTGTGGTGATGGTGTGAGGGTGGTGATGGCGTGTGGTGATGGTGTGAGGGTGGTGATGGCGTGTGGTGATGGTGTGAGGGTGGTGATGGCCTGTGTGTGGTGATGGTGTGAGGGTGGTGATGGCGTGTGGTGATGGTGTGAGGGTGATGATGTCGTGTGGTGATGGTGTGAGGGAGGTGATGGCCTGTGTGTGGTGATGGTGTGAGGGTGGTGATGGCGTGTGGTGATGGTGTCAGGGTGGTGATGGCGTGTGGTGATGGTGTGAGGGTGGTGATGGCGTGTGGTGATGGTGTGAGGGAGGTGATGGCCTGTGTGTGGTGATGGTGTCAGGGTGGTGATGGCGTGTGGTGATGGTGTGAGGGTGGTGATGGCGTGTGGTGATGGTGTGAGGGTGGTGATGGCGTGTGGTGATGGTGTGAGGGTGGTGATGGCGTGTGGTGATGGTGTGAGGGTGGTGATGGTGTGTGGTGATGGTGTGAAGGTGGTGATGGCGTGTGGTGATGGTGTGAGGGTGGTGATGGTGTGTGGTGATGGTGTGAAGGTGGTGATGGCGTGTGGTGATGGTGTCAGGGTGGTGATGGCGTGTGGTGATGGTGTGAGGGTGGTGATGGCGTGTGGTGATGGTGTGAGGGTGGTGATGGCGTGTGGTGATGGTGTGAGGGTGGTGATGGCGTGTGGTGATGGTGTGAGGGTGGTGATGGCGTGTGGTGATGGTGTGAGGGTGGTGATGGCGTGTGGTGATGGTGTGAGGGTGGTGATGGCGTGTGGTGATGGTGTGAGGGTGGTGATGGCGTGTGGTGATGGTGTGAGGGTGGTGATGGCCTGTGTGTGGTGATGGTGTGAGGGTGGTGATGGCGTGTGGTGATGGTGTGAGGGTGGTGATGTCGTGTGGTGATGGTGTGAGGGTGGTGATGGCGTGTGGTGATGGTGTGAGGGTGGTAATGGCGTGTGGTGATGGTGTGAGGGTGGTGATGGCGTGTGGTGATGGTGTGAGGGAGGTGATGGCGTGTGGTGATGGTGTGAGGGTGATGAAGGCGTGTGGTGATGGTGTGAGGGTGGTGATGGCGTGTGTTTGGTGATGGTGTGAGGGTGGTGGTGGTGGTGGTGGTGATGATGTGTGGGTGGTGATGGTGATGGCGTGGTGAGGTGTGTGTGTGTGTTCGAGGCAATGCGTCTGTGTGGGTAAGAAGGCTTTGGTGTGTGTGTGCATGGAGATGCTGTGGGTGTGTATTCGAAGCAGGCGTGTATGAGACCTGGTAGGTGATAATGATGTGCGTGTGTGTGTGTAGGGAGCTGATGGTGCGTGTGTGTCTTAGAGAAGGCACGTGTGGGGAGCGGTAGCGTAGGGGTTAGCGCTACGCTGCGCTACGACCCCGGCGACCCGAGTTCCATTCCCGCTCACGGCCAACACCGGTGACGATTTTCTGCGTCGGTCTTGGGCCTCCCCCTAGGTCGACTCAGCCTCAAATAAGTACCTTGTGCGATGTGTAAACATCGCCACTGGGGGAGACAAAGGCGGCGGGACGTGGTGCTGGCCATCCACCCCTTCGTGTGCCGTGTCGGCCTTCATAGGCGCTCGCTAACACCACTTGCCCCGGACAGTCTGTTACAGGCTACACGGGGGATCAATTTGTCCTTGTGTATTAGAAGGTGGCTTGCGCGTGTGTGTGTGTGTTTGTCAAAGCGAGGTCATTAGCTAACCCCATTGCCTGAGTGCGATATGATTACGAACGCTTGCGTGAAAGTGTTTTGGAAAGGCCATGGGGGCCGAATCGGCTCGTGGGCAGGAGGTTGCGAGGTGCCTGTGCGCTTTGTCATCACGCGTAGCCGTTTCCGGTCACGACGTTTCACGCAGCATCCTGCGCGGATATTCTGAGTATGCTGCAACGTCTTGAGTGATGCAGAGCGCCTTGGTGGAAGCAGCATCATGGGGCTAGATGGGGCTCACGTCACTGAGTGGTGAATCGCTGTTTGGGGAGCGGTGGCGCAGTGGTTAGCGCGACCCGATTTCGAATCCCACGCTGACACGGCCACCGACACGAGTGAGAATTATCTGAACCGGTCCTGGGCCTCCCCTAGGTCGACTCGGCCTCAAACGAGACTTAAGGCGTCCGGGCGTTGTGCTGCCCCCCCCCCCCCCCCCCCCCCACAGCCGCCGCCCCCTCATGTGCTGTTACCGACATTCATAGGTTTCTGCTCGATACACTTGTCCCCCAAAAGGCTGCGAAGGCTATACGGGGGACCTTTGTCTTTGTGTTGCGAATTCATAACCGGTGCTCGCTAGCCGCACTTGGCCCTCGACCGTCTGTTACAGCCGGGATTCTTTACCCTTGTCTATATTTTTTGCGAACGCGTCTCTCTCCGCTCTCCGTCATGCTGTATATATATAACGTGCTGGTGTATATCTATATCTATATTTTAATGGACGTGCACACAACTCCTTAGCAGCATCAGCAACAACAACAACAGCAGCCTGCAACGTGCATCTTGATTCATCCGCCAGATTCACGCTCCTCGATTAATCAGCCACTCAATTGAGAGGCCCAATGGTGACTTCTCCCCCCCCCCATCTCTCCCCCCTCCCCCCACCGACTCAAGTCTCTCGTTTTAGCATAAATCCTCAATTGGAGGGGGTGATAGATGGACACGCAACAAAAAAATCCCCCGCGATGTCTTTTTTTATTTAAAATAGCTTATGTATATTTAAACACACACACACACACACACGTGCGTGTGTGTGCACGTGTGTGTGCGTGCGTGTGTGTGCGTATGTGTGTGCGCGCGTGCGTGTGTGTGCGCGCGTGTGTGTGCGTGTGTGCGCGCGCGTGTGTGTGCACGGGGCCCATTTAATCTTTCCCCGGCTGCCACTGACGAGGCTCGCTCGCTCGCTCTCCGCTGCGTCAGCTCGCGTTCTGAATGTCGCCCGAGACGTGAACGAGATTAAGTGGAGATGTATTTATATATATAATGTACACACACGTAATGCGGTGATGTGACACGCAAAGACAGATTCTCCCCCCCCCCACAGCTCCTCCACCCCACCTCCCGTGTCATCTCTCACAGACTGTTGGGGCAAGTGCTGTTAGCGAGGAGCGAGCAGCATCTATGAAGCCCGGCACTGTGGGTAGCACTGTGGGTGGCCAGCGCCACTATTTGTTTTTTTGCGGCTGAGTCGACCTAGGGGAGGCCCAGGATCGGTTTAAATAAATAGCCGCCTTTGTCTAGCCAGTACCGATGTTTTAAACACATATATACAGTACAGTACTTGCGATGCGCATACTTCACGTGTGACTGATTTCGAGTCCAGGGTCACTACTATGCTGCATAATCGAATATCTTAACTGTTTAATAGACACACACATATCAAAGATCCACCGCATAGCCCTTAAAGGAATGTTGGGGCAGTCATTCCTTCATTCACACACTCACCCCACTCACCCCACTCACCCCACTCACCCCACTCACCCCACTCACCCCACTCACCCCACTCACCCCACTCACACAGTCAAAGATCGCCCCTATAGCCTTAACAGACTGTAGGGGCAAGTGCTGTTAGCGAGCACCTATGAAGGCCGGAACGGTACACGAGGGGGTGGGTGGCCAGCACCACGCCCGGCCGCCTTTGTCTCCGCAGTGGCGATGTTTATACATCGCACCAAGTACTCATTTGATTCTGAGTCGACCTGAACCGGCCCAGGACCGGTTCAGATAATCGTCATTGGCGTTGACCGCGAGCGGGAATTGAACCCGGGTTGCGAAGTTCATAGCGCAGCGCGCTAACTGCTACCCTACCGCTCCCACACACACACTCATTCACACACTCATTCACACACACTCACCCACTTATTCACTCACTCATACTCCACTCACACACTCATTCGCTCACACTCATGCACACACTCACACTCATTCACACACTCATTCATCCACTCAATCACTCACTCATACCCCACTCACATACTCATTCACACACTCTCGCACACACACAGTCATGCGCATAATTATTCAGCGTCTCTTTACGTATTGATAACCTCCTCCCCCCCCACACCTCGTTTATATTTTATGTAAATGGACTCTTCATCTCACGATTGTATGAATTAATAAACCTTTGAATTAATGAATGATTGTATTGACGAGTAAGCGAGTGGGTGAATGAATGCGGTTCCAAGTGAAGACTGCTGCGCGTGTGCCTCTGTATGAGGTGTGCTCGCTAACAGCACTTGCCCCAAAAGTGTGAAGAGGCTATACGGGGGGGGTTGTCTTTGCTTTGTATGCACGTGGAAGCTTTAATGGTGACACGTGTTCGCCGCTATGCACTCGGGGTTTCGTGAATGCTTAAGATGATACCCAGATTTCGATTTAAAGCTTACGTGACTGCAAGGATTCATCTTTTTTGGTTCTTTCGGTAAGGTCACGTAGAATGAGAATAAAATAATAAAATAACACAATAAAATTATCACGACGTTTCGGCCACAACGCAAGCGGCCGTCTTCAAGTGAAAGGTCTGTACCTTTCACCTGAAAGAACCAAAGCAGATGATACCCTTTCACCTAAAAAAAACAAAGAAGATGATACCCAGAGTCGAGAAGGATGAGGGGAGGGAGACAAGAGGGGAGAGAGACTCTGGAATAAGACAACAGCAGAATGGGTTTAACCAATAAGTTAATTCCTCAGAGCCCATAAGCGAGAGGGTATACTGGATGTGGTGTGGTGGGTGTGGACATTCATTTGCCGGGTCGTTGACCCAGACAGGAGCGGTCGATTGGTTTTCACGGTTTGTTGCGATAAAAGTGTATGCGTGTGTGCATGTGCCTCAAATTAGTTCCTGGTTACGGTGTGTAAACATCGCCACTGGGGAGACAAAGGTGGCCGGGCATGGTGCTGGGCACCCACCAACCTCGTGTGCCGTTCTGGTCTTCATAGCTGTTCGCTGACAGCACTTGCCCCGACAGTCTGTTCATGGCTACTCGGGGGACTCTTTGTTCGTGTGCTCTGCTTATGGGTGAGACAGGTCACGGTGCTAAGGGTCATTGAGTGAAAGGTCACGAGGCTAGGGTCTCGTAGTCATCTGTCTGTGTGACTACGTGTATGTACGTGTGTTGTGTCTCCCTGTATATCTCATTGTCTCAGTGCTCGCTGTTTGTCTGTGTGTGTGTGTGTCTGTGTGTGTGTGTCTGTGTGTGTGTGTGTCTAACTCCCAATCGGTGATGGGGCAGTTGTGGAGAGAGTGGGGAGTTTCCCATACCTGGGCAGTGTGCTTATGACTGGCTCCAGTTTAACAGCAGAGGTCTCACTCCGAATCAGTCGAGCGGCAATATCTTTTCATCGGTTGCGTAACGCTGTGTGGAAGCTACCTGGTCTGTCGCTCCGCACTAAGCTTCAGGTCTTCTCGGCCACGGTCATTCCCTCCCTTCTCTACGCTTGCGAAACGTGGACCCCCCTAATGGAACATCTTCGCCGGTTAGAAACATTTAGGCTGGCCTGCCTACGATCCATCCTGGGTTTAACCAGACTGGATTGTGTGAGGAGCTCACAAATCCTTGAAAGATCTGGGCAGGGTCCCATCGGTGAGCTCCTCCGGCAGGCAAGGCTGCGATGGCTGGGTCATGTAGCCCGCATGCCCAGCCACCGCATGCCGAAACAGCTTTTGTTTGGCCGGATTGAGGGGGCTAAGCGGGCGCGGCACGGGCTAGAGAAGAGATGGAGTGATGTGGTACAGGAGGACGTGGAGCTGAGTGGACTTGCCGATGACTGGTACCAGCGGTGTCAAGATCGGCCTCTGTGGAGGAGGCTCGTGAAGGATGCTACTGGGCAGTTGGAGGCAGTCGCCCTCCAACAACAACGGAAGACGGAGGAGCGACGCTCAGAACAACGAGCGGAGCGCCGGGTGGCTAAAGCACAGCAGGTTGGCACAGTAGGGGGCACAGGTGGTGCATCAGCCAGTCATCTCAGTCAGTCGACCCGTGGCACCTGGATCTGCCCCGTGACCTCCTGCCAGCGGGCGTTTGACACTTCACGTGGCCTCAGGGTGCACATAGCCTGGCACAAGCGTCGTGGTGACGTCACCGCCACTTAGTGGCGAATGGCGGTTGTTGTTGTGTGTGTCTATCTGTGTGACTACGTGTATGTACGTGTGTTGTGTCTCCCTGTATATCTCATTGTCTCTGTGTGTGTGTCTGTGTGTGTGTCTGTGTGTGTGTGTCTGTGTGTGTGTGTGTCTGTGTGTGTGTGTCTGTCTGTGTGACTACGTGTATGTACGTGTGTTGTGTCTCCCTGTTTATCTCACTGTCTCAGTGCTTGGTGTTTGTCTGTGTGTGTGTCTGTTTGTGTGTGTGTCTGTGTGTGTGTCTGTGTGTGTGAGACTGGAGCGTGCCACTAAGAGGTGGGGCCTTACCATCAGCCCCACCAAAACTAAGCACCTGCCTGGGTATTTTGTACCATCTGACACTACACCCCCACAACTCCCAATCGGTGATGGAACAGTTGTGGAGAGAGTGGAGTTTCCCATACCTTGGCAGTGTGCTTATGACTGGCTCTAGTTTAACAGCAGAGGTCTCACTCCGAATCAGTCGAGCGGCAATATCTTTTCATCGGTTGCGTAACGCTGTGTGGAAGCTACCTGGTCTGTCGCTCCGCACTAAGCTTCAGGTCTTCTCGGCCACGGTCATTCCCTCCCTTCTCTACGCTTGCGAAACGTGGACCCCCCTAATGGAACATCTTCGCCGGTTAGAAACATTTAGGCTGGCCTGCCTACGATCCATCCTGGGTTTAACCAGACTGGATTGTGTGAGGAGCTCACAAATCCTTGAAAGATCTGGGCAAGGTCCTATCGGTGAGCTCCTCCGGCGGGCAAGGCTGCAATGGCTGGGTCATGTAGCCCGCATGCCCAGCCACCGCATGCCAAAACAGCTTTTGTTCGGCCGGATTGAGGGGGCTAAACGGGCGCAGCACGGGCTAGAGAAGAGATGGAGTGATGTGGTACAGGAGGACGTGGAGCTGAGTGGACTTGGCGATGACTGGTACCAGCGGTGTCAAGATCGGCTTCTGTGGAGGAGGCTCGTGAAGGACGCTACTGGGCAGTTGGAGGTAGTCGCCCTCCAACAACAACGGAGGGCGGAGGAGCGACGCTTATAACAACGAGTGGAACGCCGGGTGGCTAAAGCACAGCAGGTTGGCACAGTAGGGGGCACAGGTGGTGCATTAGCCACTCATCTCAGTCAGTCGACCCGTGACACCTGGGTCTGCCCCGTGACCTCCTGCAAGCGGGCGTTCGACACTTCACGTGGCCTCAGGGTGCACATAGCCTGGCACAAGCGTCGTGGTGACGTCACCGCCACTTAGTGGTGAATGGCGGTTGTTGTTGTTGTGTGTGTGTGTGTGTGTCTGCCTGTTTCCCGATTAGCGCGCTGCACTTCGAACCCGGGCGACCCGAGTTCGGTTCCCGCTCACAGCAAACACCAGTGACGATTATCTGAACGGGCCCTGGGCCTCCCCTAGGTCGACTCAGCCTCAAATGAGTACCTGGTGCGGTGCGTAAAAACATCGCCACTAAGGAGATAAAGGCGGCTGGGCGTGGTGCTGGCCACCCACCCCCTCGTGTACCGTTCCAACCTTCATAGGTGTTCCTAACAGCACTTGCCCTAACAGTCTGTTCGAGGCTACACAGGGGATCTTTGTCTTTGTTTCGTCTCCCTGCCCGTGTATCTCCTTCTCTGTACGTGCATCTCTCTATTTAATGTGTGTAGTCTTGTCTCTGTGTGTCTGCATGCACATGTACGCGTGGTCCTGGTTCGATAGATATGGAACATCTGTCGTGTCGCGCAGGGCGGAAATCGGCCTCCCAAACGATCTCCTCTTCATCGACCCAAGAACGTCGTTGTTGACCCCCCCTACCCTACCCCCTCCCTCTCCTCTTCCCCACCCGTGGCCACGGCTAACATCAGTGGCGAGTGATGTCCAACCTAGACCTGTGCTCCACATTGGTTCAATGCAAGCGAACGCTGGTCCCGTTTCGACATGCAGCGTCTCATCAGCAGTCATCGGACTTGCTGTAAGCAATGCTGATGAATTGCCAGATGTTTCTAGGACCCCTGTTTCAAACTCACATTCACCCTGCCTCCCTCCCTCTCTCTCTCTCTCTCGTCATCTATCTCTTTCCCTCTCTCCATCCCTCTCCACCCCTCTTGTTCACACTCTCTCAAACTATCTCCATTCCTCTCCATCTCTCTCTCAATCTATCTTCATTCCTCTCCATCTCTCTCCATCTCTCTCCCTCTCTTCATCCCTCTCTTCCCCCTCTCTCAATATATCCCCATTCCTCTCCATCTCTCTCCATCTCTCCCCCTCTCTCCATCCCTCTCCATTCCTCTTGTCCACACTCCGTACATGTCCATCTCTCTCCCTTTCTTACCCTCTCTCCATCCTTCTATTTCCCATCTCTCAATCTATCTCCATGCATCTCAATCCCTCTCCCCCTTCCTCCCCACACACACAAGGAGGACCGCTCTCGTGGCCGCGTTGCCGAGGAGGGGAGGTACCCGGGAGGAGGAGGCGGAGAGCCACTCTCTGCGTGGAATCTCCCAGAGGGGCGGCTCGCTCCCGCGCTCCTTCAAGAACAACATCGGTGAGCCACGCGACGACGGATGGACCAGCGCATCGGTGGCATTGGGGCGATTGGGCACTCGATCTTTGGCACATTGACACTTTGGAACGCTGGGGCATATAGCGTTGGGACATTGGTTTATTGGGGCAGTGCAGCATTGGGATTTTGGGGCATTGAGACACGGGGAGATGGAACATGAGGATATTGAGATCTTGGGGAAATGGGACACGGGGCATTGGGACC
The DNA here is from genome assembly GCF_048934315.1 of Petromyzon marinus. NCBI lineage: Eukaryota > Metazoa > Chordata > Hyperoartia > Petromyzontiformes > Petromyzontidae > Petromyzon > Petromyzon marinus. The sequence goes on along the minus strand of NC_133703.1, from coordinate 20,530,107 downwards.
CTGGAGAAATGGGATACGGGGCATTGAGACCCTGGGGAAATGAGACACGGGGCATTGAGACCCTGGAGAAATGGGACACGGGGCATTGAGACACTTGGGAAATGGGACACGGGGCATTGAGACCCTGGAGAAATGGGACACGGGGCATTGAGACCCTGGAGAAATGGGACACGGGGCATTGAGACCCTGGAGAAATAGGACACGGGGCATTGGGACCCTGGAGAAATGGGACACGGGGCGTTGAGACCCTGGAGAAATGGGACACGGGGCATTGAGACCCTGGAGAAATGGGACACGGGGTATTGAGACCCTGGGGAAATGGGTTACGGGGCATTGGGACTCTGGGACACTGAGAGAGTGGGTTAGCGAGTTTGTCCATGATACAAGCCAGCGTACGCGATGTTATTTGTCGTCCTGGGAGGGTTTTTGTTGTTGCGTGAGTCTGAGTTCACGTGCTCTTGTTTTCGATGTGCAGCGCTCTGTTCAGTCGCGCTTCCTACTTCCGGGACTTGTTTCGTGCCTTTTGTGAGCCTCAAGATAGCAAGCCGGCGATGATGATGATGGTTGGGATATTGGAGCTTCGCGTCGCATAGGGGCACGATGCGCATTGAGGAATTCGGTTCATAATAGAGTTTTTTTTTGGGTTAGATCACCTAAATATAAATGCGTCGTTAAACCCGCCACCGCCCGGCACGGCCAATTAGTGAGGTTTGTCACGTTTACAAAACCGCGTCAATTCGTTACTCTCCCAGCACGCCGGTGTGTTGGAGAGTAACAATTCGAGTACGACGTTTCGCCAGTAATCACACCCAGCGTCATCAGGCGACAGCCTACGCGTTTAACAGGAATTCGATCATTTGAGCTCCCACGTTTGCTACGTGTGCGCAGGTTCGATTCCGTCTCCTGGCGTGGCAAGTGAGACAATAGCAGGTTTCTTAACCCCCCCCCCTGCCCCCCACCACCACCCCACCAGCCCCACTCACTGCACTTTGTCCTGTCCACCCAACAGTGGAAGTGCTTAACCCCACGGTTAGTAGCGGAAGGCGCGTGTGGTGGGGAAACTTCTTTCGCGCCGTACACAGCCAGCCACGCTAATCGGAGTTGCGGAGCGGAAGTGCAATAATCTCGGCACAAAAAGCAGCTCTACGCAAAACGCGTTTGCCAATGGAAAATGCTTTCAGAGTGAACAGCTTCAGCGGCTTCCTAACATCGGCAGGAAGAGCGTTCCAGACGGCCGCAGAAGCAGCGAATCTGAAAAACGCGCGGCGCGATGCGGTGACCACCGCCGTCTTGAGCCACACGCCGTGTGGATGGCCCCGACCCTTTAGCAAAGCGTCTCACCACCGTGGAAGAGTCGGTGAACGTAGGGTCCGTCGAGAGAGAGTCTCTCTCTCTCCCTCTCTCTCTCTCCATCAAGGTTACCGTTGTAATAGCAGCGACTCGTCGGGTTTGCTGGGCGAGCACATCAACTCCCTCCGGGTCAAACAACAACAACAAAAACAACAACAACAACATCAAAAGTCAATCGCAAGGAAGCCTGCGGCAGACCACTCGCGCGCGCGGGGGAGATGAGCAGGCAAAAGTCAAAAAACGAAACTGACGGACGCATCACCCGACACCACCGCCGCCACCCCCCTCCACCCCCCACCCACGAGCCCCGCGCCCATCCCCTGCCCCTGCCGTGAGTGTCGTCTTTGCCTGGCCGTGTCAGGACTCGACCGCTTGCCCCCTGTCAAGGCCTCCGTTGCCTCTCGTGAGAGTCACGGGAACCCTCTTGGGTGATTGGGGGGGGGCTGACGCAGAAGTGAAGGTGGTGGATGGGGCGCGGGCGGGGGGGTGGTTAAGCGAGTACGGCACGGTAGGTCCCCGCTTAACGCGTGGTGTGGGGGCGTCCGTGAATGACGTCACGCACCTGGGGGGGGCGGGGGGGAGGGGGTCAGACATTTGTGACGATGTGTGACGAGGGGGGAGGGGTTTCAGAAATGTGACGTCACATCAAAATGCGCAACTTTAAATAAATATGGACAACACGTTCTACTTAATTAAATAGACTTTTTAATGAATGTTTTCTCCTACACCATCAGAGTGCAGCGCCACATTAAATACGCACTACAATGACAATAGTTTAAAGCGATCTGAAGCAGGTTTTATTTTTTTTGGGGTGGGGGGCAAAACTTTGTGACGTCATTTTGAGGGGGGGGGGTCTGACTTTTTGTGAAGCCGTGTGACGAGGGGGAGGGGGGGGGTCAAAAATCGTCCACAATCGCGTGACGTCATTTATGGACGGCCCCTGTTCACACTACAACGCGTTTTCGCTCCAACGCGGTTTCGTCCTTCCGGGGAGCACGTCTCGCCTCCGAGTAGCGCGGTTGGCTACGTACTGTGCGAAAGAAGTTCAGCGCACGTGCATCATTGGTGTTCCGGCTGGCAGAAATTGCTCCATACCGAGGTCTGGTACCGGTATCGCTTTGTTGAGCATTATACCGTACACTGCAGCAGTTCTGATGATAGATCTGTGGGGCTGACTGAGAAATATTGTCCGACGTTTGATCAGTGAAAAGGGTGGCAAATCTATCACTCACCCACTCATCTGCTCGCTCACCGACTCAATCAGTCACCCACTGACCCACCCATCCACCCACACACTCAGTAATTCATCCATCCATGCATCCACCCACTCGTTCACTCACTCATCCAGTCAATCGCCTACTCATTAATTCACTCACTCATTAATTCACTCACCCACTCACTCACTCCTTCATTTTTTCACCCGCTCGCTCACGGATTTACCCACTCACTCATCCAGTCACTCACCCACTCATTCACTCACTCACTTACCCGCTCACCCACTCACTCACTCACGCACTTACCCGCTCACCCACTCACTCACTCACACACTTACCCGCTCACCCACTCCGTCACTCACTCACACACTTACCCGCTCACCCACTCCGTCACTCACTCACACACTTACCCGCTCACCCATTCACTCACTCACGCACTTACCCGCTCACTCACGCACTTACCCGCTCACCCACTCACCCACTCACACACTTTACTCACCCACCCACCCGCTCACCCACTCGCTCGCTCATCCACCAGTATCGGTATTGCGTTCGACTTTACTCCGGCAGCCTGCAATGCGGCACAGCTCTGGCGAGAGACATCCCACCAGCGCCGACTGACACAACTCGCTGCTATTTGGTCTGCAGTGGTCGGGGGGGGGGGGGGAGGAGGTGAGCGGCCCAGAGTCCACGAGCGAGTTCAGCCACGGGACGTCTCGTCGCGCAATGTGCACAACGGCTCGTGCCGAACGGCATCGTTACCTCGTTACCCCATCGGCGATTTCGACCGTTGTGTCAAAGTTGTTTTTGCTTGGCACAGATTGTGCCGTGACCCCCACGGCCCTGCCAACCCCTGCCCCCCCCCTCCTCCCACCCCCCTCCTCCCACCCCCCCAAACACCCCTCGTCTGATGAGCCGAGTTAAATCGGACCGACGATCAAATCGTCGGGCACGGCTCTGGCTCCTCCGCCAATGAGGTTCGGAACAAGACGCAACAGCAACGCGCAGAGCAGCAGCACAGAGGGGCGTGTGGTGAAAACTTGGCGTGCTTAGTTTGTTGTCCTTCCCCCGCACCTCCGATTAGCGCGATTGGCTACGTACGGTGCGAAAGACGCTCAACAAACGTGCATAGACTCACACAGAGACCCATAGACTCACAAAGAGACCCGTAGACTCACACAGAGACACATAGACTCACACAGAGACCCGTAGACTCACACAGAGACCCACAGACTCACAAAGAGACCCATAGACTCACACAGAGACCCATAGACTCACACAGAGACCCATAGACTCACACAGAGACACAAAGACTCACACAGAGACCCATAGACTCACACAGAGACCCATAGACTCACACAGAGGCCCATAGACTCGCACAGAGACCCATAGACTCACACAGAGACCCATAGACTCACACAGAGACCCATAGACTCACACAGAGACCCACAGACTCGCACAGAGACCCATAGACTCACACAGAGACCCATAGACTCACACAGAGACCCATAGACTCACACAGAGACCCATAGACTCGCACAGAGACACAAAGACTTGCACAGAGACACAAAGACTCACACAGAGACACAAAGACACACACAGAGACCCATAGACTCACACAGAGCCCATAGACTCACACAGAGACCCACAGACTCGCACAGAGACCCATAGACTCACACAGAGACCCATAGACTCACACAGAGACCCATAGACTCACACAGAGACCCATAGACTCGCACAGAGACACAAAGACTTGCACAGAGACACAAAGACTCACACAGAGACACAAAGACACACACAGAGACCCATAGACTCACACAGAGACCCATAGACTCAAACAGAGATGCGTAGAGTCACATAGAGAACCATAGACTCACACAGAGACCCATAGACTCACACAGAGATGCAAAGACTCACACAAAGACCCATAGACTCACACAGAGACCCATAGACTCACACAGAGACTCATAGACTCAAACAAAGACCCATAGACTCACACAGAGACCCATAGACTCACACAGAGACCCATAGACTCACACAGAGACCCATAGACTCACTTAGACCCATAGACTCACACAGAGACCCATAGACTCACACAGAGACCCATAGACTCACACAGAGACCTATGGACTCACACAGAGACTCATAGACTCACACAGAGACCCATAGACTCGCACAGAGACCCATAGACTCACACAGAGACCCACAGACTCACACAGAGACACATAGACTCACACAGAGACCCATAGACTCACAGAGACCCAAAGACTCACACAGAGACACATAGACTCACACAGAGACCCATAGACTCACAGAGACCCAAAGACTCACACAGAGACTCATAGACTCACACAGAGGCCCATAGACTCACACAGAGACCCACAGACTCACACAGAGACACATAGACTCAAACAGACCCATAGACTCACACAGAGATGCATAGACTCACACAGAGGCCCATAGACTCACACAGAGACCCATAGACTCACACAGAGACCCATACACTCACACAGAGACCCATAGACACTCACAGAGACTCATAGACTCACACAGAGACCCATAGACTCACAGAGACCCATAGACTCACACAGAGACCCATAGACTCACAGAGACCCATAGACTCACACAGACTCATAGACTCACACAGAGACCCATAGACCCACACAGAGACCCATAGACTCACACAGAGACCCATAGACTCACACAGAGACTCATACACTCACACAGAGACCCATAGACACTCACAGAGACTCATAGACTCACACAGAGACCCATAGACTCACAGAGACCCATAGACTCACACAGAGACCCATAGACTCACACAGCGACACATAGACTCACACAGAGACCCGTAGACTCACACAGAGACCCACAGACTCACAAAGAGACCCATAGACTCACACAGAGACCCATAGACTCACACAGAGACCCATAGACTCACACAGAGACCCATAGACTCGCACAGAGACACAAAGACTTGCACAGAGACCCATAGACTCACACAGAGACTCATAGACTCTCACAGAGACCCATAGACTCACACAGAGGCCCATAGACTCTCACAGAGACCCATAGACTCACACATAGACCCATAGACTCACACAGAGACCCATAGACTCACACAGAGACCCATAGACTCACACAGAGACCCATAGACACTCACAGAGACCCACAGACTCACATAGACCCATAGACTCACACAGAGACCCATAGACTCACACAGAGACCCATAGACTCACACAGAGACCCATAGACTCACACAGAGCCCATAGACTCACACAGAGACCCACAGACTCGCACAGAGACCCATAGACTCACACAGAGACCCATAGACTCACACAGAGACCCATAGACTCACACAGAGACCCATAGACTCGCACAGAGACACAAAGACTTGCACAGAGACACAAAGACTCACACAGAGAAACAAAGACACACACAGAGACCCATAGACTCACACAGAGACCCATAGACTCAAACAGAGATGCGTAGAGTCACATAGAGAATCATAGACTCACACAGAGACCCATAGACTCACACAGAGATGCAAAGACTCACACAAAGACCCATAGACTCACACAGAGACCCATAGACTCACACAGAGACTCATAGACTCAAACAAAGACCCATAGACTCACACAGAGACCCATAGACTCACAAAGAGACCCATAGACTCACACAGAGACCCATAGACTCACATAGACCCATAGACTCACACAGAGACTCATAGACTCACACAGAGACCCATAGACTCACACAGAGACCCATAGACTCACACAGAGACTCATAGACTCACACAGAGACCCATAGACTCACACAGAGACCCATAGACTCACACAGAGACCCACAGACTCACACAGAGACACATAGACTCACACAGAGACCCATAGACTCACAGAGACCCATAGACTCACACAGAGACACATAGACTCACACAGAGGCCGATAGACTCACACAGAGACCCATATACTCACACAGAGACTCATAGACTCACACAGAGGCCCATAGACTCACACAGAGACCCACAGACTCACACAGAGACACATAGACTCAAACAGACCCATAGACTCACACAGAGATCCATAGACTCACACAGAGGCCCATAGACTCACACAGAGATCCATAGACTAACACAGAGACCCATACACTCACACAGAGACCCATAGACACTCACAGAGACTCATAGACTCACACAGAGACCCATAGACTCACAGAGACCCATAGACTCACACAGAGACCCATAGACTCACAGAGACCCATAGACTCACACAGAATCATAGACTCACACAGAGACCCATAGACCCACACAGAGACCCATAGACTCACACAGAGACCCATAGACTCACAGAGACCCATAGACTCACAGAGACCCATAGACTCACACAGAGACTCATAGACTCACACAGAGACCCATAGACCCACACAGAGACCCATAGACTCACACAGAGACCCATAGACTCACAGAGACCCATAGACTCACACAGAGACCCATAGACTCACACAGAGACTCATAGACTCTCACAGAGACCCATAGACTCACACAGAGACCCATAGACTCTCACAGAGACCCATAGACTCACACATAGACCCATAGACTCACACAGAGACCCATAGACTCACACAGAGACCCATAGACTCACACAGAGACCCATAGACACTCACAGAGACCCACAGACTCACATAGACCCATAGACTCACACAGAGACCCATAGACTCACACAGAGACCCATAGACTCACACAGAGACCCATAGACTCACACAGAGCCCATAGACTCACACAGAGACCCACAGACTCGCACAGAGACCCATAGACTCACACAGAGACCCATAGACTCACACAGAGACCCATAGACTCACACAGAGACCCATAGACTCGCACAGAGACACAAAGACTTGCACAGAGACACAAAGACTCACACAGAGAAACAAAGACACACACAGAGACCCATAGACTCACACAGAGACCCATAGACTCAAACAGAGATGCGTAGAGTCACATAGAGAATCATAGACTCACACAGAGACCCATAGACTCACACAGAGATGCAAAGACTCACACAAAGACCCATAGACTCACACAGAGACCCATAGACTCACACAGAGACTCATAGACTCAAACAAAGACCCATAGACTCACACAGAGACCCATAGACTCACAAAGAGACCCATAGACTCACACAGAGACCCATAGACTCACATAGACCCATAGACTCACACAGAGACTCATAGACTCACACAGAGACCCATAGACTCACACAGAGACCCATAGACTCACACAGAGACTCATAGACTCACACAGAGACCCATAGACTCACACAGAGACCCATAGACTCACACAGAGACACATAGACTCACACAGAGACCCATAGACTCACAGAGACCCATAGACTCACACAGAGACACATAGACTCACACAGAGGCCGATAGACTCACACAGAGACCCATATACTCACACAGAGACTCATAGACTCACACAGAGGCCCATAGACTCACACAGAGACCCACAGACTCACACAGAGACACATAGACTCAAACAGACCCATAGACTCACACAGAGATCCATAGACTCACACAGAGGCCCATAGACTCACACAGAGATCCATAGACTAACACAGAGACCCATACACTCACACAGAGACCCATAGACACTCACAGAGACTCATAGACTCACACAGAGACCCATAGACTCACAGAGACCCATAGACTCACACAGAGACCCATAGACTCACAGAGACCCATAGACTCACACAGACTCATAGACTCACACAGAGACCCATAGACCCACACAGAGACCCATAGACTCACACAGAGACCCATAGACTCACACAGAGACTCATAGACTCACACAGAGACCCATAGACTCACACAGAGACCCATAGACTCACACAGAGACCCACAGACTCACACAGAGACACATAGACTCACACAGAGACCCATAGACTCACAGAGACCCATAGACTCACACAGAGACTCATAGACTCACACAGAGGCCGATAGACTCACACAGAGACCCATAGACTCACACAGAGACTCATAGACTCACACAGAGGCCCATAGACTCACACAGAGACCCACAGACTCACACAGAGACACATAGACTCAAACAGACCCATAGACTCACACAGAGATCCATAGACTCACACAGAGGCCCATAGACTCACACAGAGACCCATAGACTCACACAGAGACCCATACACTCACACAGAGACCCATAGACACTCACAGAGACTCATAAACTCACACAGAGACCCATAGACTCACAGAGACCCATAGACTCACACAGAGACCCATAGACTCACACAGACTCATAGACTCACACAGAGACCCATAGACCCACACAGAGACCCATAGACTCACACAGAGACCCATAGACTCACAGAGACCCATAGACTCACAGAGACCCATAGACTCACACAGAGACTCGTAGACTCACACAGAGACCCATAGACCCACACAGAGACCCATAGACTCACACAGAGACCCATAGACTCACAGAGACCCATAGACTCACACAGAGACCCATAGACTCACACAGAGACTCATAGACTCTCACAGAGACCCATAGACTCACACAGAGACCCATAGACTCTCACAGAGACCCATAGACTCACACATAGACCCATAGACTCACACAGAGTCCCATAGACTCACACAGAGACCCATAGACTCACACAGAGACCCATAGACACTCACAGAGACAGTTTTTCGTCTTCATCCTGCGCCTCCGATTACCACGCTTGGCTACGCACGGTGCGAACGAAGTTCAACTATACACACACAAATCAGCAGTCGCTGAAGAGCTGCAGTGTTAGTTGTCTCGTCTTACGTCACCATCAATGACATTCTTCTGCGACGGGATGGAGTTTCCCCGTCATTCACAGATTCCATGTCTGCGCCAGTGACGTGCGGTGAGGCCAATGGCTGGGGAGGCACTGGCTAATGTCAGAGCCAGATTGACACACTAAGGGGGGCGTGGCCTCACGGAGGGGGGCGTGTCCTTACTGAGGGGGGCGTGTTAGACACGTCCCCCTCAGTGAGGCAGATGTAATAGCTGCCTCCCCTGGTGCTTTTTCATTGCAGTTTCATAACGAGACCAGCGTGCCTAAATATCTTTATACACATACGTGAAATAAGTTACCTGGAGTATGGAAGGCGAGGACATGAAATGAAGGGGTCTACAAACATGACATTGGTGACATACTGAGATAGTAACAGGCACGCGCTTATTACCCGCGCTCCATCCAGTTACTGAAGGTTGCGCAATCAGAGGGGAGGCTGAGCTCGTCGCTGCCTCACCTCTCCCCGTATTTGCAGCGGAGCTCTGCAAATTTGGCGATTTTGACCATGAAAATGATTGGAATCGTACAGAAATTACATTTATAACACAGATCAGTGGAAAAAAAAAATCTTAATATTTATTTTATTTGATTATTCTTTTATTTTTTACTTTTCGTAACGGCGATTTTCATTGGCGTGTGACAGGTGAGGCTCTGGCTCCCCTGCCTCCCCTGGCCGCACGTCCCTGGTCTGCGCCGATGTCAGCCCTCGGCGGGTATCCAACTCGGGTCCCGGGCCATTCCACCCCCCCCCCCCTTCCTCCCACCCCCCCCCCCCCCATAGCTTTTCGTTGTGGCACCACAGCCCACCCGCTCCTCCGCCAGGGATTTAGAGAAGGTCACGGGCGCCACGCTGCTGCTGCTGCCACCTAGCCAGCGATGGGGGGCACGGGGAGCGGAGTCGACGTTTCTGCTGCTGCTGCCGCTGCCGGTTCATCTTCGTCGCCGTTGTGGAAGTCACGAACATACTCAGTAATGAGGAGGAGGAGGAGTGGGGGGAGGACAGGGATGGAAGAGGGGCGGGGGAGGGGGAGATGAGGTGGAGGCATCAGTGGTTGGATGTGGTTCGTATAGGATTTAGGCTGGGTGAGCGGCAGTGACGTAGTAAACTACATTATCAGTGGTGTAGTAACTACATTATCAGTGGTGTAGTAACTACATCATCAGTGGTGTAGTAACTACATTTTCAGTGGTGTAGTAAACTACTTTATCAGTGGTGAAGTAACTATATTATCAGTGGTGTAGTATCTACATTATCAGTGGTGTAGTAAATACATTATCATTGGTGTAGTAACTACATTCTCAGTGGTGTAGTAACTACCTTATCAGTGGTGTAGTGACTACATTATCAGTGGTGTAGTAACTACATTATCAGTGACGTAGAAAACTACATTATCAGTGGTGTAGTAACTACATTATCAGTGGTGTAGTGACTACATTATCAGTGACGTAGAAAACTACATTATCAGTGGTGTAGTAACTACCTTATCAGTGGTGTAGTAAACAACATTATCAGTGGTGTAGTGACTACATTATCAGTGGCGTAGTAACTACATTATCAGTGGCGTAGTAAACTACATTATCAGTGGTGTAGTAACTACATTATCAGTGGCGTAGTAACTACATTATCAGTGGTGTAGTAACTACATTATCAGTGGTGTAATGACTACATCATCAGTGGTGCAGTAACTACATTATCAGTGGTGTAGTAACTACATTATCAGTGGCGTAGTAACTACATTATGAGTGGTGTAGTAACTACATTATCGGTGGTGTAGTGGCTACATTATCAGTGGCGTAGTAACTACATTATCAGTGGTGTAGTAACTACATTATCAATGGTGTAGTAACTACATTATCAGTGGTGTAGTGACTACATTATCAATGGTGTAGTAACTACATTATCAGTGGTGTAGTAACTACATTATCAATGGTGTAGTAACTACATTATCAGTGGTGTAGTAACTACATTATCAGTGGTGTAGTAACTACATTATCAGTGGTGTAGTAACTACATTATCAGTGGTGTAGTAACTACATTATCAGTGGTGTAGTAACTACATTATGAGTGGTGTAGTAACTACATTATCGGTGGTGTAGTGGCTACATTATCAGTGGCGTAGTAACTACATTATCAATGGTGTAGTGACTACATTATCAATGGTGTAGTAACTACATTATCAGTGGTGTAGTAACTACATTATCAATGGTGTAGTAACTACATTATCAGTGGTGTAGTAACTACATTATCAATGGTGTAGTAACTACATTATCAGTGGTGTAGTAACTACATTATCAGTGGTGTAGTAACTACATTATCAGTGGTGTAGTGACTACATTATCAGTGGCGTAGTAACTACATTATCAATGGTGTAGTAACTACATTATCAGTGGTGTAGTAACTACATTATCAATGGTGTAGTAACTACATTATCAGTGGTGTAGTAACTACATTATCAGTGGTGTAGTAACTACATTATCAATGGTGTAGTAACTACATTATCAGTGGTGTAGTGGCTACATTATCAGTGGTGTAGTAACTACATTATCAGTGGTGTAGTAACTACATTATCAGTGGTGTAGTGACTACATTATCAGTGGCGTAGTAACTACATCATAAGTGGTGTAGTGACTACATTATCAGTGGTGTAGTAACTACATTATCAGTGGTGTAGTGACTACATTATCAGTGGCGTAGTAACTACATCATAAGTGGTGTAGTGACTACATTATCAGTGGTGTAGTAACTACATTATCAGTGGCGTAGTAACTACATCATAAGTGGTGTAGTAAACTACATTATCAGTGGTGTAGTAACTACATTATCAGTGGTGTAGTGACTACATTATCAGTGGCGTAGTAACTACATCATAAGTGGTGTAGTGACTACATTATCAGTGGTGTAGTAACTACATTATCAGTGGCGTAGTAACTACATCATAAGTGGTGTAGTAAACTACATTATCAGTGGTGTAGTAAACTACATTATCAGTGGTGTAGTAAACTACATTATCAGTGGTGTAGTGACTACATTATCAGTGGTGTAGTAAACTACATTATCAGTGGTGTAATAACTACATTATCAGTGGCGTAGTAACTACATTATCAGTGGTGAAGTAACTACATTATCAGTGGTGTAGTGACTACATTATCAGTGGTGCAGTGACTACATTATCAGTGGTGCAGTAACTACATTATCAGTGATGTAGTAACTACATTATCAGTGGCGTAGTAACTACATTATCAGTGGTGTAGTGACTACATTATCAGTGGCGTAGTAACTACATTATCAGTGGCGTAGTAACTACATTATCAGTGGTGTAGTAACTACATTATCAGTAGTGTAGTAACTACATTCTCAGTGGTGTAATGACTACATCATCAGTGGTGCAGTAACTACATTATCAGTGGCGTAGTAACTACATTATCAGTGGCGTAGTAACTACATTATCAGTGGTGTAGTAACTACATTATGAGTAGTGTAGTAACTACATTCTCAGTGGTGTAGTGGCTACATTATCAGTGGTGCAGTAACTACATTATCAGTGGTGTAGTAACTACATTATCAGCGGCGTAGTAACTACATTATCAGTGGTGTAGTAACTACATTATGAGTGGTGTAGTAACTACATTATCGGTGGTGTAGTGGCTACATTATCAGTGGTGTAGTAACTACATTATCAGTGGTGTAGTGACTACATTATCAGTGGCGTAGTAACTACATCATAAGTGGTGTAGTGACTACATTATCAGTGGCGTAGTAACTACATCATAAGTGGTGTAGTAACTACATTATCAGTGGTGTAGTAACTACATCATAAGTGGTGTAGTGACTACATTATCAGTGGCGTAGTAACTACATCATAAGTGGTGTAGTAACTACATTATCAGTGGTGTAGTAACTACATTATCAGTGGTGTAGTGACTACATTATCAGTGGCGTAGTAACTACATCATAAGTGGTGTAGTGACTACATTATCAGTGGCGTAGGAACTACATTATCAGTGGTGTAGTAACTACATTATCAGTGGTGTAGTAACTACATTATCAGTGGTGTAGTGACTACATTATCAGTGGCGTAGGAACTACATTATCAGTGGTGTAGTGACTACATTATCAGTGGCGTAGTGACTACATTATCAGTGACGTAGTAACTACATTATTAGTGGTGTAGTAACTACATTATCAGTGGTGTAGTGACTACATTATCAGTGGCGTAGGAACTACATTATCAGTGGTGTAGTAACTACATTATCAGTGGCGTAGTAACTACATTATCAGTGACGTAGTGACTACATTATTAGTGGCGTAGTGACTACATTATCAGTGGTGTAGTAACTACATTATCAGTGGTGTAGTGACTACATTATCAGTGACGTAGTGACTACATTATTAGTGGCGTAGTGACTACATTATCAGTGGTGTAGTAACTACATTATCAGTGGTGTAGTAACTACATTATCAGTGGTGTAGTAACTACATTATCAGTGGTGTAGTAACTGCATTATCAGTGGTGTAGTAACTACATTATCAGTGGTGTAGTGACTACATTATCAGTGGCGTAGGAACTATATTATCAGTGGTGTAGTAACTACATTATCAGTGGTGTAGTAACTACATTATCAGTGGTGTAGTGACTACATTATCAGTGGCGTAGGAACTACATTATCAGTGGTGTAGTAACTACATTATCAGTGGTGTAGTGACTACATTATCAGTGGTGTAGTAACTGCATTATCAGTGGTGTAGTAACTACATTATCAGTGGTGTAGTAACTACATTATCAGTGGTGTAGTAACTACATTATCAGTGGTGTAGTAACTGCATTATCAGTGGTGTAGTAACTACATTATCAGTTGTGTAGTAACTACATTATCAGTGGTATAGTAACTACATTATCAGTGGTGTAGTAACTACATTATCAGTGGTGTAGTAACTACATTATCAGTGGTGTAGTAACTGCATTATCAGTGGTGTAGTAACTACATTATCAGTGGTGTAGTGACTACATTATCAGTGGCGTAGGAACTACATTATCAGTGGTGTAGTAACTACATTATCAGTGGTGTAGTAACTACATTATCAGTGGTGTAGTGACTACATTATCAGTGGCGTAGGAACTACATTATCAGTGGTGTAGTAACTACATTATCAGTGGTGTAGTGACTACATTATCAGTGACGTAGTGACTACATTATTAGTGGCGTAGTGACTACATTATCAGTGGTGTAGTAACTACATTATCAGTGGTGTAGTAACTACATTATCAGTGGTGTAGTAACTACATTATCAGTGGTGTAATAACTGCATTATCAGTGACGTAGTGACTACATTATTAGTGGCGTAGTGACTACATTATCAGTGGTGTAGTAACTACATTATCAGTGGTGTAGTAACTACATTATCAGTGGTGTAGTAACTACATTATCAGTGGTGTAGTAACTGCATTATCAGTGGTGTAGTAACTACATTATCACTGGCGTAGTAACTTCATTATCAGTGGCGTAGTAACTACATTATCAGTGGTGTAGTAACTACATTATCAGTGGCGTAGTGACTACATTATCAGTGGTGTAGTAACTACATTATCAGTGGTGTAGTAACTACATTATGAGTGGTGTAGTAACTACCTTATCAGTGGTGTAGTAACTACATTATCCGTGGTGTAGTAACTACATTATCAGTGACGTAGTAACTACATTATCAGTGGTGTGGTAACTATATTATCAGTGGTGTAGTAACTACATTATCAGTGACGTAGTAACTACATTATCACTGGTGTAGTAACTACATTATCAGTGGTAGTAACTACATTATCAGTGGTGTAGTGACTACTTTATCAGTGACGTTGTAACTACATTAACAGTGGCGTAGTGACTACATTATCAATGACGTAGTGACTACATTATCAATGACGTAGTGACTACATTATCAGTGGTGTAGTAACTACATTACCAGTGACGTAGTAACTACATTAACAATAACGTAGTAACTACATTATCAGTGGTGTAGTGACTACATTATCAGTGGCGTAGTAACTACATTATCAGTGACATAGTGACTACATTAACAGTGACGTAGTGACTACATTATCAATGACGTAGTGACTACATTATCAATGACGTAGTAACTACATTACCAGTGACGTAGTGACTACATTATCAATGACGTAGTAACTACATTACCAGTGACGTAGTAACCACATCGTCGTTACGCTCACAGTCTCAGACATTTAGCGCTGCAGGGGCGCGCTCCGTCTACGCAGAATGCAGCCACGACAGCTCCGTAGTGGTGCAATCTCTGCAATATAATTGACGCGTATCTAATGGAACAAATATCCCAGAAACGGAGTTCTATGTCCAATGTTATTTCACCCAAGTTGCTTGTCATTCGAAGCAAATTACGTTTCATTACGTTACATTGCGTTAAAAAGAACCGATGTTACTTCCCATACCAAACTGCTGATGGGTGTCAAGGGGGCCCCAACTCGTCGCGGGGGGTGGGGGGCGGGGGGGGGGGGAGCGCAAGACCCCCACGCTCGCTACACTCGCGGGGCGAGCAGTGAATGGAGGATCGTAGCGGGTGGGAAGATCAAGCAGAGCCGTCGGCCCGCCTCGCCCCGTCTTGTTTTGGGGACGATGTCAGTGGTGCCCCCACCACAGCCCCTTTGGGAGACGCGTGACGGGGACGTCAGGGCACTGGCGCTGGGGCCTCAGCAGAAAGACGCACGGACAAGAGGAGGAGGTGGGGGAGGAGGAGGAGGGGGAGGAGGCGGTAGGCGGAGGGGGGAGGAGAAGGAGGGGAATTACCAAGAGGAGGAGGATCGGTACATCGGCTGCGTGGTGTTCGTGACCTTTTCAGCCCCCCACCCCTACCCTCACCCCCCCCCCAAATAAAAAACACAACAAAAGCAGCAAACTCCGAGCTCCACGCGGCGTGTGGAGGTGATCGTCATCGGCCGTGATCAATCAACTGCTGGATGAAGGCCGCGTTGGATGAGGGCCCCCCACCGCGAGCCTGTTTTGACGCTCCGTCTCCGCGGGCGGCTGTGCTAATTTTGTTGCCCGTTCCATTTTTGGGTTCCCACTCAATGAGAGGTGGGGGTAGGGTGGTACGGAGGAGGGGGAGCGGCGCGGAGGGGGCTGTGAATTAAGCAGTGGATAGAGCAAGGCTGCCGATGAAGCGATGCGACGAGGCACTGATTTATGCACCCGTCAATTGTCGCCATCATAAGACGCGGGTCGTTCTTTCAGTGCATGCAAATCATGTGCGAAGTAACATAATAATGCACATCATATGTGTGTGGTCACTGGTGCGTGTGTGTGAATGTACGGTAGGGAGCGGTAGTGTAGAGGTTAGCGCACTGCGCTACGAACCTGGCGACCCGGGTTCGATTTCCAGCTCACGGTCAACACCAGTGACGATTATTTGAACCGGTACTGTGTCTCCCTTAGGTCGACTCAGCCTCAAATGAGTACCCGGTGCGATGTGTAAACATCGCCACTAGGGAGACAAAGCCGGTCGGGCGTGGTGCTGGCCACCCACCCCCTCGTGTGCCGTTCCTGCCTTAATAGGTGCTCGATAACAGCACTTGCCCCTACAGTCTGTTAAGGCTATACGGGGGATATTTGTATTTGTGTGTGTCTATTAAAATTGGTAATGCGACCTGCTAAATCCGTGGGGTTGTCCTCTAAATGTCCCATTATCCTCTCCTGTGCGGGTTCCGTGGGCAATTCATAGGCGTTCGATAAGAGGCTTACGGGGTTTGTAATTCTCATAATCGGTGTCCATCTCCCGTTTGGGAAGAGATAAACGCATGACTAATGTGCGCTGTGGCCGGCTTTTGTGGACGATGAAGAGGAATCGGTGTCGGTCACATAAAAAAAAAAGATTAACAATTACACGGACAAACGTATAAAAAAAAATTTCGTCGCGGGGTGCAGCAGAGCTACAACTGAGATTTTGCGTTGAAAGTTAAGAAAATGCCAAGGACAAGAAGAGACAATCAATGCACTTCTCCCACCCAATCACTTCACCAACCCACCCAACCACCAACCTACAAAACCGCCCACCAAACATCCAACTTTTCACCCAGTTACCAAATATTCACCCACCCAATCAATTACCTGCTCACTCACCTACCCATCCACCCCTCCAAATAACCGCTCACCCGCTCAATCAATTACTCACTCACCCAGCTATCCACCCCTCTAACTAACCGCTCACCAACCGACCCAATCAATCACCTACTCACTCACCCATCCACCCATCCACCCCTCCATCTAACCGCTCACCAACCCACCCACCCAATCAATTACCTGCTCACTCACCTACCCATCCACCCCTCCAAATAACCGCTCACCCGCTCAATCAATTACTCACTCACTCACCCACCCACCCATCCACCCCTCCGACCAACCGCTCATCCAATTATTTACCTCTTCAAGTATTCTTCATTGCAAGGCCCGCAGGCCACTGGCGGCCCTTGATGGCCCTTACTGCGGCCGTCATGCGCGGTCCCCCAACAATACACAAATGTGAGAACACCCCATCATCATTCTCGTGCTGCTGTCAAACCCCAATGGTTCCAAATGCGCGGCGGCTCTCACACTGATGATGTCGTTTCGGCGAAAGTGCCAGCCCCCCCCCCCCCCCCCCCCCCGCCACCACCACTCCCCCTGAATGTGAGTGAAGAACATTGACCTATTCACTTACTCACCCATCCACCCCTCCAACTAACCGCTCACTCACCTACACAATCAATTAGCTACCCACTCACCTATCCACCCCTCCAACCAAACGCTCACCAACCCACCCAACCAGCAACCTCACAATTTACTGTCTCACTCCCTTCGGTTTTACTGCATCAATGACCCATGGCGATCCCACATTAAGTGGATTTGACTGCCGGGGAATGCAGTGGCTATATCAGCACCAGCCACACGTCGCACGAGACTTAGGGGCCGGTCGCTGTGGAATTAGTGGTGGGCGTAAGCAAGGGCTAGGGTCAAGTTAGGGCCGGTGTTAAGACAGGGATATCGTGTGGGTTTTTGTTAGGGCTTGTGTTTTGGGGTGTAGTGTTAGGGGTGTAGTGTTAGGGGTATAAGGTTAGGTCTTGTGTTCCGGTGAGGGCTACAGTTGGGGTTAATAGTTGCGTTTTTGCTTAGAAATGTGGCTTTACTGACGAATAGTGTTAGGGTTCGGGCTATGTATACGGGTAGGGTTAGCAATAGGGATATCATTGGTGTCAATATATATCAATAGGGCGGAGATCATTAGTGTGAAGGGCTGCTGTAGTTGGGCTTGAATGCATAAGCACGAGACCGCGGAGAGACAGAACACGTACCAATCTTTTTTTGGAAGTTATCTTTGAACAGACCTCGACAATATTTATTCCTCCGATCCATTTCCCAGTGAACGTCTCCCGTTTGAAGGAAAAACACGCGCGTTTGGAAACAGGTAGTTGAGAGAGAGGAGGCAGACAGCGAGAGAGAGAGAGACGGAGAGAGTTAAAGTGAGAGAGGAGAGATGGCGATATGCTGAAGAGGAGAAAGGGGGAGAGAGGAGGGGGAGGTGGGAGGAGAAGGGACCTTTATGGGGCGAGAGCGAGGGCTGGAGAGAGATAGGAAAGCGACTTGTATCACCTGGGTAATGGCACGTCGTTGTTTGCGAATGCCTCATTAGGCCGCCCTAAATATGGGAGATGTATCAACTCGGGAAGAAGCCGCGTAAACCCTTGGGTGGGTACAACCGCCTATTAGGGCCTGCAGCCACGGCACCTGGCGGTCGCCTTTGTCTCTCCACCCAGCGCAGTAGTAGGTGGAGAAATGTTAACTCCCTAGCCTGGTGTGCAGGAGGTCGGGGATTCGATCCCGACCCTGACGCCTGCTGCTGTATATTTGGATTTGAAGCTTTCGTGACTGCAGGAATATATTCTCCTTGGTTCACAGTGATTTATTTTATTTTATTTCTAACTACGTGACTTTACCGAAAGAACCGAAGCCTATGTATATTTGGAGTTTGCATGTTCTACCCGTGGTCGCGTGGATGTTTTTTTTTTTTTATATCCGGGTCCCCCTGTTTTTCCATTAGAAGTTTAGAATCGTGCATTGAGATTATTTCGATGATTTTGCTGCTATAAATGTCCAAATGGTAAGCCACTTTGTTGAGCTATCATTTGTGGCCTATGACGCGTTTGAAAAAATAAGTTAATACCTCAGTGGGCTTTGCCTGGTAGGATACCCAATATCATTTATAACCTGAATCGTCAATCGGGCTCTGAATTCAGCACCATGGACAGCACCTATCCGTGAGGGATATCCTAAAGCGAGTGGTGGTGAGTGATTGGGTGGGTTGGTGAGCGGTTAGATGATGGTGGTGGTGGTGATGATGTTGTTAGCGATGGACGTTACATTGACACAAACATTCCAAAGATCCCTGAGCCCATCACTTGCTATAGACAAATACGTATATGTGTGCTGGCCTGGGCCTCCCATAGGTTTACTCAGCCTAAAACGTAAGAACGTTACGGCATTGAGAGTGTGTGCGAGATGTCGTGGTGGGAGCAGTGGTGTGGGGGGGGGGGGCGATGGAACGAAGGAATTTGAAGGTTGAAGGGAGACACGGGGAGAGTGGGGGGGTTGGCGAGGGGAAGGGGGAGTCATGCTGAACACAATCGGTGCTCGCTTATTGCTTTTGCCAACTGTCTAACCAGCCTAACGGGATCATCCTCCCCTCTCAGTTCCCCGCGCGCGCTCGTGGTTATCCACGAGAATGACGGGAAATTGAATTGAATTATCTTCATGGCGCCGTCAGGCAAGTGTTGTGGGCTGCCTGTCGTCAGATTCAACTCAAAGTCTCCGTCTCTCTCTCTCTCTCCCTGTGTCTGCGCGCTGTGCGCAAGAGAGAGCGGGCGATGTCAACTTGACATTCAGAGCAACGCCGAGCCACTCTTTCTTGGGCATGAATCGTTGATTCCTTATCGCGTAGTTACACGCTGCCGCGCCTCGGGCTGTCCCGCACGAGTCGGCGGCTTCGTTAACGAGACGAGGATGAGTTCATGACGAGTTCCACACGCGCCTCCGAAGCGATTTAAGGGTCGCCGAACTCTAGGTGTCACTCCAATGCCGGTCTCGCTCGGTGACCTGGCCTGCAACTCGTCCTCGACCCTGCGCCCACACCACGTGTCCCACCCATCACAGCCTCCTTCTCACTCCTTTCTCATCCCTCCTCCTGCTGCTCATGTTCTTAACCTCCAAGTTGCTTGCCCTATCCCCCTCATCCACCAGGGCCGGATTCAGATTGTGTGAGCCCCTCATGGACTACAGGTACTGTGAGCGATATTTTCAAAAGGAAAACAAAGTTAAAGAAAAGTAAAATTTTATTTTCTTACAAGGCTGACAACAAATACAATTCAGGGGATAATGTCAAGAAGTGCACGCTCCGTCCACCTGTTTGTCAGAAAGTGCACGCTCTGTCAAGAAGTGCACGCAAGCGCGTGCACTTGTTGACATTATCTCCGCGCTTGATCGTTTGACGAGTCCGAGTTGGCAGTGTCGGACTTGTACGAGTGTGTGGTGCATGTGTGTGGTGTGTGTGTGTGTGGTGTATGTGTGTGTGGTGTGTGGTGCATGTGTGTGTGGTGCATGTGTGTGTGTGGTGCATGTGTGTGTGGTGCATGTGTGTGTGGTGCATGTGTGTGTGTGTGTGGTGTGTGTGTGGTGTGTGTGTGTGTGGTGCTTGTGTGTGTGTGGTGCATGTGTGTGTGGTGCGTGTGTGTGTGTGGTGTGTGGTGCTTGTGTGTGTGGTGTGTGTGTGTGGTCCATGTGTGTGTGGTGCGTGTGTGGTGCATGTGTGTGTGTGGCGCGTGTGTGTGTGGGTTGTAGTAGACAGGGCGTGGGAGATGTTTTCCCAAGAAAGCCGTGAAAACAAACGTCGACTCGCCCGCTCGCTCGCTCGGAGGCCGCATGTGGGAGGAGAGCCTCTCTCATTTCTGGGAAGAGAATTTCATATGCACCACACACACACATGCACCACACACACATGCACCACACACACACACAAGCACCACACACACAAGCACCACACACACAAGCACCACACACATGCACCACACACACGCACCGCACACACACCAGACACACATGCACCACACACACACACACCACACACACATGCACCACACACACACACCACACACACACCACACACACACACATGCACCACACACAAGCACCACACACACACAAGCACCACACACACAAGCACCACACACACAAGCACCACACACACACACCACACACACGCACCACACACACATGCACCACACACACACACAAGCACCACACACACAAGCACCACACACACACATACACCACACACACGCACCACACACACGCACCACACACACACCACACACACACATGCACCACACACACATGCACCACACACACACCACACACACACATATGCACCACACACGCGTACAAGTCGGACACTGCCAACTCGGACTCGTCGAACGATCAAGCGCGGAGATAATGTCAACAAGTGCTCGCGCTTGCGTGCACTTCTTGACACAGCGTGCACTTGCTGACAAACAGGTGGTCGGAGCGTGCACTTCTTGACATTATCCCTAAAATTCAGCATTCACGAGTGAAGTAACATTTCACTCCATCTCTGGAGGCCCTCCAGCTGGCGGAGGCCCCTGGGGCTACAGCCCCTAAAGCCCCCCGTGCCTGAATCCGGCCCTGTGCACACCCTGGGCCCACACCACGTGTCCCACCCATCACTGCCTCCTCCTGCCCCCTCCCTGCTCCTGCTCCTATTCTTAACCTCCAAGTTGCTTGCCCTATCCCCCTCATCCACCCTGCGCCCACACCACGTGTCCCACCCATCACTGCCTCCTCCTGCCCCCTCCTCCCTCCTTCCTTCTCCCTCCTTCCTCCTCCTCCTCCTCATGCTCCCATTCTTAACCTCCAAGTTGCTTGCCCTATCCCCCTCATCCACCCTGGGCCCACACCACGTGTCCCACCCATCACTGCCTCCTCCTTCCTTCTCCCTCCTTCCTCCTCCTCCTCCTCATGCTCCCATTCTTAACCTCCAAGTTGCTTGCCCTATCCCCCTCATCCACCCTGCGCCCACACCACGTGTCCCACCCATCACTGCCTCCTCCTTCCTTCTCCCTCCTTCCTCCTCCTCATGCTCCAATTCTTAACCTCCAAGTTGCTTGCCCTATCAATGCCGTTCAATTGAGAGCCGCCTCCTCATGCGAGGAAGCCTCCTTAAAGACGCAAAGGTCGAGGGGAGGAGGGGGAGGGAAGGAAGGGGGGAGGGGTGTGGTGGGAGAAGGAGGTGGGGTGATGGGGTAAGTAGGGGGAGGGGGGGGGATGAGGGGGGGGGGTTGGTGAGGGGAGGGGTAGAAAGAGGAGGAGACTGGGAGGAGGGGGGGAGGCGGAGTTGTGCGTGGGAGTGAAACTACGGCGTGAGGGGTGCTGTGGGGAGCGCCCACAGGGGACGAGGGGGTGGGGGTAGACGGAGTGGAGGGGGGGGAGGGGTCATCAAAGGCGGCGGCGAGGGAGGAGGGGGGGGGCGTTGAGTGGGGTAATTGGACGGTGCGCACTACGCATGCGCGGAAGGCAGCGCGCGCGCTCGTTTCGCGGCGAAGGGTTCGTTGCCGCCACTGCGATCTTCGTGCAATCTCTGTGCGATCTTCGTGTGATCTTCGTGTGATCTTCGTGCAATCTCTGTGCGATCTTCGTGCAATCTCCGTGCAATCTCCGTGTGATCTTCGTGTGATCTTCGTGTGATCTTCGTGCAATCTCTGTGCGATCTTCGTGCAATCTCCGTGCAATCTTCGTGTGATCTCCGTGCAATCTCTGTGCAATCTTCGTGCGATCTCCGTGTGATCTTCGTGTGATCTTCGTGTGATCTTCGTGCAATCTCCGTGCAATCTCCGTGCAATATCCGTGCAATCTCCGTGCAATCTCCGTGCAATATCCGTGCAATCTTCGTGCAATCTGCGTGCGATCTCTGTGCGATCTTCGTGTAATCTCCGTGCGATCTCCGTTCAATCTCTGTGCGATTTCCATGCAATCTTCGTGCGATTTCCATGCGATCTTCGTGCAATCTCCGTTCAATCTCGATGCGATCTCCGTGCTATCTCCGTGTGATCTCGAGATGCGCACCGCAGAGTCCGCCACCGCCGATCGCTGAACGTGTCGTCGTTGTTGTCGTTGTTGTCGTTGTTGTTGTCGTTGTTGTCGTTGTTGTTGCAGTCGTGTTTAGAGTTCGTCAGGATATTCAGAGAGACCTCCTCGTCGTGTTATTATTGTTGTTGTTGTTATTATTTACGTTTTTATAATGCGCAGCAGACCCAACGAAGGCCTCCGGATCGCCACGGTGGCTAGGAGATGTTAACTACCTCGCCTGGTATACAGGAGGTTAGTGGGTTCGATCCCGACCCTGACGCCTGCTGCTGTATATTTGTAGTTTGCGTGTCTCTCTTTCTCATCATCATCACGGTGGCTAGGAGATGTTAACTACCTCGCCTGGTATACAGGAGGTTAGTGGGTTCGACCCCGACCCTGACGCCTGCTGCTGCTGTATATTTGGAGTTTGCGTGTCTCTCTCATCATCATCACGGTGGCTAGGAGATGTTGACTACCTCGCCTGGTATACAGGATGTTAGTGGGTTCGACCCCTACCCTGACACCTGCTGCTGCTGTATATTTGGAGTTTGCGTGTCTCTCTCCCCGTGGTCGCGTGTATTTTTTCCCCCGGGTACTCCGGTTTTTCCCTCCGCATTTAGAATCAACGTCACGCGTTTAGGGTGTTTGGCTGCTGTAAATGTCTACGTGACCAGCCACTAACTAACGTTAGACTATCATTTGTGGCAAGGTCCCTTCTGAAAAAAAGAGTTATCTAACTCAGTGGTGCTTTACTTGAAATACATGTTCACATCTTATAACATGAAATAAAACATCTTCTTTGGTTCTTTCGGTAAAGTCACGTAGAATGACAATAAAATAATAAATTGCTAAAATAAAATAACACAATAAAATTCTCTTAATGCGAGAAAAGCAGTGGCCAGGTGCAGTTGTCAGTCAGAGAGCGTTCCAAATCTGAGGGCCAAAATTAAAATTGAAAAAAAAAATTGCCCGAGATCCGAAACGTGTTTTGCCCAAAGTGTGGCTGACAGAGCGGCACGGTGTGAGCACATCAAACTCTTAGAGCTGTTAAATATGATGTCAGTACCTATCGATATATGTCCGTTATTAAATATTAATACATGGCAGCCAGGCATATTATTGGTTGTGTGCGGGAATCGAACCTGGGTCGCCGGGTTCATAGCGTAATGTGCTAACCGCTGAGCCACCGCTCCCCCCCCCCCCCACACACACACACAGACAAAAATACAAAGATCCCCCGTGTAGCCTTAACAGACTGTTGGGGCAAGTGCTGTTCGCGAGCACCTATGCAGGCCGGCACGGCACACGAAGGGGTGAGTGGCCAGCACGACGCCCGGCCGCCTTTGTATCCCTAGTGGCGATGTTTACACATCGCACCAGGTACTCACTTGAGGCCGAGTCGACCTAGGGGAGGCCCAGGAGGGGTTAAAAAATCCGTCACTGCTATTTATCGTGAGCGGGAATCGAACTCGAGTTGCCGGGTTCGTAGCGTAATGTGCTAACCGCTGCGCCACCGCTCCCCACACACACACACGCACCCAGACGCAAATGCACACATTGTTAGGCTACACAAAACAGACAGACCTTTGAAGGACTTGGTTATACAGCCATTATATTTTCGTGTTCCGGCTGAAGGCGTCTGTTATTTTTACACACGTTAAAAAAAATACCGACCACGTTGATCGGAAAGTTGAAAATGAAATGATAGTAATTTAAGTGACAAAAAGAGAGCGTGTTACGCGAGGGCATTCCAACTTAAAAGCTGTTGCACAAAGCTAATGTGAAATGAGCTGACAAGACCCCAAAAAAAAGAGTAATTTAAAATCATAATGGAGGTAGCTAAGTGGCACAGAGGGTTCATAATGGCCATGTCAGAGGCACTGAGCCAGCCCTGCGAGATCCTGGGTTCAAGCCCTGGGTCTGGGTGTCTCTTAAGGGGGTTCATCATGGCCGAGTCATTGACAATGAACCAGCACTGCTGATATCCTGGGTTCAAGCCCCGGGTCTGGGTGTCTCTTAAGGGGGTTCATCGTGGCCGAGTCAGTGACAATGAACCAGCACTGCAGAGATCCTGGGTTCAAGCCCTGGGTCTGGGTGTCTCTTAAGGGGGTTCATCATGGCCGAGTCATTCACAATGAGCCAGTCCTGCTGAGATCCTGGGTTCAAGCCCTGGGTCTGGGTGTCTCTTAAGGGGGTTCATCATGGCCGAGTCATTCACAATGAGCCAGCCCTGCTGAGATCCTGGGTTCAAGCCCTGGGTCTGGGTGTCTCTTAAGGGGGTTCATCGTTGCTGAGTCATTCACAATGAGCCAGCCCTGCTGAGATCCTGGGTTCAAGCCCTGGGTCTGGGTGTCTCTTAAGGGGGTTCATCGTGGCCGAGTCAGTGACAATGAACCAGCACTGCTGAGATCCTTGGTTCAAGCCCTGGGTCTGGGTGTCTCTTAAGGGGGTTCATCGTTGCTGAGTCATTCACAATGAGCCAGCCCTGCTGAGATCCTGGGTTGAAGCCCTGGGTCTGGGTGTCTCTTAAGGGGGTTCATCGTGGCTGAGTCATTCACAATGAGCCAGCCCTGCTGAGATCCTGGGTTCAAGCCCTGGGTCTGGGTGTCTCTTAAGGGGGTTCATCATGGCCGAGTCATTCACAATGAGCCAGCCCTGCTGAGATCCTGGGTTCAAGCCCTGGGTCTGGGTGTCTCTTAAGGGGGTTCATCGTGGCCGAGTCAGTGACAATGAACCAGCACTGCTGAGATCCTTGGTTCAAGCCCTGGGTCTGGGTGTCTCTTAAGGGGGTTCATCGTTGCTGAGTCATTCACAATGAGCCAGCCCTGCTGAGATCCTGGGTTCAAGCCCTGGGTCTGGGTGTCTCTTAAGGGGGTTCATCATGGCCGAGTCAGTGACAATGAGTCAGCACTGCTCAGTTGCAGGGTTGAAGCGCTGGGTTTAGCTGATTTGCATACGATATCCATAACAGTGCATACATCTATTTTTACACGTACGAGTTGATTACATATATTAAGAAATTTAATCAATATTAATGCATGAATTGATGTATCCTGACACCCCGGAAGCGCACTCAATACACACTCATACAACCAGCTGACACAAAGGTGAAGATTTATAGAAGCCAAATATTGAACAACATAAATCATCAATTAGTTGCGGACGCACTAACCGCTACACTATCGCTTCCCGCTGTGTTCACACGCACTTGCATATGCTCACACTCACAAAGATATACGCATACACACTCCCATACACACACACAACAACAACAGCCGCCATTGGCCACTAAGTGGCGGTGACGTCACCACGGTGCCAGGCCAGGTGCACGTTGAGGCCACGTGAAGTGTCGAAGCCTCGCTGCTGACAGGAGGTCTCCCTAGTGCCGATGTTTACACCGCACTACGATACTCATTTGAGGCGGAGTCGACCGCTGTTATTGGTCGTGAGCGGAAATCGAAATCGGGTCGCCGGGTTGGTACCGTAATGTGCTAATTGCTGTGCCACCGCTTCTCTTGCATACGCACTCACAGAGACCCCTCGGCACACGCTCCCACAGAGACCCCTCGGCACACGCTCCCACAGAGACCCCTCGACACACGCTCCCCACAGAGACCCCTCGGCACACGCTCCCCACAGAGACCCCTCGGCATACGCTCCCACAGAGACCCCTCGGCACACGCTCCCACAGATACCCCTCGACACACGCTCCCTACAGAGACCGCTCGACGCTGACACACACACACACACGCAAATGCATCATTCCGGCAACATTTCGCTGTCACCGTTTGAATCTTGTAAAAAATAAAACAAAAAGGGCGCATAGTTTATACCCTAACCTTTACAAAGAGACGTTAATAAGCCCTTTAAAAAGCAACAATTTAATAACATTAACAATCATTTTACAGAAAGCCCGACCGACCACGATGGTCTGTGCGGCACCATCAATTGGAGCTGTCATTCGCTCTCCTCGCCTGACCGATTTACCCCTCTGTGAAGAATGTCCCCCCCCGCCTCCCCCCACCCCCCATTTGTGTTGTTTAAGCCTGGCGGGGGTCGGCAAATTAATTATCCACGAAAGAGAATCCTTACCGAGTCTCAAGACTGCTTCTCGGGAGGATCCTTCCGCATACGAATGGCGATGTTCCTCCGCGGGGTTCCATTCTTAAGTTTGTTTTCGGACTTTCGTGTGGGCCGGAAGAACCCGGAGAATGCTCGGCTCGCATTCGAGGTGGGGGCGGGCACGGGAGGGGAGGGGCAGGAGGGAGTTATGGGAACATACAAAAAGAGACGAAGATTCCCCGTCTAGTCTTGAACAGACTATGTTGGGGCAAGTGCTGTTAGCGAGCAGCACCTCCGACCCAGGGCCGGCACTACGCACGGACGGTGCTGAGTGGACAGCACCACCCCCGACCGATCTACCACAGGTATTCGTCTTTAGGCTGGGTCGACCTAGGGGAGGCCCGGAACCGGTTCGGACATTAATCGCACGTACTGAAATGTTGTATTTTCATTTTCAATTCGCAAATTCCCACTCTGAGATGTTGCCGAGATGTTGTTTAATTAACATGCGTGCAAGAGTCTGCACAGGGGATTTATTATAATTAATCTTATAACGCTTGTGTACCCAGGAAGGGCTGAATGAGCGAAAATATGTTCGAATGAGTGAATGCATGAGTTGACGAATGAGTGTACGCATTGATGAATACGTCGATCGAATGACGAATATAGCGCCACTGATGACTTCGCGAGCCCGACGAAGTGGTTTCACGTTTCACCTCGCACTCACCAGCCACCTTACAACCCGTCCCCTCCCGTGCATCTTCGCCACCATCAGCAGCGATTTCGTTTTGGTTTGAAGCGTTGCGAACTGATGAAAATCGATGGATTTTTGCCTCTCGCTATCTGTGTGTACTCTGTGTGTACTACTGCGTGTACTCTGTGTGCACTGTGTGTGCACTCAGTGTGTACTGTGTGTGTACTCTGTGTGTACTGTGTGTGTACTGTGTGTACTCTGTGTGTACTGTGTGTGTACTGTGTGTACTGTGTGTGTACTCTGTGTGTACTCTGTGTGTACTGTGTGTGTACTGTGTGTGTACTCTGTGTGTACTGTGTGTACTCTGTGTGTACTGTGTGTACTGTGTGTGCACTCTGTGTGTACTCTGTGTGTACTCTGTGTACTCTGTGTGTACTCTGTGTGTACTCTGTGTGTACTGTGTGTACTGTGTGTGTGTACTCTGTGTGCACTGTGTGTGTACTGTGTGTGTACTCTGTGTGTACTGTGTGTGTACTGTGTGTGTACTGTGTGTGTACTGTGTGTGTACTGTGTGTACTGTGTGTGTACTCTGTGTGTACTCTGTGTGTACTGTGTGTGTACTCTGTGTGCACTGTGTGTACTGTGTGTGTGTACTGTGTGTGTACTGTGTGTGTACTGTGTGCACTCTGTGTGCACTCAGTGTGTACTGTGTGTACTGTGTGTGTACTGTGTGTGTACTGTGTGTGTACTCTGTGTGTACTGTGTGTGTACTGTGTGTACTGTGTGTGTACTCTGTGTGTACTGTGTGTGTACTCTGTGTGTACTCTGTGTGTACTGTGTGTGTACTGTGTGTGTACTCTGTGTG
Source organism: Petromyzon marinus (assembly GCF_048934315.1). Lineage (NCBI taxonomy): Eukaryota > Metazoa > Chordata > Hyperoartia > Petromyzontiformes > Petromyzontidae > Petromyzon > Petromyzon marinus. Next base: position 20,500,899 of record NC_133703.1, on the reverse strand, counting down.
TATTCTGTGTACTGTGTGTGTACTGTGTGTACTGTGTGTGTACTGTGTGTGTACTCTGTGTGTACTCTGTGTGTACTACTGTGTGTACTCTGCGTGTACTCTGTGTGTACTCTGTGTGTACTCTGCGTGTACTCTGTGTGTACTACTGTGTTTACTACTGTGTGTACTCTGTGTGTACTCTGTGTGTACTCAGTGTGTACTCTGTGTGTACTCTGCGTGTACTCTGTGTACACCCTGTGTGCACCATTGCATTGAAACAAAACGGTATTGCTTCCCATATGAAACCGCTGAAAGCATATCTCGTGATCGGTGGGTGTCAAGTGGGGCCCCCAGCTCGTCGCTTAGGCCACCGTGGGGGAGGGGAGGTGGCACGGCACCCTGCCTGCCCCCACGCCAGGCACGTGACTGCGTTCGCTCCCTGATCGCCTGTCCTTAGCTGCGTGCAGGCAAATGCGTACCCCCTGTGAGTCCCAACCCCACGCCACTTGCTGGCGGAAGGGCCACGCCGCTCGGGGCGAGCGCGCGATTCCGTTTCACCGTGGGGACGTGATGGGGACGTGATGGGAACGTGGTGGGGACGTGATGGGGACGTGGTGGGGACGTGATGGGGACGTGGTGGGGACGTGGTGGGGACGTGATGGGAACATGATGGGGACGTGATGGGGACGTGATGGGGACGTGATGGGAACGTGGTGGGAACGTGGTGGGGACGTGATGGGGACGTGGTGGGGACGTGATGGGGACGTGGTGGGGACGTGATGGGAATGTGCAAAGACAAAGATGCCCCGTGTAGCCTTAAACACACTTGTTGGCGCAAGTGCCGGGTTCGCAGCGCAGTGCGCTGACCGCCACGCCACGGCTCCCCAGGCTACACGCGAGGTGGGGTGGGATCTTTGTCTCTTGTGCACCCTTTACAATGGCACGCGCCCGTCACAGCACGCGCACCACACACACACACCCCACACGTTAACACACCATGCATGTACACGCCACGAGCACGCACGTACACGCGCACGCACTTCGATGGGGTGAGAGCAGGCTGGAGGGACAATGTAATTCAACTCGGGCTTAGACCCACCAAAGCGTCCTGATCGGTCGTCCACAAATCGCTCGCGCTCCCACACAGCCGCAATCCGTACTATGTATTTACAAGTCACCCACGCATGCACAGAGCGCGTGTGTGTCGAGGAGCGGTGGTGCAACGGTGAGCGCGCCGCGCTAACCGTTTGATTCCCGCTCACGGCCGACACCGGTGACGATTACCTGAACCGGACCTGGGCCTCCCCTAGGTCGACTCAGCCTCAAATGAGTACCTGGTTCGGCTTGGAGTAAACATCGCCACTGGGGAGACAAAGGCGGTCGGGCGTGGTGCTAGCCACCCACCCCCTTCGTGTGCCGTGCCTCTCGCTAACAGCACTTGCCCCAACAGTCTGTTCAGGCTATAGGGGGAGTCTTTGTATGTCTGTTAAAGGCGACATGGAGATGGCTGGGTCTTGTATTTATTCCTCATCGTCGTCAGAATTGTGAGTGATGATGATGGTGATCACAACAAAAGCCAAGGCTTTATATTGCGAGAGAGAGGAAAATAAAAGGCAGAACGCGGCATGTTGACTCATTTAATTTATGGGGCACAATGCTCCGGCGGTTACAGTGTGAAATTCGTTTTCACGAAATCTTGCCGTGTTTTTTAATTCATTTTGCGCCGTGACAGGGCCCTGCCATTTAACGAGAGCTGGTGATGGGGGGGGGGGTAGTGGATGGAGGGGGCTGGGTTCTGTCACCGTTAACATCTGGTGTTTGCTGCTTACAGTGAGCCTGACTCTGCTGATGACATCCAGAAGATGAAATCCGGTTCGGGAAAACACGCGCTTTGATGAGGCGACGAATCGCCAGCAGTGGCAGGCGCTGCGCTGCCACGCGCAGGGGAAAAATGAAGGCCGAGGGCCGTCCACTTCAAAAGGTGGTGGAGTGACAGCGGAAAGCAGCATGAGTCAGGAGGATGACTCGGGAGGAGGATGACTCGGTAGGAGGATGACTCGGTAGGAAGATGACTCGGGAGGAGGATGACTCGGGAGGAGGATGACTCGGTAGGAGGATCACTCGGTAGGAGGATGACTTAGGAGGAGGATGACTCGGGAGGAGGATGACTCGGGAGGAGGATGACTCGGTAGGAGGATGACTCGGTAGGAAGATGACTCGGGAGGAGGATGACTCGGGAGGAGGATGACTCGGTAGGAGGATCACTCGGTAGGAGGATGACTCGGGAGGAGGATGACTCGGGAGGAGGATGACTCGGGAGGAGGATGACTCGGTAGGAGGATGACTCGGTTGGAGGATGACTCGGGAGGAGGATGACTCGGTTGGAGGATGACTCGAGAGGATGATTCGGGAGGAGGATGACTCGGTAGGAGGATGACTCGGGAGGAGGATCACTCGGTAGGAGGATGACTCTGGAGGAGGATGACTCGGGAGGAGGATCACTCGGTAGGAGGATGACTCGGTAGGAAGATGACTCGAGAGGATGACTCGGTAGGAGGATGACTCGGGAGGAGGATGACTCGGGAGGAGGATGACTCGGTAGGAGGATGATTCGGGAGGAGGATGACTCGGTTGGAGGATGACTCGGGAGGATGATTCGGGAGGAGGATGACTCGGTAGGAGGATGACTCGGTAGGAGGATGACTCGGGAGGAGGATGACTCGGTAGGAGGATGACTCAGGAGGAGGATGACTCGGTAGGAGGATGACTCGGGAGGAGGATGACTCGGTAGGACGATGACTCGGTAGAAAGATGACTCGGGAGGAGGATGACTCGGTAGGAGGATGAATCGGGAGGAGGATGACTAGAGAGGATGACTCGGTAGGAGGATGACTCGGTAGGAGGGTGACTCGGGAGGAGGATGACTCGGTAGGAGGATGACTCGGGAGGATGACTCGGTAGGAGGATGATTCGGGTGGAGGATGACTCGGGAGGAGGATGAATCGGTAGGAGGATGACTCGGGAGGAGGATGACTCAGGAGGATGACTCGGGAGGATGACTCGGTAGGAGGATGACTCAGGAGGAAGATGACTCGGTAGGAGGATGACTGGGAGGAGGATGACTCGGTAGGAGGATGACTCGGTAGGAGGATGACTCGGTAGGAGGATGACTCGGTAGGAGGATGACTCGGGAGGAGGATGAATCGATAGGAGGATGACTCGGGAGGATGACTCGGTAGGAGGATGACTCGGTAGGAGGATGACTCAGGAGGAGGATGACTCGGTAGGAGGATGACTCGGGAGGAGGATGACTCGATAGGAGGATGACTCGGGAGGAGGATGACTCGGTAGGAGGATGACTCGGGAGGAGGATGACTCGGTAGGAGGATGACTCGGTAGAAGGATGACTCGGGAGGAGGATGACTCGGTAGGAGGATGACTTGGGAGGAGGATGACTCGAGAGGATGACTCGGTAGGAGGATGACTCGGTAGGAGGATGACTCGGGAGGAGGATGACTCGGTAGGAGGATGACTCGGGAGGAGGATGACTCGGTAGGAGGATGACTCGGTAGAAGGATGACTCGGGAGGGGGATGACTCGGTAGGAGGATGACTCGGGAGGAGGATGACTCGAGAGGATGACTCGGTAGGAGGATGACTCGGTAGGAGGATGACTCGGTAGGAGGATGACTCGGGAGGAGGATGACTCGGTAGGAGGATGACTCAGGAGGAGGATGACTCGGTAGGAGGATGACTCGGGAGCAGGATGAATCGGTAGGAGGATGACTCGGGAGGATGACTCGGTAGGAGGATGACTCGGTAGGAGGATGACTCGGGAGGAGGATGACTCGGTAAGAGGATGACTTGGTAGGAGGATGACTCTGGAGGAGGATGACTCGGGAGGAGGATGACTCGGTAGGAGGATGATTCGGGAGGAGGATGACTCGGTTGGAGGATGACTCGGGAGGATGATTCGGGAGGAGGATGACTCGGTAGGAGGATGATTCGGGAGGAGGATGACTCGGTTGGAGGATGACTCGGGAGGATGATTCGGGAGGAGGATGACTCGGTAGGAGGATGACTCGGTAGGAGGATGACTCGGTAGGAGGATGACTCGGGAGGAGGATAACTCGGGAGGAGGATGACTCGGTAGGAGGATGACTCGGGAGGAGGATGACTCGAGAGGATGACTCGGTAGGAGGATGACTCGGTAGGAGGGTGACTCGGGAGGAGGATGACTCGGTAGGAGGATGACTCGGGAGGATGACTCGGTAGGAGGATGATTCGGGTGGAGGATGACTCGGGAGGAGGATGAATCGGTAGGAGGATGACTCGGGAGAAGGATGACTCAGGAGGATGACTCGGGAGGATGACTCGGTAGGAGGATGACTCAGGAGGAAGATGACTCGGTAGGAGGATGACTGGGAGGAGGATGACTCGGTAGGAGGATGACTCAGGAGGAGGATGACTCGGTAGGAGGATGACTCGGGAGGAGGATGAATCGATAGGAGGATGACTCGGGAGGATGACTCGGTAGGAGGATGACTCGGTAGGAGGATGACTCAGGAGGAGGATGACTCGGTAGGAGGAAGACTCGGGAGGAGGATGACTCGGTAGGAGGATGACTCGGGAGGATGACTCGGTAAGAGGATGACTCGGGAGGAGGATGACTCGGTAGGAGGATGACTCGGGAGGAGGATGACTCGGTAGGAGGATGACTCGGTAGGAGGATGACTCAGGAGGAGGATGACTCGGTAGGAGGATGACTCGGGAGGAGGATGACTCGATAGGAGGATGACTCGGGAGGAGGATGACTCGGTAGGAGGATGACTCGGGAGGAGGATGACTCGGTAGGAGGATGACTCGGTAGAAGGATGACTCGGGAGGAGGATGACTCGGTAGGAGGATGACTTGGGAGGAGGATGACTCGAGAGGATGACTCGGTAGGAGGATGACTCGGTAGGAGGATGACTCGGGAGGAGGATAACTCGGTAGGAGGATGACTCGGGAGGAGGATGACTCGGTAGGAGGATGACTCGGTAGAAGGATGACTCGGGAGGAGGATGACTCGGTAGGAGGATGACTCGGGAGGAGGATGACTCGAGAGGATGACTCGGTAGGAGGATGACTCAGGAGGATGACTCGGTAGGAGGATGACTCGGGAGGAGGATGACTCGGTAGGAGGATGACTCAGGAGGAGGATGACTCGGTAGGAGGATGACTCGGGAGCAGGATGAATCGGTAGGAGGATGACTCGGGAGGATGACTCGGTAGGAGGATGACTCGGTAGGAGGATGACTCGGGAGGAGGATGACTCGGTAAGAGGATGACTTGGTAGGAGGATGACTCTGGAGGAGGATGACTCGGGAGGAGGATGACTCGGTAGGAGGATGATTCGGGAGGAGGATGACTCGGTTGGAGGATGACTCGGGAGGATGATTCGGGAGGAGGATGACTCGGTAGGAGGATGACTCGGTAGGAGGATGACTCGGTAGGAGGATGACTCGGGAGGAGGATGACTCGGTAGGAGGATGACTCGGTAGGAGGATGACTCGGGAGGAGGATGACTCGAGAGGATGACTCGGTAGGAGGATGACTCGGTAGCAGGGTGACTCGGGAGGAGGATGACTCGGTAGGAGGATGACTCGGGAGGATGACTCGGTAGGAGGATGATTCGGGTGGAGGATGACTCGGGAGGAGGATGAATCGGTAGGAGGATGACTCGGGAGAAGGATGACTCAGGAGGATGACTCGGGAGGATGACTCGGTAGGAGGATGACTCAGGAGGAAGATGACTCGGTAGGAGGATGACTGGGAGGAGGATGACTCGGTAGGAGGATGACTCAGGAGGAGGATGACTCGGTAGGAGGATGACTCGGGAGGAGGATGAATCGATAGGAGGATGACTCGGGAGAATGACTCGGTAGGAGGATGACTCGGTAGGAGGATGACTCAGGAGGAGGATGACTCGGTAGGAGGATGACTCGGGAGGAGGATGACTCGGTAGGAGGATGACTCGGGAGGATGACTCGGTAGGAGGATGACTCGGGAGGAGGATGACTCGGTAGGAGGATGACTCGGGAGGAGGATGACTCGGTAGGAGGATGACTCGGTAGAAGGATGACTCGGGAGGAGGATGACTCGGTAGGAGGATGACTCGGGAGGAGGATGACTCGAGAGGATGACTCGGTAGGAGGATGACTCGGTAGGAGGATGACTCGGGAGGAGGATGACTCGGTAGGAGGATGACTCAGGAGGAGGATGACTCGGTAGGAGGATGACTCGGGAGCAGGATGAATCGGTAGGAGGATGACTCGGGAAGATGACTCGGTAGGAGGATGACTCGGTAGGAGGATGACTCGGGAGGAGGATGACTCGGTAGGAGGATGACTCGGTAGGAAGATGACTCGGGAGGAGGATGACTCGGGAGGAGGATGACTCGGTAGGAGGATCACTCGGTAGGAGGATGACTTAGGAGGAGGATGACTCGGGAGGAGGATGACTCGGGAGGAGGATGACTCGGTAGGAGGATGACTCGGTAGGAAGATGACTCGGGAGGAGGATGACTCGGGAGGAGGATGACTCGGTAGGAGGATCACTCGGTAGGAGGATGACTCGGGAGGAGGATGACTCGGGAGGAGGATGACTCGGGAGGAGGATGACTCGGGAGGAGGATGACTCGGTAGGAGGATGACTCGGTTGGAGGATGACTCGGGAGGAGGATGACTCGGTTGGAGGATGACTCGGGAGGATGATTCGGGAGGAGGATGACTCGGTAGGAGGATGACTCGGGAGGAGGATCACTCGGTAGGAGGATGACTCTGGAGGAGGATGACTCGGGAGGAGGATCACTCGGTAAGAGGATGACTCGGTAGGAAGATGACTCGAGAGGATGACTCGGTAGGAGGATGACTCGGGAGGAGGATGACTCGGGAGGAGGATGACTCGGTAGGAGGATGATTCGGGAGGAGGATGACTCGGTTGGAGGATGACTCGGGAGGATGATTCGGGAGGAGGATGACTCGGTAGGAGGATGACTCGGGAGGAGGATGACTCGGTAGGAGGATGACTCGGGAGGATGACTCGGTAGGAGGATGACTCGGTAGGAGGATGACTCAGGAGGAGGATGACTCGGTAGGAGGATGACTCGGGAGGAGGATGACTCGGTAGGAGGATGACTCGGGAGGATGACTCGGTAGGAGGATGACTCGGGAGGAGGATGACTCGGTAGGAGGATGACTCGGGAGGAGGATGACTCGGTAGGAGGATGACTCGGTAGAAGGATGACTCGGGAGGAGGATGACTCGGTAGGAGGATGACTCGGGAGGAGGATGACTCGAGAGGATGACTCGGTAGGAGGATGACTCGGTAGGAGGATGACTCGGGAGGAGGATGACTCGGTAGGAGGATGACTCAGGAGGAGGATGACTCGGTAGGAGGATGACTCGGGAGCAGGATGAATCGGTAGGAGGATGACTCGGTAGGAGGATGACTCGGGAGGAGGATGACTCGGTAGGAGGATGACTCGGTAGGAAGATGACTCGGGAGGAGGATGACTCGGGAGGAGGATGACTCGGTAGGAGGATCACTCGGTAGGAGGATGACTTAGGAGGAGGATGACTCGGGAGGAGGATGACTCGGGAGGAGGATGACTCGGTAGGAGGATGACTCGGTAGGAAGATGACTCGGGAGGAGGATGACTCGGGAGGAGGATGACTCGGTAGGAGGATCACTCGGTAGGAGGATGACTCGGGAGGAGGATGACTCGGGAGGAGGATGACTCGGGAGGAGGATGACTCGGAAGGAGGATGACTCGGTAGGAGGATGACTCGGTTGGAGGATGACTCGGGAGGAGGATGACTCGGTTGGAGGATGACTCGGGAGGATGATTCGGGAGGAGGATGACTCGGTAGGAGGATGACTCGGGAGGAGGATCACTCGGTAGGAGGATGACTCTGGAGGAGGATGACTCGGGAGGAGGATCACTCGGTAGGAGGATGACTCGGTAGGAAGATGACTCGAGAGGATGACTCGGTAGGAGGATGACTCGGGAGGAGGATGACTCGGGAGGAGGATGACTCGGTAGGAGGATGATTCGGGAGGAGGATGACTCGGTTGGAGGATGACTCGGGAGGATGATTCGGGAGGAGGATGACTCGGTAGGAGGATGACTCGGTAGGAGGATGACTCGGGAGGAGGATGACTCGGTAGGAGGATGACTCAGGAGGAGGATGACTCGGTAGGAGGATGACTCGGGAGGAGGATGACTCGGTAGGATGATGACTCGGTAGGAAGATGACTCGGGAGGAGGATGACTCGGTAGGAGGATGACTCGGGAGGAGGATGACTCGAGAGGATGACTCGGTAGGAGGATGACTCGGTAGGAGGGTGACTCGGTAGGAGGATGACTCGGTAGGAGGATGACTCGGGAGGATGACTCGGTAGGAGGATGATTCGAGTGGAGGATGACTCGGGAGGAGGATGAATCGGTAGGAGGATGACTCGGGAGGAGGATGACTCAGGAAGATGACTCGGGAGGATGACTCGGTAGGAGGATGACTCGGTAGGAGGGTGACTCGGGAGGAGGATGACTCGGTAGGAGGATGACTCGGGAGGATGACTCGGTAGGAGGATGATTCGGGTGGAGGATGACTCGGGAGGAGGATGAATCGGTAGGAGGATGACTCGGGAGGAGGATGACTCAGGAGGATGACTCGGGAGGATGACTCGGTAGGAGGATGACTCAGGAGGAAGATGACTCGGTAGGAGGATGACTGGGAGGAGGATGACTCGGTAGGAGGATGACTCGGTAGGAGGATGACTCGGTAGGAGGATGACTCAGGAGGAGGATGACTCGGTAGGAGGATGACTCGGGAGGAGGATGAATCGATAGGAGGATGACTCGGGAGGATGACTCGGTAGGAGGATGACTCGGTAGGAGGATGACTCAAAAGGAGGATGACTCGGTAGGAGGATGACTCGGGAGGAGGATGACTCGATAGGAGGATGACTCGGGAGGAGGATGACTCGGTACGAGGATGACTCGGGAGGAGGATGACTCGGTAGGAGGATGACTCGGTAGAAGGATGACTCGGGAGGAGGATGACTCGGTAGAAGGATGACTTGGGAGGAGGATGACTCGAGAGGATGACTCGGTAGGAGGATGACTCGGTAGGAGGATGACTCGGGAGGAGGATGACTCGGTAGGAGGATGACTCGGGAGGAGGATGACTCGGTAGGAGGATGACTCGGTAGAAGGATGACTCGGGAGGAGGATGACTCGGTAGGAGGATGACTCGGGAGGAGGATGACTCGAGAGGATGACTCGGTAGGAGGATGACTCGGTAGGAGGATGACTCGGTAGGAGGATGACTCGGGAGGAGGATGACTCGGTAGGAGGATGACTCAGGAGGAGGATGATTCGGTAGGAGGATGACTCGGGAGCAGGATGAATCGGTAGGAGGATGACTCGGGAGGATGACTCGGTAGGAGGATGACTCGGTAGGAGGATGACTCGGGTGGAGGATGACTCGGTAAGAGGATGACTTGGTAGGAGGATGACTCTGGAGGAGGATGACTCGGGAGGAGGATGACTCGGTAGGAGGATGATTCGGGAGGAGGATGACTCGGTTGGAGGATGACTCGGGAGGATGATTCGGGAGGAGGATGACTCGGTAGGAGGATGACTCGGTAGGAGGATGACTCGGTAGGAGGATGACTCGGGAGGAGGATGACTCGGTAGGAGGATGACTCGGTAGGAAGATGACTCGGGAGGAGGATGACTCGGTAGGAGGATGACTCGGGAGGAGGATGACTCGAGAGGATGACTCGGTAGGAGGATGACTCGGTAGGAGGGTGACTCGGGAGGAGGATGACTCGGTAGGAGGATGACTCGGGAGTATGACTCGGTAGGAGGATGATTCGGGTGGAGGATGACTCGGGAGGAGGATGAATCGGTAGGAGGATGACTCGGGAGAAGGATGACTCGGTAGGAGGATGACTCAGGAGGAGGATGATTCGGTAGGAGGATGACTCGGGAGCAGGATGAATCGGTAGGAGGATGACTCGGGAGGATGACTCGGTAGGAGGATGACTCGGTAGGAGGATGACTCGGGTGGAGGATGACTCGGTAAGAGGATGACTTGGTAGGAGGATGACTCTGGAGAAGGATTACTCGGGAGGAGGATGACTCGGTAGGAGGATGATTCGGGAGGAGGATGACTCGGTTGGAGGATGACTCGGGAGGATGATTCGGGAGGAGGATGACTCGGTAGGAGGATGACTCGGTAGGAGGATGACTCGGTAGGAGGATGACTCGGGAGGAGGATGACTCGGTAGGAGGATGACTCGGTAGGAAGATGACTCGGGAGGAGGATGACTCGGTAGGAGGATGACTCGGGAGGAGGATGACTCGAGAGGATGACTCGGTAGGAGGATGACTCGGTAGGAGGGTGACTCGGGAGGAGGATGACTCGGTAGGAGGATGACTCGGGAGTATGACTCGGTAGGAGGATGATTCGGGTGGAGGATGACTCGGGAGGAGGATGAATCGGTAGGAGGATGACTCGGGAGAAGGATGACTCAGGAGGATGACTCGGGAGGATGACTCGGTAGGAGGATGACTCAGGAGGAAGATGACTCGGTAGGAGGATGACTGGGAGGAGGATGACTCGGTAGGAGGATGACTCAGGAGGAGGATGACTCGGTAGGAGGATGACTCGGGAGGAGGATGAATCGATAGGAGGATGACTCGGGAGGATGACTCGGTAGGAGGATGACTCGGTAGGAGGATGACTCAGGAGGAGGATGACTCGGTAGGAGGATGACTCGGGAGGAGGATGACTCGGTAGGAGGATGACTCGGGAGGATGACTCGGTAGGAGGATGACTCGGGAGGAGGATGACTCGGTAGGAGGATGACTCGGGAGGAGGATGACTCAGGAGGATGACTCGGGAGGATGACTCGGTAGGAGGATGACTCAGGAGGAAGATGACTCGGTAGGAGGATGACCGGGAGGAGGATGACTCGGTAGGAGGATGACTCGGTAGGAGGATGACTCGGTAGGAGGATGACTCAGGAGGAGGATGACTCGGTAGGAGGATGACTCGGGAGGAGGATGAATCGATAGGAGGATGACTCGGGAGGATGACTCGGTAGGAGGATGACTCGGTAGGAGGATGACTCAAAAGGAGGATGACTCGGTAGGAGGATGACTCGGGAGGAGGATGACTCGGGAGCAGGATGAATCGGTAGGAGGATGACTCGGGAGGATGACTCGGTAGGAGGATGACTCGGTAGGAGGATTACTCGGGTGGAGGATGACTCGGTAAGAGGATGACTTGGTAGGAGGATGACTCTGGAGGAGGATGACTCGGGAGGAGGATGACTCGGTAGGAGGATGATTCGGGAGGAGGATGACTCGGTTGGAGGATGACTCGGGAGGATGATTCGGGAGGAGGATGACTCGGTAGGAGGATGACTCGGTAGGAGGATGACTCGGTAGGAGGATGACTCGGGAGGAGGATGACTCGGTAGGAGGATGACTCGGTAGGAAGATGACTCGGGAGGAGGATGACTCGGTAGGAGGATGACTCGGGAGGAGGATGACTCGAGAGGATGACTCGGTAGGAGGATGACTCGGTAGGAGGGTGACTCGGGAGGAGGATGACTCGGTAGGAGGATGACTCGGGAGTATGACTCGGTAGGAGGATGATTCGGGTGGAGGATGACTCGGGAGGAGGATGAATCGGTAGGAGGATGACTCGGGAGAAGGATGACTCAGGAGGATGACTCGGGAGGATGACTCGGTAGGAGGATGACTCAGGAGGAAGATGACTCGGTAGGAGGATGACTGGGAGGAGGATGACTCGGTAGGAGGATGACTCAGGAGGAGGATGACTCGGTAGGAGGATGACTCGGGAGGAGGATGAATCGATAGGAGGATGACTCGGGAGGATGACTCGGTAGGAGGATGACTCGGTAGGAGGATGACTCAGGAGGAGGATGACTCGGTAGGAGGATGACTCGGGAGGAGGATGACTCGGTAGGAGGATGACTCGGGAGGATGACTCGGTAGGAGGATGACTCGGGAGGAGGATGACTCGGTAGGAGGATGACTCGGGAGGAGGATGACTCAGGAGGATGACTCGGGAGGATGACTCGGTAGGAGGATGACTCAGGAGGAAGATGACTCGGTAGGAGGATGACCGGGAGGAGGATGACTCGGTAGGAGGATGACTCGGTAGGAGGATGACTCGGTAGGAGGATGACTCAGGAGGAGGATGACTCGGTAGGAGGATGACTCGGGAGGAGGATGAATCGATAGGAGGATGACTCGGGAGGATGACTCGGTAGGAGGATGACTCGGTAGGAGGATGACTCAAAAGGAGGATGACTCGGTAGGAGGATGACTCGGGAGGAGGATGACTCGATAGGAGGATGACTCGGGAGGAGGATGACTCGGTACGAGGATGACTCGGGAGGAGGATGACTCGGTAGGAGGATGACTCGGTAGAAGGATGACTCGGGAGGAGGATGACTCGGTAGAAGGATGACTTGGGAGGAGGATGACTCGAGAGGATGACTCGGTAGGAGGATGACTCGGTAGGAGGATGACTCGGGAGGAGGATGACTCGGTAGGAGGATGACTCGGGAGGAGGATGACTCGGTAGGAGGATGACTCGGTAGAAGGATGACTCGGGAGGAGGATGACTCGGTAGGAGGATGACTCGGGAGGAGGATGACTCGAGAGGATGACTCGGTAGGAGGATGACTCGGTAGGAGGATGACTCGGTAAGAGGATGACTCGGGAGGAGGATGACTCGGTAGGAGGATGACTCAGGAGGAGGATGACTCGGTAGGAGGATGACTCGGGAGCAGGATGAATCGGTAGGAGGATGACTCGGGAGGATGACTCGGTAGGAGGATGACTCGGTAGGAGGATGACTCGGGAGGAGGATGACTCGGTAAGAGGATGACTTGGTAGGAGGATGACTCTGGAGGAGGATGACTCGGGAGGAGGATGACTCGGTAGGAGGATGATTCGGGAGGAGGATGACTCGGTTGGAGAATGACTCGGGAGGATGATTCGGGAGGAGGATGACTCGGTAGGAGGATGACTCGGTAGGAGGATGACTCGGTAGGAGGATGACTCGGGAGGAGGATGACTCGGTAGGAGGATGACTCGGTAGGAAGATGAGTCGGGAGGAGGATGACTCGGTAGGAGGATGACTCGGGAGGAGGATGACTCGAGAGGATGACTCGGTAGGAGGATGACTCGGTAGGAGGGTGACTCGGGAGGAGGATGACTCGGTAGGAGGATGACTCGGGAGTATGACTCGGTAGGAGGATGATTCGGGTGGAGGATGACTCGGGAGGAGGATGAATCGGTAGGAGGATGACTCGGGAGAAGGATGACTCAGGAGGATGACTCGGGAGGATGACTCGGTAGGAGGATGACTCAGGAGGAAGATGACTCGGTAAGAGGATGACTGGGAGGAGGATGACTCGGTAGGAGGATGACTCAGGAGGAGGATGACTCGGTAGGAGGATGACTCGGGAGGAGGATGAATCGATAGGAGGATGACTCGGGAGGATGACTCGGTAGGAGGATGACTCGGTAGGAGGATGACTCAGGAAGAGGATGACTCGGTAGGAGGATGACTCGGGAGGAGGATGACTCGGTAGGAGGATGACTCGGGAGGATGACTCGGTAGGAGGATGACTCGGGAGGAGGATGACTCGGTAGGAGGATGACTCGGGAGGAGGATGACTCGGTAGGAGGATGACTCGGTAGAAGGATGACTCGGGAGGAGGATGACTCGGTAGGAGGATGACTCGGGAGGAGGATGACTCGAGAGGATGACTCGGTAGGAGGATGACTCGGTAGGAGGATGACTCGGGAGGAGGATGACTCGGTAGGAGGATGACTCAGGAGGAAGATGACTCGGTAGGAGGATGACTCGGGAGCAGGATGAATCGGTAGGAGGATGACTCGGGAAGATGACTCGGTAGGAGGATGACTCGGTAGGAGGATGACTCGGGAGGAGGATGACTCGGTAAGAGGATGACTTGGTAGGAGGATGACTCGAGAGGATGACTCGGTAGGAGGATGACTCGGGAGGAGGATGACTCGGTAGGAGGATGACTCGGGAGCAGGATGAATCGGTAGGAGGATGACTCGGGAGGATGACTCGGTAGGAGGATGACTCGGTAGGTGGATGACTCGGGAGGAGGATGACTCGGGAGGAGGATGACTCGGGAGGAGGATGACTCGGTAGGAGGATGACTTGGTAGGAGGATGACTCGGGAGGAGGATGACTCGGGAGGAGGATGACTCGGTAGGAGGATGAATCGGTAGGAGGATGACTCGGGAGGTGGATGAATCGGTAGGAGGATGACTCGGGAGGATGACTCGGTAGGAGGATGACTCGGTAGGAGGATGAATCGGTAGGAGGATGACTCGGGAGAAGGATGACTCGGTAAGAGGATGACTTGGTAGGAGGATGACTCGGGAGGATGACTCGGTAGGAGGATGACTCGGTAGGAGGATGACTCGGGAGGAGGATGACTCGGGAGGAGGATGACTCGGGAGGATGACTCGGTAGGAGGATGACTCGGTAGGAGGATGACTCGGGAGGAGGATGACTCGGGAGGAGGATGACTCGGTAGGAGGATGAATCGGTAGGAGGATGACTCGGGAGGTGGATGAATCGGTAGGAGGATGACTCGGGAGGATGACTCGGTAGGAGGATGACTCGGTAGGAGGATGAATCGGTAGGAGGATGACTCGGGAGAAGGATGACTCGGTAAGAGGATGACTTGGTAGGAGGATGACTCGGGAGGATGACTCGGTAGGAGGATGACTCGGGAGGAGGATGACTCGGGAGGAGGATGACTCGGGAGGAGGATGACTCGGTAGCAGGATGACTCGGGAGGATGACTCGGTAGGAGGATGACTCGGGAGGAGGATGACTCGGTAGGAGGATGACTCGGTAGGAGGATGACTCGGGAGGAGGATGACTCGGGAGGAGGATGACTCGGGAGGAGGATGACTCGGTAGGAGGATGACTCGGGAGGATGACTCGGTAGGAGGATGACTCGGGAGGAGGATGACTCGGGAGGAGGATGACTCGGTAGGAGGATGACTCGGGAGGAGGATGACTCGGGAGGAGGATGACTCGGTAGGAGGATAACTCGATAACGCAGTGGTTTAATCACGAGTGGCAGAACCGAGTATGACAACGCAGTGTTCCAGGAGTGAGGGAGAGTTCGTCGTTTCTGACCCCTGAGTCCACCCCAGCCCACGTCCTCTTGCTGCTTTCCATTTGACCTTTCGGTGACCTCTGGGCCTATGCACAGCAACGGTGTTAAAACGCAAAACGCAGCGATCCCTCGCTGCGACGCGTTCCTTTAAAGAGCACCGCGTTCAGCGAAACGCGCATCAAGCGAGGACTCACTGCTGCTGAATCATGTTTGCACGATGAAGTAATCCGCCTGCGGTCTTGCCATGGCGGTGCAATGAGCCGAGATGAGAGTACGTGCCGTATCGCTCCGTGCGTACACCCAGAAATCCCATACCGCTCAGCCGCGCAGATCAAGAAAGTGGTTTGTCGCCGACAGCGCAGAAACCGCGCTATAACGGGCGCTAGTCGCGTTATAACGGGCACCGGTGGCGTTGCAGCGTTGCGCGTTTCTCGGCGTGTTCCTCAACAGAGGAGCCGTGTTGTAGCGGAGACGCGTTAAGCGAGGACTTACCTTTCGTCATATCGCGCAAGGCAAGCGTGACATTACGATTCGCAAAGCAGAGTCCCGTCACACTCTCTGGCAGTGCGATATTCGGCTGATCAGTTCCGATGCGTTATTTTATTTTTTTAAACGCTGCAGATCAATGAATGCACTGGTGGAGGCCCTTGGGTGCCCCCCGCCCCCCACCCACCGCCGCCAGCGTAAGTTGAACAGGTTACGGGAATAATGGTGCCTACGCGCGTGTTACATAACGCGCTTTTCGCGACGCACGGCTGTCAATGGAAGTGTTTAATTAGCGGTAACCGAAGTCGACAGGGAAGTTGTCAGGCTAAACACGTTTTGCATAATCACGGCGGTGAACTCTCGCGGGACACAAAAAAACGCGTGTGTGCGTGTCTGTGTGTGTGTCAGTGTATGTGTATGTGTGTGGGGAGCGGTAGTGTAGCGGTTAGCGCGCTGCGCTATGAACCTGGCGACCCGGGTTCGATTCCCGCTCACGGCCAACACCAGTGACGATTATCTGAACCGGCCATGGGGCCTCCCCTAGGTCTACTCAGCCTAAATTGAGTACCTGGTGCGGTGTGTAAACATCGCCACTGGGGAGACAAAGGCGGACGGGCGTTGTGCTGGCCACCCCCCCCCCCCCCGCCCTCATGTGTCTTCAGGCTATACGGGGCATCTTTGTCTTTGTGTGCGACGAGACGTGGTGCAGTGGTCAACGCGCTGATCTTGCGGATCCGGTAAACCCGAGTTCGATTCCCGCTCACAGCAAACCGACACCCGTCCTGGGCCTCCCCCAGGTCGACTCAGCCTCAAACCACTACCTGCTGTGCGATGTGTAAATGTCGCCACTTGGGGAGACAAAGGCGGCCGGGTCGTTCGTGGTGGTGGTGGCCACCCAAACGTCTGTCGAGGCAATACTTTGGGTTTGGTGGGGGCTCTTTGTATTTTTGTTTACTGTTGTTGTTGGTGTTGACGTGACGTCGCGGGGAGGGTGGCAAACGGCTCGGAGCTCGTTAGAGAGGAACGGGGGGGGGGGGGGGGGGGTCTCCCCAACAACAACAAACAACAACAACAAACGACGACACAAATTGCGTTCTTAACGAGCGCCGCGGTCGTTTGAAAGCCAATTGCATGTTTGTTTGCAATTTTTGCTAAAATATATTCACCACTTAATAACGTTTATTTAAAGCAAATGGAAAAAACAGCAAAAAAACGCCGCTGTAATGTGATTGAGATAAATTCATTGGGGGGGAGGGGCGTGGAGGGGGGGCATGATGGAATGTGGGGGGTTGCGGTGTTCACATAGCAGTTGCTCATTGATGTTTTGAATTAGCAGGGAAGCAATCTAAGCGGTTTTTATTTGGCCGGGACAGGCCCCGCTCGAACTACCGTAGCGCTTTTAACAGAAGCGACCTGGCTTTCACAAATGATAGCTCCAGCGGCTCATCGTGTGGACATACAGAGCAGTCAAATACTCCAAGCGCACGTTTCTTAAATGTGGAGGGGGGGGGGGGCGGGGAAACCGGAGGACCCGGGGGAAAATCCACGCGACCACGGGGAGATTGGCACGCAAACGCCAAATACACAGCAGCAGGTGCCATGGTCCGGATCGAACCCACGACCTCCCGTATACCAGGCGAGGTAGTTAACATCTCACCACCGTGGCGCCCTAGGAACGCCTCACTGAGTCTCAAAGCGTTATTCTAAGAAGGGCCCTGCCAAGGTTTTTCGCACCAGCGGGGGCGATGTTGTGGCTGCTGCTGCTGTATTCCCCAATTTAAGCAATTTGCAGGTACATTTTTGTTCACATTGGGATGTTTTTTTGGCCGATATCCGTTCACATTGAATGGAGCGTGACAGGGAGCGGTAACGCAATGGTTAGCGCTACGGTGCGCTACGAACCCGGTGACCCGAGTTCGACTCCCGCTCACGGATCAACACCGGTGACGATTATCTGAATCGGTCCTGGGTCTCCCCGAGGTCGACTGAGCCTTAAAATGAGCACTTGGTGCGATTTGTAAACATCGCTACGGGGGAGACAAAGGCGGCCGGGCGTGGTGCCTTCATAGGTGCTCGCCGCACTTGCCCCGACAGTCTGTGAAAGCTATACGGAGGAGCTTTGTCTTTGGTTAGCCATTGGTGAGAAAGCGCAGAATCCCAGAGGAAACCCATGCAGAACAAGCGGAAGAACATTCAAACTCCACACACACGTGCTTTGCTGCAGGCGTTCGCAGTTCGAAACCCAGGGACCGCCCTGATTAATACTGCAGTGTGCGTCAACAACAATACCAAAATAATATACAACGCGCGATCCGCATCAATGACAGCGGACGTTAAAGATCCCCCCCAAAAAAAATAATAATGATCTACTGTATATATCGCATCCCAATTAATTCTTCATGAGAGCCAAATCCATACTCGCAGGAGTGGGGCAATTGTGAGCGGGCGTCAGGGTCCCACATCTCGGAAGATAAGCTGAATTTAATCCTGTTTAGCACTCATTTTCACTGCCTTCGATAAGACGTCGTCATGAGTGCGAGGACAGCCACACATTTGAAACCATTGGGGGGTTTGACAGCAGCACAACGATAATGATGATGGGGAGGCTGTCACTCTTTGTGTAATTGTCTGGGGGGGGGCCGCACTGAAGGGCACCAGGGGCCTCCAGGGGTCCCCGCGGGCGTTGCGATGAAGAACGCCGCCTTAGATGGAAAACCACTAAAGACAAAGATCCCCCGTATAGCCTTAACAGACTGTTGGGGCGAGTGCTGTTAGCGAGCACATGTGAAGGCCGACACGGCACACGAGGGGGTGGGTGACCAACACCACGCACGGCCGCTTTTGTCTCCCCAGTGGCGACGTTTACGCACCGCACCAGATACTCATTTGAGGCTGAGTCGACCTAGGGGAGGCCCAGGACCGGTTCAGATAATCGTCACTGATGTTGGCCGTGAGCGGGAATCGAACCCGGGTCGCCAGGTTCGTAGCGCAGCGTAGCGCTAACAGCTATCGGTTGAAGCGGGGGCGCTCAGATGTCCCTCTCGCAAACGAAACGCTGCCACGTGCACGGGACATTGGAGGCAGTAGACTCGTCGGCCAATGCACCCGAAGATTATCTCTCTTGCGAGCCCCATCTCGTAGATTAGATTTGCTGTTCCATTACCCGCATCCCTGCCAAGGAGTTGGCTGGGGGGGGGGGGGGGGGGAGCGGTGGTACAGCAGTGGCGTAGCGACGCACGAAGCATCACGCAGCCTGAGTTTGCCTTCCCGGCTACGGCGAACATCGGTCGTCGAGTGAAATATACATCGGTCTTCCATTCATTCTATCCGCCCAACTATCCCACACACTCCCACCCTTGACCCCCTCCACCCAACTGTCCTCGCCTCCATCCCCCTCCACTTTCATCAACTCGCACTCACCGGCGCGGACGAAATAACTCCAAACAATCTCTCTCAATAATGACAAAAGGCCGTAAATTATTCATCGTATTATTATTATATAACCTGCCGAGTAGCCAGAATGCCATCATTTTGTCCGACCGTCATCATCATCGTCGTCGTCGTCGTCATTATATATGTATTATTGTCCTTGTGAACTCAGTCAATTGAAGGTGGCTGTCATCTCTGTCTACGCACAATAAAACAGACAAAGATCCCCGGAAGGCACCAGCATGACTTTTGGGGCAAGTGCTCTTAACGAGTAGCACCTATGAAGGCCGATACGCTACGCACGACAGGGTAGGTGGCCAGCACCACGCCCCGGCCGCCTTTGTCTCCCCCCAGTGGCCAAGGTTAACACAGCGCACCAGGTTGCTCATTTGAGACCGAGTCGACCTAGCGGAGGTCCAGGGCCGGTTCAGATATAATCGCCACCGGTGTTGATTGGCCGTGACTGGGAATGGAACTCGGGTCACCGGGGTTCGTAGCGCAGCGACCTAACCACTGCGCCACCGCTCCCACCACAGACACAAAGACAGGATTTGAGAAAATCCTCCTTATAGCCTTCACATCATTTTGGGGCAAGCGCTGTTAGCGAGCACCACAAAGACAAAGACCCCCCTATAGCCTTCACAGACTGTAGGGGCAAGTGCTGTTAGCGAGCACCTATGAAGGCCGGCAGGGCACACGAGGGGGTGGGTGGCCAGCACCACGCCCGACCGCCTTTGTCTCCCCAGTGGCGATGTTTACACACCGCACTAGGTACTCATTTAAGGCTGAGTCGACCTAGGGGAGGCCCGGAAACCCGTGTCGCCAGGTTCATAGCGCAGCGGGCTAACCACTACACTACCACACACGCACGCACGCGCACACAAACGCACTCACCTCTGAAATACATTAATACTAGCTCTACCACTATCTTATTCTGTCTTCAAAGCCGCGCCGCTCAGTGGGAGAAAACATATAATATAAACTTGATTTGGCGCTTTCGTGACTGCATATATAATATAAAAAAACAAAAAAATAAAATATAAAAACGCGCGCGCGTTCATGATCAAGGTGTGGCGATCCCTTTGGGGGCGGGGGAGAAGACGCGAATCTTTTGGTAAATAAAAAAAAATCAGTTCCATCTCTGTCTCGTTCTCTCTCTCCGCCGCATAATCATCATCATCATTATAAAAAAAAAACCCCAACAGTGATCGATTCACGAGGCTCACGGGAGAAGTCTCACAGTGGCCGTGTCTCGCACAAGATGGCCCGAGATCCCACCCGAACCGCGGAATGCGATCGGATCCTCCAGTCGGAACGATTGAGTGATGGTGATGGTCGCAGCCCGGACTTTAATGACACTAAATGAAAAAGAAAAATCACGATTGAACGTGGATTTTTCCTGTGTCCCATCACCATCATCAACATGGTCATGATGATGATGATGATACACCTCCCATTAGCACGGCTGGTTACGTACACAACCCAAACGATAACAACATCATCATGGGATCTCCTTTGCCAGTACCAAAATATGGTGCTCTTCTCTCCCTCACACCAACGCTAATCCCCCAGTTACATGCTAATTTATATGTAAACTCCTCTCCCCCCGTCCCCCGGTCCGAGCTCGTCGTTCGCCGTGGTGCTAATCCCTCACACCAACATCATGCTGATCCCCCAGTTACATGCTAATTTATATGTAAACTCCCTCTCCCCCCTCCTCCAGTCGCCAGCTCGTTCGCTCTCCGTAATGCTAATCTCCCAGTTACATGCTCCTTTGTCCAGGCTCTCTGTTCCTCCCACACAGCTTGAAAGACGCTGTCAAGCTTGACAGGGTTCACTCACGCGCTGTCTTCTGGGACAGTCCTGTTTCTTCACCTGAGGACGGCTACTTGTGTTGTGGCCGAAACGTCTCGTGAGAATTTCATTGTTTTATTTTATTATTTTATTCTCATTCTACGTGGTGACTTTACCGAAAGAACCAAAGAATATGAGAATAGGGTTTCCCCTTTTTTTCTGGCAACAAAACAGCTGTTAAGATGTTAAAACACCAAACTGAAACCTTTTACAAGGAATCATGTGTGCATTAACCACGTGTGCGCAGACGCGTGCACGTGTATCCCAGTAATAGTGGGAATATAAATGCATTGCTACAGAGAGGATGCTGCTGCCGCATCGAAGCTGCGCCCACAGAGTGACCAACGTAGAACTAAGAAAGAAAAGTTGCACAATGAAGAGAAGACGACCCCGATGATGCAGGAAGTGATGCGAAGGAAACTATTTGGACGCATTTGTAGGATGGACTACAACAGGAACATGTTGTTGTTGTTGTTCGGAAAAACGTAAGGAGCCGGAAAGAGAGGAAGACCTCACAGAGAACGTCTTGAAGACGACAAGAAGAGATTGCTGCCAGAAACGATGCGGCAACAACTTGAGCGAATCGGCACGGCGCTGAGCAAAGTGGAGACAAATGAGGAACAGTGCAGTGGACACCTACGGGCTATTTGCCCATGGATCGTGGTGGTGGTGGTGGTGGTGATGACGGGTACGTTATTTATGCCGATATCTAAGAGCAGGGAAATCAAAGCAGGCGTCTCTTCCGCGACCTTCACGAGCTCCGTCTGGGAACGCCGCGTCTCCGGAAGCAGCACCCATCGCAGAAGCCACGGCGGGAGTCGTTTATCCACAATGCTGGCCCGCTAGCTCTTTCACTCCTCCACCCACTTTAAAGCTCACTCAACTCGCCCGCCCAACAACTCGCCCGCCCACCAACTCGCCCGCTCACCAACTCGCTCGCTAACTCGCCCGCCCACCAACTCGCCCGCCCACCAACTCGCCCGCCCACCAACTCGCTCGCTAACTCGCCCGCCCACCAACTCGCCCGCTCACCAACTCGCTCACTCACTCGTTCATTAACTCTCTCGCTCCCTTGCTCGCTCACTCGCTCGCTCGCTCGTTCGCTAACACGCTCGCATGCGGCGCAGCTGTTCCCGATGTCACCTCATTACTCCCGTCGGCTCTTCCCTGCGGGTGGAAAGCACGCCGCCTAAATATTTCATTTCGTTTCATATTTCCATCGACATTTCTTTTATTCTCACCGCACCGGGCGATGCGTGCCGCACGGCGGTACGGGGACGTTCGGCACCCGAGTTCGATACCCGGCGGGGGCTGACTCACATCGGCGCAGGAATCGAATCTGTAAATGATGGAGGGGGGGGTGGGGGGAAACATATCCCGTCGCTCAGAATGTGTTATTAATGCTGACCCCTAGACCAGAGAACACCACAACGCAGTGCTTCAGGGACTGCTGGTGTGTGTGTTGGAACTTCTTTCACACCGCACGTAGCCAACCGCGCTAGTCGGAGGTGCGGGGGAAGGACAACAAACTAAAGACACCAAGTCCGTGTGTCGCTTCACCACACGCCCCTCCGTGCTGCTGCTGCTGCTCTGCGCGTTGCTGTTGCGTCTTGTTGCGAACCTCATCGCCGGAGGAGCCAGGGCCGTGCCCGACGATTTGATCGCCGACCCGATTTAACTCGGCTGGAGACGGAACGGCAGGGGTATGTGGGGAAGAGCCTCAGCCTCTTGCTCTCACGTGTGCCGCTGGACGGGTGGTGACGGGCATGGGTGTGGTGACGTCATCGGCATAATTTGCCGCGTTACGTCGGGCGTGGCTTGACAGCGGAGGGGGTTTCCTGACTTCGGGAGGCGGGGTGTCGGGGTGACCTCCGTTTTAATTTTTTACGGGGGGGGGTACAGATGGGGTGGGGGGGGGCTGAGAAATGGACTCATTTGTTGCATCCGTCCCAAATCGACGCGTCATTTTCATTCCTTGCATTCGCGATTGACCGAAATCCACTCATCCATTCCATTCGACCCATCCTGCCCATTCGTGAATGAACGGAATGGAACGAATGAAGGAACACACGAGCTGAACTCGCGACCGACCAGTGGTGCTGCACGCAGAGAAGCTGCGCCTGGACAACATCCACGTGACCAAATCGACCCATCCCTTCCATTCAACCCATCCGGTTCCATTCGACCCATCCGGTTGCATTCAACCCATCCGGTTCCATTCGACCCATCCGGTTCCATTCGCCCCATTGCTTCCAGTCGACCCATCCGGTTGCATTCAACCCATCTGGTTCCATTCGCCCCATTGCTTCCAGTCAACCCATCCGGTTGCATTCAACCCATCCGGTTCCAGTCGACCCATCCGGTTGCATTCAACCCATCCGGTTCCATTCGACCCATCCGGTTCCATTCGCCCCATTGCTTCCAGTCGACCCATCCGGTTGCATTCAACCCATCTGGTTCCATTCGCCCCATTGCTTCCAGTCAACCCATCCGGTTGCATTCAACCCATCCGGTTGCATTCGCCCCATCCGGTTCAATTCGCCCCATTGCTTCCAGTCGACCCATCCGGTTGCATTCAACCCATCTGGTTCAATTCGCCCCATTGCTTCCAGTCGACCCATCCGGTTCCATTCGACCCATCCGGTTCCATCCGACCCATCCGGTCCATTCGCAAACCAACGGAATTGGTGACGAGCGACGAACGAACTCGCTGAACTCGCGACCGTGTCCGTGGTGCCGCCCGCAGAGAAGCCGCGCCTGGACAACATCCACGTGACTGCCGCCCTCATGACGCCGCTGGCGCCGTCGCACTCACACCCTCACCTCCTGTACCTCTCCGAGGCCTACGGCGTCGCTCCGGGCTCCAAGCCGCACGTGGCGCAGTTCAACTCGCTCAAGCGCCTCGGTGGGTCTCTCACGCCGGGGTGCGCGCACCGGTGGAAAAAAGACACAACCGTGCCGTGCCGTGCAGGCCTCCAGCGTGCGTCGCTGGTACGGGCTGGCAACGTGGCATTTATATCGGTTGAACACGCCAGGCTTTGCGCCGCCAATATGATTATCGATGATAATGTTCCCAGATGAAAATAATCTATTGGAATTTATATGACTACAGTAACCCCCGGCTCCTCTTACTCTGTTCTTCGCACCTGGTAGGCTTAAGAGTGATGGCATCACCTTTGCTCGATGTAATACCGTAACAGGAAGACTTCTTCACACTTGTGGCAAGCCACCCGATGAAGCTGGTTGTAATCTCCAGCGAAACGTCGTACTCAAATTTGAGATGTGGGTTTAGTCTCCAACACACCGGTGTGCTGGAAGCAGTAACTAATTGACACGCTTCGTTCACGTGACAAACCTCACTAATTGTCTGCGTCGAGTGGTGGCGGTTTAACGACGCGTTTATATTTACGTGACCTAACCCAAAAAACCCTTTATTGTGATGCTTATATACCAGTCAGGTGCACGCATCGCATCAGCCCGTGCCGGGCACCAGAAGACGATGAGTGGTAGCAAGAAGGCACGGTTAGCACCATGCCATGTGGTGCCAGCCGGCAGACACGGTGGCACTAACACGTGACCCCAGCAGACGCGTCGTGTGGCACCAGCAGACGCCTTAGCACCATGCCATGTGGTGCCAGCAGGCAGACACGGTGGCACTAACACGTGACCCCAGCAGACGCGTCGTGTGGCACCAGCAGACACCTTAGCACCATGCCATGTGGTGCCAGCAGGCAGACACGGTGGCACTAACACGTGACCCCAGCAGACGCGTGTGGCGCCTTAGCATCATGCCATGTGGTGCCCAGCAGGCAGGCAAACAGACACACGTGGGTCTTTAACGTCCGGGTAAGACTGTCAGATTCACCCGGGACAGCAGCTGGCAGCCCCCCTCGGCCCAAGACGACGACACCGCAAACACCGGGCCAGGTGGCAACAACCCGAGGCGGAGTTCCGCAGATTAAATGTAAAAAGCTCCCTCCACGCCATTGCGCGGCCAACAGCGATTATTATTAATAATGATGATGATGATGAAATATTCTATGGGTCTTTCGGTAAAGCCACGATCGCAACACAAGCAACCGTCTTCAGGTGACAATTGCTTTGTTGCGATCGAAACGTCGTGATATTTTTTATTAATTTTTTTCTATCTACGTGGCTTTACCGAAAGACCCATAGAATATGTATTCCTAAAGTCACGAAAGCCTTACGTCAAGATTTAATGATGACAATTGAAGCGCCCTTTTATTTTCAGATGGGCAGAAAGTAAAAATAAATATATGAATGCGTTATTATTAATATTAATTAATGGTATTAATAATAAACATACATATTATATTAAAGCAGTCTGCCTCAGCAGCAGACCATGCTTTCCCACCTGATGATGGACGCTTGTGTTCCGCCCGAAACGTCGTGATTTATTTTATTTTATACCTACGTGACTTTACGGAAAGAACCAAAGAGTATCATACATATTAATGAATGGATTATACCAATAAAGCATATACATTAATTTGATTATTAATAGCAACCATACATATTAAATAATCATACCTTTAATATTTTTTTTCCTTCCTGAAAATAGCAGGGCGCTTTAATTTTCATCGTTGCAACAACAACCCCCCCACACACACACAGGGAGGCATTCGCACGATGCCATGGCAACCCTCCTACCACCTGCTCTACCACATCCTGTACCACCTCCTGTACCACCTCCCCCACCACCTCCTCTACCACCTCCCCCACCACCTCCTTTACCACCTCCTCTACCACCTCCTCTACCACCTCCTATACCACCTCCCCCACCACCTCCTCTACCACGTCCTCTACCACCTCCCCCACCACCTCCTCTACCACCTCCTTTACCACCTCCTCTACCACCTCCTCTACCACCTCCCCCACCACCTCCTCTACCACCTCCTCTACCACCTCCCCCACCACCTCCTCTACCACCTCCTATACCACCTCCCCCACCACCTCCTCTACCACCTCCTCTACCACCTCCCCCTCCACCTCCTCTACCACCTCCTCTACCACCTCCCCCACCACCTCCTCTACCACCTCCTCTACCACCTCCCCCACCACCTCCTCTACCACCTCCTCTACCACCTCCCCCACCACCTCCTCTACCACCTCCTCTACCACCTCCTCTACCACCTCCCCCACCACCTCCTCTACCACCTCCTATACCACCTCCCCCACCACCTCCTCTACCACGTCCTCTACCACCTCCCCCACCACCTCCTATACCACCTCCTCTACCACCTCCTCTACCACCTCCCCCACCACCTCCTCTACCACCTCCTCTACCACCTCCCCCACCACCTCCTCTACCACCTCCTCTACCACCTCCCCCTCCACCTCCTCTACCACCTCCCCCACCACCTCCTCTACCACCTCGACAACCTCCCTCACCACCCGCGTCTCACCACTTCTAATTCAACTCCTCCACCTCCTCCACTGCGCTCTCTCACCCCCCCCCCCCCGTCCCTCCACCTACACCCCCCGTCCCCGTAGCCGAGAAGGAGATGAGCGACTACTACTCGCGTAAGCGGCACCTGGCCGAGCTGGCGAGCGGCACGCTGCCTCTGCATCTCGCCCTCACTCCGCCGCTGCCCAGCTCCGCGCCCTCCTCCTCCTCCGGCGGCGGCGGCGTCGGCGGCGGCGTCGTGGGTCCCACGGCGGCGGTGTCGTCGCTGTCCCACCGGCCCAGCCCCGAGCCCGGGCCGCGCTCCGCGTCCGACGAGTGGGCGCGAGACTGGAAGCGCGCCGCGGCCGCCGCGGCGGCCGCGGCGGCGGCGGCGGCGGCCTCGTCTTCGGCGGCGCCGGTGGACCGCGACGCGAGGGGCGAGCACCACCGCTGCTTCCGCGCCTACGGATCGACGCCGGTACTCGACGAGTCGGCGTACGGCGGCGCCGGCGGCGAGGTGACGCTCTCCGTGTCGGCGGCCCTCGTCGACTCGGACGAGGGCGAGCGCGGCATGGTGATGGTGGTGGGCGGCGGCGGGATGGGGGGAGCGTTGCCGGCGCCGTCCGTCGCCGCGAGCGTCTCGACGGGCGCGACGCCGCAGTCGTTCCGGCACCGGCACCACCAGCAGCACACGTGGAGGAGCGGCTCCGAGAAGGTTCGCGTGCGCGCGCGCGTGTTGCGTCGGCTCAGCCTCAAATGAGTACCTTGCGCGGTGTGTAAACATCGCCACGAGGGAGACAAAGGCGGCCGGGCGTGGTGCTGGCCTCCCAACCCCTCGTGTGCCCTGCCGGCCTTCATAGATGCTCGTTAACAGCACTTGCCCCGACAGTCTGTTCAGGCTATATGGGGGATCTTTGTCTTTGTGTGTTATATGTGTGGAGGAGACTCGCGTAGGACGCTGCTTCTGGTTAATTGCATGCAGTCGCCCTCCAGCAGCAACGGAGGGCAGAGGAGCGACGCTCACAACAACGAGCGGAGGCGCCGGGCGGCTAAAACGCAGCGAGTTGGCACAGCAGTAGGGGGCACAGGTGGTGCATCTCAGTCAGTCAACCCATGGCAGCTGGGTCTGTCTCGTGACCTGTCAGCGAGCCGTCGACACTTCACGTGGCCTCAAAGTGCACCTTGCCTGGCACAAGCGCCGTGATGATGTCACCTCCACTGAGTGGCGCAAATTGGTTGTTGTTGTGTTGTTGTTGTGTTGTTGTTGTGTGTGGTTAACGCGCTACTTTGCGAACCCGGCGACCCGAGCGAGGTTCGAGTCCGGCTCGCGTCCAGTAAGAGCGAGGCGAATAATCGAATCGTTCCTGGCCCCCTGCCCCTTAGGTCGACTCAGCCTCAAATTAATACCTGGCGTGGCACGTAAACATCAGCATTGGCCGTCGATCGCCGTGCCGGCCTTAATAGGTGCTCGCGAACAGCACTTGCCCCAACAACCTTTGCAGGCTATATGGGCGGGGGGCTTTCCTAGAGCTTTCTTTCTGCTGCTGACCTTCGACCTTATGATCCAGATCCGTGCTCGCCGTGCTACGTTGACTTCCGGTTTTGCCGAACGATTACGTCACAAGGCCGCTCTAATTACACGCAAGGTGCTTGCTACAAATGAACCGCAGGTACCTCGCTGATCTCGGCAAGGAGCGTAGACCACCAGCACGCGAAGCTCCGGCTCAGCCATCGAGCAGAGACGGGTGGTCACGGCGTCGCGCGCGTTCAGATGCGGCGCTTCTGCGGCCGTCTGGAACGCTCTTTCCTTCCGATTACGAGGAAGCCACTGGAAAGCTATGGCACCGTTTGAATCGAGGTCGAACAGGAATTTCTTTCAGAACTGCCGTTTTATGTTTAGTCTGTTGTCATTACCCCAGCACCTCCGGTTAGCGCGGTTGGCTACGTGTGGTGCAAAAGAGGTTCAACCGGTGCCGGATGAAGCTAGTGCGGGGCCTGTAGCATATGTTATGAAGGGGCCCTAAATAAATAAATAAAACCCCGTAAATATTAAAAACACATTTTTTACTTGCACCGTGAAGTAATTGTATTTTTGTTTACTTGTTATACAGCCAGAGAATACGACAAATCGCTAACCTTAAACACCCGGTCGTTCATAAAATTTGAAGGCAGTGTAGTACTATAGTAATATAGCAAGTCCCAGAATCACTGAACCCGAATTGATAGCTTGAAAACATTTAACGCGGGGCCCTTGAAAGTGCGGGGCCCGTAGCATGTGTAGCTACTTTTGCTACTAGGATGATTGGGCACTGGGTTCAACACTGACGCATCAAAGCCACCAACGGCGCTCCGGTGCCAGAACTGGTGCCAGAATTGGTGACAGAATTGGTGACAGAATTGGTAACAGAACTGGTGACAGAATTGGTGACAGAACTGGTGACAGAACTGGTGACAGAATTGGTGACAGAACTGGTGACAGAATTGGTAACAGAACTGGTGACAGAATTGGTGACAGAATTGGTGACAGAACTGGTGACAGAATTGGTGACAGAACTGGTGACAGAATTGGTGACAGAATTGGTGACAGAATTGGTGACAGAATTGGCCCTTTTCTCTCTCGATCTTTCCCCGCCAAAAGCTTTGATTGTGGTCGAGCCCGATCTGACCAATGCCTTACGATGGCGACTCCTGCACATCATCGACTATTGACGTGATGCAATGCGGTGACGCTTGAGATCGGGGGGGGGGGCATCCCCCTCCCCCCGGGGGCCACCCCCCCCCCCCAAACTTTAGCGAACACGGAAGGCATCTGATCCGTCAGCCTAGCACCTGCGTGCCTCCACGGTATTTCATCTCCGGTTAGGGTTGTTGGGGGGCGCCTGTGGCCAGGAAAGTCACAAAATTTGCACACGAACGACGCATTCCCGCAAGCACCCGATGCTCCGTCTAGAAGTTTTGTCTTATATTGTTATACTGTTCATCATAGAAAGAAAGATAAAGTTGTGCGCTTACCAACGCAATGGAACGTCTGTCCCTGCGACTTGTTGATTTGTGATAGCGTGTGCGGGGAGAATTGGAAATTGTCGTCGTCGCAAAACAAATGGCAAAGTCGTGTCGGTGGGGGCCAAGTCGATTCTGGGAATCAACACCGAATCGCCTCGTTCTGCAGATCGATTCCAACGTAATCGAACGTCCGTCCGTGCGCCTCCGCCGTTCAAAGCCACGCGCCCCCTGCATGAAAACGACGGCACGTGCAGCGTTCATCACAGATCAAGTTCGGCGTTCATATAGATAGAAGATAGATTATTATTATTATTATTGGCTTTTTGAAATTCGTCTCGTGTTTTTCTCTCTCTCTCTCTCACTCACTCTCATGTTTCTGCATTGCCTGCACGAGAGCGGTGACCTCAGACTAGTCGCCGTCGCAAACGAACTCCCTCGAGCTCCCACCCAGCCTCACAAAGCACTTCGGCACGTGACTCCACGCCCCCCCCCCCCCCCGCGTCCCCCCCGCCCCCCCAACCACCGCCCCCCCCCCCCACCAGGACCGCTCGGGGGTCTTCGGCTCCACCCCGGCGCTCAACCGCGAGTCGCGCACCCTCTCGCAGCGGCTGCCCAACTTCCCGAGCGACGACGCGCCGAGCCGCTACCACTCGGCGCGCCGTCTGCACCACGTCTCGGCGCGCCACGCGCCGCACGAGCGCGCCGCTCACCACGCCGGGGGCTCCCTGCTGGGGGCGCCGGGCTACGGCGGGGGCGGGGGCGGCGGCGGCGGCGGCGGCGGCGGCAGCGACCGCGAGCGTCGCGCCGGCCGCATGTCCCTCCGCTACCCCGGCGAGACCTACGGCTCGACGCCGGCGCTCGACCGCGGGCGGCTTCCTCCGCGGTCCACCGGCGGCGGCGGCGGCGGCGGCGGCGGCGCCGGCGTCGGATTCTCGTTTGGGACGCTCGGGCGATCCGCGTCATCGGCCCTGCACCACCAGCAGACCGCGGTAGTTGATGATGAGCCGATGGCGCCGGCGTCTTCGTCGCACCACAGCGACCAACCGACAGGCGACTCGTCGGACGACCACGACGGTCCCGTGGCGCAGCACGGGAAACACCGGGCCCAGCCGCCCCCGCCGCACCACCATCACCAGCAGCAGCAGCAGCAGCAGTCGACGTCGGCGTCGTCGTCGTCGTCGCAATCCAAGTCGGGCAAACAGCGGCGCGGTTTCCTGGCGCGGCTGTCCCTGGACGAGGAGGCAGAGTCCGAGCCGGGCTCCTCGGGGGCCGGGCCACCGCCGCCGCTCCCTCCGCGCTTGCCGGCGCGCTCCGGTTCGGGCTCGGGCCGGCCGGGCGGCACCATGACGCCGGACCGCGTGATGGCACGGGCGCGGAGGGCCGAGGCCCACCTGGGGTCTACGCCGTCGCTCCACAAGGGCTGGGCCGAGCGAGGTGGCGGTGGCGAACGCGTCGGGTTCGAGCGAGTCGGCGGCGCTGGCGGAGGTGCCAGCACCACGGGGCGCGTGATGAGGATGCAGAGCGTGCGGGAGGTCGCGCGCGGAGACAACTACCGCACGTGGAGCCTCTCGAACACGGCGGCCAAGCGGCAGGCGTTTGCCGGTCGCCGGCACATGACGCTGGAACACCTCAACTACGTCGGCCCGCACGCCGCCGTGACCCCCTCCTCGTCGCAGCTGCAGCTGCAGCAGCAGCAGCAGCAACATCATCATCAGCACCAGCAGCAGCAGCAGCAGCAGCCGCATCAGCATCAGACGATGTATGGGCTGAGCAATGAGGTTACAGTGTGACAATGACGATGGTTGTTGTGGTGGTGGTGGTGGTGGTGGTTGTGTTGACGGAGTACGATTGCAGGGTGTGGGAGGGGGGGGAATTTTGAACACGCAATTTTACACTCCACAGGCATGGAAATGTCAAGTGGAGAAAACGAGAGAGAGAGAGAGAAAGAGCCATGCGGAAATCAACAACAACAATCAACGACCAACTTGGAGCATGAACTGTGCCGATTTGGGTAACTGTGTCAGGATTTTCGATGTTTACCTGTGACGTGCGCGCGTTCGCGCGTGTGGTTTTAGGGGCGCGACAAGGACGTGCCCTCGCTCCTGCAGGATTCAATGCCCCTTGCTGATTGATGACGCGGTGCGAGAAAGCCCCCCTCTCTGTACCAACGAGGCTCCCCGGTCCCCGCACAGGCCATCATCAATGCCATCGCACGTTGATGACGCCCTCCAGTAGAGCCCGAGTCGAGGTTCCCCAGCCGGCGATCTGATCGCTACGCCCATGCTAAGGAGACCTTGGGGACGCTACTCATGAATGTCGAGCCGGCCACACAGAAGCAGTATCTTACCGTCGTGCCCCTCTCCCACTACAAGAGAGAAAATACCTCCCTGGGTACTTTGGATTACCGTCTAACTCCCCCCCCCCCCATTTTACGGGCGCCACGGTGGCTAGGAGATGTTAACTACCTCGCCTGGTATACAGGAGGTTGTGGGTTCGATCCCGACGCTGTATATTTGGAGTTTGCGTGTCACTCTCCCCGTGGTCGCGTGGATTGGTTTTTCCTTCCACGTTTACAATCAACATCCACGCGTTTAGAGCATTCGGCTGCTGGAAATGTCCACGCGATGGGCCCACTTCGTTGAGCTGTCATCTGTGTGGCCAGGTCGCTTCTGAAAAAGAGCTACACATAGCTCAGTGGATCCTTACCCGGTAAAAAAAACACACACAAGCGTATCGTTTTAGTTTAGTTTAAATACGATGACGGTTGAGGAGAGGATGGAGGGGTTCCCGTACTTCGGCAGGGTGCTCATTGGCCATCTCCCCGGGGATTGGTGGCAGAGGTCTCACTTCACATCGGTCAAGCGGCATTGTCGTTCTCATCGGCTGCGTCAACGCTGCGTTGGAAATTGTCCCCGCCTGTTTGCTCCACGCGAGTCTCCCCCGGTCTTGTGGACCACAGGCATGCCCTCCTTGCTCTATGCTCGCAATATGTGGTCCCCGTTACGGGAAGACTTAGCAATGCAAACCAGTTTAGAGTGTAGGGTAGAAACATTCACCTGGATACAACGGCATCTCCAGATGCTCCACTGGGGTTTAACATTTAAGGCTGACCCTGCCTACGATCCATCTTGGGTTTAACCAGACTTGGATTGTGTGAGGAGCTCACGGATCCTTGAAAGATCTGGACACAGACCCAGCGGTGAACTCCTCCGACAGGCGAGGCTGTGTTGGCTGGGTCATGTAGACCGCATGCCCAGCCACCGCATGCCCAAGCAGCTTTTGTTCGCCGGATCGAGGGGGCTAAACGGGCGCGGCACGGGCTAGAGAAGAGATGGAGTGATGTGGTACAGGAGGATGTGGAGCTGAGTGGACTTGCCGATGACTGGTACCAGCGGTGTCAAGATCGGCCTTTGTGGAGGAGGCTCATGAAGGACGCTACTGGGCAGTTCAAGGCATGATCCTCACTACAACGAGCAGAGAAAGCCGGGGCGATTAAAACGCAGCGTGTTCGGACGGGTAGTTAATCTGCGAGTGGCCTCAACAAGTTCACTCATCATATGTGTCTAGCGTAGAACCTCCTGCCAGCGAGCCTTCGCGACTTCACATGACCCCAAAGTGCACCTAGCCTGGCACAGAGGCTACAGCGATGTCACACCACTAGGTAGTGATGTGTGTGTGTTTGCGTGTGCTGTATACACACACACAGTAATCATCCAATGAATATGTGTACGTGTGTGTGGGTGTTGATATATACAGCGACATTGGTGGCGACAATGCACTACGATCCTAGTTTGATTTCCAGATAGCATTCACAACATCTGTATGAATTTTGAATGCGGTGTGCATGTGTCTATTGCATATTGTCGTGTGTTGGTGTATGGTGCGTGTGTGATGTTTGCTGTGTGTGTATGCTGCGTGTGACGTGTGTGATGTATGGTGTGTGCAGTGGCATCACTAGGGGGGTGTGGGGGGTGCGGACCGCACTGGATGACAACTTCAGAGGTGGCGAGGGGTGACACCAAAGTGACTATAAACAATTTTTGTGCAGTGTTTCTGCAGAAATGTATTTTTATTTATAAAAAAATATATATCCCTGTAGTTAGTTATAACAACAAAAACATTTTTCGTAAGTCCAGCTTACACGTGTTGTATCAATATACCTACAAGGCTCATACTCTGTGCTAATTTACTTCTTGAACCTTCTAATGGTGCTCCGGGTCAGAGCCGTCATTGTTACCTAACGACAGTGACGCTTCGAGTCACGTGGTTTCGTCTGCACGCACTACGAGCACGTGCTGTTGTGTTCGTCGCTGCTGGCCTTTTTATAGTCGCTGATTTTGTCAAATTTTCTGGTGTTTTAGCCACAATATCGTGGTAATTAGTATTTGTGAACCTATCTCAATATTTTTTTTGAGAATGAAGTAGTAATTAAAGGAAAAGGAGAAAAATGTAAAAAAGGATTCCGCTCCATTACTAATGATGTAACTAATAATGTTGCAATTTAATGTAGAAAGAATTTACGAAACAATTTTGTTAGTATTCACATAATCTAAGAAATATTAAATTTAAGAAATTTACAACCACATCACATATTAGTCCATGATTAATATTGATAATAAACTTACATGGAGAACAATTGAAGCAATTGGCGGGACCCCGGGGTCCCATCACTGCCCCGGGGTGGGAAAAACCGCGTAGCGACACGAGTCTTGCTGCCTTACCGACAACAAAACTGGTGTCAATTGATTGGCCTCGTCGAGAGCTACTCGGGGCACTAAGTTTCGTAAAAAGTTGAAAAATTACATAAACACGTTAAATTCACCGCCTGGGGGGCGGCGGGGCTCGTCTTGGAAGCTGAGGATCGACGGCTGACCGGAGGGCATCGACGGCTGACCGGAGGGCATCGTCGTCGCCGCGCGCGACTGCGGCGGACGCCCCCCGGGGCTCGCGTTTGTCCGGTGGGGTGGCGCCCGTCGTGTTGATCGCCGCCTGCTGCTGGCGCTTGTTGGTGCGGCGAGTCTGGGCGGGCGGCGCGTTGCTGTCGGGATCACGTAGTGGGCGGACTGAAAAATAATAAGTTTTGCGGGACCCCGGGGTCCCGCCAAAGGATTCAATTATTGATTATATAAATCTTTGATAACTAAATAGAGAAATTGACAATTTAAAACATGAAGTGGGGGGGGGGGGGGACTGCTATGTTTGTTGATCCATGTTTAGAAATATAACTTAAAATATTTGTTTTATTTTAGTCTTTTTTTAAATGTATTAAAAACATCACTGTCTTGGAAATATATATCTGATTTTAACGTAGTTCTTAGATGTTTTTACGTTTTGTACTTCGAATTTTATTGTTTTATTACTGTTTTTTTCATTTTAATCACCTGAAACTATGTAAAAGTAAATACATTTAGGCTATACTTATATTGTAATTTAAAGGTGTCATTTTAATTTTCTAGTTGTTTATGTCATTACTATTGCCATTACATTCAGTGATATACGGGAAATACGATTTACGAGTAACATTAGTACAAAAAACATTACGAAGGATTGTGTATGGTCTGGTACGGGAGGAGGTCCATGGGAGGTGACACCGTGAGATACCGTACTGGGTGACAGCAACCCTAGTGACGCCACTGGGTGTGTGTGTGTGTATGCTGCGTGTGGCGTGTGTGTGATGTTTGGTTTGTGTGTATGCTGCATGTGGCGTGTGATGTATGGTGTGTGCGTGTGTGTGTATGCTTTGTGGTAGTGTGTGTGTGTAATGCCTCGCGTGGGCTTTCCACAAATTTATTTGGGTGTTTTTCACATCCAGACTTTTCAGTCAATTCACAAACAAGAGGATGTCTGGCACACGCAACGTGACAGTTGGCCTTTCCTTCAATGGAGTTTTATTCTCCTTAGAATTCGGCACAATATATCATCGTGACATTTGGGAAACGTCCTCTGCTGGTAACTTTCGACCAAACATTATTAATAACCCTTTCGTAGCCATTCCTCTCCCTACCAATAACCCTCTAAAGCTCCCACTAGCGAAGGAGCCTTCAGCCAGCAGTGGCGTGAGCGAGCAATTGTAGGGCTGCGCCGCTTAGCTTTTCCACAATTCCTTTCAAAATGAGTCCCACGCAACGTTTGATCGCCTCCCCCTCTCCACGACCCCCACGTGCGACTAAAAATCACGCGACCACGCTGCGAGAAAGCAGGTGCCGTATTCTGAACACACAAACTCGCAGAGGACACACGCACGCACAACACACATCGCGGCCCTAATGTTTAGTCGCCTCTGCGTCGATTATAAAGGACGTCAGATTATTATTATTATTTTTTAAAAGGACTTCAGATGTTATTTCGGATTTTCGGGTAATTTTGCGATTACAGAACCGCGCCTTCGTGCTAACGAACGTGGCGTCGCCCGGAAGTGACGTCACGTCACCTGACGTCACAGTCTCGGACAAATCCGAGACAAAATAAATAATCTGAAATGTCCGATCCCGGCTACATTTTGGGGTTAGTTCTAGAATCGGAAACATCCATCCTGAGTGTATACTGCTACTACGCAGTACACTTTTGCATGTAATAATACATTCAGAAAGACCTGTTTGGTGAATTCAAATGGACGTTAAATGTCTTTGTTCTTTCGGTGGTGCGCGGGTGCTCAACAAGCTTCAAGGCACGGCACATGCAGAAATTGGCTGCCTCACACTTCAATTGCTTTCGCCAGACATGTTTCATCTGAGGTTCGACACAGCAGCGGTTCAGCTTTCATCAGGGCACAATTCCAGGCATTCGTGTTGATCTCTCACACACTTCCTATGAAGGCATCCGTAGCCAATCACAGTGACCTAACATTGCCTATAGAGGCATCAGTAGCCAATCACAGTGACCTAACATTGCCTATAGAGGCATCAGTAGCCAATTACAGTGATCTAATACTGCCTATAGAGGCATAAATAGCCAATCACGTAGGTCGCACACACTGGCGATGAAGGCTTCAATAGCCAATCACGGTAATCTAACACTGCCTATGGAGAAGACTGTGCTATCGACGTCATGAGATGACACATGCATTCGTGTTGGCCCACAGAAGTGAGTAACACAGAACTACCTCTGAGAGCCCTTCAAGTGACCTCTGGATCACGCAGTTGAGAATACGCACTTTCTCACACGCTCTGCCTATGAGAGTAATATTCTTCGCATGACAGTCAAACCGATACTTACGTTTGTATGTTGAGGTGCGAGGGTTGGACAACAACAGAGCTGGAACTTTGACAATTTCTGTGCAGAACCGATTTTAATTTCCTAAATTATTCCATGCACTCATTGGTGACCGGGCTAAGACCATCAAACTCGCTACACTTGATGACACCCGGCCACCTCCGTGCTTTTGGGGGGGGGGGGGGTACCACCAACACATTAGTCAATAACACCGTGGCCTTTAAAGGGAAAGCGTATAGTGGACGACGTTTTGGGCAAGGGCCTTTCTTAACAGCACATAAGTAGTGAGGGTCTGAGAGGTAGGAGATATCGCAGTTCGAGAGCAGGAAAGAAGACAGTCGCGGGAACAGAGACAAAATCTCCATACGTTTTTTTTGGGTTAGATCGCATAAATATATAAATGTGTCGTTGAGCCTGCCACCACCCGACAGAGCCAATTAGTAAGGTTTGTCACGTAAACAGAACATGCCAATTGGTTACTAGTTCAGCACACCGGTATGTTGGAGAGCAAAGCCACAACATTTACAATCTGATTTACAAAATATTTACAAAATATTGGTTGCGAAAGCCTACGTATTAATGAAACAATCTCACCTCTCCAGAGCCCCCTGTGGTCTGGTGGGAGCGGTCTTCGTCCAGCGAGAAGGTTCCGCAGTTGTCTTGGAAATTGAACAAATCATCAACTGGTGCTGCTGCTGCTGCGTTGGCAGTGGTGCACAAGCACACATCAACAAACAAAAAAACTCAACACATTCGTCCAATGACACCGCTGTGTGTGTGGCCTTAAAAGGGAAAGTATGTACTAGGTGACTTTTAGGGCAATGGCCCTTATTCATAGCACAAACAAACTTTGATTGTTTAAATAAAATAAAATGTGTCCAACCTTAAAATGTCGCATATCCACGCCGTAAAAGAACACGTGTTAACAGTGTCACACGGGGTGGTTTTGCTCATCTCCGCTGATGATCAACAGCCATTCCACATTCTTATTGCCGGGGCCTATTTGACCAAAAGGGAACAACCATCCCGAATCGGTGCGTTTGATATCAACCCTTACATTGAGTCAACACACTTCTTGAAAATTCAGCTTAAAAGACAAGACACAAACCCGCATTACAAACGCGTCGTACGTACGAATATATACGACTGAGCTTTGGGTGGACGTGTCCGGTGGTAGTGTAAACTCCACATTCCCTTGGCGGGGTATGGCAGTCTTCTCCCGAACACGACAATGTACTTTGTAAACTTTGTATGGATAATGGTGTGAACTTCGCTACTCTATATATATCACTCGCGTTATTTTACTTGACTGTGAATTCGCACCCTTAGACGTGTTTACAGGATCGGTGGAAATTGTATAGTGTACATTCGCAACCTAAAATGTGAAGACTTGCAGCGCTTTATAACCAATAACGGGCGCTTGCGGCTCGCTGTCTTATTACCGTAGTCTCCGGATTATAATGCGTTCCGGATATATGCGGTTAACAAACAATAGCGGCCCAGTGGCCCGGTGACGTCACCAGGCTAGGCGCGCCTTGAGGCCACGTGGCGCGAGGCGTCGATGGCTCGCCGCTGGCAGGAGGAGGTCACGGGACAGAACCCAGGTTGTTATGGGTCAACTGCCTGAGGTGACTTGACAAGATGCGCCGAATGCGCTCCCCCGCTGTGCCAAAGTGACGTCACGCACACGCGCACGTATGCCGGGTGTAACGTTGTCGTCATCGAAGGAGGACGTTAGTTACAAATCGAAGGCTCCTTCCCGTTGGTTCAAGCAAGCCTGACCCCCGCCGACGAGAGGCTGGATGTCAAAACCGGAGCAGAGTCGTTGCTTGTATTGCTGATAAGATGCACTCCCAGAAGGCCGTGCGGCCGATGGCATATTCTTTTACGTGGAGAGGCAAATGTGGGAAGGAGGCGTTATGTACCGGATTATAAGACGCACCCCCCCCCCCCCCCTTGCGTCCTGTAATGCGGAGGGCACGGCAAATGACACGAGTCGCTGAGCATATGTTTACACTCCTGCACCCGCGACGTTGGAGCGTGAAGCGTTACCGTAATCAGATTACCAAAGGCGGCTTACCGGTAATCCAATGTGTTATTCGCCTGTAACTGGATTTACTCTACTACCCATTGCTTTGCTAGCATGTGCCAGTGGATTACTTTGATTGGATTACTTACAGTGTTTTTTTAATGGATATTATTTAGTTTGTACGTACAATTATTCCGATGTGAGCCCAGTAAACGTGGATTCGTTAGGTGTAACGTTGGCCCAACGTTCGACCAACGTTGGGCCAACCACATGTTTACTGGGAGCAGCCACTGCATAATACAGCCGAGTCGCAGCCGAGGTGCTGATTATATATATTTAGCTTATCTCAACCCAATATATGTTAGTTTTAAGAAGGTGTAGTACGTTACGTTTGATACATCCAGTATGGACTTACGTTCCTTGTATAATCAGTAACCATGTGCATACACATTTTGTAGTGTTTCAAAGGTGTCAATCATGAAACAATTGACGAGGATTCGTAGGGTTCAGTGTTGATGCCCAAGGTTCACTGAGCCATACTCAGACACCTCTAAACGTCTTAGGGTTCTGTGTTAATGCCCAAGGCTCACAGAGCCAGACTAAGACACTATGGTTCAGTGTTAATGCCCAAGGCTCACTGAGCCAGACTCAAAAGTGTTTCGATTCGCACTCGTTTTTATGTAAATTGATTAACGTGACCCATGCAGTCACTAGAGGTCGCTACATTCAAGCACAGTGTTTTAAAAAAAAAGGCAATTTATTATTGAGTTATAATCATTCCCCCACCCCCACCCTCCCCCGAATCAGCACGATTAATGGACTGGGAGTGCCGATATTTCACGGAATACTTTTTGGAGGGATGATTACTAGTTTACGCCGCTGATCAAGAGTCGAACGAGTTCGGAGGTCCTGAACCAGTGGTGGAAATTCCACATTGCTATGGCCGGGGGGGGGGGGAGGCAAAGTGCATATAAACAAGTCATACGTGTGAGTCTGTGAGTACTGTTAATATCCTGTTTACAAAAAAAATTGACAGTCGTATTTCAAACGAATAATAAGTGCCATATATTATATATAAACTTTCAATATATATTACAGTATTGTAATGTGAAGGTAGTTTGTTAAAATGTTACATTTGTGCGTGCATACTATTACAGTACTTTATATGGTCATACGATTCAAGTTTAACTGCGTCACCCTGCTGTAACGAAGTTATTCGGTAGCAGCGATCATCTGCTTCCGCTGCTCTGAGCAAGTGGCGGAAATTCCACATTCCTATGACGGGAGCGGGGGGAGAGGGAGGTTCGAAGGACTGCAAAAGAATGCCCCCTGTTTGTTTTGTCTTAATTTCCACAAAGAGGTACCTGTTGTGTTAAGAGGCCGTCCATAAATGACGTCACGCACCTGGCGGGGGGGGGGTCAGACATTTGTGACGATGTGTGACGAGGGGGGGGGGGATTTGAGAAGTGTGACGTCACATCAAAATGCGCAACTTTAAATAAATATAGACAACACGTTCTACTTAATTAAATAGACTTTTTAATAAATGTTTTCTCCTACAACATCAGGGTGCAGCGCCACATTAAATACGCACTACAATGACAATAGTTTAAAGCGATTTGAAGCATGTTTAATTTTGGGGGGGGGGGGGGACAGAGCTTTGTGACGTCATATTTGAGGGGTGGGGGGTCTGACTTTGTGACGCCGTGTGACGAAGGGGGGGGGGGGTCAAACATCGTCCAAAATCGCGTGACGTCATTTATGGACGGCCCCTTAGGGATCTCGGTCTCCCCCGACTAGGATTTTAACTCGGCGACTTCGGATCTCCCGAAACCATATCGCCATCTAGTGGGACGGTGTACAGTATATGTATCCAGTGACATTCACGTATTGTCTCCACGTGGTCATCCAGCACCCAGACAAGGCCACACGACCGAGTCCACGCGGAATTCTGCGTCTCGCTAGCTAAGCAGGTTCTTAGCCTGGATAGCGCTTCCATGGTCGACCACCGTGCGCCAGGTGTCGTAGGCTGCGGCTCCACCTTGTCTGCAGAGGGTTAGTGGTGGAGCAAGGGTTCAATTGTTGTGCTGTACACACGACCGTCCTTCTATGGAACCCCCCCTACCCCACCCACCCATTCCACGTCTCTGGATTCCTGCCTCATTCCCCCCCTCACTCGCAGTGATGAACAGTGTGGTGAAATAACCTCGACAGCTGATTGGGCGTGACCGAAAGGGGAATCTTAGGGTGACAGACCACGTTCAATACCCGCCGGCCAATTCCCTTTAAAGTGTATTGGAATTAGTCGCCTCTTTTTGCTATAGCGACGCCCGCCCTGCCTGATCGGTTTACGTATGCACAGTATTTAATTACGCGTGTGAAGTACCAGCAAAAACTTGTCACCACAACATATACTGTAATATATTCATGCATACGTTCTTGTCAGTTATATATTTTAAAGTATATATATATTTACACGGATTTACTTTAGTGTCATTGATACTCAACTGTTGGAACAAAGAAAAAATTGTTTTGCAAACATCTCCAGCTTAAAATGTCCTATGGGGGTTTCTTTTTATTTTTATTTTTGTGTTTCTCGTCTTAACACGGTGTCAAAATAAAATAAATCTCTTACCGCGGTGTTGACGGTCAGCGCAGCGGTTGAAACATTGGTTCCGGTATCGTCAATCTACCCCCCCCACTCCCCCACTGCCCACCGCTACTGTCCCACCCCGGCAAGTACGAACGGGGTACTCCGCAGTCGTTTGGCAGGCAAGTCGCTTGCGGCGTTAAAGGGGTAAAAAGGGTCGCTCCTACAAACTCCTTCCAAGACGTCTGGGCGCAACGCTGGCACGTGGTTTGGAACTGATGGAGCGACGTTGGCTCAACGTTGGCATGTGGTGTTAACCGTCGGAAGGACGTTGGCCCAACGTTGCCATGTGGTGTTAACCGTCGGACGAACGGTGGCCCAACGTTGCCATGTGGTGTTAACCGTCGGACGAACGGTGGCCCAACGTTGCCATGTGGTGTTAACCGTTGGACGAACGTTGGCCCAACGATGGCACGTGGCTTGGACCTGATGGACTGACGCTGGCCGCACGTTGGCCCCACGTTGGCATGTGGTGTTAATCGTTGGACGAACGTTGGCCCAACGTTGGCATGTGGTTTGGAACTGATGGGCCCACGAATGAAAGATGAGGGCCAAACAATTCCCGAGAAGGTATCGTCAACAAGGAATTTCAAGGTATCCACCTTTTACCATTTGGTGTACTCAGGAATTATGGGTAATTGTTTAAGTAGTTATAGACCATATTCTTGGTTCTTTCGGTAAAGTCACGTAGAAGGGAAACAATAAAATAATACAAATATAAAACAATAGAATTCTCATCATGATGACTTTACCGAAAATTCTCATCATGATGATTGCTTGTGTTGCAGTCGAAAAGTCGTGAGAATTTTTATTGTTTTATATATTTTTTATTATTTTATTGTTTCCCTTCTACGTGACTTTACCGAAAGACCCAAGAATATGAATCCCTGCAGTCACGAAAGCTTTAAATCACAAATTTAGTTATAGACCGTTTGCACAACGACTGTGGTGGACCTTCCCAAATATTTCAGACTTCCAAAATCTTCTGCTCAAACGATAATTGAGACATTGGTGCTCACCTCCTGTTTACATCCCTGAGCCATTGGTGGCAATTCTAAATTGCTACGGCGGGGGTCACTCCGTACACATTATTGGCCGCTGTTGACTGCCCCAACTGAAGCGTCATTTTAAGCTGGAACTTTTAGAGGATGAAGATGGGAGTGTAAAAATACTGCCGTAGGAACCACGTTTTAAGTGGCAGGAGACGACGTTCGGATTTTATGGATAGTCGTGCGGGCGGATCTGTCTCAATAACGCCTTGCCCGTGCCAAATACTGTAGCTTCCTTGACGTCAACAGGTGTAAGTTTCATGTCCCCTAATCGGCTCCAGGTGAATATATATGATCGTGGTTCAAGGTTAAGATGTACCTGTTTGTCCGAGGCAATTCCTATAAGTCCATCGCCTGAAACTTAACTCTGTGTTCAATCTGCCATCTTGCTACTGGTATGCATTTGTCTTATCGGTGTCGTAATGCCTTAATGCCGAAAGCGAAGAAATTATTTCGCAGTTCCAGGGCCAATCTGCTTTAACATTCGCATAACATTTTTATTTTTTTTTAACCAAACACCGCGTCCATAAAAACTAAACAAAAAAACACCTTTTTGCGTGACTCAAACAAACCTTGCCGACATTATCACCGAACTGAACACAGCCGTCTTGACATTACGATTCTTTTTTTGTTGTTGCCAGAAGCACACGGCACGAGGTTTCTACCCAGACCGCTTTTTGTTGTTGCCAGAGCTGTGTGACGTCACAAAGGGCGTCCGTTGACAGACCGCCTGTCACCGCCAATCGTTCAGAAGCGATCCGCCATTCCTTTGCGACGATCCAGAGCGAACAATTAAAAAAGTTACAGGTTAACCTTGAACCGCCCTCGCATAATTTCTGTATAATCATATCGACTCAATCGTTGTTTTTTTTGTCGTGTAATACGTATTGGTTTTAATGGAAGCATTTAATTACTTACTCATTCCTAAATGCGCGCATCTTG
Source organism: Petromyzon marinus (assembly GCF_048934315.1). Classification (NCBI taxonomy): domain Eukaryota; kingdom Metazoa; phylum Chordata; class Hyperoartia; order Petromyzontiformes; family Petromyzontidae; genus Petromyzon; species Petromyzon marinus. The sequence continues at coordinate 20,457,596 of NC_133703.1, read as the reverse complement.
AGCATTGTACTTTTTGGAAAGCTTTTTTCGATGAGCGATGGCATTGCTTTTTTGTTTGTTTGTTGCAAAGGCGATTCATTTGTTTTTCTTTGTTTCAGAGGCAACTGTGGTGAGGTGCGTGTCCTCTCGTCGTTAGCGGACACACTCGTCCAGAAAGCGCTGACATTCATAATGACCGGCTCCTGAGCCCTGGGCTGCCTCACAGAGAGTGTGTGCGTGTGTGTGTGCGTGTGTGCGTGTGTGCGTGTGAGTGTGTGCGTGTGTGTGCGTGTGTGTGCGTGTGTGTGTGTGCGTGTGTGTGTGTGCGTGTGTGTGTGTGCGTGTGTGCGTGTGTGTGTGTGCGTGTGTGCGCGTGTGTGTGTGTGTGCGTGTGTGTGTGTGCGTGTGTGTGCGTGTGTGTGTGTGCGTGTGTGTGTGTGTGCGTGTGTGCGTGCGTGTGTGCGTGTGTGTGTGCGTGTGTGTGTGCGTGTGTGCGTGTGTGTGTGTGCGTGTGTGTGCGTGTGTGTGTGCGTGTGTGTGTGTGCGTGTGTGCGTGCGTGTGTGTGTGTGCGTGCGCGTGTGTGTGTGTGTGCGTGTGTGTGTGTGCGTGTGCGCGCGTGTGTGTGTGTGTGCGTGTGTGTACAGCAATACCCCGATTTACGTCTCCCCCCCTCCTTTTACGTCGTTTCGCAAATACGTCGTCACTTGATTAACACGACCACGTGATTTGCGTCGCCTCAACCCCACACTTACGCCGCTGACAGCATCGTCCGTTCTTTCTCGTTATCCGTCGCGCCTCAGCCCTCCCCCCGTAAATTGCTTTGAATTGCGTCGTTTCGATGTTCGTCGTCGCACCTTTCACGAACGCATCCCAGACGTAAACCGGGGTATTGCTGTATTTAGATCCAGTAGTGAGCGGTGGTGCGGCGGTTAGCGCGCTGCGCTACGAACCCGGCGACCCGAGTTCGATTACCGCTCACGCCCATCGACAGCAGTGACGATTATCTGGACCATAGGTCGGCTCAGCCTCAATGGAGTGCCTGGTGCGGAGTGGAGTAAATATCGCCACTGGGGAGACAAAGGCGGCCGGGCGTGGTGCTGGCCACCCACGCCTTCGTGTGCCGTGCCGGCCTTCGTAGCTGCTACTCGCTATCAGCACTTTCCCCAACAGTCTGGTGAAACTATAAGGTGTCTTCGATGCATATAATTATATAAATATTGATTTACAGTCCTTTTGTCAATCCACTGCTGGATGAAGGCCCTCCCCGTAACCAGTTCGGTCGTGGGTATTGATCGACCATACTTCACCACTCTGATCAGTGCGGGTGGGTGACAGGGCGACCACTGGTTGTTAGCCGTGGCCCGGTAATCAACACTCGTATCTTTACCAGGTTCACAAGTGCAGTGCGCTAACCGATGCGCCACCGCTCCCCTCAATCCCCTGCCCCACCCCCCTCCAAACTGACTCACGTGGGAATTTAAACGCGTAAATGTTTCCAAATGCGTTGCTGGCAGATCCTGGTATAAACTAATCTGGGAATTCAACAAATTTATATTGCGCGTACAAATCTTTGATATTTCTCCCTTTAACGATACCCCGGGCTCCCATTACAAAAGAATCTTCATTCTCAATGGGCTGTTGCCTGGTTATAAACAAATTCACTGGCATAGGCATGCCATTAAACTTGGCAATTATATAAGAATGTAATAACAATTCTAATATTCAGGCCCTTTGACAACCAACCACTGCGGCCACGCCGTGTCGGTTATTGGGGGAGCGGGGGGGGGGGAGGCAGGGTCGGTTGTTGACCATACTTCACCACGCTGCTCACTGCGTGTTGGTGAAGCGGTGCAGTCGTTTCAGATAGTCGTCACTGGCGTTTTGCGCGCGACTTTTGGGGGGGGGGGGAATCGTGCTCGGGAGTTCGGGATTCCTGACCCAGTCGAAACCACCACCATCGCGCCCACCGGTGGACCCAACTCGTAGAGGACGCGCCACTAGCAAAGCAGCATTTGCGTGGCACTTAAACGAAACGTTTCATTTTATTTTAACAGGAAAGGACCCTAAATTTTGATTTAAAGCTTTCGTGACTGCAGTAATTCATATTCTTAGCTCTTTCGGTAAAGTCACGTTGAAGGGAAACAATAAAATAATAAAATATCTATGACACAATAAAAATTCTCACGACGTTTCGACCATAACACAAACGGTCGTCATCAGGTGTGTCGGTTTGCAAACCCTTCAACGTGACTTTACCGAAAGAGCTAAGCATAGGAAAGGACCCACTGAGCCACGTGGCTTTTGTTCAGAAGCGACCTCGTCACAAGTGATAACTCAACCAAGCGGTTTATCACGTGGAAATGTATAGCAGCCCAACACTCTGGCCGTGCGATGTTGATCATTGATTATAAATGTGGAGGGAAACCCCGGAGAGGCTCGGAGAAGAATCTACGTGACCACAGAGAGGGGGAGAGGCGTCAGGGTCGGGATCGAACCCACACGACTTCCTGCATACCAGGCGATGGAGATGACATCTCGCCACGTGGCAAGAGGGAAGAGTCTAGGGGCGCCGTGGTGGCGAGGAGAAGTGGATCTGCCTCGCCTGCGACGCCAGATCGCGTGGGTTCGATGCCAGACCCCTGACGATGATGCCTGCTGTTGTCTGAAGCAGAATCTTTATTTGGACTGGATGAGTAATCCGATGAGCTATGAAGCTCTTTTCTCTCTCTCTCCCGGTGGATGTCGCATGGATTGTTTTGCCTTCCTAATCATTAATAATCAACACGTGCTTAGACCATTCTGCTGATACAATACATTCCCACGTGTAATGATGATGATGATGATCATGTCAGCCACTTCGACGATGAGCGATCACCACGTGTGACCAGGTCGTCCTCTGAAGAAGAAAAAAAAAACAGATTTTAGCTCAGCGGGTTTGACCTAGAAAATAAAATCGTTGTGGATTTCTCATCATGCTAAGCGAGGATACAAGAGGGCGAGTCTTGGAGCAGTGCAGCCCCAGTCCGTGACACGAAAACCACACTTACTCGTTCTTTAAGAGAGAGCGTGTGTGTATATTATAAAGCTATCGTTCAATTGTCTCGTCGTATGAGGCGTCAAAACGCGTAGCTAGCCAGGTACTCAGAGTACGCGGGTGGGTGTGCCGGGGTAGGGGGCTTAGGCGTAGATGGTAAAAATCTGTGCCCTGACATGAGCGCAAATCGTGACTATGATGATGGCGTCACGGTGGCTAGGAGATGTTGACTCCGTCGCTTTGTATACGGGAGGTCGTAGGTTCGATCTCGACCCTGACGCCTGTTGTATATTTGGAGTTTGCGTGTCTCCGGTTCCTCCGGTTTTCACCTCCACGTTGATTCTCCTCTATTTCGGATTTATATAGAGCCGTTAGAATCGACGTCACTCACGCGTTCAGAGCAGTTGGCTGCTCCACATTGCCACGTGATGATAAGCCACTTCGTTGAGCTATCATTTGTGATAGCCAGGTCGCTTCTGAAAAAGGGCTGCGTAGCTCAGTGGGCCTTTGTAACTGGTAACTCTAGATTTAAAGTTTTCGTGACTGCAGGGATTCATATTCTTGGTTCTTTCGGTAAAGTCACGTAGAAGGGAAACAATAAAATAATAAAAATATAAAACAATAGAATTCTCAAGACGTTTCGACTGCAACACAAGCAGTCATCATCAGGTGTGAAAACAACAGCATGAAAATTTGAAAATCATCATCAGGTGTGAAAACCACAGCATGAAAATTTTCTCAGCATGAAAATTTGAAAATTTTCTTGCTGTGGTTTTCACCCTGATGATGATTGCTTGTGTTGCAGTCGAAACGTCTTGAGAATTTTATTGTTTTATATTTTTTTATTTTATTGTTTCCCTTCTACGTGACTTTACCGAAAGAACCAAGAATATGGTAAATCTAGATGAAATCTAGAATAAATATATTGTTTAGTAATAGTTAATTTGAAATCACTATCCATTGATCTCCCGTGAAATGTGTGTTGTTCCTCTACACACCAGCGCTTGGCCAATATAGCGAACACAGCAATCCATCCCAGCGGATCTCGAAGGGTTTAGTACGCAACCCATTACCGGAAGCGGATCACCAACAATTACCCGGATGGATTGCGCAACCCCGTCATGCAAGTTTAGGGCGTTGCGACGTTAAAGTACTAGCGCCGTCTGTTGGTGGACGTTATTGTGGTGAGCGTATTCGTGAATTCTTGGTTTCGGGGGAATGTTTTGCGCGCTTGACGTTCGAGGCGTTGGTTATGGTGTGTTCTGAGATACGTAACTACACCACCACCACCACTCGTAATAACAACCCGTCCTCTTTACTAGCTCAACCACTGTCAAGTTACGTACACATTTTTAATCTTCGTTCAGATATTCGTCACCGACGTTAGCAGTGACGGGGAGAATTGAATCCAAATGGTGATAATATAAATATAACGTGCTCAATCAGAGCTACGAATGCTCTGATACTGTGGCATTGTCTTTGTACTGTTCGCTTTTTGGCGTTCTCTGCTCTAACGCCGGTGGTGAGATGAGTCCATAAAGAAGGCTGTCTCTGGTGTAGGCCAATCAGATTGTATTATCAGAGCATGTTTGTTTGCATGTTGTAACCACACGCGCGTGTGGTTAATGCAGACTTGATGCCTTGCAAAAAGTTATTTACGTGGTGTTTGAACATCTTAACGCCTCCTGTTTCATTGCCAGAAAGACAAATGGTGAAAAATACACAACCTTGTATTTTTCCATCATTTTGATACTGGCAAAAAAAAGGTCCCAATACAATCAAATCCAAGGGTTGTACAACGCCTTGGATTAAGGCGCTATGAATAGATAAAACAATATATATTGCAGATCAGGGTAAGAAAGCTCCAACAACAGACATCATCTGTCGCGACCCACCAGCTCGTGATTAGCGGTGCACAGCGTCATATCGGCCACCGCTGATCCCCTCCACGCGGTCCGCTGATGCTCACCGATGGCCTCACTCGCTGGGGCTCTGTCGGTCCGGTGTCCAGTTGGATGGCCTTTGCCTCGCCTCTCAACCAAATTTGGTTTTGACGTCAACTGACGACGTCATAATCGGACGACGTCACAGGCAAAATGACATCACGTGTGAAGTTTGGTCCAACTGTGGGAGGCGTGATGAGGGCACGTGGCAGCCAGGTCAAGATCAAGCGCTGCGTTTTGTCCAAGATTTTCCTCGAGTTTATCTGGTTTACGTTACTCCCGATTAAAGCAGATCGTTCCTCCAATTTTCTCCCCAGGCTCCTCCGCATGTATCCTCACGTTTGTTCTGAATTCTTGGATTACCTTTTGCAAATGTATCTCAGAAAATCTCAGTTTCATTCAGATTCGTGCGGCTGTTATTTTCTTTATTTTTTTTCATTCAACTCACACAACCAAGAACAACGCTGGCGATTATTTACACGAGAGGGCTTTCCCGCGTCTCCGTTATTACGATGGTCCAACAATTCTGGGACGTTTGGCCAATTCCATTCAACTTCCTTTAAGAATTGACATCTCTAAATGCCACTACGGCATTCGGTCAAATCTTCTTGTAACTTTTTGTTTAGTATGTTTGCCAACTCGACGAGATGGCCACGCTTGCCGCCACTGGCGCCGCGTCCTCGTATGTCAGACCAGAGACTTTGCGATCGCCTTTCTTTAAATGCCACCAACTACAAGTGCTTTTTGCCGACAGCCATTTTGGTGTTTTCATGTTGTGTGAATAAAAAAAATATGAAGAGAAAATGAAAAGGCTTTTTTTTCCCTTTCTCAACGATGCCCGAGTTTTTTTCCTTCTATTTTTTTTATATTAGATATACTCGGTTTCATTTACTCAGTTTAATTTATTTAGGTATAACCCTGTGAGCCGTGCGGCTCTTGACTCGGGTGCAACCGGAACAAAACAAAAACACGACCAAGAAAACATCTTAAAGTGACTACGCGCAAAACAGAAAAATCCTGGAAAAAACAGCAACAGTCTTCCAGAAAAAAAGACCGTATTTCAACGCTGTGTGCAAAAATCCCAGTGGGATGCAAGTCAAACAATAACAACCATAAGACAATATACATTAAAGTTATCAGACTAACTCTGGACTACAACAATATAAGCAACACATGGAAAATTCACGGTTGTAAAGGAATTATCTGACCACGTGCTTCTCCGGCGTGTTTAGTGCCGGTCTTCATAGCTGCTCCCGACACAGAACTTGCCCCAAAAGTATCTGAAGGCTATACGGGGGATCTTTGTATTTGTCGTTGTTTCGTAGGATGTGGTGAGCGGTGGCGCAGTGGTTAGCGCACTGGGGTTTGCGAACCAGGCGTCCTGAGCTCGATTCCCACTCACGACTAATAACAGTGGCGAATATTTATTTGAACCGATCCTGCGTCTCCCCTAGGTCGACTCAGCCGTAAATGAGTGGCTGATGCCTTGTTTAAACATCGATGCAGGGGAGACAAAGGCGAGCGGGAATGGCGCTAGCCAAGTCACATGCTCTTGCGCCATTCCAGTCTTAATCGGTACTCCCAAACAGCACTCGCTATCAAGGCCTGTTAAAGGCGATACGGGGGATGTTACCGGTAGGAACCTCTTGGTTACACCACCAGCCCACAGGAGATTATTGTGTCCGTCCGTCCGTCCGTCGTGCATCCAAAAATGGGTGGAGAGGGGCTGGGTGGGGAGGGGCTGGGTGGGGAGGGGCTGGGTGGGGAGGGGAGGGTGGGGAGGGGAGGGTGGGGAGGGATGGGCTAGGTGGGGAGGGGCTGGGTGGGGAGGGAGGGGCTGGGTGGGGAGGGGCTGGGTGGGGAGGGGCTGGGTGGGGAGGGTGGGGAGGGGCTGGGTGGGGAGGGGCTGGGTGGGGAGGGGCTGAGTTGGGGGTGGGAGGGGTGGGGCTAGGTGGGGAGGGGCTGGTCACCCCGTGGTGCCCTTATAAAACTCAACGTTTTACCTACTCACGCCCGCCCTCACAGTCGGGCATATTTGCGGAATGCACCACGTCGCCGTTGACCCTGGCCATTGTCCGAGCAACCCAACGTTCCTACCAGCTCGCTCCGCAGGAATGTGTTTGTCTTTCTTTGTCTTTGTGTCTCACCATCACAACCACCATTACCACCACCACAAGCACCATCATAGATAAAGATCCCCCGTGTGGCCTTAACAGACTGTTGAGGCAAGTGCTGTTAGCCAACACCTACGAAGGCCGGCACGGCACGCGAGAGGGTGGGTGTCCAGCACTACGGCCGGCCGCCTTTGTCTCCCCAGTGGCGATGTTTGCACACCGCACCAGGTACTCAATTTTGAGGCTGAGTCGACCCAGGGGAGGCCCAGAACCGATTCATATAAGCGTCACCGGCGCTCGCCGTGAGCGGGAATTTAACCCGGGCCGCCGGCTTCGTAGCAAGCGCGCTAACCGCTGCACGACCGCAACCCCCTAGAACTACCACAGCAATCACCACAACCACCAATGGCTGCTCGTCTGAGTTAACCTAGAGGAGAGGAGGTCCACAGCAGGCTCAGATCCCACATTGGACCGCCGTCCTCCACGGACGGGGCTTCTAACGCGAGCGCGCTCCCCGTTCACTTCGCCCGCAAAGACGCAGATCGCCCATGGTTTTGTTTTTCGGTTCAGTTTATTTATTTTGGTATAGCCCTGTGAGCCATTCGGCTCTTGAATCGGGTGCAACCACAACAAACAAAAAACACGAACAAGAAAAACATCTTAAAGTGACGACGCGCAGCAGCCTTCTAGCAGGCAGTCGGTGAGTGGGGGGGGGTGGGTGGTGGTGGCACGAGATCTGTGAGCAGCGAGCGCCCATCACAAGACTCGAACTCGCGCACGCGAGAGGGACATTTCGGCCAGCGCCACGGCCCCGGACCGCCTTCGTCTCCCCCGGCGCCGGTGTATCCGCACAGCGGCGCTTCGCGACTTAGCGCCAGGCCCCTAGGGTGGGCCACATCGGAGGGTGGCTCACAGTGGCCGTGCGGGGCCCTGGTGGGCGTAGGAGGCGGGGGGTCCAAGCCGTGGGTCCGCGCGTTCACGCGACGCTCCCTGGGCTAACGCGCAGAGACAGAACGTCTTCATTTTAATCCGAGTAGTCCACGGGGGGAGAGGAGAGGGGGGGGGGCGACAGGCGCTGGCTAAAATAAAACCGTGATACACACCGTGACACCGGCAATTTTGGGGCAATTGTCGCACGCGTTTGTCACCAGCGACAGTTGCAGCGTCGCTTTGTGGAATCGCGAACGGCACAAAACTACGCCGGCTGCGTAGGCGGTCGCGGTTGTGCTGGACAGCTCTCGTGTGTCCGTGTGTCTGTGTGTGTGTGTCAGTGTCTGTCTGTGTCTCTGGGTGTGTCTCTGTGTGTCTGTGTGTGTCAGTGTCTGTCTGTGTCTCTGCGTGTGTCCGTGTGTCTGTGTGTGTGTCAGTGTCTGTCTGTGTCTCTGCGTGTGTCCGTGTGTCTGTGTGTGTGTCAGTGTCTGTCTGTGTTTCTGCGTGTGTCCGTGTGTCTGTGTGTGTGTGTCAGTGTCTGTCTGTCTGTGTCTCTGCGTGAGTCCGTGTGTCTGTGTGTGTGTCAGTATCTGTCTGTGTCTCTGCGTGTGTCCGTGTGTCTGTGTGTGTGTCAGTGTCTGTCTGTGTCTCTGCGTGTGTCCGTGTGTCTGTGTGTGTCAGTGTCTGTCTGTGTCTCTGCGTGTGTCCGTGTGTCTGTGTGTGTGTCAGTGTCTGTCTGTGTCTCTGCGTGTGTCCGTGTGTCTGTGTGTGTGTCAGTGTCTGTCTGTGTCTCTGCGTGTGTCTCTGTGTCTGTGTGTGTCTCTCTGCATATGTATCGGTGTATGTGTGTCTCCGTGTCTGCGGTAGTGTAGCGGTTAGCGCGCTGCGCTACGAACCTGGCGACCCGGATTCGATTCCCGCTCACGGCGAACACCGGTGACGATTATCTGAACCGGTCTCGGTCCTGGGCCTCCCCTAGGTCGACTCAGCCTCAAAATAAGTACCTCCATTCCCCACGCTGTGTACTCGGTAAAACGTTGAATCTCCCGAAGAGACTCGATAGCCTTTAACAAACATCATGAATTTAAAGATCGTGCATTAATTTAAAGATCGTCTCTAAATGTTTGATAACTTATCTCTTGCGGTCAAGTCAAATAAAAGTCAAAGTGTCTTTCTCCGCCTCTCTGTCTCCACTGCACATCTCCACTAGCGTGCGATGAACCGGCGGTGGAAGTTCCACATTCCCATGGCGAGTTGTCAATCCACGCTGCATGCGAGAGACGACGGCTGTTGAGACCCCACAAATGGCACGTGATCATTCAGTTTATTAATAACCGCTTACCCAGTGGTGCGCATTCCACGTTCTGATGACGGGTATCAGTCACTTTCTATAGTGTATGACTGCTGTTGAGGTCCCACAAAATGATATTAATTTAATCCACCACGCAGATATGATGATGATGATGATGGCCAGAGTCGAGCCCCGATCGGAGAGAAAAGTGGGGCTTAGGCAGGGCATGTGGCTCTAAGGAGTGTTAAACTAAACCATCTAACTAAACTATATTTTTTATTTGACCAGGTAAGGCCCACTGAGCTGTCCAACTCTTTTTTCAGAAGCGACCTGGCCACAAATGAAAGCTCAACGAAGCGGCTTGTCACGTGGGAATTTACAGCAGCCAAATACTCTAAACGCGTGTTTCCTAACGTGGAAGGAAAACCCGGAGGTCCCGGAGAAAAATACACGCAAACTACATGTATACAAGAGGCGTCAAGGTCGGGATTGAACCCACGACGTCCTGTGTACCAGGCGAGGTAGTTAACATCTCACCACCGGATCTGATGCCCGGTGGTCCAGACGAACGATAGCGGCACGAGAGAGGACGACCCCGTGGGAGACGGAGCGATGGAGTCAACTCGTGTGCAGCAGGTTGCTAGGTGGATCATTTCTATCGCAAGGACAGTAGCCTGGGGAGGCCTTCATCGAGCAAGTGGATTCATCAAAACTGACGCTGATGGTATTGACCTCTGCGAGCTATTCATCAGCAAAGTGTGGCCTCTGAAGTCGAACGCTAATGATGGGAGGGGGGTGGGGGTGGTGGTCCTGCGTGTAGCTGGAGGCAAAATCCTTCGGCGAAGACGGTGAACCCATGCGATGCAGGCCCCCAACATTTTGTACACAATCCAAACGGTAGCCCCACAAACTCTGGCTTGCACTGCCACCGCGTGCATCGACTCTGTAAGTGTCACGCGCGGGAGAGAAACGTGAATCTGCGACTCGTTTCGACACGGGCCAGAGAACAAAAACCACGCCGTTGTTTTGAATTACCGGTAACCGAATATATATTTGTATGTTTAAAAGGATACGGTTTGCCGCGCTTATATAAATGTCTAGCAATAGAGGCAGGGGCGGAGCCAGGATTTTCAGCCCGGGGTTGACATTCAACACATTTTAATTTCAAGAATGATTTAGAGAGTCAGGCTGTTGAACTAGACGCCATCGGTTGGTGACACACTCTGACAATGCAGTTGCACGGAGTCCGCCAGACCGAGTGTCGTGCACTTATACGCAGAATGTTTCAGATTTTCGATTTTTTTTTTACATTTTTTCGGGGGTGACAATTGTCTACCCTGTCACCCCCCCCACCCTGGCTCCGCCCCTGAATAGAGGCTTAGGCCGCCGTGCATTTTGTCCAGCTCATTCAGGACTGCCACGTGGACCACCGTGTCTCTCGTATTCACCACACAGTGCTTTGGGATTCTTGAAAAATTGGGGGCGGTTGGGGTGTGGCGGGGGTTTATTTGTTTTTGTTTTCATTCTGAATTCGTGGCTTGTTAATGACTTCGGGTGGCAGCGGCGTTGGAGGGGATTTACGACACGAGACTTGACCAGATCGTTGCGCGACCTGGGCCAACAAAATCAATCACGAATCATAACGCTGGCTGTGTGAAACATTACCACGAGTTATTATCCTGCTGCTGCTGTTGTTGTTGTTGAAATATTGACGGGGTCTGTTTGTTTTATTTACCGAATTCGGAATAAAAAAATGTTCTTCTTGTTTTGGTTGCCCGAACCCTGAGCTCGATCATTGCACCACGTGGCGACTGTGCAATCCACGTGACCACCCCTAGCCCCCCCCCCCCCCTCTCTGGGTTTAGCTTCAAAGGATCCATCCCACAATTAAAATCCCGATTGCCTTTGGAGTTGTGGGAGGTGTACATGGGAACATGACTCGCTGATGAGCGTGTGTGTGTGTGTTAGGGGTACACTGTCTGTGGGTTAGTGAGTGTGTGTGTGTGTTAGGGGTACACTGTGTGTGTGTTAGGGGTACACTGTGTGTGTGTGGGTTAGGGGTACACTGTGTGTGTGTGTGGGTTAGTGAGCGTTTGTGTGTGTGGGTAAGGGGTACACTCTGTGTGTGTGTGGGTTAGGGGTACACTGTGTGTGTGGTGGGTGTACACCCAGGATCCCATTCCAACCTAAAGTGCCTGGTCTCAGTTATCTGATGAAAGTTGCAAGCGAGAATTTCATCATCGCTTGCTGCTGGCATTGGCATCGTCCCACACTCCTCCTGATGTCGAGGGTAAATGGGCGAGGTTTAGGACTGTGACTCATGCAGCTGCAATGGCTGCTTTGGGTACGCGGTCCAGACCTCCCCAGAGACCCTGGCTGACAGAGGTGTTCAGGATGGTTGAGAAAAAGCGACAGGCCCACTGTCATCGGCTACAGAATCCCACGTCAGAGAATGAGGAGGCTTACCACAGCACTCGCTCGGAGGTTCGGAGAGCCGTGAGGCGCTGCAAGGATGGGTGATGGTCGCGGGTTGCTGAGGAGATGGAGTCTGCCTCAGTGGCCCGCGATCACAAATCTCTATTTAACTCCATCAAAAAAGTAACCTGCAGCGCCACACCTATTACCATCATTAGGGGAAAAAAACGGTGATCCAATCTCCTACCCCCAGGAACAGGTTTGCAGATTTGCTGAGCATTTATGTGAGGTCCTGGGGGAGGGAAAATATTGGAAGAAGTCACCCCCTGTGAGTGGCTGGCTGAAGTACCATCTGTTGAGGAAGTACTAAAGGCGATCCGGAGTCTGAGACCAGAAAAGGCAGCGGGCACAGATGATCTCCCAAGCGAAATGCTGAGGGAGGGTGGCGTTTGTGCACAGACTGCCCTATATGACATCATAACAACAGTCTGGACTACTGGACGGGTTCCGCAGGATTGGAAGGATTCCCTGGTGGTCCCCCTCTTTAAGAAGGGGGACCGCACAGACTGTAACATCTACAGGGGCATCTCACTCCTCAGTGTGCCGGGAAAGGTCCTGGCAAGGATTATTCAACATCGCCTCGCCAGGCACGCTGAGGAGAGGCTTGCGGAGCCCCAATGCGGTTTCAGGAAAGGGCAGTCCTGCACAGATGCCATATTTTCTGTCCGTCTGCAACAGCAGAGGTGTAGGGAATTCCAACAATACCTACATCTCTGCTTTATTGACCTGGTTAAGGCCTATGATGCCATCGGTAGGCCTGGGCTCTGGGTTGTTCTTCGTGCTTTTGGAGTCCCTGACCCTTTACTTACGATCATTAAGGACCTTCATGATCGTGAGCGGGCCCGGGTAAAACTACGTGGCCGGGAGTCAGAGCCATTCCCTGTACACCTTGGGGTGCGACAGGGATGTCCTCTGGCTCCCACATTATTTAACATCTATTTTGACCACGTAGTTCGTGAAGCCTTCAATAGCTGTACCGGGGGAATCTCCATTTGGTACAGATATAATGGGAGGCTGATCGATGCCCGGGTGTGGTCAAGGGATGGCTCCCTATTGCTCAACCACGTTATGTATGCTGATGATTTGGTAATAGCTGCTCATTCAGAGGAGGAGTTGGAGACGCTGCTGCTGAGACTGGAGTGTGCCACTAAGAGATGGGGCCTTACCATCAGCCCCACCAAAACTAAGCACCTGCCTGGGTATTTTGTACCATCGGACACTCCACCCCCACAACTCCCAATCAGTGATGGGGCAGTTGTGGAGAGAGTGGAGAGTTTCCAATACCTGGGCAGTGTGCTTATGACCGGCTCCAGTTTAACAACAGAGGTCTCACTCCGAATCAGTCGAGCGGCAATATCTTTTCATCGGTTGCGTAACGCTGTGTGGAAGCTACCTGGTCTGTCGCTCCGCACTAAGCTTCAGGTCTTCTAGGCCACGGTCATTCTCTCCCTTCTCTACGCTTTCGAAACGTGGACCCCCTTAATGGAACGTCTTCGCCGGTTGGAAACATTTAGGCTGGCCTGCCTACGATCCATCCTGGGTTTAACCAGGCTGGATTGTGTGAGGAGCTCAAAACTCCTTGAAAGATCTGGGCAAGGTCCCATCAGTGAGCTCCTCCGGCAGGCAAGGCTGCGTTGGCTGGGTCATGTAGCCCGCATGCCCAGCCACCGCTTGCCGAAACAGCTTTTGTTCGTACTCTTTGGTTCTATTCGGTAAAGTCACGTAGGTAAAAAATAAAACAAAAAAATAGAACAAAAGAGTATGGATCCTTGCAGTCATGAAAGCTTTAAATCTAGCTTTTGTTCGGCCGGATCGAGGGGGCAAAACGGGCGCGGCACGGGCTACAGAAGAGATGGAGTGATGTGGTACAGGAGGACGTGGAGCTGAGTGGACTTGCCGATGACTGGTACCAGCGGTGTCAAGATCGGCCTCTGTGGAGGAGGCTCGTGAAGGACGCTACTGGGCAGTTGGAGGGGTACACTGTGTGTGTGTGGGTTAGCGGTACACTGTGTGTGTGTGTGGGTTAGGGGTACACCGCGTGTGTGTGTGTGTTAGGGGTACACTGTGTGTGTGGGTTAGGGGTACACTGTGTATGTGTGGGTTAGGGGTGCACTGTGTGTGTGTGTGTTAGGGGTATACTGTGTGTGTGGGTTAGGGGTACACTGTGTGTGTGTGGGTTAGGGGTACACTGTGTGTGTGTGTGTTAGGGGTATACTGTGTGTGTGGGTTAGGGGTACACTGTGTGTGTGTGGGTTAAGGGTACACTGTGTGTGTGGGTTAGGGGTACACTGCGTGTGTGTGGGTTAGGGGTACACTGTGTGTGTGTGGGTTAGGGGTACACTGTGTGTGTGTGTTAGGGGTACACTGTGTGTGTGTGTGGGTTAGGGGTACACTGTGTGTGTGTCGGTTAGGGGTACACTGTGTGTGTGGGTTAGGGGTACACTGTGTGTGTGTGTGGGTTAGGGGTACACTGTGTGTGTGGGTTAGGGGTACACTGTGTGTGTGTGGGTTAGGGGTACACTGTGTGTGTGTGGGTTAGTGAGCGTGTGTGTGGATAGTGGGGAGCGGTTCGATTCCCGTTCACAGCCAACACCGGTGACGACTATCTAAACCAGTCCTGGGCCGCCCCTAGGTCGACTCAGCCTCAAATGAGTAACTGGTGCGGTGTGTAAACATCACGACTGGGGAGACAAAGGCGGCCGGGCGTGGTGCTGGCCACCCAGCCCCTCGTGTGCTGTGCGGGCCTTCATAGATTGCTCGCTAACAGCACTTGCCTCAGCAGCCAGTTAAGGCTACACGGGGGATCTTTGTCTTTGCCTTTTGGGTCCTGAACGGACCTTGTCGTCTCTCTCTCTCTGTGTGTCCGCTGCAGGTGCGGTCGTTAGAATATCCCACGCGTGGCATTGCAACACCATCATCATCATCAGCATCATCTTCTTATTCTTTGGTTATTTTGGTAAAGTCACGTAGATATAACAAACAAAATGATCGAATGCAAATATCACGACGTTCTTTCTGTTTTTTAACCGAAAGAACCAAAGAATAGGAATTCCTGCGGTCACGAAAGTTTTAAGTCGCAATTGCATCATCTTCGTCTTGGTTTATCCGGGGGCGGCGATGGTGGGCTGGCGGGCACCGCGCGCCTCTTCATCCAGCACCGCGGTGGCGACTGACGAGGAGGGGTCGGTGCACGGCTCCCCGCTGCCGGAGCGTGCACAATGCGCGCCGGGGAGCAGGGAGTTGGGAGACGCCCTGCCCGCACGACCTGGAACTTGCCACATCAGCCCCACTAAAACGTAAACACAATCCACCATCTAGTAAAACTAAACATTCTATTGTTTTGATGACTTCACCAGGCAAGGCTCACTGAGCTGTGTAGATGTTTTTTTTTTCAGAAGCCGACTCGTCTTATCACAGATGATAGCCCAAGGAGGTAGATTATCTGGTGGAAATGTGTAGCAGCCAAATGCCCTGAAACGCGCGTTGATTCTAAATGTGGAGGGAAAATCCGGAGAACCCGGAGACAAATCCTCGCAACCACGGGAAAAGAGAGAGGAACGCAAACTCCAAATATAGAGCAGCAGGCGTCAGGGTCGGAATCGAACCCACGACCTCCTGCATACCGGGCGAGGAAGTTAACATCTCATAGCCACCGTGATGATGAGAGAGAGACACGCAAACTCCAAATATACAGCAGACGTCAGGATCGGAATCGAACCCACGACCTCCTGCATACCGGGCGAGGGAGTTAACATCTCCTAGCCATCGTGATGATGAGAGAGAGACACGCAATCTCCAAATATACAGCAGGCGTCAGGGTCGGAATCGAACCCACGACCTCCTGCATACCGGGCGAGGTAGTTAACATCTCCTAGCCACCGTGATAATGATGAGAGAGAGGCACGCAAACTCCAAATAGATAGCAGGCGTCAGGGTCTGGATCGGACCCACGATCTCCTGCATACCTGGCGAGGTAATTAATACCCCGACACCACTCAACTATTCACGAACAAAGCGACGATTTGTAGAGAATGTGGAGCAGTTTCTGTACCTGAGCAGTGGGGTCAAGACCAACGCCGGTTTAGCAGCAGCGGTTGGAGAGCGTTTTATTTTCGTATGTACGCTGAACTTCTTTCGCACCGTACGTAGCTAACCGTGCTGCATGCGTGAATGTTGCCCAGCCTGCCGCTCTACTCGAAGCTCTGAGCTGGTCGTGGCCACAACTGCGCGCTCTCTTTGTGACGCTTGCAGAACGTGAACCCCTCTACAGGAGCCCTTAGGTTGGCTTGGAACATTCAGGATGGCCCTGCCGACGATCAATTCTGGTTTTAACCAGACTGGATTACAGATCCTTAAAAGATCTGGATACGGCCCCATCAGTGAACTCCTCCGACAGGTGAGGCTGCGTTGGCTGGGTCGTGTGGCCCGCATGCCCGGCCACCGCATGCCCAGGCAGCTTCTATTTGACCGGAGAGAAGGGGCTAAACGGGCGTGGCATGGGCTAGCAAAGAGATGGAGCTGATGCGTTATACAGGAGGACGTGGAGCTGAGTGGACTTGTCAATGACTGATACCAGTGGTGTCAACATCAGCCTCTGCGGAGGAGGCTGCTCGTGAAGGCGTGGTGCTGGCCACCCAACCCCTCGTGTGCCCTGCCGGCCTTCATAGGTGCTCCTTAACAGCACTTGCCCCAACAGTCTGTTCAGGATATACGGGGGATCTTTGTCTCTGTGTGTTATATGTGTGGAGGAGACTCGTGAAGGACGCTGTTTCTGGGCAGTTGGAGGCAGTCGCCCTCCAGCAACAACGGAGGGCAGAGGAGCGACGCTCACAACAACGAGCGGAGCACCGGGCGACTAAAACGCAGATAGTTGGCACAGGCGGTACATCTGCCAATCATCTCGGTCAGACAACTCCTAAAATCTGAGCGGCGAGCCCTCGACACTTCGCCGTGACGTCCAACGAGCAGCATGTATTGCTGTTCCATCTATTGTGGGGTCGTACCCCCCCCCCCCCCCACGTGATGTCCGACGTTTCGCTGCACGTGCTGGGGAGCTTCCTCTGCCGAACAACACGCTACACAATTTTGGAGAAGCGCATCGGATTTTGCAACAGTACCGCGAATGCCGACACATGTAGTGGTGCACCTAGCCTGGCACGCACGCCGCGGTGACATCACGATTGCGTGACGAATGGGTGTTAAACGCAAACCCGGCCACTTATTGCACCCGTGAGTACTATTTGATTTTAAAAAAACATTTCGATTTAAAGCTTTCGTGACTGCAAGGATGCATCTTCTTTGGTTCTTTCGGTAAAGTCACGTGGAATGAGAATAAAATAATAAATTAATAAAATAACACAATAAAATTCTCACGACGTTTCGGCCACAACACAAGTGGCCTTCTTCAGTGGCCTTCTTATTTAATTATTATTTTATTATTTTATTCTCATTCTACGTGACTTTACCGAAAGAGCCAAAGAAGATAAAAAAACATGTTATTATTGTTATACGGCTGCTTGGTGGATAATTACATCGCATGGACGTTAGACGTGCCGGCGGCTTGGGGAGGCCTCCATCCAGCAGTGGATTGACCATGGCTGCTGCTGCTGCGGATGATGATGGTATGTGGATGCGTGCGCGCTGCGGGGTTCAATGCGCGTGTGTGGTCGATTTCGCACACACAGAGGCACACACACGCACACACAGGCACACACACAGGCACACACACAGGCACGCACACACACAGGCACACACACACAGGCACACACACACACAGGCACACACACAGGCGCGCACACACGCACACACAGGCACACACACACGCACACACAGGCACGCACACACACACACGCACACACACACACAGGCACACACACAGGCACAGACACACGCACACACAGGCACACACACAGGCACACACGCACACACAGCCACACACACACGCACACACACACGCACAGCCACACACACACGCACACACAGCCACACACACAGCCACACACACAGGCACACACACAGGCACACACAGCCACACACGCACACACGGCCACACACACAGGCACACACACAGGCACACACACAGGCACACACGCACACACAGCCACACACACACGCACACACACACGCACAGCCACACACACACGCACACACAGCCACACACACACAGCCACACACACAGGCACACACACAGGCACACACAGCCACACACGCACACACGGCCACACACACAGGCACACACACAGGCACACACACACGCACACACAGCCACACACACAGGCACACACACAGGCACACACAGCCACACACACACAGGCACACACACAGGCACACACACAGGCACACACGCACACACACACAGGCACACACGCACACACACACACAGGCACACACACAGACACACACACAGGCACACACAGCCACACACACACACACAGGCACACACAGCCACACACACAGACACACACACAAGCACACCCCCCCCAGCCTCTTTTCACACTCCGCGTGGGATCTTCTGCTAAGCTTCCTTTCTCCAGCCCACCCGTCCTTTAAAGACACCACCACAACCACAACCACCACCACCCATCCCCTCCTTTCTCACCCACCCACCGCAGCCCACGCGTGCACCCAACGCACCCAGACCCCACCGCCCTCCACGATCTCCATCCGGCACAGAAGGCAAAGGGGGGTGGAGGTGGTGATGGGGGTCTTAGGGGGGGGGGGGTGATAATCTACGTTAAGGGGTCAGCAAATGAGGGGGACAGAAGAGAAAGAATGTTAAAACACACGAGACGGATTGACAGGCGAGGTACAATGAAATCCCCTCCCTCCATCAGCGGCCCCTCCCCTTCTCCCCCCACTCCCACCTCCCCCCACCCCCAGCCGTTATTGTCACACTGACAACCTCTCACACACACACGCACTGTGTGTGTGTGTGGCGGTCTGAGGATGTATGCACGTGTGTGTGTGTGTGCTTGCGTGTATGTTGGACTTCTTTCGTACCGTACATAGGCAACCGTGCACGTCGGATGCGCGCATGTAGAGTGTAGCGGGTTCAGCAGCTCGGAACCCCGGCGATCCGGGTTCAATTCCCGCTCACGGCCAACACCGGTGACGATTTTCAGGTCCTGGGTCTCCCCTAGGTCGACTCAGCCTCAAACGAGTACCCGGTGCGGTGTGTAAAAACATGGGCCACTGGGGAGACAAAGGCGGCCGGGAGTGGTGCTGGTCACCCACGCCCTCGCGTGCCGTGCCGGCATTGACAGGTGCCCGCTAACAGCACTTGCCCCAACAGTCTGTTGAGGCTATACGGGGAATATTTGTCTTTGTTTGTGTTGTACAATGGGGAGCGGTGGCGCAGTGGTTAGCGCACGACTATGATGTGCTACGACCCCGCTGACCCGAGTTCGATTCACACTCACGATCAATAACAGTGGCGAATATTTCAACTGATCCCCAATTCCCCCCACTGGTCGACCCAACAACCTTAAATGAGTACCTGGCGCGGTGTGCAAGCATCACCACTGGGGAGACAAAGGCGGCCGGGCGTGGTGCTAGCTACACCACGAACAGCACTTGCTGCGGCAGTCTTTTATGGCTATCAAGCGACTACCTGCGCGGCACGGGCTAGAGAAGAGATGGAGTGATGTGGTACAGGAGGACGTGGAGCTGAGTGGACTTGCCGATGGCTGGTACCAGCGGTGTCAAGATCGGCCTCTGTGGAGGAGGCTCGTGAAGGACGCCGCTGAGCAGTTGGAGGTAGTCGTCCTCCAACAACAACGGAGGGCGGAGGAGCGACGCTCACAACAACGAGCGGAGCGCCGGGTGGCTAAATCACAGCAAGTTGGCACAGTAGGGGGCACAGGTGGTGCATTAGCCACTCATCTTAGGCGACCCGTGGCACTTGGGTCTGCCCCGTGACCTCATGCCAGTGGGCGTTCGACACTTCACGTGGCCTCAAGGTGCACATGGCCTGGCACAAGCGTCGTGGTGACGTCACCGCCACTTAGTGGCGAATGGCGGTTGTTGTTGTTGGCGTCTATTGGTGTGTATGTCTGTGTGTGTACGTGAGCTTGTGTCCGCTAATGGGGAGCGGTAGTGTAGTGTTCAGCGCGCTGCGCTACGAACCCGCCTACCCGCGTTCCACTCACGACTCCTGGGCCTCCCCTAGGTCGACTCAGACTCAAATGAGTACCTGTTGCGGTGTGTAAACATCGCCATTGCTGGCCGCCCTCGTGCGCCGTGCCGGCTCTCAATGGGTGCTACTCGCCAACAGCACTTGCCCCAAGCGTCTGTTGAGGCTATACGGGGCATCTTTGTCCTTGTTTATGTCTGTATGCTTGTCACACCTCCCTAAAAATCCTTTCTCCCGAGCCGACTGCATTCACCCCCCCCCCCTCTCTACCGCTCCCTTCGCCACCCTCGTTCTGCGGGTGACCACGCGACTGGCGAGCGGGCGGGCGGGATGACTGAGTGACTGCCGCGTGTGTGACTATGTAGCTGAGCGTGGAGCTGGCTGCGTGGGTGACTGCGGAGCCACGTGGATGGTCGAGTGGCTGAGTGGGTGAGCGAGTGGCACGCGAGCGACTTGAGTGGCCTGGGTTGCCTCGGTGGACGGATGGGGTTTCGTGGTTGTGAGTTGGTGGGGTGGGTGAGCGAATGAGCGAGTGACAGTGTATCTGATGAGGTCGATGGGTGACTTGGGAGTGGGTGGCTATGTTATTGGATGTGTGTATGTGACCGAGTGAGTGACTGTACGGTTACTCGTGTGGTAATCTGTTTTGTTTCGTGAGTGAGTGCATGAGTTGCTGGGTGAGCGATTAAGTGAACGGGTGAGTGTGTGAGTGAGTGGATGGCTGAGCGAGTGGGTGAGTGGATGGGTGAGCGATTGAGTAAGTGAACGGGTGAGTGTGTGAGTGAGTGGATGACTGAGTGAGTGGGTGAGTGGATGAGTGAGTGATCGAGTAAGTGAATGGGTGAGAGTGTGAGTGAGTGGATGGCTGAGTGAGTGGGTGAGTGGATGAGTGAGTGATCGAGTAAGTGAATGGGTGAGAGGATGAGTGAGTGGATGGCTGAGTGAGTGGGTGAGTGGATGGGTGAGCGATTGAGTAAGTGAACGGGTGAGTGTGTGAGTGAGTGGGTGGCTGAGTGAGTGGGTGAGTGATCGAGTAAGTGAATGGGTTAGAGGGTGAGTGAGTGGACGGCTGAGTGAATGGGTGAGTGGATGGGTGAGTGATCGAGTAAGTGAACGGGTGAGAGGGTGAGTGAGTGGACGGCTGAGTGAATGGGTGAGTGGATGGGTGAGTGATCGAGTAAGTGAATGGGTGAGAGGGTGAGTGAGTGAATGGCTGAGTGAGTGGGTGACTGGATGGGTGAGTGATCGAGTAAGTGAATGGGTGAGAGGATGAGTGAGTGGATGGCTGAGCGAGTGGGTGAGTGGATGGGTGAGCGATTGAGTAAGTGAACGGGTGAGCGTGTGAGTGAGTGGATGGCTGAGTGAGTGGGTGAGTGGATGGGTGAGTGATCGAGTAAGTGAATGGGTGAGAGGGTGAGTGAGTGGACGGCTGAGTGAATGGGTGAGTGGATGGGTGAGTGATCGAGTAAGTGAATGAGTGAGAGGGTGAGGAGTGGACGGCTGAGTGAGTGGGTGAGTGGATGGGTGAGTGATCGAGTAAGTGAATGGGTGAGAGGGTGAGTGAGTGGACGGCTGAGTGAATGGGTGAGTGGATGGGTGAGTGATCGAGTAAGTGAATGGGTGAGAGGGTGAGTGAGTCGATGGTTGAGTGAGTGCGCGTGTGGCTGGGTGAGTGATTGAGTAATTGGTTGAGTGAGTGTGAGGGTGGGGTATGTGAGTAATTCACCGGGATGGCGAGCACACTGTGAGCACACTGTGGGGGGGGCACTGCTCTTCAATAGGGAGTTAGACGGGGGGGGGGGGCGCACCCCCACCTCATCCTCCACAGGATCACCACGCACGTGACAGTGGCCAGCTAGCTGAGTGTGGAAGCTGAGCGCGTGGGTCGCATGTGCGCAGGCTGGTTGTGTTCTTGACGGGTGAGCGAGTGACAGAATGAATACGCAGGCGCATTGGTGGACGGGTTGTTGAGTGACTGGCTGGTTTGGCGAGTGAGCCTGCTACACTCTGCCTGGCTGCCTTTGTATCTAAGCAAGGCAGGTGGCTTAACTGTGTGAGAGAGTCAATGACTGACCCGTTACCAGTGGGAGTGACTGTCCTGACTGTCTGTCCAGGTATGTGGGTTTCTACAATACATCTCACGTGTCGGTGAGCGAACGAGCGAGCGAGTGGGCGAGCGAGTGGATGAGCGAGCGAGTGGGTGAGCGAGCGAGTGGGTGAGTGAGCGAGTGGGTGAGTGAGTGAACGAGTGAGTGACTGCCTCGCCTGGCTTTGTTGATCGCAGGCGTGATGACGGGTGTGTCTGAGTGACGAGTGGGCGATCGGGTGAACCGGACCGGTTGTGTTAGCGTTGCCCTGTGGAGCCGTGCTGTTGTTGGTGAGTGTGGGTGGGTGTGGGTGGGTGGGCAGGGATTGTCGGCATTGGTGGGAGGGATGTGTTAAGCCCCCCCCCCCCCCCCACCGAGTCGTCCTTATCCCCCAACTCCACAACTGCCCCCACGTCTCCCTCCATACCCCCTCTGCCCCCTCTTTGCCCACGTCCCGTGTCCGCCAAGTGTGCTCGCATCCCTCGGGAAAGGGATTGAGTGTGGTCTGTTGATTGACTCGTGGCTGCGTGGGTGGGTGAGGGAGTGAGTGGTGGTTGACTGAGTGCGTGGGTGAGGGAGTGACTGGTGGTTGACTGAGTGCATGGGTGAGGGAGTGAGTGGTGGGTGACTGAGTGCGTGGGTGAGGGAGTGACTGGTGGGTGACTGAGTGCGTGGGTGAGGGAGTGACTGGTGGGTGACTGAGTGCGTGGGTGAGGAAGTGAGTGGTGGTTGACTGAGTGCGTGGGTGAGGAAGTGAGTGGTGGTTGACTGAGTGCATGGGTGAGGGAGTGACTGGTGGTTGACTGAGTGCGTGGGTGAGGGAGTGAGTGGTGGGTGACTAAGTGGGTAGGTGACTGGGTGGGTGATCGAATGACCGGTTGGATGTGTGGCTGTACAGTTCATTGGTAGGTGGCTGAGCGAGCGAGTTGATCGGTGTGCCTTCGAGTGGCTGACTTGCGGGGGTGACTGAATGAATGACTAAGTGAGCAAGTATCTGTCTGCTCTGCTACTGCATTTGCTGCTGTATTGCGTGCATTGGTGGCAATGTCCGTGCTCGCTTGCCTGAGTCGGTCGAGTGGGTGGTGGGTGGGTGGTTGAATTCGCCCTGTGCCTGAGTGACTCTGTTCGTAGTAGCCTGGTGGTTGGATGGGCAACGTATTGTCCGCACTGATGGGAGGCATGTATTCCCCCCCCCACCCATCCCATCAGAGTATGACCTCCCCCCCCCCACCACCACCTCCTCTCCCCACCACCACCACCACCACCCACGCCCGTCTCCCCTCTCTCCCCATGTCCTCTCCGTCTGCACGTGGGATCGCCACAAGCAGCCGCTCATCGCGGGGGGCACATGAAGCGAGTCGGCGAAGCCACCCAGTGTAAGTCATTCTCTCTCTCTCACTCGCTCGCCCTCTAGAACTCCGCGTGATGTCGCTCCGCGCTGCAGGCAGAGCGTCTCCCTCTCTCTCTCTCGCTTCCTTTTTTTCCCATCCGTCTCGTATGCTTAGTTATTTATTTTATTTCACTTTACTTCCACCACGATTATCATTTAAACTTTTATACAGTTATTTAATGCTTTGTGAGAGTGGATCTCTGGGTGTGTGTGTGTGTGTGCGCGCGTGGCTTTGGCCAAGAGTCGATGTTGTTTTGCGTGTTTGTGGGGGGGGGGGGGTGGGGGAGCGGTGGTGTAGCGGTTAGCGCGCTGCGCTACGAACCTGGACAACCCAAGTTCGATTCTCGCTCACGGCCAACACCGGTGAAGATTATCTGAACCGATCCTGGGCCTCCATCCCCTAGGTCGACTCAGCCTCAAATGACTACCTGGGTGCGGTGCGTAAAAACATCGCCACTGGGGAGACAAAGGCGGGTTGGCCGTGGTCCTGGCCACCCACCCCGTCGTGTAACGTTCTGGCTCATCACAGCTGCTACTCACTAACAGCACTTGCCCCAACAGTCTGTTAAGGCTACACGGGGGATCTTTTGCCTTTGTGTCCAAGAGTTGTTCTGTTGTTTTTGGGTGCGTGTCACTGCGCTACGAACCCGCCGACCCGAGTTCGATTCCCGGTTATGAATGGGCATCCTCCCATACTAAGGTCGACTCGGGATGAAAAAAAATTGTACCCCTGCACAGTTTTGCGCAAACATCAGCGCTGGGGAGACAAAGGTGGCCGGGCGTGGTATTGGCCACGCATTCTCACTACGTGTGACGTAACCGGCGATCATAGTTGCTCGTTAACAGCACTTGCCCCAAAAGTGTTAAAAAGCTATCCGGGGCTTCTTTGTCTTTGCATGTAATTTAGTTCGTGCTATAAGTACATGTACAAGTAAGTGTACGTGTGTGTGTGTACACAGTTTCATGTACACATACGCAGTAACTGTGCGTGTATGTACACGTGCAACATCAGCTCGTGCGAATGCATTGTTGTGCGCGTGTGTCTCTGCATAGCTACACATGGCTGATGTGTAATATGTCACGATTTGGTTCCTTTTTACTTAAAACTTTCGTGATTTCAGGATTTCATATTCTTGGTTCTTTCGGTTACTTGGATGGAAAATGTGTTGCGATCGAAACGTCGTGGGTTTTTTTGCTGTTATTATTTTCAATTTATTTCAATTTTTAATTTTATTTGCATATTTTTATTTAACTTTCTATCTACGTGACTTTACCGAAAGACCCAATTATATTTGGTTCCTGGGCCTCCCTCTAGGTCGACTCAGCCTCAAATTAGTACCTGGAGTAATGTGCAAACATCGCCACTGGGGAGACAAAGGCGGCCGCGCTCGTTTGTCGGCCACCCATCCACCCCTTCGTGTGCCGTGCGGGCCTCGGTGCATCGGGGGAGGGGGTGAATCTTTGTCTTTGGCCAAACGTGGGGGGAGCGGTGGCGCAGCGGATAGCGCACTGCGCCACGAACGAACCCCATCCCGCCAACGACGAGTTCGAATCCCGTAGCGAGTGCGATCTTTAGCTGTCCGCCCGGCCTCCCCCACGCCGCTCACCGGTCTTCGAGACACCTCCCACGCTCGCCGGCGTGGTGAAGTATGGACAAACGACAACACCCTCGACCCGAGCGGCCGTGCAAGTCGGAGGCATTCGCGCGGCTGACATTCACGGGACATCGTCCGGGCCGATGTACGTCCTTGATCAAATGTTGCGTTCGACTACGGGCCGACGCCATACCATAGCGTACAGCGATAAGCGTCTGTCCGAAGATGTTTGAACCCTTTCTGGCAATGTAAACATCTGGTCGTTCCCCAGTAATGATTCGGTGTGCACCTTCGCGTTGTGTACAGAAAAAAAAACGATTGCACCCAACCTCGACTGAAACTATTTCTGTTCAACTATTTTTTTAGTTTCCATTTGACCAGTTGTAAGATCCCACTGAGCTTGACAATGCGTACTTATAAGAAGCGGCCTGGCTCTACGAGAGATGGCTTATCCCGTGGAAGTGTTTCGCAGCCAAGCACGCTCTAAACGATAGGCATGGCTAATGTAGATTTCGTGAGTGCCGGATTGATGTATCAGAAAGAAAGAACAAAGACGGAATATGTATGTAGACCGGAGGGATCCGATGAGCTATGAAGCTCTTTTTTGCACGGATGTCCTGCAACATTCTAACGGCGTTCTAGACGGCAGAGACTTGTGACTTATAAACAACTTTTATTGCCGCCAGCAGCAACAGCACTGGAGGCGACTCCGATATGAAATTACACAAAGTCACCAGCAACACAAATGAAAATAAACGCTATAAATTCACGCGCTGTGGCGCTAAATGCGCCGCGCACAACACGAAAGAAAAGTCACGTGGTGGTGCTGGTGGTCATCGCGCACGCCACGGTGACGAGCGAGCGCATCAGAAGGTGAACACGTGGGGTGCCGTCCACGCTGGTACAGAGAGGGGCTTGTCCGGCTCCCCAGCCGTCGAAGAAGACGCGCTGCACATCACCGACACGTGTGTGGTACGTGGCGTGCTCCAGCCGGAGCCGCGCCTTAAGCAGGCCCCTGAACACTGGAAGCAGCACAGAGCAGCCGTCAGTGTCACCTTGCAGCGTCTTTTTACTCGTTCTGTGCACCGCCACCTTCGCCTGAGCACAGGCGAAGTTAGCGAGGTCATGGCGCTTGTTAGCCAAGTAAGGCGTATGGGGTGCCTTACCTAGACGACATAGAGAGCTGACATTTGACACGGATATAGTTGACTCTATGCTTATTACAACAACAAAACATCCGAAATAGATTTTATTTTATTTTTTTAATGAACGCCTCACCCCGCCCCCCCCCCAATAACTCAACCGCGACGAGTGAAGTATGTCCTGCATTATCCATCTCGTAGCAGATGCGGCCACCGCCATGGCATTCTTATTTCGTACGGGCTGCTGCAGATACAGAGACAACAGCTACAATTTCACGTGCAGCTGGTCAAGCTCGGACGACCGCGCCACGAGTAGCGGAGGAGTGTATCATCATCGCTATGCGATGTCTCTATCAGTTTGTGCGATTCTATGGGTCTTGATGAGTCTGCGGATCTCTATGAGGTCACCGAGTCTCTGTGCGTCTCCATTAGTGTGGGTCTCTGTGGGTATCTGTGAGTCTCTTCATCTTCTTCTTCCGTATGGCTATTGATGTCGATGCAGAGGCAACAACAGCGGCTACAATGTCACATTCAGGTTGTCACGCACAGATAACCGGCGTCAGTAGTAGTATCATCAACGCTGCGATGTCTCCTTCTTCGTGTTTGTGGATGGGGCGCATGGCGTGACATTATATCTGCGGACACCTGATGCATAAATGGGACATTACAACAACAACAACAACAAAACTTCGCCCAATGTGCGACTGTGGTCATCCAGAACAGACCACGGTGGTGCAACGCTTTAACGCACCCAACTTGCAAGTCGCCTGCTCGATTCCATCTCCTGCCGCTGCAGTCTAAACAATCGTTTAACACGTAGGCCTTCGCGACGTGCAAGATGCTTAACCCCCCCCACCCACACTCTGTCCACCCGGCAGTCTACATGGGTTGACCAGGTTGCACATGGTGGAGTGAACTGTGGGCACTCGCCACTTCTCCCTTCCACGACGTGGAAGAGTAGGCCAAATGCCCCTCTCGCAGAGCGCTTCATCGATGCTTCCCTCTCAGAGTCGAGGCCCATCCACCAGCAGTGGCGTCGAGCGAGCACTTGCGGGGGCTGCGCCTCTACCTTTAGATTTTCCAAACCCACGCTCCCTCGCTCCCTCCCTCCCACGACTTCTGCTGCTGCTGCTGCAGGGAGTGCCAACCCAGCCGCCCTGCAGGAGTAAAGTGCAGCTGTGTAAGGGGGAGAGAGAGAAGGTTGGGGAGAGGAGGGGAGGGGGATGAATTATTAACCGAGTTCCTTAGCATTTGCGGTGACCCCCCCCACCCCCCCCCCCACCACGACTCCCACACCCCACCGCTAAGGGTCACGTCGAGTCACAATCACGGCCAATGAGGCAACGCCTCCGTCACGGTGAACGAGCGATAGCAGCGCCATTGCCGATTGTTGGCCGGTGAAGCGCGCGGTTCGAAGTGGGGGGGGGGGGGGGCCCTGGCGGCGGCCCTGGAGAATTGGTAGGCGCGGGAGTGTCAATAAGCGATCGTTAAAGTGCGCGCCGACTGTTCCACAGTGGGACGTTGAAGATCCAGCGGCGTCGTTCGACGACGGGTTGCCCATTGCGGCGACGGCGTCACGGCCCTGCCCAGTGCCCCAAACCGAAAACTTTTAGACGAACATCTCCTCCCTTCCCCGCATGGCCTCTAACAGACTGTAGGGGCAAGTGCTGTTAGCGAGCAGCACCTGTGAAGGCCGTCACGGCTGGGTAGCCAACACCACGCCCGGCCGCCTTTGTCTCCCCCAGTTGGCGATGTTTACCCACCACGCACCAGGTACTTATTTAAGGCTGAGTCTACCAAGGAGAGGGCCCAGGACCGGTTCAGATAATGTTTGTGTTGACCGTGAGCGGGAATCGAACTCGGGCCGCCGGGTTCTTTGCGCAGCGTAGCGCTAACCGCTGCACTACCGCACACACGCACACGTGCACACACACACATTGTACACACACGTGGTACACACACACGTGGTACACACACACGTGGTACACACACACACGTGCACACACACACATTGTACACACACGTGGTACACACACACACACGTGGTACACACACACGTGCACACACACATTGTACACACACGTGGTACACACACACACGTGGTACACACACACGTGCACACACACGTTGTACACACACGTGGTACACACACACACGTGGTACACACACACGTGCACACACACGTTGTACACACACGTGGTACACACATACACGTGCACACACACACACGTGCACACACGCGCACGTGCACACACACACATTGTACACACACGTGGTACACACACGCGCACGTGCACACACACACATTGTACACACACGTGGTACACACATACACGTGGTACACACACACATTGTACACACACGTGGTACACACACACACACACGTGCACACACACGTTGTACACACACGTGGTACACACATACACGTGCACACACACACACGTACACACACGCGCACGTGCACACACACACATTGTACACACACGTGGTACACACACATACACGTGCACACACACACGGGCACGCACGTGTACACACACACGTGGTACACACACGCGCACGTGGCACACACACATACACGTGCACACACACACATTGTACACACACGTGGTACACACACATACACGTGGTACACACACACGTGCACACACACGTTGTACACACACGTGGTACACACATACACGTGCACACACACACACGTGCACACACGCGCACACACACATTGTACACACACGTGGCACACACACACGTGGTACACACACACGTGCACACACACGTTGTACACACACGTGGTACACACATACACGTGCACACACACACACGTGCACACACGCGCACGTGCACACACACGTTGTACACACACGTGGTACACACACATACACGTGCACACACACACGTGCACACACGCGCACGTGCACACACACACACGTGCACACACACACATTGTACACACACGTGCACACACACGTTGTACACACGTGGTACACACACACGTGCACACACGCGCACGTGTTATCAAGAGCAGAGTGCAAGCGGAAAGGGCATCGAGTCGGCTCCACGGGTGCACAGCAGCGAGTGATAAAAACCTGCTCGTGAATATTAGACACGGCCTGCTGATTACGCATGATCATATATATGTAACAAAACAAACTAGAACGAGCACTGGGGAGACATAGGCGGCCGGGCGTGGTGTTGTTCATCCACTCCGGCTCGTGAGCCGGATCGCCGTGAAAGCGTTAGTGAACATTTGAATCCGACTAGTGTCGACGCATCTCTCTATCTGCAAATCAGCTCAAGCCTCCCGTAAATCACGTGATTCCCGAGTGCCCCCGCCCCCAACTCTGAAGCCCTTCCCACCACCCTCCTCCCCGCCGCCCACTGTGGAAACAGACGCCGCTCCTCCTCCGTGCCAAAGCCGACTTAAGAGTTTCAAAGGTCGCAAGGTGCTTCGAAATAAAATGAACTCTGCAGCATCGACGCCCTGATGAATCCTCCCCCTCCTCCTCATCCTCCTCCCTCTCCTCGTCTCTCCTGACCCCTGTCCTCTCGTTTCCCGGTTCCCTTCTCCGATAGATGCCCTCTTATTTCCCCCCCCCCTTCCTTTCTCTTTTCTCCCGTCCCTCTCGCGGTTCTTTCCCCCTTTTCGCGCCGTGGCACACGAGTCGCTCGCGAGACGTATTTAGAGCCGCGCCTTAATCTTTCCCCTCCGCCGTTCGGACGCAAGTCGTGATTAAACAACGAATCACTACTCCGCTACCCACCTGGGCTTGACCACCTGCATGTGATATTGTGGCATGTTGTCTCTGCATCTGCAGCAGCCCGTACGAATTAAGAGTGCCATTGCAGCGGCCGCATCTGGTACCAGATAGACAATGCAGGACATACTTCACTCGTCGGGGTTGAGTTATTGGGCGGTGCTGGGGTGGGGCGTACATTTAAACAAAAATCTACTTAGGATGTTTTGTTGTTGTAATAAGCTTAGAGTCAACTACATCCGTGTCAAATGTCGGCTCTCTGTGCCGTCTAGAACGTCGTTAAAATTGTGCCGGACATCCGTGAAAAAAGCGCGTCATAGCTCATCGGATTTCTTCTCCAGTCTCAGTGAAGATTCTGATTCTGAATGAGTGAATCGTTGCGATTCAACACTCAGAGGCGATTCCCTTTTGTAAGCATCGTGGCGAGTGACAGCGGCCTTTAGTGGTCGCAGCGGCCACGTGAACCCCATCGCATGCAACAATCGCGAATACTGAAATCGCGCTTCAACCAATGCCACTGGACAAGCCTATCGTGAGATTTACACTCGATCTCGCTACGATTAGCGAAATTGTGCAGCACGGTCGTACGGTGACTCGGAGCGATGGAGTTAGCTCAGACTAGTGATGGAGTTAGCTCAGTCTAGTGATGGTGTTAGCTCAGACTAGTGATGGAGTTAGCTCAGTCTAGTGATGGAGTTAGTTAGCTCAGGCTAGTGATGGTGTTAGTTAGCTCAGGCTAGCGATGGAGTTAGCTCAGACTAGTGATGGAGTTAGCTCAGACTAGTGATGGAGTTAGCTCAGTCAAGTGATGGTGTTAGCTCAGGATAGTGATGGAGTTAGCTCAGGATAGTGATGGAGTTAGCTCAGACTAGTGATGGAGTTAGTTCAGACTAGCGATGGAGTTAGCTCAGGCTAGCAATGGAGTTAGTTAGCTCAGGCTAGCGATAGTGTTAGCTCAGGTCAGCGATGGAGTTAGCTCAGGATAGCGATGGAGTTAGCTCAGACTAGTGATGGAGTTAGCTCAGGATAGTGATGGAGTTAGCTCAGACTAGTGATGGTGTTAGCTCAGGATAGTGATGGAGTTAGCTCAGGATAGCGATGGAGTTAGCTCAGACTAGTGATGGAGTTAGCTCAGGATAGTGATGGAGTTAGCTCAGACTAGTGATGGTGTTAGCTCAGGATAGTGATGGAGTTAGCTCAGGATAGCGATGGAGTTAGCTCAGACTAGTGATGGAGTTAGCTCAGTCTAGTGATGGCGTTAGCTCAGGATAGCGATGGTGTTATCTCAGGCGAGTGATGGTGTTAGCTCAGGATAGCGTAGGTGTTAGCTCAGTCTAGTGATGGTGTTAGCTCAGGATAGCGTAGGTGTTATCTCAGGCGAGCAATGGAGTTAGCTCAGGATAGCGATGGTGTTATCTCAGTCTAGTGATGGTGTTAGCTCAGGCTAGCAACGGAGTTAGCTCAGTCTAGTGATGGCGTTAGCTCAGGATAGCAATGGAGTTAGCTCAGGCGAGTGATGGAGTTAGCTCAGGCTAGTGATGGAGTTAGCTCAGGCGAGCGATGGTGTTAGCTCAGGATAGTGATGGAGTTAGCTCAGGATAGCGATGGAGTTAGCTCAGACTAGTGATGGAGTTAGCTCAGGATAGTGATGGAGTTAGCTCAGACTAGTGATGGTGTTAGCTCAGGATAGTGATGGAGTTAGCTCAGGATAGCGATGGAGTTAGCTCAGACTAGTGATGGAGTTAGCTCAGGATAGCGATGGTGTTAGCTCAGACTAGTGATGGAGTTAGTTAGCTCAGACTAGCGATGGTGTTAGCTCGGGCTAGCGATGGAGTTAGCTCAGACTAGTGATGGAGTTAGCTCAGACTAGTGATGGAGTTAGCTCAGTCTAGTGATGGAGTTAGCTCAGGATAGTGATGGAGTTAGCTCAGACTAGTGATGGTGTTAGCTCAGGCTAGCAATGGAGTTAGCTCAGTCTAGTGATGGCGTTAGCTCAGGATAGCGATGGTGTTATCTCAGGCGAGTGATGGTGTTAGCTCAGGATAGCGTAGGTGTTAGCTCAGTCTAGTGATGGTGTTAGCTCAGGATAGCGTAGGTGTTATCTCAGTCTAGTGATGGTGTTAGCTCAGGATAGCGATGGTGTTATCTCAGTCTAGTGATGGTGTTAGCTCAGGATAGCGTAGGTGTTAGCTCAGTCTAGTGATGGTGTTAGCTCAGGCGAGTGATGGTGTTATCTCAGGCGAGCAATGGAGTTAGCTCAGGATAGCGATGGTGTTATCTCAGTCTAGTGATGGTGTTAGCTCAGGCTAGCAATGGAGTTAGCTCAGTCTAGTGATGGCGTTAGCTCAGGATAGCGATGGTGTTATCTCAGGCGAGCGATGGTGTTATCTCAGGCTAGTGATGGTGTTATCTCAGGCGAGTGATGGTGTTATCTCAGGCGAGCGATGGTGTTATCTCAGGCTAGTGATGGTGTTATCTCAGGCTAGCGATAGTGTTAGCTCAGGTTAGCGATGGAGTTAGCTCAGGCGAGCGATGGAGTTAGCTCAGACTAGTGATGGTGTTAGCTCAGACTAGTGATGGTGTTATCTCAGGCTAGTGATGGAGTTAGCTCAGGCTAGTGATGGTGTTATCTCAGGCTAGCGATGGAGTTAGCTCAGGCTAGCGATGGAGTTAGCTCAGGCGAGCGATGGAGTTAGCTCAGACTAGTGATGGTGTTAGCTCAGACTAGTGATGGTGTTATCTCAGGCTAGTGATGGTGTTATCTCAGGCGAGCGATGGTGTTATCTCAGGCGAGTGATGGAGTTAGCTCAGGCTAGCGATGGTGTTATCTCAGGCTAGTGATGGTGTTATCTCAGGCTAGTGATGGTGTTATCTCAGGCTAGTGATGGTGTTATCTCAGGCGAGTGATGGAGTTAGCTCAGGCTAGCGATGGTGTTATCTCAGGCTAGTGATGGTGTTATCTCAGGCTAGTGATGGTGTTATCTCAGGCTAGCGATGGTGTTAGCTCAGGTTAGCGATGGAGTTAGCTCAGGCGAGCGATGGAGTTAGCTCAGGCTAGTGATGGTGTTATCTCAGGCGAGCGATGGTGTTATCTCAGGCTAGTGATGGTGTTATCTCAGGCGAGTGATGGAGTTAGCTCAGGCTAGCGATGGTGTTATCTCAGGCTAGTGATGGTGTTATCTCAGGCTAGTGATGGTGTTATCTCAGGCTAGTGATGGTGTTATCTCAGGCGAGCGATGGTGTTAGCCCAGGCTAGCGATGGTGTTATCTCAGGCGAGCGATGGAGTTAGCTCAGGCGAGTGATGGTGTTATCTCAGGCGAGTGATGGTATTATCTCAGGCTAGCGATGGAGTTAGCTCAGGCTAGCGATGGTGCTATCTCAGGCGAGTGATGGTGTTAGGGATGGTGTTAGCTCAGGCTAGCGATGGTGTTATCTCAGGCGAGCGATGGAGCTAGCCGCGATGGGGGGATAGGGGGTGCTGGGGTGGGGCTAACTCCATCGGCGAAATGTTAACTCCCTCGCCTGGTATGCAGGAGGCAGTGGGTTTGATCCCGACCCTGACGCCTGCTGTATATTTGCAGTTTGCGTGTATCTCTCTCCCCGTGGTCGCGTGGATTTTTCTCCGGGTCCTCCGGTTTTTCCCTCCACGTTTACAATCAACATCACCACACGTTAAGAGTATTTGGCTGCTATAAATGTCCACGTGATAAGCCCCTTCGTCGAGCTATCGTTTGTGATAACCAGGTCGCTTCTGAAAAGGAGCCATATAGCTCAGTGGGGCTTACCTGCATCACCAAATATTGACTTAAAGCTTTCGTGACTGCAGGAATTCATAAGAATCCGCATCACCAACCCGCGCTGATCAGATTGGTGAAGTATGGTCAAACAACCCTCTTCGTGTGCTAATCTTAACACCACGGCGGCATCACATTGATCTGTATCATCATCATCATCTAAGTTTTTGTGGTTGTTGTTGTTTGACTTGCATCCCACTGGGATTTTTTGCACACAGCGTTGGTGTACGGTGCTTTTTTCAGGAATATTTTAGCTCTTTTTTTTCCATGGATTTTCTGTTTGCACAGTCACATAGTCACTTTAAGATGTTTTTCTTGTTCGTGTTTTTGTTTTTTTGCTTGTTGTGGTTGCACCCGATTCAAGAGCCGGATGGCTCACAGGGCTATACCAAAATAAACTGAAACTGAACTGAATCATATCAATATATATACAGCATGTGTATAAACATTTATAGACAACAACGCGTCGTATTATCATATTACATTATAATTTTCAGACCTTTGTGACGATGGCTGAAACTGCGTAAGCACTATCTCTGCTCGTCTGCAATGTAACGCGTGCATGTTGAATTTACTCTCGCGCCGTGCCTTACCAACCCTTGGCTCATCGGAGGTGCGGGTTAAGGACAGCAAACCGAACGCAACGAGGCAGTTCTAAAGACACGAGTTTTCACCCCAGGTGCTTTTAATAGTGCCGTAGCTTTCGGAGGGCTTCCGAATATCGGAGAGGAAGGGTGCGTTCCAGACGGCCGCAGAAGCGCCGCATCTGCCGAGGCGGTGTGAGCGGGCCACTTTCACTTTTTGTTCGATGACCGAGCCCCCAAAAAAATCCGCAGCCGCCGCCGCCGGCGCTTCTGCCGCGAGGATGATGAGCGGGGAGTGTCGCGTGCGTTGATGGGTTGTGCTCCTTGACGAGATTCGGGGCAGCGAGGTGATTTGTGCGGTCCGTTTGCGGCGTGCGCTCAGCGAGTGGGCAAATATAAAACGCGTTGATGTTTGTGACCCCCCACCCCACCCACGCTATTCACTTACCCCCACCACCTCCCCCTCACCCCCCACCCACCCCTCCCCACGCAGGAGTCACTGCCACGAATCGTTAAGGTGCCCGGTTGAGCACGGAGCAGAAGTGGGGAGAGAGAGAGGAGGAGGAGGAGGAAGGAGGAGGAGGAGAGAAGACGGAAGACAATAGCGCGTAACATATTGCGGGGAGTGTAGAGAGGAGAGAGAGAGGGGGGGGGGGAGAGTTAGAGAGGGAGGTGGGAGAGACGGGAGGCGAGAGGGTGAGGGGAGACAGCCAGGCGAGAGGCGCATCGAGCGATATATGCTGCAGAGAACAGACTGCCGCGTACCTAGCGACTGAGAGAGACTCGGCGACACGCAGAAGGAAGGTCCAGCAATTAAACTGGCGGAGAGCAGATATAGTGAGCGACGCAGACAGACAGACACGCGTACAGGGCAACATTGAGACTGGCAGAGAGGGAGAGAGAGATACAAAAAATATCAATCTGAGAATATTCAGATACTGAGACGCGGGGAGACATCGGGGTAGAGAGAGTACAGACACGCAGACGGACACGGAGACAGACCGACTTACATTCAGATCGACGGACTGACTGGGCAGGCTTTTGAGATATTCAGCTACGGACACAAACACACACAGGCAGAGAGACCAGACGTGTGACACACGCGGTCACTCACACGCTCTGAGACACAAACACAAGCGCTCGCGCACACACAAAGACACACACATCCAGGCAGAGGCCAGCGGCAAACCGGGACACGCACGCCCACGGATACACACACCGACGCAGAGATACGCAAACACACAGGGATATACACACACTGACACTCATACACACAGAGACACGCGCAGACACACAGCCACACGCGCACAGACACACGCTGACATAGACAAATATTCCCCGTATATCTTTAACAGAGTGTTGGGATAAGTTCTGTTAGCGAGACACAGACACACGCGCACAGACACACTGACACACGTGCACTGACACACACACACTGACACACACACACACTGACACACACACTGATACATACGCACTGACACACACAAACTGACACACACACTGACACACGCGCACTAACACACGCGCACTGACACACACACACTGACACACAGAGTGACACACACACACTGACACACACACACACTGACACACATAGTGACACACACATACTGACACACACGCTGACACACACACTGACACACACACACACACACTGACACGCACACACTGACACACACAGTGACACACACACACACTGACACACACACTGACACACACAGTGACACACACACACTGACACACACACACACTGACACACACACACTGAGACGCACACACTGACACACACACTGACACACACACTGACACACACAGTGACACACTGACACACACACACTGACACACATACACACACTGACACACACAGTGACACACACACACACACTGAC
This sequence comes from Petromyzon marinus, assembly GCF_048934315.1. Lineage (NCBI taxonomy): Eukaryota > Metazoa > Chordata > Hyperoartia > Petromyzontiformes > Petromyzontidae > Petromyzon > Petromyzon marinus. Next base: position 20,421,458 of record NC_133703.1, on the reverse strand, counting down.
ACACACACACACTGACACACACACAGTGACACACACACACTGACACACACGCTGACACACACACTGACACACACACACACTGACACACACACACTGACACACACAGTGACACACACACACTGACACACACACTGACACACACACTGACACACATTAACACACTGACACACACACAGCGACACACACACACACTGACACACACACACACTGACACACTGACACACACACACTGACACACACACTGACACACTGACACACACACACTGACACACACACACTGACACACACACACTGACACACACACATTGACACACTGACACACACACACTGACACACACACACTGACACACACACACACTGACACACACTGACACACACACGCACACTGACACACACACACACACTGACACACACACACTGACACACACACACACTGACACACACACACACACTGACACACACACACTGACACACACACTGACACACACACACTGACACACACACAGACACACTGACAAACACACACTAACACACACAGTGACACACACACTGACACACACACACACTGACACACTGACACACACACACTGACACACACACACACACTGACACACACACACTGACACACACACACACTGACACACACACACTGACACACACACACACTGACACACACACACTGACACACACACAGACACACTGACACACACACACACACTGACACACACACACTGACACACACACACACACTGACACACACACTGACACACACACACACACTGACACACACACACACTGACACACACACTGACACACACACACACTGACACACACACTGACACACACACACTGACACACTGACACACACACACACTGACACACACACACACTGACACACACACACTGAGACACACACACACTGACACACACACACACTGACACACACACACACACTGACAAACACACACTAACACACACACTGACACACACACACAGTGACACACACACACACTGACACACACACACACTGACACACACACACTGACACACACTGACACACACACACAGTGACACACACACACTGACACACACACACTGACACACACTGACACACACACACAGTGACACACACACAGTGACACACACACACACTGACACACACACACACACACTGACACACACACACTGACACACACACACTGACCACACACACTGACACACACACACACAGTGACACACACACACAGTGACACACACACAGTGACACACACACAGTGACACACACACACACACTGACACACACACACTGACACACACACTGACACACTGACACACACACACAAGCACGCGGGGCAGGTATGGCCCTTCTCGTGCTCTGCATCGTCGCCGCTCTGTGCAGTAGCCGCGCGCTCCTGGCCGCTCGTCCCTCCTCCTCCTCGTCCGCCGCGGGCCGTGGGTCCGTAGGGTCCGGGTTGGGCTCCGGCCCGGGGCTGTCCTCGGTGCCCAACTCCGGGTTGGGGATGGGGGGGCCGCTGCGTCGGAGAGGAGAGGGAGGAGGAGGAGGAGGCTCGTCGGGAGCCCGGGGGGGATCGGCGGGCGGGCCCAATCGCTCTCTGCAGCAGCAGCAGCAGAAGCATCTGCAGCTGCAGCAGCAGCTGCAGCAGCAGCAGGCGGGGTCGAGCGGTAGCTCCCCGGATCCGTGCTACAACGAGAGTGGCCACCCGCGTCGCTGCATCCCCGACTTCGTGAACGCGGCGTTCGAGAGGGAGGCGCGCGCCAGCAGCACGTGCGGGAGCCCCCCGGCACGGTGAGCGCGCGCCCCCCCCCCCTTTGCCCCCCCCGCGTAGTGGTGAGCCCCCCCCCCCACACACACACACACTCCTCCCTACTGTTGGTGTGTGTGTCCGCTGGTGACCCCCCCCCCAACTCCCTGTGCACCCCCCCTACTACCGGTGCCCACTCTTGGTGACCCCCCCTCCACTCTTGGTGAGCCCCCCCCCCACTCCTGGTGACCCCCCCCCACTCCTGGTGACCCCCCCTTCACTCCTGGTGACCCCCCCCCCCCACTCCTGGTGAGCCCCCCCCCCCCCACTGCTGGTGTTGAGCTTCCCGTGAGCCCGGCCCCCCTGCCGAGCTATAGTATTTGTAGTGGGCAGTAGGATGCGGAACAGTAGCAGCAGTAGCAGCAGTAGCAGCAGGACGAGTAGCAGCAGTATCAGCAGTAGCCGCAGGAGCAGCAGGAGCAATAAGCGGGCTCTTTCAACACGCATGTGAATAGTAGCGCCTCTGGTGGCTGCTAGGGCGAGGAGCCCACTTCGATACAGTGAGGGAAAAAAAGTATTTGATCCCCTGCTGATTTAGTACGTTTGCCCACTGACAAAGAAATGATCAGTCTATAATTCTAATGGTAGGTTTATTTGAACAGTGAGAGACAGAATAACAACAAAAATCCAGAAAAACGCATGTCAAAAATGTTATAAATTGATTTGCATTTTAATGAGGGAAATAAGTATTTGACCCCCTCTCAATCAGAAAGATTTCTGGCTCCCAGGTGTCTTTTATACAGGTAACGAGCTGAGATTAGGAGCACACTCTTAAATGGAGTGCTACTAATCTAAGCTTGTTACCTGTATAAAAGACACCTGTCCACAGAAGCAATCAATCAATTAGATTCCAAACTCTCCACCATGGCCAAGACCAAAGAGCTCTCCAAGGATGTCAGGGACAAGATTGTAGACCTACACAAGGCTGGAATGGGCTACAAGACCATTTCCAAGCAGCTTGGTGAGAAGGTGACAACAGTTAGTGCGATTATTCGCAAATGGAAGAAACACAAAATAACTGCCAATCTCCCTCGGCCTTGGGCTCCATGCAATATCTCACCTCGTGAAGTTGCATTGATCATGAGAACGGTGAGGAATCAGCCCAAAACTACAGGGGATGATCTTGTCAATAATCTCAAGGCAGCTGGGACCATAGTCACCAAGAAAACAATTGGTAACACACTACGCCGTGAAGGACTGAAATCTTACAGCACCCGCAAGGTCCCCCTGCTCAAGAAAGCACATATACATGCCCGTCTGAAGTTTGCCAATGAACATCTGAATGATTCAGAGGACAACTGGGTGAAAGTGTTGTGGTCAGATGAGACCAAAATGGAGCTCTTTGGCATCAACTCAACTCGCCGTGTTTGGAGGAGGAGGAATGCTGCCTATGACCCCAAGAACACCATCCCCACCATCAAACATGGAGGTGGAAACATTATGCCTTGGGGGTGTTTTTCTGCTAAGGGGACAGGACAACTTCACCGCATCAAAAGGACGATGGACGGGGCCATATACCGTCAAATCTTGGGTGAGAACCTCCTTCCCTCAGCCAGGGCATCGAAAATGGGTCGTGGATGGGTATTCCAGCATGACAATGACCCAAAACACACGGCCAAGGCAACAAAGGAGTGGCTCAAGAAGAAGCACATTAAGGTCCTGGAGTGGCCTAGCCAGTCTCCAGACCTTAATCCCATAGAAAATCTGTGGAGGGAGCTGAAGGTTGCCAAACGTCAGCCTCGAAACCTTAATGACTTGGAGAAGATCTGCAAAGAGGAGTGGGACAAAATCCCTCCTGAGATGTGTGCAAACCTGGTGGCCAACTACAAGAAACGTCTGACCTCTGTGATTGCCAACAAGGGTTTTGCCACCAAGTAATAAGTCATGTTTTGCAGAGGGGTCAAATACTTATTTCCCTCATTAAAATGCAAATCAATTTATAACATTTGTACATGCGTTTTTCTGGATTTTGTTGTTGTTATTCTGTCTCTCACTGTTCAAATAAACCTACCATTAAAATTATAGACTGATCATTTCTTTGTCAGTGGGCAAACGTACAAAATCAGCAGGGGATCAAATACTTTTTTCCCTCACTGTATGACGTGACTCGATAATGAATATAATTGATGTTCATTATCTTGATTAGACTCAGCCTCGTGTCAGCTGGTGACACTGCGCGGCCGATGCACAGCGCTCGCTCGCTGTCGTCGAGACCGAGGGAGAGAGAGGACGACTCAGAAAGAGAGAGAGGACGACTCAGAGAGAGAAAGGACGACTCAGAGAGAGAGAGGACGACTCAGAGAGAGAGAGGACGACTCAGAGAGAGGACGACTCAGAGAGAAAGGACGACTCAGAGAGAGAGAGGACGACTCAGAGGCGCCGGAAGGAGGACGAGAGACCACACATGAGCGAGAAGGCAGCAGCAGCTGCTGCAGCCACGCGATTCGCCCGTGCAAAATCCCACCCCCAGCCTCTGCGGTCCTCTATACATGAAGGCGTTTTCGGCCACTGAATTCACGTTTACGTTTGGGAGGAAATCGGAGCACCCGGAGAAAACCCTCGCGTGCAAGGGGGCAACGCTCTATCCCGTACAAATGGAACGGGCGGATCCAAACGTGTTGTTGTTGTGCCGCTTTCTCCTGGAACAGCCACCTCCCCGTTGCCCGCGGAAAGGGAGTTTCACGCAACGTCTCTGTGTGTGCGCGCGTGATCCACCAACCCCCTCGCTGCCGCCTCCACACACACGGTGCTGGGTTACAGGCAGCGCGTGCAGCAGTAGGAGCAGCAACAGCGTGAGTCGCGGCTAGCGCACGAGCAGCGGCGGGCAGCAAAAGCGGCCGTCCAAGGCAGTGCTTTAGTGTGAATATAATCATCAGCAGCAGCAGCAGCAAAATCCTCGTCATCTTCAATTTCGAGCAACATTCGCAGCAGCGGCGGCAGTGGGGTGAGATAGCAGCAGCAGCAGCTAGCAATCAACCTCGTGTCATCCGCGTCGTCACGGCAGTCACTTTCCACGTCCACCCCCCTCCCCACTCGCAATCTTCTGTAGGTACTGCTCCTCTCTCTCCTCATCCTCCTCCTCATCCTCCTCATCCTCGGGTCCTTCCGGAGGCGACGGCCGGGGTCACATCCTCTCCGGCGCTGCGGCTGCGGCGGCGGCGGCAACGGGAGGAGGAGGAGGAGGCGTCGGCGGTAACGTCGGCGTCGGCTGCCGCATCTGCGACTCGTCCGACCCGCGCAGCGCCCACCCTCCCACGCTGCTCACCGACCTCCACAACCCGCACAACGCCACGTGCTGGCTCTCAGAGGCGGGCCTGCCGCCCGGCCACAACGTCACCGTCGTGGTGCCCCTGGGCCTCAAGTACGAGGTGACCTTCGTGAGCGTCCAGTTCTGCACGCCGCTGCCGCCCGACTCGCTCGCCATCTACAAGTCCATGGACCGGGGCAAGACGTGGGTGCCCTTCCACTTCTACTCGAGCCAGTGCCGACGCGTCTTCGGCCGGCCGCACCGAGGCACCGTCACCAAGATGACCGAGCAGGAGGCGCTGTGCACCGACGCACACCTAGCCCAGGGCCTCGTGGCCTTCAGCACGCTGGACGGGCGTCCCTCGGCCAACGATTTCGCCAACAGCCCCGTGCTGCAGGACTGGGTGACGGCCACCGACATCAAGGTGGTGCTGGTCAAGCCGTGGAGCAATTTGGCCGGGGGCTCGTCATCCTCGTCATCCTCCTCCGGCGGAGTCATCGGCGGCGTCGTCTCGCCGGGGTCGGTCTCGCCGCCGGGGTCGGCCGCCGGCGGTGTCAGCAACGAGCTGGCGGACGGAACGCCGCCCGAGAGTCGCTACCACGGTGTGGCCGACATCCAAGTGGGGGGCCGCTGCCGCTGCAACGGCCACGCGTCGCGGTGCGGCCGCGACCGCGACGGGGCGCCCGCGTGCGAGTGCCGCCACAACACGGGCGGGCCGCAGTGCGACTCGTGCCGCGCCTTCCACCACGACCGGCCCTGGCAGAGGGCGACGAGCAGAGACGCTCACGAGTGCGTCGGTGAGTCGGCGGCGGCGGCGGCGGCGGTGGTGGTGGAGAGTGTGAGAGTAGTGATGGTGGTGGTGAGTGTGAGCGTGGTGGTGGTGGTGAGTGTGAGCGTGGTGGTGGTGGTGAGTGTGAGCGTGGTGGTCGTGGTGAGTGTGAGAGTAGTGGTGGTGAATGTGAGAGTGGTGGTGGTGGTGAGTGTGAGCGTGGTGGTGGTGGTGAGTGTGAGAGTAGTGGTGGTGGTTGTGTGAGTGGTGGTGAGTGTGAGCGTGGTGGTGGTGCGCGTGAGAGTGGTTGTGGTGAGTGTGAGAGTGGTTGTGGTGGTGAGCGTGAAAATGGTGGTGGTGAGCGTGGGAGTGGTGGTGAGCGTGAGAGTGATGGTAGTTGTGGTGAGTGTGAGAGTAGTGGTGGTGGTGGTTGTGTGAGTGGTGGTGGTTGTGTGAGTAGTGGTGGTTGTGTGAGTGGTGGTGGTTGTGTGAGTAGTGGTGGTTGTGTGAGTGGTGGTGGTGAGTGTGAGAGTGATGGTGGTTGTGTGAGTGGTGGTGGTGAGTGTGAGAGTAGTTGTGGTGGTGGTTGTGTGAGTGGTAGTGGTGAGTGTGAGAGTAGTGGTGGTGAGTGTGAGAGTAGTGGTGGTGAGTGTGAGAGTAGTGGTGGTGGTGAGTGTGAGAGTGGTGGTGGTGAGTGCGAGAGTGGTGGTGGTGGTGAGTGTGAGAGTGGTGGTGGTGAGTGTGAGAGTGGTGGTGGTGGTGGTGAGTGTGAGCGTGGTGGTGGTGCGCGTGAAAGTGGTTGTGGTGGTGGTGAGTGTGAGCGTGGTTGTGGTGAGTGTGAGAGTGGTTGTGGTGGTGAGCGTGAAAATGGTGGTGGTGAGCGTGGGAGTGGTGGTGAGCGTGAGAGTGGTGGTGGTGAGTGTGAGAGTAGTGGTGGTGGTGGTTGTGTGAGTGGTGGTGGTTGTGTGAGTAGTGGTGGTTGTGTGAGTGGTGGTGGTTGTGTGAGTAGTGGTGGTGAGTGTGAGAGAAGTGGTGGTAGTGGTGGTGGTTGTGTGAGTGGTGGTGGTGAGTGTGAGAGTGGTTGTGGTGGTGAGTGTGAGAGTGATGGTAGTGATGGTGAGCGTGAGAGTGGTGGTGGTGGTGGTGGTTGTGTGAGTAGGATAAAACGCAGCAAATTGGCACAGTGCTAGGGCACAGCTGATGCATCTACCGCTCATCTCAGTCAGTCAACCCACGGCACCACCTGGGCCTGTCCCGTGACCTCCTCCTGTCAGCCGGCTTGTGTGCACCTAACACGGCACAAGCATCGTGGTAACGTCACCGCCACTTCACATTCTGTTAAGGCAATAAGTGGGTATCTTTGTCTTTGGTGTGAGTGGTTAGAGACAAATATCCCCCGTATAGCCTTAGCAGACTTTTGGGGTGAGTGCTGCTCACGAGTAGCACCTATGAAAGCCGACACGGCCCGGCCGCCTTTGTCTCCCCAGTGCTGATGCTTACACAACGCACCAGGTGCTAATTGGTGTGAGTGGTGGCGAATAGTGGTGGCGGTGGTGATGGTGGTCGTGTCCGTGGCAGCGATAATGGCGGTGGTGGTGGCTCACTAACCGTTACACCACCGCTCATCGTTATCATTTGGCATTGGTGGTGGTGGTGATGATATCGATGAGTGAGTATCACCCAATAAATCATCCCGTTCGGTAACCGATGCGAGTGGTGGGTAGCGTTGGAGGTGGTGGTGGTGGCTGAGAGCAGGAATCGAACTCGGGTGGCTATTACGTTAATAGCGACAACGCCCTAAACGCTACACCCAGTGCTGGATGAAGCTCGTGCGGGGCCGGTAGCATATGTTATGAAGGGGCCCTAAAAATATTAAAACGCATACATGTTTAACTTGCATAATAAAGTAATTGTAAAATGTTCATTTGCTTTACAGCAATATAATACGACAAATCGCTAACCTTAAACACCCAGTCGTCGTTCATAAAAGTTGAAGGCGGTATAGTACTATAGTAATAGAGCAAGTGGAGAGTCACTGAACCGGAATTGATAGCTTGAAAGCATTTAGCGCGGGGCCCTTGAAAATGCGGGGCCCGTAGCTACTACTACATATGTAGTAGCTACTACTACATATGTAGCTACTTTTGCTACTGGGATCATCCGGAACTGGCTACACCACCGCTCATCGTTATCAGTGAGTGGTGGTGGGTGGTTGATTTCGATGAGTAAGTCTCACCCAATAAATCACCCGGTTGGACAGCCGTTGCAAGGTCAACCTCGTGACCGCTCCTCTGTCTCTGCCGCCAGCCTGCCGCTGCAACCTGCACGCGAGCCGCTGCCGCTTCAACATGGAACTCTACAAGCTGTCGGGACGTACCAGCGGAGGAGTCTGCCTCACGTGCCGCCACAACACCGCCGGCCGGCACTGCCACTACTGCAAGGAGGGCTTCTTCCGCGACCTCGGCAAGGCCATCTCCGACCGCAAGGCGTGCAGGCGTGAGTCGCCACCACCACCGCCACCGACAAACAGAGACAAAGCTCCCCCGTGTAGCCTTCACAGACTGTTGGGGCAAGTGCTGTTAGCGAGTAGCATCTGTGAAGGCCGCGACGGTACACGAGGGGAGGGGGGGGGGGCTGGGGGGATGGGTGGTCAGCACCACGCCCGACCGCCTTTGTCTCCCCAGTGGCGATGTTTACACACCGCACCAGGTACTCATTTGAGGCCGAGTCGACCTAGGGGAGGCCCGGGACCGGTTCAGATAATCGTCACTGGTGTTGGCTACCGTGAGCGGGAATCGAACCGGGGTCGCCGGGTTCATAGTGCAGCGCGCCAACCGCTACACTACCGCTCCCCACCGACAAACACCACCACAACAACAAACAACAACAATAACAACAACCGTCATTCGCCACCAAGTAGTGCGTTGACTGTGTGGGTTCATAGTCTCTGGGATGCATGGCCACAGTCGCACTGCAGTGGCTCGTCTTGGTTGTAACTCTTAAGTATTTCTAGGACTCTCTATGTTATGTACGTGTGTCTCTATGGGTCTCTAGGTGTCTGTATGTGTCCCTATGTCTCTATGTATCTTCCACGTATCTTTATCTTCTTGCGTATGGCAGCGATGTGGTCCAGGTAGCTCGATGTCACCAATGTGGAGGTTTTACCGCAGCTGCTGCTGCTGCTGGCCACGACGACAGTGCTTCAGCAGAGAGACAGAGGGAGAGACTTCGTGTCGTGTCGCCGCCCTTCCTCCTCCTGCGTTGAAGGAGCGTAGACCACAGTGGGTTTACTCTGCGGCCCATAGTCTTGATTTGCATGGCCACAATTCCACTCCTGTGGCTTGTCTTTAAAGTGTCTCTCTGGGTCTCTCTGGGTTTCTGTGTATCTCTACGTGTCTCTGTGTTTACTCAATGGTCCACAGTGTGAGATGCATGGCCACAATTACACTCCTGTGGCTTGTCTTTAAAGTGTCTCTCTGGGTCTCTATGGGTTTCTGTGTACCTCTACGTGTCTCTGTGTTTACTCAATGGTCCACAGTGTGAGATGCATGGCCACAATTACACTATTGTTGCTTGTCTTTAAAGTGTCTCTCTGGGTCTCTATGGGTTTCTGTGTACCTCTACGTGTCTCTGTGTTTACTCAATGGTCCACAGTGTGAGTTGCATGGCCACAATTCCACTACTGTGGCTTGTCTTCAATATGTCTCCATGGGTCTCTACGAGTATCTCTGTGCATCTCTACGAGTCTCTAATATCTTCACGTCTCACCGATTTACTCTACGGTCCATCGACTTGCTTGCATGGACACAACCGCGCCGTCATCTGTAAAGGAGATGTGCGGTCATTATCGGCCCGGTGATGTTGGTCCGATGCGGTTGATGATGATGGTTGAACCTTCAGTGCCTTCGTGGAGGAGGATGAGGAGGAGGAGGGATGTCAAAGCCCAGGATGGGCAACCTTTGAGGAGCGCTCCCCATTATTGATGTTCGACGAATGACCACGACAACAGCGTTGACGCATCACCACGTGGACAATGCCAGCCGCCGTTGACAATCGGAGCAATCACCCCCCCTATCCGCCCCCCCCCCCCACTCCCGACCACCACCCGACCTGACCCCACCGACCGTGGAGTTCCGACCACACACGCACCGGGGCCGTGACATTATCTCACTCTCTCACTCTCTTACTCACTCACTCTCTCACTCTCTCACTCTCTTACTCACTCACTCTCTCACTCTCTCACCCTCTCACTCTCTCACTCTCTCACTCTGTCACTCTCTCACTCACTCACTCTCTCACTCTCTCACTCACTCACTCTCTCACTCTCTCACTCTCTCACTCACTCACTCTCTCACTCTCTCACTCACTCACTCTCTCACTCTCTCACTCTCTCACTCTCTCACTCACTCACCCTCTCACTCACTCACTCTCTCACTCTCTCACTCTCTCACTCTGTCACACTGTCACTCACTCACTCTCTCACTCTCTCACTCTCTCACTCACTCACTCTCTCACTCTCTCACTCTCTCACTCTGTCACTCTCTCACTCACTCACTCACTCTCTCACTCTCTCACCCTCTCACTCTGTCACTCTCTCACTCTCTCACTCTCTCACTCTGTCACCCTCTCACTCACTCACTCTCTCACTCTCTCACTCTGTCACTCTCTCACTCACTCACTCTCTCACTCTGTCACTCTCTCACTCACTCACTCTCTCACTCACTCACTCACTCTCTCACTCTCTCACCCTCTCACTCACTCACTCTCTCACTCTCTCACTCTCTCACTCTCTCACTCTCTCACTCACTCTCTCACTCTCTCACTCACTCACTCTCTCACTCTCTCACTCTCTCACTCTGTCACTCTCTCACTCACTCACTCTCTCACTCTCTCACTCTGTCACTCTCTCACTCACTCACTCTCTCACTCTGTCACTCTCTCACTCACTCACTCTCTCACTCTCTCACTCTGTCACTCTCTCACTCACTCACTCTCTCACTCTGTCACTCTCTCACCCTCTCGCTCTGTCACTCTGTTACTCTCTCACTCTCTCACTCTCTCACTCACTCACTCTCTCACTCACTCACTCTCTCACTCTGTCACCCTCTCACTCTGTCACTCTGTCACTCTCTCACTCACTCACTCACTCTCTCACTCTCTCACTCACTCACTCTCTCACTCTGTCACTCTCTCACTCACTCACTCTCTCACTCTGTCACTCTCTCACCCTCTCGCTCTCTCACTCTGTCACTCTCTCACTCTGTCACTCTCTCACCCTCTCGCTCTGTCACTCTGTTACTCTCTCACTCTCTCACTCTGTCACTCTGTTACTCTCTCACTCTCTCACTCTCTCACTCTCTCGCTCTCTCACTCTGTCACTCTATCACTCTGTCACTCACTCACTCTCTCACTCTCTCACTCTCTCACTCTCTCACCCTCTCGCTCTCTCACTCTGTCACTCTCTCACTCTGTCACTCTCTCACTCTCTCACTCTCTCGCTCTCTCGCTCTGTCACTCTCTCACTCTCTCGTCCGGGGTGAGGTCCCCGCTCTCGGAAATTCGCTACCTCCCCCCCACCCCCACCGATCGTAAAAGGCCGAGAACGCGCCGCTCGCTCCCCCCTCCCAGCTCCCTCCGCCACGCGAGACCCCCCCCCCACGCCCCCTTCCCCCGCCGTCTCCATCTCGGGAACGTCTCCGGGTGCAGTAAAAGTCGGGCCCGACGGTCGACCTTGGACCTCCGAGGAGGAGGAGGAGGGAGGAGGAGTAAAACATGTTTTTATTTGGTGTTAACCACCAGGGCACCGCTGTGGCTAGGAGGTGTTAACTACCTCGCCTGGTATACAGGAAGTTAGTGGGTTCGATCCCGACCCTGACGCTTGCTGTATATTTGTAGTTTGCGTGTCTCTCTCTCTCATCATCATCACCATGGTGGCTAAGAGATGTTAACTACCTCGCCTGGTATACAGGAGGTTAGTGGGTTCGATCCCGACCCTGACGCCTGCTGCTGTATATTTGTAGTTTGCGTGTCTCTCTTTCTCATCATCATCATCATCATCACGGTGGCTAGGAGATGTTAACTACCTCGCCTGGTATACAGGAGGTTAGTGGGTTCGATCCAGACCCTGACGCCTGCTGCTGTATATTTGTAGTTTGCGTGTCTCTCTTTCTCATCATCATCACCATGGTGGCTAGGAGATGTTAACTACCTCGCCTGGTATACAGGAGGTCGTAGGTTCGATCCCGACCCTGACAACGCCTGCTGTATATTTGTAGTTTGCGTGTCTCTCTTTCTCATCATCATCACCATGGTGGCTAGGAGATGTTAACTACCTCGCCTGGTATACAGGAGGTTAGTGGGTTCGATCCCGACCCTGACAACGCCTGCTGCTGTATATTTGTAGTTTGCGGTGTCTCTCTCTCTCTCTCTCATCATCATCACCATGGTGGCTAGGAGATGTTAACTACCTCGCCTGGTATACAGGATGTTAGTGGGTTCGATCCCGACCCTGACAACGCCTGCTGCTATATATTTGCAGTTTGCGTGTCTCTCTTTCTCATCATCATCATCACCATGGTGGCTAGGAGATGTTAACTACCTCGCCTGGTATACATGAGGTCGTGGGTTCGATCCAGACCCTGACGCCTGCTGCTGTATATTTGAAGTTTGCGTCTCTTTCTCTCTCTCCGTCTCCCCGTAGTCGCGTGGAATGTGTCTCCGGCTTTTTCCCTCCCGTCAGCGTCGCGCGTTTTAGAGTATTTGGCTGCTGCGATGGATGTCCACGTGACGGTGAGCCCCGCTTCGCCGAGCTATCGTTTGTGGGCGCGCCGCTTCTGCAGAAAGAGCTACACAGCCCAGTGGGGCCTTGACCTGGTAAAATAAAATGAGTTTATTTTTTTTTATAGTTTAACTTCAAGGTTCGCGAGCTGGGTCCCTTGTGTGCGTGTGGGTGGTGGTGGTGGTGGCGGTAGTGTAGCGGGTAGCGGTATCCACAACATAGGGGGGTTTTTTTGGAGGGGTTAGAATCTCGTAAATTTCAATCTGTCGCTAAACCCGCCACCACCCGACACATCCATATATATTATTACGGATGATGTCTGTCGCGAAAGCCTCCGTGTCAATAACAATATTATTGCGTTATTTTATTTTATCAATGTATTATCTTATTCTCATTCTACGTGGTGACTTTACCGAAAGAACCAAAGAAGATGAATCCTTGCAGTCACGAAAGCTTTTAATCGAAAATGTGTTAAACTGGTGAGCAGCATGCCGTGGCAAGTGCAACGGCGTCGGAACGCCGGGCTTGGATTGGCGAGCCGGGCGGGGTGGCCCATGTAGGTGGTCATTGCAGCGGTGCATGCCGGGCCGAGGACAATTAGTTGGGCGCTGCGTGAGCTGAATAACCCTGTCGCTCACTTTGACGAACAGAGAAGAACGTTCGTGCAAGCTGCGATGTTTCAGTTTTCAGTTTCATTTATTAGGTACGAGCTTTGCTACCCGGCTTCGCCCGGGGCTTTGGATTCACGACGCCCGGCCGCCTTTGTCTCCCCAGTGGCGATGTTCACACACACAACACAGCAGTTGCTCGTTTGAGGCTGAGTCGACCTAGGGGAGGCCCAGGACCGATTTAAATAATCGTCACCGGTGGTGGCCGTAAGCGGGAATCGAACTCGGGTCGCCGGGTTCGTAGCACAGCGTAGCGCTAACCACTACACCACCGCTCCCCCCCCACACACACACGTCCATAGGTACACACACACGCGTTTGCTGCAGACACACACACACAACTTTCACGGCGCGTACGGCAGTAAACGACTCAAATAATAAAGCAATGCTGCGCGAAGAACGCCTTAGACCTGCAACACATTTGCATTTCACTTTACCCGCGATCAGCTGGCACGCTCCGTTACGCATCCGCGCACGGGTCACATGACAGTTGTGACGTCACAGCTCACTTGCCGTGCAAAAAATATATCCATTATTGCGCCCCCTCCCCCCCAAAAAATACAAGTCTATTTTTTTTTAAATGTCATGATGTACAGTCTGGAAAGTACCCACATGGTAAATTTCAAGTATGTTGCATGTCGGGAAGTACGCTAAACATTTTGAACAAACAACACACAATCACAACTTTGCCTTTTATATATATATGGAGATAACCCTGTGAGCCATGCGGCTCTTGACTCAGGTGAAACCGCAACAAAGCAAAAACACACAAACAAGAAAAACATCTTAAAGTGACTACGCGCAACAGAAAAATCCAGAAAAAACACACAGCAAAGTAGTAGTAGTAGCATTGTTGGGTAAATTGCACCGACCTGGATTGGGGAAGTATGGTCGACAAAAAGAAAACGACTTAGCCCCCTATGCTGCCACGCGATCCATAGCATCCTCCGCGGGCAATGTTTACCCAAAAGGTGCCGGAAATAATCCAGTTCGCTCCGTCAAATCCCACCTCGCCCGGCCTGGCTCAAGCACGAATTGTCTCCCCCCCCCCCCACCCCTCTCGGCGCCCCCCCCCCCCCTAATCTCAGGCTTCCTCACCACCCACCCACCCATCCACCCCTCCCTCTCCGCTCTCTCAAAGTCTCCTTTGTAGTCCGCAAGATAGCCGAGGTGTTGACGATAAAGTTCGATACAGGTTATCGCCGCCCGTTAAAAGAGTTATGGTGGTGTGGGGTGGGGGTAGCGGCTGGGAGAGAGAGGGGGGGGGGGGTCTCCGTAAAAATCGCTTTCACACCTCAAGGGGCAACACGAGGCGATAAACAAAGACAAAGATGCCCCCTGTAGCCCCACGGACCACTGGGGCAAGTGCTGTTGACGAGCACCTGTCAAGGCCGGCACGTCACGCGAGGAAGTGCTGTGGTCAACACCAAACAACAAAGACAAAGACCCCCCCCCCCCCCCCGGTATAGCCTTTAACAGACTGTTGTGGCAAGTGCTATTAGAGTGCACCACCGAATGAAGGCCGGAACAGCACACGAGGGGTTGAGTGGCCAGCACCACGCCCGCCCGGCCGCCTCTGTCTCCCGAGTGGCGATGTTTATACATCGCAACCAGGTGCTACGTTTGAGGCTGAGTCGACCTAGGAGAGGTCGATTCAGCCAACGGTGTTGGCCGTGAGCGCAGAGCACTAACCACTACACTACCGCTCCCCATTCAAAAAAAGACAAAGATCCCCTGTATAGCCTTAACAGACTGTATGGGCAAGTGCTGTTAGCGAGCACCTATGAACGCCCGACCACCTTTGTCTCCCCAGTCGCGATGTTTACACCAGGTACTCATTTGAGGCTGAGTCGACCCAGGGGAGGCCCAGGGCCGGTTCAGATAATCGTCACTGGTGTGGGCCGTGAGCGGGAATCGAACCCGGATAGCCGGGTTCATAGCGCAGCGTAGCGCTAACCTCTACACTATCACTCACTCACACACTCACACGCTGCTGAACAGAGGCAGAACATACAACCCCCACACAGAAAGGCACCCGGGTAGGAATTCGAACCTAGGGCCTTATTAGCTGCTTAGTTAATAATCACTGACTGATGCTGAAAGTATTGTGTGGTATTCTTTGGGTCTTTCGGTAGTAAGTACAGTGACAGTAAGTACAATTATAAACGCGTAACTCTTACAACCTAGGTTAACACGGTGGCAACATCTGGTAACGCCCCTATGGAAGTGACGTCACAGCGCTTTGCAAAGGAGTGTGGGTATTTTCAAAAATGGCGGTATGAGCACATGTCACAGCGTCGGTCACGTGGAGCCATTCTTTGTCAATCCGGTGGGGGAAAAAATTCGATTAATAATTTACAAGTGTTGTGCACTGTTGTTTGCGAATGATAACGACGATTGTTGTTAAAAAACGACAACATTAATTAAATCTGCTACGTGTTTCCCAAATGACAACCCTGGGCCTACCTTGAAAATTGAGATGTTCCGTCTCAAGGCAAACTTCCAGGTGAAATATTTGAGTAATAGATAAAGTAAACGGTGATGATGGCAATGTTGATGACAATGTAGATGACGATCATTATGATGAAAACAAAGATCATGATGACAAATATGATAACGCCTTTTGGCATCCTCTGGTCTAGCACCAATTGGGTCGAGGCTCAAAAGAAAGCCGTCCCTGGTGTGGACCAATCAGTTTCAAGGACAATGCATATATTATCATAGTGTGTGTTTTTGTTTGCAATTTGACCACAAGTTTTGTGGTTAATGCACACATGAATCCTTCTAAAAGGTTTCAGTTTTGTTGCCAGAAAAAAAGGGAAAAACCCTATTATTATGGCAATGACGATGTTGTAGATTATATGATGATGACATGGATGACAACGACAATGTTAACAGCGATGATGATGATAATGACGATGTAAGCAACGTTGACGATGACAATGATGAAAACGATGATGGTGATAACGGAAGTGACAATGTTGACAATGTTGATGATGATTATAATGATGACGAGGATGACAGTAT
The DNA here is from genome assembly GCF_048934315.1 of Petromyzon marinus. Taxonomy (NCBI): domain Eukaryota; kingdom Metazoa; phylum Chordata; class Hyperoartia; order Petromyzontiformes; family Petromyzontidae; genus Petromyzon; species Petromyzon marinus. The sequence continues at coordinate 20,405,146 of NC_133703.1, read as the reverse complement.
TAATTATGGTAATGAAGGTGATGACGACAAAGATGACAACGACGATGTTGACGACAATGATGATGACGACGGCAATGACAATGTCAGTGACGTTGACGACGACGACGATGATGACGACGATGATGATGATGATGACGACAGCAATGACAATGTCAGTGACGTTGACGACGATGATGATGACGATGATGACGATGATGACGACGATGATGATGACGGCAATGACAATGTCAGTGACGTTGACGATGACGACGACGACGATGATGATGACGACGATGTGGGTTGCCCCCTTGCCAGCTTGCGACTGCCATCCGGTGGGCTCCTCGGGCAAGACGTGCAACCAGACGAGTGGGCAGTGCCCGTGCAAGGACGGGGTCACGGGGCTCACCTGCAACCGCTGTGCGCGCGACTACCAGCAGAGCCGCTCGCCCGTCGCACCCTGCATACGTACGTGCACACACACACACACACAAAGGTCACCTGTGTAGCCTTAACGGACTGTAGGGGGCAAGTGCTGTATAGCAAGTAGCACCTATGATGGCCGGCATGGTACACGAAGGGGGTGGGTGGCAAACAGCCACGCCCGACCGCCTTCGGAACCGGTCCCGGGCCTCCACTAGGTCTACTCAGCCTGAAATGACTACCTGATGTCACGTACATGCACACACACATACACAAGACAAAGGTCCCCCGTGTAGCCTTAACGGACTGTTGGGGCCAGTTGCTGTGCTGTTAGCGAGCAGCACCACCGAACGAAGGCCGGTTTACGGCACATAAAGGGGTAGGTGGCAGGCACACACAACCCGACCGCCTTCGTCACCCCAGCGACGACGTTGTACACACCACAACAGGTACTCATTTGAGGCTGAGTCGACCTAGGGGTGGAGGGGGCGCAGGACCGGTATTGGTGGCCGTGAGCGGGACTCAAACTCGGGTCGTCGGGTTTTGTAGCGAAGCGCGCTGACCGTCTGCACTTCCGTACCTGCAATGCAGCACTGTGGAGGAAGCAGCGAGGGTTAGTGGATCACACGCAGATGGTTGGGAATCTCCCTTCTCGTGGGCGCCGAGGAGGAGCCGTACCCCGGCTCGCCAGGAGAAGTCGGTGCAGAAAACAAAAACGTGGGCTCCACCCGTTCCATCTGTAACGGAGATCGAGTGTTGCCCCCTCGCGCGCGCGCGGGTTCTCTCCGGGTGCTCTGGTTTCCTCCCACGTGCACTAACACTCGTTAATTGGCTGAAAATATCTTAATGTATAGAGGGCCGCCGAGCTTAGGCAGTTTTTGGTGCTGGCTCCTCTACCTGGCTGTTGCCTTTCCCCACTCGTCTGTGATTCCTCAATCCTGGCGCCCCTGAGCCGCCACCACCTCTCTCTCTCTCTGTGTGTGTGTCTACGAGAGCATGCGGATACTACGCAAAAGTGGCGGGGAGTGAGGGTGGGAGTCCAGTGTTGCGAGTTGACATGATCCTTGTTGTTGCCCGTGTTGTTGTTGTTGCTGCTGCAGGAATCCCTCATGCCGAGCCGACTCCGATGGTCACCACGACACAGGCGCCCAAAGGTTTGTCCACTTATCGTGAGACTACATGCGTGTGCGTGCGTGCGTGTGCGTGCGTGTGCGTGCGTGTGTGTACATGTGTGAGGTCGACTCAGCCTCAAATGAGTACCTGGTGCGGTGCGTAAAAAGATCGCCACTAGGGAGACAAAGGCGGCTGGACGTGGTGCTGGCCACCCACCCTGTCGTGTGCCGTTCCGGCCTTCATAGGTGCTCGCTCACAGCACTTGCCCCAACAGCCTGTTAAGGCTATACTCGGGATCTTTGTCTTTGTGTGTGTCATCTCAGTCAGTCAACCCAGGACGCCTGGGTCTGCCCCGTGCCCTCCTGCCAGCGGGCGTCAGACACTTCACGTGGCATTAAAGTGCACATAGCGTGGCACAAGCGCCACGGTGACGTCACCGCCACTTAGTGGCGAATGGCGGAGGTTGTCGTTGTGTGTGTAAGTTGACTCAGCTTCAAGTGAGCTACCTGCTGCGGTGTGTAACGATCGCCACTGGGGAGACAAAGGCGGCCGGCCGTGGTGCTGGCCACCCACCCCTCTCGTGCGCCATGCTGGCCTCCAATCATGCTGATTAAGTGTGATTAACCCGACTGGCACCGTGGACTCAATGTGTGTGCGTTGAACTTCGTTCGCACCGTACGCAGCCAACCAAAGTCGCATTAACATAATTAGTTATGCAACATTGACATAATATATTGTTATTCATATGGATCAAATCAACCCCCCTGGGTTCTCCGCCCTTGGTAGGTGCACAGTGATGACATCACCCGACCATACTTAAGAGAGAAAAAACAGGCAGGGCACTTCACAATTTTGGCAATCGCCTGATGATGCCGGTTGTTATTGTAATCACCGGCGATAACGTGGTGAACTCAGGTTGTAAATGTTCTTGTGGGTTGCTCTCCAACACAGCGGTGGTGCTGAAGGCGAAACTAACTGGAGCGCCACGGTGGCGAGATGTTTACGACCTCGCCTGGTATTCAGGAGGTCGTGGGGTTCATGCCGACCCTGATGCCTGCTGTATATTTGAAGTTTTCGCTTCTCTCTCCCAGTGATCGCGTGGATTTTGCTCCGGGTGCTCGGGTTTTTCCCTCCACATTAAGAATCAACGTGGGTTTAGAGTATTTCAATTTTGGCTGCTATATATTTCCACACGACGATAAGCCACTTTGTTGAGCTATCATTTATGATAGCCAGGTCAGTTTTCCAGCTCAGTGGCCTTACTTGGTAAAATAAAAAAAAAATGTTATAAAGTTAACTAATTGGCATGTCTTGTGCCACGTGACAAACCTTACTGATTGGCTGTGTCGGGTGGATGTGGGTTCACGACATAATTGTACAGGGACTCCTCTACTTGCGAACATTCGACTTGCGAACTTTCAGAGATACGAACAAACCTGTCCGTATGTCCAGTTTCCTCGTCGGACTGACAGTCGTAAGTTCAACCGTCGCACAATAGATGTCGGTGGTGGCATCTACACCTGCAGAACGTGTAGCACCAGTGGCATCTACGGGATATTATACAACCTTTAAAGCCATTCGCCGTGTTTAATGTGCTTGCCGTCCAACATGTGGCATCTACAGGATATTATACAACCTTTAATGTACTTGCAGTCCAACATGTTTGGAATGGACAGGAGTAAATTTAGACATCTGGAATCTAACTCGTTCGTGAGTAGAAGAGTCCCCGTATTCACGCGATCTTAACCCAACAAACCTTTGTTTATGAGTGAGTCCGTACCCTGTTTCCGTGTTCCAAGTCAAAAAACCCCGTGGTCAACTTTCTTTAAAACTCTCTCCGGTTCTCTCACAAACGCGCCGTGTACAGCAAATCGCCCCCCTGCCCTTCTCTCTCTCTCTCCTCTCCGCGCTCTAAACAAAAAGGGCCGTTGCCCGAAACGTCGTACGGTTTACATGTCACCGCGGGTTGGGGCGAATGGGCACGGTGGTGAGCGCACCGCGCATCGAACCCCCGACCACCTGAGTTTGATTCTAGACCACGGATTGCATCCGTGGTGATTGATAATCTGAACCCCCGGCCTCAATCGTGGGCTCCCTCCTTCACCAGCGCGCGCTGACCGGTGAAGTATGGCCACAACCCCCCCCCCCCCCCCACGTTGCCGTCATCCAGCAGTGGATTGATAAGTATTATTGTTACTACTACGACTACTTACGGCGATTATTGACCCGGCAGCGGATCGACTCAACGAGTTGTTCAGGAGTGGATCGAATGGAATTGACTCGGCAGTGCACTGATCCACAGCTGTGCTGCCGATGAAAGTATCGTCGGTGTTTGAGATAAAGACAAAGATCCCTCCCTTGCTGTTGGGGGCAAGTGCTGTTAGCGGGGGGAAGGGGGGGACGGTGGTTCAGCACCACGCCCAGCCGCCTTTGTCTCCTCCAGTGGCGATGTTTTACTACGCACCGCGCCAGGCACTCATTTGAGGCTGAGTCGACCTAGGGTAGGACCCGGTTCGGATATAATCGTCACTCATAGGCGGAGTTTGGCTTCTGTATTTCGGGAGGGGGGAGTTCACTTTGTCCCTCATATGAGGAATCGCGGGCGTACGTAATTATTTTATTTATTTTAAAATCTTAATTGTAAACTACTGAAGATAAATTAATAAAGGTGCCCAGTTTGTGAGGGAGGGGAGGGGCATTGCCCCCCCCATGCCCCCCCCCCCAAACTCCGCCCACGTCATCATCGGTGCTGGTGGCCGTGAGCGGGAATCGAACCGGGACCTTCGCCGGGTTCGCAGCACAGTGGCTCGCGCGGACTGCCACACTGAGGAGTTGCAGTCGCGGCCACCACCACCACCACCAAGCCACCCACCCCCACCAACCTACCCACCCCCACCAACCTACCCACCCCCACCAACCCACCCACCCCCACCAACCCACCTACCCACCCCCACCAACCCACCCACCCACCCCCACCAACCCACCCACAAACCCACCCACCCCCCACCAACCCACCACCCCCACCACCAACCAACCCCCCCCCACCACCAACCCACCCACCCCCCACCAACCCACCCACCCCCCACCAACCCCCCACCAACCCACCCCCACTCACCCCCCACAAACCCACCCACCCCCACCCACCCACCCTCGCAAACCAAAAAAAAGGAGCTTTAGCCGGGCGCGCGCGAGAATAAGACTAAGAAGAAGAAGAAGACGAGGTGAGAATGTAAATAAATAAACGAAGCCAAACAACAACGGGGGCGAAATGAGATAGATAAATAATGAAATATCCCCCTGCGTACACAAATAAAGAATGAGCGAGCGGGCGAGCGAGCGAGCGGGCTAATGAATGAACGAACGAGAGAGAAAGGCGGAGTGGGAGGAGAGGGAGGAGATGCAGGAGAAGGTTTCTACAAAAAAAAGTGTGGGGGGTGGGGGGGGGCGCTCCCAGAGGCGCGACAGACAGAGGCCACTTTGTGTTCAGATAGAATCGCGATGGACCCTGCCTGCCGCCTCCTCCTCCTCCTCCCCGCGCCCTTTGTGTGGAGGTGACGACGCGTGAATCGAGAGGGGCTGCGGAGGGGAATGGGGTGGGTGGTGGTGAAGGGAGCGGGGGGGGGGGCTGGGAGTAGGGGGAGGGAGAAGTGATGGGGGGGGTGGTAAAGTAGGGGGGGGGGTCCCCACGTCGCCTTCTCTGGGTTCGTGTTGCCCCACCGCCGCCGATTCGTGAACTGCCCTGGCCTGCTGCGGAGTGGTCGTACAGACGCCGCTGACGCAGAGAAGGAACTTGCGGGCTTCGGTATTGCCTTGGGCTGCGGAGGGTGGGGGGCCACGTGTGGGGGGAGAGGGGGGGGAGCGGTGGCACAGTGGTGAGCGCGCTGCGCTACGCACCCGGCGGCCCGAGTTCGATTGCCGCTCACGCCCATCAACACCGGTGACGATTGTCTGAACCACAGGTCGACTCAGCCTCAATGGAGTCCCTGGTGCGGTGTGTAAACATCGCCATTGACCATTGACTGCTCTCTGAGTCAATGGTCAAACGGTTCTGGGCCTCCCCTAGGTCGACTCAGCCTCAAACGAGTACCTGGTGCGGCGATTATTTGAGGTGCGGCTACTTAACAGCACTGGAGAGACAAAGGCGGCCGGGCGTGTGATGTTGACCACAAACCCGGTGACGGCCTTCATAGGTGCCACTCGCCGAACGGCACTCGGCACCCAACATTCTGTTGAAGTCAAATCCCAGCCAACCAGGGTTCGAGTCGATAACGTCGGTGGCGAGTCGTATTCCTCTCCCCGAGATCGGCTCAGCCATAAAACTGCTGCGGTGTGCAAACACAAAGGCGTGCCAGCCGGCCGTCCTTGACACCAGTTCCTACCGTGGAGGTGGTCTGACCACTCAACCATTGGCTCATTATCGGTAAGATAAGCGCGCCACACTTCACTACAGGGGTAAGCGTCCACCTAGAAACCCCTCCATCCCCCCCCCCCCCAATTGAAAGGGTGAGGTGCAGGGAGCGTGGCTCGCACAGCTGCTTAGTACAACAACTCAGCGAATAGCAATCGGGGCAAAAGCAACTGCGTTGCGGGAAGAATTGTTTTTTTTGTATCTCTCTCGACAAACAGCGCACAAGCATCGTGAACGAAGCTAAAACGTGTCAATCTCGATTTGAAGCTTTCGTGACTGCAGGAATCCATCATACTCTTTGGTTCTTTCGGTAAAGTCACGTAGGTAGAAATAAAACCACAGTAGATCACGAATGTTTCCTACGTCAGCAGTCCTCCTGCTGTGTTTGTTTCACACCTGAAGACGGTTGCTGATGTTGCGATCGAAACGTCGTGATCTACTACTATTATTTTTTTATACCTACGTGACTTTACCGAAATAACCAAAGAGCACTAAAACGTTTCATTTTATTTTACCGGGTAAGGCCCCAAGTGAGCCGTGTAGCTCTTCATCAGAGGCGACCTAGCGATCGCAAATGACAGCTCAACGAAGTGGCCTTCTCGTGGGGGGGGGGGGGGAATTGCCAGCAGCCACCAACTCTAAACGCCGTGATGTTGATTCTAAATGTGGAGAGAGAAACAAAAAACGGAGGACATGGAGAGAGAGAGAAAGAGAGAGAGACGTACAAACTCCAAATATACAGCAGCAGCAGCAGGCGTCAGGGTCGGGATCGAACCCACAACCTCCTCCATACCACGCGAGGTAGTTAACATCTCCTAGCCACCGTGACGATGAGAGACAGAAAGACGTACAAACTCCAAATATACAGCAGCAGGCGTCAGGGTCGGGATTTAACTCATGACCTCCTGTATACCAGGCGAGTCAGTCAACATCTCCTATTCACCGTGACGATGAGAGAGAGAGAGACGTACAAACTCCAAATATACAGCAGCAGCAGGCGTCAGGGTCGGGGTCGAACCCACGACCTCCTGCATACCAGGCGAGGTAGTTAACATCTCCTAGCCACCGTGACGATGAGAGAGAGAGACGTACAAACTCCAAATATACAGCAGCAGGCGTCAGGGTCGGGATTTAACTCACGACCTCCTGTATACCAGGCGAGTCAGTCAACATCTCGTAGTCACCGTTACGATGAGAGAGAGAGAGACGTACAAACTCCAAATATACAGCAGCAGCAGGCGTCAGGGTCGGGGTCGAACCCACGACCTCCTGCATACCCGGCGAGGTAGTTAACATCTCCTAGCCACCGTGACGATGAGAGAGAGAGAGACGTACAAACTCCAAATTTACAGCAGCAGCAGGCGTCAGGGTCGGGGTCGAACCCACGACCTCCTGTATACCTGGCGAGGCAGTCAACATCTCCTGGCCACCCGTAGCGCCCCCATGAACAACCCACTACTGGATGAAAGACTCACGAAGCCACCGCCGCCGCATCTCACAACCCCGCGATTGTAACGACTCCGTCCAGTGCCTGCGCACGATTTCGCCGCTCCGTCACAGTCGTACACACACAGGAACACGCACAGTCGTACACACATAGGAACACGCACAGTCGTACACACACAGGAACACGCACAGTCGTACACACACAGGAACACGCACAGTCGTACACGCACAGGAACACGCACAGTCGTACACACACGCAAATACACAAAGATCCCCCGTATAGCCTTAACAGACTGTAGGGGCAAGTGCTGTTAGCGAGCACCTATGAAGGCCGCAACAGTACACGAGGGGGTGGGTGGCCAGCAACACGCCCGGCCGCCTTTGTCTCCCTGGTGTGCGATGTTTACACACCGCACACCGCACACCAGGTACTCATTTGAGGGTGAGTCGACCTAGGGGAGGCCCAGGTCCGGTTCAGATAATCGTCGCTGGCGTTTGCCGCGAGCGGGAATCGTCCGTAGCGCAGCGCGCTAACCGCTACACCACCGCTCCCCGCACACACAGACACACAACGCGCGCGTGCACGCAACCCAGCCGCATGCAGGCGCCACGCACTTACCAAAAAGTTGCAGAGCTGTGAACGCGCGTTTGGCCACCCATCAGGGATTTCACGATTCTCGGCTGACGCTTCGTCGCACGTTCCACTGCGTGCGAGAGAAGAGAGAGAGAGAAATAAAACGACGACTACGGGAGAGCGAGAGGGATGAAGGAGCTCGCAGCTCCGGTGAAGTTAACGCGGCTGAGCCATGAACAATCCCCCAGGGTCGTTCGCTCGTTCGCGCCCTCGTTCAGTCGTCCCCTAATTCATCCGTTGACCCTGCGACTGCGTCGCGTCGCAGGGAGAGCTTCAACTCGAGCCTCGTGGCTTCGCTCTCCTGGAGGAAGGTGTTTGTTTGGGATGCTTGGCCGATACTCCTGCGAGTTCTGCAGAAGGGACATCGCCTGGAACGTCGCCTATTTTATATATATTTTTTTTAAGGCCACGGTGCTAGTGATACGGAACGTGTTGGGGTGTTGTTGTTGTTGTTATTGTTGACTCTGCTTGGTCACCGCAGCAGCAGTAGCATCACCAACCAACAGGATTTCTCTACATGTAGAGTCCTTCCCGTCAATCCACTGCTGGATGACGGCCTCCCCCATGCGCACAAGCATGCGCGCGGTGTGGGTGAGTTGACCATACTTCACCATGCCGGTCCATGCAGGATTACCGGTGAAGGTAGAAAGTGTAGGCCTTGCTGGGCGGTGGTGCTGGTGGCGGTGGTGGTGGCGGTAGTGGTGGTGGCTGTGGTGGTGGTAGTCGTAGTGGTGGTGCTACTGGTGGTGGTAGTAGTGGGGGTGGTCGTGGTGGCAGTGGTGGTAGTGGCGGCAGCGGTGGTAGTGGCTGTGATAGTGGCGGTGGTGGCGGCAGCGGTGGTGGTGGTTGCACTGCTGCACGTGGCTGCCTGTCACCCATCACCGTGTGTGGAGGTAGCAACGAGGGGTTGGTGGACCACACACAGATGTTTTGTGAAACTCCCTCCACGTGGGTGGGCGTCGAGGAGGAGCCGTACCCTGGCCGTGCCAGGAGAATGCGGTAGAGGAACTGTGGATCCCACCTGTTCCATCTGTACGGGATAGAGCACTTCCCCCTCGCACGCACGAGCTTTCTCCGGGCATTAGTCTGCCAGTAGGTGTTGAATGTTGACGTGTGTGGTCGTCTAGCCTAGGGCACCCCCAGTGGCAGCTGTCCCTGTGTGGCACAAGGCGACTCAGCACCTGGCCTGTAAACGGGCATTAGTCTGCCAGTAGGCAGCAATTATTTACTGCTGCTCCTGCTGCTGCTCCTGTTGCTGCTCCTGCTGCTGCCCCTGCTGCTGCTCCTGCTGCTGCTCCTGCTGCTGCTCCTGCTGCTGCTCCTGCTGCTGCTGCTGTTGCGTGTAATCCCAATTGGAGCCTGACTCCGGCAGCGGCACGCAGCGGCCTACTGCTGCTGCTGGTGACGTCAGGGGGAATCTTGAACGGCCGCTGTGACGCAGGCGGCGCGTGGCGTTTGCCGTGGTGGTCGTCACAGCAAGAGGCAATGACCGGGGGCGGCGGCGGCGGCGGTGGCGGCGGCTGGAATATCGAACGGCGAAGCTTCGCATCAGCGAAAACGACGCACGCGGCCGCCGCTCCGCTTTGCCCCGACAGCCAAGCGCCGGGTCGGCTTGCCCACCGCTCAACTGTAACTACCTAAACTACTAAACAATTACCAAAGTAAATAAGACTTTTTTCATTTATTTGAGCAGGTGTAAGGCCCCACTGAGCGACGCAGCTCTTTGTCAGAAGCGACCCTGGCCACCACAAATGGTCGCTCAACGAGGCGTCTCATCGTCACGTGGTCAAATTCATAGCAAACAGCCAGGGTCGGGATCCAGCCTACGACCTCCTGTATACCAGGCGAGGTAGTTAACATCTCCTAGCCGACGTGGCGCCCGGAGACACTTCTGAACACGAGTCCGTGTTCGGAAGAACGCGCGACAGAAGCTGTGCGTGCGCGTGGTTTTTCTTCCTTGTTTTAAAGATAACGGTTATCTTTAAACAGCGTCCGCACACTGTTACCATTGACGAAAGGGTCACGTGGCTGTTTGTTGTTGTTGTTGTTGTGTATGGGAGTTGTCTGTCCATAAGACGTTCAGACTGTAAACAGATAGGCCGTGTAAGTCACGTACTGTAGCGTACTGGCAAAATCTGTCCGGATATGACCTTTAATTCATAGACATACTCTGACTGTCCCCCGTGGCTGTGAAGGGTGCATACCCCGGCAACTCCGATTAGCCACGGTTGGCTACGTACGGTGCGAAAGAAGTTCACCACACGTGCATACAAGGCCGAGATTTCCAGCAAAACCTTAACGAACGCCTTTTGAGAATGATCGATCCTGCTTGCAAATGTGTGGGGAGTTTTTGTTTTGTTAATTCTCAATCATCACAATCATTAGCAGCAGCAGCAGCATAGTCGTCGTCGTCGTCATCATCAGCAGCAGCAACAGAAGCAGAATATGAGTAACGAAAACAAAAAAATACGTTTTGCGAAAAATCAACCGGGCAGGCCGCGTGCGGTGCTAGGGGTAGACATGCGGGTGACTCTCCACCTCTTGCAAGACGTCTTGGGTGAGCGCGTGGAAGAGGGAATTCAATTCCGTGAGCTCCGACCAGTTGAGGCCCTATCGGCTAGCAAGTGCCCATCATGGAGAAGTCACTACAGGGCTGCATCTTTGCCAGTTTTATGATTTACAGGGGGGAGGGTGGGAGGGTGGGGGGGCAGAAATCAGGCGAGAGAGGCCACGTGGTGTGCGGAGAGGCGTGAGCGGACCTCTGAAAGGGGGGCGATTGGCTCAATTAGTGATCTGTCAGCGTCTGCAAATAATTAGACTTTGGGTTGATGTCAGGTTTTGTTTTGTGGGAGGGAGGGAGCAGTGTGGAGGCGGGGGAGGAAGGGGTGGGGGGCGCATGGGGGGGGTGCATGGGGGGGGGTGCATGGGGGGGGTGCATGGGGGGGGTGCATGGGGGTAGGCTGGGAGCGGCGTTGCTGCGAGGCAGCAGAGGTACCCGAGTCCACGGTTTGTTGTTGGTGTTTTCTGTGGCCGACATTGTGTCCCGGATAAAATGTGTCCCATTGTCCAACGGGAGCGATCGCCATTCCACCCCCCACCTCCCCCCCCCCACCAACTCCCTCCCACCAACCCCCCACCACCACCACCACGTCCTCCCAGCTCTCTCTCTGCCTACTCCTCCTCCGCGCCCGTCCGAACAACTGCCGTCACACACACACAGACAATGTGTATATATCTGTGTGTGTGTACTGTATGTAAATTGAGGGACGAGGAATGGAGAGGGAGGGGAGGGGGAGGCGGGGTTGGTTGGGTGGGTGGGAAATGAGCGACACTCTCCCGGCATCGGACGGACGGACGGAGGGGAGGGGGCTGGAAAAAAAGGCAGAGGAAGACGGCGCGTGATTTATAGGCAGCGGCCGCTATTCAGCCGACAGCAAAAAGCTGAAGGGAACCCTTTGTGCGTAGTGTGTGGGGTGTGTGCCATTGTGAGGGTGCGAAACAGCCACACACACACACGCACGTGTGTGTGTGTGTGTGGCTGTGTGTGTCTATAAATGCGTGTGTGTGTGTGGCTATGTGTGTGTGTGGCTGTGTGTGTGTATAAATGAGTGCGTGTGGCTGTGTGTATGTGTGTGTGGCTGTGTGTGTGTGGACCCCCCTAATGGAACATCTTCGCCGGTTAGAAACATTTAGGATAGCCTGCCTACTATCCATCCTGGGTTTAACCAGGCTGGATTGTGTGAGGAGCTCACAAATTCTTGAAAGATCTGGACAAGGTTCCATCGGTGAGCTCCTCCGGCAGTCAAGGCTGCGTTGGCTGGGCTCTGTAGCCCGCATGCCCAGCCACCGCATGCCGAAACAGCTTTTGTTCGGCCGGATTGAGGGGGCTAAAGGGGCGCGGCACGGGCTAGAGAAGAGATGGAGTGATGTGGTACAGGAGGACGTGGAGCTGAGTGGACTTGCCGATGACTGGTACCAGCGGTGTCAAGATCGGCCTCAGTGGAGGAGGCTCGTGAAGGACGCTACTGGGCAGTTGGAGGTAGCCGCCCTCCAACAACAACGGAGGGCGGAGGAGCGACGCTCAGGAGGACGTGGAGCTGAGTGGACTTGCCGATGACTGGTACCAGCGGTGTCAAGATCGGCCTCAGTGGAGGAGGCTCGTGAAGGACGCTACTGGGCAGTTGCAGGTAGTCGCCCTCCAACAACAACGGAGGGCGGAGGAGCGACGCTCACAACAACGATCGGAGCGCCGGGTGGCTAAAGCACAGCAAGTTGGCACAGTAGGGGGCACAGGTGGTGCATCAATCAGTCATCTCAGTCATCTTAGTCAGTCGACCCGTGGCACCTGGGTCTGCCCCGTGACCTCCTGCCCGCGGGCGTTCGACACTTCACGTGGCCTCAAGCTGCACATGGCCTGGCACAAGCGTCGTGGTGACGTCACCGTCACTTAGTGGTGTGTGGCTGTGTGTGTGTGTATAAATGCGTGTGTGTGTATGTATGTCATTGTAAGGGTTGCACATAGAAAAAGATTCCCTCCCGTATAGCCTGAACCGACTTTTGTTGCCAGTGCTGTTAGCGAGCCCCTTACGAAGGGCCGGCACGGCACACGAGGGCGTGGGTGGCCCGCCCGGCCGCCTTTGTCTCCCTCGTGGCGATGTGTACACAGTGCAGCAGGCACTCAGTCCGCGTGTCTTCCCGTGTGTCCCTTAGACTGTGACGTCTACTGCAAGCCATCGAAGGGCAAAGTGAAGATCACGCTGCAGAAGTACTGCAAGAAGGATTACGGTGAGCGCCGGCGTCGGTGGTGGTGCAACTGGTGCAACTGGTGCAACTGGTGCAACTGGTGCAACTGGTGCAACTGGTGCAACTGGTGCAACTGGTGCAACCGCACCGGTGCCGGCAGTGATAATCGTCGAGGCGGTCCCCTGTCCAATGTTCTCCGCCACCCGATTCCCCCGCTCCTCACACGCCCCCCCCCCCCCGCGGGCCCCGGTGCAGTTGCACCGCCTGCGCGCTCCGCAGCTTTGCCCCCCCCACCCTCCCCACCCCCCGCCCCCACGGGATGGTTCCGTTGGTACAACATTTGGTAGAAATTTGGCAGATTTGGACCACGCGTGGCCGACTCTGTTTGCGCATTGCATCGCCGGATCTTTAAGCGAGTGGGTGAGTGACCTGCAGTGTGGTGGTTGAACACCTGCAGTGTGGATGAATGGGTGGGTGAGTGAGTGGGTGAGTGGTTGGGTGAGAAGGTGGGTGAGTGGGTGGGTAGGTGAGTGGGTGGGTGGGTAGGTCAGTGGGTGGGTGAGTGGTTGAGTGGATGAGTGAGTGGTTGGGTGACAAGGTGGGTAGGTGAGTGGGTGGGTGGGTCAGTGGGTGGGTGAGTGGTTGAGTGGATGAGTGAGTGGTTGGGTGAGAAGGTGGGTAGGTGAGTGGGTGGGTGAGTGGGTAGGTCAGTGGGTGGGTGAGTGGTTGAGTGGATGAGTGAGTGGTTGGGTGAGAAGGTGGGTAGGTGAGTGGGTGGGTGGGTCAGTGGGTGGGTGACTGGTTGAGTAGGTGGGTGGGTGAGTTGATGGGTTGGTGGGTTCGTGGGTGAGTAAGTGGGTGAGTGGGTGGGTGAGTGGGTGGGTGAGTGGGTGGGTGGGTGAGTGGGTGAGTAAGTGGGTGAGTGGGTGGGTGAGTGGGTTAGTGGGTGAGTGGGTGGGTACGTGGGTGGGTGGGTGGGTGAGTGGGTGCATAGGTGGGTTAGTGGGTGGGTGAGTGGGTGGGTGAGTGGGTGGATGAGTAAGTGGGTGAGTAAGTGGGTGAGTGGGTGTGTGAGTGGGTGGGTGACCTGCAGTGTGGTGGTGGTGGTTGCACACAGCGTGGATGAGACGACACAGTGAGTCTGGATTCCGGAATGAACGTGCGAACGTCCCGAGCAGCTGACTGCCCACCCCTGTGTCCGTGACTCGTGTAGGCCACGTCACAGGCGACTGGCGCCCGGCTTCGAACTCGGCAGCCACTGACGAGACACGCAGCCACCTCCACCACGACGATTCTAACGCCCCCCCCCCTTTACCCCCCCCAACCCTGCACCCCCCCCCCCCATCCGCGCAGCGCTTCACCTC